>NC_067398.1:521110343-523510343 GCF_016432865.1 Antechinus flavipes | reverse complement strand
GGAATTATGAAACTGCATGATAGTAGAAGGGCATGGAAAAACTGAAGTATATTCACAGGAGGATGCTAAACTGAATAATAAAAAGACCAATTGAAGGAATCATAGATGTTTGATTCCTTTCACATTTCAATCTTTCAAATATTTGGAAAACTGTCATATCAAGCCCTATTCCCACTATATGGAGACTGTGGTCTCCAATCCTCTCAGCATTCTATAAGCCACCATCTGGATATGTCTCAGTTTGTCAATATTCTTCCTAAAAATATAGTTTCCCAAATAGGTCATACTACTATGGTTGTGATATGATGATTTAGGCAGAACAGAATCCAGCTATCAATTCTTTCATTTGGGACATGATACTTCTATTAATACATACTTAAGATTGAAAGATCGGGCAGCTAGGTGGCACAGTGGATAGAGCACCAGCCCTGAAGTCAGGAGGACCTGATTTCAAATCTGGTCTCAGACACTTAACACTTTCTAACTGTGTGACCCTGGAAAAGTCACTTAATCCCAATTGCATCCACAAAAAAAGATACTAAGATTACATTAGGTATTGAGTACTACTGACTACTGACTCACCAAGCCAGAAATGAAGCTCAGAGCAATGACTTGCCTAAGAGTAGAAACATAAGTAATATATCTGGATTTTAATCATAGAATCTTTGGGGGCATTCTCCACACATCACACACACACACACACACACACACACACACACACACACTCAGAATGTTTAAAGTTATGAATATACATCTCTAAAAGTTAATAACAAAACTTGTTGGTCACCACTTGAAAATGACATATTTCTCCTAGATTGTTTGACTTTAAACTCATGGTTGAGGAATTTTTATTAAATTTAATAGACATATTATTAAATGTCATTGAATTGGAAAACAAGAATTTGATTTCCCTTCATCATTTTGAAGGGATAACTAGCAATGAGACTTTTGCTGCTAAGACCTAAAAAACATTGTACTCAAGTGCTCAAGTGGATCTATGATCTCACTGATTTGGAAATTTCATCAAATGAGGAAGACTGAAACCCATCTGTGCTTGTTAATATTATGCAACTCTGGTTCATGTCCTCCAATAAGTATACTGAAGAGCATCTGTGTTCAATAGGCTAGAAATCTTGCTCATTTTCTCCTGACATTAGGAAGGTACCAGGGGAAATAACTAGTTGTCCACTTGCCATTCTTGGTCCTTGCTATCTGCTCAACTTATCTTTGCTTTCTATCACTTATTTACATGATAATACAATTTGCTTCAAAAATTTTCTTCAGATTTACCCATTGGTTATATGCTGCAACATGCTTATAGCCACCGTGATTTTTGAGTTATAAGTTGCTGCCATACAGGAATACAAATGGAATGTTAGAATTAAAAAGAATGGGCTTTTATTTTAGAGAGTGAACTGTAAAAATGTTTATAATTTTCTTACTATTTATAAATAGAATTAATTACATTTATTTTTTAATTAAATGGAATTCAATAGTACTGCAAATAAAATTACAATTACTAGTATGAATGTTGATCCTTTAGCATTCTCAAGAAAGATATTTAAAGTAAAGTTTTGAATGGAATGTATCATGTGTTTTTATATATTATACATAAAAAAATACAAATATGTTTATGAATATATGAATTACATATTTACAGATCCATTCCTATAGTGTTTAAGGATTAATATGTAGATCATGCTTTTCTTATTAAACATATTACCAAATAATATGTGATTAAATGAAAGTCATCAACTTATATGATAATAAATGACTAGATAAAACTAGTAATCAGGAAGATTCTGAAATTCAGACATATCAGAATTTTTATCTTTTTTGAATAAAAGATCACTGATGCATTATAATTTCTAGTCTATGAAATCTTTTCCCATTATCAAAATAGGTAATTCAAGAATATAGTACAACAAAAATTATCTTAAAATAGTATACAACTGTCTTTTAAAAAATTTCTTTAATAAAAAGCTTTTATTTGTACAATTTGAATGAACTCCTATAGTAGCTTTTCCATTCTAAAATGGTAACCAGAATCTACTACTGCAGGGGACATAGAATTTCAATTTCAGTCCCACACACAACCCTCATCACCTCCATAAAAAAGCCACTGTTCTTTACGATAGCACTTCTTCTCTCCTTTTTTCACTTCTGAGGTTAGTCTTAGAGATTAGTGAATTTTTTACCTTTCTCTTTTTAAAGTTTGTCTAAAGTTCTCATAATCTGAAGTTAAAAGAATATAAAATATCTTTCTATATAAAAATAAGAATAAAAACTTCCTCATCATAAAGTATTATTATTTCAATAGTTTCCCTTGAAGATCTTGTCATTTGGAGAATATAATATAATAAAGAATAGCTTTGAATTATTCATTCCTTTATTTGGTCCATTTATTTGAACTTTTAGGGTATAGAATATGTACAGGGAAGATTAGTATCTCTGGTATAAGGGATGTCATGTCCTTTTTCAGGACTGCTTTCCACCTTTGGAGTTGACCTGATCCAACTAACTCTCACCTATAGCTCCAAGAAGCTATAGCATGCACAGTGACCAATTCTGGTTAACTAAAGTTGAGGGTAACAGAGAGGTCTCAAACCCATTGATGAGTTGGGGGATGAGGGATCTGTCCCAAATATGTGAAGACTTCTGCAGGTGAAATGGACAGATGAGAACAATTTGTTTCAATGGCCATTAAAAGTAGCTGAAATGGGAGCTGTGAAGTACTTACAGCTTGATTAGACATCAAAGATACTAAGGTCATTCACTACATCTTAAGCTATCACCAGTGTTCTTGATTCTGTCTTGACACTGGATGATGATGAGTTTGGAAGACAGAGTGAGTGACTTTATGCAACTATTCCTCACTTAAATCAAATTTACACACAAATCAAAAGACATCAATCATACTATTTTACTATTTCTCTTTATCTCAAAGTCCTGTGATAACAGGCAAGTGACAAAGTAGTAGTATGGATACACTGAGAGCTGCAGTCACAACCCTGAATACAGGTGACCCATACAGATCATAGGGTTGTCTTTTTACCGGAAACAGAAGTGAAATTTAGCAGACCTGTGTGTATCTCAGCAGTCTTGGATTATCTATAAAAGTCAATTTAATTGTTGGTATTTTAAACGTGATTTTCCCCTACCCCCAGTGACCAAATATATTTAAATAATATTGGAAGAGGTAAGAAATCAATATTTATATTTTTGAGATAAATGGGAGTGAAGACAAAAGATGTAGCTGTAAAGGATGGGTTATGGGATTATTTTTAGAGAGAAACAAATTGGTGTCATCTTGTGCTTAAAGACACTAAGAATCATCATTTCATGGAACCATGGAATTTCATCTTGAAATATTAATTGTAAACATAAGCAAAAAAACACACGTGTCGATATTAGTTGTGGAAGTTGACAAAATAAATTCTATGCACTTATGAGAAGCTCTTTAAAAAGTCAATTTTAAATTTAATACTTAATGATTTCAATGCAAAGATGAACACAAGAGAGGATAATGAAAAATACAATGGAAAATATGATTCAGACTTAAGAAACAAGAAAACAAATGTTTGTCAATTTAGAACTATATATATATGAACATTTGGAAGAAAATCATAAAGCATTATATGGCACTAAGTATAGAAGTCTTAGAACATTTTTAAAAAATAAAATTGAGTATATATTAGCTGGTAAGAAACCAAAGGGTCAGTGATAGACCATAGACTAGTTAAGTGTCAAAATAAACATCATATATGAAAAACAAAAGGATAAAGATAAGAATACACTGTTTAAAAGCAATGATTAAATCAGATTCAACTTGACTTACTCAAACAAGTAAGTTATCAATGACAAAAAAAATAGAAAATGGAAAAAAGATAAAATATTGAGCATGGATTGTCATCATATAAAATGAAACCTGCTTTGAACCTTTCTTCTCTTCTCTACTTGGGAATGAACAGTCCCCTCTCATAAATCACAGCAATTTTTGCACTTCTCTAAAATAAAATGTATCAAATACTAATTTGTATTATGTATGTGTACATTTTACACTTCTCTCTTAAATTGTAGTCTCTGATTTAGAAGTGGTTTTTTTTTTAATCTAAACTTAATACTTTCTCTAGGGCCTACTATTATAGTGCTTTACACATAATAGATACTGAGAGAAATTATTAAAAACCAATGATTTGGGAAGATCCAGAGTTTCTACTTTTTCTAACATCCTCTTTTCAAACCTCAAATTCTGAAGGTCATTGCTGATAATGAAATTGAAATAATTTTCAAAAACAATCTTTTCATGCCCCACCCAATTAGGGAAACTTATTATGCTCTACTCAGGTTTAGGTGGACAATTTAGAAGAAAATGACATAAAGTTCATTAAAACAGAACCAGCCTCTCATTATAATATTCATTCTCTTATCAATTGTTAACCAATCATGCATTCATTGCCACTCTTAAAAATACTCCTCTTCCTAGGGAACATAAGTTTGGAGTCCCATGAAGGTCTTTGGCATTGAAAGCACCACTGGTGTCTCTTGTTAATAACATGTAACTTTATTAATGAAATGATTAAATTACTCAGAAATTACATCTCCTGAACTTTTAAAATGTCAAAATATTTAGTAATTTTTTTAAAAATTGAATATTGTTTGTTGCTTAGCGCCTCCAGATAAACTGTTATGAGTGAGATTCACAGGTCCAGAAAATTTTTAAAGTATTTTTCCAATTTGAAAATTGTATTTCCTATTCTTAAACTATGACCTACAATGTCTTTAGACAAGTCTGATCATCCCCTGGGGTGGGCTTGGCCAAATTAACAACTGTCTTGGTCAGAGTTTGCATCTGAAAAATTACTTCTCTCAGCAAAGTGGCAGATTTCCACTGGGGAAATGTGCCTTTCAATCCCGCTGAACACAGTGAACATTGAAAAGGAAAGGGGAAAAACAGTTTACTATTTCTCCATGTCATGAAAAGGTCATTCATCAACCTATTTCTCTACCAGTGAAAGGTTGTGATTACACATTGCTAGTAATGCTGCCTTTTTGGAAATTCATTCTTTTTTATTTATTTATTTATTTTTCCTGGGGACATGCTATTTTTTCCCTCATAGCATGCCTCATTATATTTAATGTATGGCAGCATGTAGATCATGTTACTAGAAATGCAGGAGTGAAAATTCATTACCATATGCACAGCAAGCTTTCCATGTATTCATAAGGAAGACATTTGTAGTTGATCAGTATTGGTGGAAAAAGATACAATGTTTGGCTCTGGTTTTGGACTAGAGTGATTTAAATTGCTTTCTCTAGGGCTCTGTTTGAAGCATGACAGTTTACTTTGACAGCAAGAAAAGGAAAACTGAATTTCTTTCACTACTTCATTGAATTTCTTTTGGGAATCAGTGTGAATGTAGCACTCAAAATAAATATTTTTAAATCGTAAATAAAACAACAAAAGAAAGCTGCCTCGTATTATTGTGTTGTTTCCTTATACTTTAGCACTGTTTTTATAACTAGTAATGAAATAGATATGATTGAATTTAAATCTAAACACATACAAGGAATTTTGTGGAAAAGAAATACATAAAAATATGGGAGACAGCTTGGAGCAATTTATAGTTTTATGATTTATAGTTTAAATCTTTTATTGAAAATCACTAGATACAGAATTAGGAAACTTGAAGACAAAGGAATTGGGTTCAAATCTTAATTCTGTCACTTATATGATTTTGTGAAAGTCATTGAATTTTGCTTCAGTTTTGGCCTTGAAACTGCCACTCCTTGGATGCTTGATTTTAAATAAGTTAAATTTTCTTCCTCATTATATATAAAATGATTTTGTGGTTTGACCTTCTTAAATCTCAGAGTTGTTGCCAGATCAATTGAGATAATAAATGTGAAAGTTTTCTTTTTTTAAGAGTAAAACTTACAAGTTATAAGTTATTACTATATACTACAAAATTCTTTGATTATCATCCCTTCAGATCAAGGTTTATATGTTCTATTTAAGAATATAGATTTCCATCCATATTCTGTGAATTTTCTCCATTAATTAAGTTACTATTTTATTTGAATGTGTTCACTTGAAGGTCAGAATCATAGCTTTCCCTACTAATTCTCTCACATCTTAGTAATTTTATTCATGTTTTAAAGGCACTGAGGTGAATAGCACAATTCGTCACATTGTTAATTCAAGAAATACTAAAACTGTAATTTACTTCAATAACAATAATAAAATAAATCAAGCATAGAAGCAAATAGGTGGAAGATGGGAAGCAATGGAATAAAGCAGAAAAATCAATTAGAATTAAAGCCCACCACTAATGTGCTGTGTGACCCTGTGCAAGTCACTTAAATTATTGCTATATCTGCTTATTAATTTTTGTTTTTTCTTCTTAAATTGGATTAGGAATGCCTACTCATAAGATTATAGGTGTCAGTTACAGTAACGTACATAAAGAAATATAAGAAGGGACAGAGACAAGATGATAGAGAAAGAGAAATACTCAGGTATTCACTTGAGTGCTCTCAAATTCTCCAAAAATTCTGAAACAATGCCTCAAAATGAATTCTAAAGCAGCAGAATCAACAAAAGAACAAGTTGAAACTTTTTTTTCTAGCTCAAGACAACTTTTAAGTTTTGTGGAAAGATCTGTCTTCCTGGGATGAGAGTGTAACACAATCTAGCATGCTGGACTAAGGCACAAGCCATGTATCAACAAGCTAGCAGCTGGCCAGGGTGGGGAGGAAGGAGTGAGGTTAAAGCTAGACTGCTTTTGTGGTAGAGGGGACACTGTCCAAAGCTTCAGCTTTTTTGGGCAGCTGATTTTATAGCTAATTTTAGCAATCTATAATTCTTTCAAAGTGGTATGATATATAAAAAGTTATGGTCACTGATCTCCTGGTCTATGGTCTGGTCTATTAGCCACCTTAAGTTAAAAGTCAAAAAATTGGCTGGAAAAATAAGCAAACAACAACAGCAAAAGAACCCAACCATAGAAAGTTAATATAGTGACAGGGAAGATCAAAACACAAGATCAGAAGAATATAACAATGTCAAATAACTACACTCAAAATCTGAAAGAAAAGTGTAAATTGGTCTTAAGTCCAAGAACGAATTCCTGAATATACTCAATTTATGAGAGATAGAAGAAAAAATGAGAAAAAAAATGAGTGATGAAAGAAAATCTTGAAAAAAGAGTCACCAATCTGATAAAAGAGGCACAAAAAATACTGAAGAAAACACCACCTTAAAAAACAGAGACCAACTAATAAGCAAGGCATAAAAATCTTCTGAAGAGAATACTTAAAAAAAACATAATCAAAAAAATTTTTTGGGAAAAGATGCACAAAAATTATTGAAGTCCTTAAAAAGCAGAATTGACCAAATGGAAAAGGTGGCTTAAAAAACTCACTAATTTCCTTCTATCAAGTTTTTAGTCTCTGAATGCATCTTTTCTTCATAAGTCTTAAGTCTCTTCATGTTTTTCTAAGTCAATGAGCATATAATTTCCTATACCACAACAATATTTCAAAACAATAATAGTCTATTTGAGAGATTGCCTATGAAAGTCCCCCTCCACTCCTCAATTTTCTTCATTTCTTCAATTCTTGGCTACAAAAATTTTATTCATACAAAAAAATTAATTTAAAATAATCAAAATTATTCTTTTTACATATCATTATGAGATCATAATTAAATTCTCTCCCTTTATTTTTATCTTTGCGCAGATCTTTCATTTTTATGTTTTCTTAAAGCAATAGATTGCTACCTAAGTTACCGTTGGTCTTAACCCCAGTTCTTTTGCTCTACAGAATATATTATTCTAAAACTTATGGTATTTCAGTATAGTAGCTGGTAAATCTTGTCTAATTCTTATTGTAGTTCCATGATATTTAATTTTATTGTTTATGTTGTTGTTGCTGCCAATATTTTTTCCTTAACCTGGAAGCTTTGAAACTTGGCTAGGATGTTTTGTCTGTAAGTTTTTCTCCTGGAATCTCTTTCAGATGGTGATCAGTGAATTTTTTTTTCTATTTCTACTTTATCTTCTCTTACTAAAACTTCAGGACAATTTTATTTTATAATGTCTTGTAATATTATATCAAGATTCTTTTTTTCTAAACCATAATTTTCAAAAAGTCTGACTATTTTTACATTATTTCTCCTTGATCTGTTCTCCGGATTGACTTTTTTTGATGAAATGTTTCATTTTCCCTTCTACTTTTCCCATTCTTTTGATTTTGTTTTATTATTTCTTAATCGCTTAGAATGTGATTAACTTCCCCTTTGCCCAATTCTAGTTTTCAAGGAATTATTTTCTTCTTTAAGTTTTTGATTCTCTATTTACACAATCCCAGAAGCCACAATTCCAGAAGCCAGGGCTGGCCATCATAGCTGTGCTTGCCACAATGTTCTACTTAGCTATCAGGCCACACTGTCTTCAGGAAGAAAATTTCTAAGCTGAGGCAAGCTTATTAAACCAATTGTCTCCTCCCCTTTCCCCCCAGGACTTGTTTGTTGATTTCGCAGAAAAACTCAATTCAAAAACAAAAGAAATATGTGACCATAAAACTATCATTGCATCAATGTTATTATTTTTAATAGCTAATTCATTTAATATGTATTTTAGTAATGGTTTCCACTGTATAGAACCTCTCTTATATAGGTATTGAAGTGTCAGGAAATGGTTGCCTATTTTTGAGGACATCAGAATGCAGAGCCATTGATAACCTTGATCTGACATTTTACTTTTATGAAATTCTTCTACGTATTACCACCACCCCTTTCAAGTTTAGATATTGGATTTAATTGTGCAAGCAACCCAAATTGGAGCTTGCAATGTAAATTTCTTATAGTTACATTTAGTATTTTTTTAAAGCTATATTTCTGTCCTTATGCCCCATTCCTAGAGAAGTGAAGTGCTAGTTTGATTGTCCTTTATATTACTTTTACAATAATGATGGCTACGTTTTCTGTAGGCATTTGAACTCTACTCTTATTTCCATACTTCTATCAATAAAAGTAGAAATTTTAACATCTAAATAAAATCATAATAATGTTTTAAGTGATTTGCCTATAGTCGCACAATTAAAAACCATAAGGCTAGATTAGAATTTAGGTCTTTTTGACTTTAGACCAAAATTCTACCCACTGTGTTACTTAGGTATCTCATGTGCCAAGAACATTTAACAAAGTTTGTTTCAACAATTTTAAACTTTTGTGTCAAAAGCTAATATAAAATTCAAAATGTAGACTCAAGTTTATTCATAAGACAGTCAATTTATTGACATGGAATTTTTCAAAAAAAAATTTTGACTATGTGCATTTGTTTTTACTGTGGAATTTATACTTCTTTTCCCTGCCTTAGTTTTATCCTAATAAAACTACTTGGACTTTTGTTACATCTATTCTATTTTTGCAAGGAAATTGGGGTTATGTGACTTGCCCATGGTCACATAGCTAGGAAGTTTTAATTGTTTAAGGTTGGATTTGAACTCAGCTTTTCCTAATTATAGATCTGGTGCTCTATCCCCTGCACCATCTAGTTGCCCCACGTTTTTCGTCTATTGAACAAGATGAACAAACCAATTTGTCCAGGCGTCAGTGTCTGAGGCCAGATCTGAAATCAGGTCTTCCTGTTTCCTGGGAACTCTACTAACTAAAAACAATATTAAGAAATATGAAGCTAAACTTAAAAACCCTTTGTTCTTTGTATATCAGATATTTCAAAGAAGGCATAGATGCATTTGTCTTCCTTTTGGTATTCATTTAGGTTTCTAAATTTCTAGAATTAGAATGCCCATTCAAATGCTGAACTTTAGATTTGAATTGTTGTTGTTGATTTCTTCTTTGAAAGAACAAATATTTTAAGTATTGATTTGGATTTAAGGAAAGCCTTCTTTGGGCAATTATGAAAATTTCACATCACTATGAGAACTATATTCCCTAAATCACTGAAATTTAGTAAATAGAAGATGAGGTAAATGTATTGATTAATCATTATTTTTCTATTAGTGATGGTAAAAGAATTATGCTGGAATATATTTCAGGAAATCAATCAACTGCTTCATTTTGTGCAGATGATATTTATATCCCAATGCAGAGTTAAGATGATTTGCACTTTTGATTCAAAACTTTCATTTGTTGTTCTAATAATATCAGTGACAAACTTATTATTACATCAAAAAAACCTATTTTCTTCACATTATACTTAGAGGATTAAAATTATTCTCTAGACATCTCAGAATCCTTTAAAAACATTTTATAATCTCTCCTCTACTCAAGCTTCTGATAGTGAGATAGTCTTTTTCCTCATCAAGGTCAGGTCCTCATCTACATTTACCTTTATTCTATCCCTTCCAATATTCACTTGGTCTTCCCTTTTACCTAGACATTTGCACAAGTCTTCCATATAATTTTTAAAATTAGATTCTGGCTTCCGTTCAACTTGCTATCTTAAATCTTTTCTTTATCATTCACACTTACATTTAAAAAAAAGTTTTTTATACTCCTGACCTCTACTTTTCTTATTTCTTAACTGTTTGCAATCTGCCTTCTGACCTTATCACACAACTGAATTTGTTCTGTTTCTTTTAAGTACAGGATTCTTTTTAAAGGTACTTAGAATGTATAGATGTTCTATGTGCCTAGTTATTTCTTGTCTGCTCCATTAGAGTATACTCTGAGGTTCAAGACAATTTCTATGTTTCTCTGTATTCCCAGAACTTAGTACAATGCTTGGCACAAAGTAAGCATTCATAGTTTTTGACTGATAGCTGAATTTATTTTAATTATTTAAGTCTTGATAATTCCATCAAACGGAAGTGACCTAGGTTAAATCCTACCTCTGCTTGTACAACCTTGGGGAAAATCATTCAACCTCTTTGACCTCAGTTTCTTATTCTGTACAATCCCTGAAGTGCACTTGAAGTTTTAAATCCTATGATACCAAAAGACTAACCAAACTTTCTGAAGTGATTTTCATCTTCAAAGCCAATATCTGCAGGGATGTTCTATAACAACTCTATATGAGATGAAGGTAAGAGAATTTAAGAGAACATTTCCCTTGAAAACTACCTTTCCTCCAGATCTTACAGAAAAAACTTATTTCATATTTCTAATATATTTAGCTTTATAATCAAGATTAATCATAATAATATTCAACATTAGAACTAATTGTGTTGGTGTCTGCTCTGCCTATTAAATTGAAAGCTCTAGAAGGGTAGAAATCATATTTTATTTACTTTTCACATATGTCCTACCTTTGGAACACCAGGTTGGAGAGCTTCTTAACAAATGTATGCTCATTGCTGGACAATAGTATACAGAATTTAAATTGTATTATATTTCTTAGAGGACATGATTAAAGTAGTGGAAAGACATCAACAATGATATTAGTGAAACTGACCTTTTAATCAGTATTTTTTTTTCCTCCAAATATATTCCACTTAGTGAAATAATTCCCTCTCTTTTTCTCCTGTATATATATATATTATCACTGAAATAAGAGAGGAAAATTGTTTTTATTTCTTTTCTAGTTGAATCCTGTCAATTCTGAAGTTGAATGCTTAATCACTACCTTCAAACTTAGGCTTTCACATAAATTAACATCAGAAATTTTAAAAGATGAAACAATCAATATTTCTATTTACTTTCAGCCAAAATAATTTACTTAAAAATGTACAGATCCTTCTTCATTTCTTATTATGTTAAAAAAAAGACACCACATAATGCTATTTTATAATTATACTAAGGAGGGAGAGGGGGAAAGTACTAGTAAAACTTTATTCTCAAATTATTGGAGACAACAGAGAAAAAAAGACTATACTAAATAAAAAGAGAAAATAGAGAATAAACATAGCATTGTCTTCTTGGGGTGAGTCTTTCCTTTTTGTTCATTAAAATAGCTCTATACAATTATGTAATTATTATATAAACAAAAATTTATTTTTAGATTTAATAAAAGATGCAATGACTTCCAAAATCTTAGGAAAATAAACCATGATAAAAGATAAGGCTTTATGCTTTGTAATGTAAATTATTTCTAGAAAGGTAGTAAAGAAGGATCTTTATAAGCAGTAATGATATATAAATTAACTACTGGAACAGCAGACTATAAGACAAAAACATACTAATTTTATTATTAGGATTGTTAAGGTAGTAAGGTTATGCTAGCATTTTGAGAACCAGAAAAAAAGAATTAGAGTACCCTACCAAGATAAACAGTGTCATTCATTCATTTAACAAACATTTATTAAGTGCCTACTATGTGCCAAGTACTCTGCAGAGCTCTATAGGTACAAAGACAAAAGCAAAAAAAACTGTCCCTAATATTATGGAGTTTATAATCTAATAGAATGACAATATTCAAACCAATATTTACAAAACAAGTTATATAGAAGATAATTAAAATAGGGAAAGCACTGGAATTAAGTAAGATGGAGAGAGGTTTCATGCATGAGATCAGATTTTAGTTGTGAATGGGACTGATTAGATGGAGTATTTCTCAGCATTGTCACATGATCTCTGTTTCCAGAACTGGGACCTTGGGGAGGTCATTTGATCTCTGGATGAATGAACTTTGAAGCTGGAGATACAGGAAGTTTCAGGAAGCGACATGACCTGTAGAAGACAGCCTACATTGGTGACCATTGGTCAAGGATGGTTACATCCTTTTAGTCTATCCAATGAGAAGGCTTGAATCTTTTCCTTTTAACCCTGGACAAGCTGGAAGCTACTCAAGTTCTAGGCACACATGGTGAGAGTTGGAATGGCTCCCAAGTGTGTCTGGGCCTCTCCCTGTAGGGATTAAATAAATGCTTTCTTTTTGTATCTGATGATGTCTTTGATTAGTTAATTGGAAAGGGGATCTTGCACTCGACCTGTCCCCCACAGATTATGGGGGCTCCTCTGGGATGTGGCTTCCCAGAGAGATGGTTGGTGGACCCCTGATTCAAGGTAGACGCCAGGTTGGGTTCTCCAACTGAAATCAGACTCTCAGCCTCCCTTTCTGTGAAGAATGGACCTGGAGAGACACTCAGATACAAACAGAAGGCACACAAGTCTTTGAAGATGAAGCCCAGGTGAGATAAAGCCAGGTAATTTATGCATGTGTAATCCTAGAGGTACTATCTGTTAATGTGCTCTTGAACTATCTTTGTGGTCCTGAGATATCAAGCCTTGGTGATCAAGATTAAGTAAGGAGTGAGGGCCAGATTAACAAGTTCTGTAAACAGTAATAGGGGTCTTCTATGGCTGGCTATAAAGGTGGACAACTCCTTCTGACCGTGGTCTGCCAAGCCATCCTGGAAGGGTCACTGTGCACTTGCTAGAGACCAGTGGGTGAGACTGGATTCTCTGAGAGGAGTCAGTCCAACTCAAATCTTCAGAGCAAAAAGAAAAAAAAAATGCACTTGGGTATTTCTGTTGTATGTGGGAAAGTGGCAAAGGGATAGTCTCTTCCATGTTATTTTTGTCTGCTTGTGTCTTTGTGCAGAATGTCTTTGTCATGTTTGTTCTGTGAGCTGGAATTGGTTAGAAAAAAAAAGAGCAAGGTCTTGACTCTCCTGTAGGCTCCAACTCTGGCCAAAGTTGGAGCTTTAGGAAAGTCCATTGGGAATCACAGTTAGGGAGTTTGGCAATTGATCATTTCACAATTTTTTTTTTTAGGTCCCTAACAATTAAATTAATCTGTCTAGAGTCTTTTATACTATATGTTGATGGAAGGCAGGTGCTAGATCCTTGGGGTCTCTGGAACTCCAATCTTAGGCCTCTGACTTATTTATTCAAAGATCTATACTGACTTCAAATGCATTTTTCATGTTTTGCATGACTATGGGAGGCTATATGGAAAAATAATTTTTGACACCCAAACAATTCTCCATTAAATATGCAGAGAAAATGATAACTGCCAACTATCCATGGATCTAGAGAGATTTCTGTTGTTTCTTAAATGAAAAGGAATTTACTCCAGGTGAAGGGAAGCAGGCTTACAGATCAGCTGCCCATGCTGTTGATTGTTTGCCCCTGACCATGGCAACTTTAATTCCCTGACTTCTGCATTCCCTCAAAGCTCCCAGGCAAGTAAATTCAGAAAAGGGCCTGCACATGTGCCCCTTGTAGGGACCTCAAACTGCTTTGTTTTATTAACACCTGTACTAATTGGATAAAAACCTTGCCTTGTAAGGCTCTAGCATTTTTTGGGGAAAGATCATACTCACTGAAGGGCACATGTTCTATCTATTGCACCTACTCCTTTAAGGAAACAAAAGCAAGCATTTGGGAAAAAAACATTCTTTGGTCTATCCTAGGAAAGCTGTTAGAGAGGCATTTTTGATAGCCTCATTTCTCCCTCCTCCCCTCACCCCCCCCACCCCAGCCTTCTTCTGGGTGGGTTTCCTGGTTACTGTCCCTAGTAACCTCTATATTAACTCTATCTTTGTTTGTTCTTTCTCTTTTATTCATATTTAGTCCTTGCATTTGAATATACTTGTGAGAATTTCTTCTTCCAGACTCTGAGACATAAATTCCAACTACTTGGTCAATCTGAAATCACCAGATCTGATTCTGACATTCAGCATCAGACACTGCTATCACTGCCTACAACTCACTCATCTCCCCTTTTCAGTCCAGTCCCCACTGGGTAGGGCCAGCCTCCACATCCCTTGTCAGCCTGAAGCACCACAAGAAGATGAGACCTTCATCCCTTTGTCCCAAATAAGTCTGGGTCTGTACTGCTTGAGGTGGAATGTATATTTTGGATGAGAAATCTTCAAACTGATGAAAAAGAGGGGGGACTGAACGGGACTGATTGGATGAAGTATTTCTCAGTATTGTCACATGATCCCTGTTTTGAGAACTGGGACCTTGGGGAGGTCATTTGATTTTTGGAGGAATGAAGTTTGATACTGGAGATACAGGAAGTGACATGACCTGTGGGAGACAGCCAGCATTGGTGACCACTGGCCAAGGATGTTTATGTGCTTTTAATCTATCTAATGAGAAGGCTCTAGTCTTTTGCGTTTAAACCCTGGACAAGCTGAAAGTTGGCCAGATTCCAAGTGCACATGGTGAGAGTTGTGATAAGCTCATAGGTGTGTTTGGGCCTCTCCCTGTAGGGATTAAATAAATGCTTTCTCTTTGTACCTGATGATGTCTCTGATTAGTTAATTGGGAAGGGGGTCTTGCACCCCATCTGTGCCACACAGTTGGAACTTAAAGGAAGCCAGGGAGGGTGGTAACTGAGGAGGGAGAACATTGTAGGCATGGGGGAAGCTAAAGAAAATGTTGTGAGTAGAGAAATGGGGTGTTTTCTCTGTGGAATGTTCAGAAAACCAGTGTCACTGAATTGAAGAGTATGTGTCAAGGAGTAAAGTATAAGAAGACTAGAAAGTAGGAGAAGGACTCATGTTCCAGTTTGATGATAGCCTATCTACATAGTGCATTATAGTTTATTCACAATAACCCTCCCTAAATGGCAAAAATGATTAACTCTGTTTTAAATTGAAAAAATGAGGCTCAGTGATTTGCACACATTATATTAGTGGTAAATGTTAGAAGCAGGATCTGAACTTAGGGTTAAGTCCAATGTCTTTTCCATTATGCCATACACCTCCTTAATGCTCAGTGCCTCATGCTGTTTCTCTATTGCTATTTCTAATGCTTCAGGCTCTAATATTTTCCATTTTTATTGCTGTACAATTTTAATCTATGAAGTTCCGCAAATTTATTGTATAGGTTATTACAAAAAACAACCCAGAGAGAAGTACGGAAGTGTTATTATCTCTGTTTTGCTGAGATACAAATATATGTAATTTTCCAAAAAGCTTTCTGAAGAGGTGATTCACCCACTGGGCATGGGCTTGTTCTAAACAACCTTGACAGTACCTTATAACTTGAAAATTTTATGATTCTATGAATTGTGTACTAAATCTCAGCCTATTGCTTTTCCTTTGTTTAGGAGCTAACAAATTACCTAAACCTATGTAATAAAAACACATTAAGAGTCATGACAATTTAAATAAGAAAATATTTATCTTAAATTTGAAATAAAAAATGGTAGAGAAAGCTCAGATGATTTGAATAGATTCCTTATTTGTTTCCCTGCCCCCAGTTTCTCTTTTCTAGAATTTATCTTCCACACAACTGGTAAATTGGTATTCTTAAAGCATAGGTCTGATGATGCCCCTCCCCTGTACCTTTTCACTATCATTCCTGATCAAGACATTTCTGTGACTCTCTAAGATAAAACACAAAGTTCTTTGCTATTGTCTACATTTACAGTATTATTGTATATTTACTGCCCTTTTGCATTTTTATGCACCAAAAGGAATTGGTGAAGAAGTAGATTACAAGTAGTTTATATGAGAAAAATAAAATTGGAGTTGACATCATGACTTGGCCTGCTAATTGGATATAGTTACTGTGAGATTATGATAATTTTGTCAGTGCAAGGAATTTTACAAGGAATTGCAAGAAAATCTTCTCAATGCTCCTCACTACTTGCCTCAGAGAGTAGCTGTGGGAATTCAACTGGGGAGAGGGGAGGGGGCGGAGCACTGCAACAAAGGTCCATTTAAATTCCATTTAAATTTAACAAAAGCCTTCTATCAGTGCTCCTTCCTATGATCCACCTAGATATGAGGTTGCTAGCAGTGACATGGTCTTTTGCTGGGATCTTATTCATTCCATTAATGTAATTTCCTTTGCATGACATTTCATTTCTTACTTCTGTGACCATGGGCAGGTAGTTGTCAATGTGTTAACTTTTTTCTCCCTCTTTACCTCTGCTTCTTGTAATCCCGAACTCCTGTCAAAGTTCATCCTAGAGAAAGTCTTTTTTGATTACCCCAGTTAGTTCTTTCTTTACATCTGAAGATATTATTTTGTTTGTATATATTTTATATTTATTTATCTGTGTATAGGTCCACTACCATCTTGACTATCACCTTAACACAGATGAAGGCTGCCCAGGACTCTGAACCCAGGAGTCTTGGGAGTTACATTGTTTCCAGACAGTATTCTCAGTCTGGACATCCTGTGGAAATATATCCTGGGAAAATACTACTCCACTTACTATAACAATTACTGAAGAATCAGAAAAGTTCTTGCCACCAAAGTCTTTGACATTGTCAAATAATTGAACATCAGAAACATGTGACTTTATCAGTAGAAATGATATTAAAGAAGCTTTTACATATGTCTTGCCACTGTATCTTAGGGACCATGGAAATTTTTCATCTTACCTTGTAATCTGTCCTATAGTTTGTTTCTTTATCCTGCTCCTCTGATCCCCCACCTTGGAATGTGAGGCCTTGAGAACAAGAACTATCTTTATAATCCTATTTATATCCCAAGGGTTTAGTACAGTTCTTTTTGCATGCTTTCATTCATTTACTCATATATTCATTCATCCAAGACACTATAAGTAGAAAAAAGAGTAGTTCTTAAATCAGAGATGTTCAATTCAAATCCCAGCTCTCTTACCGAATGCTTATTTAGTCTTGAGTAAATCTTTTAACTTCACTGAACTTTAGTCTCTTCATCTGTAAAATGATTGTATTGAATTATCTGACCTCTGAGATAATTTTCAGCTCTAAATCTATGATGCTGTTACTTGAATAACTTGAGACTATTTTGTTTGTGTCATCCCCTCATGCTTAGCACAGTGAATTAGTACACTAATTGAACATAATAATGAATGAACTGATTGGATGAAATTTTCTCAAGTCTGAGTCTAGGCCTAAGTCATATGGTCCCTATTCCCAGAGCCTGAAGATCAGGTCTTGGGCCAAGATTTCAGGAAGTCACATGATCTCTGGGCCTAGCTCTCTAATAGTCAGACCCTAAGCCATTGACAGGAAGTTACAGGAAGAAGACAATTTTAATGACCATTGCTCAAAGGTTACTTCCTTTTAGTGTATCCATTGAAAAGACTTGGGTTTTCTGCTATTTAAATCCTGGCAAGCTTCCTGCTTGGGACTAAATAAATGTTTTCTCTTTGTATCTGAAGATGTCTCTGATTAGTTAATTTGGGAATGAGGATCTAGCACCCACCCCACACAGTAATAGTAAAGTTTCTAAAAAAGCAGTTCAAGACTACTGTTATGAGAATCAATTGTATTCAATATTTATAGTTTTGTTTCCCAAATTTTTATGAGCTAGCAAGGGGTCTCCAGTATGATCTTCCTTAAAAAAGTAACTCACTCAATGACATGACACCAGTCAAGAACTAAGACAAGAGATAATGTTAAAACTTTGACAAATGGGCTGGAAGTATACTGACAGTTAAGGTCAAGTTGAAAAGATTTTGATGGTAGGATTCCTTGGGAAGAAAACAGGAATCAGTGCTTTGTTATTCAAAACAAGTAACCAAGGGTACAAAGGAAGAATCAATAGAACTCTAGGCTAATTCAATTAAAGAAATTCAATTTTTTCCTGCTAACACATCTTGTTGGTGAGATTGAATGCTATTGTAAGTCAAGAATGAATGAGATATGGCAGAGTCTTCTTACATACAGGGTACATTTTCCTCTTAGGCTTGTCTGTTTTATCCATTTTTCTACAATGAGAAAGAATGTAGTGACTATCTTTTATTCCTTATGTTTGTTTTTTAAAATTTAAATTACAAACATTTTATTTTGTCTTTGGCAAGGATATACTG
The DNA here is from genome assembly GCF_016432865.1 of Antechinus flavipes. Lineage (NCBI taxonomy): Eukaryota > Metazoa > Chordata > Mammalia > Dasyuromorphia > Dasyuridae > Antechinus > Antechinus flavipes. The sequence continues at coordinate 523,491,669 of NC_067398.1, read as the reverse complement.
AATTCACATATAATCATCATAATGGCTTTTGGTCAAATAAAAGAATCATTTCCATTTTACATATTTTAGTAATTTTTGATCCCTTTGAGGAGTGGGAACAAAGATATAAACAAAGCTGGAAGTGAGATATGACAGGAGTTACTACACTTGAGCCATTTTGAGTGATGGAAATCACAACTCATGTCAAAAAAATCCCCATCCAGCAACAATGGTTATGGCAATGACAGGTGAGCCTGTTAAAATGTTAGGAGGCAAATAATTTCCCACCAGGTGATAGAGATAGTATAAAATATACTTCCTTCCTTTTTCTTTTGATGAAATTGCTGCCTCATAACAACTGCCAAAGAAACACAATTTATTTCTTTTCTTTTTAACTCTTTGATAATGCTATTTTTCCAATTATATGACAGTACTCTGCTACTCTTGCCTTTGTTCTTTTAAAAAAAATCATACTATATATTCTATGTCTGACTATAACTTTATATCCTTCCATCTCTTCCTGTGCCTTGTTTTTCTTAATCCTATTCATTTTTAGCAGAACATCTACTTCCTCAACTCTCTTAGTTTTATCTCAGGTCATTCCTTTTGTTCTAGTTATATTTTTCCTCTTTTTCCAATCCTGCCCCTATTATTGATCCATTCAATGTGATAGTCCTCTAAACTAGGATTTCTTATTACATTAGTACTTATGCCTTTTTAATCTTCAACTCTAATTTACCCTTACTATTTGCTTTTAAACATTTCTTATTGAATGATACCAAAAAAGGTCTCAATATTCTGAGATTATATTCACTAAACATTTATATTATCTAATTCAATTGGGCCATTGCTGTGGCAAAGCAAACTTTTTTTATTCTTTCTTAATTTCTTATTATTATATTGCAAAGTTTACTCTTCTCCTTAATTTTCTCCTATTACTTCTTCCCTCTCAAAAGACCTTGCCTCATATCTTACTAGGAAAATAGAGGATATTTATTCTAAGATTCTCCCTTTCCCCAAATTTATTATTATTATTATTATTTAAAGTTCCTTGATATAATCTCAGTCTTTTTCTTTCTTCAGGTCTCTAATAAGCAGATGAATTTTCTCAGTAAATCAGTGTTTCTGCTTGGGCCCTCAATCTTAATCTCAATTTCTTCTAGAACTTTGTCCTACAAATAATATCCTCCTCACTTCATTTTAAATTTGTAATCTCTCCTTAATTATTGATGCCTCTCCTGTTACTTATAAACATGCACACAAGTTCTCCTCTTTTTATCAGCTAAACTCTAAGGATAACACAAAACAATGTCCTCCCTCCTGAAAAGCAACAACAACAACAAAACCTTTTCTGCATCCGTTATCTCTTCTTTATTACCTCTCATTCAGTTTTCAGCTCTTTGTAGTTTGACTTCCAATATCATCACTCCACTGAAACTGCTTTTTCTAAAATTTTAATAATCTCACAATTTCTGGATGTAAAGGCATCTTCTCAATCCACATCCTTGATTTTTCTGTTGCATTTGACACTGCTGATTACTTTTGTCCTCCTAGACAATGATATTTCTTTGGACTTTTGACTTTATAATGGTTGCCTCATAGCCTTCTTGGCTGATAATTGTTGAACTATTTTGCTGGATCAAGATCCAACTAACTGTAGGAGTTCTAAAAGTTTCTAATCTGGGTTCTTTTCTCTCAATATACTGTCTCTTTAAGAGAGCTCATTAGTTTATGTAGATCTAATTATATTTTCAATTTTCTTTTTTGCTGAGGCAATTGGGTTTAAGTGACTTGCCCCAAATCACACAGCTAGGAAGTGTTATGTGTCTAAGACCATATTTGAACTCGGGTCCTCCTGACTTCAGGGCTGGTGCTCTATTCACTGCGCCACCTAGCTGCCCCCTAATTATCATTTCTACATAAATGTTTCCTAGGTTTATTATTAGGTCTAGCCCCAGGCCTTTTCCATTTACCTTCCACATTGCTGTCAAATATGTATTCTCAAAAACATGGTTATGGCCATGTTAATTTCTGTCTCAAGAAATTCTACAGTAAATATACAAATTTCTCTATTTTGTATTTAAAATCCTTAATAATTTGTTTCAGGCTTACCTTCCCTGGCTGATTGTACTTTTTTTGTTTTTTCCTGTTCATATTCTCTTATTGTCTTCCTTTCAAATTGGACTACTTGCACTATCTTTTGATTCATTTTGCATTCCCAGTGATTAGCACAGTACTTCAAATATGGTAGGGAATTAAAAATATTTTTTGCATTGATTGACTGATGCTCACATACCTGATTTCATGGCAAGTGTCTGTGCCTTTGCATAGGCTATCCCCTGTACCTGCAATTTGTTTCTTCCTTATGTTTGTCACATAGAATAATTAGTTTCTTTCAAGGATTTAGTTCAAATGTTACCTTACCAACGTCCAGTATAAAGTAAGAATTTAATTAACACTTGTTGAAAATCCTATGGATTTTCCTGGGATCTTTGAATGAAAAGAAAGTAACATTAACACAGCAGTATCTTGAAGAATTGATAAGGGCATCTCATATTGCTTATGGAATTTTTTTTCTTTTACTTTCTTACAGTAAATAGTAGGTTCTAATTCCAAAGAAGCTGCTAAAGAGATTATGAATAATGATCATATAATAAATGGAGTTTTCTCCTCTTTAAAATATTTCTTTAAGAATTGAATTACTTGAAAAGGCATACTGAAGTGACTGGATATGTACTCTCACAACTACGTTGTTGATAAGTATCTATGTAGTGCATCTACATGAATATATATCACATCATGTATACTTAATATAGTTTCCAGAAGTTAGCCTTCCTCCTTTTCTCCCCAACCAAAGGAACTATTTAAATATATATATATCTTTCAGTTGTATTTTGTGAACAAATACAATGCAAAAAAGGTTGGTGTTCAAGTTACAAAATCTCAGGAAGCTCATTTAATAATACATACACACATATGCACATTATTTATGAATTATTTATCATGTGCCCCAAATCTTACATTGTAGAGAAATTACAACCCAGGAAAAAGTTGATCATTAGTTTCCTTGAAAATATGGGGGATAATTATGACTTCAAATGTGAAGGGTATGAGAGCACTTGCATTGTCATGACCAGAACACTCCAGAGAAGCAGAGAGAATTTTTCCCTATTACACCTAGACAGAATTCCTTTGTGTGAGCATCTTAAATTGTGTAGTCCAGCAAAGCAAATGTTAAAAAGAATAGAGGTGGGAAAGGCTGAATTAAGCTACAAATTAGACTACAAAGATGTGGCCAAAGCAATTTTGGAATCTTCTTCCATTTTGCAAACATAGTTTGTAGTGATGACTATAGAGTACTAACTGTTATCCTGTCTCCATTGTTTACTAGGCTGTGTGACCACAACCAATGATTTGACTTTTTTACATCTCAGTAACAAAGTTGTAGAGAATTGCCTTGGACATTGATAAGTAAGTGACTTATTCATGGTCACACAGCTAGAATTTGTCAGAGTTAAGACCCAAACCTAGGTTATTGTTATGTCAATGCAAGGACCCTGCCCATTATGGAATTCTGCTTCTCATTTATTTATATGGACTTTAATTTGCAAAATGATTGAATGATTATTATGAGTTAATTTCTATAAATCCAGAGATATTTAAGAGCAGGAATGATGAACAATATTCTCATTGTTGGGAGGAAAAAAATGAGGATTCATTTATAATCTTATTTGACAGCTATGGGCTAAGAAATCCAGTATCTAATTTTAATTTATGCTTTGCGGAATTTTTTCATTAAACAGAATAAGAAATCACTGTGCCCTTATGGACTGGGGGTCTGGGGAGAACACAGGAAGGAGTCTGAGATTGGGAATCAGAAAGAAAGTGACAAGTCACTGTGGAGAAACTACAATGCAGTTTCAGGCCAAATACAGGCCAAAAACATTCCTCCTAAAAAGCAATGGAGCATAAGTCAATTAACTGGCTGGTTTATGAAAGAGAGAGTATCTATCCCCCCTTCAAAAACTGTAGTGATGGAAGCATTCATTCATCTGCAAAACCATGAGTAAAAAAGATATGTTACACCCTTCTCATCAAAACTGTAGTTAACATGGTACTTGACTGACAGCTCTGTCCCACAGAATGTGGGGGGAGAGTGGGAAAATGGGAACTGATGCTCCTTAAATTTGAAATGCTGTCAGACCATATGTCTTTCATGAAATTAATGTGTGGCATTAGAAGCAGAGCTTTATTTCTAATTTCTATTTTAAAACACTAAAAATCTGCAGTGCTCATGTCCAAATTTTCACTTTTTTTTTAAATGAAGAGCTAAACACTGATGTGCTCACAGACAAATAATAATGAAAAGAAATGGATAGAAAAGCAGGAAATGTATACATTTATGATACAAACATATGTGTAGAAACACATGCATACATAAATCCACATAAAAGTCGGGAGTCTTACTTTTTACTGCTTTTTCTTAATTAAATAGATTTTCAAAATTATTTTTTATAAGAGAATCAATCTATAAAAAACAAAAAAGAAAAAAAAAACTATGGTACAATTTCATGTCCATTTTCTTCTTAACTTGTTCTAAAATTGTAAAAGTTGTAAAATTCTATAATGTATGTATATCAGTTACAATAACCACATGTTGGAAAGGTTATGGTCTCATCTTGTCTCAAGTTTAAATAGTGTTTTTACCATTCTCGATTGAACCCTTTGGTGTTGTGTGATTATTATTATTCCTGATTTTCCAGATGAGGATTTTGAAGCTCAAAGAGATTGTGATTTTTTTTTCAGGGTCACAAAAACTAAGAGTCAGATTCTGAATGAAACTAAAGCCTTTAGTCATCTTTCCATTAACTCATGCTGAACTTTGTTTATTCCGTGATTGCCAGTACCTTTTTTCTATTACAATAAAGCAAATTAAATATTTTTAAATGTTTCAAGCTTAAATAATATGCCAAACTTTATAACCATATGATGTGAAATAAATGGGACCTATCACTTTTGTTTTGCTATTTCCTAATAAAGATGTGCTTCTAAAAACCACCCAAATTAATCATATTAATTAAATTAATCATATTAATCTGCAAGAAATTCTAAGGACAATCTACTGGGCCAGAGAATAAAGAGAACTGCTCCCTCAGTGAGAAGTTAGGGACACCTCAAGCTGTCAGAAACTCTTTGCTTCTCAACAGATTCTTCAATGCAATTCAAACAACTGAGGCAGTGGAATATACCTCTAACTGGCCTTCTCCTGGAGAGAAATACTTTTAAGCACTCTGGCTGTGGGTGTATATATGAGGAAGTCCCCTGCACCTGCTTCTCCATTTCTAGCCATGTCACTTGATGACAGTATGGATGAATTGGTGGGAAAACAATTTGAAATACACATTTTATAGTAAGCATGTATTATCACATTTTATAGTAAGCATGTATTATCATATCTGTCTATATAAGGTTTAGCTTGTGTGTGTGTGTATAATCTCATATATTTACCTTTACATATATATATGTATATAACATAACCGTATTTAGCACAATTTATGGCATAAAATAAGTGCTGTTTATTGATAGATTTATAATGAGAGCATTCTTATTATGCATTAAAATGAGGACTTGTAAAAGCAATAGAAAGGCATAATCAAGACCTTAAATCAAAAGTGATGCTTGAACCAGATAAAAATATTGTACAAGTACAAATGAAAATCCCCAATAACATAGGGAACAGAAAAATGATAATATGCCTGCATAAGATTAGTGTTATGTTATTGCTGGAATCCCCTTTTATGCCGCTATTTTCCAATTCCTTCTCCATTTGTCCCAAAACTCCTGCAAAAAACTCAATCAAACAAAATAACTCCTATAACCCTCTAAACAACTATAAAAATTTAAATCTGAGCACATAACATTCAATGTAATATTAATATATTATTTTTTTTTATCTTTAACATTCCATAAGATAGTAAATAGTTTTTTTTAAGTAATAAAGGGCCATTAAAACACTGTTCCTGCTGATATTTTATTTTTGACTTTTGGTTGGCAGAATTTATTTTAGATTACTGGACTAGAAGTACAAGAGGAAATCTCATTTCTAGATGAACCTGTGGTGGAACATATAGTAAGGCTTACCTTTCAGTGTGAAACCGATATGCTACTTCAGCACGTTTGTTTAAAACAATCTTCTTTACTTTCATGTGACTTAATCAACTGAGATAAACTTTAAATTTTGTCATCTATGCATTAGGGTTTCTGGAGAATTCTGAGAGATAAGGAAGGATTCTAGTGCACATTCACTATGAAATAATTGCACATACTAAAAAACAAAAGAAAACAAAAACTCTTTTGAGTAAATTAGGTTGCAATTCTCTGCTAGTTGTATGTAGATAAAAAATTAATAGCATGTCAGCCTTCTATACTTCACTTGTTTTATGAATGTATCATTTATAAAACTGTTTAGCTTTCTATTGTTTGGTTTTTCAAAATTTCAACTCTGAACTCTAAAAAAGAATGACTTTCATCACTGACTTGAAAACATTCCTTTTCCTGTATTGTTTTTTAAACAAACATGAATAAAAAAAAAAAAGTTGACAAATTTCTTTTAGAAGTATTTGTTCTCCACAATAATACCTTATAATGACTAGTCAAATCAGACTTTCAAGGGTGGCCAGAATAATAAGAGGATGACACAAACATAAATCAACTGCAGTGCCAGCTGATTTTTAAAATATTTGCTTTGGTCCAATATATTGTGAAAAAGCCCCCAAATAATGGGAACTTTTTGTCGAATTCTTCTCACTTGAAACAATCTCTGTGTTATTGATTTTTATACCTGAATTTTCTTGAAGTCAAAAACAGAATAAATGGAATTATTCTTTGTCAGGCCTAATATACAATTGCAGCATAGTAACACATGGACACTAAAGCATGCAAGTGAAATAACAGTTTAGATATTCTGAAGAGATGTCAAATAGAAATGAACTGTTCAGGATAGAAAGCAAAAAAAAAAAAAAATCTTGTTACAGAAACATGGCAATGTCCTATTATTCATTTTTCCTTCCTGTTTCATAAACAGCTCATGTACTTCACAGAAGTAATCTCTCAAAAGGCATTATGATCTACTAGTAATAAATATTGTACTAAAAGTTAAAATATTTTAAGTAATTTAATTTGTTGTCATTCAATTATTTCAGTTGTACCTGACTCTGTGAACTTACCTGGAATTTTCTTGGCAAAGAAAATGGTTTCTCATTTCCGAACTGCTCAGTTTCACACAGCTCTATATAAGTGTATGAGACTGGATTTAAATTCAGGTCTTCTTGACTCTAGGAGTCTTATGTGCTGCCTAGCTGACCTAAGTAATTTTATTACTTATCCAAGTATCAAATTCTATTAGAATTCTGTTACTAAGTAAAACTTGAGGAGGTTATTATTATAAATGTGAAGGCAATCATCCACTTGTTCAATTACATTAAATTAAAAAAAAAATTAAGTACCTGCTACATGAAAGCACTGTGGACATTGTAATTCAGAAATAAAAACAGAACACTTCACGCCCTTAAGGAGGTTAAATCTTGCTGAAAGCAACATATACATAGATAAACAAGTTAAAAATGTATGAAGTAATGATAATTTTTGATGGTTGGGTACTAGCTCCTGAAAGTGCTTATGCAGGAAGGATACAAGTTAGTTTTTCTTTTCTTTTCTCTCTTTCTTTCTTTCTCTTTTTTTTTTCTTTCTTTGTCTCCTTCCTTCCATCTTTCCATTCTTCCCTCTCTTTCTTTCTTTCCTTCCTTTCATCTTTCCTTCCTTCCTTCCTTCCTTCCTTCCTCCCTCCCTCCCTCTCTCCTTCCCTTCTTCCCTTCTTCTCTCTGTCCCTCTCTTCCTTTATCCCTCACTTTCCCTCTCTCTGTTCTTCCTTCCCTTCCTCCCTCCCTCCTTCTCTGTCTCTCTCTTCCTTTATCCCTCACTTTCCCTCTCTCTGTTCCTTCCTTCTCTCCTTCCTTCCTTTCCTCCTTCCTTCCCTCACTTCTTTTTTTCTCTTCCTTCTTTCCTTCCTCTCTCTTTCTTTCTTTTTCTCTTTTCTTTCTTTCTTTCTTCCTTCTTTCTTTCTTTCTTTCTTTCTTTCTTTCTTTCTTTCTTTCTTTCTTTCTTTCTTCCTTCCTTCCTTCCTTCCTTCCTTCCTTCCTTCCTTCCTTCCTTCCTTCCTTCCTTCCTTTCTTTCTTTCTTTTTCTTTTTTTCTCTTTCTACTTCAGACTATGCTGGGATTGATAGCACTCTAATCAGTTAAATCCATATATAATATTGGTCTACTTAGGTGAAAATTTGAAAATAATTCTTCTCTTAAACTGAAATTTTTTTATTCAAATGTAAAACTGAAAGGAAATCAAATCTTGATGTTCTGGGTCTCTGTGTGCAGGCAGTAACCTCTTTGTTTAAATGATATTCATTTGAGATGTCTAAAAAAAACCCTACCTTTCAAGTACTACATATATAGAAAGTGAATTTGGGAGCTTTTTTTACCCTCACTTGAAGGGTTAATTGACTGTAACATTCTACTCTAACTGGAGAACTAGCCTGAAGAAGAAAGCCAGGCAAACAAAAGATAGCTGTCAGATGCAGTGCCTACAGCAAACACTGAACTTTGTGCTTTCCATAACCCTAGCATCTGTGCATCTTCCATTGAGAGAATTAATACATCAACCTTGGGTCAAGTAAAAGGAGAAAAAAAATTCAAAGAAATGAAGCTAAGCATTTAATCAAAAGTCAGCAATCTTTGTGGTTCAGTAACCCCTGAACTTAATGTTTTGTTAGCCATACAAATGGATTCTGGGTAGAAAGAATGTTACATAAAAATGAATTTAATTATAGCTTTTCTTCAGAATAAAAGAACTGGAGGAGAAAAGGGGAAAATGTCCTTTTGCATGTGTATATTCTTAACAGATCTTTAGGTTGGTATAGAAAAAATATACTTTGCTATATTGATCTAGTCTTCAAAGATAAGTACCAATCTAGGAGTCATTAAGAGATGGATTTAAAATAAATCAAAAGAAAACAAAACCAAAATCAAAACTCTGTTGTTTCTCATTTAAAGAAAAAGTCTGATGTTACCGATTAATAAAATATGAATTTTCAATTTCCAACTCAATATGTTCTTGTAACAACTTCCAAAGAATCATTCAATAATCAATCATCATTAATTGCCATTGAAGAAATGAGTCTATAGTATTTCACCAAATAGAAAACTTATTATTGGATTAGGCAATTGTATCTACTTGTAAAGGAAAACAATTTCATTCTTGCATATTTGTATCATTTCAATAAATGGTATAAGACAGAGAGTCCATAATAGTTACAGAAGATTGAACATAAAGAAGAGAAGACTCAGGGGAAACATGATGACTGGCTTCAAGTATTTGAAAGATTGTAATATAGAGAAAGAATACCACCTGCTCTATTTGACCCCAACAGACAGAACTAGAAGTAATTTATACTATAGAGAGGTCAATTTTGACTTGATCTTAAGGGGAAAAAACCAAACCAAACCAAACAACTCTACTATAAAACAATAACAACAACGGCAACAAATCCCATGCTTAATAATTAGAGCTATACAAAAACAGTATGAAATGCTTCTAAAAATTGTAAGCTCCACTTCCTTAAGAACTCTTCAAGCAGAGGCTGTATGGCAACCAAATAATAATAATGTTATAAATAACAAATAACAAATAACAAAATAAATAATATTATAATAGAGATTCCTTTTGTGTATGAGTTCCTATAGATGGTTGCTAAAGCCTCTTCCAAATCTCAAATTCTGTAAATCTGTGAAACTGTGTTTGACATTACATACATATGCATTTTAATTATATAGTAACAGAATCTTGTATTTGGAAGGGACATTAGAAATCAAGTCCAAACTTTAAATAAGAACAAAAATGAGGTGACATTTCTAAAATGCTCTAAAGTTTGAAAAGACTTTTATATCCATTACCTCTTTTAAGACTAAATAACTATATAAGGCAGGTAACACAGATATTATTGCCTTTACAAATGCATTAACTGATGCCAAGAGCACTTAAGTGACTAGCTAAATGTCAGCGAAAGGACTAAATTCTAACTTCAAGTGTAGCATTTTGTCTCTGTGACATAACATAACAGTCATCCAGCTTTTGTCTAAAGACTAGGCTTTAATTCTTACTATTTGTATGACTTTGGAGATCATATTTCCTTCTTTTGTTGCTGTTTTCCTTATTGATTCTTTCTGTTCATATTCAAAGTATTTGAGATTTCTTTTTCTTTATGGAATCTTTGGTACTTTCAGTCTCTCCCCCCTCCCCATACCTCACCTTATGTTCCTTATCATCACTTTGTGACTCCTTATTCTCTGATTATGGTTTCTTTGAGGGGCTGAATCTCAAACTTTCCAGCTTCATCCCACAGGAAAGTGTTCGATATTTATCCATCTTTGCCTCAATTGATTTTTGGGTGGTCAGAAGTAGCTCCAGCTGTTTGCTATGCTCATTCCTTTAGGATTAATAAGAATTATAGAATTTTCCATATTTATAGTGTCCTGTCCTGGCAACTTTTGATGGTTTCACTCCCTGTTTTCCCCAGCATTAAAAGTTCACAGCCTATTTTCCCTGGCATCATCAGATGGTTAATCAATTTGCAGCAGTGGTACTTCTGTATTTTGTTACTGTATTGCTATGGTCAAACACAAATTCTAAACCTTAGTAAACCTCTGCTGCCTGGTGCTAGGGTCTCCATGGCACTAGAAAAAGAAAAGGAGGACCAGGCTGCAGAAGAGAATTTTTATGTAAGCCTGTGTGATATCCTTGGGTCTGCTAGTGCAGTCTCATTAGTGTAATGGAAGATGGGAGAGGGGGAGTTCTAATTTAGCCTTTTTTTTCTTTTATTTTTTAAGCTTTCATATGGATCTGATAACCCCTAGACCATGGAAGCAGTTGAAGTTGCCTTATATTTTGTTCATAATTTCTGTTTTAGATATGTATGAGAGGTAATGCAGATCAGAGAAAATGTTTACTCCACCATATTGTGACATGCAAATCAGAAGTCCCATCTGTTTGACTTTGGATGGATTATTTTCTTTCTTCATTTATTAAAAAAATAAAATAAATTAGTGATAATCACTAAATTTATGATCCAATTGTTTTACATCATAATGTTTCCTGACTCCTAGAGCAACCCATTCTTTTTGCTGTTTTTTCTTTTGAGGCAATTGGTGTTGAGTGACTTGCCCAGGATAATATAGCTAATAAGTATTTGTGACTGGATTTGAATTCAGCTTTTCTTGACTCCCAAACCAGTACTCTATCTACTGTAACATCTAGCTGTCCCATAAAATACATTATATTTTGGATTTCATCTAACAATTAAGAAAGTTTTCTTTGAATCATGTCTATATCGACGTATTGCTCCCAGTTCAGTTCTTAGGAACAAAGCAGTCTAATTCTTTCACATAAAAGACCTTTTGATATCTGACAAAAAAAAAATATATATATATACATACATATATATATACATACATACATATATCTTTTAATTTCCAATTATTTGTTTTACTTTATCTCAATAGAAAATTAAAAAAAAAAGCCTTCTACATTATCTTCCTAGTGGTCTGCACACAGTAGATGTCTAGTAAAAGTTGATTAGACCTAATTAAGTTTCTCTATAATCTTGTTTGGGATAGAAAGGAAAGTTCATAGGATAGCAGTTTCTAAAATCTTCCTTTCCTCTTTTGGACATTTGGACATGTTGAACATCTTCCTATCTTCAAGAAAGAAACTTCTTTCATTTTTCACTAGTGCTAAAGGATTATTAGTACCAAGTCTGCATATTCTATATATTTTTTCACTTTATACTTTATACACTTTCTTCTATACTTTTATCTATACTTCATATTCTATATATTTTTTCACTTTATACTTTATACACTTTCTTCTATACTTCTATCTATACTTCTGTATATTCTTTCACATTAAGGATATTATTTGTCAGAGCCCTGACAATTGAATCATTTAAAGCAGCTAGGTTTTATTGCCTTCTCACCTAATTTTAGTAGATTCAAAATATTTATTAAACATCTGCCAGATGTGCTCTTTTCAGGAGATGCTAAGAATAGTATATATAATTTAATCTTTTATATATTATATATATGCATTGATGTATATATATATAAAACTCAATGTACATGTAAATAGACATTTACAATATAACAGAACATGATAAGTGAATGAAAGGTGAAATTAAAACACTCTGAGAACTCAGAAAGGATACTAGAAAAAAGCCTAGCTTCTTGAGTCAGTGTTTATTATCTTTTTTTTTTTTATTTTTTAAATTTTTAAATTAATTTTCAATACACATTGCTTTATGAATAATGTTGGGAGAAAAAAATCAGAACAAAAGGAAAAAACCATGGAAGAGAGAAAAAAAAATTAAAAATAGTGAATTGCTTCACAACTCTACCAACAATTCATTAGTTCTCCAGTTTTCCCACTTCTCCTTCAACATTTATTATTATCTGTTCCTGTTATCTTTGTGTAGTGCCCAGACTAGCTTTTTGGAGGATCTCTGGATGACCCTTGGTCTTAGGTGGAAGAGTGATAAAAGCAGGAGAGCCACCACAAGGATGGTCAAAGATGGAGCTCATCTATTTCAAGTCCTGTCAGCCCTTAATTACCTTGATACGATTATATCACTATAGCACACTGAGCATGTGCCAACTGTAGAACCATTACATCATCATATCACACTAAGTATATGCCAACTAGAGTGATGCCATTACATCACACACACACACACATGTGAACTAGAGTGCCATTATCTCATCGATCACCCTGAGTAAGTGCTTAACTATAAGCACCCTGATGTAAGTATACTTGTTTCAAGTATACCTTTCCCAGAGTTATCCCACTATCTGACATCCTCTACATCTTTATCAGTCTGAGAGATATGAAGTGGTACCTCAGAGGTGTTTTAATTTGCATTGTTTATGGTATCATCATTTATGCCCAAATCATGCACCTATTTTGACCTTATTTTGGCATGAGGTGTAAGTCTATGCCAAGTTTTCTAGTTATTTTTTCCAGTTTTTCCAGCAATTTTTGTCAAATAGTGAGTTCTTATTCCAGAAGTTGGACTTTGGGGATTTATCAAATATTAGATTATTAAAGGTCTTGATTATTGTGGATTATTGAATCTAATCCACAGATCCACCACTCTATTTCTTAACCTTGTTTTGATGACAACTACTTTATACTATAATTTTAGTTTAGGTTTGGTACTGCTAAGCCACCATTCTTTGTAATTTTTTTTCATTAATTCTCTTGATATTCTTGATACTTATTCTTCCACATGAATTTTATTATTTTTTCTAGTTCTATAAAATATTTTTTGGCAGTATAATTGGTATGGGACTGAACAAGTAGGCCAATTTAAGCAGAATTGTCATTTTTGGTATATCAGTTCAACCTATCAATGAACAATTGATATTTTCCCAATTGTTTAGATCTCACTTTATTTGTGTGAGAAGTGTTTTGTAATTGTGTTCATATAGTTTTTGGGTTTGTCTTGGCAGATAGACCACCAAATATTTCATTTTGTCTATTGATTTGTGTGAGTTTATTTTATATCCTGCAGCTTTACTAAATCTATGAATCACTTCAAGCAGGTTTTTGAATGATTTTCCAGGATTCTCTAAATATATCATCATATAATCTGCAAAGAATGATGGTTTTATTTCCTCCATGCCTATTCTAATTCCTTTAATTACTTTTTTTTTAATTGTTAAAACTAACATTTATTGTACCATGTTGATTAATAGTGGGGATAATGGGTATCCTTGTTTTATTCCTGATCTTATTGGGAATGTGTCCAACTTCATTACAAATAATGTTTGCTGTTGCTTTTAGATAGACACTGTTTATTATTTTATAGAAAGTTCCCTTTGTCCCTATGATTTCTAGTGTTTTTAAAAGGAAAACCATTTTATTAAAAGCTTTTTCTGTATCTATTGAAATTATCATACAATATCTGTTTTTTTTTTTTTTGTTATTCATTTGGTTGATTAGGATAATAGTGATATTGAACCCAAATCGAACCATTCCAGAATTTCTACATTCCATTTGGTCATAGTGTATTATCCTGTTGATAAATGGACACAATCTCTTTGCTAATAATATATTTAAAATTTTTGCATCAATATTCATTAAGGATATGAGTTTATAATTTTTCTTTTTCTGTTTTGGTTCTTCCTGGTTTAGTATCATTACCATATTTGTGTCAAAGAAGAATTTGGGCAGGACTCCTTCATTAACTATTTTTCCAAAAATTAAATAGTACTGAAATTAATTGTTTTTTAAATGTTTGAGAGAATTAACTTGTGAATCCATCTGGCCCTGGGGATTTTTTATTAGGCATTTCATCAATGGCTTGTTCAATTTCTTTTTTTTTTTTTAAATGGGACTATTTAATTTATTTTCTCATGTTAATCTGGGCAGTTTATATTTTTGTAAATATTCACCTATTTTGGTTAGATTGTTGGATTTGCTGCCATACAGTTGGGTAAAATATCTCCTGATTATTGCTTTAATTTCTTTGTCATTGATGGTGAATTCACCCTTTTCATTTTTGATCCTGTTGATTTGATTTTTTTTCTTTTCTTTTTCTAAATAAAGTAACCAAAGGTTTATCTATTTTGGTTGTTTTTTTTTTCTCATAAACTTAACTTTTAGTTTTATTTATTAGTTCAATAGTTTTAAGAAAACTTTCAATTTTATTAATCTCTTCTTTGAGTTTCAGAATTTCTAATTTGGTATTTAATTGGGGTTTTTAATTTGTTCCTTTTCTAATTTTTTTAGTTGCATGCTCCTCATTCTCTATTTTATTCACATAGCTATTTAAAGATATAAAATTTCCCTAAGAACTGCTTTGGCAGCATCCTATAGGTTTTGATATATTATCTCATTATTGTCATTCTCATGAATGAAATTGTAGATTGTTTCTGTGATTAGTTTTTTGACTCACTAATTTTTTAGAATTAGATTATCTAATTTCCAATTAGTTTTTAGTCTATATTTCCCTTCCCCTTTGTTCAATATAATTTGTATTAAATTATGGTCTGAAAAGGAAGCATTTACTATTTCTGCCTGTCTGCATTTGATTGTGAGGTTTTTATGCCCTAATACATGGTCAGTTTTTTGTAGCTGCCACGTACTGCCAAGAAAAAAGTTGTATTCCTTTCTGTCCCTATTCAATTTTCTCCGGTTGAGGAGAAATATAGTCCACTAATATAGTTTTGTTATCTATTTCTTCCTGTAACTGGCTTCAAATATTCTCTAGGAATCTGGGCTGCTCTACCACTTGGGGCATACACCTTTGGCATCATTAATATTCATTGTTTACAGTAATTTTATCAAGATGTACCTTCTTTTTTATCTCTTTTAATAACATCTATTTTTATTTTTGCTTTATCTGAGATTAGAATTGGTACCCCTGCCTTTTTTTTTTTTAATTCAGATGAAGCATAATAAATTATGTTCGAACCTCTTACCTTCCCTCTATATGTATCTGTGTCAAATGTGTTTCTTGTAAACAACATATTGAAGGAGTCTGTTTTTTAATCCAATCTGCTATTTGCTTTCTTTTTATGGGAGAGTTCATCTCATTCCCATTCACAGTTATAACCAGCTCTGTACTTTTCTCCATCCCATCTTCTCTCTCTCTATTTTTTTTTGTCCTTTCTTTTCACCCTGTCCTTAGTAGTGTTTTTTTTTTTTATCCACCCTACCCACTACTTATCTTCTATTACCCCTCCCCCTTCTCTTACCTTTTCCCCCCAGTCCTCCTCCCCTGGATTATAATAGTTCTTTTGTGCCTCTTCATGTGATCCAATTTGTCTCACTATACTTCCTTTTTCCTCTTTTTCCAGTACAGACCTTTTCCCATCACTTTTCTTTGATATCATCATATCAGAGTCAATTTACCACCACACTCTCCATCCATGTGATGTCCCCTTCTGTCTTCTTCAGTGACAGATACAGTTCTCAAAGTTATAGTTAATGTTTTCTCTCCTAGAGATGTAAATTTATCCTGTTTATCCTTCTATGCTTCTCTTAAGTCCTGCATTTGTAGATTAAATTTTCTGATCAATTATCTCCACCATAAGATGATGCAGAGTCTTGCTGGATAGTTAATTCTTGATTATAATCCCAGGCCCTTTGCCTTCCAGAATATGGTATTCCATGCTGTCTAATTCTTTATTGTAGAACATGTCAAATCCTGGACAATTCTGAGTGTTGCTTCTTGATATTTGAATTTTTTTGTTTGTTTGTTTGTTTGGTTTTTTGTTTTTGTTTTTGTTTTTCTGGCAGCTTGCAGGATTTTTTTCTTGATATTGTAGTTCTGAGTTTCAGATCACTATTCCTTGAGGTTTTCCTTCTGGGTTCTCTTTCTGAAGGTGATTGATGGATTCTTTCAATGAGTATTTCCCCCTCTGTTTCTAGAATATTGAGGAAGTTTTCTTTAATGTATCTTGAAGAATGCTATCTAGGATCTTTTTTTTGGCCACAGCCTTCAGATAAGCCAATACTTTTTACATTATCTTTTCTGGATCCCTTTTCCAGGTTGACTGTTTTTCCATGAGGTATTTCACATTTTCTTCCATTTTTTTGTTCTTTTTTTGTTTGTATGACTGATTCTTGCTGTCTCAGAGAGTCATGAGTTTCTAGTTTTTAATGTTTGATTCTAGTTTTTAATGTTTGATTATTCTTCATTGTTCAGTTAGCTTTTGTATCTTTTGTTCCATTTGGTTAATACTACTTTTAAAGGTGCTTATGTTCTTCAGTGGATTTTTTTTTTTTTTTTTTTTTTTTTGGCTTTGGCCAATTGTATTTTTTAAGGAGTTGTTTTTTCCAGTCATTTCCTTTTCCAAGCTGTTGACTCTCTCTTGCATACTTCTCATTTCTTTTCTCATTTTTTCTTCACCTCTGTTATTTGCCTTTTAAAGTCTTTTATTAGTACTTCCAAAAACCCTCTTTGGGCTTTAGACCATGTCATATCACTTTAGAGATTTCCTCTTCCATTTTGTTCTTGTGTGAGTTGGTGTTTTGGTCTTCCCTGTCACCATAGTAGTTTCTGTGGTCAATATTCTTTTCTATTTCTTGCTCATTTTCTTTGCTTTTCTTTTGGTATTTCCTCTTTTTTTTTTTTTTTTTTTTAATTTTTATGGTTGAGTTCTGCTCCACAGTAAAGAGGGACAGTGTCCCAAGTTTCCTGTGTATCTCTGAGCCTTGTATCTGAGCACAAAGGCCCCTTGTGATCGCAGGGGGTAGCTTTGCCTGATCTTTTCAAGAAAACAGCCTAGTTTGCCAGAGTCTGCATTCTGATTTGGGACTAGAGGCTGTCCCCATTGATCTCTTACTCTACTGAGCCAGTAGTGATTGAGAATCTTAATTGCTATATAGTTGGATTTTTTCTCCTTTGCTTATTTGTTTTTACTTTTTTGTTTGTTTTATTTATCTTTTTTTAGCAGCTATTAGTGTAATCAAGTTGTAATCCCAAGGTATGGGGAATGATGCTCCAAGTCTCAGATCCTTCTAACTGTTATTTTCTGAATTCTGTAATAGGGCCCAACCCTGAGTGTTTATCAAGGAAAAGGAAGAAATGTCTCTGAACAGATTTTAGTAAATTTGGAGGGAGAAGTGTCTGCCTAAGATTAGGGTTACTATCACTATTACAGGAAAGAGCAAGAACAAAAAAGCCTAATATTTGGCTATTTATTTTATAGTTTTACAAAATGTAGTTATAAAATGACAAGGAAGTTTTTGTTTTGTTTTGTTTTTGTCTTTTTGTTTTTGTTTTTAACAAGTATGTCATAACTTGCATAGCCAAAAAATAATATAAACAGATGCAAGCATTCAAAACTGTCACTTTGAAAAAATATACATGTATCCTACAGGTTCTGTAATTTTTCAAAATTATTCCAAAACAGAGAGTTATCAGCCAATCCTCTCTGGAGATTGCATAGTGAGTAGTTTATGAACTCTATGGGAAATTTGTCTCATCAATTACTAGGAATTCTTCACAAGAATATACTTCACAAATGATGATGACTTGCTGTGAGATAAAAATGGAACTTTAAGTTTTTTTTTTTTAATATATTGTGGGGCTTATTATATTCCAAAATGACCAATAAGAACATGCAAGAAAAAAAAAAAACTGTACTATATCAACTGAAAAGGTACATTTTCAGAAGCAAGGCAAATACTCTACATGTACAAATGGTCCATTCCATTTGTCCATTCTAACAGATCGCCCCTCTACTATCCCACTCTTTTTTAAACTTCAATCTTTCCCGTCTACTAATAGTCATTTCCCTATTGCCTATAAACCTATCCATGTCTTCCTCATCCTTTAAAAACATTTATCTGATCTAGCTACCACCTTTAATTCCTAGGCTACATTTCTCTTCCATTTAATGGCTAAACTCTTTAAAAAAAACTGATTATAATTGGTATCTCCATTTCTTTTCCTCTCATTCTCTTCTGAAATAGAGTCAGTTCTTATCATTGCGCATTCTCAAAAATGACCCTGGGAAAGTTAGAGAAAAAAAAAAATCTGACCTTTATTGGCATGTGGATTTTTTCTACTGGAAGTTTCCTACATTAATAAAGTATTGATCTTACCACTCATTATAAAAAAATAAATTAAAAACAAAAGTTTAATGTGTTGTGCTTAAAATACAAACATGAACAACTTCATGACACCTATTTTGACTGAGATAACTATCAATTAGCAGGATAAAATGGAGACAAAAATATGAGGTATAACTGAAAATGTGATGAATCGATAGAGAAAATTGAGAGGTAAAAGAAACTAGAGGGCAGAAGGATTATTTGTACTTTGAAAGGGATGCAATATGATTCTATATAGTTACTACAGAGGTAGAGATTTCAATTCATATTCAGAAAAAAGGTAAGAGCGGTTTAGACAAATACTATTCTTTTAATGAAAAACATCAAATGATCTCAAAGCACAACAAAAATTTTTGGAAAAATTTAAAAAGGGCTTAAGAATCAAATAAGAGAGATCAAAGAAAAATTAGAAAACAAATAAGAACCATCCAAAAAAATCAAGAAAAATTTGAATAGAAAGTCAATTAACTGTAATTAGAAAATCAAAAACTTAAAGAAAAAAATTCTTTGAAAACTAGAATTGGGCAAGGTGAAGCTAATAACATTCTATGGCACCAAGAAATAATAAAACAAAATTAAAAGAATGAAAAAAATAGAAGAGAAAGTAAATATTTCATCAGAAAAATAATCAATTTGGAGAACATATCAAGAAAAAATAATATAAGAATAGTCGCACTACCTGAAAATTATGATAAAAAATAATGTAATAAAATACTAGAAGACATTATCAAGGAGACCTGTCCTAAAGTTGTAGGGCAAAAAGGTGAAGTAGAAATAGAAAAAAAAATCCATCAATCACCATCTGAAAGAGATATCAGAAGAATATCATAGCCAATTTTCAGAGATTCCAGGTTAAAGGGAAAATATTGGAAACAGCAAGGAAAAAAGAAACAATGTAAATATCATGGAGCCATAATAAGGATTACACAAGATCTAGTTGGTACTACATTGGTGATCATAGGTCTTGATAGTCTATATTTCTAGATCAAAAGAGCAGGGGTTAGAACCTGCAAAATTAAGTAAAAAAATGGCTATTTAGTGAATTCAAAGACTTTCAGTTTTGTTTGGGGGTGTGTGTGTGTGTGACAAAACTTTGGAACATAAGAAAAAATTCAACATATTACATCTGGGAGAAATATAAGATCAACATTAAGAACCACTTATAAGAGACTTAATATGACCAAATCATATTTGTGAAAATATTATTGATACACTTATGATTAACATTATTTAAGTGGTTTGAAAGAAAGGCATGGGCTGAACTGAGTGTGTTCAGGTGATTCTAAAGATAAACTTTAAAGAGAGTTAAAAAGATAAAAAAAAATTATCTCATATAAGTCAGGCATAAAAGAAAAAAATTGAAAGAGAAGAAGCTAGTGGGAGGAAGGGAGGAAGAGCTTGAACTTTACTCTCATTGGGAAAGAGTTAAAAAGAGAACAACATATATCCAAACAGAAAGATATAAAGGTCATCTAAATTTAGAAAAAAATTAAAAGGGCAACTGGAAAGGGAATAGAATGGGGAAACAGGGTAGGGAAAGAACTCTCAGAGAGATAGGTAAATCAAGGAATGGGAGAGCAAGGTAGCAGGTAGAAGTAAAACAGAGGAATGAGGAAGAATAGGTTAAATAGCACAAGAAAGATAGTGAAAAAAATAGAAGGAATAAAAGATATGAGTAATTTTAGCTTAGAATGTGAATAGGGTGAATTTACCCATAAAATGGAAATGAAGAGCAAATTAAAAATTTGAATTCAACAATATATTGCTTTAAGGAAACATTATAAAAATGAGACACACACAAAGGGCAGGGGTAGAATTAAGTATGTAAAAAAAGCAGCAACAATAATCATTCTTTCAAATTTAAAGTTAAAATAGATTTAATCAAAAGTGAAAAACAGAGAAACTGCAATATATGTCAGCAATATCAATCAATATTGTTTTAGGCCATTTAAAATACCTAAACAGCATAAAATACTTGAGCATATACCTGCCAAAAAAGACACTAACTATATGAACATAAACAGAAAACACTTTTTATACAAATAAACTCAGATCTAAATAATTAAAGTAATATTTATTGTTCATGGGGCAGGTAAATTCAAAATAATTTTGAAAAAAACAATTTTACATAACTACATGCCTAATTTATGTGTATGTTTATAGATATCTATACACAGAGAGAGAGACACACAGACACACAGACACACACACATGCAGCCTTCTTTTGGGTGGTAGGGGGAGGAGGGATAAAAAAAGTAAAAAGTGCACTCCAGAGAACAGAAGACAACCAACAAGGAAGTAAAGAAAAGCTGGGCACCTTTTAAAACAATGAGCACTATTTATTACATAGGTTTTTTTGAAATAGAAGTTTACCATTTTATTTTGAGTCTTCTCATGATCTTTTGTGTACATGGTCATGTTTTCTTTTCTTATTTTGTATTTAACTTTGAAATAAAAAAAAAATTACTAAAAATTTGAGTGTTTGTATGTAACTACATTCTCAATTTTTGCACAATACTCATTAGATGAATGATCTATTTATTAAAACTTTGCATTTGCACAATACACCAGAGTATTCAAAAGATTTTTTTATGGGGACTTCTGGCCAAGATGGCAGAGAGGAGGCACACAGATGTGTAAGCTCCGCATTTTCTCTCAGAATCCATTTCATTACAAGCCTTTGAATTAATGCTTGACTGTAAAAAAACCAACAAATAGTTAGCAAGAGAAGACATCCTTGAAATTTGCCAGGAAAGGTCTGTTTTTGCTAGAGGAGGGGGAAGGTTTTAGATGGGGCATAGGCTGAGGGCAGGCAGCAGCAGTGGGAGCACAGCAGGCAGCTTACAGCCGAGCAGATCACAGGGGCGTGGGGTGTGATCTCTGCCGTCTCTGCGGGGGGATCTTTGCTACAGGATTGGATACTTTGTTCCAGCAGCAAGTCAGTAGCCCAGCAGAGAAGCTAAAATCACCTGAAGGTGAAGAATATAACCCCAAACAGCTGGAGTCTCTCGGGAACTGGCCACCCCTCCCCCACAGTGTCTCAGCATGCTTTCGGAGTCTCAGAGCGCAGGCGCAGCACAGTCCTGCTAGTGCCTCGCTGCTGCCCTCGCAGTCTGTAGAGGAAGCTCGATAACACCACCCGGCCCCACCCCCCAAAAAAGCAGACTCCATTTAGGTTTTTTTCTTTGCTAGTTTGTCTTTGATTCTTCTCTGACAAAATGAGCAAAAAATTGAAAAGGACCTTAACCCTTGACAGCTTCTATATGGATAGAGAGCAGACTCTAAACCCTGAGAGACTAAAAACAGACTGTCTCCAGGTGAATCCCCAAAGGAGGAGATCATCTGTTCCTCAGCACAGATGAATCTCATAGAAGAAATTAAAAAGGCTCTCACAAGAGAGCTAGAAGAAAAATGGGAAAAGGAGAGGGAGGCTTGGCAGGAGAGTCTGGAGAAGTCATCCCACTCAATTAAAGACAGAGTGGATAAAGAAATCAAATCCTTGAAAAATAGGATTAGTGAACTGGAAACAGAAAACAGCTCTCTAAAAAACAAAATTGGTGAAATGGAAAAAAATTCCATAGAACAAAAGAACTCAATTGGACAATTATAAAAAGATATTTAAAAAGTGAGTGAAGAAAATACTTCATTGAAAATCAGAATTGAACAAATGGAATTGAATGATTCGAGGAGACAAGAAGAATCAGTCAAGCAAAACCAAAAAAATCAAACAATGGAAAAGAATGTGAAATACCTTCTTGGGAAAACAACAAACCTGGAAAATAGATCCAGGAGAGACAATCTGAGAATTATTGGATTGCTAGAAAAGTATGATGAAAAAAAAGAGCCTGGACACTATTTTCCAGGAAATTATCAAAGAGAACTGCCCAGAAGTCATAGAAACAGAGGGTAAAATAGACATTGAAAGAATTCATCGATCACCTACTGAAAGGGATCCTAAAATCAAAACTCCAAGAAATATAATGGCCAAATGCCAGAATCCTCAAATGAAGGAAAAAATACTGCAAGTGGCTAGAAAAACGCAATTTAAATATAGAGGAGCCACAATAAGGATCACCCAAGATCTAGCAGCATCCACATTAAAAGATCGAAGGGCCTGGAATATGATATTCCGCAAGGCTAAGGAACTTGGTATGCAATCAAAAATAACTTACCCAGCCAGAATGAGCATCTTTTTCCAGGGAAGAAGATGGACATTCAATGAAATAAGCAAATTTCACCTAATTTTGATGAAAAAACCAGAACTTAACAAAAAGTTGGATCTACAAATATAGAACTCAAGAGAAATCTAAAAAGGTAAAAAGAAATCTTTGGAACTATATTTATGCTATAAAGATGTATAAAGAATACTTGTATACCTTGTTCTAGAAACTAGATGTGGAAAGGACATTGTACCAGAAAAAGGGTAAAGTGGGGTTACTATATCTCATGAAGAGGCAAAGGAAACCTATTATTATATCTAAGAGAAAGAATGGAGGGGAATGAATATAGTGGGTATTGTACTGCCTTCAGAATAGGCTTTAAGAGAAAAATTTTAGACATATTTAATTTATGGTGAAATTTCTCCCATCTCATTGAAAAGTGAGAAGGGAAAAGTGAAAAGGGAAGGAATAATCTAAGTGGAAGGGAATATGGAAACTGTGAGGGAAAGGGGTAAGATAGGGGGAGGAACTCTAAGGTGAGGGGAGGGATACTAAAAAGGGAGGTGTGTGAGAAGCAAGTGGTGCTCACAAGCTTAATACTGGGAAGGGGGGAAGGGGGACAAAAGGGAGAAAAGCATAAACCGGGGTTAACAAGATGGCAAGTAATACAGAATTGGTCATTCTAACCATAAACGTGAATGGGGTAAACTCCCCCATAAAGAGGAAGCGGTTAGCAGAATGGATTAAAAGCCAGAATCCTACAATATGTTGTTTACAGGAAACACACCTGAAGCGGGGAGATACATGCAGGTTAAAGGTAAAAGGTTGGAGCAAAATCTACTATGCTTCAGGTGAAGTCAAAAAAGCAGGGGTAGCCATCCTAAAGCAAAAATTGATCTAATTAAAAGAGATAAGGAAGGGCGCTATATCTTGCTAAAGGGTAGCATAGATAATGAAGCAATATCAATATTAAAAATATATGCACCAAGTGGTGTAGCATGTAAATTCTTAAAAGAGAAATTAAGAGAGCTGCAAGAAGAAATAGACAGCAAAACTATAATAGTGGGAGATCTCAACCTTTGCACTCTCAGAATTAGATAAATCAAACCACAAAATAAATAAGAAATAAGTCAAAGAGGTAAATAGAATACTAGAAAAATTAGATATGATAGATTTCTGGAGAAAATGTAATGGAGACGGAAAGGAGTACACTTTCTTTTCAGCAGTTCATGGAACCTATACAAAAATTGACCATATATTAGGACATAAAAACCTCAAACTCAAATGTAGTAAGGCAGAAATAGTAAATGCATCCTTTTCAGACCACGATGCAATGAAAATTACATTCAACAAAAAACCAGGGGAAAGTAGACCAAAAAATAATTGGAAACTAAATAATCTCATACTAAAGAATGATTGGGTGAAACAGCAAATCATAGACATAATTAATAACAGAAAACGATAATAATGAGACGTCATACCAAAATGTGTAGGATGCAACCAAACCAGCAATAAGGGGGAATTTCATATTTCTAGAGGCCTATTTACATAAAATAGAGAAAGAGAAGGTCAATGAATTGGGTTTGCAACTAAAAATGCTAGAGAAGGAACAAATTAAAAACCCCCAGTCAAACACTAAACTTGAAATTCAAAAAATAAAAGGAGAGATCAATAAAATTGAAAGTAAAAAAAAAAAACTACTGAATTAATTAATAAAACTAAGAAAAACCAACAAAATAGACAAACCCTTAGTAAATTTGATTAAAAAAAGGAAAGAGGAAAATCAAATTGTTAGTCTTAAAAATGAAAAGGGAGAACTTGCCACTAACAAAGAGGAAATTAGAGCAATAATTAGAAGTTACTTTGCCCAACTTTATGCCAATGAATTCAACAACTTAAATGAAATAGAAGAATACCTCCAAAAATATAGTTTGCCCAAACTAACAGGAAGAAGCAAATATCCTAAACTGTCCCATCTCAGAAAAAGAAATAGAAGAAGCTATTAACCAACTCCCTAAGAAAAACTCCCCAGGACCAGATAGATTTACATGTGAATTCTACCAAACATTTAAAGAACAATTAACTCCAATGCTAAATAAACTATTTGAAAAAAATAGGGATTGAAGGAGTCCTACCAAACTCCTTTTACGACACAGACATGGTACTGATATCTAAACCAGGTAGGTTGAAAACAGAGAAAGAAAATTATAGACCAATCTCCCTAATGAATATTGATGCTAAAATCTTAAATAAAATATTAGCAAAAAGATTACAGAAAATCATCCTCAGGATAATACACTATGAACAAGTAGGATTTATATCGGTAATGCAGGGCTGGTTCAATATTAGGAAAAATATTAGCATAATCAACTATATCAATAACCAACCAAACAAAACCCATATGATCATCTCAATAAATGCAGAAAAAGCATTTGATAAAATCCTACATCTATTCCTAATAAAAAACACTTGAGGGCATAGAAATAAATGGACTTTTCCTTAAAATAGTCAGGAGCATATATTTAAAACTGTCAGTAAGCATAATATGCAATGGGAAAAAACTGGAACCTTTCCCAGTAAGATCTGGAGTGAAGTAAGGTTGCCCACTATCACCATTATTATTCAATATTGTCTTAGAAACACTAGCCTCTGCAATAAGAGTCAAGAAAGAGATCAAAGGAATTAGGGTAGGCAATGAGGAAACCAAACTATCACTCTTTGCAGATGATATGATGGTATACCTAGGGAACCCCAGAGATTCTACTAAAAAGCTATTAGAAATAATCCATAACTTTAGCAAAGTAGCAGGATACAAAACAAATCCCCATAAATCCTCAGCATTTTTATACATCACCAACAAAATCCAACAGCAAGAGATACAAAGAGAAATTCCATTCAAAATAACTGTTGACTGCATAAAATATTTGGGAATCTATCTACCAAAGGAAAGTCAGGAATTATATGAGCAAAATCACAAAAAAACTTTCCACACAAATAAAGTCAAACTTAAATAATTGGAAAAATATTAACTGGTCTTGGATAGGCCGAGCAAATATAATAAAGATGACAACATTCCCTAAACTAATCTATTTATTTAGTGCTATACCAATCAGACTTCCAAGAAAATATTTTAATGATCTAGAAAAAAATAACAACAAAATTCATATGGAACAATAAAATGTTGAGAATCTCAAGGGAATTAATGAAAAAAAAAATCAAATGAAGGTGGCCTAGCTGTACCTGATTCTAAAACTATATTCTAAGCAGCAGTCACCAAAACCATTTGGTATTGGCTAAGAAATAGATTAGTCGATCAGTGGAATAGGTTAGGTTCACAAGACAGAATAGTCAACTATAACAATCTAGTATTTGACAAACTCAAAGATCCTAATTTTTGGGATAAGAATTCCTTTTTTGATAAAAACTCGTGGGATAACTGGAAATTAGTATGGCAGAAATTAGGCATGGACCCACACTTAACACCGTATACCAAGATAAGATCAAAATGGGTCCATGATCTAGGCATAAAGAACGAGATCATGAGGAACATAGGATAGTTTATCTCTCAGACTTGTTGTGGAGGAGGAAGAAATTTGTGATCAAAGATGAATTAGAGCCCGTTACTGATCACAAAATGTAAAATTTTGATTACATCAAATTAAAAAGCATTTGTACAAACAAAACTAATGCAAACAAGATTAGAAGGGAAGCAACAAACTGGGAAAAGATCTTCACAGTTAAAGGTTCTGATAAAGGCCTCATTTCCAAAATATATAGAGAATTGACTCAAATTTATAAGAAATGAAGTCTTTCTCCAATTGATAAGTGGTCAAAGGATATGAACAGACAATTTTCAGATGATGAAATTGAAACAATTACCATTCATATGAAAGAGTGTTCCAAATCACTATTGATCAGAGAAATGCAAATTAAGACAACTCTGAGATACCACTACACACCTGTCAGATTGGCTAAGATGACAGGAAAAAATAATGATGAATGTTGGAGGGGATGTGGGAAAACTGGGACACTGATGCATTGTTGGTGGAGTTGTGAACGAATCTAACCATTCTGGAGAGCAATCTGGAATTATGCCCAAAAAGTTATCAAACTGTGCATACCCTTTGATCCAGCAGTGTTACTTCTGGGTTTATATCCCAAAGAAATACTAAAGAAGGGAACATTTGTGTGTGCCAAAATGTTTGTGGCAGCCCTGTTTGTAGTGACTAGAAGCTGGAAAAGGAATGGATGCCCATCAATTGGAGAATGGCTGGGTAAATTGTGGTATATGAATGTTATGGAATATTATTGTTCTGTAAGAAATGACCAGCAGGATGAATACAGAGAGACTTGGAGAGACTTACATGAACTGATGCTAAG
This sequence comes from Antechinus flavipes, assembly GCF_016432865.1. Lineage (NCBI taxonomy): Eukaryota > Metazoa > Chordata > Mammalia > Dasyuromorphia > Dasyuridae > Antechinus > Antechinus flavipes. The sequence goes on along the minus strand of NC_067398.1, from coordinate 523,464,424 downwards.
TGAAATGAGCAGAACCAGGAGCTCATTATACACTTCAACAACGATATTTTATGAGGATGTATTCTGATGGAAGTGGATTTCTTTGACAAAGAGACCTAACTCAGTTTCAATTGATAAATGATGGACAGAAGCAGCTACACCCAAAGAAAGAACACTGGGAAATGAATGTAAACTATTTGCATTTTTGTTTTTCTTTCTGGGTTATTTTTACCTTCTGAATCCAATTCTCCCTGTTCAACAAGAGAACTGTTCGGTTCTGCAAACATATATTGTATCTAGCATATACTGCAACATATTTAACATATATAGGACTGCTTGCCATCTAGGGGAGGGGGTGGAGGGAGGGAGGGGAAAAATCAGAACAGAACCGAGTGTAAGGGATAATGTTGTAATAAATTATCCTGGCATGGGTTCTGTCAATAAAAAGTTATTATAAAAAAATTAATTAATTAATTAATTAAAAAAAAAAAGATTTTCTTATATTTGTCTATTTGAGACTCATAGCAGCTTTGAAGGTAAGTCAAGAATTATTATCTCCATTTTGCAGATGAGATCTGAGATTCAGAGCCATTATCCCACTTTCTTAAGGACATATAACAAGAGTTTGATGTTGAAGAACCTAATGTTCTCAATTCGAATATTGCAAATTTCCCTATTCTATATGAAATTACCTCATGATACAATTTTAGATTTATACTATTTGTTTTATATTAGAGTGAACAGATTGCAATGGCTGTTTAATGCTAATAATTAGATTTTCATTTGTAGTGTGTTTTCTAGGGCCACCAAATTGGGGTGCCAAAATATACTGTCCAGACTAGCTTTCTGGAGGATCTTGGGATCAGTCTGAGTCCTTGGTGTTTGTGGAGGAGTGATGAAGCAGGGAACCCCACGAGGCTGGTCAAAGATGAAGTCCATTTATTTCAAGTCTTCTCAGCCCCTAAATACCTTAGTACAATTACATCACTACAGCAAACTGAGCATGTGCCCACTATAGAACCAATACATCACCACATTACCACAGCACACTGCCCAAGTGCTAACTATAAGCACCCTGCTATAGATATATAAATGCTTCTTTACAGTAAGTATCACTTGCTTTAATTAGAACACAGGTGGTCATGCTCCCCTTGACTTCTCAAGAAGGGTGAGATGTCCCAGAGGGTGATGGGGGTCAAACCAGACATTGTCTGCAGGTTCCCTCTGGGCTGAAGGGTCTTATACCTTACACAGAGTTCCCTCACTATCTGTGGTTCTCTACACTCATTGATAATTTAAGTTTTAAGTTTTATGGTAGGGAGAATTAATAGATTCTTTAAAAAAACACAAAATAAATATTACAAATACAAAATAAAATTAAAAATAGAAAAAAAAGACAGAAAAAGAAAAAAAAAAGAACAAAATAAAACAATATTGTCATGCACCCAACAGAACATCAGGGAGGATTCAAAATATAAATATAAATTTCCATTTTAAGAAAGCAAATATAATAATAGAAGACAATATTTCCTTGATTTTCCATCTTTTTTTTCCTTTTTTGTAAGTTTATTCTTTTGTTCTCTACTGTGCACTTTTACTTTTTTTTTTTTTTTCTTTTCGTCTCTCTTAGCTCCTCCAAGCAGGCTAAATTTAAGCAAAAACACACACACACACACACACACACATACATGTATATAAACACATATATAGGTATCTATATATATAACACAACACAATATATTTATATGCACACATACATACACATACGTGTGTACCTACACCCACACTCATACCCACCCACACCCCTATATATATGTGCATTTATACATACATAGATATGTATCTAAAACATTAATATCATTGACATGTCAATTTTTCTCTTAATTGAATCTTTTTTTTTTTTTTTTTTTTTTTTTTTTTTTTTTTTTTGCTGAGGCAGTTGGGATTAAGTGACTTTCCCAGAGTCACATAGCTAGGAAGTGTTAAGTGTCTGAGACCAGATTTGAACTCAGGTCTGTAGAGTACTGGTTAGCTCCCTGGAGGGCCTCAGGATCAGCTGGAGTCAGGATAAATCAAAGTCCTTGGTTTATGAGGAGAAGTGAAGGAGGCAGGCAAGCTGCCAAGAGGCTTACTAAAGACATATCTTGGATTCTGGAGCCCAAAGTCTCCAGCCTCTCTCCTCCTCGTCCTGCCACCAAGTGCCTCTCCCTTCTTTCCCTCCCCCTCCAATCCTTGCCTATGATTATCTTTTATCAAACATTCAGCAAACACCAATTGTGAGGAGAGCCATCATCTAAATATATGCTAATAGAGCCATTGTCTCATATCAAATAGGTAGCCTTAAGTGCTCTCTTGTCTGATTCAGAGTTTCAGCCCTCTACAAAGTCCTCCTGACTTCAGGGCTGGTGTTCTACCCACTGCACCACCTAGTTGCCCCTAGTTGCTCTACTTTTTTTTCCCCTAATAACTTCTACTCTTAATCATTGCTATTGTGTTTGTGTATATCTCATTTCTTATCCTGGCTAACTCCTCTACTTTCCTTCTACTATTAACTTGCCTTGCAATTACTTAACCTCTCTGACATTAACCCAGTGGATCCCTTCTTTATCTTCTCCCTGCCCAATCTTTCCTTATATCTTCATCCCATCCCATTAATATATATATACTTTATTCCCATTATATACACATTAATATACATTAACTCCCATTAATATACATAAGCTTCTATAACCCATCTTGTCCTCTTATCTCTCTTTCTTATTTCTTTGTAGATTTTGGAGGGGATTATTCCCTTCTGAAAAAATATACATATATGTATTGTTCCTTCTTTAACCCATTCCCAATGGGAATAGAATTTCAGAACTAGCTCTCCTTCCCCATCTGATTCTATTGTGTCAATTCTTGTTCTTGTGCTTTATTCATACAGCATAATCACTGTTTTTACCTTTTTCAACATGGATTTGCTTTTTAGGTTCACATCACACTTATCTCTACCCCGGTCTTTTTTTTTTTTTTTTTTTGGACTATCCAGTTACTAATGACAATACATTTTTCATTTCTACAAATAAAATATGTCTTTAGAATCCCCTGAAATTAGACTTTGAGGTTGATTCTTATATGTTAAATTTTCTATCGAATTCAAGTTTAGTTGAGAAATAATTCAGAAACTCTGACATTTGTTGAATGTCCACTTTTTTTTCTATTCAATATTATACTTAATTTTTCTGGATATAATATTTTTGGCCACAGGACTACTTCTTTTGATTGTTTAGGATCTGTGGCCTTTTAATTGTAACTGCTGATAAATACTGTACATTCTAATTGTACTTCCAGCATATTTGAATTGTTTTGTTATTGTTGTTTTTTGTTTGTTTCTTGTAAAATTTTCTCTTTGATCTGGGGGTTTGGAATTTAGCAATAATTTTCCTGTGCATTTTCCTTGTAGGACATTGTTGAGTGATAATTGGTGCATTTTTTCTATTTCTACTTTCCCATCTTATTCTTTACTTCAAGACAATTTAAAAAATTATTTATTGGATTATTGTGTTAAGATTTTTTATTTGTTTGTTTTTTTTGATCAAAGCTTTCAGGAAGTCCAATTATTCTTATATTTTCTCTTCTTGGTCTATTCTCCAGATCCTTTGCTTTTCTTATAAGATGTTTCACATTCTCTTCTATTTTTCATTCTTTATATATGTATATTTTGTAAATGAGAATTTATTAGTGTAAGATCCTATAATCCTAGAGTGTGAGGGATTGGGGGAAGGTTGATGTTTTTGGTTTAATTTTAATTTGCCCCTCTGGCACTTAGCCTCAAACCAAGAAATCCATCCTCTTATTAGTGCCAGCAGCCACCAGCTTCTTTTCTCCACGGCTGAATTCACCAAGTGTGCAGGTTCCTTCTTGTCCAGGGTCAGTCGTGGCAGCACACTGGGGCCTGGCATTTCTTATAAGCCAAGGTTCTCACAGTGTTCCTAGACTCAGTTGCTCCATTCTCCATGCTGTCTGATAGTTGGAGTTTTCTGTGCTTTTGGTTGAGGCTACTTCAAAATTTAATTAGCTCCAGAGTTCCCTGCTTGCAGCTTCTGTGAGCTATATTGGAGATGTTTATACTTCTACTTCATACCAGTTAAACCTCTGTTCTGGTGTTTTACTTTGGGTAGCCCCAGGAGAATCCTTCTTCTGACCTGAGTCTTATTTGATTTTCACCAGTCTGTTTTCCATGAGGCTAATTTTATTTGGCTTTTGGGGGGCATCTGGAGAGCTTAGAATTTTCTGATCTACTCTGTCATCCTCCCAGAAATCTTTAATTTAATAGATCTTACAGTTCAGCATATACCTTGTATTAGAATCTGTTCTCTATTAGATTTGGGTTCTTGTACAGGTCTTATATAAATTAATCTTTATACTGACTTCTATTCCTATTTACTGTTTTTCCTGATTCTCCTCCAGAGTAATACAAAATATTAATTTGTATTTACTTATATGTTTTTTATATTTGCTCAGATAAAATGCAAACTATTAGAGGGCAGGGACATTTTAGTTTTATCTTTATTTTACCAGTAGCTAACACAATGTCTGACACAGAACAGGTGCTTAAAAAATGCTTGTTAATTGAATCATATCTACTAATATGGAGCAAAGATACCAATCCCTTTCTTTATTCAAGTGCTTTGTACTTATGTGCATTGTCTAAATACTGTGGCTCTGTTGTACACTGTTTTTAATCAAAATATTGAGGACATTTTAAAATTTGCTTTCTCTTTGACTAGCTCTCTATAACATTAGGCATTAATATAATGTCCTGAGTAACAGTCCTTACCAAGGAACACAGGCTCTGCTATCTGTTCTCATCTATTTGTTTTAAAGTTCAACAACATTTTTTGTGAATTTGCAAACTGCTTTGTGAATTGTTTTCCACTAATTGGTCTATAGGGATTGTATTGAGGTTTTGGAAATCATTGTAGGTTTTCTATTTTATGCTTTAAAAAACACATAAGATTTCTTATAAAAAATAAAATTTCAATTCTCTCATGTTTTCCTGTAGCCTAAAATTTCTTCCTATATTCCCTTATACCCTTATCCATTCTAAATCTCTACACTTTCTAAACTAGTATTACATTAAAAATATAGAAACTATATACACACCCACTTTTAAGTACATTGTCTCTATAGTTAATACTTTGATATTAAATATATATAGCCCATATATCATATCAATCTTTCATCTATCAATTTATCCATTAGTTGCTATGGCAATTAATAATAGAAGAGGATGTTTTTATTGGAGTCAAGAAGATTAAAAACCTGTCTTCTCTCACTTCATTGCTCCTTGAGGTGAACATTTCATTAAACTCAATATCTCAGACAACTTTCTAGTATTTGAACTTATTTCCTAAGTCACAGCCAGGTAATAGTGCCATGGCAAGAAAAAGTTCTTGCTCTGGTAATTCCTTCCGTAGGTAGCATCATAGATCTTTAATGCATTTCATGTGGAGATGTTATGACTACATATAACTTTCTAGTCTTAATTCATATAACTACCAATCTTATGCTCTTTCCTATTCAATATATTACCATTGACATACCTATGTTCATACTCTGTTATGATTTCAACTAGCTCCTTCTCTTTTCCTACTGAATTTCAGGTCATTTTTCTTTCTTTCTTTCTTTCTTTCTTTCTTTCTTTCTTTTTTTTTTTAGACAATTGGGGTTAAGTGACTTGCCCAGGATCATACAGCTAGGAAGTATTAAATGTCTGAAGCCAGATTTGAACTTAGGTCCTCCTGACTTCAGGGTGGTACTCTATCCATTACACCAACTAGCTGCCTCTATAGCTATAGGTCATTTTCCAATGTCCAATTTAAGTGCCAAGATATCTTCCTCAATTTCCTTGGAAAGTAATGAGCTTTCCCCTCATATTCATATAGCAGTTTGTTTTGGAACTCTTGAATGCATGTATGGCATACTACTTTACCTACTTCATAGTTTTCTAGATGAAGTAATAAAAAGGAAAGTAGATGGTACAGAATATAGAGTGGTGGAGTCAGAAGAACTGATTTCAAATTTAGTCTCAGACACTTGTAAGCTGATAGATATTAGATAAGGCAAATCTCTGTTTCAGTTTCCTTATCTGTAAAATGATGATAATGTTAGAAGTTGCCTCCCAGGGTTGTTATAAGAATAAAATAAAGCACTTTGAAAATCTTAAACCAGTATATAAATTTTACCATTTTTTAGTTGTGATTGTTGATGAATGGTAGATTGCTTGTTTGATGAGATTGTTTTAAAACAGAAATATCTGACACTTCTTACATTTCTATTCATTAATGCTTGAAATAATATTAAAGCATAAATTTATCCAACTATATTAATAAGAAGAGAAATCATAGTACAAGGACTGAAGCAGTGATTTCATTTGCATACTGAACTTCCAACTAATGCAGATTGGCACCTTCTCTGCATTTTAAATTCTGAAGTAATCTAATAAGAGGATTAGAGAGAAAAGTTTTGCTAAACAACCTCTTAAAATCTTTTCTAATTCTACATGCATGGTGCTGTATTTTAAGACTATAAGAAATACCATCTGTATTAAGACTGTTGGCTTCTTCAGCTATTTATTTTGTTTCTGATAGCTGCATTAATATCTGGCTTACAGGAAAACATACAATTCACTCTTCAACACTTCAAAAAGATATGCTCCCTTGAACTTCTAGTCTACTCAGAATATAACCATTCAATTAAATTTTATTTCTTGTCAATAAATGCACATCTTTCCTCTTCACTGTTTCCTCTTCAGACCCCTTGATTGGAACTCTTCTATGAATAAATCCTTTTCAGAATTCTTATTAAAACTATGAGTCTATTATTTCTCACCTTAAGCTCATCTTATATTCTTTATTCTGTTCACATCTTATCTTGACTTGTAATCCCCACCTTTCCTCTTTCATAATATATACAATAGTTGAGGCTCTTTATTACTCAATTCCTATATTTTTTCTTTTGAGATCCTCAAACAAAACCAGAATGCTTAGAAAAGAGTAATATGGAATGAGGCATAGAATCACCAAGAGCTTGTGCTAGCCTCCTCTTTGTGTCAGAGGTATAATGGTGTCACATAGGCAGAGTTCTGCACTTTGATTAGGACAGAGTTCTTAAGAGAACAAAGGGAAATTGAGCAGTAAGCCATTAAATGCTGCTATGGGCCTATGAGGATAGCAGGAGGGTGGAGAGGAGGAGGGGAGAAAATCAAGAAATCATGCTGTTCATGTTCTATCTGTTCTATGGAGTAGCATGAAATAGACTAACTCTGCTACTTTTGTGAGGCATAAAAAAGTTAAAAAAACAAATATTTAAATCACAGATTGCTATTTTCAGTTGTCATTCATTTGGTAAACAATTAAAACACATTATATTAACATTAAATTTTTATAATAAATACCACACTATTTCACATAAAAAGTCCTAAACAAATGAGAAAGCAGTAGTTTTGTATTTTCTTTTCTATGTAACTCTGATTGTTAAATTTTAAAATGCTTTATTCCCTACAAGATAGGAAAAAACAAACCAAACCAAAACTAAAAGACTACATTTCTTTTACCCTTTCCAATTGATAATAAAATAAAGTAGGGTATATATTTCCAGTATAATCATTTATTAATTATGTTTTTATCTTGGGATATGTGCCTACATTGTTATAAGTACCTTGAAGATGGTATAGAAGTTGATAGCTTGATTCCCCCCCACCCCATTCAAGAAAGTTCAATTTTTAGTGTGCCTTCATACTAAAGTTGACTAATAGCCTATTTTATTCTATAATCTCATGTTTTTTCTTCCCTAATTACCATCCAAAAGCATTTTCATTTTAAGTAAGTGGGAACTTTTTGAAAATCAGGTCTGTTAAAGTCAAAATACTGCTAGGTTTCTGATACTGATTGAAATGTTAAATTGAAAGCTTAGGGGAAGTAGCCTTGTTTATTTTTCATTTCCTTTCTCCTAGAACAATAAAAATCACAGCAAATAAATATCTTTTGAATGAAAGAATGGATGTGGAGACTTTAGGAGAGTGGTGCCAATACTTTAATTTTGGATTCAGGGCAAAACATTAAAAAATTTTATTTTCCTTTTATTTACTCAATTCAGTTTAATCTAGGAGGAATTCCTCAAGAATTTCCTGTGTGGATTACATAGAGAAAAGGATAAGTGCTAGACTTGGATCCAAGAAGACCTGAGTTCGAATCTGGTCTCAGGTACTTACTAGCTCTGTGACCTTGATCCAGTTACTTAAAGCTGTTTGCTTCACTTGCTTATCTATAAAATGACCTGGAAAAGGAAGCCATTCCAGTTCATTATGCTAAGAAAACCCCAATTCGAGTTACAAAGAATTGGTCATAACCGAAATGATTTAACAGCAATAGGTTATTCATTGTGTTGAGTCTTAGAGTATAAAGAGTATAAAATTATAGTTAGAATACTGTAATGGGCTGAGGCTCGAGTTGATGAACTGAGGTCCCAAGCACGTGAGGCTAAATAGTTAATATATGGTTGGAGAAAGAATGGCCCCGCCCACTCTTTGTGCAAGTCCTGATGTGTCCTATAGGAAATGACATAGGGATGATTTTGGTGGGTGGAGGCAGAGGGGCAGGGAGAGAGGTGGAAAGAGACTGTGGCTGCTCACATTGCTAATCCCCCTTCCCCTCCATAGAGAATAAAGATAGAAGATTTTCCCTTAACCTGAATTCCTGACTCCGGCTGATTTTAAAATACATGGTCATCACAGAATATAAAGTTATAGTTAAAGTATAAAGAGAAAAATAAGAATAGTCTCATCCCTTAAGCACACACACACACATACACACACACACACACAAGCTTTAGGTTTACTGGTAAGAAAGCAACATATATGCACATATAAGCAAATGCAAAAATATAAATGAACAAACAAACAAACAAATAAATAAATAAATGCAAAGCAAGTTTTTCAGGAGTCTGGAAAAAGGGAGAAACTAAATAATCAGGTCTGCAAAAGCCATATACTATATCCTGCCATGCCAAATCCCTTGCAATGAAAGGGTTGATTTGACATATTTAAATCTTTTGAGCACATGTACACAGTAAATCCCATAGTCATAGCTAGATTTGTTTAGACATAGAATTTATACATTGTTAATTATAGTGTCATATTTGCATAAATGATTTGTAGGTCTTTTAAGTTTTCAGTATTTTATCAGTAATCTTATCCATATTCTAGTAACAGTTTATCCAGACTTTTGAAACCATGAGATTATAGGAAAGACAATTTTAGTAAGCTATACAAATTTATTTAAGTACCAAAACCATGCATTGAATATATGAATAAATACTGGAAAGCATTGACTTAGCTTATAGCTTTACAACAGAGCATTTGAAATCATATGACTTTTTTCATGTACATTTGAATTCATCTTGATTATACTTGCAATATTTATGAGGTTCTAAGAAGTGAGAATGCAATATCAGCAGTTTTTTTCTTTTTTTTTTTTTTTAAAGCATGGTTTTGTTTTTCCCAGGAAAAATTGGTAGAGGTAAATAATCATGAATCCTATTACTGGGGCTTATTTACAAACTTGAATGTCTTGTTCAACTTTTTGTAAAAAAAAAATAAGGTTGCATTTAATCAAGAAGAAATTGGTTGCTCTCTCACTGAAGTACGAAGTTAAGACCATTATAATGAAATAGAAAATGCAATTTGTTGGCTTGAAACCATTTCTAGGTAAAGTACAGCTATATCCATTGTAACTGAATTTATATTTCAAGATTCATTTACCCCAATGAAATATAGTTAAAACTTTCTATACCCTGGTATCATCTAGTACTAGAAGCAAGCACTTCACACATATTTGATTTTCCAAAACATTTACTATTAATGATTGTTATGAGTTCAAATGTTGGAGTTCTTGTTCTTCTCAAAAACACAGCCAGTTAGCTTAGGGCCCTCCGAATATCTCCAAATCCAAAGATTCTGTCCGTTAGCCTCTGCCTCTGCTTTCTTCTGCCTCCAACCAGCACAGAGATGGAATGAATCTCTTGTTCCCTTCTCTTGGGGCTCGGCTAGCTTTCTGGTGAGTCTTTCAGACCAGCTTGGTCTCAGTGGGGGGCGTGCAGAAGCCCAGCCACCTACCACAGTGGTGTGAGATGAAGATGAATCTGGTTGTCCAATGAACTCTCACTCGTAGCTTTATCCTCTGAAAGCTCTTCGTCTGCCACCAGCCAGCCAAGTGGAAAAAATGTATTCTCGAATAGCTCTCTCTCCTTATATGCGAATCTTCTGAGAGAATGGGATTATGGGTTTTCTCCCATAGTACTCTCTGGCCCAAAGAGCTTTAAGGGAGGTGTGAACTCCCTTGAAGTTAGAAAGTTTACTTTGTGAAGCTGACATACCTGTGAACTCCAATGAGTAAAGGTGTGAACACAAGCCTTGTATTAATTAGTTCTACTTAGTACCTTGTTTCAGGTTCTGGCCAAAATCTTCTTGTAAGATTAGATCAACTCTAATTAGTTAGCAGTTAGTAAGGATTCCAACAATGATGATGGTAATCCATATTTTTCCAGAAAATATTCTCTATTTACCATCTGTAATGTATAATTTTGTATTTTTTTTCTGTACAAAAAACTTCATTGTCTAAGAATAGGTCAAGCGAAGTCATTGTAAATTAGTGAAGCATTTAAATCCACTGGGTGCTAATTAAAAAAGGTAATTGTGTCATCCCTAAGTTATTTCTCAAGATTATCATAAATAGCATTACCACCTCATATGTGCTACCTACTCTGAATCTCACTCCTATGAAGAATTATATTTGATCCCAGGATAACTCTACTCTTTATATGCTATGCCTATCTTTTTTTTTTTTCTCCATGTCTACTATTGGTTCCCCTGCTTTAGCCTAAACAAACATTCCTTCATCCTTGAACTTTTCTTCTATTTCCTGGTAGAACAGAAACTTGGTCTTTCTTTAACAGTATGATATTCCTAGAAGACCATTTCAAAGTATCTATTACTTTAAGAACCCGCTACTCTGTGATGCACCATAGAGGCTGAGGAGGAGCAAGTATCCTTCACTCCATTGCTGCTGCTTTCAAATTATTCCTTTGCTATCATCCTTCAATATTTACTTTTTCAAAATTTGTAATTGTTATGAATTAAGTGACTTCAAATAACTCTTTTTCTTTTCCCAATTTTAACTGTCCCCAACAATCAGCTTCAGAAACTTCAGTGTTATATATATATATATATAATATATATATATATATATATATATGTATTTTTTACTTTTCTAACATACATGTCTCATAAATTCTCAGTCTTCTCAACTGCCACAAGCTGAATACCAACATAGATACATATTACACTTTCTGCTACCTTCCAAATCTCAAATCCTTTGATCATAACTATATATATCCATCCATACACCCATTCACTTATTCATCCATCCATTCATTTATCCATTGTTTTATAATGACTGCTAATCCCTCTAATCTGGCCTATGTTTCTGGTTTACTTGGTTCCACTTACTTCCTTGACCCTATATGATTACTTCAATGATTCAATCACCATTACTCAAAAACACCTTCAGTTTTTTGCCAGTTCTGCCCTGTTGGAATGCAATTCTGAGCAAGCATCATCATCTATTACTCACTACTCTTATATAGAACAGCATTTGGATCTTTATTGCTACCTCATCAGAAAATTCAGGAATATTTCATTTAGTTGTGAAGACCATATAAGAAAAAAGTTACAAATTTTAAATATAAAAATAAAATATTAAAGCATATAAAACATAAAACAATGACAATGTAGCAAATATTATCCAAATTCTCTAGGCTTTACCAAAACAGAATAAAAACGCAGCAAATGAGGTATCTTAGTTTTGTGTCCTTTTTGAGGCTTATGTAAAGTTCTGATATTAGACTGTTTTCCCTCACTCTTTTTCTTTTGTTTTGTATATGTATGCATGCTTATATGGGTGTCTCGGGTTCTGTTTATTTGATCCTCTTCCCCTCCATATGTTTTTTACAGATTTTTTGTATGTTTCATAACTATCATTTTTATGGCACCATATTATATGAATAACATTACTATATACAAAATTAACTGCATTTTAATTTATTCAATAAATTTCAAATTATTTGACACTTTTTTTTAAGAATCATTATAAGTAGAACAATTGTGACTTTTTTGTGCAGATACATTCTTTCCTTTTTATGATTTTTGAGGGATAAAATCAACAATGAAATCATTGGAGCAAAAAAATATGATCTGCTTTCTAACAAAGCTCATTATACAAAGTATTCCAAGCTTAAAAAAATATATATAGTGTCACCAAAATCATAATAGTTTGCTACTTTCCCTGAAGTTATATCTTTAGATCACATTTTATTTTTTTTTCCTTCTAGGAGATAAATATAAGATGGTAATTAGCATTTTTTGCATTATATTTTTCTGTTATAAGAGAGTGTGAGCATCTTTTAATCAAAAATCATAAATATCCCTTTCATCAGAAATTATTCCCTTTTCCTTTGTTGCTCTACTAGGATGTGAGTGTGTAAATGTGTGTGTGTGTGTGTGTGTGTGTGTGTGTGTTATTAGATGTTTCAGTTTGTTATAGTAACTTTTTTTTGTTGCCTGCAAATATGTACTTTCCTGTTTTTCCTACATCCTATCCAATGTCTTCCTTCAGGAGAGAGAAATGTAAAGTATTGCATTTGGGTGCAAAAATCAATTTCACATGTATAAAATTAACGAACCATTGTTAGAAGTTGTTAGGGGGAAAATTTTGGGGATTTTAGGGAATAGCAAGCTCAATATGAATGAGCAGTCAGAAGAAGCAGCCTAAAAAATATAATCAGGCAGCATTAAGATAGTCATGCTTCTAGGAATGGGAGTGGAAGTGTTAGTGATAATTCTATTCTACTTTTCCTGATAATTATCATCAGGAGCATTGTGCTTAGATTTGGGCACTGCTATTTAAGAAGGACATCAATACTGGGCAGAAGCAGCTACACCCAAAGAAAGAACACTGGGAGATGAATATAAACTGCTTGCATTCTTGTTTTTCTTCCTGGATTATTTATACCTTCTGAATTCAATTCTCTCTGTGCAACAAGAAAACTGTTCGGTTCTGCACACGTATATTGTATCCAGGATATACTGTAACCTACACATGCAAAGGATTGCTTGCCATCTGGGGGAAGGGGTGGAGGGAGGGAGGGGAAAAATTGGAACAGAAGTGAATGCAAGGGATAATGTTGTCAAAAATTACCCTGGCATGAGTTCTATCAATAAAAAGTTATTAAAAAAAAAAAAAGGACATCAATACACTAAAGAGTATCTAGAGGAGGGCAGCCAAGATGTGAATAGTCTTGAATCGATGTCATATAAGAATCAGTTGAAGGAACTTGAACTGTGTATGTTTAGCCAAAAGAAGAAAAGATTCATGAGATGCATACAGGATTGTGTTAACAAATGTTCAATAATCAATGCTCCAGGAAAAAAAAAGACCCATTTTTAAATTTAATCTGTATGATTAGCATTTTCTACATCATTCTATTATGTATAGATAGCAATAAAAACAATACATCAAGCCTTTATTTATAGTGTTTGCTGATTTCCTACGTAAATACTCCCACTGAAAATTTTAAAATTAGTTTTCCATGACTAGAGCTAGTTCCAGCACAGTCCTGGTGCATAAAAAAAAACTATCTTCCTATATTTGAAAGACTACCATGTGTAAGATGGATTTACTCTTGAAGGTAGAACCAGGAGTAATTAGAGGAAGCTGAAAAGAAGCCAATTTAGGTTTAATGTCAGGAGAAACTTCCTCACTGTTAGAGATTTCCAAAAGTCAAATGAGCCTCCTCAAGAGGAGATAGATACCCTTCCCTGCAAGCAAAAATTACCCAGTATGTTTACTTAAAAAAAATTATAGAGTAAAACAAGCATTTCCATAACATAGTATAAAAAACCAAAACAAAACAAATCAACCAAAAATTTTTTTGATTGTATATGAAACTATAAAACTGTTATGTACAACTTGCTATTCTTAAGCTATTAAATTGTTATTAAATATAGGGAAATCCATGTTTTTTTAAAAGTATTTGAAAGTATTTTTTAATATTTGAAAGACTGGAAGGTGTCAGAGGTATTAGATTTATTTTGATTGGTCTTAGTGGCCAAAGTTAGGAGTAAAAATGTAGATTTTTTAGAGCTATATTTAGACTTGACAGCAGGTTAAATTATCTAATAATTTGAATAATCCAAAGGAGTTGTACTACCAGAAGAGGTAGGAGGTTCTCCTCTTGGAAGGCCTTTATGAGAAGATCTGATGATCCTTGTTGAAGATGTTAGGTTAGAAAGGAGGGCTCCTGTTACCTTTAGAAATCTGCAATTAGTTGCACATTAACTCTTTCTGTTAACTCCCCTATTTCTATGGATGTCAATACTATTCATTCATTCCCCTGTGGAGTATCTTTGACTTTATTTTGCAATAAAGTTTTAGGTATTTGTAATTCAACAGTTTAATCTGATCTCTGCATCTCTAATTGTTTACTTTTTCTTTTTTTTTCCCCACACAAAATTGAAAGTGTTAAGTGTCTGAGATTAAATTTGAACTCAGGTCCTCCTGATTTCAGAGCTGGTGCTCTATCCACTGAGCCACCTAGCTGCCTCTGATTACTTTTCCTAATCCATTCTTCTCATTGTTGATATACTAAGGTTCATTATCTGATTATATCATTCCTCTAATCGAACATTTTTAATGACTATTTCCTAATGGAAAAAAACTTAAATGAACTTTAGAGTTTTCAAGCTATCAAGACTTTTGAAAATTGTCTCTTTACCACTTTAACTTAATTTTTAAAGATTTCTGATGTGCTCTGTGGTGAGGGAGATCGAATATTTACTCTTCTTCATATATAATCAGTGCTTATGCTATATATTTTCTCATGACATTTCCTATGTCTAGAATACCTACCTTTTCCCCCAACTCCATCTAAATTATATGTCCATTTTCTTCTTTTCTTCTATCCATCTTTCCTTAATTTCCTTCTTCCTTTCTCTTCTAATAGTATATAACATTTTTATGATGTTCTGATGAAATCATATTGTCCTTTATAGTTTTTCCCCTAATATTTGAGTCTTTATTATAGTGCATCTTGTCCATAAAATCCATTAGGAAAGAGAGATTTAACTATATTTGCATGACCCTTTATGCATAAGATGTATAGTGCTTTTTAGCAAAAATTTATAGAGTAAAGCAAGCATCTCCATAACATAGTATAAACAAACAAAACAAAACAAAACAAATCAACCAAAAAAAAATTTGATTGTACACAAAGCTATAAATTTGTTATGTACAACTTGCTAGGGATAATGGTAATTGCAATACCATTGCAATGGTTTAGTTTGGGGGAAAGTGTTTTGTAATCTTAGAGTGTAATGTAAATGTGGCTTATAGAGTCTTGTTAGAGGGCTGAGAGAGAGATCACATCAAAATAAAGCTCCTAATCATCACCTTGAAAAAAAGCAAAGAATATACTAAAAAACAAACAAACAAACAAAGAAAAAACATTAAAATGTGAGAGAGGAAAGAAGGGGGAAAAACTTCTTATAAGTTCTATTCCAGAGAGGAAGAAAACTAGGAGAGAAATATAAGAAAAAATTAAGCAAAAGCCCAATAAGTTAAAGTAGATTGATAAATGAACTAAGCAATAAAGAACTACCTAATACAGTAAAAAAACAAACAAACAAACAAAAAAAACAAACAAAAAAAAACCAACTCTGTGAGAAAAGAATGTTAGAATGAAGAATGGAAAAATTCTGTAAGAAAAAAAAAACAATGATTAAAAAAGATTTTTAAAATATCATCAATTTTTAACATGATTATAAATATTAATAACAAAAATAAAAGAAGTAATAATGAGAAAATACTGATTTTAAACAAAAAAATTGAAAACATTGATTTGAAATAGAAGTTGAAACATTTTATTAAAGGAGCAGACAATAAAATATAATGAAAGAAATAGAATTAAAAAGGTAAAAGATGGAAATAAATGTTATAGAGGGACTAAAATTTTTTATAATGCAAACTTAATTATAGTAAGACATCTACAAACCAAAGTAATATAAAATTCAAGCTAATGAAAAAAATATATCTAAAATGCTTTATAAACCTTAAAAATCAGTTATCATTATAATTTTATATCTCATCTTTATTATTATTATTATTATTATTAACTTATGCCTCAATACAACAGCATAGAAGAAACACAGATCAACAATTGCAGAAAAAGCATTTGATAAAATCCAACATCCATTCCTATTTAAAATACTAGAGAGTATAGCAATAAACAGACTTTTCCTTAAAATAGCATCTATAGTAGATAGTAGCATCTATCTTTACTATCAGTAAATATCATATGTAATGGTGATAAACTGGAACCATTCCCAATAAAATCAGGAGTGAAACAAGGTTGCCCATTATCACCATTACTATTCAATATTGTGTTTAAAATGTTAGCTTTGGCAATAAGAGATGAAAAAGAGATTAAAGGAATTAGAGTAGGAAATGAGGAAACCAAATTACCACTCTTTGCAGATGATATCATGATATACTTAAGATTCTACTAAAAAGCTATTTGAAATAATCCACAGCTTTAGCAAAGTTGCAGAATACAAAATAAATCCACATAAATCAACCCTGGGAGCAGCCTTTATTTCAGTTTAGTAATCACCACAATTGCAGCCAAATTCTTCATTGTCTCTTTCTAAGTCTTGTCTCTTTTACTTGGGGCTTGGCTAGTTTTCTTAAAGGCCTATCTCTCTCCTTGGTTCTGAGAACTTAAGCTCCTGCTGCCAGTCCTTTGTATTCTCTGCCTCTGCCAGCTTTTTGAGGTCCTCCTGAATATGTCTTGGTTTCTGTAGTGGAGGCAGGAGAACCACCACCGTGGTCTGTGTCTTCCACTTCTGATTCTGTCTGAGTTTGACTGAGCTTATATGCTTTCTTATCATAGGTGTGAATCTTGTAGAACTATAGTAAGTACTAAATACTTGTACTGAACTAGAGAACTGTTAAGCACCATACTAAATAACCATAGGCTCTATCAATTCCAGTGACTTACCTTATAAGAATCCTTTGTTTCAAGTTCAGAGTTCTGGCTCATAACAAAGAAGAGTATGATAGAAACATTAGAAAACAAAAACTAACAACTTGTTCCATATATGTGTGTGTGTGTGTGTGTGTGTGTGTGTGTATACACATATATATATCATAAAGAGTTAACATGATGTCAGTTAAAATTTATTACAGCTCAGTTAAAAAAAAGGAAAGAAAATAGAAATCATGATTTTTAATAAGAAAACTCTAAAGTTACTGTTAACAAAAATGAATATGCTACATTATAAGTAAATGTATCATTAATATTGGTTTTAAATATAATGCTTATTAAATGGCAACATACCTAAATAATTAAAGGAAATGCTAACTGAATTGCAGAGAAATTAATAATAATTCTGTGTAACTTCAGCATGTTTGTCATAATCATATATATATATATCTGTAAGAAAGGTAAATAGGAAATCATGGATCTAGACTAAATAATAGGTAAACTAGATATAATAGCTTATTGGTAAATAATAGGAATTTTAAGGCATCCACTTTGATTTTGATTTGATCATCTGCTAATTCATATAAATTTAATAAGTAAATCCAGAAATGGAGAAATACTAAGCATATTCTTGTAACTTCAGTTCTTATATGTATGTATGTATGTATGTGTATACATACATGTGCTTATATCATATTATCAGTAATGGCCTTTCACTTTCATTTCACTTTCTTATTTAGACATATTTCTTTCCAATCCCATGCTCTGCCTAGTGCCTCCATTTTTAACCTCTCTCTTTATCTCTTGGTTTCTTTGTCTTTTTATTTGTCTATCTTTCTGTCTGTCCCCCATACACATACCCACACTCACCCACACCCACAGATATACACACACATATAAATATATAATGATAAATGAATCAGTATCATAAGGAAAGGGTGTAGGCTATGAAATAAGATGAAATTAAATGAGATTACAAAAGATCAATTATATAATCTAATTATATAAAAATAAACAGCTTTTGCACAGAAAAAAAAAACAGGGGAAAGGATCATTTTGAAATCTAAAGTTTTGTCTTTTTTCTGACTAAATGTTTTAATACAAAGTGGAGGTAAGGATACTTAAGCAGCAAGAACAAAAAGTATAGAAGACAACATAGGCTCTTAATTATATAATATTCAAAAATACTTTTGCACAATCTCCTTTCCTACAGTGTTTTAATAAAATCTGTCAATGATTTTTTTTTTAAATTGAGGCTTGTCCTTAATTATATCTGTAGTCTTTTCATATTCAGCACCTGCCTTTTCTTTGACCCCTATGAGGTAGTTTTTCAGACTCCATTGATACTACTCCACTGGGAAAAGATGGGTCTTTGCTATTATCAAAAGTTTGGGGAGTTAATAAAATGCTTTGCATTTTACCAAAGCAATCCAACCTGTTCTCCTCTTACTTTTCAAATAAGGTCCAACTTTTTGTCCATCTGTATTGTACCCTCCAAATACACTGTTGGACAAGTCCTACAGGGTGTCCATTCATCTGTACTTAAAAATTTGGAAATTCTTGATTCATTTGATTTTTCCTGTGTGGGTGAATAAAGGAGATTTCCTTTGAGTAATTATAGATCACTTCCAGAAGTTTCTGCAATATCCTGGAATGTGACACATTCAACACATTATGATCTATAAACAGGAATATATGAAGAATATTATCTTCCTCAGGAAATTCTTCCTTGATGTAGAGTCAGTAGTGAATGCAGTGTACACATCTCTTTATATGCCTGCCTTAAGTGTCAATAAAAGGTCATTGAACACATTTTTTTTGGGGGGGTGTGTGTGTTGTAATATCTTCCAAGGAATCTTAAAAGATTTTAATATGTAATTTAATAGGTAATAATTAATATATAATTGTAAAAGAATGTTAAAGATGGTATTTAGAATCATATAAGCTTTTTTAAAAGCAACAAATAATTCATTGAGATATTATATTCTTTCTATCTTTCAGATAGATGTGACATGGTAAAAATGTTATCCATTGCTGAATGTCAATTGTGGAAGTCTGCTTATTATTCACTAAAATCTTCATCAAGGATACCCACAAATTATGTATAAATAACTGTCAAAATGATATTATATAGATGGCAGAATTGTGACATAGGTCAGTACTTGTTAGTGATTTCTAAGACAGATTTTAAAAAAAAAGAATCTATAATGAAAAAAATCAATAATATCTGAGTTTTTATATTATCTTTTATATCTTTTCTTTATTTTCAAAACTATATAATTTATACTTTGAGTCTTTTCTATATATAATTGATCTATTCTTGGTGCTTGTTCTATTTTACTTTTTTTTTTTAAGTCTTATTTCTACTTCTTCTACATTCAGCTCAGGGAATGTGATGTTAGGATAAAATTGAGATAGTTCACTATCTTTGATAAATTAAATTATTGTAATAAAATATGCAAATCCTTCAATTTTTTTCTTCCATTTGTAGGACTCTTTTCATGTTCATCTTTAAATGTTCTTGGAAGCTTTCTTTTAGTGGAATATCTTGTCATGTTTTCATTACTCTGATTTTACCCTCCATTAGTTTACACGATGATATTGCATATAATTGTTCATCACCTTCATAGAGATGAATATATATTTTATAATACATAATTGGCTAAACATTATAATGATTTTCAAAAGAATGCATTTCATTACTACCCAGCTATTTCTTACATTCGTGAAAAAATGTTAGAGAAGAAGCAGGATAGAATTACTGAATTATATAAGGAAAAGGAAAATATGAAGCTTTTTTGTATAATTTAAAAACATGTACTAGAACTAAATTTAGCATTATCACAGATGCCTGCACATAACCCTTCAACCATAATATCGATTACTGGACATTTAAAAATATTCTTAATAGATGTCATAGGAAATATTTATATTTATAATGTCTGAGCTATGTGGAAGGTAAAGATTTCAAAATAAGTTTATCTAGCAGAAGAAATCAGAATTGTATGAAAATATGTGGGTAGCTAAGTGTTGCAATAGAGAGTGCTGAGGATCTGGAGTCAGAAAGCTTGTTTTTATGAGTTTAAATATGGCATTTTTCTTACTATGTGACATTGTACAAGTCATTTAACTCTATTTGCTTCAGTTTCCTTATCTATAAAATTACCTTGAGAAGAAAATAGCAAACTACTCTAGTATCTTTCCCAAGAAAACTTCAAAAGGGGTCATGAAGAGTAGGGCACAACTGAGAAGCAACTAAACAACCACACAGTACATATCATCTGGATTAGGGGCTTGCTTTCCAAAATTCTTTGCCATCTATTTCTTGGAATTTATCTCTACACATTTAGATTTCAAACCTTAATATTATTAAAAATAAATGAAATGCATATAGAAATTTAAAGTTTGTAAGTCACTTAAGCATAACCATATCAGGTAAATATAATCGTTATTAAAATACTGATTTTATAAATCATGAAGCTAAAATTTAGACAGGTTTATTTATAATTACAAACCTCTTCAATTTGAGAAGAATTTGAATCCAGGCCTCCATACTTTAAATCTTTTATTCACTGCTTACGAAGAAGAATTAATATTTAAAATTTAATAAAAATAATCGACAATAAAAATTTGAAGAAAAATAATAATTTGAATTCCAACTTTTAGATTTTTTGTTATTATTTTTAAATATTGAATTACAATATAGAATAATATTAGCATTGGTATTTTTCTGTTGGGTGTCTACAGCAAAATTCTGCATGAATATATCAATGAATCATGATTTCCATCCCACACTGTTTCTTTCTAAGAAGACTCTCATTTCTTTTTCTGCTTGACAAAGGGATAATTTAAAAATAATATTGAAAATTTATTTTGCCAAGATTGAATGCATTTTCAACCTAGCCAAAGTTCTGTTGATGAGAATCTGTCTCTAAATAAGTAGCAGAAAGATGACTTTCTTCTCATTTTCTAGTAATATGTTTTTCCCTTTCAAACTCAGTGCGCAAGATAATGCTTGTCAGAAATCACTGCCTATATCTTAAAAACATTGTTTCTGAATAAAATTTCATAGTAGAAGAGATCTCAGCAACTATTTAGTCTAAACCATACCCCTAAAAAATCTCTGCCATATTATATCTGATAGGCATTCATTTAACCTGTTTTGAAGACACTGATTAATAGATAGATATAATTGTATCAACTTTCCTCCTAAATTCTATTGCTTTTGTTCTTTTGTATGAATTTGCATATTTTAAAATGTTATAGTCATGTATTTGGAAAATAATTTATTTTCCTCTCTGTCTTTTTTTTTTCCTAAATCAAACATTAAAAATATACAAAAATCAAATGCCAGCAGGATTTTTATTACTATTGATTATAGAAATAAAAGTGAGGGGGATTTCAAAAAAAATCTAAAGATTCCAATGGTAGCATGGTTAAGAACTCTTGTTTTGAAAGGTCTTTCAAAAAGTTTTGAGTGAAATTATTATAATTCTTTACATTCTGAGAAATATAGTTTCCTTTGTGATGTATGTGAAGGATAAAGAAAATAATTCTTTAATTTCCCATTTATTTATGCATATATTCATATAAAAATAATACTGAAGGAAGATTCAGATCACTGAGTTTGGATAAATTTATTTACAATTTAATGTCCAATTTTAATAATTATTTTGATATTCACACCTATGATTTCATCAGGACAGGAACTTCCAGTATGAGAACTTTCTGATGCAGTTCAGCAACTTCTCTTAATATATTACAATCTTCAAGACTTGTTTATAAAATAGAAAGGCTCATTGCCCTGATTCAAGAATAATCAATGTGAGAGCTAGGGTCAGTTCTCCCTGAATCTGTCCTCTACTTACCATGTCATAATAGTTTTCTTTCATAGCTATAAACATTTTTAAATAGTAAATATTTTCAAAGAATCAATTCAATTTTCAATCAATTTTCATTTATGACAACTATTCCTAGATGATAAAGCAGCAGATTGTTCACTCTCTGAGGTCACTACTATTACTTATCCCTTCAGTCAGTCACCACACACTTAAAAGGCACACAGTGTATTTTGTCACTCTCTGAATAGTAGGAACTGAATTTCTAATTTTTTTTCAGCTATCTAGCCAGTGTGACTTAGCAGGCAACTAAATTCTATATTTCTGTTTTCTTACCTTCAAAACTAGAATAATAATTAGCATTATATGCACAAATAATTGGGAATATAAATCTATACCTATACACATATTTGCACACATACATGTATATATACATATATGTATTATGTATATATGTATACATAAAACACAAACATACATGATAAGAAAATCAGAGAATGAATGCAAAGCAGTTTGGTGGAGAAGAATATATGGTAAATGAAATAATTTTTATAGCCCTTTAAAAATTTCATAAGTATTTCAAGTGTAACTTATCCTCAGAAATTCTCTAATAAAGTAGGCAGCACAAGCATTATTATCCACAGGGTATAGATGGAGAATAGAGGAGGTCTAAGGTCGTACAATTATTGATATCACTAAGATACTATTTTTTCTACAATATTTTCAGATACTTCTAATCTGAACTAATTATTCTTTTTAAAAAAATGCACAGAGCAATTTCTATCTTTGAAATGCTGTTGTCATATTCTAATTCATTTCACAATAATTGTATACTATTTGAGACACAAATTCACTTTTGTAACATGTTACTGTCCTAGGACATAAATTCAATGAATACAGTGATCATAAGTATTTTTGTTTTTTCCATTGTACCTATCAAATAGATTATGCATGTACAATGCTTAATAAATGACTAGTGAGTGAATGCGTAAGTGAATGAATAAAATATCAGAGTTTAAATCCAGTCTTTTAGATTATAATTTCAGTGCTCAGTGCAAGATCAATAAAACACCATAGCAAAAACACTAGGGTTAAAATCAGAAAATTGGGACTTTACTTTTAGCTCTGTAAATTGCTATAGTGTGAGCCACATGATAGGACCTCTACCCTAGTCATTTCACATCTGGAATGTTATGTTCTTTTCTGATTGATATACTTTGAAAGGGCATTGAGAAATAAGAGTGTTTAAAGTGAGATTATAAGGATGAACAAGGCTCTTAAAATTCCATGTGTGATTTAATTGAGAGAAGGGTATGTTTAATCTAGAAAAAGAGAAGGCAGAATAGACAAGATTTTTATTTGTTTTATGGCTGCCACATGGAAGAAGAATTAGATATATTTTCTGTGACATAAAAAATAGGACAAGAAACATTTGGTGAAAATTGAAAAGAGATAAATTTTGACTTAATATAAGGATTTAAAAACACATATACTTCTTTCTAATGGAGCTTCCAATAAGGAGGTTTTCCCCTTGTATTAGGAGGTAACAATGACAATATTAGTAATGTTATAGAACTTTAATAGAAATAAAGGCTACTATAATCATAAATATTCCCATGGCCTGCAAATTGACTTGAAAAACATTTCTTTTTTTTTTATTAATTCATCAACACATTAAAATCAGATCAGAACTACATTTTGATCTGGTTTAGGCAATACCAGAAAGTGTTGTGGGCTATGTGTAGCCAACAGATTGCTCTATTACAGACAACAGAATTTTGAATTAGAAGTCTGGAAGATCTCATTTCAAATCCTACCTCTGATATTTACTATGTCACTATGAATAAGTCTTTTAACTTTTCAGTCTCAGTTTCCTCAAATGTAAAATGATAGAATTGTATTAGATACTTAATAATGTTCCATCTAAGTATGAATTCTATGAATTATGAATGTTAATTATCTGTGTCAAACACAATAAAATCCCATTGGAAGCACTTTATTTTATTATGGATTCAAATATAGGTTAAATCATATCTTCTATGCTATAGAATGCTTCACAATATATATCTCAATAGATAAAAGTAAAAAGGTTATTATAATTGATAGGTTACAATAACATTTCAAATATAATTAAGATTAGATGTGCATACTTCATGTATGAAATAACATATAAGGATATTTATTACTCATGAAGCAAGCACAGATTTGTGAAAATGATTGAGCCATGATGCCACATTGACATGGATGACAATGGACCCAGTAATCAATAATACTAGGACTGCTTGTTTTAGAGGTAAGTACATTGCCAACATCTCTTGTCATTCAAAAGTATTTACATATCAGCAAGTGTAATAGCCAAGTAATTTGGATAAATGAACACTATTAAATTACCTCAAATGTCTAAAAAAGCAATACTCTAAGCTATTTTGTGCAAAATTGTTCCTAAAATTACCTTTTCATGAAGAACACATATTAACACAAGGACATATCTTCAATGCAGCAACAGAATTGTATAATGGAACTGAAATGCTGCATTATTAGGAGCCTCTAGTTTGGAAAAAATATTAAAATCATCATGGACAAAGTTAGACACCAGAATGATTGATAAAATTATTCTGCTGGATATCCTAGCCATTGCTACACAACCAATAAAAATTTGTGATCGTTACATTTTTCATCAAAAGGACAAACAAAACAAAGCAAAAGAAAATTACTGGGCATATCATAGCCTCATTTCTCTTTTGTCTTAACTATGATATTGTTCATCCTGGCCATTAGTATCACCTTTTTCTTAAGGGGTCCATCTATCCATTTTTCTTTTTATTTAATATTGACAATTGGATCTTACCTTCCTGACTCAAATGTGAACCAAGTTGAATCACGACCATATCTCCTCAGTGAACTAAGGGGCCACATCACCAGCTTGACCTTGGCATTGTGAATGTCCCAGAGATAGATGTTTTCATGTGTAATCTGCATTGTGCATTCCCCATAAATGTCTAGATTTGGTGTAGGCATAAGATACACATTGAATCGTTCTGGAAGGAAGAGAAAAATAAGATAATGGAGGTAAAATTAAAATAGTAGTTAACAATTTAAATTTCATTGCTTCACCTGTACAAATCATGATGTTCATAAATATTTCACATCTACCCTTAATATACCTCTTTTGATGACATTGATTTTTATTATTGTACTTTTTAAAAAAGTATTTCTATCTTTCATAGGTATCTATAATTTGTATTATTTTAGATGATAATTTTTGGTAACATACCATCCTCATAACTCTACTCTTGTAACTTATGTAAGATGATAAACTTAAAGAGCTCAGCAAATGATTCCTCTTTTAATGGTTTAGTTTTTCCAAGGTTTAGCATAGAGACTTTTATGTAAAAGTTTTTAAAAACATGCTTTGTTTGATGAAGGCACCAGATAGTGCAGTGGATAAAGTGCTGCACTTGAAGTCATGAAATCTCACCTTTCTGTTCAACTCTGGCTTTAGACATTCAGTAGTTGTGTGACCTTGGGCAATTCACTCAGCCCAGTTTCCCTCATTTTTCTTATTTTATAGGTGAGGCAATGGAGAAGAAAAAGGAAAACAATGAAACTTTATGTGTTATCTTTGCCAAGAAAACCCTCAAAGAGGGTCATGAGGAGTTGGACTGACTGAAAAAATTAAACATTTGTTAAATTTAAATAAATGTCTATATTCGTATGTATACATATATAAATGTTTATATGCATATGATTTCTTGTAGAAAATCCCCACTATGAAAACTTTTTGTCCAATTCAGATTGGCAACTCACTTACCTTATCTAGTCTTAGATAGTTTTCTGGGGACACTGTTAGGTTACTGAGTGACCTGTTCATAGTCATACAACTAGAATGTGTACCTGAATCTGAACCCAGTTCTTAATAGACTATGTCCATGCCTCTTCTTAAGCATGTTCTAAAATATATATGTATATATATATATATATATATATATCCCTACATTTCTTTTATTTTAGATGATTTATATGATTATTCAAATAAAATTTTAAACAGACTATATTATAAACTTAAGATGAAATGTACCTTTGTACTACAAGATATTTCACAAGATGTCAGAAGTGATTTACAGTCACATGGAAAAATATGAAAACCTTTTATTCTATATGCACAATTTCGAAGCATTTGAATCCACTTACTGTTTTCTGTATTTTTCATCTAGGGAAAATTTTCATTAAGTAACCAGAAAGGAAAAAAAAAAACAAATTGCTGCTTTCCAGGATTTTCCATGCATGGAAGTCTGAGAGAACTCATTTTAAAGAAGTGAATGCCAACCAGTTTTGTAATATTCTAGAATATCTCTAGAGATGTGCACAAATTACCTTAACAAAATTCAATGAATTTTAATTCAATTTCATTTAAGAAGGAAATATAGGTCATAAAGTACTTTCTTAAATATGGCAAAGGGAACCAATGGAATTTACAAAATTAAATGATAAGCTATCACAACTTAAAAAAAAAGGCTTAGAATTACCACTAGATATCATTATTTGAGGCTATTTTTAACTGCAAGTAATGTTTTAAGGTCAGAATTGTAAGACATTATTCTAAGAGGCATACAGATATAGCTGGAAGAGAAATGATTTGTATAGGAATAATACCTATACAAATCATTTCTCTTCCAGCTATATCTGTATGCCTCTTAGAATAATGTCTTACAATTATTGCTAATAAGGATTTTAGTGTTCTTTTCAAAAAGGATTAATGTTTGCCAGTATTATTTCTGACCAAATGGTATAATATAGATTTTTTAAAAATAAGGATTTTTAATAATAAAGACTAACAAATGACAAATAATATTGAAATATCAAATTTAATATATGGATGTGCACACAGTCCAGAAATTGTAAAGCTATATTTTTATGTCTTAATCTTGTATTTTTTTTAACAAATGAAAATCAAACAAACTGGATTTTATTAAACATTTTGTTTCATAATACATATATAGAATCCATTGATTGTAAAATGGCATTTCACATTTAGATCAATTTCTTCTAAAACATGAAATAAAAAAGAGGCTGATTGAATGATCCATTTCAAAAAATCCTAAAAAAAAATTCATATTCTCTATCTAGCAGATTTCAGAAAGAAGTAATAAAGACATTCAATATGAAATGTTCCTTGCCTATCTCAGCATCTAAAAACCAATGAAATCAGAGACAAAGTCAAAAGAATTAGCTTCATATCATAGATACTGGGACTCCAAAAAACTGAGTCAAGAAAATATGTAAAATATGAAACACAAATTTTCTTCTTTTCCTCAACTTCCATTTGAGGATTTGTAGGTTTTTAACTATTAATCATACTACTTATAACAGATGATTCAAAAATATCTAGAGATAATAATATCTCTATTATTGTTATGATATAGCAATATTACTTTTATAGTGTAATAGTATTATTTTAGTATACCACATACTATATAGCAATATACTATGAACTATATACAATATAGCAATAGTATTGCTTTATTAATATCCAGAGATGCTAATAACTTTAAATACTTTGGATCCCCAATTGTAAACAGTATGACAGTAATATCAGTGATATCAGTGAAAAACAAGCAACCAAAAGTTCCAAATACACTTTATCAATTTCAAAATCTAAATATTTTCATTAGAGAATCTGTGCTAAAGAACAAAAAAGCCTTAGTACTTCACTGAATTATAAAATTTCTTAAGTTAAAACAAACTTAGAGGACATCTATTCCAATATATACATGAATAAGAAATCCCCTCTAAAACATATTTAACAAGTGGTCTTCCAGCCTTTGCCAGAAACCAACCTGTGCTTCCTGAACTAGCCCTTCTAATTTTTGGATCGTTCTAATAGGAAGATTTTGTTATGATTGTTCTTTCCCTGACATAAAACTATAATTTCTTTCCTTGTAACTTCCACCCACAAACAAAACTAATGCAGACAAGATTAGAAGGGAAACAATAAACTGGGAAAACATTTTTACAGTCAAAGGTTCTGATAAAGGCTTCATTTCCAAAATATATAGAGAATTGACTCTAATTTATAAGAAATCAAGCCATTCTCCAATTGATAAATGGTCAAAGGATATGAACAGTCAATTCTCAGATGAAGAAATTAAAACTATTTATAGACATATGAAAATTTGCTCCAAATCATTATTAATCAGAGAAATGCAAATTAAGACAACTCTGAGATACCACTACACACCTGTCAGATTGGCTAGAGTGACAGGGAAAGATAATGCGGAATGTTGGAGGGGATGTGGGAAAACAGGGACACTGATGCATTGTTGGTGGAATTGTGAACACATCCAGCCATTCTGGAGAGCAATTTGGAACTATGCTCAAAAAGTTATCAAACTGTGCATACCCTTTGATCCAGCAGTGTTTCTACTGGGCTTATACCCCAAAGAGATACTAAAGAAGGGAAAGGGCCCTGTATGTGTCAAAATGTTTGTGGCAGCCCTGTTTGTAGTGACTAGAAGCTGGAAAATGAATGTATATGCCCATCAATTGGAGAATGGTTGAGTAAATTGTGGTATATGAACGTTATGGAATACTATTGTTCTGTAAGAAATGACCAGCAGGATGAATACAGAGAGACTTGGAGAGACTTACATGAACTGATGCTAAGTGAAATGAGCAGAACCAGGAGATCATTATACACTTCAGCAACAATACTTTTATGAGGATGTGTTCTGATGGAAGTGGATCTCTTCAATAAATAGAGCTAATTCAGTTTCAATTGATAAATGATGGACAGAAGCAGCTACACCCAAAGAAAGAACACTGGGAAATGAATACAAACTGCTTGCATTTTTGTTTTTCTTCCCAGGTTATTTATACCTTCTGAATCCAATTCTCCCTGTGCAACAAGAGAACTGTTCGGTTCTGCACACATATATTGTATCTAGGATATACTGTAACCTATTTAACAGGTAAAGGATTGCCTGCCATCTGGGGAAGGGGGTGGAGGGAGAGAGGGGAAAAATCGGAACAAAAGTGAGTGCAAGGGATAATGTTGTAAAAAATTACCGTGGCATGCATTCTATCAATAAAGAGTTATTTTAAAAAAATAACTTCTACCCATTGCTTCTCAGTTTGCCTCTAGGGCCAAATAGAACAAATTATTCACTAATGGTTTGATAATTCCACAGATGTTTAAATTCAGCTAACTTATGCTTCCTTTCACATTTCTTTTCTTTTCTTTTTTTTAACTCCATGCTAAACATGTCCAGTTCCTTCACCGGATCTTCACATGACATAAAAAGGAAGCCCTTCATTATCCTGTTTGCACTTTGGCAGTACTATCCAGCTTATAAATGTTTTTCCTTAAATGTGGGGTACAATAGTGGACATGATATTATACCTATGGTCTAATCAGTATTATGTGGTTATCATCTCTCTCGATCTGAATATAATTCTGCTACTAATGCACTGTGTCACACTGATCTTTAAAGTTGCCATATCACACTTTTGATTCACATATAGAAGTTTTTTAAGGGAATGTAGTTGATCATAAATGCCTCCTTTATTTTACACTTGGAAAATTATTAATTTTTTAAATCTAGTTGTAAATTGACACACATTCTTATTAAATTTCATCTTACAAGTTTCTGCCCAATATTCTAACTCAACATCTTTCTGGATTTTAAAAAAATATTTGTCACAGATATCAAATTTCCATTAACCATTTTAATTTTGTTGAGGCCACGGATCATTCCCCCTGTCAGTGAAAACCCAAAGAGAATATCTAGCTTCCCTCTTTTCCTCTGTTATCATTATGTCATACTCCTACACTCCCTCAACAGAAATGCTAGCTTTTCCTGATCCTTCTCTCCTCCTCAAATAAATCTTAAAAACCTCTTTTTTTTTTTTTATCCTTAGCAGGTCTATGCAGAACTATGACATGCTTTTTCATTCATTTATCCTTTATCTCCTATAAATATCTTTAAAATATCTAAATTGGTTAGTGAGTTCCCTATATATTCTGATGGACTTTTTACAGCCAAAACATATTTTTCCTATTACTCCGAGCTGCTTCTATTTTCAGAATTTAATTCTTGTGAATTTACCATCCCCTTGGAGCTATGTTATCTATATAATTTTACCTCAGACCTATTCTTTCTCTGAACTCTTTGAAATCTACTTCTTAAAATCATGAACTCATGCCAATACCAAGTTTTCTTCTCCTCTATTATAAATTCTAAAAATGGAGAAGTAGTTTCCTCCTCCCATTGGCCAGGTATTCATAATTTCCACTGTAGTAATCAGTTACTCCTTGATGATAATCAGATGTGGAGCAGAATTCTCATTACGTGGTGTTTCTACCTTTGAAAGATGTTATCAGTAATTCAAGGAATTTATATTGCACAAATGTACATATATGCATACACATACACATATCTTTACACACAAATAATATACATGTATGCATGTCTACTTTACTTTGATTAAAGAGAAAATTCCATTAGCTATTCTGATAGCTAAAATCAACTATGACTATTGTAATTTTTGGTACCAAGTCCTAATGATACTCTGATATGGCCACTATCCTAGTAAAAGCCTTGTCTCTTCATATCTGGATTATTACCGTGACTTGCTATCTGGTCTATCTTCCACATGACTTTTTTTCCTCTTGTCAACTCAGTTGCCAAAGCAAATTTTCTAAAGCCCAGATCTGGTTATATCATTCCCCTTCCTTCCCACTCCTTTCAAACCCACTCAATAAACTGTAGTAGTTTTTTTTTTTCATTTATGCTATTAAATTATAAAAAATAATCTTTTTGTTTAGCTTTCAAATAATTTTACCACCTAGTTGTTCCATATATTTAAACTTCTCCCATGTAGATGCTGATCTAGTAACACCTTGCACAAGATTTTCTGAGACTTCAGACATTTTTTCCTGGTTGTCCTCCATGCCACATTTTACAGCCTTTCCCAATATCTCTTAATCCTAGTTCCTTCTTTTTGCTGATTATTTACTATTTATCCTGTATATAACTGTCTTGAATATAGATGTTTGCTTGTCATCTGTAGCTTTAAATAGTGGACTTCTCAAGGTCAGGACCATATTTTTTTCTTTGTATTCTCCTTAGCATGGTGTCCAGCATATGTTAGGCATTTAATAAACTATTTATGGGGTAACTGATTAAATTTATCTTTTGGTCAGGATCTCAAGTATGTCTTATTAATTACAATTATTTTGTACCTTTGCATAAGGTCATCTGGCAACATGGGTTTTATTGTTGGGTACTTCCTTGCTTATCTCTCATCTGAATTTTTGGTTGCTTTTGCTACTTTTTTAAAATTATAGATATCCTTTACATTACTCACTTTGATGAATTTACTCAGACAATTTTCTCCACATATCTTCCTTTTCAGGTTTAGAATGTTTTGATTAAATCATGGATAAGTACAACTCTTTTTAAAATACAACTCAAAATCAGTTCCATCCTTCTCAGGGTCTTTGCCAGATCTATCTTTTAAACTGTGGACCAGAAATATATTCTCATATGTTTCAGCAGGTATTTATATTTACCTCAATTTGTGGGATAGCCTTCTTAAACTAACTTTGTTACATGTAATTCATTCTCCTAGTCAATTGGAGTAGATCTCTTATCCAGAATCATTGCACTTTTTAAAGTGGATTAATGGATGAATGAAAAAAGAAAGCATTTAATAAGTGTTTCCTATATACAAAATATTGAGGATACAAATAAAAAAGTAAGAGTTCTTACTCTCAAGCAGTTCACAATGGGGAAGAGAATATGTATTCAATTGCAAGTCAGATGGTTAAGTTCCATGACTCTTACAGTGCAGCAGCAAAGCAAATGTTAACGCCTTTTGTTTGGTATCATAGTTTTCAGGCATTTTCCTCTTCATTAGCTTTTTGGTATTTCTTTTTGCACCTCTTTATTCTCTTCTCAAATTTTCATTTATCTCTTTTGCTTGGTTTTCAAAATTTCTTTTAAATCCTTCCATGGTCTGAGATCAATTCTTATTTTTCTTGGAGGCTTTGGATATAGGATCTTTGACTTTGTTATCTTTTTCTAAGTGTATGTTTTGATCTTTGTCACCATAGTCACTTTCTATGGTTAGAATTTTTTTTCTGTTGTCTGCTAATTTTCCCAGGCTATCACTTGACTTTTAACTCTTTGTTAATATAGGACTCTGTTTCTGGGGTGGAAGATGCATAGTCCCTAGTTTTGTGCACATGGTTTCAGAGGTACTTCCAGGGAACTGTAGGATTTCAATTTTTTTTCTGATGATGTATGATTTAAAGAGAAGTGCATTCAGTACTCTCCTAACCTATTCTCTGATTTGTGAGTGACTAAAACACTATTTTCTTTCTAGAAACGGTGAGGAGAGTTCCTACTCCACTGTGGCTGCAAGCTCTGATGTGCTAATCCTTACCATGAGACTGCCATCAAAGGCTATGACTGAGATCTGAGTATGGGCAAAGCAACAGAATTCTGTCTTGGTGCTAGCAAAGAGTCCCCATCATTTCCTTTTGAGTAATTGTTTGCTCTCCTTCTTGCCTCTGGGCTAAGAGCTATAAAAGAAGGTATTGTCACTTGGAAGTAGTGGCTCCCAAGGCCTGTTTCTGGTTTGTTGGGGTCTGGTCAAATGTGATACTTCTTGCAATGGCCTGCACTCTATTATCACTCTGGTGCAACATACCTTTCCTGCCTAATTCTAAGTTGTCTTGGGCTGGAAAAAAAAAATTTTTGTGGGTTCTGCCACTCTATTTTTTGCCTAGAGTAATTATTTACATGTATTTGGAGGGGCTTGGGAGTCAGTTCAGGTGAGTCCTTGCTTTTACTCTGCCTATTTGTCTTGACTTCTAGGCAACAATTATTTTGAAGCTTTTAAGGCTATATCAATCCTTATCATGTTTAATATCAATCCTAATCATGTTGTTTTTATAAAATGGAATATATTGAAAGATGAAGGTGATATAAAAACAAGTAATATAATAAAAGAAGTTTTAAATGAATAAAATTTAATAAAGGTATTAAAACAAGAAAAATTACAACAGAAAACATCAGTCTCATAAAAGGAGGCACATTTGAAATGGTTTGGCTATGAAATAATCTACATAAACTTAAGAAAGTAATTCTATAATTTGAAAGCTAAAGGAAGAGTTCATTTTCTTTTTAAGAGAATACAGTGCAGCATAAAAATTGAGTCATAAAACTTTAAAGCTAGGAGGTATCTTTAATGATAAACTACTCTGATCTAGAGAAATTAAAATCCTTGTTTAAGGTCTATGTTATGTAGAAAGAGAAAATCTAGACTTGAACCCAGATCTAGTGCTTTTTATTCTACCCCAAGTTTCAACTTTTATAGTAAAATTTCCCCAGATTAAACATTTTTAAAGTTTCTAATAGTTATTTCTGGTTCTATTTTATATTTCCAAGACTCAAATATGTTCTTAGGTTATATATACAAATTATATAGGCTAAGCATTATTTCTCTGGCAGAAAAAAAGTCTGCTTTGATAATAAATTACTCTGATTTCATGAGATTCAGTAAGAAAGTGAATATATATGTATATTAAAATTATTGGTTGTACAATGTATGTGTGAAGTGATATGAAAAATATAATTAAAGATATTAGGTAAACTGTAAAACAATGAACATCCTGGAGAACAAAATATTAAATAAACTTTGCTCCTCTACAAAGAAAGTGTTCTAGAATAGGCCTTATTTCATTTTAGTTCCCTTAGAGATTATATTTGATATTTGAATAAATGAGAAAATAGTAAATCATTTAACATTTTATGAAATTAAAATTACTTATCCACAGTGGGAGAAGGGTTCTCAACAAGCATAGGCATAGAGGATACCCCAAGTAGATTCAGATTAGTGAAGCTGCCCTATCTGAGTTGCCTCTTGTGGTTTGCCATTCACCTATTAGAGAGCTCCTTGTGGTTATTTTGTATTTCCATGACCCGCATGTCAATAGCCTCTAGTTCTCAGAATTGATCAAATTTCAAGGATGATTTCAATAATTTTTTTTTTTTTTTTTTTTTTTGCTGAGGCAATTGGGGTTAAGTGACTTGCTCAGGGACACATAGCTAGGAAGTGTTAAGTGTCTGAGATCAAATTTGAACTCAGGTCCTCCTGACTTCAGGGCTATCTATCCACTACGCCACCTAGCTGCCCCAATTTCAATAACTTTTTAAGGAAAATTAATCTGCTTTTCATCGATAGTTAAGACATTTCTCCCATGAAAGAAGTGATTTTTTTATATCATCAGATGTAACTACAATATTGAATGTATTTGTTTGATTCACTAGAGTTAGATTACTTAGAATGAGATAATCTCTTTAGGTCTAGAGAAGATTTAAGAGCTCATCAATTTGAAACTCTTTACAACATTTCTTTGTTACTAGGGAGAGTTCAGTTGAGAAGGGACTATCAGAAATTACTTTACTATAAAGAAGAAAAACTTCAACAAAATATATTTTAAAACATTTCATGTAGAATGCATATGGGATGCAAAATTAAAAGAAAACAGTTACTATAAGCAATGTAGTGAAAAGTATATTTCAACATGCCTAAAGAAAATTCACCAAACTTGTTTTTTTACAAATCAATGAAAACTGAGATTGTGCCAGAAAAAAAAGTACTATAAAAACTTAATGCCTTTAAAAGAGACAAATGTATAGGAGATTTTTTTTAAGTTGAATGGATTTTCACAACAAACAGCAAAATGTAAAAGGAAGGAAATATACACTATAATAACATTTCGTCCTCTTCTATTTTATAATCATCTTAAGTCTTCCTTGATTCACTTCATATTTTTTTTTCTCCCACTGATGCCTTCATAGTTTATCTCATGGCCACTCATTTTCTTCTCTTGGTGTTATTTCTTATTAATATTTTAATAAGAACTTGTCATTTGAGTGACATTTTAAGACCAAAATCCCAAGTGGATTCTCTTTGTTTACAGAGGATTTGACTGATAGTATACATAGTTTTATGAAGATAAAAACAGAGGACTTTCAAGTCAAAATTCAGGTATCATGGCAATAGGCTGCTTTCAGTTATTTACTTATTTTTTTTCCAAATAAAGAACTAGAATATTATATTGGAATAAGATCTACTTTAGTTAGAGTCAGAAAACCTGATTCAAGTCTTCCTTCTGATATCTATCTGCTAGCTATAGGCTTATTAATAAATTACTTAAAACTTTCTGAGCCTAAGCTTTCTTTTCTCTCACATCAAGATAATGTATGAATATAACCTACTTCCTAAGCACCAAGGAAAAGGAAAGATTTTCATAAACCTTGAAAATGCAATATTAGTGTAAAATGCTGATTCTTAAAATTATATGACAATTATTAGATAAAATAATGAATAATAAAGAAATAATAAATAGAAGTAGAAAAATAAATACAGATAGGACAATGAACTAGAACAGGACAATGTCCTAAGGATATGGGATTAAGTGACAGGACAATTAAATGCAATAGATTTCACTTGATTTAATCAGCCACATCTTAAATTTGCTTTTTTTTTAAGTCTAGGGTATATATAATGTCTCTCAGTTCCACATGGTACCTTTCTCTATTTTCTGTGGTTTATATCAGATGAAATATTATTAACATACAATATTTCTGAATTCCTACTTAGGCAAATTCCTTATATTTAAGAGAAATTTGGCTCTTTATCTCAATGCAAAGATTTATGTATGTCTAGCTAGCCTATAGTCCTTTTATTTCTGATACAAAGATCAAAATGCATTATAAATTTAAACAAAAGAAATGAGTAATTTATATTTCAAAAATTGTTATTAACCAGGAAGGAAATCCAGGCAAGAAAACCTCCTCTTTTAAGGGGAGGGGAGCAAATTTCAATTAGTTATAGAAGAGGTCCAAGTGATAGCTTTGGTCTATTGCTTTGAGATACCTATATGGACTAGACCAGAATATGTGATTTCATCCTGATAAATTCATAGGCATATCAATATAGAACTAGAAGGGGACTTACAAACATGTCTAAACTCCTCCTTTTTTAGCTGAAGATAAGGAGGGACAAAGAGGTTACATGAGTTCCAGGGTCATGTAGATGATAAGAATCTGAGGCAGAATTTGAATTTGTCTTCCCAAGTGAAAATCCCATATTCAATACACTATTACTCTATCATACTTCAATAAAATCAACAAAGGAATAAGGAACAAAGGAATCAGAGCTTCAATGTGCTACCAAAAATTTTGCATATTCATTTAAATAAATTTAACTTAAGGAACTAGAAAAAGAAACCCTATCATGGCAAAACATTGTGACAGTTTTTTGGAGGTTTTTTTGGTGGGAAGTGGTGAGGAAGAGTGTTTTTGAAGACAATCAAAATTCAGATCTAAATATCAAATTAGGCTATACATGTCAAAATGATCCACATTTTGATACAAATATAAAGGGAACAGATATCACTTCCTGAAGCAAACCCTAAACAAAATTGTGAAGTAAAACAAATTTCAGCTTCTCCCTTGATATTTCCTCCAGGTTTCATTCATCCTCAGGTTGACCTATGAATAGCCAAGTTCTTATTATTGTACATTTTCATATTTTCAATCTCATTTGCTTCAAGTGAGGGAACAATATTTACATATGAATTTTTTTTAATATTCAAAAATCTGGGGACAGCTAGGTGGCATAGTATATAGATCACCAGCTCTGAAATCAGAAGGACTTGAGTTTAAATTTGACCGCAGACACTGAACATGTCTTAGCTGTGTGACCCTGGACAAGTCACTTAACCCCAACTGCCTCAACCAAAAAAAAAAAAAAGAACATTCAAAAATCTGTCATTTTCCAATAGCTAATTGCAAATTACTTTAGATTAATTTAATAAAATGGACTAATGGACTAATGTATCCTAGGAAATTAAGCATAGGGAAATGAAAGCAAAAGGCTGACTAGACTCTGTGGGATTCTAAGAAGATTTAGCCATTTTCTATACTTTTGTCATTTTTAAATACCTTGTCATGTGTGGTATGATGTGTTGTTAAATCTTAGCAAAAACTCAACCATGGAAAATCATAGAAAGATCAATGTGTTATGGTTAATGACTTTATTGGCCCTTATAAAATAGGAATTAAAAATTATCTTTCTAAAACTACATCTAAAGCTCAGATTTAAAGTACATATTTAAATCTTTTTGATTCTAAAAATCACAAGAAGCAAGACAGTTAAATAATAAGCTATGAATAAAAAGTAAAATTAGTAAAATGAAATAACGAGAGAGAACAAAGTGAAATATCAAAGTACAATTAGTTTTAGAACAAAACAGTGAAACTGAGCTCTTTACCTACATGACCTAGAAAATTAAAGATAAGCAGAAAACATCAAGCTTAAGTTTAAAAAGGAACTGATTCCACTGACATTGGACTTGAAATTATAGAAGTCACATTAAAAACTAATTTCTTGAGTGGAAGAACATTAATATAATGAAAAGATATCGATTTTAGTTGTAAAAATACCCTGTGGCTAAAATTTAAAAAAATTAAAGTCACTTTTAAAAAACTTGTCACCTCAGAACTTTGGAAAAGTTGGAATAGTAATTGCTGATATTTAGCTAGCATGTAATATCTCATATTATTTCATTTTTATGCATAATTTCATTTATCAGAGCTACTCATATCACTATCTCCATTCTTATCTGAAGTACCCGAGGTTCATTGAGTTTCAGAAACTTGCCCATTGTCATGGGGCTAGTAATTAATTGCTTAAGGCAAAAATTGGGTCCAGAATATACTGCTTCCAAATTTAGAATTCTTTCAATTACATCTTGTTATCTCAAGAATATCATGATATAAGAATTTGAATATGTGATAATATCTAGATAATATTCTGACAGTACATGGGGAATGACCTGTGATTAATATTTATTATCATTTTATAAGGAATGCATAAAGTATTTGAGAAGCTAATGATAGAAATCAATCTAGATAAGAACAACTATAAAGTGGTAAAATTCTAAATCTCAAGAGAAGTAAGAAGAGAAATGAGGAAAGAAAAGACTATGTCAGAAGAAAATTTGGGAAGATAAAAGACTATTTTAAAATAACCATTAAAAGCACAAGAGAATGATATTCTTGTGTTCCTCAAACAATGACAAAGAAAAAATTATTTAACAATTTTCTTGTTCTTGGCAGTATTGATATTTCTAAACGTCAGTCTAAATAGCTAGAGGAAGCTAGTTTTGGAGAGATTGGATCCCTAGGCCTAAAATCAAGAAATATTAAATTCAAATGTGGCCTCAGATACTTTCTAGTAGTATGATCCTGGGCAAGTTACTTCACTTCTGACTGCTTCAGTTTTCTCAAGTATAAAATGGGGATAATAATAGCATCTATCTCCTGGGATTATTGTAAGAATACAAATAAGAAACATTTGCAAAGTTCTTAGTACAATGAATATAACAAACTACACATTTAATAAATACTCATCTATTTTCTTGTTTTCCTCTCTGTTCCTTCCCTCCTTCCCTTTCTTCCTTCCTTCTTTCCTTCCTTCTTTTCTTCCTTCCTTCCTTTGTTCCTTCTTTCCTTCTTTCCTTCCTTGCTTCATTCTTTCCTTCCTTCCTTCCTTCCATTATATTACAAGTTTTATTCTATCAAGTATACCTATTATCTTTGAAATCAAATTAGTTGTTTTCAACCCTGAGGAGACTAATAGCAAACAGTCTCCAGACAATACCCCAAAGGGGGATGTAACCTGCTCCCCAATACAAAAGGCTCTCCTAGAAGAAACTCTAAAAAAAATCTTAAAAGGGAACTAGAAGAAAAATGGGGAAAGGAAAGAGAAGCTATGC
The DNA here is from genome assembly GCF_016432865.1 of Antechinus flavipes. Lineage (NCBI taxonomy): Eukaryota > Metazoa > Chordata > Mammalia > Dasyuromorphia > Dasyuridae > Antechinus > Antechinus flavipes. The sequence goes on along the minus strand of NC_067398.1, from coordinate 523,425,613 downwards.
AAGAAAGCAATAACTTCCTGAAATGTGAATTAGAAAAGGTAAAGAACTCCCAGGAAGTACAGAGAAACAGAATTTGTGAATTGGAAAAGGTAAAGAACTCCCAAGAAAGCAGGATTTGTGAATTGGAAAAGATAAAGAACTCCTAAGAAAGTAGGATTTGTGAATTGGAAAAGATAAAGAACTTCCAAGAAAGTAGGGTTTGTGAATTGGAAAAAGAAATAACTCAGTAAAAATCAGAACTGAACAAATAGAAATGAATGATTCATTGAGACATCAAGAATCATTCAAGCAAAAACAACCAAAAAAAAAAAAATGAAAAACTAGAAAAAAATGTTAAATATCTCCTTGGAAAAACAACCTACTTGGAAAATAGATCTAGGAGAGATAATCTGAGGATCATTAGACTTCCTGAAAATTATGATGAAAAAAGAGAATATAGATACTATTTTACAGGAAATCATCAAGGAGAACTGCCCAGATGGAATAGAATCAGAAGGTAAAATAGGCATTGAAAGAATTCATCAAACATCTTTCTGAAAAAAGACCCTAAAATCAAAACTCCAAGGAATATTGTGACAAAATTTCAGAACTATCAAACTAAGGAAAAAAAAATTACAAGCAGCTAGGAAAAAAAATAATTTAAATACCAAGGTGCCACAATAAGGATCACTCAAGATCTGGCTGCTTCTACATTAAAGGATCAAAGGGCCTGGAATTTGATATTCCAAAAGGCAAAAGAACTTGGAAATGCAGCCAAGAACAAACTACCCAGCTAAGCTTAGCCTTTTCTTCCATGGAAGAAGATGGGCATTTAATAAAACAGATGAATTCCATTTGTTTCTAAGGAAAAAACCAGATTTAAACAACAACAACAAAAAAATGATCTCCAGTCATAGGACTCAAGAGAAGCAGAAAAAGATGAAAAGAACTCTTGAGAACTGTATTTCTGTTGTGGATATACATAAAAAGTACATGTATAATTTGATTTTACTGATACAACATTAAAAAAAGAGACGTAGAAATGGAAAGGGGATATTGTTAGAAAAAAGGGAAAAGGGGAGATAAAAAGAGGGTAACTACATCCCACAAAGAGGCAAAGGAAACCTATCATTTCTGAGGGAAGTTAGAGAGGGGGAGGAACATTGTGTGAATCTTACTCTCATCACAGTTGGCTCAAAGAGAAAATAATAGGCATATTTGTTTTACAGAGGAACTTCTCTCACTCCATTAAAAAGTGGAAGAGGAAAAGGGAAAAACAAAAGCATAATAAGGGAAGGGTACAAGAAAGTGGAACAGATTCAAAGAGGGGAAGTAGGGCTCCTAAAGAGGGACAGCTGCATGATGCAAGTGGTGCCCATAAGTTTATTGCAGGGAAAGGGGGTAAGGAGGGGCAAGAAAAAGAAAAGCATAATCCAGGGATAATAAGATGACAAGAAATACAGAATTAGTAATTTTAACCATAAATGTGAATGAGATGAACTCTCCCATAAAGCAGAGCTGAATAGCAGACTGGATCAAAAGTCAGAACCCTACAACATGTCATTTACAGGAAACACATTTAAAGCAGGGAGATACATACGGAGTAAAGGTAAAAGGCTGGAGCAGAGTCTATTATGCTTCAGGTGAAGTAAAAAAAGCAGGGGTAGCCATCCTTATCTCAGATCAAGCAAAAGCAAAAATTGATCTAATTAAAAGAAATAATAAAGGAAACTATATCTTGCTAAAGGGTAGCATAGACAATGAAGCAATATCAATACTAAACATATATGCATCAAGTGGTATAGCATCTAACTTCCTAAAGGAGAAGTTAATAGAGTTGGAAGAAGAAATAGACAGCAAAACTATAATAGTGGGAGATCTTATATTCCAAAGAGATCTTAAAGAAGGGAAAGGAACCTTTATGTGCAAGAATGTTTGTGGCAGCCCTCTTTGTTGTGGCTAGAAACTAGAAACTGAGTAGATGCCCATCAACTGGAGAATGGGTGAATAAATTGTGATGTATGAATATTATGGAATATTATTATTCTGTAACAAATGACCAATAGGATGATTTCAGAAAGGTCTGGAGAGACTTACATGAACTGATGCTGAGTGAAATGAGCAGGACCAGCAGATCATTATATACGTCAACAACAATATTATATGATGATCAATTCTGATGGACTTGGCCCTCTTCAAAAATGAGATGAACCAAATCAGTTCTAATAAAGCAGTAATGAATTGAACCAGCTATACCCAGCAAAAAAAAAACAAAACAAAACAAAACAAAACAAAAAAAACAAAAACAAAACAAAACAAAACAAAACAAAAAAAAAAAAACAAAAAAAACTCTGGGAGATGACTATGAACCACTACGTAGAATTCCCAATTCCTCTATTTTTGTCTGTCTTCATTTTTGATTTCCTCCACAGACTAATTGTACACTATTTCAAAGTCTGATTCTTTTCATGCAGCAAAATAACTGTATGGACATGTATACATATATTGTATTTAGCTTATACTCTAATATATTTTACTTGTATTGGTCAACCTGCCATCTGGGGGAAGGGGTGCAGGGAAGGAGAGGAAAAAATTGGAACAAAAGGTTTTGCAATTGTCAATGCTGAAAAATTACCCATGCATATATCTTCTAAATAAAAAGATATAAAAAAAAGAAATCAAATTAGTCTCATTGTTTGAGTCCTTCTGGTTTGTTTTACCTATTGCCTCAATTTGGGGCATCTGTGTGTAGTTATTGGAGACTATTGGTTTTATTGCTATATCCTTTCTTGGAATTCGGCTCTGGTGTATAATTGATAGTTTTACATGCTATTCTCCCTATATTAAAGCTATTCTTATTATCTTTGTGTATATATCTTTATATTTCTTTCCTTTATGCACATATTTATTCAATGTGTATATATAACCATGATGTAAAATATATGCTCATATGCACAAATGATCACACACTAAATAAGTGTATAAATATATGTATTCAAGTAATAATAATACTATACCTATATGTATTTATGCATATGCATCTGTATGCATATATATATTACATGCAAAAGTATATGTATGCGTGTATATATATGTATATATATATATATATATACATATATATATATATATATATATATATATATATATATATGAAAATACTATGAGCATATCTGTGCGTATATATCCAAGCAATCAATAAACAAGGTTCCTGTTGGTACAAACCTTTATCAAATTTCTACTATGTGCCAAGTCCTAGGTTAAGTGCTGGGGATACAAAGAACAGTAATGGATAATTCTTATATTCAAGAAGCATAGTAGAATTGGGGGAGGCCTCATTCAAACAACTGTCTACATACAAGCTATACAGACAGGCTAAATTTGAAATCAACAGAGATAAGGAGAAAGATAATGATACACATGAATAACTTTCTCCCTTCTATCATTGCATTGTTTTTTTTTTTTTCCCCAGTTTAAGAGACTTTTGATTAGATTTGTAAACATTCAATCCCTGACCAAAAGCTTATTTGTCATTCTTAATAATGGCTTAATTTTAAGCTGTCCAGAAATTCAAATACTTTTTCAAACATTATCTTCTGCACTTTCTGATTTAGATTTTCTCTTCTGCAGCTTTTGCTTTCAGTGAGCAACTGTGATGAAAGCAATAATTAGGATACTGATATCTTCAGTTCCTGAACCTAGACATAGTAATTATTAGAAATGCTTTTGAGGTTCATCCTGCCAATATTATTTGTATCCACATGAATCACCAGAAGTATGTTGTAGTCATCCATTGTGACAATTTCTTAGGGGCTTCTCTGTTATATTTCAAATAGACTTCCCAGGAAATCAATAAGCCTTTCAATCATTGTTATCAGTTCAATAAAAAGCTGCCTTATTATCTTCTCATCACCAGGAACACTACATTCTTTTAATCATCCAGGTTCACAGGCTTGTTCATTTTTTACTTTCCTCTGTCCTTTATCTTCCATAATGAATAAGTTGCCATGCTTTGCTAATTCTACCTCTTTAAATCTCACATCCTTCACCTCTCTCTTCTGTGCCCTCATTTTTGCCATACTTACACCTGTTACTGCACTATTTTATAGCTATCATTTGGATTATTCCAGTAGTTTCCAAATTAGTCTCCTTGCTTCCAACCTCTCTCCTCTCAAATATAATTTCTACATAATTAGTGTCACTCATTTATTCAAACCCACATCTAAAGAATTTTCCCAAACAGGCTCCTATTTTGCCTGTAGATAAAATATAAACTCTTTAATTTAACATTTGAAGATCTCCATAATTTGACTCCCATTTTTCCAGGATTATTTTATCTTAATATTCTTTATCTGGAATAGCCAAACTGGCCTAACATTCCAATAACCATTTTTTAAACTTGACTGGAGAGATCTCAGCTCTCTTTACCATATTTATAATGAATTCCCTCCTTACATCCTTCTCAGAAACAATCTTAAAGATATTGTTTAGGTGCTCTTATGAAATGTTTTTCCTAATTCTCACCCCTTTCTTGTATTTAGCACTCTATTTCTCTTGAAAATATTTTGTATTACTTTTTTGAATTGTGTATCTTCCATTTTTTCATGAAAACCATAGACTTCTAAAAATAATGACTAATTTTTTGGTCTTTTTTATTCATACTGCCTAACTTAGGGGTAAACATTTAACAAGTATTTTTTGTTTGTTGAAATAAATCTTAGCCAGTGTCTTTTATATAGGATTCCCTGAAAGGGTTTTTTTCTCAATATTTTTATAATATTTTTGTAATGCTATATATATATTTTTTGAATTAAAGATATTATTCTGAGAATTCGATAGACTACACAACAGTGACAAACATGAAAAGATTAACCACCCATATTTTAGATTAAAGGACCTTGAGAATTTAATGATATTTAATTAAATGTTGTTGATTAATTGCTATCACCTAATAATTATGTGGGAAAATACCTGTAGGGGATTGTAAGCATCACATACATGCTTAGCCTCTTAAAATTTTCCTAAGAATCTATAGAAGAGCCAGACTGATCCTGGGTTCCTGGTATGCTTGTGTGAATGGAATTTGAGAGAGTAACTTCAGAGCATAGAAGCAATAGGAAGCCACTACAGTTTATGCACTTAAGAAAAATGTTTTTGACAGCAGAATGTTAGATTAGAATACATAGATCTTTGAGGTAAGAGAATTATTAAACTGTTGGAATAATTGAGGAGGGAGGTAAAGACCTAAAGTGGTAACTTTGTGAGTGGAGAAAAGGCATGAGATATGAGAGAAGTTGAGAAAATAGAGACAGCAGGATCTGCCAGATGATTGGATCTGTGGGGTGAAGGAGAATGACAAATTAGAATAAGATCTATATCATGAACCTGGGAGACTAGAAACAAGGTGATACCTTTGACAGAAACAGTACAAGAGAAATGAAAGATAATGAATCCACATTGGAATGGTTTAAATTTAAAATGTTTCCTAGGGGGAAAGATATGAGAAAATCCTTCTTCATAGGAGGTGGTAAGATGATTGAGGGGACTATGGTCATGAAATATTATATATGTTTCATATTTTTTCATATATTTATTTGTATTGCTTAACTTTTTTCCCTTTAAAAAATTCTTCATGGTTAAAAGGGGCTCTCTAGAAATGGGAAGGGGAGGAATGTATTAAAAATGGAGGTGTATAAAAAAGATATCAATGAAATTTTATTTTTTAAAAAAAAATTAATGACATTTGGACTATTTTGAGCTCATAGAATATCAATAGTTTTAAGTTATAAGTAATTTTTGAATAAATAATTGCACTTATGACTTCTGACTAAAGTCTAAAGCCAGAAAATATATGTATATACACATATTTATTTTTGTATCTGTTTACTTATCATTCTCTTTAAACCTTGTGGGTTACTAAATCAACATGAAAGTCACTAACAACATTAGATAAAGATGATTACAGAAAGGAATAAAGTCAATAGCTCTATCTCAACAGAAGTCTGCTGTTATCTTTCACCTTTGAAAACAATTTCCATATTTTTTTTATTCTTAACTAATATCACAGTATGTAAAAGAAAGTTGTAGGAGTTTTTTGCCTGACAAAACAGTAAAATACCAAAGGATAAACCACTATATTGACTCTCATGATGAATACTCTGGTCAAGATTCAGAAATAGTCTTCTTTCTTGGGTGAAGGATGTTCTTTGTGTACCTAATAAACATGACCACAAGCTGCAATGATGCAATTTATTGAACCAATGCAACATATATATGTACATTTTTCCTAAGAGAAATTAAAAGGCCAAAAGAGGGAAATTGTATAATAAAAAAGAATGATAAATTTTGGAGAATTATATTTTTGACAGAATAAATCATGTAATTCAACAATATGAAATGCCTTTTAAGAAGTTGGTTGTAAATTTATTAACTAATTCAAAAGGAAATGCCTTTTAAGAAGTTGGTTGTGAATTTATTAACTAATTCAAAAGAAAAATTATTCCAAGCAAATTTTCAGTTTGCATGTAGAAGGTCTTAAAATCTATTTTATGAGCTTTAGTTTTTTTTTTTTTTTTTTAATTACAAAGTGTTGTCTGCTTTAAAGGGCTGTAAATACTACTTTAGATATGGTTGAAAAACAGTTCAAAAAGCAATTATTTAGTCAGGAAGAAGTTAAAGAAACTTCAAGGCATTTCTGAACAATTGAAAATTAAGCCCTGATATGACGTTACTATCAAGAAAACAACCAAGAAAACTATATTATCCCTCAAGGAAGGGAATTGGATTATATCCTGTGCTCTACTTACACAACTGAAGTTTGTAAACTCCATTTACTATATACATACACACATGCATACACACACACATACACACACACACACACACACACACACACACACACATATATATATATATGTATGCAGATAACTTATTTTCCATAAGATTATATCTTTCTATAATTTCATTCCAGTGTTTGCATTACTTTTAATCAGTTATTCCTAAATTAAGCTGGATATGATAAAGTCTTCTTGATGTACATTGCTACTCTGTCCTTATTCCCCATTCTTAGGTACCCCTCATCATTCTCCTTAGCTATTCAGGACAAGACTATATATCTTTTATTCCACTAGGGTAGGATAGAATCTTGCTTTTGGCATTCCATAATTTAATTAAGTTACAATAGACTCTAGATATGGGAACTGAATGATGATGTAAAGTGAAGCACAAAAATAATTAATAGTACTGGAATCTGAAAGATAGGGGAAATAACTTTGGGTAGCTTTCATTCAAGCTAATATCCCAGAAAGTAAGAAAATGAAACTTACTCTTGAATTGTAATTCCATTTGCACTACTTTTGATGCTTATAAAAGCAAAGGGTTCTGGGACTTATAAAATATTACCAGCAACAAATAAATGAGTATGCAATGAAATTCATGCTTGTCATTATCTTGCCATTGGAACCAAATGACTCTGGTTGAGAGGTTGAGGCTGTCCTGCCTCATTTAAATCCAATTCACTTTGCACAGCCCTGACTCATTTAAATCCAATTCACTTCAAATCATGACATCACCTTCCTAATGTATGTCACGGTCCTCTTTGAGAAGGAAAGACACACGACAAGAAATACCTTGAATGCTTGTAGTTTATAAAATTTGAATTTTATAGTAGGAAATAAAGGTTAGCCAACATTTGCAGATGGTAAAAGTGATCAAATTCAGTTCAATGTAACAAATATTTATGTTTTAATGAAACACCGTAAGATACTGTGTATATAAATATTAAAAAAATAATTCTGAGATGCTATTTGAAAAAAGATAAAGGTTCTTAGAATCAAAGTTGATGAAAAAATGCATTCCCATTCTTAATTAAATATATATTATTCCCATTCTTAATTAAATATGTATTAAATATAATTAAAATATATTAAGTGGAAAGACTGAGGGGGGGAACTATTAGAAATGAATGAAGTAGTAAGATAGATGTGAAAAAGCACAATTTTCATGGCATGCTAAATATGATAGAACCATAGATATTTTAGAGAGAGAAAGGATCATTTTGAGATGCAAATAGTAGAATGGAAAGAGTTTATTTACAGTTAGGTCTGGATTAAATTTTTGGCTCTAAATTTCTATTGAAACACTTTAAATTTCTTTTATCTCAAGAAGGCATTGGATTAGATCATCTCTAAGATGCTTCCAACCCTAAATGTATGATGCAATGAAAATACAAAAGAGGAATGTGAGACTCAGAAGAGTTAAATTATTTGTATATTGTTACATATCTAGTTAGTAACATACCAGAGCTGGAATCCACATTTTCTAATTCTATTGCCTCACATAACAGCTATGTTTCATTACATTACTCTAGGCATATACAGGTTAAAGCCTCATCTAGAGTGATGGAAATATAAATGAAAAGGCAGATGTAAGTTGGTGCAGTGTATTAGAAACACCATTGGATTCAAACCTAGAAAATTTGTACAAGATAATTAACCTTTTTGGATCTCTTATCATTCATCTGTAAAATGATAAAAAAAAATTGGAATTGATAATGTGCATAGTCCTTTCTAGTCCTACATCCTAAGGACCTGTGATAGACATTGTAAGAGAAAACTCCATAGACTTGAGACTATTAGCTAAGGAATAGTGTGAGAGAAAATAAGAATCAGATTACAGAGATCCTAGAAGGAAGATGCTATCATCAAGACATGCTTTCTCTACTTTTCATACTTACAGGATAAATAGGAGCATTATTCATTAATTATCCTTTATCTGTGTTTCCTTCAAAGCACACACCTTGTTGACAAAGCAAGTAAAAAAAAAACTGCATCATTTGGAGACAATTCTAATAAGAAGACAATACAGGAAAACAAATTTTATAGTATATGGTGCCCAGCTTTGCAGTTCTAATAACTAAATCTTTTTTATTCTCTTCTCAAGAAATTCTTCATCAAAGTTTCTTTTTTTATCCTGGTCATTTTGGTGTTCATACCATGAAAGTAAAAAAAAAAAAAGTAACAAGCTATTTTCTCACCATGGAGAAACTCCCTGCAAATCCAAGCCTATACAATTCGAACAAATAGCACACCTTTCAAAGAGCCACACGAAGACAGCTGTACTATTTTTCCACCCACAAACTTACATTTTTAGCTTTCTTTATATTTCCTTCACACAGTGTTTGACAGATGCTTATCTGCAAATTTTATCTTTCTTTTTAAAAACCCAGCACAGGAAAAAAAAAAAAACACTTGAAGAAATGTGGCAATGTGTCTTCTATACCTAAAGCTGCTCCCAGAAATTTAGATGAGAGGAAGCAATTTTGGAGTTAGAATGTGAACAGTTATGAAACTGTTAAAATTATGATTGTGTTCATATACTGCTGGAGTCTATAAGGGCAGTGGATGCATTTTACATATATTTAATCTTTTTTATAAAATAGCATAAAAATCAGGGCTTATTCATATCAAAAGCATACACCAATTTTTGTCTGTGCTACTATAGGAAAGGTAGATTGTGAATGATGGTGAAAGTGATTATTATTATGCTTTTGGATAATTTATTTTACACATATTTAAAAGATTTCATCTTTCTTCCCTATCAATTCTTATCAGGAGTTGGTCATTAAGAACTCTCTTCTTCTCCCTGCTATTCCTTCCCCCTGTCCCTCATTACATAGTGTCCTAATACCAGTCCTCTGGTAATGGGACTTCCTGAACTTGATTCACTTTTCTTTCTTGAGAGGAGCTGTCAGACTGTATGTTCTCCTGGTATCACCTCAAAAATTCAGAGTCCTCTCCACATAAAAACTGTGATAGTAAATTGTACTGCATTTTTAGTGATCTGGATCTATTCACTATCACCAAAGTTCATTACTACAAAAGAAATATTCTTCCAGTGACACTAATATAATTAGAATGAAAAAATAACAATAGTTCAAGAGTCAGAAGTTTTGGGTTTAAATTTTATTTCTTATGATTACTATTTTTTGGCTTTATACTCATCACTCAGCCTACTTAGGCTTCAGATTCTTCATGAAGGTGCGGGACTAACTTGCTTTTGAGGACCTTTCAAGATCAATACTGATAACATTTTTTTTTTTTCCTGCTGTGAGAAGTTTTTTGAGAAAATATTTTTTGGAAAGAAGTATTTTTAGGAAAAATAGAATGGATAGGTAGGCAGCTAGATGATGTGGTAAAAGAGTGCTGGGCTTAGAGTCAGGAAAAATGCATTCAAATCAGACCTCAAATTTACTAGCTGTGTGAATTTCACCATATTTAAAATTTGTTTATCACAGCTTCCTAAAATGTAAAATGGGAATAATAACAATATGTTTCTTTTAAGATTGTTGTGAATATCAAATGAGATAATATTTGTAAAGCACAGTGCCTGGCACATAGTAGATGGTATTAAATAGTATAATAATATGTAATTAATAACAACTTAATATTGTATTAATCAGGATTCAAGTATTATATTTCAAACTAAGAATTTGAAAAGTAAGACACACAAGTGTAGGTATAGCAGAAAGGCAGAAAGTATTGGCAGAGAGTTTAAAAGTAAAAGAGAAAAGAACAGGTACAGAACAAGGAACTTAAACTTATTCTTCAAGTATAGCTTACAATATAGATTCCATATGTCTATTTTTCTATAATAATGATTTGTGATATAAGTGATTAAAGGGAAATTGAGCAAAATTAGAATAAGAGAGGAAGTTGTTTTATTAATAATTCTTATGGATAGAGGCATTTTATTAATAATTCTCATGTTTACTGGTTATGTACATGTTTAAAATAAATAAAGACAAAAATACCATGATTTTGTAAGTGATCAACATATCAAAAGATTTGTTTACCATGTAAACACCACATGATTTTAAAAGTCCCCTGGAATGGAGTCTTAGATGATATGTTAAGATCCATTTCTTAAGTGATGTGAAAATCTATATCATGCATAAAACCTGCCATTTTCAATCACCAGAAAAGAAATTTTAAATAATATGAACATTTCTCAGCATAACAGAATTTCACTCTTCTTTGAAGCTGAGAGAAAATTATGCCCAAATATAGTTTTCCACATTCTCAAATCTGAATCAAAGTTAGTCTGTGACAATAATGGCACAAAATACCAATTCGCCAGTGGCTTAATTATTAAGGGAGGTGTGTATTAGATCATTGTACATTAAAGAGGAACAAAGATAGCATTAGGTTTATTATTTCTATATAGTTTCTTATTTCATTTTATTTTAAAAGCCAGATTTTTCTTAAAATAACTAGCACACAAAAGCTAACTAAAAAATTTTAAAGTATTGAAAAATCAGTTCTGGGTGGTTATTACCTTGCCACTGTATTGATTATATTGAATTTAATAAAAGTAGAAAGTATATAGAGAGTTTTCAGTCTAAAGATATTTGGACAGTCTTATAGGGGATACTTTGATTATACCCTTTAGTATGGCCAATTGAACCCACTAGCCAGGAGTCTTTGTCTATTATCAATCAATCAATGTACAAGAATTTATTAAGCATTTGTTTTCACACTGTACTATCATAAATGCTGGGGACACTAAGTCAAAACATGGCTCTTTCCCTTCAGGAGCTCACATTTTAATGAGGGAGACAATTTAAAAACTAAATAGATACATATACGTATATACATAAATGTAAATATATGTATATATTTATTACAAATATATTTTAAGTTTTTATAATATATACAAATATTTCTATATGTTATGTAGAATATGTGATAAAATATAAGAAAATATAATATATAAATATATTTTGAGATTTGTTCATATATATGCACTTATATATTTCTATGTATATATTATATGTAAATTATTTAGAAGTAATCCCAGAAAGACTGACATTAAGGGGGTATAAGAATACATCTTTTGTAATAAGTAGGTTTTGAGCTAAGCATTGAAGGAAACAAGGAAAATTAGGAGGCATAGATGATAAGGGAATGCTTTCCAGGAATAGGGAATAGTTAATGAAAAGACATAGAGTTAGGAGATGAAGTATCACATGTAAAAAATAGTAAGAAAGTCAGTCACTGAATTACAAAGCTTGTGAGGGGAAATAAAGTTTAAGACTATTAGGAAGAAATTAGGATATGAAGGCTTTTAATCAAGTAGAAGATTTAATAGTTGATCCTGGAGATAATAGACAATGAAGTTTTTTGAATATGGGATGACATGGTTAGATCTGTACTACAGGAAGATAATGATGTCAAATAAATTGAAGGACCAAAGTGGAGAGAAATTAAAGATAGAGGGACCAATTGTAAAGGCTAGCTAGGACCCATTGCCAAAATTTTTGTCTGAGGAAATGAAAGTCTGCCACAAGGAGGAGTCTATTTGAGTTGACAGACTATTGAGAGATATTATAAAAGAAGAAACAAGAAAACTTGGATATGTGGAAGGAGCAGGAGGAAGAAGTTGAGAATGACCCTGAAGTTCTGGGATTGGATGAGCAAGATAATGATGGTGCTTTCAATAGTAATAGGGAATTTGGGGGGAAAGGAAGGGTTTAGGTGAGTGCAAAGTAGAAGATAATGAGTTCTGTTTTTTAAATGCTGAACTTGAGATGCCTGTGGTATTATGCAGAATTCAAAACTTCCAAGAGACAATTGGTGATATGAGACTGTAGCTCAGAAGAGAGGTTAGAATAGATCTGAGAATCATCTGCATAGAGATGATAATTGAATCCATAAAAGCTGATGAGATCATAAAGTAAGATAATATACAGAAGAACTACAGAGGTTCTGGGACTTGAACCTTAGTGGTTTTCTGGCTTCTCCATCTAATCCTACCTGCTTCCTCTGGCCCTTTTCTACTTACTGACTTGTCATTGACTGATATTGCCTTGATTCATTGTGTTCCTGACTTGTAATTGTGGAGGGTTTTCTTTTTTTTTATTAAAGCTTTTTATTTTCAAAACTTATGCATAGATAATTTTTAATATTCATCCTTGTAAAACCTTGTGTTCCAAGTTTTTTCCTTCTCTTCCCCCACCTCATCCCTTAAATGGCAAGTAATCCAATATATGTTAAACATGTGCAGCTCTTCTATATATATTTTCACAATTATCATGCTGCCCAAGGAAAATCAGGTCAAAGAGGGGACAAATGAGAAAGAAAACAAAATACAAGCAACCAAAACCAAAAAAGTAAAAATACTATGTGGTGATCCACACTCAGTCCTTACAGTCCTCACTCTGGGTGCAGATGGCTCTTTCTATCACAAATCACTTGGAACTAGGCTGAATCGCCTCCTTGTTAAAAAGAGCCAATATCCATTAGGGTTAATCATCATATAATCTTTCTATTGCTTTGTACTATGTTCTCCTGGTTATACTCACTTCACTTAGCATCAGTTCATGTAAGTCTCTCCAGGCCTTTCTGAAATCATCCTGCTGGTCATCTCTAATAGAACAATAATATTCCATAATATTTTTATACCATAACTAATTCAGCTATTCTCCAACTGCTGGGCAGCCACTCAGTTTCCAGTTTCTTGCCATTACAAAAAAGGTCTGCTACAAATATTTTTGCACGTGTAGGTCCTTTTCCTTTTTCTTGATCTTTTTGAGATACAAGCCCAGTAGAGACACTGCTGCTGGATCAAAGGGTACACTCACTTTCATAGCCCTTTGGATATAGTTCCAAATTGCTATTGTGTAAGGTCTTCTGAACATCAGGGGTTCCTTTTAATCACAGTTATTTAAATATTGTATTCTGATTTTTATCAGACTATAGTGATAAAGCCTGTACTTTATATTTCCCCTCACTCATCACTTCATCTCTGATATCTGTGGTCATCAATCTTACTTCCATGACCACAATGAACTCCATTCTAACCACTGCTTTTTGGAATCATCAACTTTTTTTCAATGGCAAGTCCAACTTCCATCTCTCTTGGGAAACCATTAATAGCTCTCTTAATTGTTAATGCTCTTACTATACACAAATTAACATGTATATATTATTCTTTTCTGATAGTATATTTTTCTAGTTGAATGTCATAAACTCCTTTGAAGGCAGGTATTTTTATAATTTTTTTGTTGGTATATCTCAAAGTTGACAATGCCATACTCACAGTTCAGTGAAAAGAGTTTAGGCTCTGCACTTAAAGAGGCCAGGCTCAAATCTTGCTTTTGTTATACCTGTAGGACTTTGAACAAATCACTGAATCTGCCTGGAAATTAGTTTCCTCATCACTAAAATGAAAGAATGAGACTATAACTCTATGATCCCATTAAACTCTAGAGAAATGATTTATGATAAATATAGGTATTTTTAAAAATAAATATCAGGATTGGATTGAACACTTGCTGTGTGATACAAACTTTAGTTGAGTGTTGAAATGAAATGAAAAAATGAAAAAAATACAATTATATCAATCATCTGAATAAACCTGAATCAAAGAATTTGAATCTGGAAGGGATTATATAGGGCATGTAATCCAATTCCCCCATTTTATAAGAGAGGAATCATAGCATGAGAGGCAGACAACTGATTGAGTCAAAATACCTAGGATCATAATATTAATTACATTATTTTAAAAAGGTTTTGAACAAACAAAATCAATGCAAACAAGTTTAGAAGAGAAGCAAAAAGCTGGGGAAAATTTTTATAGCAAGTATTTCTTATAAAGGTCTCATTTCTATATATAGGGAGAACTGGCTTAAATTTATAAGAAAACAAGTTATTTATCAATTTATAATTGGTCAAAGAATATGACCAGACAATTTTCAAATGAAGAAACTAAAACCATTTCTAGCCATATTAAAAAATGCTCTAAATCACTATTGATTAGAGAAATGCAAATTAAAACAACTCTAAGGTACCACTTCATACTTCTAAGATTAACTAAGTTGACAGGATAAGATAATGATAAATGTTGAAGGGGATGTGGGAAAAGTGGGACATTTTTGATGGAGTTGTGAAATGATCCAACCATTCTGGAGATCCAAAAGGGTTATCAAACTGTGCATCCCTTTGATCCCACAGTGACACTACTGTGTCCCAAGAAATCATAAAAAAGGGAAAAGAGTCCTCTTGTACAAAAATGTTTGTAGCAGCTCTTTTTTGTAAAGGCAAGGCACTGAAAATTAAGTGGATACTCCTCAGTAGAGAATGATTGAATAACTCATGGTATATGAAAGTAATAAAATATTACTGTTGTATAAGAAATGATGAGTGGGCTAAGTTCAGAAAAGTTTAGAAAAACTTAGATGAACTGATGCTGAGTGAAGTGAACAGAACCAAGAAAATATTTGTACTAAGTAACAGGAAGATTATGTGTTGATACACTGTGTTTGACATGGCTCTTCTCAGCAAAGCAGTAATTTAAGATAATAAAATAGACTTGGTATGGAAAATATAATTTGTATCCAGAGAGAGAACTCTGGTTACTGAATGTGGCTTGAAGTATAGTATTTTTATTTTTTTGTTTTCTTGCTTCCTTTTTCTTTCTATTTTTTCCCATTTTGGTGTAATTTTTCTTGTATAACATGGCCAAGATGGAAATATGTTTAAAATAATTGTGTATATTTAACCTTTATCATATTGCTTTCTGTCTTGGGGAAGATAAAGATAAGGGAGAAGGAAGAAAAATCTGGACACAAAAATCTTATAAAAATGAATGTTGGAAACTATCTTTATGTGTATTTGGAAAAATAAAATACTGTTGAGGAAAAAAAATACCTAGGTTAAGTTTCTACTTCTGACACATTACTTATGTGATTCTTTACCTGTCAGTACCATAGGAAGGTGTGGAGAAAGAATTTTCTCAATTAAAATCCTTACACAAATTAAATCACAGGTTCAGTTAAAAGAAAGGTTATAGAAATGGACACAGAAATGAAGTCCAAAGTCACAAGGTGATAAATAACAGAGGCAGAAATTAACTGTGGTATTTCAATAAATTATGTTGTTTCTAATGATTCCATTTGGGGGGGGGGGGTCAATCTTATAAGAACACTGGGCTGAGTAAGGAGACCTGGGTTTTATTCTTGGGTTGTAGCTAGTTAAACATGGGACTTTGGGCAACTCATGTAAATGATGAAAATTTGTAATTGATTTAAACACAAGATGAGCTTAAGGACAAGTCATGATTAGGTTTGGAGTCAAAGAACTTGGGATGGAATGTTGGTTTGCTACACTTATCTTTTAAATAAGCTACTTCGTCTTTCTCGTCCAAGTTTTCAGCAAAATAAGATGGCTGGATTAAATCAGAGGTTCTAAATGTTTTTATATAATTGACCCTTTCTCAGTCTGGTAGATCCCATGGAGTCCTTCTCTAAATAATATTTTAAGTTCATTAAACAAAATCAATTTTGTAATAACATAAAATGTTATTTTATGTAATAATATAAAATTTATATTAGTGCAATAAGTACATTTGATGTATTTAAAATAATAAAATTATATCCTTTTATATGTATATATAATTATATACAATTTAAAAATTTTTTGCACTCAATATTATATATTTCAATTACATGTAAATATAGTTTTAATATTCATTTTCATAAAATGTTGAATTCCAATTTTTTTCCCTTTCTTCCTTCCCTCCTCCTCCGCCCCAAGACAGCAAGCAATCTGATATAGGTTATATACATATATTCAATCATGTTAAACATATTTCCATAAGAGTTGTGTTGTAAAAGAAGAATAAGAACAATAGAGAAAAACCATAAGAAAGAAAAAAAAAAGATGAAAATAGCATGTTTTGATCTGAATTCAGACTCCATAGTTATTTTTCTTAATGTGGATGGCATTTTCCATCACAACTTTTTTGAAATTGTTTTTTATCAATATATTTCTGAGAAGAGCTAAGTCTATCATAGTTGATCATTGCCTTCTCCTAATGCCATAACTCACTAGATGAATGTTCAGTCTCTTTCAGGTCCAAGATTCTAACATAATGGCTTAGTATAATGACATTAGAAAAGTGACACATACCATTTTGCTCCCTCTGCACTCCTGCAGCCAGTAGATCAGGTTCTCCAAGGCTTATGTCATTCAGTCTGGTTCCTAGACACTCCATGCAAAGGTGTTTGCACCATTCCTCAGCCTCCAGTTCTGCAAATAATAAATAATGACCATGATAAAAAGCCTTGTACAAAGGTATCAAGAAACAATCACTAGTGATACAAAAAATAAGACATTGGAGTTACACTCAAGAAGATCTGATTTCAAATCCTATCTGAGACACTTGATAGCTAAATGATTCCAGAAGTCATTTGACCTTTCTAAGCCTCAGTTTCCTGATCTATAAAATAACAAAAGTAATAACTCCCACCTCACTAGATTATTATAAGGATAAAATAAGATAATATACATAAAATGATTGGCAAATCTTGAACAGATTTATAAATGCTTTTATTGTTGTTATTGCTATTATAATATCTGTGGATGAATGCTGATTTCTGTATCTATTTACAGCAAGCCAACTAATCAAAAAAAATCAAAGAGAATCACTAGCCAATTACCCATTTTCTAAGTTATCATTGAGATCATTTCAAAATAATTGTCTCAGTGATATAATGATGCTTAGTGTTTTCCACCTGAGAAATTTTAGACAGATCTGATTTGGGGAGATAAATTCTTTACAAAAATGAATAGAACTGAAATAGTTATATAATAATGCTACTTAAGTATACATTTACAAAATAGCAATGAATGATCCAATAGCTCAGTTTATTAATTTAATATTATTTAATATTAAATTAATTTAATTTGAAGGTTCTCTCTGTTAATATATACTTATGTCACACAATTTTCCTGGGCATGAATGTGATGAAACATTTTCTGAACAAGCATTGAATTCCTATAGAAAAACAAACGCTTGATGAGGACAATTATGATGTAATGGCATTTGGCTCACTCATATTTTCCTTTGCTATAGAATTGATTATGATCATCTAAAAGATACAGGAATAGATCAAAGAAATAGTGAATCAGATCTTTCTTTATTCTTCTGGTGTATTTTAAAAAACCCAAGATATTTAAAAAAAAATCCTAACTCTTCCAGTGATTAGCTCTATGACTTTAGACTTGTTACTAAGCCTAAGGTTCCTCATTTTCAAAGTGAAAAAAAGCTCATGCCAGAAGTGTCATATGGTAACAGCATAAGCAGTGGGTAGAGGGCTCATTAGAGACAGTAGCAGGAGCAGATTCAGTATTTCTCAGCCTTGATATGAAAATTGGCAAACTGGTCATAAAGAGATTACAGGGAACCCTGAGCAGGTACTGGATGAGGGACCTTGTTGCTTTCCCTATCTTCAGTTCCCAAGAGGATAGAAGTGTTAGAACATGCAGGTATAGAGAAACAGGGTCCTTTTCTGGGGAAAGACAAGAGCATAGAATAGGAGAATAGTAATCATACCTCTTTCTAGATCACCCCTCCTCTCCCCCCCCCCGCCCCCCATAAGCACTGAAAACTTATAAACTCCTAGAACAAGAAGCATGGAAAACAAAAAAACAAAACAAAAAAAAACTGAAGCCTGGGACAGTGCCCCTATATTCTACTCCAGGAACAGAGACTAACATTAACATAAAATTAAAAGTCAAGATATAGGCTGAAAAAATAAGTAAATAGCAACAAATGTGACTATAAAAAGTTATATAGTGATAGGGAAGGTCAAAACACAAACTCAGAAGAAGATAACAAAACAAACAGGCTTAGCAAAGCCTCAAGGAAAATCAAAATTGGACACAAGACACCAACAAGAATTCCTGGAAGAACTAAAGTAAAACATAAGAGTAGTAGAAGAAAAAATGAGGAAAAAATGTGAGTGATACAAAAAAAATTATGAAAAGAAAATTAACATCATGGTAAAAGAGACACAAAAATACCAAAAAGAAAAAATTACCTTAAGAAACAGAGTAGACCAAATTACAGGAGACACATAGATTCACTGAAGAAAAAAACTCTTTAAGAAGACAATTGACCAAATAGAAAAAGGAGTTCAAAATTCTAAATAATATCAAAAAAATGAAACAACTGATCTGAAAAATAATTTGAGAGATTTTTTTTAAATTATTAGACTACCTGAAAGTCATGATCAAAGAGATCCTTCACATCATATTTCAGGTAATTATAAAACTACCATATCTTAGGGTAGAATAGAAAGTAGAGAGTAGAATAGAAATTGAAAGTAAATCTGATCACCTCCTGAAATTAATTAAAAAATAGGAAAAATCCAGATATTTTTATAAGCAAATCCCAGAACTTCCAGGTCAAGGAAAAAATATATTGCAAATAGCCAGAAAGAAACTATTCAGACACTGTAGAGCCATAGAATCAAGATGACACAAATTTAAAAGCAATCATATTAAAGGAGTTGAGAGTTTAGAAACTGAAATTTTGGAAGGCAATGGGACTAATAATACAACCAAGAGTGACCTATTAAACAAAATTAAGTAAAATACTTCAGGGGGAAAATTAATATTTAATAAAAATAGATGACTTTCAAACATTTCTGATGAAAAGACCAGAGATAGAAAATTTGTTATTCAAATAAAAACTCAAGAGCAGCATAAACAGGTAAACATGAAAAAAGAAATCATATGGGACTCAATATGAATAAACTACTTATATTAGCATGTGAGAAGATTATACATATAACTACTAAGAATTTTATTATTATTAAGGCAGTTAGAAGTAGTTTACATACATAGAGTATGAATATGAGTTGATTATGTTGGGATGATCTCAAAAACTATAAGAAGGGTTAAGAAAGAATGATACATTGGGAGATGTGGGAAGACAAAAGAAAAATGGTCAAAATTATCTCCCTCAAAAGAAGTATGTATGGAAGATCCTTTATGATAGAAGGTTAGAAGGAAATGGGAGGTAAAACTTGAATCTCTATCTCACCAGAGGGAGAAACACACACACACACACACACACACACACACACACACACACAAACACACAATGATTTGGCCATAGGAATCTACCTTACTCAACAAGGAAGAAGGAAAATAAAAGGATAAGAAAAAGGGAGAGATCCAACCATTCTGGAGAGCAATTTGGAACTATTCCCAAAGGGCTATAAAACTGTGCATACCCTTTGATCCAGTGCTACTACTGGTCTGAATTCCAAGGAAATCATAAAGGAAAGAATAGGATCCACATGTACAAAAATGTTTGTAGCAGTTTTTGTGGTGACAAAGAATTGGAAAATGAGCAGATGCCCATCAATTGAGTGAATGACTGAATAAATTATGGTATATGAAAATACCATATATTTTTATTTTTTTCTAGAATAGAATATTTTTATTCTATTAAAAATGATGACCAAATTGATTTTAGAAAGACTTGGAAAGATTTACATGAAGTGATGCTGAGTGAAACAAGTAAAATCAGGAATACAGTGTATACAATAACAACAAGATGGTATGATAATCAACAATGGAAGACTTGGTTCTTCTCAGTGGTTTAGTGACCCAAGGCAATCCCAATAAATTTTGGATAGAAAATGCCATTTGCATCCAGAGAGAGGACTAATGGATGACTGTAAATCAACATATGCCATATTCATTTTTTTTTTCGTCTGTTTTTTTCCTGTTTTTTCCCTTTTGTTCTGATTTCCTTTCCCATCATGATTTTTAAATAAATTTGTATTATAAAATGTGCATTCATAACCAGAAAAAGAAAACAATACGTAATAAAAAGAAAATAAAAGAAAAAGGAAGGGCAAATTAAGGTAATCAGTGGTCAAAAGTATAACAGATGTTTGAAGACAATCAGTGTGAAAAAAAGAAAGAAGGATAAACAGAAAGAATGTGATAGAGGGAAATATAGAGTTAGTAATTGTTGGAATCCTTACTAACTGCTAACTAATTAGAGTTGATCTAATCTTACAAGAAGATGTTTTGGCCAGAACCTGAAACAAGGTACTAAGTAGAACTAATCAAGACAAGGCTTGTGTTCCCACCTTTACTCATTGGAGTCCACAAGTATGCTAGCTTCACAAAGTAGACTTTCTAACTTCAAGGGAGTCCACACCTCCCTTAAAGCTCATTGGGCCAGAGAGCACTATGGGAGAAAACCCATAATCCCATTCTCTCAGAAGAGGCAGATAAAAGGCCAGCGATGAGGGATCTATGGCAGAATACATTTTTTCCTCTTGGCTGGTTGATCGCGCTGGACTCGAGAGGAACGACTCTGGTGCAGAGAACACTTTGACGGATTTCAGTGGAGCTACACCAGAAGCCCTCTCTCCGCGGCAAGTTGGTGGCTGGGCTCCCCAGAAGGAGATAAGAGAGACCTTCCATCTCTGTCTTGGTTGGAGGCAGAAGAAAGCAGAGGCAGAGGCTGAAGGACAGAGCCTTTGGATTTGGAGACATCCGAAGGGCTCCAAGCCTCTAAACTGGCTTTGCCTTGAGAAGAACAGGAACTCCAACATTTGAACTCATAACAAGTAATCATAATTGTTAATGCAAATGGAATGAACTTAATAAAATAGAAGCAGGTATTAGAATAGAATAGTAACCAGAATCTGGCTCTATTTTGTATGTAAGAAACACACTTTGTCACCACTATTATTCAATATGTATTAGAAATGATACTTATAATAATAATGGATATGGAAATATATTTAGAAGAATTGCACATCTTTATCCTATGTTAGATTATTTGATGTATATGGGAGGGGTGGGAAGAGAGAGGGAGAAAAATTTGGAACATAGGTTTTACAAAGAAGAATGTTGAAAACTATCTTTGTACATGTCTGAAAAATAGAAAGTTATTAAAATAAAAAGGAATGCTAATTACTGCAATAAAAGAAAAAAATGAAATTGAAAGAATAAATTAGTGAAAAAAGAGTGCTATAATTTTTTGTACATGATATGATGGTATACTTAGAGAATGCTAGAGAATCAACTAGTAAACTAATTGAAACTATTTACAACTTTAGTAAAGTTGAAGGATATAATATGAACCTATACAAATCACCAGCATTCTACATTTCTATACATTACCAACAAAGTCCAATAGGAAGAAATAGAAAAAGAGGGATGTCATTTAAAATGCCTGTAGCCAATATTGTAAAATAGACAATACTATAAAATACTTTCAAGTCTTCCTGCCAAGGGAAACCTGGGAACTATAGAACACAATTACAAAACACTTTTCCAACAAAAAAGATGTATTTAAATAATTTTAAAAATATTAATTAATCATGGATAATCTAAGTCAAAATAAGAAAAATGAAAATTCTACATAAATGAATTTACTTATTTAGCTTCACACTAATCAACCTATCAAAGAGTTATTTTGCAGAGCTGGAAAAAAATAAAAAATCATCTGGAAGAATAAAAGATCAAGAATATAAAGGGAATCAATGAAAAAATGTGAAGGAAGGTAATCTAAAAGCACTAAATTTCACACTATATTATAAAATGGTAATAATGCTATCTGGTAACAGTAAGAAGTAGGGTAGATCTGTGGAACTGATCAAGCACGGAGTACACAATAGTAAATGATCATAGTATGTATTGTTTTCTAAATGCATAGATTCAAGTTTTGGGGGCAAGAACTCATTTGACAACAATTACTGGGAAAAGTGGAAAGCTATTTGGCAGAAAGCAGATATAGATTAACTTTTCACACTATATAGCAAGACAAGGTCAAAATGGGCACAGAGGGTGACTAATATAAGCAAGTTAGGAGAGCATGGAATATTTTTTCCTATTGTGGATAAGAGAAAAATTATGACAAGACAAGAAAAATATAAATTCACAAAAAATTAAAACATAAATTTTGATTGTAGTAAATTAGAAAGGTTTGCTGAAATCATACCATGCAGGAAAAAAAAAATAGAAGGAAAAGAGCAAACGGGAAAATTCAGAGTAAGTTTCCTTGATAAAGGCCTTGTTTTTTCCAAATATATAAGGAAATTAATACAATTTATAAAGAAACGAGCTATTGTCCAATTGATAAAAGTTCAAAAGTTATGAGCAAGAAGTTTTCATAAGAAAAGAGCAAAATTATGGTTACATGGGGAAAATGCTCTAGATCACTATTAATTAAGTATATGACTGATTAAAACAACTCTGATGTACCACTTATTACACTAGAAAAGAAAAATGACAAATACGGGGTGGGAGGGGGTAGGGGAGACATTCATGCACTATTGCTGGAGTTGTGAATTGGACTGACCATTCTGGAGAACAATGTGGAACTATGCTCAAAGATTGTAACAATGTGTGCACTCCTTTCCCTACCAATACCACTTTTTAAAAAAATCTGTATTCCAAAGAAATCAAAGAAGAAGGAAAAAGACCTATTTATATAAAATGTTTGTAGCAGATCTTTTTGAGGTGGAAATGTACTGAAGATTGAAAGGATGCCTGTCAATAGGGAAATGGCTGAACAGGTTGTATTATATCATTTTGATGTTATGTTATTATAATATAAGGAATGACAAAACAGTATGATTTCAGAAGAAAACTTAGGAAGATTTATATAAACTGATGTAAAGTTAAGTCAACAGAACTAGAAGATATTTTATTGAATAACAGGAATACTGTAATGATAATCAACTGAGATGACCGTGTTTAGCACCCAGAGTATATTAAAATCAGCTGGAGTCAGAATAAGGGAAAATGCTTGATTCTTTGCAGAGGAGAAGGGGAATGGCGATATGAAATGAGAGCAATCGCAACACGACTCTGGTCAGCAGCGCTCTGCTTTTCACACTCAACCCACCAAATCCTTTATGTGATCTCCTATCCAACACATCAAACTTGCACAGAGAGTGGGCGAGGCCATTCTTTCTCCAAGCATATATTAATAGAGTATTGTCCAATTGCTATTTAGCCTCAAGTGCTTGGGACCTTAGTGCAACGACTCAAGAGCTTCAGCCCATTACAATCAACTATGAAAGATGTGACTACTCTGATGAACATAATGATCCAAGACAATTATGAAAGACCTGGTGAAAAAAATATTGTCCACCTTCAGAAAGAGAAGTGATGAACTCTAAGTGCATATTTAGTGTATATATATTTTAACTTTTTAAAAAACAGTTTGATATATAAGTATTTTTACATGATTCACTTAAACTATTATATTGCTTGTTTTCTCAATGGCTGGGTCAATGATGGGAGTGATGGAGAAAATTCAGAATTTTTTTTTCTTTTTAAAAAGAATGTTTAAAATAAATGAATAATGGATTTATTTTTTTAAAAAAAGATTATACATATTATAAATGAGATAGTTGATATGGGGAGCAAGTTTCCATACTGGGAATTATTCAGACTACTCTTTGTTGTTAAATGTAAAAATTGTAAATTACCTATGTTTCTGAGAAATCAAGAAATCATCACAGATGGTTTTAAAGAATTTATCAGTAACAGGGGAAGTCTAATCAGTTCTGATTGGGACATCAAAAACTTTTTTTTTTCTGTACAAAAAAATTCTTTTTATTTCACCAGATTTACTTACATAAACTGATGTAAAGTGAACAGAACCATGATATTTTACAAACAGTAGAGTATTTTATGATATGTAATATACAATGTATTATATATCACATATAATATAATATATAATATTATGATATAATAGAGTAGGATATTTTACAAACAGAGTAACTGGAGTATTGTAATGATGATCAACTATGAAAGACATGACTACTCTAACAAATAGAATGATAAAAAATATTATACCTATGCTTAATATACTAAAACACTTAGGATTTATAAATATGTATGTGTGTATGTACGAATGTACATATATATTTACAAAGATGTAAAAAGAACACTTGTTAATTGCCAAATTTCCTCCAGGAACTCAAATATTACTTATTTTTTCAGATCTTCAGTGGCTATGATTATTGAAACCTTATTACTTTAGAGTTCTGAAATATACCTTGTAAGGGCTTTCCTTGTTTCTCTTTGAATTATAAAACCAGATATGGAGACTGGTTTTTACATTTGTTTGAAGAAAGAAAGAGGAACAAAGTTCATTACTTGGAAAATTTTAAATTACAAGGTGCTTTGTATAATGGATCAAATCTGCAGTCTATGAAATTTTAAAGTTTTCTTAAACTTCTAATATATGAAAATATAATCAGTTCTTTTATGGGTGTCATTTTTCTTTAGTAGTTTGAAAGAATAACTTGGACTGAGCTGAGTCTGATGGGATGATTTATGTCTGTATATATATATATATATATATATATATATATATATATATATATATATACATATATATATGTATGTGCATGCATATATGTGAGTTTATATGTGAGTTGCAAGAGATAAAAAGAAGCAACTCATGCAAATGAAACAAAAAAAAAAGAAAAAATAGATATAAAAGAAACTATTAGGGAACAGTATGAGTAGTGCTTTGAAGTCTTATTCTCATTGAATCCTCTCATGTTCTGCAGTGCATATAGACATTTTTTTTTCTTTTTTTGTATTTAAGTTAAAAAAATTGGACAGAGTGTAAATCCAATTTATTCTGTATGTATCTTGTACATTCACAGTTATTTACATGTTTTCAGTCTTGGTAGAAAGTGAGCTCCTAGAAGGCAGACATCATGTTTTTTCTTCCTTTGGGTGCTCAAAGCTTAGTGTTATGCTTGGCACAAAATAGTGTTTAATAAATGTTTGCAACAAAATGCATCCAACTTCAGTAAATAAATTTGACTTAATCCTAGACTAGTTTTCCACCTCTGTCCCAGTGACCTCACATTGGCAATATCTACCTCCTCTTCCAGACCAAAATAATAACAATAATAATAATAGTAAAAACCAACAACAGCCATAGTCACTTCAAAGTTGGCTCAGCCGCTGACTCCTAAGACTACTTCTTCTTGCCTTCCCCTTCTTCCTTTGATATATTATATTCCCCTACTTGAATGCAAGATCTGTGGATAAGATCATTTATTTTTGGTTGTATTTGCATTTCCAGTGCATGACAAAGTGAGTGGCACATAACAAATATTTAACAAATGTCTTATATATTTGTCTTTCCATTGTTCCAAGCTGCCTGCTATTCTGGTCTGTGCTACTTTGCTATGTTCTCCTTTCTTTTTTCTTTATTTTGAGTCATACTCCCATGACTCATGAATGTTTCTCATTGAGTTCTCCCATTCTCATTTCTTACGCTGTATCATTTTTTCCTATTTATTACCAATTCTTTATAATTCTAGTCCAATATTCTTTACCTAGGCCTCTGCATCGTTAGTCTCTGACCCTTCATTTTCCACCTGGCTGTACTGCTTTTGATTTCTTTACTATCCCCTTCTCTCACCTCCTCAGAGACCTTCTGCTAGTTATCCCACCTTTCCCCCCAATCACTTTTCAGCTTTTCATTGTAGTGATTACAATATCCTTGAGGGCAGGGGCTACTTTTTCTTTCATATGTCTATCCCAAGAGGTTGGTAGAATGCCTGGCACATAGTAGTTACTTATTAATTAAATTTATTATTATTGACTAAGTTTATTTATCTTTATATGTGCATTAACATTTTAAGAACTTTTCACTGATTTGAATCAATCAGGTGGCAGATAAGAAAAAATTTAGTCACCCACAGGACACTTCGTGAGCTTAGGCCTTCAAATGGAGGAGTTTAGCCAAGGATTTACTATGCAGAAAATACAAGAGATTCAATTGCCCTCTCTGTATAGACATAGATAAAATTTTGTCTTTTCTTCTTGTTGCAATTCTAGATTTGCACTATTGTGCTCTCCAAAGGAAATAATTTCAACCTTTGCTTTTGCCTTTTAAAATCCATGTGAAACTTCTCTGAAAAGTTTTTTTTTTTTGAATTGAGAAATCACAGACTTTCTAAATAATTAACCCACATCAAACTTGTGTGATCTTTTCTTTCTGCAAGTAGACATGCTGCTTTGCTATTAGAAATGTGTTGACCAATAAGCAGGCAAGACATAGTTGTCATTGATTTTTCATTTTTGTCAAAGACATGAACTACTTTTAGAATGAAGGTGGTGGGGGGATCTACTTGTAGAAATCTGCAAATCCAGTGAGCCTGTTTTCTGAACTAAAAATTAAGATATATGGTACAACAAAGGATACTCTATTTAAAAAGGCTTTGTTAAAATACACTTTCTTTTAAATCGAGATGTAGATTTTTTGAGCTCATGAATTATATCTACCACTATACCTTTCCTATGCCTAGAAGAGGCATACACAAGAGTTTTGTATGATTCTGAACTTCAATGGTACTTTTCTCAAAAGACTTAGATATGTGTAAAGGAGAAATCTCACCATCAACCTAAGTCTGAGATATACATGACTCTGTAAATATGAGCTTGTGATTCAAATACCCTGGGAGCCTGCGATAGTGATAATGTCTGTTTGAGTTTTCTTTCTTGGCAAAGTAGAAAACAATCATTTCCAGCCACATGGTCACTCCTGTAATAACCATCCAATTCCACATGTCTCATTGCTGCCCTAAGGGAGCCATCTGTTTCTCCTACTGTAGACTGTTAGGCCTACAGAGACAAACTCTACAGCAGAGGTTGAACATAAATAGAATATGATAAAATGAAATATATAACTGTCTTCTGACCAATATATAGTTTTAAAAGCTATTCTAACTCTTCATGGAGACCAAAAGAATGTTTTAATAGAAAGAAAAATTAAGGAACATGAATATTTAAATGATCTATATCTATATCTATCTATACATACATATATATACACATACATATACATATATATATATATATACATACATATATACACAGAAACATTAAAATGTCATTTACTTAATATGTTTACTAAAATAAAACAGTCTTAAATTTTTCCACTAGGTGCTCTTTGTAAGGTTTTGAATGGAGTGTGTATACATAGACACACATGTATGTATGTATGTATGTATATATATATATATATATATATATATATGTGTGTGTGTGTGTGTGTGTGTGTGTGTGTGTGTGTCTATATGCACAAATGTGTGTGTAAGGAGAAAGGAGACAGAGAAGCAAATGCTTGTGTTTGTTGAGTCATGTTGAATAAGTATTTATTACAATTAATCTGATGCATGGCAAAAGTCATTGATGTCATTATAAAATTAGTCATTGAAATCTTAAAACACATTTTCTAATAGAAAATGATAGATTTACAAATAGGCTACAGAACTCAATCTAATCAAAAACACAATTGAAATAAATTTATATTTTATGTTTGAGTTGACCTCCTTCTACTTCTGCAATTTGTTCAAAACTCCCTTTTCTTCTTCTTCCAATGTTTTCCTGTAATTTGGGAACCAGACCAATTTTTGTAATTTTTTTTAAGTGGGAAAATGCAGTGCATGGCATTTGTTAAGAAGAGATACAGAACCTACAGAAAGCTGGTATCCCTTACTGAAGCTTTGGTTGATACTGATTTTTCTGTTTATGGCAGGAAGGGATACAGAAGGACTGAAAAAAAATGGTTCAGATAACTCATATTTTAGGTATGTTGATAACTGGCTTAAGAGACTGTATCAATCAAATGGAATATTTTCTTTCTTGGGAGCTCAAGAGAAACCCTTTTCATACTTGTCATGACCTTTCATTAAGACAGCCCAAGTACTATCTTATCAATGATATTTTTCTCAAAGGCTTTAGGTATGTATAAAGGAATTATCTCATGGTTAAACTGAAACCCAGATAAAGGTACTTTATAAATCTACTTTGTGGTTGAAATATATTAAGGGTTATAAATAGTGATGATGTCTTTGGTTTTAATGCTTGGCAAAGTAGAAAACAATCACCTCCAGTCACATAATCACTCCTGTCATTCCTTTTTTGTTGCTTTCCCCTACCAGCTGCTAATGACTTCCATTCTAATGGCTCCTTCTATTGACTTTGAATGTATCTTGTAGTTTCTCTCATTAGATTGTAAGGTACTTGAAGATGGCGGAGAGGAGGCTCACAGCTGCATAAGCTCCACGCTCTCTCTCACTATCCATTTCATTACAAGCCTCTGAATCAATGCTTGACTGAAAAAAACCCACATATAGTTACCAAGAGAAGCCATCCTTGAGATCCGCCAAGAAAGGTCTGTCTTTACTGGAGGGCTGGGGCAGTTTTAGATCGGGCGCAGGCTGAGGACAGCGGCAGTGAGAGCACGGGAGCAGACTGGAGAGGGGGTGGGGAGTGATTGCAGCCGTCTCTGCGGGAAGAGCTTCGCTACAGGTTTGAATACTTTGCTCCAGCAGCAAGTCAACAGCCCAGCAGAGAAGCTAAAAACACCGGGGCTGAAGAATACAACCCCAAACAGCTGGAGTCTCTCAGGACCTGGCCGCCCCCCCTTTCCCCCCCCACAGTGACTCAGCACGCTTTGGGATCTCAGAGCGCAGGCGCAGCACAGTCCTGCTAGTGCCTCACTGTTGCCCCCTGCAGTCTGTAGAGGAAGCTCGATAACACACCCAGCCCCCCCCCCCCCCCCCAAAAGAAAGACTCCAGTTTTTTCTGTTTTTCTTTGGTAGTTTGTCTCTGATTAATAGACAGAATGAGCAAGAAGCTGAAGAGGACTTTAACCCTTGACAGCTTCTATACAGACAGAGAGCGGAATCTAAATCCTGAGGAGACTAAAAACAAACAGTCCCCAGGTGAATCCCCAAAGGAGGAGAACATCTGTTCGTCAGCACAGATGAACCTCATAGAAGTGATTAAAAAGGCTCTCACAAGGGAGCTAGAAGAAAAATGGGGAAAGCAGAGTGAGGCTTGGCAAAAGGAGAGAGAAGCTTGGGAAAAGGAGAGGGAGGCTTGGCAAAAGAGCCTGGAGAAAGTTAAAGAGAGAGTGGACAAAGAAGTAAAATCCTTGAAAAATAGGATTAGTGAACTGGAAACAGAAAACAGCTCTCTAAAAAACAAAATTGGCGAAATGGAAAAAAATTCCACAGAACAAAAGAACTCAATTGGACAATTAGAAAAAGATTTTAAAAAAGTGAGTGAAGAGAATACTTCACTGAAAATCAGAATTGAACAAGTGGAATTGAATGACTCGAGGAGACAAGAAGAATCAGTCAAGCAAATCCAAAAAAATCAAACAATGGAGAAAAATGTGAAATACCTTCTGGGGAAGACAACAGACCTGGAAAACAGATCCAGGAGAGACAATCTGAGAATCATTGGACTCCCAGAAAAACATGATGAAAAAAAGAGCCTGGACACCATTTTCCAGGAAATTATCAAAGAGAACTGCCCAGAAGTCATAGGAACAGAGGAAAAAATAAACATTGAAAGGATTCATCGATCACCCACTGAAAGGGATCCTAAAATCAAAACACCAAGGAATATAGTGGCCAAATGCCAGAACCCTCAGATGAAGGAAAAAATATTGCAAGCGGCTAGAAAAACCCAATTCAAGTATCAAGGAGCCACAATAAGGATCACCCAGGATCTGGCAGCATCCACATTAAAAGATCGAAGGGCCTGGAACATGATATTCCGAAAGGCTAAGGAACTTGGTATGCAACCAAAAATAACTTACCCAGCGAGAATGAGCATCTTTTTCCAGGGAAGAAGATGGACATTCAACGAAGTAAGCGAATTTCATCTATTTCTGATGAAAAAACCAGAACTTAACAAAAAGTTTGATCTACAAATATAGAACTCAAGAGAAATCTAAAAAGGTAAAGATTAATCTTGGGAACTATATTTTGACTATATAGATGTATAAAGAATACATGTATACCTTGTTCTAGAAATTGATGTGGAAAGGACATTGTACCAGAAAAAGGGTAAAGTGGGGGTAGTACATCTCATGAAGAGGCATAGGAAACCTATTATATCTGAGAGAAAGAATGGAGGGGGATGAATATAGTGGGTATCTTACTACCTTCAGAATTGGCTTTAAGTGAAAAATCTTAAGACATATTCAATCTATGGTGAAACTTCTCCCATCTCACTGAAAAGTGAGAAGGGAAAAGTGAAAAGGGAAGGAATAAGCTAAGGGGAAGGGAATACGGGAACTGGGAGGGAAAGGGGTAAGATAGGGGGAGGAACTCTAAGGCGGGGGGAGGGATACTAAAAAGGGAGGGCAGTGAGAAGCAAGTGGTGCTGGGAAGGGGGGGAAAGGGAAAGAAGGGAGGAAAGCATAAACCGGGGTTAACAAGATGGCAAGTAATACAGAATTGGTCATTCTAACCATAAACGTGAACGGGGTAAACTCCCCATAAAGAGGAAGCGGTTAGCAGAATGGATTAAAAGCCAGAATCCTACAATATGTTGTTTACAGGAAACACACCTGAAGCGGGGAGATACATGCAGGTTAAAGGTAAAAGGTTGGAGCAAAATCTACTATGCTTCAGGTGAAGTCAAAAAAGCAGGGGTAGCCATCCTGATCTCAGATCAAGCTAAAGCAAAAATTGATCTAATTAAAAGAGATAAGGAAGGACACTATATCTTGCTAAAGGGTAGCATGGATAATGAAGCACTATCTATATTAAACATATATGCACCAAGTGGGGTAGCATCTAAATTCTTAAAAGAGAAACTAAGAGAGCTGCAAGAAGAAATAGACAGTAAAACTATAATAGTGGGAGATCTTAACCTTGCACTCTCAGAATTAGATAAATCAAACCACAAAATAAATAAGAAAGAAGTCAAAGAGGTAAATAGAATACTAGAAAAGTTAGATATGATAGATCTCTGGAGAAAATGTAATGGAGACAGAAAGGAATACACTTTCTTTTCAGCAGTTCATGGAACCTATACAAAAATTGACCATATATTAGGACATAAAAACCTCAAACTCAAATGTAGTAAGGCAGAAATAGTAAATGCATCCTTTTCAGACCACGATGCAATGAAAATTACATTCAACAAAAAAGCAGGGGGAAGTAGACCAAAAAATAATTGGAAACTAAATAATCTCATACTAAAGAATGATTGGGTGAAACAGCAAATCATAGACATAATTAATAACTTCACCCAAGAAAACGATAATAATGAGACATCATACCAAAATGTATGGGATGCAGCCAAAGCGGTAATAAGGGGAAATTTCATATCTCTAGAGGCCTATTTGTATAAAATAGAGAAAGAGAAGGTCAATGAATTGGGTTTGCAATTAAAAATGCTAGAAAAGGAACAAATTAAAAACCCCCAGTCAAACACTAAACTTGAAATTCTAAAAATAAAAGGTGAGATCAATAAAATTGAAAGTAAAAAAACTATTGAATTGATTAATAAAACTAAGAGTTGGTTCTATGAAAAAACCAACAAAATAGACAAACCCTTAGTAAATCTGATTAAAAAAAGGAAAGAGGAAAATCAAATTGTTAGTCTTAAAAATGAAAAGGGAGAACTCACCACTAACGAAGAGGAAATTAGAGCAATAATTAGGAGTTACTTTGCCCAACTTTATGCCAATAAATTCGACAACTTAAATGAAATAGAAAAATACCTCCAAAAATACAGCTTGCCCAAACTAACAGAGGAAGAAGTAAATATCCTAAACAGTCCCATCTCAGAAAAAGAAATAGAACAAACTATCAATCAACTCCCTAAGAAAAAATCCCCAGGACCAGATGGATTTACATGTGAATTCTACCAAACATTTAAAGAACAATTAACTCCAATGTTATATAAACTATTTGAAAAAATAGGGATTGAAGGAGTCCTACCAAACTCCTTTTATGACACAGACATGGTACTGATACCTAAACCAGGTAGGCTGAAAACAGAGAAAGAAAATTATAGACCAATCTCCCTAATGAATATTGATGCTAAAATCTTAAATAAAATATTAGCAAAAAGATTACAGAAAATTGTCACCAGGATAATACACTATGACCAAGTAGGATTTATACCAGGAATGCAGGGCTGGTTCAATATTAGGAAAACTATTAGCATAATTGACTATATCAATAACCAAACAAACAAAAACCACATGATCATCTCAATAGATGCAGAAAAAGCATTTGATAAAATCCAACATCCATTCCTAATAAAAACACTTGAGAGCATAGGAATAAATGGACTTTTCCTTAAAATAGTCAGGAGCATATATTTAAAACCATCAGTAAGCATCATATGCAATGGGGAAAAACTGGAACCTTTCCCAGTAAGATCTGGAGTGAAGCAAGGTTGCCCACTATCACCATTATTATTTAATATCGTATTAGAAACACTAGCCTCGGCAATAAGAGTCGAGAAAGATATTAAAGGAATTAGAGTAGGCAATGAGGAAACCAAACTATCACTCTTTGCAGATGATATGATGGTATACCTAGAGAACCCCAGAGATTCTACCAAAAAGCTATTGGAAATAATTCATAATTTTAGCAAAGTAGCTGGCTACAAAATAAATCCCCATAAATCCTCAGCATTTTTATACATCACCAACAAAACCCAACAGCAAGAGATACAAAGAGAAATTCCATTCAGAATAACTGTTGATACCATAAAATATTTGGGAATCTATCTACCAAAGGAAAGTCAGGAACTATATGAGCAAAATTATAAAAAAGTCTCCACACAAATAAAGTCAGACTTAAATAATTGGAAAAATATTAAGTGCTCTTGGATCGGCCGAGAGAACATAATAAAGATGACAATACTCCCTAAACTAATCTATTTATTTAGTGCTATACCAATCAGACTTCCAAGAAAATATTTTATTGATCTAGAAAAAATAACAACAAAATTCATATGGAACAATAAAAAGTCGAGAATCTCAAGGGAATTAATGAAAAAAAAATCAAATGAAGGTGGCCTAGCTGTACCTGATCTAAAATTATATTATAAAGCAGCAGTCACCAAAACCATTTGGTATTGGCTAAGAAATAGATTAGTGGATCAGTGGAAAAGGCTAGGCTCACAAGACAGAATAGTCAATTATAGCAATCTAGTGTTTGACAAACCCAAAGCCCCTAACTTCTGGGAAAAGAATTCATTATTTGATAAAAACTGCTGGGATAATTGGAAATTAGTATGGCAGAAATTAGGCATGGACCCACACTTAACACCATATACCAAGATAAGATCAAAATGGGTCTATGACCTAGGCATAAAGAACGAGATTATAAATAAATTAGAGGGAACATAGAATAGTTTATCTCTCAGACTTGTGGAGGAGAAAGAAATTTGTGACCAAAGATGAACTAGAGACCATTACTGATCACAGAATAGAAAATTTCGATTACATCAAATTAAAAAGCCTTTGTACAAATAAAACTAATGCAAACAAGATTAGAAGGGAAGCAACAAACTGGGAAAACATTTTCACAGTTAAAGGTTCTGATAAAGGCCTCATTTCCAAAATATATAGAGAACTGACTCAAATTTATAAGAAATCAAGCCATTCTCCAATTGATAAATGGTCAAAGGATATGAACAGACAATTTTCAGAGGATGAGATTGAAACTATTACCACTCATATGAAAGAGTGTTCCAAATCATTATTGATCAGAGAAATGCAAATTAAGACAACTCTGAGATACCACTACACACCTGTCAGATTGGCTAAGATGACGGGAAAAAATAATGATGAATGTTGGAGGGGATGCGAGAAAACTGGGACACTAATGCATTGTTGGTAGAGTTGTGAACGAATCCAACCATTCTGGAGAGCAATCTGGAATTATGCCCAAAAAGTTATCAAACTGTGCATACCCTTTGATCCAGCAGTGTTTCTATTGGGCTTATATCCCAAAGAAATACTAAAGAAGGGAAAGGGACCTGTATGTGCCAAAATGTTTGTAGCAGCCCTGTTTGTAGTGGCTAGAAACTGGAAAATGAATGGATGCCCATCAATTGGAGAATGGCTGGGTAAATTGTGGTATATGAATGTTATGGAATATTATTGTTCTGTAAGAAATGACCAGCAGGATGAATACAGAGAGGACTGGCGAGACTTACATGAACTGATGCTAAGTGAAATGAGCAGAACCAGGAGATCATTATTCACTTCGACAACGATATTGTATGAGGACATATTTTGATGGAAGTGGATTTCTTTGACAAAGAGACCTGAGTTTCAATTGATAAATGATGGACAAAAGCAGCTACACCCAAAGAAAGAACACTGGGAAACGAATGTAAACTATCTGCATTTTTGTTTTTCTTCCCGGGTTATTTATACCTTCTGAATCCAATTCTCCCTAAGCAACAAGAGAACTGTTCGGTTCTGCAAACATATATTGTATCTAGGATATACTGCAACATACCCAACATATAAAGGACTGCTTGCCATCTAGGGGAGGGGGTGGAGGGAGGGAGGGGGAAAAAAAAATCGGAACAGAAACGAGTGTCAATATAAAGTAATTATTAAATAAAAAATTAAAAAAAAAAAAGAATGTAAGGTACTTGAAGGTATTTGTTATTTAAGAATGCATTTAAAAATTTAAATACATACATGTGAATTACATATTTTTTATTTATAAACAAATATATGTACATATGTACACAAATATATTCTGTTATCCAGTTATTTCAGTTGTTTCTAATTCTTTATGATCCCATTTGAGATTTTCTTAACAAAGATACTGGAGTGATTTTCTATCACTGCAGTGATAGAAAAGGAGTGATCTCTTTCTAGCTAATTTTCCAGATGAGGAAATTGAAGCAAATAGGGTTAAATTACTTTTCTAGGTTCATACATCTATGAACAGTATAGGCCAAATCTGAACTCAAGAAGATGATCCTTCAGGCTTTCAGAGCAAGATACTCTATCCACTGCACTCTCTAGATACATGTATATATTTACATATGCGTGTGTGTGTGTGTGTGTGTGTGTGTGTGTGTGTGTGTGTATGTTTAAAGCTCCCTGGACCCTGCATTCTCAGGAGACCATTTAAAAGCTGTCCCCATTCCCTCCCAGGCCGGTTCAGCCCACTCAGGGCATCTTGGAGCCCTTCCAGGATAAAGCACAAATCCATTCTGTGTTGGTCAGGCACATAATGACAACATTCTTGAGCCTAGAAGTCCTAAAGCTCCTTGGACCATGTATGTGTGTGTGTGTGTGTGTGTGTGTGTGTGTGTGTGTGTGTTTAAATATAAAATAAAACTTTAGAAACCTTTTTTAGAGAAAACTACTTAAAATTGTTGTGTATTAAATGGCTGAATCTTCCTGATTTTTGCTGAAGCACCTTCTCCAGGGGAACCCATGCTTTGGCTATCTGTCTGTTTACATGTGTCTATCTTGTGCTTGTTCTGGTCCTGGGCATTGGGGGCTTTGCCTGTGTTCTCTACCCACTGCTTTTGAGACAGCTGCCTTTTTAGCCACCTGAAGTCTCATCTCTATCCTCTTTCCTTTCTTCTCCATTCCAAACATCCCCACACCCCAAAATTTTCCATTCTAGCAAAGGTTCCAAAGGGCTAAGTCTTGAGTCAACTGCCAGGGGCTTTTCCTCATTTCCCACTCCTACCATACCAGATTCTACCTCCTTTGACAGCTCTCACATCAACTCTATTAATTGTAGCTACTTAACTGTCGGGATAGGAAAGGCCACTGCCATAAAGGCTCCCATCTTTATCTTTTATCCTCAGCCCCTTGAAAACCAGTCCAGAGTCAACAGCATTGGATATACTTTCTTGCTTTTTTTTTTTTTTATCAAATGCTCTCCTGGTTTGAAATAATAAAGTGTAGAAAGAAAAAAAAATACATGCACTTTTTTTTTTTAATCTTGAATTAACCCTGGCCAAGTATGGGCAGTTTTTTTTTTTTTTTGGGGGGGGGGGTGGTGGTGGTGGTATTTAAAACTTTTTATTTCATCTGTGGGGGAAAATTTTCAGAGTAAGGACAACTTACATTGATGTGATTTGTCAAATCTTCTATAGTTTATTACATTCTTGGAAGTTAACCTGGAGTCACTGAGAAGTTAAATGATTTGACTATGATCAAATATTCAAGCTTATACCAGAATCAAGACTTGAATCTCGACTCTGTCCTTCAGAAAAAAAAAATTGTCTTATATTTGTTCTAGAGTTTTTTATTTCAGTTTTGATTGCTATTGCCCAATCTCTGGACATCAAGATTTAATTAACAAGTCTTTGTTTACTTTCTCCGCATTTTTCATGACATTGAGAATATAAATATATTATGGACCTTCTCTGTCTTAATGTTTTAGTTTTTATTCATGTTTCATTTTGCCAAATTCACATTGATTAAAGAAAATTCATTTAAAATATAGCTAAAATAGGACTTTTCTTAGTTTCATTCTAACATGCCACTAAAAATTATTGCTTTTACTATTCAGTCATCAAAAATATAGAAATCTAAATTCTTCCTTAGGTCCTGTTTAGACAGGCCATACATATTTAATACTTTTATCAGGGACTACTTGCTTTGATCCTTTGGTTATTTATCTTGTTTTTCCTGTGACTCATCTTTACCCTTTCCATACTTTTCTATAATGAAGTATCTCAGAGAGGAATATAATTTTGTTTATATCCATGACATTTTCTTTTCTTTTTGTCTATATTCGATGTCTTATGTCTCTCACAGTCCACTCAACTTCTATCTTGTTCTTTGAATGCTCAATTATTCATTATCTTCTTGTTATGTTTAAGTATGATAGTGTTCTTATTAAACTTACTATGGATTTCTTTCCATTACAGACACATATTTCTAATTATAGACCATTTCTCATAGGAGCCTACGAGTTTTAGAGAAGAAAATATGCCATTCTTTCTTGTAGAGAACAAAATAGACATATAATTATTAAAAGAATTAGGTGAATAAAAGAAAAATCTAAGGAATAATGAAAGGTTACTGAAATGATTATGGTAAGGGAAATAACAAGAGAAAAAAGAAAACATAAGTAGAAGGGAAAAACAAGGGCAAAAATTTATAGTGGAAAATATTAGAAACATTTCTATCAAATGCCAAAGATGAATGCCTACCTTCACCATTTTTATATGGTATATTATTGAAATTTCTATTAACACTTAAAATGATGAGATAAAATGTCATTATTTGAAATTGGCATATAACACAATGCATATGAAAATCTAAGTGAAATTAATGGAGAAAATAAAGTTTTTCAAGTTCAGTAGAACTTTCAGAAGAAAATTATCTCATGTAAAATCAGCATTCAAAGATGGATTTTTACAGTGAAAGGAAAAATGGGAAAACAGGCAATGCTTGAACCTTCTCTCATCTGAACTGGTTCAAAAAGTTTCAGCATGTTGGGTATGGAAATCTATCCAATCCAAAAGGAATTAGGTAAAGAAGGGGGCAAATGGAGGATGTGATAAAAGAGAGGATGGATTTAAAAAAAATAATGGTCAGATACAAAACAGATTTTTGATTTTGAATAGGGTAAAAAAAAGAGAGAAGTAGGAACAGAAGAAAATAGAATGGAGGGAAATGGATTCAATATAATAACTATAATTATGATAACAATAATAACTACAATATTGAATGGGATGAATTCAGTCATAAAACTGAAATGGTTAGCAGAATGGATTAGATTAGAATTCAACAATTATGTTGTTTACAATAAAAAGTAACATGAAACAAAGAGATACACAAGGAAAATATTAACAATTTTGGAATACACATTATACTACTGTGATGGCAGAAAGTAAAGAATTAAGAAATCTCTTGGTATGAAATAGAATATAAAAAGCTAGCTTGATACTTAACATTTAAAAAAATGAAACAAAACAAACAAAAACAAAAAACAAGACCATTGTAAGTCGTCCCATCACTTTCACAAATAAAGTATCACAGAAAATTGTAGCTGTCAGATCTGTGTATAAGAAAAGAGTTTTTGATCAAACAAGAGGTAGAGAAAATTATGAAAAACAAAATAGATACATTTATTTATATGATTTTTTTAAAAAGAGAAAAAACCTTCTGTACAAACAATATCAATGTTGACAAAATTAGAAGAAAAATAAGAAATTGAGGTAAATTTTTACAGCAAGTTTCTCTGATTAAAAACCTCATTTCTCAAATATACAAGGAATTAAACTAAACACACACACAGAGTTGTTGGGGAATGGCTTAATAAGTTATGTTATAGGAGTTGTATGATACTATTGTTTTAAAAGGAATATATTCTATAAGAAATGATGAGGAAGGCAGTTTTAGAAAAATCTGGGAAAACAGATATAGACTAAATGTAAAGTGAAGAAAGAATCAGGGAATATTGTACATGGTAACTGTAATAATATAAGGATGATCAATTGTGAAAAACAGCTACTTTGATCAAGATAATGATCCAAGATGATTCCAAAGGATCTGTGATTAAAACAAAATGCTATCTACCTCCAGAAAGAGAATTGATGGACTTTGAAAGTAAATTGAAACATACTTTCATAATTTCCTCCATTATTTAGGTTTTTTGTTTTTAATGTTTTTCAGCATGGTTAATATGGACTTTTTTTTGCAAGACTTCTTATGCATCATTAGTATCAAATTACTTATAAATTGGATAATAATTTAGCATAGAATTTATGTAGACATTTATTTTACATGATATATTTCAATGAATTTCAGCTGACTACTAGGGGAAAAGTAAAAACAAACAAACAAACAAACAAAAGAAAATGAGATGGACAATTATTACAATTTACAAATGAAATAATTTTTATGTTAAAAGAGAAGAAATTATTAGGTAAATATCACTATAGCAAACACGTTTTAATAAATAACAAACTCATTATGATTTGACATCTTGACATAAAAGGAATTGTTTAAAGTTTACAAAGGTAACTTTTAAAACACAATTGAAAAAATAATTAAAGCATAATTTTTTAAAATTAGGAAATAATAAGCTACTTTTAACCTTAAAAAAGGTTAAACAACAATAATCCTAAGAGATTCAATAGAAATTTGAGATTCTATTTCATCCCCAGGACTTTGACATATTTGTAAAGTAACACATCAGTGAACATGGGATTGTGGGTAAAAAGGGTATACAATCATTGTTGATTTAATTATAACAACAAAGAATCTTTTGAAAGCAATAATTTATTTATTCAATAAATTTTAAAATATATACTTAAGTTCAATTATTCAAAATATGTTCTTCGTGTATTATAAAATAAACAAAAAAACTCTATTCCAAGAATTTAATATAATCCTTATTTTGCAAATGCAAGAAAGAGAATAACTTAAGATCAATCTAATCATTCCCAAACTGAAGAAAATAAAATAAATCAAAATACATTCATGTAGCAGAATTTGATAATTAAATCTAGATAGAAAAATATGAGAGAAATTTGTTATAAAAATGACTTTTTGAAATGTCTGATATATGGTAAGTACTTAACAAATGTTTGTTGGTCTTTAAGAAAAAGTAGATGCACATAACTAAACAAGTTCTGATGAACTTGAAGTAACTGAAAAGTTATGAGATTTTTGTTTTGAAATTAAATTCTTTAAATTTATATACTGAAGTTACAAAATAAGGGATTTGGTAAATTTAATCTTAATAAAGTCATAATACAAATGATGTTTTTAATGAAAAAAAAAACAAGACATATGTAGAATTTTACTATGACACTGTTTATCCTGCTGTAGAACAAGGAAATTTTAGTATTATACATCTAGCTGTTATTCAGCCATTTTTGTTGTGTCTGACTTGTTAATGACCGCATTTGGGATTTTCTTAGCAAAGATATTGGAATAGTTTACCATTTCCTTATCCTGCTCATTTTATAGATAAAGTAAGACAAGCAGGGTTAAATTACTTATCAAGATCATATAGCTAGTAAATGTCTGAGTTTGGATTTGAACTCATTTCTTCCTGCTCCTCAGGACTGGAATTACTGCATCCAATTAAAAGAAAATTTGTTAATCTCTTATTATATACTGCATATGACATTGGGGTGAAAAATATGTTTTCTGAATCACAGTCAAACTAAAAAGAGGACAGGCATACAAATTACTACTACACATGGTATAATAAATGAACTGTATAAAAGAGAATCAAGGAAGAAAGCAACAGGAATTTGAAGTATAAGTGATGAATTTCATCTGGTCGGAAGTAAGGGCATGGCAGGAAAGGCATGTAAGAGATTGCATCTTAATTGGGTTTTAAAGAAGGAAGAAACTTTAAAAAACACAAGAGGATACCAAGAGTCCACTTTAGTCATGGGGAAATGGCATTAGCAAGAGAGAGAGAGGAAATGACAAGACAAGAAAATGACAAGACAAAGTAACCTAGAAGTACTGGGAGTTAGACAATTTAGAAGAAGGAAAATATAAAGGGATATCGTTTGAAAGTCAAATGGATTGTTTAGAAACAAATTGTTCAGGGCCTTGATAGCCAATGTCGGGAATTTATATTTTATACAACAAGAAATGAAAAGCCATTGATTTTTTTTTCCCTAACTAAATGAGTGACCTAATTGAATTAAGAAGTTTACTTAAGCAATGAGATGAGGCATAGATTATAGAATGGGGGAAGGGACATGAGTAAGAAAACTATGTAATAGCTTTATAATTTAACTAAAAAAGAGGTAAACTAGGGTGATTGCAGCAGCAAATGGAAATTTGTGAGAGAAATCACAGAAAGTAAAATAATAGGAATTATTAACTGAATTAATATAAATGGTATTATTCCATAAGTCTGAACTTGGATGAGTAGGAAGTGTTATTAGCAAAAATAAAGAAATTTAGTGAAAAGAAGATTTGAGATAGAAAGGATAGATGATGTGTTTTGTTTTGAAAGTATTGAATTTAAGGTCTTGGCTTCAGGTATTGAAAATAAATTATTAATAATAAAAACACTTTATCAGAACCAAAGATACTGGGCTCAGTGAGTAAAACTTTGGATCTGGAGTCAAAGAGAGCTGATTTCAAGTCTGTTTTTAGACATTCACTAGCTGTGTGATGGACCATTTTGGGGTACAGTGGATAGACCTCTGGCCAGAAGTCAGAAAAACCTGAGTTCAAAGCTGGCCTCTGATTACTTAATTAGCTATGTGACCCTGGGCAAGTCACTTGACTGCTTCAGTTTCCTCATCTGTAAAATGATCTGGAGAAGAAAATGATAAAACATTCCAGTAACTTTGCCAAGAAAAATCCAAATGGGGTTACAAAGAGCTGGATGATATGGAGAATGGAAAAAGATGTGATTAAGTAGTAAGAAGACCTTAACCTGAGTTTCAATTGTTTTGTGACTATAGAAAATTCTTTGTCTTCTCTGAGTCTCAACACTTCTGTATAATCTGTTAGAACCTTTTTTGTCAGGGGTATGCTGATAAATATTTTATAACAGGCTTTTTTTGGGGAAAAACATGTATGCCCACATATTTTTAATTTAATTTGAATGATTAAGTTTTATTTAAATCAACAAAACAATAAATTAAACTCTGATTTATAATTAACTTCTGATGTAAATGCTTATATTAAAAAATTAACAGTTTACCAAATTGGTTAGAATTGACCTCAGCATACCAAGTGATAGTTTACTATTGATTAAATGCTGATAGTTAGAGAGGAGAGATTATATATGTAGAAGATACAGGAGAAAAAAGGGATATGGATAATAAGAATAAATGTGGCATTAGAAACTTTTAGTGTATTTATACTTTAGGATAATAATCAGGAAAGTTAAATGATCCCAAATGTGGGTTTTTGAACATAGAGTAGAAAGGTATTATATATTCAGAACATATCCTATTTGTAAAACTAAAATACAACTAAAGTTTTTTTTAATGTTAAAAAACCTTTTTATTGAATTCAATCAAAAATATCTTTGAATGGAAAACAAAATGCTTGATCTAATTCTCTCAAACTTTAATGCATGATGTTATCCTTTATAGGGTATTTTCATGTCACACAATTCATATATTTTAATTAATAGAATATGTATTTTCTGTAGCTAATTTTTAATTACTGGGATGGAAGGACCAGTCCATGGGTGGGGGAACCTTACTCTCAAGTTCATTGAAAATTATCACATGTGGAACTCTGTTTAATTACACACACTATTAAGATAAGGTTCTTCATAGGGTGCCTAAAGTGGATAGGGATTTGTCTGTTTAGGTTTTTTGTTTTTTAATATGCTATAATATTTATGGTAATCTCTTCCACTTAGCACATCTTATATTTATTCTTGCTTAGACTTCAGAAAACTAAACACTTATCCTATTTCTGCTTCAGAGAAGATAAATGCAGGGTAGCTCTGTCTGGTCTTAATGCTATTTGCTGAAAGCCGTTTCCATCAAGAAAGGGATTGTAGAATGGGATTGAGCAGGGATCAAAATAGAAGAACAAAAACCAAAAACACCCCAAAGCCTAACATATCTTTTGTTGTTCTTTAATCAGATCTCACTGTGCTATATTTTGCTTGAAGTGATTCCAAGAATACTAGAAATGTTCAGAAATGTAAAAGTATATCTAACTAACTAAATACAAATTATGTGAGGATTATCCTTCTTGGATTTTCCCAATCTCTGCTCACCTCTATTACTGTAGATAATTAAAAAGGGATTGTGCCTTTTATTGCAGCTCAACTTTCAAATCATTGCCACCTAAGCAATTTGTTTTTTGTGTTAATTTACAGAAGAAAGGAGAAAGAATCAGTTTTAAATCTGGAACTCTTCCATTCTCCAATAATATAATTGTAAATAGTTTTCTTGATTTATTATATAAAACTACCTTAGTTTTAACTCCATTTTTGGAATTGGTTTTAAAACAGGAACTTTTCCAATATTTTCTTATGTGGTAAAAACATATTTATAAAATACTCTACATTTTACAATAATTTTCTAAGATAGTACAAGTTTTATTGGTTCCATTTTATACAGGAGGCAAACAAAGGTTCAGAAATGTTAGAGAATTTGCCCATTTATAATGAACAATGCTTTACTTGGAGCTAGGTAGACTACAAACTCTTTTAGAAAAAGGGATGCTTCTTTTTGTCTTCTTAGAACATGTAATAAGGATTGGCACATGTTCAGATTGCCTCTGACAGTGTCTCCTCCCATACAGGAAGCTGGGCATCCTGATTCTAAGAGAGTCATGATGAAGTATAATGGAAGTACCTTACTAAGACTTTAGCACATGCAGAGAAATTTAGTAGCTTGTTTTAATGTCTTTTGTATGTATTTTGGAGAAGGCTCTTTGATTGGATATCAGATAAGAAGTAAAAGTGCCTTCAAGAGTAACTGGATTGATAGTATTAAACTCAAATAGCAATGGGGCCACTAAATCATTGGTATGAATCCCTGTATACACACATCACTGAGAAAATCATTATTTATTTATTCATTCATTCACTCATTTGTTTATTTTAGTATTATTTATATTTTATTGTATTTTTATTAATTT
The DNA here is from genome assembly GCF_016432865.1 of Antechinus flavipes. NCBI lineage: Eukaryota > Metazoa > Chordata > Mammalia > Dasyuromorphia > Dasyuridae > Antechinus > Antechinus flavipes. The sequence goes on along the minus strand of NC_067398.1, from coordinate 523,381,414 downwards.
TGTTAAACATTTCCCAATTATATCTTAATCTGGTTTGGGCCATACTTAGAACTTTTTCTCCTGATGGATCTCTCTTTTTGGACTACATTCTTCTCCAATGATGCTCAGTGAAAGACAATGTTGTGGAAGTAGAGCCAAAATGGCAAAGAAAAGGAAGTGATTCACCTGAAATCTCCCCCAAAAGCCTCCCAAACACCTTTAAATAATGTCATAAAACAATTCCTGGAGACATAAAACCCACAAGAGGACAAGGTAAGATAATTTTCCAGCCAAGGACAACTTAGAAGATCAGCAGGAAAGGTCACTTGGGCCAGACTGGAACACAACCACCAGGAACAGATTTTGGGAATCACTGAATCATCATCAGCAGCAGGAGCATCTGCTTTAGGAGCAGGGAGTCTCTTTGTTAGAACAATGGTCAGTACTCTGTTGCTTTGTCCATACTCAGATCTCCTGGGTGCACATTAGAGTTTACAGTCATGATGGAGTAGGGACATTAATTATAGTTTCAGGTAAGAAAAGTGTAATTGACCTGTGAAAGAGGAAGGAATTTATGACCAAAGAAGGAGAGATCATTGCTGATTACAAAATAGAAAATTTTGATTATATCAAACTGAAACGTTTTTGTACAAACAAAACTAATGCAGACAAGATTAGAGGGAAGCAATAAACTGGGAAAATATTTTTACAGTCAAAGTTTCTGATAAAGGACTCATTTCCAAAACATATAGAGAATTGACTCTAATTTATAAGAAATCAAACCATTCTCCAATTGATAAATGGTCAAAAGGATATGAATAGACAACTCTCAGATGAAGAAATTGAAACTATTTCTAGCCATATGAAAAGATGCTCCAAGTCATTATTAATCAGAGAAATGCAAATTAAGACAACTCTGAGATACCACTACACACCTGTCAGACTGGCTAGAATGACAGGGAAAGATAATGCGGAATGTTGGATGGGATGTGGTAAAACTGGGACACTGATACATTGTTGGTGGAATTGTGAATACATTCAACCATTCTGGAGAGCAATTCGGAACTATGCTCAAAAAGTTATCAAACTGCGTTTGATCCTTTGTTCCAGCAGTGTTACTACTTTGATCCAGCGGTGTTTCTACTGGGTTTATATCCCAAAGAGGTCTTAAGGAAGGGAAAGGGACCTGTATGGCAAGAATGTTTGTGGCAGCCCTCTTTGTAGTGGCCAGAAACTGGAAACTGAGTGGATAGCCATCAATTGGAGAATGGCTGAATAAATTGTGGTATATAAATATTATGGAATATTATTTTTCAGTAAGAAATGATCAACAGGATGATTTCAGAAATGCCTGGAGAGACTTACACAAACTGATGCTGAGTGAAACGAACAAGGCCAGGAGATCCTTATATACTTCAACAACAATACTATATGATGATCAATAAAGATGGATCTGGCCATCCTCAGCAATGAGATGAACCAAATCAGTTCCAATGAAGCAGTAATGAACTGAACCAGCTATGCCCAGCAAAAGAACTCTGGGAGATGACTAAGAACCATTACTATTGAATTCTCAATCCCTATATTTTCACCTGCCTGCATTTTGGATTTCCTTCACAGGCTAATTGTATACTATTTCAAAGTCTGATTCTTTTTGTACAGCAAAATAACGCTTTGGTCATGTATACTTATTGTGTATCTAATTTATACTTTAATATATTTAACATCTACTGGTCATCCTGCCATCTAGGGGAGGGGGTGGGGGGAAGGAGGGGAAAAATTGGAACAAAAGGTTTGGCAATTGTCAATGCTGTAAAATTACCCATACATATAACTTGTAAATAAAAAAAGCTATTAAAAAAAAAGAAAGAAAAGTGTAATTGTGGTCATCCACAAACCACAGCACAGATCAGAAGAGTAGTAAATGCACCTGTCTTTAGATCATTCCTGCTTGAAAGAGCCAAAATCTTCCAGGTCCCTAGAAATATATCTAAAAACAAGTGGACAAAACTTTGGAACTTGGGACAGAACATCCTCTACCTTGGAATCAGAGCCCCACTTAAACAAACAGTAAAACATCAGGTAGTTGGCTGGGAATATCAGTAAACAATAGAAAAAATTCTGAATATAGAAAGTTACTATTGTGACAAGGAAGATCAAAACATATTCACAAGAAAATAACAAAGTCAAAGCTACTATGTCCAAAGCCTCCAAGAAAATATTGCATGTAGCTACAGATAAACAATTCAAGTTTTTTTGAAAACCCAGTCAAAATAATGAAAGTTTTAGTAACTTCTACATTAAAGGGCTGGCACTTGTGGAAATTGATATGCTGGAGGGCAAAGGAGTTAAAGTTATAAACAAGAATCATCTACCCAGCAAACCTTAGTATAATCCTTAAAGGAGAAAATTGATATTCAATGAAAAAGAGGACTTTAAACACAAATTTCAATAGAAAATTTGACTTTCAAATATAAGACTCAAGAGAAGCATGAAAAGGTAAATAGGAAAGAGAAATCATAAGACATTTAATGAGGTTAAACTATTTACTACATGGGAAAATCATACTTCTACCACATAAAATCTTTCTTATTATTAGGGCAGTTAAAAGTACATATAGACAAAGGAAATAGATGTAAGTTGAAAATAAAGGGGTGTTCTTTAATAAAATTAATGGGAAAAAGAATGTACTAGGAAAAGGGGAAAGGGAGGGTAGAAGGAATAAATTATCTCACTTAAAAAAAGGCAAGAGAAAATATTTAAAGTGGAAAGGAAAATGGGGAAGTTAGGGGAAGAAGTGAGTAAATCTTACTCTCATCAGAATTAGCTCAAAGGCTCATTTACCCTACAGGAAAGTAGGAAGGGAAAAGGTAACGGGAGGGGAGGGACATAGAAGGGAAAACAGATTGGGAAAGGTGATAGTCAGATGCAAAACAGTTTTGAGGAGGGACAGGATGGAGAGAGAGAGAATAGAATAAATGAAGGAAAAATAAGATGTAGGGAAATATGTTTATCAGTCATTATTGTGGAAAAAATTTAAAGTAAGTTTCTCTGATAAAGGTCTCATTTCTCAAATATATAAAGGAGTCAATTTTATAAAAATAGAAGCTATTTTCCAATTGATGAATGGTTAAGAGATATCAACAGTTTTGAGATAAACGAATATGTCTATCTATAGTCACATAAAAAAATGTTCTAATTCACTATAGATTGAAGGAATGCAAATTGAAGCAATTCTGAGGTACTAACTCATACCCATTAGATTGGTTAATAGGACAGAAAAGGAGAAGGGAATGTTGAAGGACATGAGAAAAACATGAGATATTAATGCACTATGGTGTTGTGAACTGATTCAACCATTCTTTAGAATAATTTAGTACTATGAGAGAGAGAATTTGGAATTCAAAATTTTTAAAATTAATGTTAAAATTGTTTTTACATATAATGGGGAAAAATAAAATACTAAGAATTCAATAAAAAAACTTTAAAAAGAAAGAAAGAAACACAATGGTATGAGGTCATAGATCTTTGCCCTCTCAAGCCAGCCCTGTAAAAATGGGCCGTGATCCTATGCCTCATCATTTCTTTCATAAATTTATTTTAGGTGAAGATTAATTCAAAAGTTCCAAACTTGTTAATTGTGAAAGATAAGGAGAGCAAATGATCTTTGGGTCATTTATCTGATATTGATGACAGTTTTAAATGTGAACTGAGTGGGACCAATACTATTTAGAAAGTCTGAGCCTCTTCCTTCTCTCCCTTCAACCAAGACAGTGGTAAGAGAGAATATGCCCACATCTGTTTTACTTTTGTTCTTGAAATAACTTAGCAGTAAATATCCATTTGTCAAAGCTGATTGACTATGAACCATTCAATAATGATTAAATGAAACTAAGGCACTATTTGATTTAGTTCAATTTCAATTCAGTAAATATGTATTAAGTACTTATTATGAGTATTTATTATGTGCCAAACAGTGTGCTAAGGGATGGGGACATAAGTAGAAAGAAAGATCTTTCCCTCAAGGAATATACATTATAATGGGGAAAAGCAGCAAACATAAGGAAGTTAAAAAACAAAGAGGCATCCAGGTGGAACCTGGCAAAAAAACAAGCTGAGATGATCGTAGAAAATGGAGAGTCACCTGGAAAGGTTTGAAAATTCTGAGTCCACTATAAAGGAAGGCTTTGTGAAGAGTTCACTGTTCCATTCTTTAGTCCTTCAATTAGAAGGGAGAGGCAACTAAGAGAGTTGACTAGGTGCTGACTATCATAAAGGGAGTCAATTTGCTCCAGGCACTGTTAGCAAACAATAAAGGAAATAAAAATGTTAATAAGTTAAGCCAATTGCCTGAGAGTAGACACTTCAATCCCTCTGAGAAGAGAGGTAGCTAGTTATTCCTTGAAAGAGTAAGCCCAGATAGAGCATACACATTTTATATGAACTGGATATACAATAAATACTTGTTGAATTGAATCCGGATTTCTGATTCCATGAAAAGTATTCTTTCTACAAAATTATACTGATCTTAGACTTCTCATTTCCATAATGATGGAAAATTCAAATAAATAAAATACACTTCTTTTCCACATGCTTTTGAATTGTCAGTTACATTATTTATTTTAATTTTAAAGGGCAAAGATAGTCATATTTCTTGCATCTCCCATTTTTTGTCCCTCCTAATCCCTCTGACCCACTGCTATCCCATTAGAGGAAAAAGTAATATAAGGCCAGTCCAAGGCCATGATAAATTGGAAAATAGCCTGAGGCACCATATATTTATGAAAGCTTCACATTAAAGTTAGAAATATTCATTTTATAAAGTCAGCAAACCTAAGGAAGCTCTGAGCACAAAGATTAAGCTTTTTTTTTTCTCCTTCTGTTCCTTCACTCCAATGCAAGAAAGTTATTATGCAGGATCTGTGGCCAGAATAATAACTAAACATGTGTCTGCTGATCTTGATAATATATCATTTGCAAAATTTGCTGAGGTGGAACATCAGCAAATGTTGATATGTAATAAATGATACAGAGACCATATACAAACTGAAAAGAAAGAAATACAAGCAAATATACATGGACACAGAAAAAATTATGTGCATATTCATGCACAAGAAGAGTAGGGTGGTGGATTAAAAAACATACACCATAATAAGAATGTATTTGTTTTTGCAATCATGTGGGTCACCCAATTTTCTACACTTATCTGGGTGATCAACCAAGTAAAAGACTTAGTGGGATACTCCAGAGATAGAATATATATATATATATATATATATATATATATATATATATATATATATATATATATACACACATATATATATACATATATATATGTATATATATATTCTATATATAATTCTATATATAAATTTATTCTATATTTTCTTCATCCTTTCTGCTGAAGGCTCGAGTTTCTCATAAGAGCAAAATATTTCCATCAGAAGATATTTTGGAAGAACTTCAGTAAAAGTCTATCTCAGTTGGGTCCCTAGCACAACTTGGAATTTGGCAATGCCCACCTAGCACAGAAAGGAAGGCAGTAGTACTGGCCCCAAGGCAGCATGAAGCTGCTATTGAAAGCTTGGGATAAACTCCCATTTATCCTAAGAGAAGATTTCAATTTTTAAAAATGAGCAAAAAAGCAAGAACTGTGGCCAATTGGCAGGAACTCTGATCATACATAACTTTTATGAAGACAGGGAAGAATAGAACTCAAATCCTGAGGACATTAAAGGAAAAACATCTCCAGATGAAAGCTCAAAGAGTGATTTAGAGGACCACAGAGGGAAGAAAGAAAGGAAAGAGAAAAGTATAATTTGGAGAAAATAAGATGGCAGGAAATACAGAGTTAGTAATTTTAACTGTGAATGTGAATGGGAGGAACTCTCCCATAAAGTGGAAGTAGATAGCAGAATGGAATAAAAGTCAGAATCCTACATCCTCTTGTTTATAAGAAATACATTTACAACAGAGAGATGCAGACAGACTAAAGGTAAAAGGCTGGAGCAGAATCTATTATACTTTAGCTGAAATTTTTTTAAAAAAAGCAGGGATACTGTTCTTGATCTCAAATCAAGCAAAAGCAAATATAGAACTAATTTTAAGATATATAGAAAGAAATTACATTTTGCTAAAGGGTACTGTAAATAAAGAAGTAATGTCAATATTAAACATATATTCACCAGTCGTATAGCAACCAAATTCCTAGAGGAAAAGTTTAAGAGAGCTACAAGAAGAAAAAGATAGCAAAACTATACTAGTGGGGATTTCAGTCTTGCTCTATCAGAACTAGATAAATCAAGCCACAAAATAAATCAGAACAAAGTTTGGGAAGTAAGTAGAATTTTAGAAAAGTTAAGCATGATAGACCTTTCAAGAAAATTGAATGGAGACAGAAAGGAATATACTTTTTTTTCTTGCTGATACATGGAACATGGAAATTTGACCCTATATTAGAGCATAAAACCTCAAAATCAAATGCAAAAAGGCAGAAATAGTAAATGTATCTTTTACATATCATGATGCAATAAAAATTACATATAATAAAGGGCTAGGGAAAAATAGATAAAAAATTTATTGGAAACTAAATAATCTAATCCTAAAGAATGAGTAGGTGAAAAAAATCAAATCATAGACACAATAGATAATTTCATCCAAGAGAATAGCAATAATGAGATATCATACCAAAATTTATGGGATGTAGCCAAAGCAGGTCTTAGGGGAAATTTTATATTCTCAAGATGCTTACTCGCATAAAATAAGAACAAAAGAAAATTAAGAAATTGGGCATGAAACTAAAAAAGTCAAATAACAAATTAACCCCCAATTAAATACTATATTAGAAATTTTGAAAATAGAAGGATAAATTAGCAAAATTGAAAGTAAGAAACCCCTTGAGCTAATAAAACTGAGCTGGTTTCATGAAAAAATGTAAGAAAATAGATAAAACTTTAGTTAATTTGATTAGAAAAAGGGAAGAAAATCAAATTGCTAGTATCAAAAATGAAAAGGATGAACTTTGAACTAATGAAGAGCAAATTAGAACAATAATTAAGTACTATTTTGCTCAACTGTATGCTATTAAACCTGATTATCTAAATGAAATGGATGAAAATATGAATTGCCCAGATTAACTACAGAGGAAGTAAATTACTTAAACAATCCCATTTTAGAAATAAAAAATGAGGAAACTATTACTAACTCCCTCAGAAAAGTTTCCAGGGCCAGATGATTTACATATGAATTCTACCAAACATTTAAAGAACAATTAATTCCAATATTATATAAACTATTTTTAAAAATTAGGAAAGGAGTCCAAATTCCTCTTATGACACATATATGATATTGATACCTAAACCAGGTGGGTTCAAAATAGAGAAAGAAAATTATAGAGCAATTTCCCTAATGAATATTGGTGCAAAAATCTTAAATAAAATATTAGCAAAATAAAATTACAGCAAGTTATCACTAGTATAATACTCAATGACTCTGTAGCATTTATATTAGGAATGCAGGGCTGATTAAATATTCAGAAAACTACTAGCATAATTGACTATATCAATAACCAATCTAACAAATCATATGATTATTTCAATAGATGTAGAAAAAACACGACAAAATCTAACACCCATTCCTATTAAAAATACTAAAGAGCTTAGGAATAAATAAAAGTTTTCCTCAAAATGATCAGTAGAACCCATTTAAAACCATCAGGAAGCATCATATGTAATGGGAATAAACTAAAAGCATTCCCAATAAGATCATGATTGAAATAAAGTTTTTCACTATCACCATTACTATTCAATATTGTACCAGAAATGTTAGCATTAGCACTAAGAAAAAAAAAATAAAGGAATTAGAGTAGGTAATGAGGAAACCAAATTATCACTCTTTGCAGATGATATAATGGTATATTTACAGAATCCTAGGGAATCAATTAAAAAACTACTAAAAACTATACACAACTTTATCAAAGTAGCAGGACTCAAAATAAATTCACATAATCATCAGCATTTCTATATATTACCAACAAAACCCAGCAGCAAGAAATACAAAGACAAATTCCATTTAAAATAGATAATATAATACAAATATAGATAATATAAAATATTTGGGAGTCTGCCTGTCAAGATAAAGTTAGGAACTATGTGAATATAATTATAAAGCACTTTCCACACACATAAATTGAGATCTAATTAATTGGAAGAATATCAAGTGCTCATGAGTAGATGCTAATATAATAAAAATGACAACTCTACCTAAATTAATCTATTTATTCAGGGCCATACCAATCAAAATCCCAAGAAATTATTTTACAGAGCTAAAACAAATAACAAAGTTCATCTAAGAGAACAAAAGGTCAAAAATTTCTTTTCTTTTTTTTTTTTTTAAAGTATTTACATATTTTTATTTTTATTTTTTTTTGCAAGGCAATCGGGCTTAAGTGATATGCTCAGGGTCACACAGCTAGTAAGGGTTAAGTGCCTGAGGCTGACACTGAATGCAGTATTCCTCACTTAAGGATCAGTGCTCTATCCACTGTGCATCTAGTTGCCCCAAGAATTTCAAGGGAATTAATGAAAAAAATACAAATGAAAATGGCCTATCTGTACCAGACCTAAAGCTATATTATAAAGCAATGGTCACCAAAATATGTGATGCAGGCTAAGAAATAAGAGTAGTTGATCAATGGAATAGGTTAGGTTCATAAGACACAAAATTCAATAACTTTGGTAATCTATTGTTTGATAAACCTAAATAACCTAGCTTCTGGATACTCACTATTTGACAAAAATTTCTGGGAAAATTGAAAATGAAAATGAGTATAGCAGAAACTAGGAATTGAGCCACACCTAACACCTTATACCAAAATAAGGTTGAAATAGCTTTATGATTTAGACATAAAGAGTGATATTATAAATAATTAGATAGTCTACCTCTCAGATCTGTGAAGAAGGAAGCAATTTGTGGTCAAAGAAGAATTAGAGTACATTATGGAATACAAAAATGGATAATTTTGTTTATATTAATTTTAAAAGTTTTTGTACAACCAAATCAAAATTAGAAGGGTAACAGAAAACTGGGGGAAATTTTTATATTCAAGTGTTTTGATAAAGGCCTTATTTCTAAAATATATAAAGAAGTGATTCAAATTCATAAGAATACAAGCCATTCTTCAATTGATAAATGGTCAAAGGATATAAACAGATACTTTCCAGACTAATAAATTAAAACCATTCTAGTAATATGAAAAAATGCTTTAAATTACTATTAATCATAGAAATGCAAATTAGTACAATTCTGAAGTACCACTACACATCTTTCAGATTGGCTAAGATGACAGGAAAAGACAATGAGAAAAATTTGGAGGGAATGTGGGAAAATTTGGATACTAATACATTGTTGATGGAGTTGTGAACTGATCCAACCTTTCTGGAGAACAATATGAAACTATGCCCAACGGGCTATCAAACTGTGCATACCCTTTGATCCAGCAATGTCTCTACTGGGCCTATATCCCAAAGAGATCATAAAAAAGGGAAAAGGACCCACATGTTTGTGGCAGCTCTTTTTGTAGTGTCAAGAAACTGGAAACTGTGTGGATGCCCATCAGCTGTAGAACAGCTGAATAAGTTAGGATGTATGAATGTTATGGAGTATTCTTCTTTTTAAAATAACTTTTTATTGACAGAACATATGCCTAGGGAATTTTTTACAACATTATCCCTTGCACTCACTTCTGTTCCAACTTTTCCCTTCCCTCCCTCCAACCCCTCCCCTAGATGGCAATCAGTCTTATACTTATTGAATATGTTACAGTATATCCTGAATAAAATATATGTGTGCAGAACCAAACAGTTCTCTTATTGCACAGGGAGAATTGGATTCAGAAGGTAAAAATAACCTGGGAAGTAAAACAAAACTACAGTTTATACTCATTTCCCAGTCTTCCTTCTCTGGGTGTAGTTGCTTGTGTCCATCATTGAACAAATGGAACTGAGTTAGATCTTCTCTTTTTCGAACATTTCCACTTCCATCAGAATTGATCCTTATACAGTATCGTTGTTGAAGTATATAATAATCTCCTGATTCTGTTCATTTCATACAGCATCAGTTCACATAAGTCTCTCCAAGTCTCTCTGGAATATTATTCTTCTATAAGAAATGATCAGCAGAATGATTTCAGAGAGGCCTGGAGAAACATACATGAACTGATGCTGTGTGAAATGAGCAGAATCAGGAGATCATTTTACACAGCAACAAGAAAATTATATGATAATCAATTCTGATGGACATGACTCTTTTCAACAGCAAGATGATTCAGATCAGTTCCAAATGTGGGATTTCTGTGGGAGAGAGCCATCTACACCCATAGAGAGGCCTGTGGGGACTGAGTGTGGATCACCATATAGTATTTTTACTTTTTTTGTTTGTTTGCATTTTGTTTTCTTTCTCATTTTTTCTCTTTTTGATCTGATTTTTCTCATGCATCATGATAATTGTGGAAACATGTACAGAGGAATTGTATATGTTTAACATATATTGATACTTGCTATCTAAGGGAGGTGGTGGGGAAAAAAAGAGAAAAAACATTTGGAAGACAAAGTTTTGTAATGTTGAATGCTGAAAACTATCTATGCAAATATTTGAAAATAAAAAGCTTAAAAATTAAAAAAAGGGAAAATTATTATGAATAAAATGTCCACCCATTTTCCAGAGAATTGATGACAAAACCTAATACTCACCACTTTACAGAGAGATCATAGATTTAGGGTGCAGAATAACACAAGAATGCAGAATAATGCAAGTCCACATACTTAAATTTCTATTGTGTCAATGAGGAATTCAGAAGGACAGATAATATATTACAAAGGAATGAGCAACACTTTCCAAATGTAATTCCCAATGATTAGAATTTCCATAATAATAAAAACCAAATAATAATAAATATTTGTGAGCTATACGAAAAATTAGGTTTCCATAGATACTGTCAAAATAGGTAAAGAAAGGGGTGAAATATCTTGTTAAGAGATCTCCAATCAATCACCTTGTAAATCAAGAAAACAAGCTAAACAACAAAGTCCCTGATGAAGCAAATCATGATACATAGTTTAAATAGTTTTGCACAATATTATTTTCCATTTTCTTAGAATTTTTATTATAGTTTTCTGATTGAGGTGTTTTTTATGAGTAGGTTATGTTTCATCAGATTGCTTTCAGTGAAAAACAAACTACAATTGCTATAGTTTATGGTGAAACATCTGTTGCCTCTTCCTGATATCTCTGACTTTCCTTTGCTTATGTTGCTTATATTGCTTATATATAGCTTATATTGCTACTTATTTTTATTATAGGGTTTTTGCCTTTAATTAAGCAATGAAAAGGCAGAAAAGTTATATAATTTAATGCATAAGATGCATTCTTGATTATCACTGGCAAGGGCCCTCAAAGGGTCCAAGCACTTTGCCTCTGGGCATTAATTCATTTTACTGAGGAAATAGTTTAGGCCCAGAGAGATTGTATCTTTTTCGAAGTCATATAGCTACTAAGTATGGAGTTAATACCAGAATTCAGCTTTCCTATCTCCTATTGCAGTGCACTTTCTGCTACATTAAACTATCATTCACAGGAACATAATGCATAAGAGTGAAAAATGACTAGAGTTGTGTAGAGATCTTTAATTCGTTTTACATTTTCTCACTTAAAATAACTAAAGGTCTAATAGAGTATTTTTCTCCAATTATAGTATATTCATTTTTCAATTTGTGAAAAAATAGAGTAATGTAAGTTTTATTTTCTATCCTATACTATATAAATGCACTAAAATCATCATTGCAATCATTGCAAAACATTGTTCTTCTGCCAGGAAAAATATAGTTGCAAAGTCGCCCTATTCTTCCTTTATCTACATATCTCCAAAATTACCAAGTGAAAAATAATGGTTTCATTTCTACAATAAGCTTTGCTCCATTAAGCAGAAGCAGCAGCAAAATGTGGCCAAACAAACAAATGAAGGCCAAGCAAATTGGAACATGTACCATTTAATTTTATCTTGTTGGAAACTATACTAGAATATGAAAACAAGTTACCAACCTCCATAGGCTGAAAAATCTTCCAGGGTTTGTGCCACTGGCCACAGACCAATTGAGTTGTGACCCAGAATAGTTCCCAGTGGTTATGGAGAATCTTCGGCATATGAGACTGAAACATAAATGTGAAGTTCTCACTCAGGGACTCAGTAGGTCTCCAGAATTGCCTAATGTGTGCAGGGCAACCATGTCTAGGAAGTAACCATGAATCATAGTAGTTACACATGCCTAATCCAGGCTTGATTACACAGAATAGAGCACTACATAAGCAAACAGAAGCTTTAGGATGAATTTGTGGTTTTCCTCTATATTTACTAGCTCTGTGACCAATGGAAAAATCCTTAAATTCTCTGAACCAAAATTTCCTCTTAAATAAAATTAGGAAAATAATAGTTGCAGGGTTTTTTTTTTTTTGTTTGTTTTTTTTTTTTGTTTTTTGCATCCATTCATCAAATTGAATATAGATAATAAATATAATAATGATAACTCATTTATATATTAAGTAATAGAAATGATTTCAAAATCTGAGGTCTTGCTGTATAAGAATTATCATCCCACTTTAAATATATGGAAAATAAAACTTAAAAATTAAATAGTTTGCTGTAGTAACAAAGGTAAGTATTAGATCTTCCAAAGTCAGATATTCTGATTCTATGATAACAGCTTTTAGCAAGATGATAATGTGTTAATTCACTGAAGTGTTTTGTTCTCTTAGAAAATACATCATTGGGCAGTTAGGTGATTCAGTGGATAGAGCACCAGCCTTGCAATCAGGAGGACTTGAGTTCAAATTTGACCTCAGATGCTTACTACTTCCTAACTGTGTGTCCCTGGGCAATTCACTTAACCCCAACTGCCTCAGCAAAAAACAAACAAACAACAAAAGAAAACGAAAACAAAAAACAGCATTGTCTCCAATGATAGTTACATTAGTGTGAGTCCTGATAAAGAATAAGTAGTTATTCTGTTCTTTGGGAAACACACTGGAAAACTTTTTTTGGGAAGATTAAGTACATTTTTTGGGAGGGTATTGTGTTCAAGCTTCTGTTGTTCTTTATGTTATGTATAAGTTCTTATTTTGTATAGCTATTTTGTATGCTACAGGTGGCATTTCATGTAAGTCCCTGTTATGCTGCAAATGTAGCAGTTCCTCTAATTCTGCAAGATTTCTTGTCTGTAATTTTTATTTTTAGAATGGTAAGAGACAATTGAGTAGTCTTGACTATAAAAAATCTGTTGTAACTGTCTCTCCTTTGTAGTCTCAGATGGATTACCTATGTGTATGAATACATTCTGTAAATTCTTTTCTTCCTCTTTTCAATAACCTCTTTATTGTTTTAAGATTTATCTCCAAATAGGTTCATTTTCATCTAACAAATTGCCAGAGTTGGCAGGATTCTAAGATACTAAAAGAGTAGTGAGAGAATTTCTTGAATGTATTCAGAGTTACTTTTTATCAGGTAAAAAACTCACACTGTCTAAAAACCACTCCCTGAATGGTGCCTCAGGAAGTAAAAAGTGAAGAAACTGGAAATAAGGTTTTATAAATGGGAAAATGGGCAATGTAGGATCTGAAGATGTTACACCAACATGTTCACTGGCTATAATAGCTAAATATAACTAAAATAGTTGAAATGGAGAGAGATGGGAATTCCAGTATGTTGCTGACACACTGTCTCTCTGACTCTGTCTCTCTATATTTATGTCTGTTTCTGTGTCTGTCTGTCTCTCTGTCTCTCTATGTGTCTCTCAATATTTTCACGTCTGTAATATTTTGTCTGATTCATCATTATTCTATTAAAGACCTGCTGTGTAAATTATGATCTACCATAACAAAAAAGTTTGTTTTTGGAACTCCCAAGAGAAAAAACACTTGAACTGGTTGCCATATGCCTTCTGGCTTACGAGGCAGATTGTGAAAAATGGCTCATTTTTAGAGTTCATTTTAGAGAAGGAAATTGATTCTGTACTGTGAGCCCACTTTAGTAATGATATTGGTTGGATGAAATGAATTGATGTAGTTGTGATTAATCATTATAAAAATAAGCTATGGCCATATTTTAAATACATTTTTGTCTAAATTGTATAAATCCCCTTAAATTGAGGTAATATAGCCAGTAATGGACAATTTAGAAACTTACCAAAAGGGAAGGTCCCCATGTAATAACTCTATCATAACAGTAAGAAAAAAAAAGAATATTAGATAACTTATGTGTCTTTTTCCTAGTAAATTTATTTATTTTTAATACACATTGTGAATCATGTTGGGGGAAAATCAGAATAAAAGGGAAACACCATGGGAGAGATAAAAAAAAAAAGAACAACAGAAAACATAAGTGAATATAACAGGTTTTGATTTACATTCAGTTCCCTTTTTTATTTCCTGGATGCAGATGACATTTTCTGTCCAAAGTCTATCGGGATTGCTGAGAAGAATTCATAGTTGATCATCATATATTCTTGATATTATTATTAACAATGTATTCCTGAACTGGAAACTAAATGCATGCCCATCAATTGGAGAATGGCTGAATAAATTGTAGTATATAAATATTATGGAATATTATTGTTCTGTAAGAAATGACCAGCAGGATGATTTCAGAAAGGCTTGGAGAGACTCACATGAACTGATGCTGAATGAAATGAGCAGGACCAGAAGATCGTTATATACTTCAACAACAATACTATATGATGATCAATTCTGATGGATGTGGCCCTCTTCAACAATGAGATGGACCAAATCAGTTCCACTAGAGCAGTAATGAACTGAACCAGCTACAACCCAGCAAAAGAACTCTGGGAGATGACTTAATAACCATTACATAGAATTCCCAATCCCTCTATTTTTGTCCACCTGCATTTTTGATTTCCTTCACAGGCTAATAGTACACTATTTCAAAGTCTGATTCTTTTTGTACAGCAAAATAACTGTTTGGACATGCATACATATATTGTATTTAATTTATATTTTAACATGTTTAACATGTATTGGTCAACCTGTCATCTGGGGGAAGGGGTGGGGGGAACGAGGGAAGAAGTTGGAACAAAAGGGTTTGCAACTGTCAGTGTTGAAAAATTACCTATGCATATATTTTGTAAATAAAAAGCTATAATAAAACATAAATTTGGCACATTTCTTTAGCTATGTAACAAATGAGACCTTTTTCAGAAACAATGACTATAAAGATTTTCCCCCAGCTTTGTACTTTTAATCTTATTTCTATTGGTTTTGTTTGTGTAAAACTTTTTAATTTAATGTAATCAAAGTTGTCTATTTTGTATTTCATAATGTTCTCTAGTTCTTCTTTGTTTATAAATTACTCACTTCTCCAAAGATCTGATAGGTAAACTATCTTTTGCTGTCTTAATTTGCTTATAGTATCATCTTTTATGTCTAAATCATTTATGTACCCATTTTGACCATGTTTTGGTATGGAAGGGGAGATGTACATCTATGCTAAATTTCTGGCATATTCTTTTCTAGTTTTCCCAGCAATTTTTGTGAATAGTGAGTTTTTATCCCAGAAGCTGGAGTTTGAGGTTTTATCAAATATTAGATTACTATAGGCATTGATTATTGTATTGTGTGTGTATCCAATCTATTCCACCAATCCATGCGCTATTTCTTAGCCAGTACTAGATGTTTTTGATGACTGCTGCTTTATAATGTAATTATAGTATAATTTTAGGTTTGATACTGCTAAAGCCACCATCCTTACTTTAAGGAAAAACTCCTTTATTCCTGTGCTTTTTACTATTTTTAATAGAAATGAGTGCTATATTTTGTCAAAAGTTTTTTTTTTTTTCTGCATCTATTGAGATTATCATATGATTGCTATTGGTTTTGTTATTGATATGGTCAAGTATGATAATAATTTTCCTGATATTGAACCAGCTCTGCATTCTTGGTATAAATCCTACTTGGTCATAATGTATAATTTTATTAATAAATTGCTTTTATCTCTTTGCTAATACTTTGTTTACATTTTTTGCATCAATATTCATTAAGGAGATTGGTATGTAACTTTCTTTCTCTTCTAAGTTTAGGTATCAATACCATATTTGTGTTATAGAAGGAATTTGGCAGTACTTCTTCTTTACCTTTTTTTTTTTCCAAATAGTTTCCATAGTAATGGAATAAATTGTTCTTTAAATGTTTGGTAGGATTCACTTGTGAATCCATCTGTTCCTGGAGATTTTTTCTTATGGAGTTCATTAATGACTTGTTCAATTTCTTTTTCTAAAATGGGACTATTTTAGTATTTTTTTCCTTTTCTGTAATCTGAGTAACTTATATTTCATTTTATATATATATTTACATATTCATTCATTTTGAATAGATTGCCAGACTGCTGCCACACAGTTGGGCAAAACAGTTCCTAATTATTACTTTGATTTCTTTGTCATTGGTGGTAAGTTCATACTCTTCATTTTTGATGCTGGTAATTTGGTTTTTTTCTTTCTTTTTTTCTAAACAAATTGACCAAAGGTTTATCTATTTTGTTGTTGTTGTTTTTTTTTTTTTCATAAAGCCAACTCTTCATTTTATTTATTAGTTCAATAGTTTCAAATTTATCAATCTCTCCTTTGAGTTTCAGAAGTTTTAATTTGGTGTTTAATTGAGAGAGGGTTTAATTAGTTTTTTTTTTCTAGCTTTTTTAGTTGCATGCCCAATTCATTGATCTTTTCTTTCTCTATTTTATTCATGTAGCTATTTAGAGATATAAAATGCTTTGACTGCATCTCATAGGTTTTGGTATGTTATCTCATTGTTATCATTCTCTTGGATGAAATTATAGATTGTTTCTGTGATTTGTTTATTGATTCACTCATTTTTTTTTAGAATTAAATTATTTAAATTCCAATTGGTTTTTAGTCTATCTTTTCCTGCCCCTTTTTGGTCTGAAATGCTGAAAAGCATTTAGTATTTCTCTTTCTGCATTTGATTGCGAGACTTTTGTGCCATAATACATGTTCTAATTTTATGAAGGTGTCATGTATTGCCAAGAAAAAGATGTAATCCATTCTGTCTCTATTTAATTTTCTCCATAAATCTATCATATGTAGGTTTTTCTAAGATTCTATTAATCTTCCTAGTTTCTTTGTAGTTTGTTTTGTGGTTAGCTTTGTCTCATCCTGAGAAGGGAAGGTTGAAGTCCCCCACTAATATAGTATTGCTTTCTATTTCTTCATGTAATTGGCTTAAAATCTTGTCTAGGAATTTGGTTCCTTTACCTCTTGGTGCATATACATTTACTATGATTATTACTTCATTTTTTTATGATACTCTTTATCAAGATGTACTTTCCCTCTTTATCTCTTTTAATAAGATCAATTTTTACTTTTGTGTTATCTGAGATCAGAATTTCTAACACTATGTTTTTCTTTTTATATCAGTTGATGCATAATCAATTCTGTTCCAGTCTTTTACTTTACTCTGTATGTATTTCTCTGTGTCAAATGTGTTTCTTATAAACAACATATTATAGGATTCTTTTTTTTTTTTAATCCACTCTGCTATTTGCTTCCTTTTTATGGGAGAGTTCATCCCATTCACATTCACAGTTATGATTACTAGTTCTGTATTTTCCTCCATCCTATTTTCTTCCCTGTATATGCAGGAGAGTCTAGAGTCTATACATTCTTTTATTCTCTCTTTTCACCCTGTCCTTAGGAGTGTGTGTGTGTGTGTGTGTGTATATATATATATATATATATATATTTTTTTTTTCCATCTATTACCTCAACTTCTATTATCTTTTATCCTCTTATCTTATCTTTTTTCTGGTGTTTCTACCCTCCCTAATCTGCCCCTCCCTTTTCTTTCCTTTTTTTTCTGCTATGTGTTTATAGGGTTAGATAAATTTCTATACCCAACTGAATAATTAAATTATTCCCAATTCCCTAAATTGGGTTAGAACCCAAACTGATGAGATCAAGCTTCAAACAATGCTTTTCCACCTCCCTTCTTTCCCTCAATTGTAATAGTTCTTTTGTACCTCTTCATGTAACCTAATTGTCCCATTATGCCTTCTCTTTTTTCTTTTTCAAGTACAGACCATTTTTCACACCTTAATGTCTTTTTCTTTGTTGTCATCAGAATACATTCACAATCACACCCTCAGTCAATGTGATGTGCCCCTCTGTCTGCTGTAGTGACAGATACAGTTCTCAAGAGTTACAGATAATTATTTTCCCATCTAGAAATATAAACAGTTTAACCTTTAAATAATATATATTCCCCCCTCCATACATTTACCTTTCTATGCTTCTCATGAGTCCTGTGTTTGTAGATTAAATGTACTATTTAGTTCAGTTTTTTTTCCCAATAGAAATGATTGAAAGTTTCTTACTTCACTGAAGCCCCATTGTCTTCCCTGAGAGATTCCAGAATCTGGTTTTCCAGGCCCCACAATCCTTTATTGTAGAAGCTGCCAGTTCCTGGGTTATCCTGAAAGTTGCTCCTTGATATTTGTTTTTGATGATTGTTTTTGTTTGACAGCTTTCACTATTTTTTCCTTGAGATTTTAGTTCTGGAGTTTTGCAACAATGTTCCCTGAGGTTTTCCTTGTAGGATCTCCTTTCTGTAGTTGATCAATGTAGTCTTTTAAAGAGTATTTGCCCCTCTGTTTCTAGAATATTGGGACAGTTTTCCTTAATAATCTCTCTTTTTTTTTTTTATGGTTAGATCAAGTCAGTGTTTTTTTTTTTTTTGTGTGTGTGTTTTCTTTCTTTTTTTTTTTTTTTAAATTTTTTATTTAATAATTACATTATATTGACACTCGTTTCTGTTCCGATTTTTTCCCCCTCCCTCCCTCCACCCCCTCCCCTAGATGGCAAGCAGTCCTTTATATGTTGGATATGTTGAAGTATATCCTAGATACAATATATGTTTGCAGAACCGAACAGTTCTCTTGTTGCATAGGGAGAATTGGATTCAGAAGGTATAAATAATCCGGGAAGAAAAACAAAAATGCAGATAGTTTACATTCGTTTCCCAGTGTTCTTTCTTTGGGTGTAGCTGCTTTTGTCCGTCATTTATCAATTGAAACTCAAGTCTCTTTGTCAAAGAAATCCACTTCCATCAAAATATGTCCTCATACAATATCGTTGTCGAAGTGTATAATGATCTCCTGGTTCTGCTCATTTCACTTAGCATCAGTTCATGTAAGTCTCGCCAGTCCTCTCTGTATTCATCCTGCTGGTCATTTCTTACAGAACAATAATATTCCATAACATTCATATACCACAATTTACCCAGCCATTCTCCAATTGATGGGCATCCATTCATTTTCCAGTTTCTAGCCACTACAAACAGGGCTGCTACAAACATTTTGGCACATATAGGTCCCTTTCCCTTCTTTAGTATTTCTTTGGGATATAAGCCCAATAGAAACACTGCTGGATCAAAGGGTATGCACAATTTGATAATTTTTTGGGCATAATTCCAGATTGCTCTCCAGAATGGTTGGATTCGTTCACAACTCCACCAACAATGTATTAGTGTCCCAGTTTTCCCACATCCCCTCCAACATTCATCATTATTTTTTCCTGTCATCTTAGCCAATCTGACAGGTGTGTAGTGGTATCTCAGAGTTGTCTTAATTTGCATTTCTCTGATCAATAATGATTTGGAACACTCTTTCATATGAGTGGTAATAGTTTCAATCTCATCCTCTGAAAATTGTCTGTTCATATCCTTTGACCATTTATCAATTGGAGAATGGCTTGATTTCTTATAAATTTGAGTCAGTTCTCTATATATTTTGGAAATGAGGCCTTTATCAGAACCTTTAACTGTGAAAATGTTTTCCCAGTTTGTTGCTTCCCTTCTAATCTTGTTTGCATTAGTTTTATTTGTACAAAGGCTTTTTAATTTGATGTAATCGAAATTTTCTATTCTGTGATCAGTAATGGTCTCTAGTTCATCTTTGGTCACAAATTTCTTTCTCCTCCACAAGTCTGAGAGATAAACTATTCTATGTTCCTCTAATTTATTTATAGTCTCGTTCTTTATGCCTAGGTCATAGACCCATTTTGATCTTATCTTGGTATATGGTGTTAAGTGTGGGTCCATGCCTAATTTCTGCCATACTAATTTCCAATTATCCCAGCAGTTTTTATCAAATAATGAATTCTTTTCCCAGAAGTTAGGGGCTTTGGGTTTGTCAAACACTAGATTGCTATAATTGACTATTCTGTCTTGTGAGCCTAGCCTTTTCCACTGATCCACTAATCTATTTCTTAGCCAATACCAAATGGTTTTGGTGACTGCTGCTTTATAATATAATTTTAGATCAGGTACAGCTAGGCCACCTTCATTTGATTTTTTTTTTCATTAATTCCCTTGAGATTCTCGACTTTTTATTGTTCCATATGAATTTTGTTGTTATTTTTTCTAGATCAATAAAATATTTTCTTGGAAGTCTGATTGGTATAGCACTAAATAAATAGATTAGTTTAGGGAGTATTGTCATCTTTATTATGTTTGCTCGGCCGATCCAAGAGCACTTAATATTTTTCCAATTATTTAAGTCTGACTTTATTTGTGTGGAGACTTTTTTATAATTTTGCTCATATAATTCCTGACTTTCCTTTGGTAGATAGATTCCCAAATATTTTATGGTATCAACAGTTATTCTAAATGGAATTTCTCTTTGTATCTCTTGCTGTTGGGTTTTGTTGGTGATGTATAAAAATGCTGAGGATTTATGGGGATTTATTTTGTAGCCAGCTACTTTGCTAAAATTATGAATTATTTCCAATAGCTTTTTGGTAGAATCTCTGGGGTTCTCTAGGTATACCATCATATCATCTGCAAAGAGTGATAGTTTGGTTTCCTCATTGCCTACTCTAATTCCTTTTATATCTTTCTCGACTCTTATTGCCGAGGCTAGTGTTTCTAATACGATATTAAATAATAATGGTGATAGTGGGCAACCTTGCTTCACTCCAGATCTTACTGGGAAAGGTTCCAGTTTTTCCCCATTGCATATGATGCTTACTGATGGTTTTAAATATATGCTCCTGACTATTTTAAGGAGAAGTCCATTTATTCCTATGCTCTCAAGTGTTTTTATTAGGAATGGATGTTGGATTTTATCAAATGCTTTTTCTGCATCTATTGAGATGATCATGTGGTTTTTGTTTGTTTGGTTATTGATATAGTCAATTATGCTAATAGTTTTCCTAATATTGAACCAGCCCTGCATTCCTGGTATAAATCCTACTTGGTCATAGTGTATTATCCTGGTGACAATTTTCTGTAATCTTTTTGCTAATATTTTATTTAAGATTTTAGCATCAATATTCATTAGGGAGATTGGTCTATAATTTTCTTTCTCTGTTTTCAGCCTACCTGGTTTAGGTATCAGTACCATGTCTGTGTCATAAAAGGAGTTTGGTAGGACTCCTTCAATCCCTATTTTTTCAAATAGTTTATATAACATTGGAGTTAATTGTTCTTTAAATGTTTGGTAGAATTCACATGTAAATCCATCTGGTCCTGGGGATTTTTTCTTAGGGAGTTGATTGATAGTTTGTTCTATTTCTTTTTCTGAGATGGGACTGTTTAGGATATTTACTTCTTCCTCTGTTAGTTTGGGCAAGCTGTATTTTTGGAGGTATTTTTCTATTTCATTTAAGTTGTCGAATTTATTGGCATAAAGTCGGGCAAAGTAACTCCTAATTATTGCTCTAATTTCCTCTTCGTTAGTGGTGAGTTCTCCCTTTTCATTTTTAAGACTAACAATTTGATTTTCCTCTTTCCTTTTTTTAATCAGATTTACTAAGGGTTTGTCTATTTTGTTGGTTTTTTCATAGAACCAACTCTTAGTTTTATTAATCAATTCAATAGTTTTTTTACTTTCAATTTTATTGATCTCACCTTTTACTTTTAGAATTTCAAGTTTAGTGTTTGACTGGGGGTTTTTAATTTGTTCCTTTTCTAGCATTTTTAATTGCAAACCCAATTCATTGACCTTCTCTTTCTCTATTTTATACAAATAGGCCTCTAGAGATATGAAATTTCCCCTTATTACCGCTTTGGCTGCATCCCATACATTTTGGTATGATGTCTCATTATTATCGTTTTCTTGGGTGAAGTTATTAATTATGTCTATGATTTGCTGTTTCACCCAATCATTCTTTAGTATGAGATTATTTAGTTTCCAATTATTTTTTGGTCTACTTCCCCCTGCTTTTTTGTTGAATGTAATTTTCATTGCATCGTGGTCTGAAAAGGATGCATTTACTATTTCTGCCTTACTACATTTGAGTTTGAGGTTTTTATGTCCTAATATATGGTCAATTTTTGTATAGGTTCCATGAACTGCTGAAAAGAAAGTGTATTCCTTTCTGTCTCCATTACATTTTCTCCAGAGATCTATCATATCTAACTTTTCTAGTATTCTATTTACCTCTTTGACTTCTTTCTTATTTATTTTGTGGTTTGATTTATCTAATTCTGAGAGTGCAAGGTTAAGATCTCCCACTATTATAGTTTTACTGTCTATTTCTTCTTGCAGCTCTCTTAGTTTCTCTTTTAAGAATTTAGATGCTACCCCACTTGGTGCATATATGTTTAATATAGATAGTGCTTCATTATCCATGCTACCCTTTAGCAAGATATAGTGTCCTTCCTTATCTCTTTTAATTAGGTCAATTTTTGCTTTAGCTTGATCTGAGATCAGGATGGCTACCCCTGCTTTTTTGACTTCACCTGAAGCATAGTAGATTTTGCTCCAACCTTTTACCTTTAACCTGCATGTATCTCCCCGCTTCAGGTGTGTTTCCTGTAAACAACATATTGTAGGATTCTGGCTTTTAATCCATTCTGCTAACCGCTTCCTCTTTATGGGGGAGTTTACCCCGTTCACGTTTATGGTTAGAATGACCAATTCTGTATTACTTGCCATCTTGTTAACCCCGGTTTATGCTTTCCTCCCTTCTTTCCCCTTTCCCCCCTTCCAAGTACTAAGCTTGTGAGCACCCCTTGCTTCTCACAGCCCTCCCTTTTTAGTGTCCCTCCCCCTGCCTTAGAGTTCCTCCCCCTATCTTACCCCTTTCCCTCCCAGTTCCCGTATTTCCTCCGCTTAGCTTATTCCTTCCTCTTTCACTTTTCCCTTCTCACTTTTCAATGAGGTGGGATAAGTTTCACCATAAATTGAATATGTCTAAATTTTTTCTCTTGGAGCCAATTCTGAAGGCAGTAACATACTCACTATATTCATCCCCCTCCATTCTTTCTCTCAGATATAATAGGTTTCCTATGCCTCTTCATGAGATGTACTACCCCCACTTTACCCTTTTTCTGGTACAATGTCCTTTCCACATCAATTTCTAGAACAAGGTATACATGTATTCTTTATACATCTATATAGTCAAAATATAGTTCCCAAGATTAATCTTTACCTTTTTAGATTTCTCTTGAGTTCTATATTTGTAGATCAAACTTTTTGTTAAGTTCTGGTTTTTTCATCAGAAATAGATGAAATTCGCTTACTTCGTTGAATGTCCATCTTCTTCCCTGGAAAAAGATGCTCATTCTGGCTGGGTAAGTTATTTTTGATTGCATACCAAGTTCCTTAGCCTTTCGGAATATCATGTTCCACGCCCTTCGATCTTTTAATGTGGATGCTGCCAGATCCTGGGTGATCCTTATTGTGGCTCCTTGATACTTGAATTGGGTTTTTCTAGCCGCTTGCAATATTTTTTCTTTCATCTGAGGGTTCTGGCATTTGGCCACTATATTCCTTGGTGTTTTAATTTTAGGATCCCTTTCAGTGGGTGATCGATGAATCCTTTCAATGTTTATTTTTTCCTCTGTTCCTATGACTTCTGGGCAGTTCTCTTTGATAATTTCCTGGAAGACAGTGTCCAGGCTCTTTTTTTCATCATGTTTTTTCTGGGAGTCCAATGATTCTCAGATTGTCTCTCCTGGATCTGTTTTCCAGGTCTGTTGTCTTCCCCAGAAGGTATTTCACATTTTTCTCCATTGTTTGATTTTTTTGGATTTGCTTGACTGATTCTTCTTGTCTCCTCAAGTCATTCAATTCCACTTGTTCAATTCTGATTTTCAGTGAAGTATTCTCTTCACTCACTTTTTAAAAATCTTTTTCTAATTGTCCAATTGAGTTCTTTTGTTCTGTGGAATTTTTTTCCATTTCGCCAATTTTGTTTTTTAGAGAGCTGTTTTCTGTTTCCAGTTCACTAATCCTATTTTTCAAGGATTTTACTTCTTTATCCACTCTCTCTTTAACTTTCTCCAGGCTCTTTTGCCAAGCCTCCCCCTCCTTTTCCCAAGCCTCACTCTGCTTTCCCCATTTTTCTTCTAGCTCCCTTGTGAGAGCCTTTTTAATCACTTCTATGAGGTTCATCTGTGCTGAGGAACAGACGATCTCCTCTGGGGATTCACCTGGGGACTGCCTGTTTTTAGTCTCCTCAGGATTTAGAGTCTGCTCTCTATCTGTATAGAAGCTGTCAAGGGTTAAAGTCCTCTTCAGCTTCTTGCTCATTCTGTCTATTAATCAGAGACAAACTACCAAAGAAAAACAGAAAAAACTGGAGTCTTTCTTTGGGGGGGGGGGCTGGGTGTGTTATCGAGCTTCCTCTACAGACTGCAGGGGGCAGCAGTGAGGCACTAGCAGGACTGTGCTGCGCCTGCGCTCTGAGATCCCAAAGCGTGCTGAGTCACTGAGGGGGGGGAAGGGGGGGGCGGCCAGGTCCTGAGAGACTCCAGCTGTTTGGGGTTGTATTCTTCAGCCCCGGTGTTTTTAGCTTCTCTGCTGGGCTGTTGACTTGCTGCCGGAGGAAAGTATCCAAACCTGTAGCGAAGCTCTCCCCGCAGAGACGGCTACGATCACTCTCCACCCCCTCTCCAGTCTGCTCCTGTGCCCTCACTGCCGCTGCCCGCCGCCTGCGCCCGATCTAAAACCGCCCCAGCCCTCCAGTAAAGACAGACCTTTCTTGGCGGATCTCAAGGATGGCTTCTCTTGGTAACTATTTGTGGGTTTTTTTCAGTCAAGCATTGATTCAGAGGCTTGTGTAATGAAATGGATAGTGAGAGAAAGCGTGGAGCTTATGCAGCTGTGAGCCTCTTCTCCGCCATCTTAACCGGAAGACCCCCTTAATAATCTCTTGAAGAATACTACCCAGGTTCTTTTTTTTATGGTCTTCCAGTAGACAAATCATTTTTAAATTCTCTCTTGTGGATCTATTTTCCATGTCGGCTATTTTTCCAATGAGATATTTCACATTTTTCTTCAATTTTTTTCTTTCTTTTGTTTCATTGATTCTTGTTGTCTCACAGAGTTATTGCATCCATTTGCACTGTTCTAGTTTTAATGTGTGGTTTTCTTCAGTTAGCTTTGTGTCTGTTTTTACAATTGGTTAATTCTACTTTTTTAAGGAGTTGTTTTCTTCAGACAGTTTTTTTCCTTCCTTTTCCAAGCTGTTAATTCATATATATATATATATGTGTGTGTGTGTGTGTGTGTGTATAAATATCATTTTCTTTCTCATTTTTTCTTTTACCTCTCTTATTTGCCTTTTAAAGTCTTTTATCAGTTCTTCCAAAAGTCTCTTTAGGCTTTAGACCCATTCATATAACTCTTTGAGATTTCCTTTGGGGACATTTTGGCCATGTTTGAGTTTGTGCTTTGGTCTGTCCTGTCAGCCTAGTAACTTTCGATGGTCAAAGTTCTTTTCTGTTTCTTGCTTTTTTCCCATTTCTTTTGGTATTTCCTCTTTTGTTTTTTATGGTTGACCTCTGCTCTTGGGATATAGGAGGCACTGTCTCCAAGTTTCCTGTGCAGCTCTGAGCCTTGGCTTTGAGCACATGAGCTCCTTGTGTTTGTAGAGGATAACTTTGCCCACTCCTTTCAGTAAACTGTTTTCCCAGAGTTTGCCTTCTGAGCTGGAACTGGAAGATGTCCCACTGATTTGCTTCTCTACTGAGCTAGGACTGAGGGTTTTAATTGTGGATTTGCTGTGATTAAGATTGTCTCACCAGGCAATAAAATCTTATTAATTCTGTACAGGAAGAAACTATAAAAATGTATGTGACTAATGAGAGTCTTGTAAATTCTAAGATAATTATATGGATTACTAATAATATTATATAGAGTTATACCTAGAAGAGTATGCATTGCACTTAGAATTTAGAATATTATTCATTTTGCATTAGAAGTTAATATATGACACCTTGACATTTTTTACTGTCTTTCTGAATTTTTTATAAAATCCTATAATGTGATAATTTTTCTAATCTTTGTTATTGATTATTACATCAAGATATGTATTCAAATATACTTAAATATGTGTATGTATGTACACATGTGTGTGTATGAATGTGTGTGAGAAAGTATTTTTGTTGTTGTTCTCTTTAGTAACACATTTTATCTGGCTATGAATGATGTGTTATCTAGCTATGAAAAATGTGTTTATTAATTATTGTTTAATTTTAACTGAATATATAACAAACTATAACAAAAACCAATCTACCCTGCCCTCAGGTGTGATTAATGAAATAATAAAAACCCTCTAAACTTTCAGATGAGTTACAGATTTCCTAATCTAATGTTCTTCCTATATCACTGCTGTTCATTAAGCAAATTCAATATGACTTGCACTAGCTTTTCCTCTATGATCTAATTACCAAATAGCCAATGCAATTAAGGTTTGCCAGGCTTTACTATATTATATTAATCCTTATCACTTGTAGACTAAATATAACATTGCCTAGAGAATCTCCATCAGCAAACCGGATCTGAAAGTAATCAAAGAAATCTGCAAACCATCCCTGGAAACAAAGTGAGAAAATTCAGTGCCATTCCAACTATTGTTAAAAACTGACAACTCAGCTAAAGACACCGAGATGCTGATTCAAAGATTATGTTTCTGTATTCAAGTGGCTCATACTGGACAATTTATGGACAATGATGAAAGATAGACCACTCTGACAAAGAATTTCTGAAGGAAAATATTTCTCACAAACAGATGAATTCTTGTACTAAATAGCTAATCCCAAGGAAAAAGAATAAGAAAACTATTGTTTAAATACAGTGCTTCATAAATGAGTTTTCTCAGCAACTGAACTGCACTAGGGAGTTAAGGAAAGGCATATTTTTAAGGGACAATGTTCCACAGAGAATTGTGTATCTTATAATTTAGGTCTATATTGATCTAAATTGGTCCACTAAAATGTTGTGAATTGTTAATATCCTTAACAAATGAAAATATCCACTTAATGATCAAGAGTGTTTCTAATAAAAATAGAATAATGAGTGCTTTTCTCCTAATATACATATTACACACACACACACACACACACACACACACATTTATATGTGTGTGTGTAAACCTAAAAGTTCCATTCACATTATGTCTGTGTGTGTGTGTGTGTGTGTGTGTGTATCCAAAGAGAGAATTATGAAATTTCCAGGAAAAATTTTAATAGTAATCTTATCCTTACAGAAATATACTGGAAAACATTTAGGAGGAACTAAATACAATTTTGGAAGGATAGTACATACATACTTCTTTTATTCTGCAGGTGATATAAAAGTTTTCATTATTTTTCATGATATGGGTAGTATATTAAAATACCCACCATTTTGTTTGCTGGAAATAGCATCATATGCAAATTCCTGTTATTCTACATGCTGCAAAAAGTATTGTGTAAAAGTTCCTCAGATTCTGCAACTTTTGTGTATGATTTATTTTTAGATTGGTAAAAAGCCTATATAAAAATCTTTTGTAATTTACTTCTTTTGTTGTCTCAGATTGCTTGGGCATGTATATTGACTGAAGTCCGAATTTTCTTCTTTTCAATATGCTATTATTTTAGGATATAGCTCTACATTGATTCATTTTAATTAGCCTCTCCTGTAAACAGCCTAACCATGAAGTGTGACAGTCTTTTTGTCCACTTGGATTAGTCATTTGCATTATAGGCAAAATCTACATATTACTGACTATAAAGGGTATGCATTTCAGATGCAAGTCTATTCAGTGCCAGCAAATGTCACAGGTAAAGGTTGTCCTTGTACAGCTCACTGGGCACAGCAGCTCTATCTTCCATTTCTGCCTACATGTTTAAATGAGCAAACTACTTGGTATTATATAATGACTCTACATTCCCAAGTTACTAAAGGGCAAATTGTATGAAAAAAGTATCTTTGTGTTACATACTCTTCAATACTGTCATATACATATATATATATGTTAAATCATTGCATGCAAGAGAGAATAGAATTAAACAAAAATGATTTCTTAAAAGGTACAGATGAAACAAATTATTACATCTTCTTCCCAAAATATATTGCAATCTCTTGCAATTATACTGATGATGAACTTAAAGCAAAACAGGTATTTTACTTAGAATAAAATTATACCACTTCCTAAATTATCTACATTTATGGTTAAGGCAGTGTGATTTTCAGTGTGATGTTTATGATGAAATGACATTAGGGATTATTATTGCAGAGATAGTTTAAATCCAACAATTTCTATATGTTCAAAAGGTATATTCCCAAGCATGAGAGTAAATTTTTGTTTAGAGCCAATTCCTTTTTCTTTTTCTTCTTTTTATTTTGTAACTTCCAAACTTCTCTCAGTAGCAAAAGAACCAATAAAATTTATGGCTAAAATAATCCCTTTATGCTTATCATACTAAAAACTTTGTAGGAGTTTGTATTTCCTTTTACATCATCCCAAGCTATTAATAAACAAAACCCAACTGATAATTGCCAGTGATGGCCAATTTCTTGGGAAGTTAAATCTTAAAACAATAAATCAGTGTAAAATTGAAGAAATAAATATATCAATCATGTGATTATTTGGATAATTTTTTTAAAATTCCAGCAGAAATTTAGAACTATGCTCAAAAAGTTAACAAACTGTGCATACCTTTTGATGCAGCAGTGTTACTATTGGGCTTTTATCCCAAAGAGATATTAAAGAAGGGAAAGGGACCTGTATGTGCAAAAATGTTTGTGGCAGTTCTCTTTGTAGTGGCCAGAAACTGAAAACTGAATGGATGCCCATAAATTGGAGATTGAGTAAATTATGGTATATAAATGTTATAGAATATTATTGTTCTGTAAGAAATGACCAGCAGGATGAATACAGAGAGGCTTGGAGAGACTTACATGAATTGATGCTAAGTGAAATGAACAGAACCAGGAGATCATTATCCACTTCAATAACAATACTATATGAGAATCAATTCTGATGGAAGTGGCTATCTTCTGCAATGAGAGGATCCAATTCAGTTCCAATTGATCTGTAATGAATAGAACCAGCTACACCCAGTGAAAGAACACTGGGAAATGAGTGTGGACTGCTTACATTTTTGTTTTTCTTCCCAGTTTATTTTTTACCTTTCTAAATCCTATTTTTCTTGTGCGACAAGAGAACTCTATAAATATGTATACATATTTTGTATTTAAGATACACTATAATATGTTGAACATGTATGAGACTGCCTGCCATCTAGGGGAGGGGATGGAGAGAAGGAAGAGAAAAGCTGGAACAGAAAGGTTTACAAGGGTCAGTGTTGAAAAATTACCCATGCATATGTTCTATCAATAAAAAGCTATAATAATAATAATAAAAAATTCCAGCATATACACAGTTCTAAAGTTTTGTGGAGTCTTTTAATGCTTCTGTTTAGACTTATGTTTCATCAAACACTCTTTTTCTTATGTTTTGTCTTTCTCTCCTTCTGTAACTATAACTATAACATAAACTCTCCACCTCTATGTCCTCTACAGCGTCTCCCTCTATTTGCTTTATTCCTTTCTGGAACCTCCATTTGAGGAAGTAATCACACAAATGATGTTCACTTCAAACTTGGACCATCCCATGTCTCCATAGACTATTTATATTTCTCTACCCTGCCCCTTTATATTTCCTTCTCCATCTTATTTTACATATGAGAAAAGTGAAGTAAACAGGATTAACCGACTTGCCCAGGATTATAGTGTTACAGGGTCAGGCTAGATTTGAACTGAGGAAGATGAATTTTCTCCAGCCTGGCATTCTATCCATTGGACTACCCAGCTACCCCTTTCTTCCTATATACATTTTCTTGATAGTATATTTTTCTTCTATGCTTCTTATGTTATTCCCTGCTTATGTCTACCATGTGTCTTCTCTATTGCCATCTGGATAATATTCTTTTTAATTTTTTAGAGACAATTGTAATTCTTCAGAAACTACCATGGTTGCCTTTATTTTCCCAATCACTTCTTTGCCCTCATATAATAGTTGCATTAAAGCTCTTCTGTTTCCATTTGAACCTATCAAATGGAGAGCTCAAAGACCAGAAGAAAATATTGTGGTAGTGACTATCTTTAATATAGTCATATCACCACAAGGTACAATCTGACAAGAAATACTCTGGCTCCTGTTTTCAGGGTGCCATCTTTCACACTACCGGGGATTGTTTAGCTTGCATTTTATAACTAATCTTCTAACTCTAAATTGGATTTCTTCTAGGATTTCTTAAAGGAACCAATACTTTTAACTTTCCTTCTTAATGCTTTTAGCCATCTTGTCTTAAATATTCAGAATCAAACAAAATATAGCAAATAGATTTTTAAGAATATTATACAGTCTCTCCATAGCAAGTGTGAATTGATTCAGCAGGTCCTAATATCAGTATGATCTTCATTCATACTTATGAACAGCTTTGGTTTGGAGGAATACATTGGAGATAGAAGATTAGTGGATTGCTATAAAATTTACACATCATTTTCATTGAAAACCTTCTCTACATTGTAGAAAACTAAGACATTTATTGGACTAGATCCTATATTCCATGGCCAACCCATTAAAAATTTGGAATGGTTCACTTTTTGGCCATGCTAGGTACTGATGAAGCTGACAACTATTCCTACTTGATGCTACTACAGATTCCTTTCTGTTAAGCCCTATCCTAAATCTCTATTAAACAATCACCATAGTTTTTAATACACTCCCTTTCTCTGTGGTATCATCTGCTTTTATACAATGGTAAAATAATTTTCCCCTTTCAAACTGGTTAAGGGCCTAATATACCTATTTTACTCCTTTGCATGATTTATAAATTAAAATAAGTTGGCACCTTCTGTATTGTCATTAATTTGCAGTGAGGATCAACCTCCCAACTGTTATAAAATATGTAGGCGAGAGACATCACAAAGATGGATCAGAAAATAATATTCAGCAGTTATCATTTTGTGAAGTAATTTTCCACAAATATAATCAGTGCATAAATGTTGATGGGATTCTCAGTGATTTTAGTCAAAATCACAGTAATGATCCCTATTAATGACATCTTCAAAAGCAGATATATCTAATGGATTTATTACATAATAAATTGATAACACACATGAATTTCACTCTGGATCAGAGGTGGTATGCTATTTATACAGCATCAGAAAAAATGTCATTATGTGATCTTATTTATTTAATTAAGAAGTAGCCTTAAAGAGTAATTTCCAGAATTAGTTTATTCAGTGATTATATTCAATTTTTAAACCACATTCATAACCACATTAGTATTATTTTGTAGTAATTTTGACATAATTATTGAATGCTATTCCCTTTTTAGGGAAGTTATTTAAGAATAACAGTGCAAAGGTAAATTTTGTGGGAAATAATGTTTCCAATTATAACAATTAGAATAAAAAGATGAGAAAAACATAAAAAAGATGGGTAAAGTGTCAGTTGTTAGGAAAAATTCATTCATCTTTTTCACTTTCCTCTGCCAATGATGTCCTATATCTTTCTGTATAGAAACAGAAGAGGGCAAGCTAAATGGGGTCTTCAAAATCATTTAAGGCAGCCTGCTCAGCTTAGGGATAAAGAAAGTTGAGGCCCCAATAAATTAATGATAATACATTAAATCAAGATCATCAGATTGTATCTAGATTTAAACCCATCTTCTCTAAATCCAATACTTTTTTTTTTCTTATGACATTTGTTTCAATAAATGACAGGTTATCTAATGTTTGTATCTTTAAGTTTGGAACCTTGTTAAGAAAGCCTGACACAACTATTTTTCTACATTGTACTAGAAATGTTGGCTTGAGTAATTAAAACAAAAAGAAATTAAAGGAATCAGAATAGGCAAGGAGATAAAATTATCACTCTTTACAGATAGAATAATATACTTAGAGGATTCTAGAGACTCATCCAAAAATCTACTTGAAACAATTAACAGCTTTAGTAAAGTTGAAGGATATAAAATAAACCCACTCAAATCATCAGCATTTCTATATGTTACTGACAAAGTTCAGCAGCAAGAGATAGAAAGAGAAATTCCATTTAAAATTACTATAGATAAAATAAGGCATTTGGGGATCTAACTGCCAGAACAAACTCAGGAACCACATATGAACAAAGTCACAAAAGACTTCTCACACAAGTAAAGTGAGATCTAAACAATTGAAAAAATATAAATTGCTCATGGGTAGGCCAAGCTAATATAATAAAAATGACAATTCAATCTTAATTGGGCTACTTGTTCAATTCCATGCCAATCAAACTGACAAAAAATATTTTAAAGAGTTAAAGAAATAACAAAATTCATTTGGAAGAACAAAAGTTCAAGAATAACAAGGCAATTAAAGAAAAAAATACAAAGGACAATGGTCTAGCCATATCATATCTAAAACTGTATTATAAAGCACCATTCATCAAAACCATTTGGTACTGGCTAAGAAATTGAGTGGCAGATCAATAAAATAGGTTAGATACACATGACATAGTAATCAAAGACCATAAAAACATAGTATAAACTAATGTAACAATAATAATAAAAACATAGGAGTAGATAAACTCCCAAATTCTAGCTTCTGGAGTAAGAACTCACTCACAAACATTTCTGGAAAACTGGAAAATAACATATTAGAAATAAGGCAATGACCTACATCTCACATCCCAAACCAAAATAAGGTACATACCAAATTGGGTACATGATTTGGGCATAAAGATCTTTGGAGAAGGGAGGAATTGATAACCAAAGAAGAACTAGAGAACATTATGAAATGCAAAATGGACAATTTTGATTACATTAAATTAAAATAATTTTGCACAAACAAAAATCAACAGAAACAAGACAAAAAGGGAAGTACAAAGCTAGGAATTTTTTTTTTACAACTAGTGTTTCTGATAAAGGCCTCATTTCTAAAATATATAAAGAATTGTTGCAAATTTATAAGAATTGGGGCAGTTAGGTAGCACAGTGGATAGAGCACCAGCCCTGGAGTCAGGAGGACCTGAGTTCGAATTTAGTCTCAAACACATAATACTTCCTAGCTGTGTTGCCTGGGCAAGTCACTTAATCCTAATTAAATTACAATCCCAATAAAATCCCAACATTAAAAAAAATGTTTACAAGGATACAAGTCGAAATTCCCCAATTGATAAATGATCAAAAATATTTTCATCTCTAGTCATATGAAAAAATACTCTAAATCACTATTAATTAGAGAAATGCAAAGTAAAAAAAATTCTGAGACATACCCTCACATGTCTCAGATTGGCTAAAATGATAGGCAAAGATAATGATAAATGTTGGAGGGGATGTGGGAAAACTGGGACACTAATGCATTGTTGGTGGAACTGTGAAATGATCTAAGCATTCTGGAGAACAATCTAGAACTATGCCTAAAGGGCTATAAAATCTTTGATCCAATAGTGCCTTTATTGGATCTGTATCTCAAGGAAATCATAAAGGAGGGAAACCACATGTGCAAAAATGTTTTTAGCAGCTCTTTTTGTGATAGCAAAGAATTGGAAAATTAGTAGATGCCTATTAATTAGGGAATAGCTGAATAAGTTGTGATATGTGAAGATAATGGAATATCATTGTTCTATAAAAAATGATGCTGAGAGAAACAAGCAGAACCAGGAATACATTGTACACACTATCGGCAAAATTATGTAATGATCAAGTATGAAAGGCTTTGTTCTTCTCAGTGGATCAGTGATGCAAGGCAACCCAAATAAACTTTGGACAGAAAATGCCATCTGCATCCAGAAAGAGATCTATGGAGATAGAATTTAAATCAACATATGCTATGTTTTTTTTTTCTGTTTCTTGCCTTCTGCTGTGATTTTTACTTTTGTTTTGATTTTTCTCCCCCATCATGATTCATAAAGAAAAAATTATTTAAAAAGTTAATAAACATGTATAATCAGAAAAATTAATTAAAAATAATAAATAATAAAAATAATACCTGAGCTTGAATTCAGGTTCCTATATTTGCTAGATATGCTAATGAGCATATCACTCTATCTCTTAGCCTCATCTTGTAAGATGGGGAGAATAAAAGCACTTGCCTTGGTGTTGTTTTGAGAATCTTAGGAGATAATATATGTAACCTTAAAATTTGCAACTGTTAAAGCATTACACAAATGGAAGCTATTAAGGAAATCCTTTACATTGTTTTCACAATAAAGTATACTCTAATGCAAAATTTCTGGTTTATTATTAAGTACGGAGTTTCCTTAATGTAATGGAATATCCATGCTATGGTAGCTTTCTCCTTGGTTCTCCTCACCACTACTTAACCACCAGAACTTGGTGGGTTCTGCCCACCAAACCAAAATAATAATAATAGCATTTTATATTCCCCATCTTTCTCAAAGTGGTAGATTATCATTTAGTTTTTTCTTTTCTTGTCCCACAGAAATTAGGAGGCTACAACACAGAAAGGTGAAAGTACTTGTCTTAATTTATCTTCCCTCTTGCTGTAGAGAACAGTATCTTTTTGGTTCCTTAGGCAACTACATATCATCTTGGACTTCTCATTATTTTTCCATCTCCCCATATCAAATCTGTTTTCAAGGCCTGTGGATTTCACCTTTGCAAGCTCTTTTAAATATCCACCCTTTTCTCTTATGATATTCTAGTACAGCTTTTCACCACCTTACATCTGGATAACTGTAAAAACCTTCTGATGGGTCTGTCTGCCTCATGTCTCTTCTTACTTCAATCTATCTCCCATTCAGTCACAAAAGTGATTTTCCTAAAATTCAGCTTCAATGATTTCACCTCCTTACCCAATAAACTCTTGTGGCTTCTCTTTCTATATCTCCAGTCTTCTTATACTTCGCTCTCTAACACATACTCTTTGATATAGTGATACTAGTCTCTTGGATAGTCCACAAACAAAATACACTTTTGGGGATTTTTTCTGACAGTCTTCCGTTCCTAGAATACTTTCCTTTTTCATTTTGTCCTTCTGGCTTCCTCAGCCTCCTTTAAGTGACAACTAAAGTCTCATCTTCTACAGGAAGCTTTTCCTAGTCCCTGTAAGTTTTAGTATCTTTCCTCTCTTAATTTTTTCTGCTTATCCTGAATATATAGTTTGTATGTTGTCTTCCTCATTATACTCTTTTTAGTTCTTTGAGGGCAGAAATCATTTTTTGGACCTTTGAGTACATCATTGAAATGTCTGGCACACAGTAGGCATGTAATAAATATTGATTTATTGATTCTTGGATAAATCAATTCAAGGTAGAGAGAATAAAATCATGTCTTCAGATGTTTAATCCAGTGTTTACTTCTTTCCCACAAGGTAGCCAGAAGGCTGCATTCTATTGCCTCCTTCCTTTACTACTGTCTAATAGCCTGGGAAGTGTGAAGGGATGGCTGTAGTCATTTCTGGCAGGTGTTGGGATGGACAAGGAGACAAGTCCAAGTCTCCATTTATGGCCAATCACTCTCTGATCCCTGGAGAGGAAACAACATCAACTATAACCTGATTTGAAGGGAAAATGGAGATAGAGCATGAATCTAGCGATAATTGTTACAATAAGTTTGGGATAGGGAAGCTTTTGTATCTCTACTTACCCCTGCTATGGTAACATGTTTCTCAGGGCAGAGAAGGATCAGATGGAGTGAGAGATAATATTAATCATCCTATTCATGATGCAGAGATATATAATGCACTTTTCTTTCTGTGCTGTACAAGACCTCTGATGTTAATTATGTGTGTGTGGGGGGGTTGTTTTTATTTTCTTAGAAAATAAGTTATTAGTCTCTTGGATTGGTACACAGCAAATATAGTAAGAAGCAGAAATGTAGTTATAATAACAAAGGAAAGAAAGCTTGGGGTGATGTCATATTCATGTAAGAATATAGTGATGCTTGATTTAGTTTATATAGTGTCCTTGTTCTTTTCTATAGTTGTAGATTCTGCCAGAGCCTTTGAGAAAGTACAACTTCCTCTTTATTTCACAATCCTAGAATGTCAGAAGCTCAAAGTGGAAAGGTAAAGCTTGGCTTTGCCTGAAGACCTTCAAATAGGGTAAATACCCTGTATATTTAAACAACACATTCAACTTTGATATATCTCCAATTGTAAATTTTTTCTTACTTACATCCAATCTAATTTTTCCTCCTCACAACTTCCACCATTTCTCTTAGTTTTGACTACTAGAACCAAATCCATATTTCAACTAATAGTAAAAGAGCTTTTAAAATAGTTGTTATAATTCCTTCTACTTTCAAGTCTTCTCTAAACTAAAACTCTGTAATGCCTTTAAATTGTTATCCCAAGGCATGAACTCAAGACCTTTTCCTATTTTGATTATTCTCTTGAAACAGAAATGAAATAAATACATTCCTCAAATGAGCTTTAAAATATCAGAAACCAAGCTATATAAAAATATTTCAAAAGGAACCTGCTGTGATTAGAGAATACTAAAAAAAATTATATTGTCAGTAACACCACTCTTTTTTTTTTTTTAACTTTCTTGAAATAGAAATTTATTGTTGCATATTTTGAATCCTCTTTGATGTTCTGCTGGGCACACATGACAATTTTTTGTTTTGTTTTATTTTTTGTTTCTTTTTTCTATCTTTTTTATGTTATATTTAATTTAAATTTAAAAAATAGGAACAAAGCATAAAACTATAGGACAGTAATGGATAGTATTGCATAAAGACAGAGTAATCTTTAATCAGGAAGATCTTTTAAAAAATACTATCCCTATTTCATAGCAAACAGTGAACCTAGGAAAGTCGTCGAATATCACCACGTCCCCAAACAGTTCTCTAAAATTAAATTCTAAGAAAGGTGGCAGTCTGTACTGTTAAGAGATCACTGGGAGCTGCTTATATCTTTTTTTTTTTAAAAAATAACTTTTTATTTTCAAAATACATGCAAATATATTTGTCAACATTTACTCTTGCAAAACCTTATGTTCTAATTTTTTTCTCCTTCCCTTCCCCCAAACCCTTATTCTAGATAGCAAATAATCCAATATGTGTTAAACATGGGTAATTCTTTTATACATATTTCCACAAGTATCATGCTGAACAAGAAAAATTAGATCAAAAAAGAAAAAAATGAGAAAAAGCAAAAAGCAAAAAAAAAAAAAAAAAAAAAAAAGCAACAAAAAAGTGAAAAAGTGAAAATGCTATGTTGTGATCTACATTCAGTCCCCATAGTACTTTTTATGGAAGCAAATGACTCTCCATCACAAGATTATTGGAACTGGCCTGAATCACCTCGCAGTTGAAGAGCCATGACCATCAGAATTAATCTTCTCATAATCTTATTGTGGTTGTGTTTCTACTCATTTTATTTATCATCAATTCATGTAAGTCTCTCCAGGCCTTTCTGAACTTATTCTTCTGATCATTTCTTATAGAACAACAATAATCTTTAACATTCATATACCATAACTCATTCAGCCATTCTCCAACTGATGGGCATCCACTCAGTTTCCAGTTCCTTGCCACTACAAAAAGGGCTGCTACAAACATTTTTGCACATGTGGATACTTTGCCCTTTTTGATGATCTCCTTGGGATATAGGCCCAGTACATAGACCACTGGATAAATGGGTACACATTGTTTGATAACCCTTTGGACATAGTTCCATAATACTCTCCAGAATAGTTGGATCAGTTCACAACTCCACCAACACTGTATAGTGTCCCAGTTTTTCCACATCACCTCCCACATTTATCATTGTCTTTTCTTGTCATTTTAGCCAATTTGAGAGTTGTACCTCAAAGTTGCCTTAATTTGCATTTTTCTGATCAATAGTGATTTAGAGCATTTTTATATGGCTAGAGATGATTTTAATATTTTCATCTGAAAATTACCTGTTTATATTCTTTGACCAAAGACTTGTATTATAAGTTTGACACAGTTATTTATATATTTTAGAAAGAGACCTTTATTAGAAAAAACAGGCTGTAAAGATTTTTTTCCAGGTTTGTACTTCCCTTTTAATCTTGTTTCTATTTATTTTTTATGCAAACACTTTTTAAAGTAAATGTAATCAAACTTGTTCATTTTGCTTTTCACCAATTGAACTTTTAATTGAGTTATTTTGTTCATTGGATTTTGTTTCCATTTCACCAAGTCGATTTTTAATGGATTTGTTCTCTTTTTCCATTTTGTCAATTGTGTTTTGCAACAAGTTGTTGTCTTTTTCCATTTCACCAAATCTATTTTTAAAGTAGTGATTTTCTTCAGATAGCTACTCTGTTTTCTTTTCCAAAGCTCTTATTTCTTTGCCCCATTTTTCTTCTAACTGTCTTTTAAGATCCTTTTGAATTCTTCCAAGAGAGACTTTTCAGTTAGAGACAACTCAATCATTCTTTGCCTTTAGTGCCTTCAGGGTTTGAGGTGTGTTCGTTCTTGTCTCCATAATAGCTATCTATGGTCAGAGCTCTTTTTGCTTTTTTATTCATTTTTAATGGTTAAGGCCTGCTCTTAGAGCAAGGGGATATTGTTTCAAGCTTCTTCTACAGCAATAGTGACTTCATGATGCCTGGGATAGATGCCTTCCAGTCTTGTGTGGCCATGACCAAGTTCTACTTGTTATGCTGGGGTATAGGAGCTCACTGTTTCTCTTCTGTAGTAGCATCTGCTGATCCACTGGTTTCTGAACCACAATAGAATAGTCAATGTTGCTGTAGTTTGGCTAAGAGCCTCCCAGTAGATTCCCCCGATACCTGCCTGGTCTCTCCAGCTTGAATGTCCCTATGCTATGCCTGCACTGGGTCAACTACCCTTTTGCCCAAATGAAACAAACCTTTGCTGAAGTTTTTCCAAATTATCATCTGCTGAAATGTTTGACATTCCAAATATTTGTGGGATTACCACATTCAAAACCCATTCAGAGGCTTGATCGGTGTTGATCTGAGGGAAGCCAGGAAGAGCAAAAACCTGACTACCCTCTGCCATCTTGGTTCCAGCCTAGCACCTCTACTTTTTCTAACACATTCCTACTTCTTCAAAAGAGTAGAATAAATATTAGAGTCATAACTCTCCTAAAGATCTAAATCTAGACTTAAACATTTATAGATGAAGAAATTCACTGTGAGAGGTTGTTATCCCAAGAAAACACACATAATTAGTTAATGATAACTAGAATTTATATAGAGTCAGGAACTATCAGCCAGAAATGATCCTCACCATAATCATATGAGGCCCATGCTATTATTATTCCTTGAGAAAATTGAAGCAAATAGAAGTTATAGTTAATTATCCAAAGTTACACAGTTTGTAAGTCACTTAGGCCAAATTTGAACTCAGGTCTTCTTGACTCTAGGTCCAGTATTCTTTATCTACTGTACTACCTAGCTAGCTGGTGGTTTGGTTGGAGTTAGGAAATTTTCTTCTTCTTCCCTGCTATGTGATATTGCTTGTAGTGACTTCTGAAGACCAACATAATAATCCTTTTTGAAAAGATACCTGTGAATGAACTGATGCTGAGTGAAACAAGCAGAATACATTGTACATATAATAGCAAGAATGTGTGATGATCAACTATGAAAGGCTTGGCTTTTTTCAGTGGTTCAGTGATCCAAAGCAATCCTGATAGACATTAGACAGAAAATGCCATCTACATCCAGAAAAGGAACTCAGAAGACTGAGTGTAAATCAATATGTTTTATGTTCACTTCTTTTTTCCTGTTTTTTATTATTATTTTCTTGCCTTTCCCATGGTTTTTCCCTTTTGCTCTGATTTTTCTCTCCCAACATGATTCATAAAGCAATGTGTGTTAAAATAGACAAACAAACAATTAAAAAAAGGAAAAAAATACATGTGACAGGAATATTTAGAGTCTTCAAATATTAATCTTAAAGATCTCATATCAATGTATCCAGAGTTAACAAGTATTTTGTCAACACAAATAATGTATCCTTAAAACAACAACAAAGCAAAACAAAACAAAAAAAATTATTCTTCTAAATAAGAATACTGATAATTCATTTTTTGATTACTACAACTTCCACAGAAGATAAACTTTACCATTGCTTCCTGATAAACAGGTTCATATATTTGTTATTTACATGAAGTTCAGCATACTACACACAAAAGTTTATAATATGAAATTTCATATGATATATTTAATATTTATCATTTTAAGCTATAATTTTTGATTTGATAGTTTCTGCATAAGCATGAAGTGTACCATTTTTATATACTTACATATTTATACCCAAAATGCTTATTTTCTGGTATTTCTCCTTGACTTATAAGATGTAAATTTTCTGACCTTACCATAGGATTATAAGCTTTAAAACAGTTTTAATGTTCTTTCTTTATTTTGAGCCATTTCTCAATAACTAAAAAATAAACAATATTCCTTCATCCAAACAAATTCATCAGAAAATTACAGGCTGATCTTTTTGAATATTTTAATGACTAAAATAAAAGTAACAAGATTCATGTCAGTCTTGAAAGCAGTTGAATGCTTTTTTTTTCTGAAGCTTTCTAAAAATACCCAGTGTCAAGTTAGACTAATTACCAAAAAAAAAATACTCCTGAAGGATAATTTTTCATGGAGTTACAAGCCTTGAAAGAGACTATAATGGAATTTTTAATATTCTTTCATTAGCATGAATTCTTGATAGAGTACCTTTTCCCCCTTCATATGGAAGTCCATCATCTTTTCCTAGGATATATTTTCCTAATGACATCTTTTCAAAATTGCAAAGAATAATAGTTTATAGTAATTTAAACTCCCCTCACCTCTCCATCTCTCTCTCTACCCTTTAAAAAGCAGAAACAAACCAATAGCTATTACTAAGACAAAATGAAATTATATAATTTGATTAGGATCTTTCAAATTAATTTTTCTCTTTTAAAATTAATGACAAAAAAGGAGAATTTTAATAGGAAGTGATGTGAATGGGTCTGTTGAAACTTGGATTTTTTTCCATGAATATATGAATTTATCTGATCCTTCCTTTTTTTCCAGCTTGAAAACAAATCTTATTTAATCAACATGTTTTTTCAATTCAGAATAGTCTTTTAACTCCATTAAACAATCAAAACAAAATTATTTTAAATTTATAGAGATATGATACTAAATTTAATGCATCCGGAGAAAAAAAACATTTTTTGATATCTTCTTTGTCCTCAAGCATTTTTGTTTCTCTACTCAGCTTATACTGATTTGGAGACTGCCTTGGTATTAATATTTATACAGTCCCCACGACATACAAAAATCTGTGTCAGGGAATGGAAAGAACTAGAAATAATTATAAGACACTGTCTTTACCTCATCTACACAGCAATATAACATGCAATACTTATCTACAAGTAAACAAATCAACACATTCATAGAACACAAAAATAA
The DNA here is from genome assembly GCF_016432865.1 of Antechinus flavipes. Lineage (NCBI taxonomy): Eukaryota > Metazoa > Chordata > Mammalia > Dasyuromorphia > Dasyuridae > Antechinus > Antechinus flavipes. The sequence continues at coordinate 523,339,733 of NC_067398.1, read as the reverse complement.
ATAATCTGGGGAAAAATACACACTTAGTGAAAGACTTCTGACAGATATATATCTAGACATCCCTTATTTATCATAAAGCACAATGAAACATTTGTGGTTAAACATCATTTTGAAACAACTTAGAATGAGTAAAATATTTGTAGGGATTAAAAAATCACTCTACACAGTTTTTTTTTTGCATATAGCTAATAATTAATAAGTGGATATTTTAATTGAAAATCATACAGAACAAAATCAGAAAAAAAAATTCTCTGAACAGCCTGACTTTCTGTAATTGAGAAATGGTCAAAGGATATGAATAGAAAGTTTTCAGATGAAGAAGCTATAATCAAAGGGGAAAAATACTCTAAATCATTCTTTATTTAGAGAAATGCAAATGAAAATAACTTTGAGGTACCACTCCACACCTATCAGATTGGTTAATATGACAGAAATAAATGATAAAATTTGGAGAAGATGTGGAAAAACTAGGGCACTGTTTGCATTGTTAATGGAGTTCTAAACTTATCCAGACATTCTGGAGGACAATTTGAAACTATGCACAAAGGACAATCAAACTGTGCATACCTTTTGATCCAACAATATCATTACAAGGTCTGTATCCCAAAGAGATCATCAAAAAAGGGAAAAGGACATATATCTACAAAAATCTTTATATCAGCTCTTTTTTTGTGGTGGAAAATAGTTGAAAATGGAATGTCCATTTATCGGGGAATGGCTAAACAAGTTGTAGTGTATGAATGTAATGGAATACTATTGTGATATAAGAAATGATGTGCTCGTGGATTTCAGGAAAAAAACTTGGAAAGATTTACATGAATTCCCACTTAGTGAAATGAACAGAACCAAGAGAAAATTGTACACAGTAACAGCAACATTGTGTGAATGATCAACTTCGATAGACTTAGTTATTCTCAGCAATACAATGATCTAAGATTATCTCAAGGCTTATGGTGGAAAATGCTATTTATATTCATAGAGAGAAGTATGGAGTCTGAATGCAGATTAAAGCATAGTTTTTACTTTTTTATTTTGTTTTGTTTTTCTCGTGTTTTTAAACTTTTAATCTGTTTCTTCTTTTACTACATGTGCATATGTTGAACATGACTGCACATGTATAATCTATAATCTATATAAGATTGCTTGTTGGTTAGGGGAAGAAGAGAAGGGATAGAGAAAGAAAAATATTGAACCAAAATCTTATAAAAATTAATGCTGAAAACTATATATGTTATTAGAAAAAAATAAAATGCTATTTACAAAAAGAAAATTTTAAATAGACATGAGAAAATCATTTCACTTAACAAAATCAGAGAAGAATGAAATTATTCTCAAGTGCTACAGCTCATGCCAAGAAAACTCAGGTATTGCTTATATTGAATATTATATTCAATCTCTCACTGAAAGTGGTTTTATTCCAGAATTACCATCTATTAAGTAAGCCAATACATGTCTTAGGATAAATTAACTGAATAATTTTTTCCTTGACTAAGGGACAACCAAGTGTTTACTGCATGATCTCAAGGAACTCATAAGCAAATTTTATTATTTTTCAAAGAAATGCAGAGATTTTTCTGAACTCCAAGCACAAGTATATTCAAAGTTGAAAACAATAATTTTATTTAATAGATGTGTTATTGAAGGAAAATATTGAATTTTTATTTTTAATATGTTATCTTTTGTCTATCAAAGTGATTTTACTACCTTACCTACCTCTTAAAAACAGTCTAAAGGAGGAAAAGGTTTTAAAAAAGTTAAATATCTCAGATATCTCAGTATAATTTTAAAAATCAGACATTTTAAGAAATCAGACAATTTTTAAAATACAGACTTGGTCTAATAGACACAATGAATCAATGTTTAAAGTAATCAAATCAAACAGATTATAATCAGAATGCAATTTTTCAAAGAGAAGGAATTTTAGAGTTGAAAATCCAAGAAAGATACATATGGAAAATGTACAATTCAGGAATGAAGTGAAGTGGCATCTATTTCTCTTTTACTTTATGACTACATTGATCTGTATATTTCAAACTGTGATGTAGTCTAATGAGTAGGAAAAATTTAATAGAAATGTATTTATTTTCTACTCTATAGTAATAACTCCATATGTGCACATTCTTTATGGCAATCTTATGAAGATCTGTGCCCATATATACTTTATGAAGTTAAAATGAATTCATGAAGATATCTAGGGATTAACATGTAGTTAGACTTAGTATTCCATTGTTCAGAGATGGATAAAGCCTGACAAAATGGCATAAAGTGGTTAATCTATTTACAGCACCTGTACTGCCCATGACAAATGTGGCCAGATGCAATTGAGACTGAATAGTGACAGAAAATGAAAAATAGAGCTGGTGTCCAGTTTAGATTCAGTAAATTACCATGTTATTCATTGAAGGTCCAGTAAGCCTAGCCAGTCATACATCATCTGTCAATATACCAAATTCCATCTATAAATTAGTGTCAAAGTTTGGGCTGTCTTGAAGTGTTGAAATTTCCTAGGAAATTCAGGAACAACAAAATTCACCATCATTTTGCTATGTTAATCCCATTTTACTAGATCCTTGATGGACAAATGATGTTCTTCTTTAAAGCAAAAATTAGAGAACTAGTCATTAATGGAGGATCTCTTGTAGAAGTAGTATGACACTGAATGTCATATATAGGACTGGTAACACTTCTTAAAGCAAGAACATTGGTAAGGGTAAGTATGCATCATTTCAAATACAACTACTATTACTCTAGATATACTGAATCATCTAATTAAACCATTTAAATCCTTTTAACTGAAAAGTATAATCCTGATTCAATAGCACATATAATGCTTCCTGAAAGAAAATTACTCAACAACTCACACTAACTCTTTGGTAATCCCCCGTCTTACTTAGTAGATAACCACTCATCCATCATTGAATGATATTTCAAAGACCAGTTTTTGTAGCTTTTAGGAGTATGTACTTCTAATTTTTCATGTTTGAAATAAACTGGCACTTTTTGTTGTTATATCAATAATATTTTTCAATATATCTTCCTACCCCATACCAAAGGAAAACACACATACAAACACTGATACAAACAACAGTTCAGGAAGTTACTCACAAGCTAGCTAATAGTAGGATGAACATTCTAGAAGAGGGACTTACACAGCTACAGCATCTATGAAAGATTATTCTGATCACTCGAGCAAGGCCTTAGAACTATTAAAGGAACATATAGATAATCTTGCTCTATAAGATTGAGTTTGAGTCCAGAGTCTTGCTAGAATTAAATATATACACATTAGATGCAGATGATGAGGGTAATGACATACACTAACAGCAATTTAAGGATCAGGAAAAATCTCTGACAGAAAACTATGCTTAAATCCATTTTTGAGACAAGTAAAGATAAGGAAGAAATTCATTAAAATCTCTCCTCAAAGCAAGAGTTCAAGGTCTTTTTCTGCCATAGTTTGGGACTGTGAGCAAATCATGTTCAGGACTTGAGTATCTGAAAGTGTAAAATAAGGTATTTGAAGTAGATTTATAGAATATCAAATCATCTTTACCATTCCTGAAAAGTAGCCAACCAGCTTCTATATGAAGGATTCCAGAAAAAAAGAAATCACCACCTGCCAAAAGCATTTCATTTTATGTGATACTACTAAGATCCTTTCTAGTATTCAGACCATGACTCAAAGAAATGTATGATTCATAATTGGTGACATGACATTTGCTAAATAAGATGCATTGTAGAGCATGTTTGAGGAACTACAGCAAGAGAATACTAGTTAGTTATTTTATTTCAGAATTAGTTTCTTATCAAATAATAAAAGCTAAAAATGCTTTAAGATTTGCAAAGTACTTTAAATAAATTATCTCAGATGATCTTTGCCACAACTTTGTGAAGTAGATGATAGCAAATTTCATACTTGTAGCAGTCAAAGCAGAGTTGCTATAGAGACCACCATTGTGCAAGGATGCAAAACACTGGATTAATTAGGAAGGAGCTGACAAATTTAATTCTGTTCCAAAATACCTATATTATGCATGGGGTATTTTTGACTTTTACTATATCTGAAAGTCACTTTGAGTAATCTGTTTTACCATAACAATTAAAACTTTTCTTTGCCACAGATAAAATGTCAGCAAATTACTTACCTTTTCAAAACCTCAATTTCCTAATCTGTAAAACAGATAATACTTAATCTATCTACTTTATAGCATTGTTGTAAAGATATAAAGAAATTATGAATGTGAAAGTGCTGTGTAAAAGTTGTGTTACCAATGTAACACATTTTGTCTTTGTATTTTATAGTTAAGAATTCTCCTGATGTTGAAGATATCTCCAACTATAATTTCTGTTGTTCCTTTGTCACAATCAGAACACTGTCACTTTAGTAGGTGAAGAAAGAATACAGAGATATGTCTTAAGAAAAAGTCTAGGTAAATATAATTCTAATTTTCAGAACTTGGCATAAGAAACCAAAGTTTCTAATAGAGCTAATTAAAATATATTTATCTCCCAAATTAATCTCATAAAAAGAGTGACAGATGCAAGAAGGAAGGGGCAGGGGTAAAATATTTCTCATTCTAGTCTTTATTTGAATTGAGAACAGAACAGCATGTGGGATGTGAAATGTGTCAGTAACTACTATAACACATGACCATCTAATATGACAGAAAAAAATTAAGTGCAATGATTTTCTAAGATCTTGTGCCAAATTTCAACAAGCTTCCACATGAACTTCTGTACACTGAACAAATAGGAACAGAGTTGTTGCTTGCTGTGTCTCTAAAACCCCGGTGGACCAATCAATTAAAAATATAATTCAAGCAAATAAGTCAATTAATAAGTATTTTTCAAGTGTCTATTCAAGTCACTGTGACTTATTTCTCTCAAATAACCCCCAGACTTCAGCTGTAAACATTAGCCACTTGAGTGGATGATGAAAAACTGGAACTAAATAATGATTAGCTCAAGTGACATTTCCAGGATTATGCAAGTATCTGAGTTTGCGTTTAAATTTAGGTCTTCCTAATTCCATACCCAACGTACTCTTCACAGTACCGTGGCTCTGCCTCTAGAGAAAAAAGAGAAAGTTTTAAATTTAATTTTCTTCTTTTAAAAATAGAAATGTAAAGGGCTGAAACTCTGAGTAGGTACACTGGAATCAGACAACCAAACACTTAAGGCTAATTACTTATTGGACAATACTGTATTAACATATGCTTGGAAAATGGCTGTTCCCACTATTCTGTGCTGGCTCAATCTTTTGGTGAATTGTAGGAGGGATTAGGGGGTAGAGTAAAACAAGCCAGGGTCACTTTTGTGGTGGACATGGATGAGGAGAAGTGAGGTAGTGGAGAGCTTGTGTCCATTCCCTTCACTTCCATCCCTAAAGATCAAGAATAAAGACCAAGAACTTTTTGCTTATCCTGATTCTGGCTGATTCTAAGGCATCCAGGGTCCTAACTTGATCTTCACACAGAAACATTACATTCTTAAATCAGAGAAATGCTATAGACATAGCTTATCTAGATTTTGGTAAAAGTTTGACAATATCTCATTCTACTAATTTACAAAGGATAGGTAGGTATTGGACAAGATAAAAATACATAGGTTTGGAGCTTAATGAATCAATGAAAACAGAATTTATTGTTTATGTAAAATCTTGGACTAAGCATTAGAGAGACAAAAAGACAAGACATTCTAATTATTAAAAGTTGCTACTTCAAATTTTATGGAAAAGTTCCATACAAGGGTGTAACAGAAAAACAAAGAGGTCTTCTTCTTTAATGACACTTCCACTGACAAAATTATATCAGTTTCTGATGTCAAGAAATTTGAAAGTTGCAAGCAATTGAGGATAGGATCTTTATTTTCTGGGGCTTCAGTAGTTATTGCCAAAGCATCCACAGGAGCAGTTGCCAGACTGTATCTCCAAAGGGGTTGTTTCCTAGCATAAGGGCTCCAGACACTCTCCTACAAGCATCACTATTCCAAAGTCTCCTTTAAAAAAAAGAATATGTTTCAGTTTTTATTCAGACACTATCAGTTCTTTCTCTGGATATGGATAACTTTTTTCATCATAAATCCTTCAGTGTTGTTCTGGATCATTCTATTATTGAGAATAGCCAAGTGATTGATAGTTGATCACTTTACAATATTACTTTGTATTGTGAGGTTAATTTAGTAGATATGGTTGTGTCCAAACTTTCAGGTTCCAGATTCCTAATTTCTGAGCAACATGTCTTGAAGCATCTTGTACCCAAAGAAAGGGTTTTGAGGCATTCATTGAGAAGAGGGCCACACTGGCCAGAGCTTACAATACCCTGAATACAATATAGTACAGAGAACACAATACTTTGTTAAGAGTAGTTGGATTAAAACTTTATTTCAGCATTTTGAACAGTACCTTAGAGTAAACTTTCTAAATTAATTAGCCCCGTACTATATGTAGTCTATCTAATAAATAGTCAATATGATCAGGAAGGAATCCATAGTCATTTTTTGTATTATTTAAACTGCAAACTGGTGTGCTTTTGGTAGGGAATACTCTGTTATATTTCTTACAAAGTCTGTTTGAATAATTACATTCCATGGAAAGTAAATTCCTCAATGGCAGGGATTATTTCATTCTTGGTATTGCATTCCTAGTACTTAGTATGGTGCTTATCACACAGAAGGTGTTTAATAAGTGCTTGTTAATTTCTTGATTGGAATGAATTAGATCCAGTAACTGGGATGAATTAATGAGACCACCTAAGCAGCACTAGTTTGAGAAACAAATTTTATATTTGGAAAAGGTCAGGTTTTTTGTTGACTTCATTAGGCTTTCCTGGTTGCATTATACTTTATGCTATCATCAATCTGTTATCATTAATCTTAATCATCATCTTAATCATTCCGGAATCATCAGGGGAAGATAGAAGGAAAGAATAGGCTCCAAGAAAAAGAAGTATTAGAAGAAAGAAACTTGCATCCCTCTTCCCTAAGAGAAATAAAAATATGGAAAAAGGAATGAACTTTTTACAAAAGAGTTATTATCTTTACTGAAAAAGAATATCTATATCAGAAGCTGGTAGTGACACAGAGTAAGGGAGTAAGGTGGGGAGGTGTTTAATGACAGCATTATCTCTCCACACAAACACACAAACACACACACATATTTATAAAAGAATAATTGAGACATTCATTATTTGGCTTTTGGTTTTTGTTTATTTTTTCTGATATCTTTTTAGGATTGATATCTTTGCCAGAATTGCTAGGGGAAATTTCCTAAGAGTTCTTTTTTCTGGTTACCAAGATCTCATAGCTAAGACTCTCTTTCTTTTCAGAGGCAGCTATGTGGCACAATGGATAGAAAGCACTGGAATTGTAGTTAGGAAGCCCTCAGTTCAAATCCAGCCTCAGATACATCCTAGTTGTACAACTCTGGATAAGTCATGTAACTTCTTTGCCTCAGTTTCCTCATCTGTTATAGTAAAGGAGGAGAGAAACTGTGTTCCCTTTGAATCTGTAAAATTCATACTCTGAAACTGTGTTCCCTTTAAAGTCATCACTCTGAAATTATGCCCCCTTTTGATCTGAGAGATCAGGATCTCCCAGGCTCCAAGGAGTCTAGAGAGAGGGCCCATCTTCCCAGGATCAGAGAAGCAACACTATTCAAGGGCAAACCATTGATCTTTTGGAAAAGTAATATCCTTATTCAGGAAATTCTAAATCCTCATTCAATTGAGAAATCCTGGTCTGATCAGCCTCAGACTGCCCAGAGCCTTCCCCTCCCGCCTCCCACCCAGAGAGCTACTCATATAACAGGTTTCCTTGCACTCATTTCTTTGTAGAATGTACAAAGCAGGACTCTGCCTGCTGAGAAGGCATTCTCTTCTCAGTACCAGCCTTCATTTCCCTAATAAGATTTTGCCACTAAAGAAGTCAGTCTCTTAGGAAAACTGGCTTCCTGTCCAACAATAAATTTCCATTTTTGCCAATTAATACTTCAGGTTCGTCAATTCCTTCATGAAGAACCTGTGCTGATCAAAAGGGATTTTATAACAACCCTCTGACTGCCATTAACCTCATCAATAGCACCAGAGTTGTGGAGATCAACTGAGATAGCCCTTATAAATAGGAATAGTTCAGATATTCCTTTGATACAAAGACAAAGGATATTCTAATTCCTTCTTTTTTATACAAAGCTGATGCATGAGAAGATGGTTAAGTTTTTTTTTTTTAATTAGAATGACAATTCATATTTAAAGACGTTAAATGATTCTTTGGTATATGATTTTAAAACCAAAATTTTTCCCCAAAGTAATGTGTAGATTGCTAGTCTTCTGTATTTCAAAATTTATTCTTTTTAAGGAAAAATCTGTGGGTTATTTAATTATGTGTGAAATCTAGCAAAGTACATTACAGCTGATTTTAAGAAAATATTTTCACTCATAAGATTACTTTTGTTAGAAATTTGAGGAGCAATTTAGTTTACAAAGAAAATAAAGGGGGGCCTTATAGAACAGGAAAAATGAAGCAGAGTACACATGTAGGCAAAAAGTGGGTAATTCTATAAATAATTTTGTTAAAGGTACATGTTATTTTTGCTTATTAATTAACAACTGTCTTAATAAAATGTATTGTTTTAGTATATTTGTGGCCATTTAACTTATTCTGAAAGGTCAATAATTATATTTTAAACTATTTTTGTTTGTTTTTCCTAAGCTCCCTAAACTCAATGTATTAAAAACTGAATTATTTTTTCTCAGCTAAACTTGTCCTGCTCCCTGACTTTGTCTTTGCAAATGACACTACCTCACTTTGCTTTCTACCAACTTAATATCTTACACACTTGTCTTCCTTCCCTCATATACACATATCCAATTGGTTATGAAATGTTGCAGATTCTGCCTTTGAAACAGTTCTTTAATTCATCTTCTTCTTTTTTCCCCATTATGCCTACCTTAATTCAGATGTATGCTACAATTAATTATAATTATCTAGATTATTGTAATTACCTCTTGCCTCTTTTTACCTGTAAAGTTTTTGTACCTCTAGTTTTTACTTATTTTGATTCATTGTTGGAACCATTATACACATTTTTTTGGGGAAACGGATGTGAACTAGGGATTTCATTGTAGTAAAAAGTAAATGAGTAAATGTCCTCTATCATTGCACATTAATGATATCTCTGCAATTTATAATATTAGAGTGTTGTCTATTTGCATTGAGAGATTAAATGACTTCTAAAAGATCAGGTCTTAAATTCATATCTTCCTAATTCTTGGACCTGCCCACAAAATCTTCCTAATATACAAGTCATATCACTCCATTTTTCAAAACAATTTCATTATCCATTGACTAGGTAATAAAATAAATTCCTCCTTTTATTTAATGCCATGTACATTCTGGCTGCTAAACTATATATATATTTCTCTCTCTATTATGTATATATGTATGTATATATCATTTTGCTAGCTATTTGTGCTATAATTACAGGAAATCTTTGGAAAGACCAGAAATGGATGAAATATATTGTAAGTAATTGCTTGGCTATATTAGACACTTCTGTTAAAATAATGGGAAACTGGTAGCTATTTAAGGAGAAGAAAATCTTTTAACTAGTTCCTGATGAACACCTAAGTTAGATAAAAATCACATTTCCATATTGGTTGTTTGCAGAATGATAGTCATAGGACCATAGTTTTAGAGGTAATTTAGAGATAATCTAATCAACTTTCCCCATCCCAACTATCTTCCCATAACTCACTGTCTAGAAGAAGACATTGAAACATAGTGAGGTTAAATCACATCATGAGAGTCAAACAACTTGTAAACAGAAAAGCCAGTGTTCAAAGTTTGACCCTCAGATTCCAAATACATATCTTTCAGATAAATCCTTGTTGCTTGGAAAGTACATGTTCACATTATTTGCATTTTCCAATGTAATATTTCAGTGTGTCTTCCCTGGCTCAAAAACTAGAGAGAGAAATTAATGATATACTATCTTGTTATAGGTTAATTTTCTTTATTGTATGCTTCAGAAATACTTGGTACTTCCATGATGGCAACAGCTTAGTTTTTTTGATAAGAGCAATAATCACATATTCTTAGCAGTTCTCTTGTATCATTTCTTTTAGTATAAATATTTTAAGAAAAATATATTTTGTTGGAATATCCAGAATTCTTAAAATTATCGGGAGTTTCCTATTATCAAGTTCAATTGTTTTGGCTTTTAGGAAATTCATTCATTCCTTCAAGTCTATTTTTATGGTTGTTTCATCCTATATTTTCTTCTATTTGTGTATTTCTAAGTTTCAAATCTATTAATGTCTTCTTCACAGACTCTACAATGTTGGAGTAATCCTTCATCATGTACTGTGTGTTTTCCACTCTACTATTAGCGTTCCTTAATTCCACTTTATGAGCTCAGATTTTAAAGTTAATTTCTACCCTAATATCTTATTTTTAAAGGGTAATTTCTTCTTTCAACCATTCTGAAATTTCTTACTCTTTTTCATGATATCTAGAGAACCTGAAAAATTATTTTTTATTATGAATTTTTATTGTGAGTTCATTTTCTGTAATATAGTAATTATTCTATGTGTTACCGTTTTTGGATTAGTACTTTTTTCCTTCTTCTGGCTCTGTGAATTTCAAGGTAAGTTGCGTCTATCTGAGAGTTAGACTCATGTATCCTTTCTCAGAATTTTTGCTTTTCATTTTTTCTTATATTCCTACTAACTTGTCAATGACTTTATTCTTTGTCGCCTTTCCATTGCTTTGCAACTCTTCTGTCTAGATCTGGAAGGTTGGAGATTTTCAGCCTTCTTGATCTGAGGGCTGTGGATTTGATAGGCACCCCTAATCTGAATAAATTTTGTGTAAAAAAAAAGCTGACTCTTTCAAATTTTTATTTTCAAAATTTTAAATTATTTTTGGCTTGAGAAAGACCCTGCCACCAAACTATTTCTGTGCTGAAATATCTTTCAACCTCCCCTTATCCTATAGTGGAACTCACTTTCCTTTATTTGTGCAGAATCAAATTTTTTTTTAATTCTTTAGACATTTGGGAAAAGTGGTTAAGATTGAGATATTTCCAATGGGAGTGAACTGGACTCTGAGACATAGACCTGGAAATTTTTTTGCATTTATTATGCCCAGGCTGAGGAAATGGATTGAAGGTGAGAAAGGTTAGTAAGAGTTTTGTATATTTAAGTTACCCATGTTATTCCATGAGGGTTTTTTTGGTCCACTTGTATCACGTTTCTGTTTTATCTCATGGATTCAGTTTTAGATACCATAGTTATGACAAACATTTCTTTTAAGTTCTTAGTTTGGGTAATTCTGCTAATCACATGACACTGGCCAGAATGTGCAATGTATTTTTGAGTAATGCTCTAGGAATCCAACCCATTACTCTGGAAGGTTTAGTAGTATACTATAAATTGAGGAAACAAGTAGAGGGATTGTTATCTGTGGCATCCAGGAGAATATTACAATAACAATGTAAGAAAAATATTAATATTAGGCATTTGCCATGGTTATGAAACCACTATTCCTTCTGTCCTGCCTCTCAATCCTTGCTTAGATATAATACTTCTCAATTTTTTTTTTGCCAAAAGTAATCCTAAATTACTAGTTACCTTCTTTATAAAGGAACACTATTCATAATAATGTGAAGAATGAACATTATAGCCTCAGGAAGTTTTATGGGAGATTTATGAAGGGTATGGATCTGAAAACATTTTCCTCAGCCCTGTCTATATTATCATCATAGAGATTCAGATGCTACACCTACAGTGCCATTTTTAATAATTCTGTTGGAAGCAGAGGAAATATATAATATCAATGTCAAATATGCTGAACCAAAGGTAGAACATTAATACAATAGTCCCTATCATAGAACAAATTTCAGAAAATGCCATAAAATTTAAAATTGAAAGGAAAAGTTTTAGTTAAAGTCAAATCAGTGTCAGTTCCTTGCTTAGTTATATTGGATGAGGGTATGGTCAAGTTTTAGGTTTTATTTTCTAGAAATTTTTTTTTTAAAGTTTACTCACTGCTCACAAAATATTCTTTTCTTAGGCCTTTTTTCATGACAATGTAATAAAACTACTCAGACTTATAGCCCTAAAAGAGTTCTAATGTGGTCATGACACCAATAAACAGTTTACAGCATCATCAGCTCACTGCTGCACTGCTTTATGACCTTTTATATAGTGTAGCATGTAGAGCATTTAACTAGAGTATGAGGAAACTAAAAATTTCTTGGTGAGAATGGAAAAAAATGCATTTATTTCCATATGCCCAGTAGACTGCCTAGTCATGGCATCTAGTAGGTGAAACCATAATATTTGATTTAATTAGATGAAAGGCAGAATATTGTATAAATTTGTTGATTATGGCAATTTGTTGTATTTTCTGATATTTTACAAAAGAGAATTTTTTTTTTGGTTTGGGCCCATGATTTCATGAGAAAGAGATCAGAATTTTAAGTTACCTGAAAATGTTAGATACTTAGCTTCAATTCTAATGTCATGGGGTCATAAGATTATAGATAGAGAAATAATGAAAATATCTAGCCTAGTCCACTCTTTTTATTTTTTTATTAAAGTTTTTGATTTTCAAAACATATGCACCCTTTCAATATTCACCCTTGCAAAACCTTGTGTTCCAAATGTTTTCCCTCTCTTTCCCATGCCTCCCCCCTTAGATGGCAAGTAATGCAATATTTGTTAAACATGTGCAATTCTTCTATACCTATTTCCATAATTATCATGCTGCACAAGAAAAATTAGATCAAAAAGGAAAAAAAATGAGAAAGAAATCAAAAAGCAAAAAAAGAAAACATAAACAAAAAAGTGAAAATACTATGTTGTGATTCATCTCAATTACCACAGTACTTTTTCTGGATGCAGATGGCTCTCTCCATCACAAGATTATTAGAATTGGCCTGAATCACCTTGCAGCTGAAAAAAAGCCATGTCCATCAGAATTGATTTTCTCACAATCTTGTTATTGCTGTGTACAATGTTCACTTATCTCCACTCATTTCACTTATCATAAATTCATAAGTCTCTCCAGGCTTTTCTGAATTTATTCTTCTGATCATTTCTTATAGAATAACAATAATCCATAACATTCATATACTATAATTTATTCAGCCATTCTCCAACTGATGGGCATCCGTTCAGTTTCAAATTTCTTGCCACTATAAAAAAAATTGCTACAAACATTTTTACATATGTGGATAATTTTCTCTTTTTTATGATGTCTTTGGGATACATGCCCAAGAGAGACACTGTTGGATCAAAAAGTACGCACAGGTTGATAATCTTTTGAGTTCTGTCATTTTAAACATGTGGAAATTGAGGTGTATGAAAGCTTAATTCCTCAGGTAATAATCAGTTACTTTTGACAAAAAACAAAACATTAAAAGTAGAAATACACCTCCCAGTCAAATAATGACAAATAGGTAGTTTCAAATAAATAACAAAATGATATGGGAAGTTTAAGGCAGATCAAAAATGAGGCAAGATAATACTTTTTTTTTTAAAGAGTGATCCTTAGTTATATAATTAGAAATGTTGCTCCACAGGTGGTCAGACACAATGACCACCCTTTCTAAATTTAGCCTTCACTATAATCTGACTCTGATGCTTCCTCCTAGTGTGAAGGTAAGCTGAATTCTCAAAGGCTATGTCAAGGGTTGGATTTCTGGCAGATCTTACCCAGAGCAGAATGCTTATGAATACAAATTAAACAATAGATGTAATCATTAACTAAGGACCTGCCCAGTTAAATTCAGATGAGTTCATCACAAAGAGACTGGCTGGCCACCAGAGGAAAAGACAGATTGGTTCTTTGTAACTCATATTGATATTCTTCCAAGATAGGGGTTCTTAACCTTTTTTCTGTTTGTCATATACCTATTTGATACTCTGGTGAAACCTATAGATCTTTTTTTTACAATAATATTTATTTCCTTCATTTCATTTAGAAGTTAATGAAAATTAAGATGTATGTTTCCCTCTCCTAGTTTATGTTCCTGGTGAAATTTATCCTCAGAACCCCTGGGTATCTGTGGATTCCAAATTAAGAACATTTCTTCTAAGATATGGAAGGTCTGCAATCATGGAATAGCTGGAGAATCAAGGATCTTTGGATCCTTATAAATCTTTTATATACCACACAGAATCTTCTTTCTACATAGCCATAATTATTTCTTCAAATGTAAAGGGAATGTCATTCAACAGGAAAGGTGGGGAAAAAATGGTTTCATTCATAGATCCTTTTATATGCATCAGAGATAGACAGCATAATTAAGTCACTGAACCTGGGGTCAGAAGAGAGTGGTACACAATCATGGCGAGTCATTTAACCTCTTAGATAATCTATTTTCTCATCTATAAACTGAAGATAAAAACGCCTAACCTACCAACATCATAGGTTGTTTTTCTTTTGAGTCTCAAGTGACATATTTTTGTAATCATTAAAGTCCTCTGTAAATATTAATATTATTTTCTGTTTCTCATATTTTATTGTGTAATTCAGATAGATATGGTCCTAGGAAACTGTAGTTTCCTGAAATTACTATTATTATTATTATAATTAATTTCTTATTCTAAGTTCTGTCCACTGATGCAGAAGTGGGTTAAATTACTGCTTGTGAAACTGAATAAAAGTGTTAGAATATAACCTTATTATTTGTAGGCTTATCAAAATCATTAATGACCAACATTGGTTGGAGACAGAAAAGTAGGAGTGTACCTCATTAAATTTTTTGAAATAATTTTTATTTCTTCTTATAGTTCTCTACATTTCAAAATCTTTTCATCTCATATAGATTAGAGATGGTGAATTTAATATCTGATAAGACAAATTTTTGTAGATTAATATTGTCTCAATGATAGTGACTAATCATTTTATCTGTAATAACACTCCAATTTCTGCACAGGTAACATAATTAATTCTGGAGGAAGAAGAGGACAATGAATAGTACAACAAAGAAGGAGGCAACTGTATTGTACCCAGTAGGGAACTAGCTGTGTTAGGAAGAAATGATTTCAACCAACTCTGTCTCTGTCTCTCTTGTCTGTCTCTCTCTGTCTTCTGTCTCTTTCTCTCTCTGTTAAAAAGTGAATTTATTTAGAGGAAGAGGTTACAGACAAAGTGAAGGGAAACAGTAGACACCAGAAATGGTAAAATTTGAAATAGAGTTGGAAGAGCATGTAATTAGATTGACCACAGTTAGCCAGAGTCAGGAGAAAGACACCATTAGAGGGAAGGCACCATGAGGAGAGAGAGAGTAGCTTCATAGTGAGTTTAGTCCTGAAAAGGATTTAGCCTCAAGCATTTCTTCTGATGCCTACTGGTAACTATATGACCTTGGCAACCCACTTAATTTCTATGCCCTCAATTATGTTTTTCTCTCTATCTGTCTGTCTCTGAATTATAAAGGGACTTTCTTAACCTAATGAAATCATAGTCTAGCCTCTGACTAGGGGAAAGAAAAGAGCGATGGGACAGGTTAGCAGAAATTATTTTCTCTTCTCTTTGTCACACTCCTATAAATTCTTATCATCCTAAAATTCCCAAGACTGAGTAGGCTTGAGGTTACTGATTTGATTTTTAATAGTTTTTGCATTTGTTTGTATCTTCTGAAAAAAATAGTTCTTGTGCCTATCAGTTGTTCAGATCGCTAAATCTGAATTTTCTTTTTGTCTTCTGTAATTTCCATTTAATACCTGTAAGCTCCTTATTTTTGAATGCCATAGTGACCTACAAATAAATCTAATTTTCCACTGATTTCTGCCTCAATCTTTTCAGACAAATTCAGCAGAACTTTGCAAGCTAGAACTATGTTTTTAGATGTAATACATTTAAAAATAGAGAAATATTGCTTGAAGCAAAAGGCAACTGGGAACTTAAACACAAAACTGTATTTCTATTTTCATGGCCTCTTTAGTGATATGTTTAAGAAAAATGCTTTTTGACAGTAGCTGGAAAAGAATAATAGCTTTTCAGTATATTTTGAAGAAGAAATTACAGTAATCAAAGCAAATAAGTCAAGAAGATGTCAATATGATATATTTTAGCAATCCACAGCTGAAGTCCAAAGGAACAAATGTTAAAATATCTTTGGTCCTAAATCCTTCATGTTCTGTTGTCATGGACTAGAGAAAGTTCTGAAGAAAAACCAGAGGAAAACTCTCACTCATTTACAGTCAATCGAAAGGATTTTGTTTTGAAGAAACATACTAAGTTAAAGAAAAATGAAAATGATGGAACTTCTACAGGAAATACCCTTCTGATACATTTGCCTTCTTTTATTTTCTGCCAAAGGAAAAAAAGCAAACAAAATAAGTTTTTTTGTTCTTGTAAATGCCTGACCATAAAATTATTAACAAATATTAACAAAATATTAATAAAAATGAGAATTTTATAAAATTCCAAGAAGTTTGCAAATTGGATTTTTTGTCTTTCTAAATACACGCTCAACAACAAATATTTTATTGAATTTCTACTATATGGAAAATACTATAGTAAATTCTAGATAAGATTCTGCTTTCTTGACAGACTAGAAGTGATGTGTGGAAGGAAATCTAGAATTCTGAGATCCCAAAGATTAGAAGGGAAGTATCTGATGGGTTGAACAGGTTTTGGAAATTCCTGGACTGTCAAATTCAAATAACAGCTGGAAGTCTACTTTGGCCAAAAGAATGAACTTTCAGAAAGTGATTGTATTACACTGTGTTTTAATTTCATGATACCTTTAGGTGAGAGATAGTTCCTTTTCCAAAGCAAACCAAACCAAGTCTACTGTTCTCTCATTTGCTGACAGCTGTCATGTGTCACAGATATTATGTCCTCTTGTTTCATTTTACACAAATTTGTGTGAGTTATGACATGAGTCTACCTTTCTTCTCCTATCAATTATAATCCATGAGCTTTAAAAAAAAATCCTCTTATTTGATTATTTATAGCTTTATTTTGTTTGTTTCTTGATGGACATATGTTCTTAATACTTTTCAATAGACTGATTTCTGGATAAGTGGGATGTCATTGAACATTGTCACTTATCCTAGGGCAAATGAAATATGTTTTTTTTTAATATATGTCTTCTAACAGACCCCCTCATGCCAGTCTTCCACCTTCTGAATGTTTTGTGAATGAATGAAAAAAAATATTAAACATCTACAATATGTATACATCTATGTATATATAGGTATTTTCTTAGCTAAGTCAAATAAAAAATCTATAATCAATTAGCCTATAAGGACCTTACATGTGATAAGCTTTGTACTAGTTTCTGAGAATTCAAAAGTAAAAGAAAAACAACTCCAATTCTCAGGATAGTTATATTTTGTTTTGTAGATCATGTGTACATAGATAAAATTATATATAGAATAAATTAAATATAATTAGAATAGAGGAACCAAACTATTATTATTAAGCACCTTCTTTGTACCCATCATGGTACTAGATGGTGAGAATACAAATATAAAGAGTGAATCATTCCCTACTCCAGGGGCTTACCTCCTAAGACTTTCAGAAGCTGTTCTCCACTTCTGGAGATTATCTTTTGGACTTGCTCAAGACAAAATATTCATCATCTTCCTATAAATTTAGGGATAAGCATTTCCAAACAGGTTTTAAAATGAGTACCCACATGGAAATAATGGATCCACCAAAATTACCAAAGTCTGAAGGAAAGAAAAATATATTTTGTGCAAAGGGACTATAAGACCTTTAATCAAGGGTGCCTTTGTCATCTATCTTATCACTGTATCCTAAAGTCATCAGGATCTTCTCATCTGCCCTTACCCTATGGGCTCTGGAACCCAGGCACTGTTTTCTTATCTTATTATATTATGTACAGCAAAGTTTCTGGACCTTTCTCAGGTGCATCACTGTTACTCTCATATTTAGAAGCATTTCCATATGCTCTGCAACTGAAATCTTTAAGTACATTTTGTTTCTTTTAGTCCCAGTGGAATGTAAATTGCTTGAGAACAGGGGGTAAGATTCTTTTTTTTTTTTAATTTATAACCCCATTTCTTAAATTGATGCTTGATAAATAGTAGGTGTTTAATAAAAATGTTTTTTCATTCATTCACGTAACACTTACTCAGAAGTTGGAAGACTAGCATGATGAGGTCTAGTAGAAGATAGATAAAAAAGAAATAAAACACATTTCATTTGCCCTAGGATAAGTGCCAATGTGTAATGACCACCCATTTATCCAGAAATCAGACTTTATTAATTGAAAAATATTAAGAACAGATGTTCATGTAGAAATAAACAAAATAAAGCTATAATCAAATAAAAGAAAAGGAAACTTTTAAAAGCTCATGAATTATAATTTATATGAGAAGAAAGGTAGACTCATGTGTTAACTCAGACAAGTTTGTTAAAATTAAACAAGAAGACATAATATCAGAGACAGCTGTCAGTAGCAGAGGGAACAGTGGATTTAGTAGTGTGGGTTACTTTGGCAGAAGAACTAACTCTCAGTTTAGTAATTCCTAAAGGTGTCATGGAATTAAAGCACAATATAATACAATCACTTTCCAAAAGCTCTGCATTGTTTTGGCCTAGTCCAAGTTGGATATATCACATATTCTTGAAATAGAGAAATGTTCTTTGTGTGTGTGTGTGTGCAGTAGAAAATATCATATGTCTCCATTGCATTTCTGTGGCTTTCCTTGGAATGGCTTTTTAATTTTAGGGTTCAATGCAATTAGCATGATGTCATCTGGAAAACCTCAATAAAGAATCCCTTTCTTTTATTTTGCTTCATTCATTTTTTTCTAATGTGGATATAAATAGCATCTGTTTTTATATTTATGTTAGTAATATCTAATTTACATCAAGTTTTATGCTATTATTTTGTATTTTCCATATCTTTTCATTCTTTTTTTGATGAATGTTCAGAAAATACAGGTATGTGTACTGAAATGTTTATATGCTTTTGGCCTATTTCATTTCTTGATTCTAAACTACAATATCTATTTGGGATTTTTGCCAATTTTGTGATCATTTTTACATTGATTTCACTGATTGATTTAATTTGAAAGCCTTTATCAACTTCTTCATAGGATTTTATTTTTCAATGGATATAGGCAGATAGAGTCCAATGATTTTTCATACACTGATTATGAAAAATGACAGGAAAAATTACTTAATCATGAAAACTGTTTCTTGTTGCTTTGGGTCACATGATGACAACTTTGCCAACTCTTTTATTCATCTCTTTATGTTTTATGGCCATTTATACTAAGAATGTCAATGTGTGTTTGTTTCAGTTCTTACAGTACCATGATAACTAACTGATTGCTTGAAGAAAGATGATATATAATATCCAAAAGTTAAGTTAAAAATTGGTACAAAAATATGATTATCAAAACCTTTTTTTTTCATTTCTTCTACTCCCATTGAAAATGTAGATCAGCTAATTTATACTTTAATGTATTTAACATCTACTGGTCATCCTGCCATCTAGGGGAGAGGGTGGAGGGAAGGAGGGGAAAAATTGGAACAAAAGGTTTGGCAATTGTCAATGCTGTAAAATTACCCATATATATAACTTGTAAACAAAAAGCTATTAAAAAAAAAGAAAATGTAGATCAGAGAGATCTACATGCTGTATTCCATATTAAATTAACACCAATATGAATGTTTTACTTCTGATTATTATGTCTTGTGCATCATATTTATTAGTCTGGAGTTATCTTTCCTTGGTGAAAGGAACTACTTTTAAAGAAACTTCTGCCAATTAAAATCTGCACAAATTATAATCTTATAATTATGCCTGGAGCACTAGAAATTAAATGGCTTTCCCACTATCACATAACATCTATGTCACAAGTGAGACTTAAACTGATGTTTCTATATCATAGGCTCTCTAACCACCATATCAGTGTTGTCAAACTTAGATAGAAATAAAAGATCACTAATTCATGTTTAAGAATTCCTAAGAGCTATATATTGACTTAATTTTAAAATATAATATTACTATGTTTTTTACTGTATTTTTATTTATTTTGTCAAATATTTCCTAATCACATTTAATCTGTTTGTACTTATCATTACTGCCTCAGGGATGGCTACTTGTTTTTATCCCTGACTATATACTATGTTCTCTCATGATTTGAGTATAGTGTATTAGATGTTTGCTGAATTGAATTTGTAAATTTTATAATGATAACGAGTTTAGCATTTTCTATATTTATCTAAAAGAAAGCAAATACCTATATAAAAATAAATTCATTAATTCACTTAGAAGATTATATAACAAGAACATTTTGTGACTATGCTGTTAGAAACATATATAGAGCTTATCATTTATTTTTCAATTGCTAAACTTCTGGAGGAAATAATTTCATCAGAGAAGCGTATAAATTAGTAAGTAATATTAGATGAGGTTACTTATGGAAATTTTAGAACTTTTATTCCATAGATATTTCAAGTAAATTATTAAACCATTTTCTAACCTGGAGGTGAAAAAGGAAGATAGAGCAGAAAATAAATGAGATTTCTTTATTCCTATGATCCTAATAAGAATCCTACTTTCTACAGAGGCACTCACATTTTTATATAATCTTTCATGGACACAAAACACTCCACATATTTGAAGAATATTATGGTGTTATTAGAATCTGATCTTCTCTAGTTCTTTTAAGCAATGATCTCATAACAGTTTTGAGTATCCTCATTATTACAGTCATCCTTGCTTTGGCACACTCCAACTTATCTATGTGATATACAATACAAAGGACTTTTCCTTTTTAAAATTTTGTTGATATTGTTTTATTTTTAAATTATAAAGATTTACAGGTCTCACTTTGCATTCTCAGAAGTATATGGACTATTTCAGATGTGATATGAATATGGAATAGCCTACTGATAATATGTCCAAAATCTTCCACACTATGCATCTCTAACGTTAATTCTTTCACTTTTCAATTATACTATTAATATAGTTTAGTCCATTAAAACTCCTAGGTTTCCTCTCATAATAACTGTTTTCTAAAGAACATACTTTTTTTCTGTTTTGAACACTGATTCTGTAATCGAATGTATCAGACAAGTTCATACCATATGAAATTAGATAAACATGAAGACATCTATATCTTTATCAAAATAAGCAACAGTAACTATCTAAGCAGAGGGCCAAACACTGAGTCTTTTGATATATAACAATCAATTACCTTCCAGCTGACAATGATAATAACTCTGCATTCAATCACTCAGCTAGTTCTACATCCAATCCTAACTCTAATACAATCCAATTTACTTCTCTTTCTTTGTTTGTGTTTGGAAGTTGTCTTGTAGAAGATGAGTTAAATTACATCTTTGGCATTCCTTGAATATGGTAATTATGAAAAATGGAAATGAAGTTAGATGTTCATGACTTTTCTTTAATAAACTCATATTGATTTTCACTCATGACCTTTCCTAAGTGTGCACAAGTTTTCTCTATTAATAATTATTCAAAGAAATTTATAAAGTGTCATTTTCAATTTCACTAGCCTACAATTTGAAGTATCCACTCTTCTTCCTTTCCCTTCTCTTCCCTTCACACACTCCCCACTATTGGACTCTTACCTTTCTTTAGTACTATGACATTTCTCCTGTTCTTCACATTTCCTCAATGATTGTCAAGAATAGCTTTTCAGTTCCATTCTCAGATTCTTTCAGTGCTCTGTGATAAAGTTGGTTTGGGACAAGTAATTTTAATTCATTAAGAATATCCAGGTATTGTCCTATTTTGAGTTTTAATTTTGTTAACTATGTTAGTTCTCTCCCTCCCAGTCTGAAGCTAATCTTCTTTAACAAAATAAACAGAAACAAGAGAAACTGAATAGTTGTTTTCATACATGAATCCTTCTTTCCAAAAAGTTCCTATACGAGCTCCTGTGTAGCCCCATCATTCTGAAAGCCCTTCCCTTTTTCTTCCTCATGACAATATATTTTGATTTTATAAGCAGATTGTCTTTCTTCAAAATCACTTATCCTTTTTGAACTGACCTCCTTAACTCTGAAATTTAAGGCAACGCCTTGATATTCATTTTTGAAATTTAAAAAATATGCTAAACAAAAATGTATCACCATTTTTAATAGTGAATAGTAACCACCTTCCAATGCACCTCCCTCTCCAATTTCTTCTTTATTTGAGTCTCACTACATTTGCCTAAATTAATTTAAATTGTTTAAGAATTAGCATAATTTGATTTGATTTTTTTTAATTCAACATGAACTTTTAAAGAACATAAAATTACAAAATCTCATTATGTTGTCACTACTGCACAACATTTTAGTTTCTCTAAAGAATTAAGTTCTAAATTCAAACACATTTTGGAGCCCACAAGGCTACTATATTCTCTTTTAATGATTCCCCTCCCAATCTTTTAGAAGGCTAGCTAAGAAACAGATGGCTATAAATCAGCACTTCTACCCCATCGTGACTGAGTCAGCTAGAAATGGAAGTAGTTCCAGCTTTTTTCAAGTTGCTGCCTGCACTGAACAATCAGAGAGCATAATTTCTTTCTTTTATTTCTGAATCAAATGGATTATTCATGAAAGTGCTAGCAGAATGCAAAGCATATAGTAGGCACTTAAGAAAAGCCAATTGATTGATACTATATGCTAGTTGACAAAGTGCTACACTAGTGTCATTTGAAATAATGGATTATTTTTAATTTCTCTAAGGTCAAACCTAGATTTAATCATCTTTACTACAAACAATTTTAGTCTCTCCTTTGTTTAAACATGTGAAAGTGAGTATATTAATGTCTATGAAAACTTCATATGACACTAATTGTGAAAATGAATGAAATACCATGGTAAGTTATAGTTGTATAGTTAGTAACAACTATAACCAAACTGCTAGAATCAGATCATTAACACAGATGACTCTTGTTTCCAACAATTGGTTAGACTTATTACATTGACCCACAACAATTTAAGAATACTTTTGATAGATATCACCATCCTGAATATTCACAATTTTCAAAGTATATGGAATAAAACCTTTCAAAATATGATGCTATTAGTCTATAGAATATTAGCCTTTACTCAATTGTTTTCAATTGATTAAAAATTAATAATTTCAAATACTTAATAGTTCACTGAACATCAAACAAAAATAAAAACAAAGAGAAGAGTGATTTATTGCATGCCTATTTTTATCTGATATTACATCAAAAATAAGAGGAAAAAAGCTAATATTAGCTGACATTTATTTAGTACATTAAAATTTATAATGCACTTATGTTATCTCATTTGATCATACAAATAATCCTGTGATGTAGGACTATGGATATCACTGTCCCAAAGACCATAATCCTCTCCACTCACATGAACATCATCATAGTTTTGGCTTTCAATTTTCTTACTTGGATTGTTGTTTCCCAATTGACCTTCTTGCATTCAGTGTTTCTCATCTCCAATACACCTCCACACAGATTCCAAATAAATAGTTATAAGATACAAAGATGCACTTTATTCAAAAACTTTCCATCCAGGATGCCCATAATTTGGAGAATGACTGAATAAATTATGACATATGAATGTTATGGAATATTATTATTCCATAAGAAATGATCAGCAGGATGATTTCAGAGAGACCTGGAGAGACTTACATGAACTGATGCTAAGTGAATTGAGCAGAACAGAAGACTATTATACATGGCAATAACAAGACTACATGATGATCAATTCTGATGGACATGGCTCTCTTCAACAATGAGATGATACAAACCAGTTCCAATTGTTCATTGATGAAGACAGCCAAATACACTCAGAGAGAGGACTGTGGGAACTGAGTGTGAATGACAACATAGCATTTTTGCTCTTTCTATTGTTTGCTTGTGTTTTGTTTTCTTTCTCAGGTTTTTTGTTTGTTTTTTCCCTTCTTGATCCAATTTTTCTTGTGCAGCAAGATAACTGTATAAATATGTATACACACGTAATGTTCTCTCTAAAATTTAATGTTCTCCATTGAGATTTTCTTGGGGTCTCTGGAGGCAGTTTTTGCTTCAGTTCAGTAATCACCACAAGTATAGCCAGGTATTAAAGTCCAAATCTTTTATTGTCTCCTTCAAAGTCTTGTCTCCTTTCCTGGGGCCCGGTTAGCTTTCTTAGAGGCCTATCTCTCTCCTTGCTTCCAAGAGCTTGAACTCTTGTTGCCAGTCCTTTGCCTCTGCCAACTTCTGCCTCTAGCTTCCTCTGAATATCTCCTAATCCAAAGGTTTGTGCTTCAGCCTCCAGCCATCACAAAGGTGGATGATGAAATGAATCTGTCTCAGCTTCTGAGAGCTTGTAGTGCACTTGTCTCTTTTTTGGCCCTAAGAGCTTCTAGCTTATGTGCTCTGCACTGACTACACACCAATCATTATATCACTAGGAAGCCATTATTTGTTGTAGGGTTAAATCAATGCTAAACTAGATTTAACCATTGTCTCCTCAATTCCACTTAGTACCTTGTTTCAAGTTCTGGCCCATAACATCTCCTTGTAGGATTAAGTCAATCATACTGAACCATTTAAATTAGATAACTATTGTCTCTATCGATTCCACTGACATAGTACCTTGTAAGAATCCTTTGTTTCAAGTTCAGAGTTCTGGCCCATAACATACATATATTGGATTTAACATATATTTTAATATATTTAACATGCAGTGGACTACTTGCCATCTAGGGGATGGGGTGGGGGAAAGGAGGGAAAAATTTGGAACAGAAGGTTTTGCAAGGGTCAATGTTGAAAAATTACCTATGCATATGTTTTGTAAATAAAAAGCTTTAATTAGCCTCATTTCCAAAATATATAGAGAACTGACTCAAATTTATAAGAAATCAAGCCATTCTCCAATTGATAAATGGTCAAAGGATATGAACAGATAATTTTCAGAGGATGAAATTGAAACTATTTACCACTCATATGAAAGAGTGTTCCAAATCATTATTGATCAGAGAAATGCAAATTAAGACAACTCTGAGATACCACTACATACCTGTCAGATTGGCTAAGATGACAGGAAAAAATAATGATGAATGTTGGAGGGGATGTGGAAAAACTGGGACACTAATGCATTGTTGGTGGAGTTGTGAACGAATCCAACCATTCTGGAGAGCAATCTGGAATTATGCCCAAAAAGTTATCAAATTGTGCATACCCTTTGATCCAGCAGTGTTTCTATTGGGCTTATATCCCAAAGAAATACTAAAGAAAGGAAAGGGACCTGTATGTGCCAAAATGTTTGTAGCAGCCCTGTTTGTAGTGGCTAGAAACTGGAAATCGAATGGATGCCTATCAATTGGAGAATGGTTGGGTAAATTGTGGTATATGAATGTTATGGAATATTATTGTTCTGTAAGAAATGACCAGCAGGATGAATATAGAGAGGACTGGCAAGACTTACATGAACTGATGCTAAGTGAAATGAGCAGAACCAGGAGATCATTATACACTTCGACAACGATATTGTATGAGGACATATTTTGATGGAAGTGGATTTCTTTGACAAAGAGACCTAACTGAGTTTCAATTGATAAATGATGGACAGAAGCAGCTACACCCAAAGAAAGAACACTGGGAAACGAATGTGAACTATCTGCATTTTTGTTTTTCTTCCCGGGTTATTTTTACCTTCTGAATCCAATTCTCCCTGTGCAACAAGAGAACTGTTCAGTTCTGCAAACATATATTGTATCTAGGATATACTGCAACATATCTAACATATATAAAACTGCTTGCCATCTAGGGGAGGGGGTGGAGGGAGGAAGGGGAAAAATCGGAACAGAAACGAGTGTAAGGGATAATGTTGTAAAAAAATTACCCTGGCATGGATTCTGTCAATATAAAGTAAGTATTAAATAAAAATTTTAAAAAAACTTTAATTAAAAAACAAAACAAAACAAAACATTCCATCCATTCTCTTGTGCCTCAGGATAAAATGCAATCTCTTTAGTAGGTCATTTCAAAACCTCTATAATCTGACTTCTGGTTCAGTACGATTTCATACTCGTATACCTCCCTTCACACACAATGTTTTCTACTCAAACTGTATTACTAGCTGCTCCTTGAAAGCTGTTCTTTCCTCAGGCATTTTCAAAAGCTAACCTCCAGTTTTAGAATGAATTCTCTTTCCTTCCCCAATCTAGTCCTTCTATTAAAGACAAAACAAAACAAAGCAAAAAAACCCAACTTTTTTTCAAAATTCCATGTTGAACAAAATTGTTCTTTTACCTGTTTCAAATTGCCTTGTATTTTCTTATTAGGAGATGTGCTGTATTCCTCCTAATGTACTGTACAATCTTTGGGAGAAGGGATTGTATTGTTTTTGTCTGTATCACTGGCATTATGACCTGTATGTAGTAAATGTTTTCTTTCAGAAGAACTTGAACCTCAGAGAGGTTGACATACCCAGGATTACAAAGCTAGTAAATGATTGGTCTGCTTGTGATAAGTCTCTCTCTGTCCCAGTCTCTCCTTCAATTAATTGTCAAAATGATCCTCATAAAGTGCAGGACTAAGCATGTCATTCTGTCTACTCAATCCATTGCCTCTTTATCACCTATTTGTCTCTTACAGCTTTTCCCACTTTTATCACTTCCCCAAAATTTCCAGTCTTCATACCTCTTTTACCTTCTCCATATATATTTTATCTTAATAATACTAGTCTTCTTGCTGTTCCTTGACCAAGACATTCTTTATGCTAATTCGAGCCATTTTCACTGGATCATCTTCATACATGGAATTTTTTTCCTTCTTCATTTCTGTCTGCTGGATGTATGTGGCTTTTATCAAGCTTCCATTAAATTTTTGTTTTCTATATTCTTTTCCATTCCTTAACTTCTGTTGTTGATTATTTTCAATTTATCTAGTGTATAACTGGTTCCCTGTATACTTTTTATTTATATTTCCTCTCCCCAATTAGACTGTGAAATTCTTTTTTTTTTTTTTTTTTTTTTTTTTTTGCTTAGGCATTTGGGGTTAAGTGACTTGCCAAGGGCCACACAGTTAGGATGTGTTGATGTGTTAAATGTCTGAGACCAGATTTGAACTCAGGTTCTCCTAATTTCAGGATGCTCTATGTGAATTTCTTTAGAGCATTTATTATCTTTTATTTTTCTTTGCATGTTCAGTGCTTAGCACAATGCCTGTCACATAGTAGGTGTTTAATAAATGCTAGGTGACTAAGCTAAATTTGATTGAATCCAGGGCAACTTTGCTTCAAATAATTCAATGTTTATTTTTTTTTTCTGCACAGATGTACCTTTGTCATGTTTTAATTCTATGAGGAATTGGACATACATACATACATATATATGCATATTTATGGATATGTAATTACATATATAAAATTTATATTTTTTTGATTCCAGAAGCCATTAAGCAAATAAGTATCTTTAAAAATCCATCTTCCTACATTGCTGCCAGTAGTTATCATATATCACTTTCCGTGAGATTGATAGTTGCAATTTTTTCCCCCATAAGAATACAAGGGATGGCCTTTCAGGGTTGGAGCCAAGATGGCAGAGTGAAAAAAGTGCTTAGCTGAGACCACCAAAAATTCTTTTCCAACTTTAAAATAATATTCGCATTAAATTCTGTAGTGGTAGAACCAATGAAAGTTGGAATAAACCATTCTTCTAGTCCCAGAAAACTAAGGAGATCACAACAAGAGATATGTAATATGGGGATAGAAATGTGAATGAAATACTAGTATTGGGACTAAGTTATGATGAGAGAAGCAGCAGCATGCTCAAGGGCTCCCCAATTGTTTTGTAATAAGGTAAGGGGACCTGGCAACTGGTCATAAAGAGACAGAATAGCCCTATATTAGCACTGGATATAGAACTAATTGCTATTTGGCAGCTCCTTTGTCTATACCCATTATGGGGTGATAATGCATGGGTACAAAGGAACCCTTTCAGATGAGAGGGAATGGAAGACCCAAGAAGTTGTATCACTTTCAGTCTCAAGAGATCAGGGACTCTGAAAAGCAGTATCTATTGCAATTCCCAGAGATTAAAGGCTCTTCCTAGTTAAGGGTCAGAGTGAAAATGAGGAGAGCAATGATTATACTCTTCCCAGATCATACCACCCCGGTAGCATTGAAAATATACAACTTCCCAAAACTTTCTTTGAAATTAGCTATGCAAACAAGCCTGAATCTTGAGACAGACCTTTCCCCACCTTCCTTTACCATGGAAACAGAGCCCAAAATTAAAAAAAAATTCCAAAACAGGGGAGGACTGCATGAAGATGGTGGAATAGGTCAGAAAATTCCAAGTACTCCAGATTTCTCCAACAAACAAAATAAAATTGTGTCTCAGGGCTAATATAGACCTGTTAAAAAACAAAACAAAACAATAAGATTTACAGTAAAACAAGGGTCCTCTCAGAACAACCAGGGAGGACAAGAAGAAAGAACTTAATATAGAGAATGAAATATTGTCAAGTGTAGCCACCTCCACACTAACTCTGCTGAAATAAGAAGTGAGGAGCCCTGGGATTTCCTGAGTTTGGAAGTAGCTTCAGTCCAGACCATAGGAATTTTCACTTCTGGGGCATTGTGGAAAGTCCTGGTTCTGGTTAAGGATGATGGAAAGAATCTCTCCTAATAAGGAATGCAAGGCCTAGTTGTGCTGCTGAGATGTGGCCCTACGCAAGAAGGAACCAGCATACCTGGTGAGTGCAGAAGCAGTGGATGTGTACAAGAGGGTAAAGTTCTTGGCTTGGAATTTCAGGCCAGAAAGGAGAACTAATGTGAAGCCAAAGACACCATTCCTCCCATCATAGCACCAGAGATTATTACATTAGTGCTCATTAAATAACAACAACAACAAAACAACAACAAATATGCAACAAAGAAAAAACCCAATTGTAGACACTTACAATGGGAATAGGGAAAATGGGGTTCATCTCCAAAGGAGGATAATAAAGTAAAAAATTGCCTCCTCTATTCCAAAAAGTAATGTTAAATGACTAACATCCCTAAAAGAATTCAAAAAAGACTTTAAAAATCAAATGAAAGAGATTGAGGAAAAACTAAAAAATAGTAAGAACAATCCAAGAAAAAAAGAAAATTATGAAAAGTAAACCAACTAATTAGAAAAGAAGATTCAGGGACTTGAAGAAAAAATTGATTCTGAAAATTAGAATTTGGCTAAGGGGAAGCCAGTGAAGTTATAAAGAGACCAAGACATAATAAAATAGAAAGAATGAAAAAATAGAAGAAAGTATGAAACAAAAGAAAATCAACAGATCTGAAGAAAGGATTAAGAAGAGAAAACATAAGAATAATTGGACTTCTTGAAGGCTATGATTAAAAAAAAAAAGAAACTTGACACAATAATATAAAAAAAATAAATTGTCCTGAAGTGAAAGAACTAGAGGGGAAGTAGAAATAGGAAAAAAATCTATGAATTACTACCTCAGAGAGATTAAGTAAGGCATATAATAATTGCTACATTTCAAAATCACCAGGACAAAAGAACATTCTACAAGCAGCAGCAGCAGCAATTTAAATAAGCTGGAGCTACTATAATAATCACACAGGACATATCAGTAGCTACAAAAAGATCACAGGTCCTGGAATACTATATATCTACAATCAAAAGATCTAAGATTACTGCTGAAAATATAAATGGCAAAATTAAGCATAGTATTGAATGAAAAAAATGGATATTCAATGAACTCACAGGTTTTCAGAATTTTCAGATAAAATGAGGTAACATTTGTTTGTTTGTTTGTTTTTTTAATAACTTTTTATTGATAGCACGCATACCAGGGTAATTTTTACAGCATTATCCCTTGCATTCACTTCTGTTCCAATTTTTCCCCTCTCTCCCTCCACCCCTTCCCCCAGATGGCAAGAGTCCTTTACATGTTGAATGGGTTGCAATATATCCTAGATACAATATATGTGTGCAGAACCGAACAGTTTTCTTGTTGCACAGGGAGAATTGAATTCAGAAGGTATAAATAACCCGGGAAGAAAAACAAAAATGCAAGCAGTTTATATTCATTTCCCAGAGTTCTTTCTCTGGGTGTAGCTGCTTCTATCCATCTTTGATCAATTAAGGCTCTCTTTATTGAAGAGGTCCACTTCCATCAGAATACATCCTCAAACAGTATCGTTGTTGAGGTATATAATGATCTCCTGGTTCTGCTCATTTCACTCAGCATCAGTTCATGTAAGTCTCGCCAGTATGAGGTAACATTTGTGAGTCAGTTTGCAAAGCAAAATATATAAATGTTTGTTATTACATATATATTATTAATATCACATATTACAAAATATAACAATATATCCTATAATAAATTATGTTGCTTTATTATTAATATGCCTATACTTATAGCTTTAAAGAGAATTATTTTGTGTGAGGTTTAAATATCAAAATTTTCTCCTTTACCAAAGCAAAAATACAAATGTTTAAATATTCTACATGTATACACTTAAAAAGATGAATCGGGTACTATCCTGATAGCTGAGAAAAGAAATGGATTTAGATTCAAAGGACTTGGATTCAAATCTTTGTTTTTCCACTTACAACTTCTATATCTTTTATAAAGTTTCTTTAATTATCAGGACTTGAGTTTTGTTATCTATAAAATGATATTATTAAGCTACACTCTGAAGTTATTTCCAGCTCTAACTCTAAGATTAAATTGAATCCTTAAGATTTTTGACTGATCTAAAATTAATTTTTTACTGTTACCTGGAATAGTTACCTCAAATCTTCAGATGATTACCTAAAGTATGTAAATAGTCAAGGCTCAAATAGTTTACTTGAAAAAAAAAAACTTATTTGTATAATTGTCTCATTCCTTCACTTCATTTTACAGGTGTAGACAGTCATAAAAATAGCTGAAGTAGTCACATATTTTTTAAATGAAGGTAAGCAGAGATTTTAACTCTAATTGTGAGCTACTTTCCTCCAAACCATCTGTTCCTTTATTTTTCAAGCATTGAGGCTAAATTGAACATTATCACAAAAGGAATAAAAATCTCCCTGTTTAAAAGAAAGACTCCCCCCACCAAAATATGTTGCCTTACTGGATATGTCACTGGGATCCAAAACTCTTTGCCTGAAGGGAGATTTTAGCTGATCTAATAAGTTTAGGACAGAATCAGGTGGCTTTTAGTTTTGTTATTAAATATATTGATAATTCCATATTATAAAGTGTTATAAGACTGATATATGGTCATTTCAATAATCAATCTCCTTAGTCTATTGTAATAGTTAAAAATATTTTGGAGTGCAAATTATCTCATATAAAGAAAAACATTACTATGAAAAACTATTTTCCAATGAGGTCAATTTTTGTTGCAATTTTTTTGTTTTTATGTGATTATACAAACATAATACATATCAGTATGGATAGATTTGGTATTCCTTTTCACAAGTCTTAAAAGGCTTTGTTTTTTTTTTTTTGTTTTTTTTTAAGAAATGCATTAGTTTCTGTAAGCATATTTTCCAGAGAATAACATATTTATGTGATTTGTGTCTTTTATAAGCAAAAATACAATTGGTATTTTCAAAATCATTATATGGGATAAAGATATTATAAGTAGTAGTAGTAGAAAGTACAGAAGAGTGTGCAGTAAAGAAAGCCCCGTGTTTAAATATCATTTCCAATGTTAGATTTTAGAACATAGTCAAGTGATTTAACCCGAGTTTCAGTTTTCTCCTCTCTAAAATGGGGATAATTAAAGCAATAGACTGTACCTCACAGGATTGTCCTGAATATCAAAAGAGATAATGCATATGAAGTATTTTGCAAAGTTTAAAGCATTAGACAAGGATTATAATTTTCTTATGCTAGTTCAATAATGGGTGAGTTAACGATTTCATCAGTCTGCAGAGTCCATGTTGACATAAAACCCATGCACTCTGTCCCTCAGTAGCTAGTTGTAGCAGAAAAAAATCATCACTTGATAATTACCAGTCTGTCATTAAACATTCAATAACTACCTCCTATGTATAAGACTTTGTGCCATGTCCTGGGAAAACATAGAAAAGCAAGAGAAGCTCTTTTTCAAAAAGTTCACAATCTAATGAGTAGACAAGATGTAAACAACCATGTAAATAGACATAATTTTGGACATGTCAGTTGGGTGGATTTGTTTTGCCTAATTATGCTTATTTGTTAGAAGGGTTCACTTCTTCACATTTTTAATTGGGATAAGTCTCAGAGAAATCAATTTGACAACAGTATACCAAAATTAAGAAGGCTATTGGAATTATTATAAATATACAGACAACAACCAAAATAAGTTCAGAAGGATGCAGTGCCATAGGATAATTTTGAAAGTATTGTATTGAATTAACAAAGTAATTTTTAGAAAAGCAAGAGTTACTATATTTTTCCCTGCCTGCATTTTTGATTTCCTTCACAGGTTAATTGTACAATATTTCAGAGTCCTATTCTTTTTGTACAGCAAAATAACGGTTTGAACATGTATACTTATTTTGTATTTAATTTATACTTTAACATATTTAAAATGTATTGATCATCCTACCATCTAGGGGAGAAGTTAGGGGGAAGGAAGGGAAAAATTGGAACAAAAGATTTGGCAATTGTCAATGCTGTATAATTACCCATGCATATAACTTGCAAATAAAAAGCTATTAAAAAAAAAGAGCAAAGCAAAGCAAGGGTTATAAAGAGACACATCTATGATGTTTTCTTTATCTGTTCTTTGTATATGAAAAGTTAATTTTTTAGTTCAAATTCAGAATAAAAATATAAATAAAAAACAAAAGCCTACATAAAAATGCTGCTAATAATATTGGAAATGTCAGTTAATATTGTATGAAAAAATAGAAATTCAACAAGCTTTTTGCAGAGGACTTTTTTCTCAGGATTTTCAGGACTTTATCTCAAACTTAACAGAAAATTTAATATATAAGAAGAAGAAAAAAATATATATATAATATATATAAGAATGAACATCAAAGATTAACTTCAAGGGATTCAACATGGACAAATTATGTTATTTGCATGGAAATGTATACCACATGTTTAAGATTGACATTAATAATTGGGTAGCTGAAAATAAAGATTGGGTCATAGTTGATTATGATCTAATTTTAAATAAAAAACAAAACTGTCTAGTAAAAGGTTAAAATACTAGTTATGTTATAAAAATGAGGTACAGAGGAAGAATAGATACAGAGGCATTAGAGAGGGGGAAAAGGGCTTGCAGTGCTGAAAAACTATTCCTATTGCAAATGGGTTAAATAGTGAATACTATACATATACCATGAAGAATATAGTATCCATTTAAAACAATAAAGAAATAAAGGAAGAAGGAATAGGTAAGGTGGGATATAGAAATATATATTTAAGACAACTTACAGTGTACATTAATGGGCAAGGGATAAAGGATAAGGTGGGGTACAGAAGAGCCTACAGAATAATGGTAGTGAGATAAGGTGTGAGATCAAGGAAGGATGGCATAGGATAAGATAGGCTTCAGAAGGATGTTTAGATTAACAGGAATGGGATAAGATACACAGATTAATGGAATGGGATAAAGAGGGAAAAGAAGGATGGAGAAGGAGAAAATAAGGGAGGGATCCATGGATGGGTAGAGCTTAAGTAATCACAAAGCAAGTTAAGAAACAGAATTTAAGTAAAAGAGTTAGCAGAGACAGATGAAAAGAGAGATACATAAGCACTACAACAAAAATCAGGAATTGGATTTATTAAAAAAAAAAAGTAGGGCTAGCAATCATTGATCTCATACAAAGTCAAACTGATCAACAAATACACCAAATAATTATAACAACAATAATACAGCTACTGATAAAAATGCATTAAAACAGTTTAATATATGTTTCAATACTGGATATTCAGAATATGTAAGCTATGAAGAATGAAAAGATGTCAAAATATAGTTAGAAGAAGAGATTAAAATCATGTGGAAACAGGATGAGGAACATATCATCCCTGCTGTTCTCTCTGTTTCTGGACTAAAACCAAGAATGGTTTCAGTGAGTCTAAAGAGAATGAGTTTATATCCTAATCCTTTTATTCAACATTTATTGTATCTACTAGATATTTATGGAATGTTGAATAGAAAAGAATGACAGCAGGATTCAACTTGTATCAGAACTATTTCTATCTGAATACAATAAAAATGTTGAGAATATGATTATGTGGATGAAGATGATGATAATAATAGTGATGATGATGATGATGATGATGATGATGATGATGATGATGGATATGACAAACCTAATGGTGATAGCAAGAATAACAGAGAGCAATGATAATAAATCAATTATATTTATTGAGGACTCCCCAGGCTTTTTTGATAGTATTCTATCAAATTTCTTTTGATTTCTTATAGAACAATAATATTCCTTCACAATTCCATGTCATTATTTATTCAGCCATTCCTCAATTGATAGGTGCTCCCTCAATTTCCAATTTTTTATCTTGAGAAAAGAGGTGCTCTAAAAATATTTCTACATATAGGATCTTTAAAGAAAATATTATTTTGGGATTCCTGCCTGGTGTCACAGGATATGCATGATATCGTAACCCTTTTGGCATAGAACATATGTTTGATCATTTAAAATAATTATTATTTAAAAGTTAACATAGAACTTTCTGATGGTCTATTATTTAACGCTAATTCAATGTAAAAACAATCTACTAAATAGTCTGAAATTGAAACAAAGGCCTGAAAGTACCAATTATAATCATACTTTTAGTTTATAAAAACCATGACCTGTCATCTCTTAATGCTTGAAGAAATGCTTATCTACATATCTTTATTATTTAGTATTTGAGTTTAATCATGCTAAAAGCTCTAATAATATTTGATGTTTAATGAGCTCTGGAAAGAAGAGGTAGGTCATCCTTTAACTACATTTCTTTTCTTTTTTTTTTTTTTTTTTTTTTTTTTGTATGTGTGGATAATGCTGAGAAACTTCAAACCATTAGGAAAAGAAATTTGTTAACATAAATCTAATTTCATTTCAGACTACATCTTGAAACTGTGCTAGGTGAATAATGGATAAAATGCTAGGCCTGGCTTTCCTCATCATAATCCTGTGATGTAGGAAGTAAAACTATTTTATTTTTCCATTTTATAGATGAATAGCTTCCATGAAGTTAAAATACTTGTATAAGGTCACAAGACAAAAAAGTGGTGGAGCCCTAGCTAGAACCCACTTTTTCTAATTTCATGTTGAAAGAGAGAATGATGGTTTATTTTTCTTATAATGGAGATCATAGAAGGGACTAGAAGGAATTTTATGAGATAATCTGTTGTACTACCAAGGGAAGTAAGGATTTTATACCTTTCTAGACCTTCAAATCTTTTAGTTTTCCCTTAATAACTTATTCTAGCAGCACAAAAGATATAGGCATTTGATAACTTATTTTCCCTTCTAAAACAAAATTTCATCCACAGATGCAAAATATGTTAACAAAAATCTATGGCATTAGGGCTGAGGTTAGGAGGAAGTCAGATGGCAAGGTGGGTCAAGTTGGATGTCGATGACTTAGTTGCAGAGTCTGTAATTTTAATGAAATATGTGAAGCTATTCTATATCTAGCGCAATGAATTGTTATCTTCAATTAAATTTTTCAGATAAAAAAAAAGATGATGGTGATGAATGACACAGAAACTAATTAGAATAGAAAATGATTGATTCTGCATAAACATACATTTAAACAGGCTTTGTGAATAGAATTCCTCCTTTCTCTGAATCTATTCTATCCATCTAAACACAGCAGCATTCTCATGATCTCCAAACCAATAATCTCAATCTCTACTGTTGAAATTTCAGCTTGTTTTTGCTGGTAGGATATTTCATACTTCAAAAATCACATCTGTAATTTGCCATTAAAATTTTCTAAAAAATCATTGTTATTCTTCATCATGCCAGGGAGCCTGCTCCTCCTGGTGTGCTACATAGAGGACTGTTTTCTAATAGCAGGTTACTGTTAAGAGTCTGAAATTCACAGCTGAGATGAAATGGTCTTTGTCAGCAAGAATCCTTTGTTCTCAGGGGAGCTTTTGTAGATGAGGTGAATACAGTACAAGCTGATTTTTTTTAATGGCTATACTAATTTTGGTGCCTTAATTATACACATATTAAAGAATTCTTCCTTCCTTCCCACTCCCCCCACCCCATGAGCAATGTGAAGTCAAATATCAGAAATATGTAAGCTTTTTGGTTTAATTTTAAAATAACTAAAATAACTAAATTTTAAACTCAACATTTCACATTTAATATATTGTATAGATGAGGCTTAAAAGCCTTTTTTTTTTTTTAAAGCAGAGGCATAGTGCCATGGTATCAAACTCAAATAGAAATCGGGTAATATTGACTTAGTTTTA
The DNA here is from genome assembly GCF_016432865.1 of Antechinus flavipes. Taxonomy (NCBI): domain Eukaryota; kingdom Metazoa; phylum Chordata; class Mammalia; order Dasyuromorphia; family Dasyuridae; genus Antechinus; species Antechinus flavipes. The sequence continues at coordinate 523,303,370 of NC_067398.1, read as the reverse complement.
AAATGTGATTATATATGTGTGTGTGTTTGTATATATATTTATATATGTTTTTATTGCATTCTTACTTATTTTGTTAAATATTTCCCAGCGATTTTTAAATCTGGCATATTTAGAAGGGTTGCCATAGGCCAGAAGGATACATTTGATTAGTAGTAGTAGATAGATGAGAGTTGTATGTGGAATCAGGAAGAACTAACTTGGAATCTTATAACTAGTTGGATTACCCTGAGAGGCAGCTGGTAGCACAGTGGGGAGAACATGGGAATTGGAGTTAGGAAATTATTGTTTAGTTGTTTTAGTTGTGTCTGACTTTTTGTAACCCCATGTGGGGTTTCTTGGCAAAGATACTGAGTGGTTTGCCATTTCCTTCTCCAGTTTATTTATAGAGGAGGAAATTGAGGCAAACAGGGTTAAGTGACTTATCCAGAATCACACAGTTAATGTCTGATGCCAGATTTGAAATCAGGAAGATGAGTGTTTTTGACCTAGTCTGGCCCTCTATCCATTCTGCCATCTTGAAAGTCAAAAAGATGAGTTTAATATCTATCCTCCAGACATTTACTACCTGAGTGAGCCCGAGTCATTTAACTTAGTCACTTAGCCTCAGTTTCTTTAATGTAAAATAGGAATAATAATAACACCTAATTCTCCAGGTTGCTGGGAGGATTAATTAAGATAATATTTGTAAAAGAAACACAGCACAGTGAATAGCACATAGTAGGCACTTTATATGCGCTTAATCTCTCCTTCCTTAAATCATTCAACCTCTCTAGGCCTATTTCCTCACCTGTAAAAAAAAAAAAAAAAGATTCTTGGATTCAGTAATCTCTAAGGTTCTGTATAAATATTTGTTAATAATATACAGGGCTACTTGTCTGTGGGATAAGGTATTTTTTTTTTTTGTGTGTGTTGTTCAAAGCATCAGGTTCTAAATGTAGAGTTTCTATGTTGTCAGTCTTTACAGTTGTGCTGATGGCTTAAACAAAAGGAACAGGAAATTTCCTTCTGGAGATATCTAGGCTCTAATTGCATTTAGTAAAGAGTGTGTAGGTTATGACACTCCATCTGCCAATATAAGTTGTCATCTTCCCTGCAACTCAGAGTCATAGGGAGTTGTCTAGAGCATTGTACAGTTGTGACTTAGCCAGGGTCACATAACAAATATCTTTCAGACGCAAGATGAGACTAAGGTGTTCCTGATGTTAAAACCAGTTATCTCTCCACTCTATCAAAACAGCTGTTTTTTATTTACTAAGCTATAGCTGCCTCTAAAGGCAAATGAGTGACAAAAAGCAGGATTGTTTAGAAGGGAATACTCCAGGCATTTTAAAGAGTCTTTCAAACTTAAAGTCTTTCAAGGAAAAATAAAATATCTGCATGAATTCAAAGGGAAACTCAATCTAGCAAGGGAATTTTGGAATACTCTTGGGTAAAATTCTTTAAATCATACAAAAAAAAAAGATCAGTATATTAAGATTGTAGTTTGCTTATTTATAATAGTCAAATGAGGTTACTTGTTAGGGGAAAAAAAAAGAGTTGGGGCAGCTAGATGGTGCAATGGACAGAGCACTGGCCCTGGAGTCAGGAGGACCTGAGTTCAAATTCAGCCTCAGACACTTAGCACATGCTAGCTGTGTGTTGGGCAAGTCATTTAATCCCAATTACCTACCCCTCACTCCCCAAAAGACTCACTGAATCCTTAAGAATATATTTGGTTCAAGCAATCATACCTTTATGCATATATATATGTATATACATATATATATATATATGTGTGTGTGTGTGTGTGTGTGTGTGTGTGTGTGTGTGTGTGTATACTGAAAGTGAGTACGTATGATCTAATCTTTGTTGGTCTAGTGGTAAAAAATTCTTAATTTGAGCTCCATGAACTTTTAAAAAACCCACCACTATTTTGATAAAGGCATTTAAATATAATTGATTCCTGTGCAAAATATTGATTTTATTTTATGCCAAAAATATATATTTTTGCAAAAAAATAATATAATGCCCCCCAAAAAAGTTTAAAAAGCCACTGGTACAAGCATAATTCTTAACATCAGAATCCTATCTTCCTTTAAGACTGAGGTCAGAGGAAATCTTCCCTTCCCTGATCCTGTCAGGATCCCTCTTTAAATTATACCTCTTTTACTTAGCTCTCTCTCTCTCTCTCTCTCTCTCTCTCTATATATATATATATATATATATATATATATATATATATATAAAATAAATGTCACATCACTGAAACTCCTTGATAGCCAGAACTATTTCATTTTTGTCTTTTTGTCTCCAGTATTTTTATGCCCCCCTTTTTTTTGTGGCTAGTTCAGTGTTTATGTATAGTACCTGCCTAAGCTAATACATATTGAAGTGAATTGATTTCTTCTAACTAATTGCAAGAATTGCTGAATTGCATATTTATGTAAGTGGTTATTTCTGCATACTGATTTAAACCTCTCATTCTAGAGGTTTAAAACTCTGGAGCTACATGCTTAGCTTAGTGAAGCACAGGTATTGAAGCCAAGTTTAGTGTCTAGGCAATCCATACATCTAATTCCCAAGATCTTTCAGATATCTGTATAGAAAAGAAAGAAATGGCTTTCTTTTAATTTCTGAGGATAACTATTATCCCATAAGTGTCTTTAGTGCCTATTAACATTTGTGATAACTGGAAGTCCCTATATGGTTTGGAATGTAGATTTCTTAGAATAGTGAACAAGGAGAAGGCCCCCTTTCAGTATATGTGGAAATGACAAGATGGTAAAACAAATTAAGACAATCAGGTTTTGTAGTGACATCATATCAAGTAAGTTGTGTTTTTATAACACTACATAATGCCACAAGTTTTTTAGGAATTACTCCCAAGATCAAATTTTAAATATAAAAGCTTGCAAATCCAAATGCTTTATTTAATTCTGGAGTCTGGTTAATTTCCAAATCAAAAGTAAATGAATGTGATAATAAATCATGGTAAAAGAAAAAAAATCAGAAAAACACCTTTGTTTAAATACTATCCAATAATACTCCATATAGCAATTCACAAATAGGGCATTCATTAGATTGAAAAAAAATTATAATGATTTTCATATTAAGTGGATTTAATTGTTAATAAAAACCATCAACATTTTTAAAACCAGATATTCAGCAAGCATTTATTGATACTGGTATTAAAAAAGGGCAAAAGATAGTTTCTGTCCTCAAGGGGTTCACATTATAATGGTAGTGACAACATGGAAAAATATGTATTTATGACATAAATTCACTATGAATGTAAAATCATTTCACAGGGAAGAGAGTAGGATTTGAGTTGTAAGGTTTGAGTGTTTTGAGTGAGAAATTGCAAAAAAGTCAATGTTGTTGAATTATGGTACATGTAAAGAAGTTGAAGTGTCAGAAAATTGTAGTAGTAGAAAGGAATTAGGTTGAGAAGAACTTTAAAAAAATACAGTATTTTATATCTGATAGTAAAGGTAGTAAGGAGCCACTGGAATTTATTGAGTAAAGAGGTGACATGATCATACCTGGACTTTATGAAGCTCACTTTGGAAGCTGGTGAAATCTCAGGCAGGAAAGTCAACCAAAAGGCTATTAAAACAGCCCAGGTATGAGTTGTGAGTGGAAAGAAGTAGACATAGGAGAGAAGTTGTGAAAGTTGAAATGACAAGATTTGGAAGAAGATTGGCTATGTGAAGAGAATATGGGAGAGGAGCATCTGAACTGTGCTCCACTGTGACTATAAAGATGATGTTACCTTTAATAATAATATGGAAGTTGAGAAGAGAAGAGGATTTAAAAGAAAAAATTAATGAATAGTCTTTTGGTATAGAAAGAAGAGGCCTGGACAGAGCCTGGAAGGGACACCATCTATAGTTAATATTGTGAAATAGATGTAAAATCATCAAAGAAAACTAAGGAGTAGTCAGACAGGTAAAAGAAGTAAAGGAAAAAAAATGTTTTAACAAATAATTAAGTATGAAAGAAATTTTAAAAATATGAAAAACAAATGTTATGTCATCTTTTTTCTGAAAATAACTCACTATCAAACACAAATCTGATTTTCAGTAAATTAAATTTCAAAAATTTGATTAAAAAAAGATGAAACAAAGCTGCTTGAAAAATTATCACTCCCTTCTTTCCAAGGTGGTACACAAAAGCGAGGTCTTGAGAGTCCTACTGAGAACTCAAGATTTCACTGCCTTCTAGCAGATGCATCAACACTATTTTCTTTCCTCTTCTTTGCTCCTCCCAAGAAAGGGCCACAATTGTTCATGGATGGAATCTGGGGGAGGAGTTAGGCTGTCTTTTCCCAGTTTGAGAGACATGTGATAAATACTAAAGGATAACACAGGTACACACTAAATGAATAGGCTTCCTCCTCTCTCCTCTCTGAATAAGGCAGAGATTGGGCATGAGCAGCCTAGGACTCTGTGGAAAGAAGCCCAAGAAATAATCTGCTGAGAGTGTCTACTTGCTAAGACAAACCCAGGTACTACATGAATAAAATTACAAAATACTTTTCACACAAATAAAATCAGATCTAAGCAACTGAAAAAATATCAAATGCTTATGGGTAGGTTGAGCTAATATAATAAAAATGATAATTCTATCTAAATTGTTCTACTTGTTCAGTGCTATAACAATTAAAATGCCAAAAAATATTTTATAGAGCTAGAAGAAGTAGTAATATTTATCTGGAAGAACAAAAGCTCAAGAATATCAAGGGAATTAATGGGAAAGAGTCGAAGGACAATGGACTAGCAGTACCAGACCTAATACTCTATTATAAAGTGGCAGTTATCAAAAACATATGTTACTGGCTAAGAAAAAGAGTAGTGAATCAGTAGAATAGGTTAGATACCCATAACACAATAATCAATGACTACATTAATCTAATATTTGATAAGCTCAAAAACTTTAGCTTTTGGAATAAGAACTTACTATTTCACAAATATTTCTGAGAACACTGGAAAACAGTATGTTAGAAATTCGGCATAGACCTACATCTCACACACTATACTAAAAATAAGATCAAAATGGCTCCATAATTTGGGTATAAAGGATGATTACATAAGCAAATTAGGAGAGCAAGGGAAAGTTTAACTTTGAGATATATGGAAAAGGCAGGGATTAAGACAAAAGCAGAACTAGAAACAATTATAAAGTGCAAAATGGACAATGCTAATTACATTAAATTAAAAAAGGTTTTGTACAAACAAAACAACACAAACAAGATTAGAAGGAAAGTACAAAGCTGGAAAAAAATTATAGCCAGTGTTTTTGATGAAGGCCTCATTTTAAAAATACATAAAGAAATTTGTTAAATTTATAAGAATATGTCATTCTCCAAATGATAAATGGTCAAAGGATATGAACAGATAATTTTCAGATGAGGAAATTAAAACTATCTCTATTCATATGAAAAAAAATTCTACAAATCACTATTGATTAGAGAAATGTAAATTAAAACAACTCTGAGGTACCACCTCACATCTCTCATATTGACTATGACAACAAGAAAATAATGCTAAAAATTGGAGGGGATGTGGGAAATTGGTGGGGATTGGTGGGGATTGGAGGGGATTGGTGGAATTGTGAAATGATGTGCATACCTTTTGATCCAGCACTGTCACTACTGGATCTATACCCCAAGGAAATCAAAAAGGAGAGAAAATGATTCACATATGCAAAATTGTTTCTGGCAGCTCTTTGTGTGATGGTAAGGAATTGGAAAATTAGATGCCCATCAATTTGGAAATGGCTGAATAAGTTATGGTATATGAAAGTAACGGAATATTTATTTTATAAAAGTGATGAACATGCTGATTTTAGAAAGGCCTAGAAAGATTTACATCACCTGATACTGAGCAAAACAAGCAGAAACAGGAATACATTGTACATAGTAGCAGCAAGATTGTGCAATGATCAACCATGAAAGACCTGGTTCTTCTCACAGGTTCAGTAATCAAAAGGCAATTTCAATAAACTCTAGATGGATAGTGCCAACTGCATCCAGAAAAAGAAATATGGAGACTGAATGAAAATCAGCATAGGCTGTGTTTACTTTTTTTTTTTTTCCTATTTCTTGTTTGTTTGTTTGTTTGTTTTTTCCTCTTGTGGTCTTTCCCTTTTGTTCTGATTATTTCTCTTCCAACTGATTCAAAGGGAAATGTATTTTTTTAAAGAATATACTTGTATAACCAGAAAAAAAATCTTTTTTTCTTCCAAAAAAAATTAAATTAAATTAAAAAAGAAACAATCTGCATGATCCTCTCCTCTTGCCAATATCGTTGGTAATTGGTAATTCTACCAATATCGTTGTCATACTCACTTTTATAAAGATATATATTAAAAGCACATGAAAATATACTTGTATGTGTGTGTGTGTGTGTGAGAGAGAGAGAGAGAGAGAGAGAGAGAGAGAGAGAGAGAGAGAACAGGGATGGGAAAGGAGGAGGAAGGAAGGAAGGAAGGAGAAAAGGAAGGAGGGAGAGAGTCACTCAGACACACACACACACACACACACACAGAGACAGAGACAGAGACAGGAAAAGAGAGATGAAAAAAGGAGTCATGTAACTGCAAGCAGTCCAGTGTAATTGTATTATAAAATGTGTAGAGAGAAATAAAATGTAAGAAGACTGAAGAGGTAGGAATGGGTAAGAGTCTGAAAAGTTTTAAATACTCAATAACTGATTAAAAAAACACACAATATTTGATCCTGGAGGTTAACAGGAAGCACTTTAATTTTTTGGAGCAAGAAGGTGACAAAGTCAGACCTATGCTTTAGAAAAATCACTTTGGCAAATTAATAGGTTGGAGTGGGGAGAGATATGTGAGTCAGAAATACAAGTTAAAAGCCAATTATAGTGGACCAGGTAAGGATGAAGGGCTGAGTTAGAGTTGTGCTTATATGAATAGAAAGAAGAGGACATCTAAGGGTGACATTAGAAGGTAAAAATGAAAAGATTTGACAGTGGATTGCATCCATGGGGTGAGGAGCAGTGAGAAGTTGAGAATGACACCAGAGTTGTAGTACTAGGTATAAAAAATATAATGATACCCTTTGATAATGATAGCTTTGAGCCCTACCCTTTTTCAATGACTTCATGCTATTTCTCATCAAGGTACAATTAGACACCACGTGAAAGGATTATACTATATAGCACAGGGATTCAAAATGACAAATACAGCAAGCTTAACCTTATATCTTAATAATATAATAGGGCTTTATGAACCACATCATTAAAATCCATTTGAAAGTTTATTTATTTTTGGATTGTAACAGCTGTGCACATAATAAATTGCTTAAAGTTCAGTTTTCTATCATCTTGAGACTCAGACTGTGCTTTGTTGCTCTTCTGCAGTGACAGTGTTATTATCATCCTACAAATAGTTTAGCATTACTTGGCAAGAACATGACTATACATCCCAAATGTGACTGATTCACATTTTGCCAGCAGTGTTTACTTAATTTTAAGAGTGAGGACAGAGGATCTACAAAGTTCTCAAACCATATGGGAATAACACAACGTAGGCAAATAATAATCAAGCTTCCAAAGCGTCTATAAAATCAATATTTCCAGCTTCTTCCTAAAGATAAAATAAAAGATCTAGAACACATTTTCACTAAGATAAGGTAACCAATTCCTACAGTATCTCAATCCATTAGAGCCATTGTTTTGGAAACAGCTCAATTTCCTCATGTTGGAACAATGCTAGCAATTGCTTACCTGACTCACAGGCAAATGTCTTTGACGTCTCATCATGAAAGATAATTGCCACTGCATGCTTCTTGGTCTCTCGAGGCAGTCTGGTTATGTTTTTGATGTTGTGCAGTTCAGTTACCTTGAAAGAAAAAAATTAAACCAAAGAGATTGTATAAATTTTTAATGAATAATCTTTTACCAAAATATTCTATTTTCATTTTAAAAATCATTTCTAAAGGGTGTTTGTATTTTTATTGTTTTTTTTTTTGTTGTTGTTATTTTGAACCCTTAGATTTTCCCAATGTTGTCCTGCCTTTGGCCATCAGATTTATTATTTTTCAAGATTTTTGAATAAAATTTGAGCTTAATATAACTGACTCTCTTGGCTCCTTGCAGCTTTATACAAAGAATATCAAACACTTTTCTGATTAAAGAAAAAAAGGAAAAAAAAATGAAACAAACATTTCTAGAGAGATTTTACAAACTTTTCAGTTAATATGTCATTGTTTATTAACTTTAACTGCAGCAAGTTTTTATTACCAGGAAACTCAAAGCTGCTTGTTACTATAGTTATGATTTTTTTTATTTGTATACTACAGTTTCTAATTTTTTTTTCTTTTTTGGTCCTATGTGAGAGACAAATAGGAAATGTTTGATTTTCATCCTTTCCCTCATGTTGTCTTATGAATATTCAATAAGGGAGATTCTTATTATTTAACTACTTATTAAGTTTTATTTTTCCCTTAGATATATATTTAGCGAATATACTCATATATATATATATATTTTCCTTTTCTGAAGCAGTGTATTTAGTAGTTAAAAGAAAACCAGATGATATTAACTAGTACTTCAATGCAAGAGTATGATTTGTTTTTGCTTTTGTTAACATAATAAAAGATGATAGATTGATTTTACTTAAAATATCCTAAGAATATATAGCTTTATAAAAATTTATTCATTAGTTTTCAACATTTATTTTTATAATATTTTGATATCCATTTTTTCTCCCTCCCTCCTTTCCCCTTCCCAAAATGGCAATCAATATGATGTTATACATATATAATCATATTAAATAGATTCCCACATTAGTCATGTTAATCAGGACAAAAGAGAAAAACCATGAGAAAGAAAAAACAGCAAAAAAGAGAAAAGAATGCACTTTGATCTACATTCAGATTTCATAACTCTTTCTCAGGATGTGCATAGAATTTTCTAATGAGTTTTTGGGATTCTCTTAGATCATTATATTGCTGAGAAGAGCAAAATCTATGAGAGTTGATCATCTGCACTATGTTGACAATACTATGTACAATGTTCTCTTGGTTCAAATCACTTCACTCAGCATCAGTTCATATGATGCTGCTTGTTCCATTACATTCACATAAAGCAGTTTGCTCAGCCATTCCAAATTCATGAACATGCCCTCAATTTCCAAATTTTTCCACAAAGAGAACTGCTATAAATATTTTTGTACATGTGGATCCTTTTCCCCTTTTTATGATTTCTTTGGGAAACAGATCTAGTAGTGGTAATGCTGTAGCAAAGGAGTATACACAGTTTTATAGTTTGGGGGACATAGTTAAAAGTTACTTCATAATGGTTGGATCAGATCACAACTACATTAAGTCTTTCAAGTTTACCACATCCTCTTCAACATTTACCAATTTTTTTCTGTTAATCTGTTAGCTGTGAAGTGGTAACTCAGAGTTGTTTTTATTTGCATTTTGCTAATCAACAGTGACTTAGAGCATTTTTCATATTTTTTTTTCATGGATGGCTTTAATATCTTCATCTGAAAACTGTTCACCTTTTTGACAATTTATCAATTGGAGAATGACTTGTATTTTTTAATTTCTCTATAGCTTTAAAAATTTCAGTTAAATACAATACACATTTAAAAACTGACAGTAAAAATTGTTTCCCAGTTTTCTCCTTCCCTTCTAATTTTGGTCACATTGACTTTTTAATTTATTGTAATAAAATTTATTTGTCTTGCATTTCATAATGCTAGATATCAATTGTTGGGTCATAAATTCTTCCCCTCTCTCTAGATCTGACAGTTAAACTATTCTTTGTTCTCCTAATGAACTTATGGTCTTACCCTTTATATCTAAATTGCAAACCCATTTTGATATTGATATGAGGCTAAGGTTATGTTCTTGTAACAAAATATTTATTTTAAAAATTAGATATTTTATTCATCTGACATAATTTTGAAATGATTGAAAACTACCTAGGAAGTTCTATAAATTTCAGTTAAATACAATACACATTCTTTAAACTCCTACTAAGTATAGAGTGCTATCTTTGATCCTAAAGGTAGATATTAACCTTAGATGAATAGTTCCTGCTCTCTTGCAGTGTATAATTTAATATTATTAGGATAATTATTGTACTAAATTGAAAAATTTCTACTAAGCAATATAGATTAATTAAGGAAAAAAACACTGAATAACTGTCAATCATATGTATCTTACTTTCCCAATAAATCTTGCTAACACATCTATAAGAAAACCTCAACAGTTAACAGCAAAAACATTATCATTCTCATTAGCATTTATTGAACAATTTTTGAGTAATATTATAACAGAGAAGAACTGTACACTTTTAAAGGATTTTAGAGTTGTTCTACAGCAATAGGCAAGAATTCCCACTATAACATACAAAAACAATCATCATCTGTTTTAAGATTTTCAATGTTAAATACTAACTCACTATTTCATGATAGTCCATTAACGTTCTGGACCACCTTTAAATTTTAGGATTGAGTGTGGGTCACTCTTTTTGTTGTTGTTTGCTTGTATTTTGATTTTTTTTCTCGTTTTTTTTTTTTCCTTTTTGATCTGATTTTTCTTGTGCAGCATGAAATTTGTGGAAATATGTATAGAAGAAATTTTCTCCCTTCCTTCTCCATACCCTGTCCCCTAGATAGCAAGTAATCCAATATATGTTAGGATCAAGAAGGAAGGAAAAACAAAGCTGAGAAAGAAAACAGAATTTAAGCAAACAACAATGGAAAGAGTGAAAATGCTATGTTGTAGTCCACACTCAGTTCCCACAGGCCTCTCTCTGGATGTAGATGGCTATCTTCATCACTGAAAAAGTAGAACTGGTTAGAATCATATTGTTGATGAGAAACATGTCCATCATTGATTGATTATAGCCTTGTTGTTGCTATGTATAATGATCTCCTAATTCTGCTCACTTCACTTAGCATCAGTTCATGTAAGTCTCTCCAAGCCTCTCTGAAATTATCCTGCTGGTTGTTTTTTACAGAACAATAATATTCCATAACATTCATATACCACAATTTATTCAGCCATTCTCCAATTGATGGGTATCTACTCAGTTTCCAGTTTCTAGCCACTACAAACAGGGCTGCCACAAACATTCTTGCACATACAGGTCCCTTTCCCTTGTTTATGATCTCTTTGGGATATAAGCCCAGTAGTAACACTGCTGGATCAAAGATTATGCACAGTTTGAGTATTTTTTGAGCATAGTTTCAAATTGCTCTCCAGAATGGCTGGATGCATTCACAATTCCACCCACAATTTATCAGTGGGCCAGTTTTCCCACATCCCTTCCAACATTCATTTTTATCATTTCCTGTCATCTTACCCAATCTGACTGGTGTGTAGAGGTATCTCAGAGTTGCCTTAATTTGCATTTCTTTGATCAATAGTAATTTGGAGCATCTTTTCATATGGTTAGAAATAGTTTCCATTTCTTCATCTGAAAATTTTCTGTTCATATCCTTTGACTATTTATCAATTGGAGAATGACTTGATTTCTTATAGATTAGAGTAAATTTGCTATACATTTTGGAAATGAGGCCTTTATCAGATCCTTTGGATGTAAAAAAAATATTTCCCCAGTTTATTGCTTCCCTTCTTATCTTGTCTGCATTAGTTTTATTTGTACAAAAACTTTTAAACTTGATATGATCAAAATTATCTATTTTGTGATCAATAATGATCTCCAGTTCTTCTTTGGTTACAAATTCCTTCCTCCTCTACAGATTTGAGAGATAAACCAGCCTATGTTCTTCTAATCTCTTTATAATATCATTCTTTATGTCTAGATCATGAACCCATTTTCAACCTTATCTTGATATATGCTGTTAGGTGTGGGTCTATATCTACTTTCTGCCATACTAGTTTCCAATTTTTCCAGCAGTTTTTGTCAAATAGTGAATTCTTATCCCAAAAGTTGGGGCCTTTAGGTTTGTCAAATACTAGATTGCTATAGTCTTTGAATATTTTGTTCTGTAAACCTAATATATTCCATTGATCAACTTCTCTATTTCTTAGCCAGTACCAAATGGTTTTGATGACTACTGCTTTATAACATAGTTTTAGATCTGGTATAGCTAGTCCACCTTCATTTGCTTTTCTCTTCATTAATTCCTTTGAAATTCTTGATCTTTTGTTCTTCCAGATGAATTTTGTTGTTATTTTTTTCTAGGTCAGTAAAATAGTTTCTTGGGAGTTTGATTGGTATAGCATTAAATAAAAAGATTAGTTTTGGGAGTGTTGTCATCTTTATTATATTTGCTAAACCTATCCAAGAGCACTTTATATTTTTCCAATTGCTTAGATCTGATTTTATTTGTGTGGAAAGTGTTTTGTTCATATAGTTCCTGGCTTTCCCTTGGCAGATAGATTCCCAAATATTTCATACTATTGACAGTTATTTTAAATGGAATTTCTCTTTATATCTCTTGTGGATTTTGTTAGTGATATATAAGAAGGCTGATGATTTATGTGAACTTATTTTGTATCTTGAAACTTTGCTAAAGTTGTGGATTATTTTTAATAGTTTTAAGTTGATACTCTAGCATTAAATTTCATTTTAAAGATTCAGTTTATGATAGCCAGTTGAGATATTTTGGGGTAGAGAATCTTACATCCAACATCATAACTTATCCTTCTTAATTTTGTGACATTAAGACATTTAATAATCATATAATCTATCCTTTTCCAATTATTGATTAGATGATCTGTGGCTCAAATTCCATTTCCATGTCACTCTCCTCAGTGGTGGAGATTAATTATTGAATGATCTACAGGGAAATGTGATCATTAAAAGCTTGGGAGAAGAGAGATACTGGTCTTCTGAATTCCAGCTTTTAGAAAGAAGGAATGTGGTTCTAGAATCTTTTCAGTTTATTGAAGTAAAGAAAGACTTTGAAGAAATCAATATGTAGAAGAGCTGAAACTTTAGTAATGTCCCTATACCCAGCTTACTTCCCTGGAGACATTTGAAAATTTCCCTAGAGTAAGTTTTAAGTGAGATCTCTCTCTCTCTCTCTGTCTCTCTCTCTCTCTCTGTCTCTCTCTCTCTCTCTTTCTTTCTCTCTCTGTTTTTTCTCTCTATTTCTTTCTTTCTCTTTATATCTCTCTCTTTCTCTTTCTGTCAATAAGTTATATTTAGATAAGGATATTGATAAGTTCACCTAATGGAGCAGAAAGTAAGGTAGGTAGGTATATATATATATAGCAAGGAGAATTAAAATGATCTAATTAGTCATGGAAGAAACTTAAGAAGTTGTAGAATTTAAGAGGTAGAGATAAAAGAGGGAGAAACATTAGAAAACTTGGATAAGGAAGGTCTTTCAATCAGAATGTGAGATGTGGGATGTTGAGAAAGTATTGACTCAATAAGTGGACTATGATGAAGAAATAGTGAGGAAATCTTAGTAGAAAAGGCAAAGGCCAGTGTTTATTGTTGCATCATATGACCAGTCATGCTAGGACAAATTATCCAGATAATGTTGTCAACCAGAAGAATAAGGGGCTAAACACCTAGGAAAAGTCAATAATATGAACAGGATTAAAGAAAAGAGACATTATAAATATTCTGAGAGAGTATTTAGAAAGTATGAAGAATAACTTCAGGAAGTGAATCAAGTTGTATTCTTAATGACAATAAAACTCAAAGGAGCCTTCTATCTTATGAGCAGAAATGTCTTGACAATAGTTGTTCGAATAGCTGCTTAATTTTCTCATCGTATTTTAGACTGTACTAGTTCAGGGCTATCTTTAGTTTAGCTCTGTTCTGTTTGGTCAGCACCCCTGGGACCAAAGAGCATTTGATGGTGTCTGAACAGGCTTCCCTGTATCAGAATCTTCCAACAGAAGTACTTTCTTCAGGCCTAGACAGGTGTTTGATTTTATCACTTTTTATTGGAAACCGAGAAAAAGAATAAAAATAGTCCAAGATATACTAATGAATTACTTTGAAATGAAAGGTAAGAATTCTTGTTTTATATTGTAATCTAGTCAGAAAAAATTATAAAGTCCTAAAGAATATCTTATATAGTCAAGATGGAAGATTAAAAAAAAGACAATTTGGCAGCATTACCAAAAGTTTCTAAGAATGGGCAGCACTAAAAGTGGGAATTTGAAGAGAGTAAAACTGAGGGATGAATAGACTATGGACATGGTAAGTAATTACAGAGTCAGAGAAAACCAGTATTTAGCAAATGTTCCTTTAAATTAGAAGAATTAATTAAACAGATTCGATGATGTGAAAAATAAAGAACAGTAATAATTTGAGAATAACTTTGAAGCAATGTTTTATTTTTATTGTGGCAATAGATATTGTAATATTGCGCCCCAAAAAGAACTTAACATAAAGAAGAGTCATACAATGTCTCTGTCAATCTAGGTTTGTAATTGGGAATGAGACAGCTTGATTGAGTAGACTAACTGATAAAAAGGCTTGGCTCAAAAGTGAAAAAAGCATAAGCATGGACAGGTGGCTGGTTCCACCATTGCTCCCCCTTCCTCCAGCAGGAAATTTTCAGGCTAATATTTTTTAAAGTTTTTTTTTTTAATGCATATAATACAACACATAGTTGAGATATTCATTAGCAATGTTGCATTTTTTCTCTTCCTTTTCATTTTTTTGTTATAAAGGGCAGCACTCTGGAAAGGGGAATAGTGAAGAAAGAGAAAAGGTTATATTGAGAAAAAAAGGTGATAAAAAAACAGTAAAAATGAAAAATATTTTTTGAGGAATTAATACTAGAGATTGTTTTTAAAATTTCAAGGTGACAATAATTCCATTATTTTGAACATTGCTCCCTATATATATGATCAATATCAGACAATAGATTGTATTATATTCTCCATTGCAATGGGTTTCCTATCTCTAATAGAATGCTGTATTGGGCTGACTATTGTCTGCATGCATTTTTATTAAATCTTTAAGGGAAAGATAAGGATAGTTAGAAGCCCATTTTCCTCATAAATGTATACTTTAAGAGGTCAAAAGAACCAGGAAGACATTATATACATCAATAGCAATATTAATGATGATCATCCATATAAGATTTCACTTCTCTGTTTAAGGCCATGGTCGAAGCAGTTTCAAAGACCTATGGTGAAAACTGTTCAACACCTCCAGAGAGAGAACTGATGAACTCTGAGTGCAATTTATTTTTTTTTCATTTTTTTCTTCTTTTTCAATATTTGGAAATGTTTTGCATGGTTCCAAATGTATAATATTGTTTGCCTCTTAAATAGATGGGTGAGGGGTAGGGAAAAAATGGAGATTCTGGAATTCAATTTAAAAATGCATGCCAAAAATAAATAAATAATTAAAAATAAAATATCTTGCTAGGGTCCTAGGATGCAACATTTACTTGCTAAGTTCATGACTCTGGATAAATGACTTTATTCTTCAAAAATCAGTTTCTTGTAAAATAGAGATAAGATTTGAATTACAATGTAAGAAAACCACTTTGTCAATGAAAAAGCACTGTGTCAATGAGAATCATTTTTAATATTCTCAGATACAATTTGCTCAAAGATGAAAAATGCATTCTAATTTACAAATGAATATTAAAACACTACCTAGGTAAGTGTGACAACAATTGGACATATTTCTTTAACAATTTGGAATTATGTTTTGTAGGCTATTCATGTAGTTGACAAAAAGTTATTTAAGAAAGAGAGGGTATATTTCAATTGTAACCTCCTTTGTTCTTTGGTTAATTGAATTTGACAACAAACTTAATGGAATTATTTTCCATGTTAGTAAATAAACTGTATAGAGATATGGCTGTCTCCTTTTTCTTTCTTAATTTTTTTCAAAAAAATATATGCTCATCTTAGGTCACAAGGAGCAAGGGATAAGAAAATGAGAATGTATTGTCAGGACTCGTCCTCCCCCCCTTTTTTTTTAAACTGGAAAATAATCCCAAATAAAAGGCTTATTGAAAGTTGTTGTTGTTCATCATTTGTTTTCAAAGAAACCAATGAAATCAAGGAAGTGATATTTTAACTTGCCAGTTCATTAGATTTAATTGAAGCAGACTTCCACAAAGTTGTCAACTTTATTCTCTCTTCCAGTCAGGAAAGTTAAATAGCAAGACAAAAGTCAGAGACAATTGGAAATGGCCCAGGATGCAGTGTCTGACCAAACTCTAAGGATTCCACAATGCCATTTAAAAACACAGAATATGAGAGTTGGAAGAGATTTAATAAGTGTTCTCTTTCAACCCCAATCTATTATATACAACTTCTTTAAAACATCCCTAACACTAGCTTTGAAACTCTTGATTCAACATTTTAATGGGCAAAATCTCTACAATTTATGAATGAATCTACTTCCAGTTTATGAAGCTCTCTAAGGAGGTCTTTCCTCAAGGAAGTAAAAATATACATAATTGTAACATACAACATCGGTTATGTAAATGTTTTGTTTTGTTCCCTGGAATTATAGTTTTATTCTTGATTTCCTTCTTCACCCTTTTATTAAAAAGTATGCATATATGTATATATATAGATGTTTATTTTATGAACACTTATTGTTTTTCCTTTCCTACTGTCATCTGTTGGACAACAACAAAAATATGGAACCCTCACAACAAATATGCATAGTCCAGCAAAACAAATCTCTATATTGAACATGACAGAAAATGTATGTCTCATTTGCATTTTATGTCTATCACTTTCTTGAAAGCAGGGTAAATGGCATGTTTCGTCTTTAATTTTCTAGTCTCATGACATCATTATATTGCTTAGAATATAAAAGTCTTAAAACATTCTTTTTAATAGTATTATCAGATATAATTTTTTTTGCTACTTCTCATTTCATTCTACATCAATAACTTTCTACCCTCCTCTGATATTGCCCATTTTATCTTTTCTTATAATGCAGTACTATCATATTATATTCATATGCCAAAATATGTGTATCTATTTTCCTTTATGTGAGTTTCCTGTTTGGAGATATGATCAAAAGAGTGGCCACAGATATTTTTGTACAAGTAGATCATTTTCCTCTTTATTTGCTCTCTTTATATCCTATTGACCTTGACAATCCTTCTAACATATAGGGATATTTGTCAGATATATTCTTTCAGAAACTAAACATACCTAGATTTTGCAAAATAGCAAAATAGCACTAGATTCAAGACTCAAATTAAAAAACCTTCTGTTCAATTTACTACTTGTGTTATTTTAGGTAAAGTATTTTACCTATGAATAAAATAATTTGCCTAGATGATTTCTAAAGTCCTTCCAATCCTAAAACTTGTGATCATATAATGTTTCATACAAAATATCATTTTAGATTTGTATAACACTTTGCTTCAAGAGAAACTAAAAAATTCTTATACACATCATACATTTACACTGTTATCCCTTTTATAGAGCATTTTATAGACATACACACACATTTATACTACTACCATATCTCTTTTATAGATTTCCAGACCTTCCTATTTCTGTCAAAAGAATCATCAATCTTTCTTTCTTACAAGTTTTTGACTTTGCATTATCCTTAATTCTTAACTCTTCCTCAATCAATATATCAGCATAGTTATCAAATCTTAGTATTTCTATCTCTACAATAGCTATTCCATCATGTGTATTTTAGAGGTATAGAAAAAGGGTACAAAGAGTTTAAAATATTTGGACATGCTCACCCTATAAATCATTATCAGAGATGAACCGATAATTATATCAATTCACATCAGTTCTTTTCTATCACCAAAGTTATTAATAGTGATTGTCAGTCAAAAAAACAAGTCAGACATACCTCAATAAACAATAATTTATTATAAATATGAGTATTTAAGTATCATTCAGAGTCATTATTATCATGAGAAATATTTGTTTCTGAGATGTTGAATAAGAAAAAAGAGATCAGATTAAAAAAATCTTCAAATAGTAAGAAGGCAAGACCATAAAATATATGAAGTTCTTTCTCAGCATACCTTAGATCAATGATATAAGCTATAACAATATCTATTATCACTTGAGGATTAAATATTAAATATTTAATAATTTTTGGCCACCAATAACTATAAGATGACTCTTTCTCCAAAGATGAACAGACAGATGCATCATGTTTTCTAAAATAGCAGGTATTTAAGTCATTGTTTAAATTAATAACTAATAAAGGGATAAATTCCTATGAGTCCTATTAATTCTATTGAATCATTGAAACATATTGACTATGGTCTCAATTTCCTCCATTTCCCTTTTTATTGCCTTGGACTAGTACAGAGTATAGTGTAAAATGTAAATGACTGAATGGTAAAGCATATCAGAGACTTCACAGATATGTGTAGCTTGTGCCAAAAGTTTTAGTGTAGTTTTAAGGTATAAAGAGATTAAAACTACAATAATTTTTTTAGCATATTCTATATTTAGTGATTGTTTTATTGTGTATAGGATAAATGCCTACTTTTTGGCCTATTCTGTGTTTAGTAATTTTAAATGGCATTTTTGATCAGATTTAAAATGAATAAAATCAAAAACAACCACTTAATAGGCATTTACTAAGCACCAACTATGTAGCAGGTACTGGGTTAGGTGCTAGGAATATAAATGTCAAGAATAAAACAAATCTTTGCTCTTCAGGAGCGTATATTCTAATGGGAAGTCATGCATATATATATTTTATATACACACACACATATCCATAAACACATATATATGCATGTGTGTGTGAGTTTGTGTATATAGTATGTGAATAGTATCTTGAAAGATAAGAAGGATTTCATGAAATAGAAGAAGAAAGGGAATGCATTTTAGATATGGAGAAAACCTGATGTATAACCATGGAGGTAGGAGATAGAGTGCTATAGGTAATGAATGGAAAGAAGGCTAATTTGGCTGTATCATTTGTAGAATATGGATAAAATAGTAGCATATGTTAGATGAGATTGGAAAGATAGATTGTACCTATATCATGAAGGGCTTTAAAAGTTAAATAGAAGAGTTTTATTTTTCATTCTGTAGACAATAGATAATCAATAAAAGTTTTGAACAGGAGAATAACATAGATCTGTGCTCATCAATCATGTGGAGGGTGAAATGGAGTGATAAGTCTTAAGACAGGGAAACTAAATAGAAGGTATTGTAATACAAAAATTGATGAATGCCAGAAGTAGTATGGTTTCTGTATGAATGGGGAGAAGAAAATACACATGATGTGATAGCTATTGTAGAGATAGAAATACCAAGATTTGACAACTATTCTGATATATTGATTTGAGAAAAAAGTTAAGAATCAAGGATAATACAATGTCAAAAACTTGAAAGAAAAGAAGATTGGTGGTTCTTTTGACAGAAATAGGAAGGTCTGAAATAATAAGTAACTGTTGAATTCTTGAAGTTGTATTTTGTCTCTCAACTCTAAGGCCAGTGTTCTATCCACTGCACCAGTTAGCTTCCCCATAAGAAGTCTAATTTAACCAATGATATAATTACATTTGTTCATTTTCCTACAAAGTGTAACAAAAGAAGATAAATCTTTAGAAAGAGAAATAAGATTAATTTTCAGCTGTAGATAAGCATAATGTTATTCTGCTTTAATTGTCTCTATGAACCATCCTTTTCACCATACTGTGAACATCCATTTCCTAAATTATGATTAGATGGTAGATTTCCTTTGAGATTGTTAGATTTCAGATTTATTTTTGACTTCCAATTTCCTAAATAGCTTCAGTTTGATATTCTATACATAATATAAAATAAACAGCACCCTGATTTTTCATAACTATTTATTACATAATTCAGAATGAATGTTTCATGTCTGCGGTATGAGCCAAGAAAAGCTGGCTTTATTTTTTTTTCAGAATTACATGTAAAGAAAGTCTTTGAATACATGTTTTACTGATTTATCAGGTATTAAGAAAAATGAGGTTAACTAGTAGAAACTAGCATTTATTGTACCCAGATCCATGCATTCTTAGTAAATGAATCAAGGGAAAAAATGAATTTTGACCTAAACCCAGAAATTCTTGAGTTCAACTATTTTTCATTGATTCAAAAGAAAGTTCACTTCTTGCGCTTTTAGTACCAATATTAAAGTACACCCTATCTTTTATTCTTTCTATTTTAAAAGAGAAAATTGGAATTGTTCTTGTTTGGCCTGATACTGATATAGGGGTCTTTGCTTTCTCAATCTTAATTACATTTGATACTTGCCTTACTGTTGCAATTTTAGAAAAGTGGTTTGAAGACCATAGTAGTTTAAAACAATATGCCTAATTTTTCCACATAGGTCTTTTGCCGGTTACTTATTGACTTTGTGCTAGCTTCTGCAAGGTGAAACTCCTGCTTTATGCCAATATTTATTTGATTCAATGTAGATACAGTAATAATACAAATTGTGATACATCAAAATGACAAAACACATAGTATATATGTATAGATTTGTGTACTTATGTATAGATTCATACATGTAGAATACACAAATTCTCACACAAATAGTAGACCATATCAAATTCAGGAAGATCTGAGTTCAAGAGCTAACTCTGGTACACACTGATTATGGAATCATGGACAAGTTTCACTCAATTTTTCAGTGGCAGGAAATTTGATAAAATTATGAGTGATAGCAAAGATCTTGATCAATCTTGGAAGAAGTGAGAAAATCTATTTCTTGTTTTTACAATATCTGTTTTAAAAAAATCTATATATGCTAGAAAGATGATAAAAAATGTCTTTTGTGCTGTCGTTTTTCAGTCACACATATGACTTTATGGCTGCCTTTTTTTTTTTTTTTTTGCAAAGATAAAGTGGTTTTCCAATTTTTTTTTTTCCCAGCTCACTTACATGAAAAAACTCAGGCAAACAGAATCACATAGCTACTAAGTATCTGAGAACAGATTTGAACTTCACAAAGATAGGTCTCCTTGACTCCACCTAGCTACCTAGATATATGGAGAGATACAATCTACCAAATGAGATAAACAAATTTATATTGTCTATCTATTGATCTATGGACATCTATTTTCATCTATGTCTGTCTACCAATTACATAATACACAATTCCTTGGGGAAACTTTCCTTTTGCTAGGCCCAAGATCATATATCATATAAGTAATAGATTTGGGAATATTTTAAGCACCGATTCCTCAAATTAATAAAATATATACATTCACAATGCTTTCATCAAAATAGTGATATTTCATAGTGATGTCAAAATTAATAATATCATTTAGTGAAAACAAAAACTATTTATACTAATAAGTAAAATGAAAAAAATTATTTTAAATTATATTTTTAAAGATGCTTTATAATGTAGATAGCAATTTTAGTATAGTAATACATTGTGATTTATAAATAAATGAAGACACAAATATATAAATAGACATATTTGAAATATTAGCTCAAATCTTATTTTTATATTGACCGGGATACATGATGAAAAAGATTTGTAGATCACTGGCCTCCGTGTAGTAAAATGAAATTGACTCTTAATAAATATTAAAGACTTCTACTTTGGCTCAAGAAATTAAGCATGTTCGAATAGAGGGGACTTCCGGTTAAGATGATGGAGAGGAGGCACATAGCTGTGTAGCTCCGCGTTTTCTCTCACTATCCATTTCATTACAAGCCTCTGAATTAATGCTTGACTGAAAAAAAAAATCCACAAATAGTTACCAAGAGAAGCCATCCTTGAGATTCACCAAGAAAGGTCTGTTTTTACTGGAGGGCTGGGATGGTTTTAGATCGGGCGCAGGCAGCAGGCAGCGGCAGTGAGAGCACGGGAGCAGACTGGAGAGGGGGTGGGGAGTGATCACAGCCGTCTCTGCGGGGAGAGCTTCACTACAGGATTGGATACTTTTGCCCTGGCAGCAAGTCAGCAGCCCAGCAGAGAAGCTAAAAACATCGGGGGTGAAGAATACAACCCCAAACAGCTGGAGTCTCTCGGGACCAGGCCACCCCTGCCTCACAGTGTCTCAGCAAGCTCTGGGATCACAGAGCGCAGGCGCAGCACAGTCGGGCTAGTGCCTCGCTACTGCCCCCCGCAGTCTGTAGAGGAAGCTTGGTAACACCACCCAGCCCCTCTCCCAAAGAAAGACTCCAGTTTTATCTGTTTTTCTTTGCTAGTTTGTCTTTGATTATTAGACAGAATGAGCAAGAAACTGAAGAGGATTTTAACCCTTTACAGCTTCTATACAGATAGAGAGCAGACTCTAAATCCTGAGGAGACTAAAAACAGACTGTCTCCAGGTGAATCCCCAAAGGAGGAGATCATCTGTTCCTCAGCACAGATGAATCTCATAGAAGTAATTAAAAAGGCTCTCACAAGGGAGCTAGAAGAAAAATGGGAAAAGCAGAGGGAGGCTTGGCAAAAGGAGAGGGAGGCTTGGCAAAAGAGCCTGGAGAAGTCATCCCACTCAGTTAAAGAGAGACTGGATAAAGAAATAAAATCCTTGAAAAATGGGATTGGTGAACTGGAAACAGAAAATAGCTCTCTAAAAAACAAAATTGGCGAAATGGAAAAAAATTCCATAGAAGAACTCAATGGGAAAATTAGAAAAAAATTTTCAAAGAGTGAGTGAAGAAAATACTTCACTGAAAATCAGAATTGAACAATTGGAATTGAATGACTCGAGGAGACAAGAAGAATCAGTCAAGCAAATCCAAAAAAATCAAACAATGGAAAAGAATGTGAAATACCTTCTGGGGAAGACAACAGACCTGGAAAACAGATCTAAGAGAGACAATCTGAGAATCATTGGACTCCCAGAAAAGCATGATGAAAAAAAGAGCCTGGATACTATTTTCCAGGAAATTATCAAAGATAACTGCCCAGAAGTCATAGGAATAGAGGATAAAATAGACATCAAAAGAATTCATCGATCACCCACTGAAAGGGATCCTAAAATCAAAACACCAAGGAATATAGTGGCCAAATGCCAGAACCCTCAGACGAAGGAAAAAATATTGCAAGCGGCTAGAAAAACCCAATTCAAGTATCAAGGAGCCACAATAAGGATCACCCAGGATCTGGCAGCATCCACATGAAAGGATTGAAGGGCCTGGAATATGATATTCCGAAAGGCTAAGAAACTTGGTATGCAACCAAAAATAACTTACCCAGCTAGAATGAGCATCTTTTTCCAGGGAAGAAGATGGACATTCAACGAAGTAAGCAAATTTCACCTATTTTTGATGAAAAAGCCAGAACTTAACAAAAAATTTGATCTACAAATATAGAACTCAAGAGAAATCTAAAAAGGTAAAGATTAATCTTGGGAACTATATTTCGGCTATAAAGATGTATAAAGAATACATGTATACCTTGTTCTAGAAACTGATGTGGAAAGGACATTGTACCAGAAAAAGGGTAAAGTGGGGGTAGTACATCTCATGAAGAGGCATAGGAAACCTATTATATCTGAGAGAAAGAATGGAGGGGGATGAATATAGTGGGTATCTTACTGTCTTCAGAGTTGGCTTTAAGAGAAAAATTTTAGACATATTCAATCTATGGTGAAACTTCTCCCACCTCATTGAAAAGTGAAAAGGGAAAAGTGAAAAGGGAAGGAATAAGCTAAGTGGAAGGGAATACGGAAACTGGGAGGGAAAGGGGTAAGATAGGGGGAGGAATCTAAAGTGGGGGGAGGGATACTAAAAAGGGAGGGCTGTGAGAAGCAAGTGGTGCTCACACGCTTAATACTGGGAAGGGGGGTAAGGGGGAAAGAAGGGAGAAAAGCATAAACCGGGGTTAACAAGATGGCAAGTAATACAGAATTGGTTATTCTAACCATAAATGTGAACGGGGTAAATTCCCCCATAAAGCGGAAGCAGTTAGCAGAATGGATTAAAAGCCAGAATCCTACAATATGTTGTTTACAGGAAACACATCTGAAGCAGGGAGATACATGCAGGTTAAAGGTAAAAGGTTGGAGCAAAATCTACTATGCTTCAGGTGAAGTCAAAAAAGCAGGGGTAGCCATCCTGATCTCAGATCAAGCTAAAGCAAAAATTGATCTAATTAAAAGAGATAAGGAAGGGCACTATATCTTACTAAAGGGTAGCATGGATAATGAAGCACTATCTATATTAAACATATATGCACCAAGTGGTGTAGCATCTAAATTCTTAAAAGAGAAACTAAGAGAGCTGCAAGAAGAAATAGACAGTAAAACTATAATAGTGGGAGATCTTAACCTTGTACTGTCAGAAGTAGATAAATCAAACCACAAAATAAATAAGAAAGAAGTCAAAGAGGTAAATAGAATACTAGAAAAGTTAGATATGATAGATCTCTGGAGAAAATGTAATGGAGACAGAAAGGAATACACTTTCTTTCCAGCAGTTCATGGAACCTATACAAAAATTGAGTATATATTAGGACATAAAAACCTCAAACTCAAATGCAGTAAGGCAGAAATAGTAAATGCATCCTTTTCAGACCACGATGCAATGAAAATTACATTCAACAAAAAGCCAGGGGGAAGTAGACCAAAAAATAATTGGAAACTAAATAATCTCATATTAAAGAATGTTTGGGTGAAACAGCAAATCATAGACATAATTAATAACTTCATCCAAGAAAACATTAATAATGAGACATCATACCAAAATATATGGGATGCAGCCAAAGCGGTAATAAGGGGAAATTTCATATCTCTAGAGGCCTATTTGTATAAAATAGAGAAAGAGAAGGTCAATGAATTGGGCTTGCAACTAAAAATGCTAGAAAAGGAACAAATTAAAAACCCCCAGTGAAACACTAAACTTGAATTTCTAAAAATAAAAGGAGAGACCAATAAAATTGAAAGTAAAAAAACTATTGAATTAATTAATAAAACTAAGAGTTGGTTCTATGAAAAAACCAACAAAACAGACAAACCCTTATTAAATCTGATTAAAAAAAGGAAAGAGGAAAATCAAATTGTTAGTCTTAAAAATGAAAAGGGAGAACTCGCCACTAACGAAGAGGAAATTAGAGCAATAATTAGGAGTTACTTTGCCCAACTTTATGCCAATAAATTCGACAACTTAAATGAAATAGAAAAATACCTCCAAAAATATAGCTTGCCCAAACTAACAGAGGAAGAAGTAAATATCCTAAACAGTCCCATCTCAGAAAAAGAAATAGAACAAACTTTCAATCAACTCCCTAAGAAAAAATCCCCAGGACCAGATGGATTTACATGTGAATTCTACCAAACATTTAAAGAACAATTAACTCCAATGCTAAATAAACTATTTTAAAAAATAGGGATTGAAGGAGTCCTACCAAACTCCTTTTATGACACAGACATGGTACTGATACCTAAACCAGGTAGGCTGAAAACAGAGAAAGAAAATTATAGACCAATCTCCCTAATGAATATTGATGCTAAAATCTTAAATAAAATATTAGCAAAAATATTAGCAAAAATATTACAGAAAATCATCCCCAGGATAATACACGAAGTAGGATTTATACCAGGAATGCAGGGCTGGTTCAATATTAGGAAAACTATTAGCATAATTGACTATATCAATAACCAAACAAAAACCATATGATCATTTCAATAGATGCAGAAAAAGCATTTGATAAAATCCAACATCCATTCCTAATAAAAACACTTGAGAGCATAGGAATAAATTGACTTTTCCTTAAAATAGTCAGGAGCATATATTTAAAACCACCAGTAAGCATCATATGCAACGGGGAAAAACTGGAACCTTTCCCAGTAAGATCTGGAGTGAAGCAAGGTTGCCCACTATCACCATTATTATTTAATATTGTATTAGAAACACTAGCCTCGGCAATAAGAGTCGAGAAAGATATTAAAGGAATTAGAGTAGGCAATGAGGAAACCAAACTATCACTCTTTGCAGATGATATGATGGTATACCTAGAGAACCCCAGAGATTCTACTAAAAAGCTATTAGAAATAATTCATAATTTTAGCAAAGTAGCTGGCTACAAAATAAATCCCCATAAATCCTCAGCATTTTTATACATCACCAACAAAACCCAACAGCAAGAGATACAAAGAGAAATTCCATTCAGAATAACTGTTGATACCATAAAATATTTGGGAATCTATCTACCAAAGGAAAGTCAGGAATTATATGAGCAAAATTATAAAAAAGTCTCCACACAAATAAAGTAAAACTTAAATAATTGGAAAAATATTAAGTGCTCTTGGATTGGCTGAGCGAACATCATAAAGATGACAATACTCCCTAAACTAATCTATTTATTTAGTGCTATATCAATCAGACTTCCAAGAAAATATTTTAATGATCTAGAAAAAATAACAACAAAATTCATATGGAACAATAAAAAGTCGAGAATCTCAAGGGAATTAATGAAAAAAAAATCAAATGAAGGTGGCCTAGCTGTACCTGATCTAAAATTATATTATAAAGCAGCAGTCACCAAAACCATTTGGTATTGGCTAAGAAATAGATTAGTGGATCAGTGGAAAGACAGAATAGTCAACTATAGTAATCTAGTGTTTGACAAACCCAAAGACCCTAACTTCTGGGATAAGAATTCATTATTTGATAAAAACTGCTGGGATAATTGGAAATTAGTATGGCAGAAATTAGGCATGGACCCACACTTAACACCATATACCAAGATAAGATCAAAATGGGTCCATGACCTAGGCATAAAGAACGAGATTATAAATAAATTAGAGGAACATAGAATAGTTTATCTCTCAGACTTGTGGAGGAGAAAGAAATTTGTGACCAAAGATGAACTAGAGACCATTACTGATCACAAAATAGAAAATTTTGATTACATCAAATTAAAAAGCCTTTGTACAAACAAAACTAATGCAAACAAGATTAGAAGGGAAGCAACAAACTGGGAAAACATTTTCACAGTTAAAGGTTCTGATAAAGGCCTCATTTCCAAAATATATAGAGAACTGACTCAAATTTATAAGAAATCAAGCCATTCTCCAATTGATAAATGGTCAAAGAATATGAACAGACAATTTTCAGAGGATGAAATTGAAACTATTACCACTGATATGAAAGAGTATTCCAAATCATTATTGATCAGAGAAATGCAAATTAAAACAACTCTGAGATACCACTACACACCTGTCAGATTGGCTAAGATGACAGGAAAAAATAATGATGAATGTTGGAGGGGATGCGGGAAAACTGGGACACTGATGCATTGTTGGTGGAGTTGTGAACGAATCCAACCATTCTGGAGAGCAATCTGGAATTATGCCCAAAAAGTTATCAAATTGTGCATACCCTTTGATCCAGCAGTGTTTCTATTGGGCTTATATCCCAAAGAAATACTAAAGAAGGGAAAGGGACCTGTATGTGCCAAAATGTTTGTAGCAGCCCTGTTTGTAGCGGCTAAAAACTGGAAAATGAATGGATGCCCATCAATTGGAGAATGGCTGGGTAAATTGTGGTATATGAATGTTATGGAATATTATTGTTCTGTAAGAAATGACCAGCAGTATGAATACAGAGAGGACTGGCGAGACTTACATGAACTGATGCTAAGTGAAATGAGCAGAACCAGGAGAACATTATACACTTCAACAACGATATTGTATGAGGACATATTTTGATGGAAGTGGATTTCTTTGACAAAGAGACCTAACTGAGTTTCAACTGATAAATGATGGACAGAAGCAGCTACACCCAAAGAAAGAACACTGGGAAACGAATGTGAACTATCTGCATTTTTGTTTTTCTTCCCGGGTTATTTATACCTTCTGAATCCAATTCTCCCTGTGCAACAAGAGAACTGTTCGGTTCTGCAAACATATAGTGTATCTAGGATATACTGCAACATATCTAACATATATAAAACTGCTTGCCATCTAGGGGAGGGGTGGAGGAAGGGAGGGGAAAAATCAAAACAGAAACGAGTGCAAGGGATAATGTTGTAAAAAAATTACCCTGGCATGGATTTTTTCAATATAAAGTAATTATTAAATAAAAAAAAATTAAGCATGTTCAGGAAAAGCTTAGATGGACCGCAGCTTACTTGGAGAAAAAAATACAAATGAAACATCTAGGATGTTTAATGAATCATAAATTCATTTTAAGCCACTGTTATACTATGCCAATTACAATAGCTCATTTGATCACATTCTTCAATTAAAATAAGTATAGATTCTGGAAATGGTTTGTTTCTTTGTGTCCATCCTGGCCAAATCTCATGTAATATCTGATCAGTTCTGGTCATCAGATGTGACAAGGGATATTTATGATATGCAGACTATCTAAAAGAGAGAAACCATAAAAGTTTAGAGCCTAAAGCTGATGTCAAATAAAGGATCAGTAGAATGAATTAAAAATCATTAGCCTGAGAAAGAAAAGATTCAGAGGAGATATGGAAGCTATCTAAATATTTCATTAGAAGTCAAAAAAGGTTTGACTTGTTCTTTTCAGTATCAGAGTGCAGTATCAGAAACCACAGATAGAAGATACAAATATATAAATTTGGGTTTGATGTTATGAAACAAAAATGACAATCTTAGCTATCTAAAATGTAAATGGATTGCCTCGGGAGGTAGTGAGTTTCGCTTTACTCTTCAAGGAAAAAACTGATTGCCATATCAATATGGTAGTGGGAACTTTTTATTTCTTGGGTATAGGATAGATTAGAAGCCCACTAAGTTTCCTTTCAGTTCTAAAATTTTGTGGTTTGATGAATCTCTGAAGTTAATCATCCTACATCTCATTTTCCTCTCATGGGAAATGAAGAAGTTCCCCTGAAGAACTAAAATGCCTTCCAAATCTAAAATGTGTAATTTCAACAGTTTTTAAATAAACATATGTTTTCCATTAAGCATCTATTATATGAGAACCATTCCATTAAGCTCTGAATCTACAAAGCTCTCTACCCCCACCCCCCCAAATAGTCTCTGACTTCAACAGCTATTGAAGATAGTTTTTACTTGGCAGGAAGTGGGAAGGCATGAGAAAATTAAAACAACTACTGATTAAAGAGTTCTCTATGGAATGATGAATGCTATGGCATTAAAGTATTTAAACATAGAACACAGGTCCTCTGACTTCAAATTCTTTGTTTATTCTACTATCATACATATTATTAACTCAGGTTACATTCTACCTTATTGTCCATTTTTGAAAGTTAAATTACTGATATCTGTGCATGTAGGTATAATTGAACAAGAAAGATTTATTACTGACAATTCTTGACATCAGTGAAGTCAGTTTTTCTGGTTATTAATTGCAATTTGAAGAAGTTATTGGCTGTTTCTCTGTCTTTGAGACTCTTAAGTCTTCCAGAATCTTGCCTTTTGAATAATAAGAACAAGCTCATTCCTTAGACATTTACACCTGGCTTCTCTTTTTTTAATTTCTAAACAATTCATAGCTAAATTTCTACCAGGAGTCAGGCCAGTTGGAAAACAGTGTCCCATTTGGGATGACTAAATTCCAGCTGCAAGATACTCACCATTAACTTACAATTTTATGCCACTCATCTAAATCCTAAATAATTTTGGGGATCCTGTTAGCACAAAACTCCTGTCTACAATCCTGTTTGAATCTGAAATATCAGCTTCCTCTCAATTATTTTTAGCCTTACTTATGTCTGACCTCTCTGATTGCAAATTAGCCCTCTTCAATTCATCTAAAGCACCATATACTTGTGTAGCCTAGAGTGGGATCTATTTAGGAAGCAATATTTGTGTGTAGCTTAGAAATGACTCAAAAAAAATTCCCAAGAAACTTGTCTTTTCTTAAAAACCACTCCCAGATATAATGAAATATAGATGGATTGGATTGAAGTTAGGAAAAAAAATTAACAAACTTTAAATTTTCAAAATTTCACTGAATTGCAAAGATAGCTCCCAATGTCTCCCAAAAGCTCCATAAAAAAAAATAAAAAGTTAATTCTTATGCTACAATATGTGAGAATGGCTGTCCTGGATATATATGAAGATGTTCAAGGACAACAAAACATTTTGAAAATATAATGATATGTGTTTGTAATTACCTAGAAACAAATGAGGAAAATGAAGATTTATTACTGAATTATAACATTACAAAACAATCTAATTATTGGATGTCAAACTATTTATTTTAAATATTCCCTAAGCAATAGTACAAGAAAAGCTTTGAGAAAGGAATGACATTCATAGATACTTCTAATTTTTTTTATATTCAAGAGAAGAAATCCTCACATAAATACCTTCCAATTTAGATTTATTTGAAAGATTTATTTGGCCTTATTCCTCCCCATGGAAATGATTCTATAAAAATGTATAAAGGATATTGCTGTCTGTTATTTTTATTTCATGTAATAAATCAATTAATTTGATTATTACACATTGCAAATATTTATAATTCTAATTTGGGACCTTTCTTTAGAATACATTTTCCAAATCAGTGATATTGCAACAAGTGTTCTTGGTCTTTTTCATGTACCCGCTTTATACATATTTACAGAAACAAAAATATAAGAATAGACAAAAATAAACATATAAATAAATGAATAAAAACTAAGGAATTGTCCAGCAAAATACAGAGCATCTGAGGCATTTGAGTTTTACTGCCTCAGGCATGATGACAGATTATATAAATTTTAACAAAGGGTTTGCATTTTAGCATGCAGTCAACCTCTTGAAACCAATGTTGTTACAGTAGTTTCCTGAACAATGTAAGGTTTTTTTTTTTTATTGTTGTTGATCAACAGTGTGCTGCAGTCAAACTCTAGAGCATAAAGAAATTAAATTAAAGAGATATCAGCAAAGTGACATACTGAGAAAAAGTATACAATTCTGTTCCACAGAGTAACTTCTACTATGCTTGTTAGAGTTCAAATGTTGGAGTTTGTTCTTCTCAGGGCACAGCCAGTTTAGAGGCTTAGAGCCCTTCGGATGTCTCCAAATCCAAAGGTTTTGTCCTTCAGCCTCTGCCTCTGCTTTCTTCTGCCTCCAACAGAGATGGAAGATCTCTCTTATCTCCTTCTGGGGAGCCCAGCACCAACTTGCCGCGGAGAGAGGGCTTCTGGCGTAGCTCCACTGAAATCCCAAAAGTGTTCTCTGCAGCAGAGTCGTTTCTCTCGAGTCTAGCGCGATCAGCCAGCCAAGAGGAAAAAATGTGTTCTGGAATGGCTGTCTCGCCTTATATGTGAACCTTCTGAGAGAATGGGATTATGGGTTTTCTCCCATAGTGCTCTCTGGCCCAAAGAGCTTTAAGGTGTGGACTTTGAGTAAAGGTGGGAACACAAGCCTTGTCTTGATTAGTTCTACTTAGTACCTTGTTTCAGGTTCTGGCCAAAACAACTTCTTGTAAGATTAGATCAACTCTAATTACTTAGCAGTTAGTAAGGATTCCAACATCTCCCCCTTTCTTTTGTTTTAAAACATAGGGGGTTTCTGAGGGGGTACACATAAATCCATCAATATGGGCCAGAACTTTGTAACAGATATACATGGTATACATAAATCCATCAATATGGGAGGCATTATACATAATTTACATGAGCACATAGCAATATAACACAGGCTAGTAGTAATGTAACAAATAACAAGAATCAATCTGAAAATTTACACATGTCCATAAGTCCTAGAAACAGTCCAATAGGATTCCATTGTCCATTAGTTCATGTGCCAGGAATCTAATAATTCTTGTGAGCACAATCAGCAACAGAACCACCCGATATTTCTTGGGTCTTCTCCTTTGTTTCAAGGGTCTGCTCCATCTTTCTGCGATGGACAAGGCGAATGCGGCTCGTAGGCACCCATCTGATTCCTTCTCCACCTGTAGAGATGCAAGCAAATCCTCTCCCCCAAGCAGTTAGCCTATCTGGTCCCTTCCATTCACCACTTTCTGGGTCTCTCCACATCACCTGGCGATTATCTAAAGATAGTGGAGCTGCTCGCACTGGACACTGCTCTTCTGGTGGGTTATAAAACCTGTCTGCTGGAGCCAGTGCATCTTTATCAAAGATTAAAAAATTAATGGTATAGAGAACTAAATTTAGAAGTTCTCTAGGGTTACCCGTGGCTCCCCCTTTCTTTTGTTTTTGGAGGAGTGTCTTAATGTCTCTGTTTCTTCTTTCTACTATTGCTTGACCTTGAGGATTGAAGGGTATGCCAGTAGTGTGTAAAATCTTATACTGTGCACAAAAGTGTTCAAAATGTTTGGAGGTATATGCCGGTCCATTATCTGTTTTTATTTCTTGTGGCACACCCATAATTGCGAATGCTTGAATGAGGAATTCAGTGACCACTCGGGCTGTCTCTTTTGCTGCTGGTATGGCAAAAGTGAATCCTGAAAAGGTGTCTACTACAACATGGATAAAAGACAGACGACCAAAAGATTTATAATGAGTCACATCCATTTGCCAGATTTCATTGGGTCTCAAACCACAAGGGTTCCTCCCTGGAGGCAGTGTAGGAGCGTGGAAGGGAAGGCAAGCTGTACAGCTTTTCACTATGCTCCTAGCTTCTTTTCTTGTAATCCCAAACTGTAAACGCAAAGCTCGAGCAGCCTGATGGTATTTAGAATGGGATTCCTGGGCCTCCTGAAATAAAGGCGTACTGGCCAACATAGTTAAAAGGCTATCTGCCTTTGAATTTCCATCAAAAATAGGACCTGGAAGTCCACTATGTGAATGGACATGCAGGATATAAATCTTTCCTGGATGCTTTCTCACTTGCTCTTGAAGTTCCTTAAAGAGCTGATATATATTAGAAGCTGCAAATTTTATTTGGGCTGTGGCAATTCTTTGTACCACGCCTACTGAATAGGCTGAATCAGATATTATATTTATGTCGCCTGGGTAATAAGTGAGAGCTAGCATGATCGCATATAATTCGTTCTGCTGAGTGGACTGAAAAGGTGTTCTGACTACTCTTTTTACGGTTAGATCATGAGAGTATACAGCACAAATATTTTGTTTGGCTGCATCTGTAAAGATGGTTGGTCCTTCAAGAGGAACCTTAGAAACCTTCTCTTCAAAAATCCATTGCCAATTATGCAGTAGTCTGGTTATCTTTAATGGAGATCCATGTGCAAAATTTGGAGCCATGGCCAATAAAATCTGCCACTCTGGGATGGTTTCACAGCATACATTAATTTGTGCATTTGTATAGAAGGTATATATCTTGTCAGGTCTTGTCCCAGATAATTGTACTGCTCGCTTAATGGCCTTTAATAGAATTCTAGCCACAAGCACTGGGTAAGGCGTAAGGCTTTGTTCTGGTTGTGCTGGGAGGTTCACCCACTCTATCACACTGTCTCCTTGATGAAGGACTGCTGTGGGTGCTTCTTTCGTAGCAAAAACTGATATTTCCAAGGGTTTTTGAGTTACTCTCTCAACTACATTGGATAAAGCCAGTTCAACTTCTCTCAAGGTCTCTTGAGCTTCTTTTGTAAGCCGGCGTGGTGAATTTAAAGCAGTGTCTCCCCTTAAAATGTCATATAGGGGTTGCAATTGATTGGTAGTTAAACCTAATACTGGAGGCATCCATTGGATATCTCCTATTAATTTTTGGAAATCATTTAAGGTGTTCAACCTCTCTGTTCTTAAAGACAGTTTTTGTAGTGTAAGTGCCTTAGGATATATTTCATATCCTAAATATTGAAAAGGAGCATGCCTTTGAATTTTTTCTGTAGCAATATGAAGTTTGTAGTATCTTAGTGTTTCTATGGTTTTTTGTAGACATGCTTCTAGAATTTGTTCCTCAGGTGCACAACCCAATATATCATCCATATAATGTAATAGCATAACTTTTGGAAATGCTTTTCTTATTGGAGCAAGAGCAGCAGCAACATACATTTGACACATAGTGGGGCTGTTCTTCATACCCTGTGGCAAAACCGTCCATTCATATCTTTTATAAGGCTCAGCTAAATTGACACTGGGCACCGAAAAGGCAAATCTCTTCATATCCTCCTTATCCAGAGGAGTGGAATAGAAACAATCCTTGATGTCTATAACCCAAAGAGGTCATTCTCTAGGAAGCTGAGTCGGAGATGGAAGTCCAGGCTGAAGAGTTCCCATAGTTTCCATCTGTTCGTTCACTTTTCTTAAATCAGTGAGCATCCTCCATTTTCCCGATTTCTTTTTTACAATGAACACTGGTGAATTCCAAGGACTTAGAGAAGGTTGTAAATGCCCTTGTTCAAGCTGCTCCTGTACTATATCTAATAAGGCCTGAATTTTATTGCTACTTAAGGGCCACTGTTCTATCCACACTGGTGTATCAGTTTTCCATTGGATAGGAATAGGTGAAAGTGTTGGCAGGCCTTCAACAGCAGCCCTGATTAAAAAACCGAAGTACTCATTTTTAACCCCAATTGTTGTAAAACGTCTCTTCCCCACAGATTGATGGGGATTTTTTCAACTATAAAAGGAGTAAAAACTCCTGTTTTGCCTTCAAAAGTCCATCTCATAGGGGCAGCACTAACTTTAGTTGCTATTGATCCTCCTACTCCAGACATATAGGTATCTGCTTTAATCTTTGGCCAGTGACTGGGCCAACTGGCACCTCTAATAACTGTACGATCCGCACCTGTGTCTACCAATCCTTCCAATGGTAGGCCATTTATATAGATAGTGAGCATAGGTCGGTCAGCCGTTACTGCTGCTGTCCAATATATTTCTGGTTTTTGTGGTCTGGAGTCAGAACCTGGGTGACTATCACGAGGCTGCTTATTAGGATTCTGTATGAGTAAACCTGATGCTACTACGTCTCCTGGGTGATAAGTCACACATTGTCTACCTGTATTAGTGACTGGGATATTATCTACACATTCCCCAGTTTCCCACATCAGTGTGTGGATAGACACTGTTTTGTATATACAAGGAGGTGAAATGGTCAAGCCTACTGTGCCTGGAGGTAAGGGATCCATAGGCTGGAGAGGAACAGATTTCACCTCTCCAGGGCGTATCTCAGTTGTCCCAGCTGCATACAGCTCTATTCTCCCCAATTGTAATTCCCTTCTGCCATCAGGTTGCTTCCTGGCTGGTTGACTGTGTAATCCCCTTCTCCCATCATATGGCTTTCTGGCTGATTGGTCATGTCTGGGTACTGGACTTCTAGGCACTCTCTGGGTGCACCATTGGCTGCCATCATGCCCCAAGTGTTTTTTGCCTTGGGCCCTGGGGCTGGGCCCCTCATCCCGTTTCCCTGAATCTGTCTGCATTCTGAGGCCCAATGGAAGCCTCTGTTGCATTTTGGACATGGGGTTTGGGGTCTTGTTCTCCCACCTTGTCTTCCCATTCTATCTCTATACCAACATTGAGCTTTCAGATGTCCTACTTTTCCACACTGAAAGCATCTACGAGTCTCTCTGGAAGTCCCTTGCCAAGAGGGATTCTGTCTTCTCATGTTTGGATTTTGGGAAGTCTGCATCATAGCCTGGCTATAAAAGGCACCTGTGCCCACTGTGGCACAGCGTCTTATGAGTTCCTCTAAAGGAGCATCCTTGCGCAGTCCTAGTATAATTCTTCTGCAAACCTCATTAGTATTTTCCTTAGCAAGTTGCCTTATCAAGATGTCTGTTATTGCATTTTCTCCATTTGTTCTTATGATAGCTGTCTGCAAGCGTCCACAAAGTCAGCGAAGGGTTCATTTGGCTCTTGTGTTATTTTTGTGAAGGCCCCCCCTTTGTCGTCTTTATTGTGAAGAGAAGCCCACGCTTTGATAGCATTATCAGCAATTTGCTGATATGCTGCTACAGAATAACTAATTTGTGCTGTGACATCTGCATAAGGACCTGTACCTGTTAGTAGGTCACAGGTGATTGCAGTATGAACTCCACTTTGAATATTTTGTTGGGCTTGTATCCTACAGAGTTCACTATATTCAGAAAGCCACAAGTAGTTCTGTCCAGGTTCTAGGCATATTTTTGCTATCGATTTCCAGTCATTAGGGGTCAAGATTTCAAAAGACAAATTTTGTAATAGCATCTTAACATAAGCTGATGTAGCCCCATAAAGAGTGCAAGCTTTTTTCAGGTCTTTGAGGATTTCTATATCAAAAGGTGAGTATCTTCTACTTTCTTGACCTGAAGAATTAAACTGTTGAATTACAGGAAAAATGTGGTGTTGAAATTCTGATACATTTTTCCCTTCTTCTCTGGCCTTAATTAGTCCCTTTTGCAATCTACTCATAGGAGGAGGTGCTGGATGCTGGGGGGGAGGTGCTGGATACTGGGGGGGAGGTGCTGGATGCTGAGGGGGAGGTGCTAGATGCTGGGGGGGAGGTGCTGTTGCTGTCACTGCCCCCCCCACTACCCCTCCTCCCTCCATCCAGGAGGGTGGAGTTGATGAAGGAGAGTCAATTACCTGCTTACTTAGCAGTTAGTAAGGATTCCAACATATGCTCATGAGCATATTAAGAAAGATTATTCTGAAAGTTATAATGGTTCCGGTTCCATTAAATTATAAAGTGCTTTAGATGAAATAGATATCCAGAATCTTGAGGATTCCCCTTCCCCTATCCCCCATCTCCCATGATCCATTTGGACTCTTACACTTTTGAATTATTCTTTGTAGCAGCAGAAAATTGGGCTTACAGACACAAGGAACCTTTTTTTTTTTTTTAATACATGTTTTGCTTCAAAATACTAACTCTGAAATAGTTATTGCCAATGTCTGATGATAGGTTAGTGAAATCACAGACTCAGAGATTGCTAAACATGTAAGGTCCCTTCAGAATCATTTATTTAAATAAATAAATTTAAATATATAATTTTAGCATAAAATGATGAAAATTATTTTAACATAGTAACTGTCATTTGGTTGATCAAGTTTGGATAAAAAATTAGTTATGAGTCACTAAATCTATCAAAGTCTTAAAATTAGTAGCAGAGTATCTTCTTAATAACGAAAGACATTTAAAATGGCTATGACCAGGGAAAGGTATAGTGTAATTTTGCTTTTCTCTATACTAGACATTTATTTAA
Source organism: Antechinus flavipes (assembly GCF_016432865.1). NCBI lineage: Eukaryota > Metazoa > Chordata > Mammalia > Dasyuromorphia > Dasyuridae > Antechinus > Antechinus flavipes. Next base: position 523,266,520 of record NC_067398.1, on the reverse strand, counting down.
ACTTGCAAATAATTGCAATATTAACTAAATAATACATAAGTACACAACATAAAAACAAATAAAAATACATCTTCAGTGAAAAATAAAAGTATAAAGAAGAGAGAAATTGAAAATATTATATTTGTGCCCTTTCTAAATGTCATCAGGGTAAACGGCATTGAGTCAGAAGTGTGTAATTATTGTCCTTGGCACTTTTAATCTGCCAGGTCCATGCTACTCTAGAACAGTAATTCTTTAATATTCTGTCTTGGGATTCCTTCATATTCTAAAAAAATTGAGGCCCCTCAAATAATTTCTTTTTATATCAATTTAGTCTCACCATATTAAAATTAAAATATCTTATTATTATGAAAATTATTTAGATATTACAGGTCTCCTGAAATGGTTTCAAATACATGCAAAAGTCCTGGGATTATATTTTGGAGCCTCTAGATTTCATGATTGTACAAACTGGCTCAGGAAGACGTTGAAAGATTTTCTTGCTTGTGATATATCATGATTAATCATACCTTTCAATTTCATTTCTTCAGACCAGTAAGACTTCAGTCTGACCAAGAGAAATAATATTATTATAAGGGTTTTTTTGAACCTGATTATATAGATTAGAGAGGTTGTGAATTCCCATCATCATCTGAACCCTTGGGGAATCTAGGATCCAAATCTAGAATCCAAAGAATGATTCCCTTATATATGCTGCCTAAATGTGCAATGCTAGGAAATGTCTTAGAAGTTTCTGGTTAGTTACATGAAGGATCCAGTCAGAGGCATGCTTTTCTTACAACTAGAATGGGAGAAAGGGGTAAAAATGAATTAATATCATTGCTGAGCTATACAGCCTAAGGATTTGTAAATGGAAGGCAAGACTTCAGAGTCATATTTTTCTTCTGAGTAACATCTATGTTTTGTCAATCATATGGCTCCTTTTATCTCTGTTACTAGTTAGCAGCAAGTCTTTGATGGACTATAAAACAGAACAAAACAACAAAAAAATGGAAGAGGTTATTTTAAATTATTTTATTTAGTTAATTACTCCCCTCTCATTCCCCAACTCTCCAAATCCTCATTTGTATATTTAGGAAAGTTTGGAGGAAGGAAATGAATTAAGAAGTATAAAGTTTACTAAAGAACTTTGAAATTAAATAAAATATTATTTCACACTTCTCTACTCTTAATTGTGGAAATTAAGCTAGATATTAATATATAATTTAGTACTATATCATTAGAACAAAATAACATTTATACTATTTCATCAATGCAAAAATATTGTAAAACATATTTATAACAACTTTTAGTAGTTGATGGTACATCTTTCCCATTTGTTCTATTCATTGCTATGACCATTTAGATGAGCTACCTGCTTATTTAAATACTGTATCTCATTTTGTCAACTTAATTATCTCATTATAGGTAAAAGGCAATTAACTTCCAAATTACTTCTTTTTAGATTGTGATTCAAATGAACTAGAATATAAGTTGTGCTTTGCTTCTTCGGTCTATTCTAATTAATCTTGACATTTTACTGATCTCTCTCCATTATTTTTTAAGAAGAAGTTCAAGTTTTTCTTTGAGAGTAATAGAACATAAAACTTTTAGGAACAGATTTGATAAAGCTCCACTTGATTAGGTGAGGAAAATTGATTTTCCAGTAAAAGAGGAAGATAGAAATTTTATTGAATTTGTTCTTTATTGCTACAATTTACACACTGTAATCTTCTATATGTTTGTGTTCCAAACTCTTAACTATTTACAGGTTAGCATTGCATTGCAAATGTATACTTTGTGGGCTAACAATCATCCTGTGATTTTGCAGTTGTTCATTTTGTAAATTAAAATATTATGCCTCAATAAGATGCAGAGGAAATGTGGCAATATAAAAACCAATATTTTAATAAAATTTTATTGTAAAAATAATTTTATTGTAAAAATTTTTTTATTATAAAAGAGAAACACTTTTGCCAGCTATGGCAACTTGTAGTTAAAATATTTGGCTTCTTTGGATTTTTCTACTCTTTGCTAACAACAACAACAAAGAAAAAAATGCCTTCATTTTTCCATTTTAAACTGTTGAGAAATAATGGAGGCAGAATCTGGGAAGATGGTGGATTAGGTCAGTAAATTTCAAGCTCTCCAGATTTCTGCCACAAACAAAACAAATTTGCACCTCAGGGCTAACATAGACCTCAGGGAAAAATCAAAAAGACTTGGAGCAGAACAAGGGTCCCCTTGGTGCAACCCTAGAAGATCTGAAGAAAGACCTAGACCTGGAATTAATGAGTTTGAAATGCAAACACTTCCAGACTAGTTCCACAGACACACTAAGTGAGGAACCCTGAGTTTGTCTGGAACCTCAGCAGGAACCATAAAAACTTCCACTTTCCGAACTGCAAATATCATGGGGGTTTGAGTCTGGGAAGACTGAGGGAATTTTGCTAATTAGGAACACAGGGACAAATTGTATTATGGGTATGAGACCTTAAGTCAGAAGAAACTAAGACATCCAATGAGTGTAGAAGAAATGGAACTAGCACTTGCAGGAGGGTGAAGATTTTGGTTTGGAGAGAGCTGAAGTGAAGCTAGAGGCACCATTTTCTCACACCAGAATTAGAGGAGTTTATACTAATACTTTTCATTAAAAAAAGGAATTGGCAAAGAAGAAAGAACCCAACCATAGAAACTTATATAGGGAAGACTGAGGTTCATCTTCAGAGTAGGACACTGAAGTTAAAAAAAAAAAAAGCTTCTTCTACCCCAAAGACTATTGTTAAATGGTTCCCTGTCCAGAGAGAATTTATAGATGAACTTAAAAAAGAGAGAGATATTGAGGAAAAACTAAAAAAAAAAATCCAAGAAACACAAGCAGATTATGAAAAAAAGTTAACCAACTAGGAGATATAGAGTCTTAAAGATGAAAACGCCCTTTAAAAAAAACAGAATTGGGCATGGGGAAACCAGTGAAGCCATAAGAGATCAAAAAAGAACAAAACATATAAAGAATGAACAAAATAGATTAAAATGTAAAACATCTTACAAGAAAAACAACAGATCTGGAGAATAAATCAAGAAGAGAAAATATAAGAAAAACTGGACTATCTGAAAGCTATGATTAAAAAAAGAATCTTACCACAATAATACAAGAAATAATCTGAGAAAATTGTCCTGGTGTGATAGAACAGGAGAGAGAATAGAAATAGAAAAATATCCACCAATCACCATCACCAAATGTGAAAAACAAATAGGAATATTATTGTCAAATTTCAAAAACCCCAGACCAAAGAGAAAAATTTTGCAACAAATAAGAAAAATATATTTCAAATATGCTGGGGCTACAATTAGAATTATACTGGACTTATTAGCAGCCACAGTAAAATATCACACTTCTGGAATCAAACATACTGGAAATCAAAGGAACTAGGCCTGTGACCAAAACTATCACATCCAGCAAAATTTATCTAAAATACAGAATGAAAGAAATGGACATTCAATGAATCTATATTCATTTTCAGGACTTTTTTTCAATCACACCTGGATTAAATAGAAAATTTAATATATAAGAGCCAACATCAAAAATCAGTTTTGAGGAACTTAAAATGGACAAATTGTGGTTTTTATGTGGAAATGTATGCCATATGTTTAACACTACATGCAATTGGGTAGCTCAAAAGAAAGACTAAGGCAAAGTATCCTCTGACTGTAAAAAGAAAAGCTGCCTAGGAAAAGGCAAAAATAATAATTATACAAATTATACAATTATACAAATGAGCTGCAGAGGAACAATAGACAAGAGGCATTAGAGAGGGAAGGAGGGCTGGAAGCACTGAAAATCTACTCAGATAGGAAATGGGTTAAATAGACAATATTACTTATATATCACAAAAGATATAGCGTCCTACAAAGTCTATAAAGAAATAAGGAAGGAAACATGAGGAAAAGGGGAAGCAAAAGGTGGGGGAGCAGAATTAAAGCAGAAGGGTTAATAGCTATAGGAAAGAAGAGAGATTCACAAACACTTCAAGGATTAGGAACAAAATTTATTATAAAAAAAAGAAGTATCGATAGTAATTATTGATATTAGATAGTCAAATTTAAAGATTCAATCAAGAGAGAAATCTATATTACATATTAGTCACATTATTATTGTTTTAGATGGCTTTTTACATATAGGTTAAATATGTGTGTGTATATACACGTGTATGTGTTTGAGTATATGTAGATATGTGTCTATTGCTCTATGTGTATATAAATACATGTATATATGGGTGAATGTGAATGGATATGTAAATATGTGGGCATGTGTGAGCATGTCTGTATATGTATATGTATATGCACATATAAATCTGTCTCTACTCAACTATAGCATTCTTAGAGGATGTGAGGGATGTAAGGGGAAAAATAAAGTTTAAAAAGTGCAGGAGAGGATAAAAGAGGAATCTACAAGAAAGCAAAAAAAGTAGACACTCATGAATATAATTTCTCTCACTATTATATAATTTGTCTTGAACTGGTAATTTATTGTTATACATTTTAAATCCTTTCTCTGATGTTCTGCTGGGTACCTGACAATGTTCTGTGTGGTTTTGTTTTGTTTTCCTTTTCTGCTTTTATTTTTTTCTAGTCTGCTTTTTTAAAAGAAATAACAAGGTTTTACATATATATATATATATATATATATATATATATATATATATATACATATATATATATATAAAAATTAAACTTTACAGAAATTTTTTCTCATGAATCATAAGAGAAAGATAATCCAAATATTATTATTATTATTAATAAGGCAATTGGTGTTAAGTGACTTGCCCAAAGTCACATAATTAGTGTCTGAGACTGAATTTGAGCTCAGGTATTCCTGACTCCAGGGCCAGTTCTCTATCCACTGTGCAATCAAAGTACCCCTATTACAAATATTATCATCTTGGATTAGGAAACCAAGAAATCAAGGTAACTGAGGTTGAGAGGTTAAGTGAATCACCAAAAATCATACCAATAGTAAACATTAAAACTTGAATTCAAACTTTGATCTCCTAATTCTAGATCTATTACCTGGCCTTATACATGTATCTACTTTTCTATTCTACAGTTCTAACCTGTCTCAGCCATGTCCAATATTTTAGAATCTCAAATCATTTTGCTTATTATATTTTCTATGCTTTGGCTTTGATAATAACTATCTAATTGAGAGACTTTTACACTTTCAAATGTTAAAATTAATTAGGGAAAGTCTTCTTCTGAAGAAAATTGAATCACAATTACACATAAAGATATTAAAACTCTTAAGGATTAAAATCATGGAACTAAATAATAAATGGGTCACTTCTTTAACCCAGTACTACAACAAATCAAGTTTAGTGCTCTTTGTATAGTATTTTATGAGAAATGCTGCTCTAAAGCTAATGGAATTTGCATCTGGAAAAAAAAAAGAACAAGAAATTATTCCAGGAATCAGAGAATTCATCTACAAAAGAAGATGTGTACCTTCAGAGATGGAAGGGAGCCCAGTTAAAAATCATTATTTTTTTTTATGTTTTAAAACAGAAAACTATTTTATATGCAGCTCAGCCAGGGAGAGAGAGAGTAAGCAAAATGGAAAACCATGTACTTATCTCAATAATTCTTTCTTACAATATATATAAATCTAACATGGGCAATGATATACCCCACTGCGCTTAAGAAGAAAAATATAAGAAAAAAAGACAGCTGGGTCAATTACAAAACTGCTATCTGGGATATTGCTATACAAATCTACTTAATAACAGCTCAATAAATCAAAATTGTTAAATATATCCAAGAAAAGAGTTTGGTGTATTGTTAATATTTCTATAAAGCTCCATTGTAAAAAAATAAAGGAAATATAATCAAAGTAAAATTAGCAGGTATGGAATTATTCTCATGTTCATAATGCTAAATTTCTGTTCAGTGTGAGGGCTGTAAAACATTTTTTTAAGATTTTCTTGTAGCTAGACAGATTTCACATGAAAAGATTTTATGTTAACTATGTGGAGTTTTATTTCTTGCAGCTAGTGTCCTTTATTACAATAGAGTGAAGGTAAGTATTGGAATTAGATGCTAATTTTATTTGACATGTTCCTTTGTTTCATAATAAAGAGGTGAAATTATTAGAAATAAAATGAAAATAGACACATCTGAAGAAGAGAGAGTAGAAGGTAATATAGAAAAGAAGAGAAGAAATGGAAGACAATGTCCCAGTATGTAGTAAGATGAATATAGATGCAAAGCTAAGGAATAACTAGCATAACCATAAACAACATAGAAGAGCTTTCAGGTGACATATAATAATACAATGAACACAAAATGATGAAATAAAGGTTATTTTCCCCAAATATTTTTAGCAAGAATTGAAGAAGAAAAGATATTTGAATAAAATTGTACTTAGAGAAAGGTATCTTTAGGCAGTTACTCTTGGAAAAAGGTATTTGGGAAATGGAAGTTTTAGTCCAAGCCTTACAGAGATGTTATGAAGACAGTGATTTGTAAATCTTAAAGTGTTAAGTAAATGTGAAGACAGGAGTGAAGAAGACAGAGGATGTGTTACACCAAGTCTATATAATTACGCTTTGGATCTCCTGGGTTCCCAAGGAAATAGGTCGCACTCTATAAAAGGGCTTTTCCACTTTACTATTAAAACACTGGAACTCTAAAAATAACTGAGCTTTAGATATACTTCCTTCAAATACATATACAACTATGTAGAGGGATATATCTTCAGATACATTATCTCTTCTTGAATCAACAAGTGAACAAGTATTCATTAATCACAGATTTTGCAGAACATATGTTTAGCACTGGGGATGCAAAGAAAATTAAAAGCAAAAACACAAACACACACAAACCTAGAAAATATCAAATGTTGTAGCCATTGACTGGAGAGAAAATATATTAACATTTTAAAGTATAGTGAATTAAGGGGTGGCTTCATGAAATAGGTGTCATACAATTAGGTTTTAAAAATCAGGGCTCCTCAAACTATGGCCCGCTGAGGATGTTTATGTGGCCTGCTGGGTTATGGCAAAATCAGACCGGAAGTGACCTTCGACCTAAACTCACGTTAGCATCACACACTTCCGGCACTGGGCTGAGGTGGGGGAGACAGAGTGTGAACTGATACCGAGGTGAGGTGAGTTCCCAGGCCTGGGTGTGTGGTGTGGGAAAGGGAGAGAGATGCAGAAGATGGAGAACTGATGGCCCGCGGCCTTGTACAGTAATGGCAGCCACCACAACAAACAGGTGCGGGGGATGTACAGTGCATGCTGTGCATGTCACGGCTGCTGCAAAGGGAATTCACTGCAGCAGTGAAGGTCAGAAGTGGAAGCACAAAGAGCAGGAGAGAAAGTGTGGGAAACGGAGGCATCACAGCATAGAGGCAGCTTAGAGGAAGTTGGGCATTGCAGTAAGTATGTCTCTGTGTGGGCAAAGTTATTGCTGGTATATTGTTTTTGTAGCACTGTATATATATATATATATAGATATAGATATAGATATATACATTTATATCTATATCTATATCTATAGTTTGATATAAAATTAGAAAGATGGGCTAGGAGAATCTTGCCAAATAATAAAGACACTTGACTATCTTGTTCAAGAGTTTGAATTTTATTTGGTAGTCATAAGATTTCAATCAACAACCAATCAAAAAATATTTAAGTACCTACTCCATGTGAATCTCTGTATGGCAGTGGTGGGAAATGGAGGGAATAATAAATACAAAAGTTAAATTTGAAATATCCTAAAGTAATCTATATCTATATCTATCTATCCATCTATGAATAAAAAAGGGTGCTTCCTTTCTCTATTGTTATGTGACATAATTATAGAAATGTTAGTTATAGTAATAATAATGGCAGGCAAAGAAGATAGAAAATTATTCCTATTTGCTTATTACATAATGATTTACATAAAATACTTCAAAGAATAAGCAAAGAAAATAATTGAGACAAAATAGTAGGATATAATAACAATTAACCACAAGATTTGACAGAATTTTTAGTAATAAAAAAATCTAGAAGAAAAAAAGTATAAAGTATCATTCTAAATATGTATAAAGCAGTTAAAATATGTAAGATTCAATTTATTAAGATGCACTTAAAAACCCATATAAATCAAATTAAAAAATAACTTTCAAAGAAATTTTTCAAAAGGGCTTAAATATTGGGAAGGATATCCAATACTCGTGTCTAGGTAGAGATAATATAATTTAAAATGAGAATATTAGCCAAATTAACTTAGAAATTTAATGTTATATCAACCTAACAACCAATAAGATATTTTCTGAATTAGACAAAATTAAAAAAAAAAATGAAGGGAAAAAGAGGCCTAGAATCTCATAGGAAATAATTGGGGGACAAGTTGCAATGAAAAGGGCCTTCTGGACATCAGAAAGAGAGTGATTGTTGTTCTTCATTCAAAAAAATTCATCTTACTCTTTTGACTTGGTTTGAGGTTTTCTTGGTTAAGCTATTGGAGTGGTTTGACATTTCCTTCTGCAGTTCATTTTATAGATAAGGAAACTGGTTTAAACATGATTAAGTGCTTTGCATACAGTCACAGAGCTAGTAAATGTCTGAAATAAGATTTAAACTCATGAAAATGAATTTTCCTTATTTCAGGCTTGGAGCTCCTTACATTGCACCATAGATGCAAACTCATGTTGCCTACATTAAAAAAAAAAAAAGATGTAGGCACACCTGTCAAATTGGCTAGAATGATAGGGAAAGATAATGCTGAATGTTGGAGGGGATGTGGGAAATAGGGACACTGATACATTGTTGGTGGAATACATTCAGCCATTCTGGAGAGCAATTTGGAATTATACCCAAAAAGTTATCAAATTGTGCATACCCTTTGATCCAGCAGTGCTACTACTGGGCTTATACCCCAAAGAGATACTAAAGAAGGGAAAGGGACCTGTATGTGCCAAAATGTTTGTGTCAGCCCTGTTTGTAGTGGCTAGAAACTGGAAAATGAAAGGATGCTCATCAATTGGAGAATGGTTGGGTAAATTGTGGTATATGAATATTATGGAATATTATTGTTCTGTAAGAAATGACTAGCAGGATGATTTCAGAAATGCCTGGAGAGACTTACATGAGCTGATGCTGAGTGAAATGAGCAGGACCAGGAGATCATTATATACTCCAACAACAATACTATATGTTGATCAATTCTGATGGACGTGGCCTTCTTCAACAATGAGATGAACCAAATCAATTCCAGTAGAGCAGTAATGAATTGAACCAGCTACACCCAGCAAAAGAACTCCAGGAGATGACTTAAGAACCACTACATAGAATTCCCAATCCCTCTATTTTTGTCCACCTGCATTTTTGATTTCCTTCACAGGCTAATTATACACTATTTCAGAGTCTGATTCTTTTTGTACAGCAAAGTAACTATTTGGACATGTATACTTATTTTTATTTAATTTATACTTTAACATATTTAACATGTATTGGTCAATCTGCCATCTTGGGGAGGGGGTAGGGGAAAGGAGGGGAAAAATTGGAACAGAAAGTTTGGCAATTGTCAATGCTATAAAATTACCCATGCATATAACTTCTAAATAAAAAGTTGTTTTATAAAAAGATGTATGCTTTGGTATTTGATGCTTTCTATTTTCCATTAGTGGTTCTGCTTGATTTTGACTCCAGAGATATCTTGCTAATTACATATTTCATTATTGTCACTTTCACAAGCTGTATCTCTTTCTTATAATGACATAGACTACTAGATGCCATGTTGGCTGGGAATGTGCTCCATGACTCTTTTTGTATTTAGGTAAGTGAAAGACTGTGTTTTGATCAGGTGATGAGACACACAAGTCTTCAATAGTAAGTGATCCTTACTGTCGCTGGTTTTGACTCCATTTCTCTCAGTATCCCTGATATGTTGAGTGTTCTTTGTCTACTGTGTCATTAAAGTGACCCAGAATTATAACTTTGTCCTCCTTTGGCATATTGATGATGAGATTCTCTAGGTCTTCATAGATTTTTTTGACCTTCAAGGTTGATCATGTTGGGAATATGTGCACTAATTAGAATGCCATGCTCCTTTTCTGCAAGTCACAATCATCTTGTTTTGAGCCTGTTCTTAACTCCCTTTGATAGGTATAAGTGTTTTTTTTTTTGTTTGTTTGTTTGTTTGTTTTTGTTTTTTTGTTTTTTTGTGATATGGGAGCCACCTGCCAATGGCTGCTGGAGGTCTAACTCAGACCAGTAGAATGGATTTCTTCATGTGAGATGATGATGATGATACAAAGAGATTGAGAGGCAGTTACTTGTTCTCTGATTGCTCTTTGCAATTGCAAAAGCTGCTTTGCAACTTCTTCAGATGTTATGATCCACAGCTGTGGAGGCTCCTTGCTCCTTCACTTAGGCATGATCCTTAACGTTTTTTGACTAGATTAGTTTTGATTACAAAACTTATGCCAGGTTCCAGGTTATCTCCTCACCCCCAGGCAATTCCAGAAAAAAAATGTATACAGCATTGATTAGTAAGGGGTCCTTCCTTTGCCAGACATTTCACTCAGATCTGCTATTTGGATGTGATACTTGCTTAATTCTCTTGTAGGACTCGGAAGCAGCTAATAATGATAAAATGGTATAAGGTGATATTTTTTATTCACACATAAATTGGATTTAAGTAAATCAGAATTGTGCAAAGTCATGAATCTCACCCTCTCTGCCATAATCATTAAAGTCCAGGACTAAAACACAGCTTGGATAACTGTTGATGGCTCAGGATGCAGTGGATGACCTTGACTTCTAAGATGTTTAAATAAGCACCAAGTGTTCCATAGTGCCTGCTTTAGCCACCTTCTTGGCCAGTGGAACAAATTGTTCTCATCTACCCATTCTTCTTGGGGAAGACTTTACATGCTCAAGGTAGAAACCCCCTTAGTTTGAGATTTCTTGATTATTCTGAATCTGATTTAACCTATCTGCCAAAAAGTTTATGTTTCTTGGGATGTAGCTACACTTTCTTGGAATCGTTAGTACAGTACTTTGCTTATAGTAGGTATTTAATAAATGTTTGTTGTATTAAATTGAATTGCTACTCTATCCATTGTTAAATGACACACTTTAGAGATAGACAAAACTAATGATGAGGTATGACTAACCAAAAGTATCCTGGTTTTATAATGGGTTTCCAAAGTAATACCTGATAGCCAAAAATTATAAACTCTATGCACAATAATCCATCTCTTCACTTCATGCCATTATATAAAAGATCCCATCTTAGATTATCTTTTATAATCCCATCCCTATCTCCAATCAATTATCAAGACATCTAATTCTTCTGAAATACTTAGATTTATCTTTTTGTTTATATTTTCATTTCCTACTCCAATGTAATTTTATATATAACTATCATCCTCATCATTTTATTTTCCTGTTGAAGAATAATAGAGCTTCTTACAACAATTGTATCATTCTACTTCCACATCTTTATGTCATGCCTTTAGTTAAAATATTTTTCATTTCATTTCATTTTTCATTTCATTTTATCAATATCTATTTCTCATTCTCTTCCAAATTGATTCAATAAATCTCACTGACTAATCCTCCCTTGATTATTCTTATAATCCATCCTTTCTGTAGGATTTTTATTTTCCATTAATAAATGACAATAATAAATAAGTAAATAATTAATAAATATATTTTGGCAATTCATTACCTAGTAAAGCAAGTAACTAGAGATCAAATCATGTCCTATGTTTCAATATTTCACCTTAATATCCTTGCTGGGTATTTCTGTTGGTCTCATAGCTGTTAAACTACTTTCTATTGTCATCTGATATTTTTCAGGAAACTTCCTTTCCTTAGGGAATCTGCCAGATATTTTGCTCTTTTCTACCAAGCTGTGGTAGCTGGAAAGCCTTCCTCTGAGTACAGAACTCTGATTTTCCTTATTGCATAAGGCATTGAGTATATGACTGAGGTTATGAGCTACTACATGAACCTAAGATAGGCCAAAAAAAAAAAAAGGCAATAATGACCTCATGCCAAATTTGTCCTTTGAATTATCCTATGTCTGGTGTGGATATTGAGTCCTTGCTCTCAAGTAGCTATCTAATTTGGGGTTACAAAATTTCTTGTAATTCTCATTTAACCTTTGTGAGCCTTTGTCTCCAGAACCTATTCTGAGACATCCCCATCCCCTCTGCCAAAAAGATAAAAAAAGGAAATCCCTAAGAACTGTGTGGAGACTGAAGGAAGCCATACTGACATAATCTTTTAAAACTCTAATTCTTATATACTTAAGAGCAAAAACAAAAACTAAATAAAGAAAGCAGAGGGAATTGTGTCACTTTCCAATTATAATTACTACATTTATTATTGATATATACTATCAACAAAGTTTTCTTGGCTTCCCTACAGAAGCAAAGCCAGAGTTAGCTATTTGAGGAATGATTATGCAGGAACATATGCCTATAAGTAGGTTTTAAATTAGAAGATCAGTTTGTGTGATTGGATTGATTCCAGAGTCTCTAGAATCTAGTTAGTCTCTAGACTAACCAATGCCTTGCTTGATACACATTTTTTTCTTAAATAGTGGTTGTTTTTTTTTTTTTTTCAAATCCAAGGAAAGATAGATTTCAATACTCACATTTGCAAAACTTTTTTTTTCCCAAAATTTTCTCATTTGCTGCTCCCAACCTCCTCTCCCCAAGACAGCAAAATACAGGTTAAACAAAGTGCAATTGTTCTAAACATATTTCCATATTTGTCATGCCACACACATCTACCCAAAATCAGATCAAAGGGGAAAAAATGAGCAAACAGCAACAACAAAAAGTTGAAAATACTATGCTTTCATAGTGTCCATAATTCTCTCTCTGGATGTGTATGACACTTTACCACTAGTTTATTGGAATTGTCTTAAATCTTGGTATAACTCTTCATGAATATTTGTTGAATTGAATTTTGTTGACCATATGAACACGTTTGAAGTAATTGTAGCTATGAATATAAAAAGAATACTAGGAAACAGAGACAAATAATTCACTATATTCCCTCTGTTAGTATATCAGCTTATTACTTTCTTTATTGTCTTTTAAAGTGTACTTGTAACTGCTTCTATTTTTACAATCTACCAATCCCTATAATTCTTTCTAGTTTTTCCTTATTGTGTTTTTTTTCTTATATGCTTTTCAGTTTTCTTATGAAAATATTTGTCAGTTTTTGACACTGTTAACTAATGAGGAGAATATTCCTTTTATAAACCAAACTTATTGTAGTATTGGGTGATGTCCCTACTTCCTGATACATTTCCTTTGACCTTAAATAAAGGGGGAACTTTTATGTCAAATTCTTTAAAAAATCTACAAAATTCTCTACTTCTAATTAGTTTCAGGCACTATCCTTAAGCATTAAGATTTTTGGAGAATTTTAAGATGATGATGATGCCTTAGTACAACAGCAAACAATCATATCAATGATAGTTCTTTATAGATCTCTCACTGTTTATGGGTTTGAGATCTCTCAAGAAATGGTGTTTGATTTTTAAAGGGCAAAATCTCCAAACATTGAACACCTGAATATGCTGAATATCCTGGTATAAGGATGTAGTGGTATAGCAAGGGGAAAAAAAGTGGAACCATTTGATTATAAATAGCAGCTGTCAGCATACCTGTGAACTATGAAAGAGTGGGTCTAGAAACATTAACAAGCTACACAATATGTTTTAAAATTATAGGACATTGAGGAGTCTGAAATGAACAAATTTCAAAAGACAGACCAGGTATATTAATGGAATTCAAAATAATGGTCAAGTCAATTAGAATCTTCTTATATATGGAACTATTAATTCTGAGGTTTGAGTCCATGGGAATTTTCAAAGAACCCCAGGACTGAATATAATGATAGAAACGGTAAAGGAATAAAAGGAGAAAATTCTGGATCTGGACCTTGAAGATCTTGTTTATTTGTTTTTTGTTTTTTTGTTTGTTTTTGGTGTGGGTGTCCTGATTTTTTCCCATCAAAAATTCAATAGAATCAATTAAAAATTATAATGACAATACATTAGATCTCAAGCATTTTAAAGCTAGTAGGGATTGGAGGCATTGAGGCAAAATATAACCTCTGCTCAAACTATTAAACTTCAACACAGACAAGCAGTTAAGATGGATTTGGGGACTGACAGTCTAGACAATGAATTTGTATTCTATAACATCTCTTTGTTGCCTGTCCTTCAGAAGAATTTTCTCATTTTGAGTCACTTTCAGATTCTCAGAGGACTGTCTTTTAAGAATCATTAATAGTGCATACAGATATGCATAATAAGGAATGGTACAAGTATTGGTACAGAACAGGGAAAGTGGAGTAATTGGTAGCCTATCACATCATAATATCACATCTGTCAATCAGTCAATATGAATTTATTAAATGTCTACTATATGTCAGGCACCATGCTACCATAAATAATTTTCAATAATTTATTTAGATCTTTTATTTGTGCATAATATTTTTTCTCATTATTTTTCTTTGGTATAAGTTTTTAATCTTGGTTCTGATGGTTCAGTAGACTGATTGCAGAGAAAGCTGATGCAAGGATAAGTCTTATGTCAATTTTTAGAATACATAAAATAAATTGCTTTTTAAATAGCTCTCCTAGGGTCAGCTAAGTGGCACAGTGGATAGAACACTAGTCCTGAAATCAAAAGGACCTGATTTGAAATCTGGTCTCAGACACTTAACACTTCCTAGCTATGTGACTATGGGCAAGTCACTTAACCCTGATTGCTTCAGCAAGAAAAAAAAAATCTTCCTTTCCTACTTTACTTTTAAAATGTTTATGTTTCTTAATATTGTAAAGTAAATAATAAGTCTTTTTAAAATAATACTGAGAGCATTAATAACAATGAGACATATCTCACTTCATTTTTTAGATGATTATTAGTTGAAAGGAAGGTCTTGTATTTGAATTTCAGCTAGGCTTCATTCTGTGTATAGCATTTTATACTGTGTATAACATGTTTAGATGTAGATATTTAATAGTGTAATGCTGGGAAAAAATGAGGCAAAATAGAGATTAGAGAGTTTTTAATATCTTATTAATTGGATTAATCAACTGAATGGGACTAATGTCTCAAAGTATCTATCAGCGAGCTAAGGGGTCCAGGGATTCTTATAGGGCTTTAGCAAAAAGGGAAACAAAGAGATAGAGGGTGAGTAGAGCACTGGTAAACAGGAACTTCCAGAATCAAACCAAAAATTTGGTTCTGACAGATTGGGAGTAAGGAGGGATCATAGATCCTGATAAGTTGGAAGGATCAGGAGTTAGGATGTCTGAGATAGAAGATATGCCCTCTCTTTTGAAATAAACCATTTGGGATGCCCATCAATTGGAGAATGGCTGGGTAAATTGTGGTATATGAATGTTATGGAATATTATTGCTCTGTAAGGAATGACCAGCAGGATGAATACAGAGAGGCTTGGAGAGACCTACATGGACTGATGCTAAGTGAGATGAGCAGAACCAGGAGATCATTATACACTTCGACAACAATATCGTATGAAGAGGTATTCTGATGGAAGTGGATTTCTATGACAAAGAGACTTAACTGAGTTTCAATGGATAAATGATGGACAGAAACAGCTACACCCAAAGAAGGAACACTGGGAAATGAATGTGAACTATTTGCATTTTTGATTTTATTCCCGAGTTATTTTTATCTTCTGAATCCAATTCTCCCTGTGCAGCGGGAGAACTGTTTGGTTCTGCAAATATGTATTGTATCTAGGATATACTGCAACATATTTAACATATATAGGACTGCTTGCCATCTTGGGGGGGGTGGAGGGAGGAAGGGGAAAAAACGAAACATAAGCGAGTGCAAGGGATAATGTTGTAAAAAAATTATCCTGGCATGGATTCTGTCAATACAAAGTTATTATTAAATAAAATAAAATTAAAAAAAAAAGCTTATTATATTTCTAAGATTCTATTTTGGCAATTTTGTGGATATATATTCATTTGGTTTCTTTTTCAGTCTTGAGTGTTTATATGTGTGAAATAAAACAATGAAAATATTTTAAAAAAAAGAAGAAATAAACCATTTGTATTTTATGGCTCTATGGAATATTAATGGTCAGGGTTCCCAGTCCTAATTATATCAGTTCTAATGGTCATGAAGGAGGGTTTCCATCAGCAAGATTGAGGCAGAATAATTCAGGGAAACTGAGGTAGAACAATTAAAGGAAATTGTGGCATAACATTAGGAGATTTTGTGGATATAGTTGAAAAGTATACTCAAAGACTAGTGATATTAAGGAAGAAAGATTGATAAAATGACAGGCGAGTCTGATCTTTAACTTGTTTATTCAACATTTTTTATCTACATTTTTTATTTACAAATAGTATTCTGTTCAGATTGTCAGGAAGTTGCTTTGATGATGGAGTTTAACTTTGATTAATAAACTATAGAGTTTATTATTATATTATATTATATTAAAAGTGGTAGAATGGAATCTCCTAGAGTGGATAGCACACACTAAGGTAAACGCATGAAGATGAGTGTAAGAACATAATTACTGAGATAAAAGGAGGGATGAGCAGCTCTTCTGGAGGAGAGAAACCAAGGAGAAGGAGAAAATGTTAACAATTAATTATCCATTATAGTATTAGACTTGTGTCAGTGAATTAAACAGGAGTTAGATCAAAATGTATGTTATATCACTGAAATGCCTTCTAAAACTGGACTCAGACAGTGATTTTGGCAGTTGTTCTCTTTTCCTTTTGTCTTTTTCCTATTAATGATTTTGCTAGTTCCTAAAAGACTGTCCTCAATCACTTAAAGTTTATACATCTGGTTGAGTTTTTTGTGTTTGTTTATTTTTAATTGCATATTATGACAAATGTGTAGGACCATTACATTGTTGGCTTTTGGTTGTATTGTCAATAATTTAGGAAAGACAGAGAGAGATAGAGATAGAGACAAAGAGATAGACAAAATAAGAATGACTAGACTAGAAGATAAATAGATTTTATACTGTAGCATATTTGGCTAGAGCTTAGACTTCCATTTGGCTTGGATACTCAGCTACACAATGTGAATTATTAATTAATTTTTGTTTTTATAACTTCACAAAGCACAGAGAGAAAATTAATATGGGATCTTTCACTCTTGTCAATAAGTAGTAAGGAGCAGTGAGCAGAAGGGTGGGAAGTTGTTTCTATCTAATGGCATGCCACTTAATTTTTCATTGTTTATTGTCACTGAGTTTGAAAGAACCACTTTTCCACACACTAGGAGCTGAAGGAATGGATGAATAGAAAATAATGTTTCAGATAATCCCATATATTGAAATAAGATCTGCTCTGCAATTGCCACTGATTTTTCCTTATTATCTCTAGGAACAACAAGAACAAGGCTAATCCTTTTCCTAATAATTTTTAGTGAATTGTTTTATAGCTATGCGAACTCCTGGTGGGAACACTCCCTTTACCTATTCAAATCCCAAATCTTCTCTAATTTATAATCATAAAGATTTAGTTGCCTGAATCACAGAAGTTAAGTGGCTTTCCCAAAAACATTTCAGCAAAACAAACACTCATTTTCTTCAACTCATGCTCTCAAATCAGTTTTGAGGACCTATGCAGCATAGAGAAGACCATGGTTTGTCTTCAGAAAAGGATACTGAAGTAAAATAGCAACAACAACAACAACAAAGCTCTTCTACTCCAAAGAGTAACTTCAAATCATCATTTAAATACAAAATCGTAGAAAAAACTTAAAAAACCATAAAACAAACAAACAAAAAACCTTTGAAATCAAATTAGAGAAATTGGGGGAAAATTAAGAAAAAAAAACTTTTGAGGAAAAAAAAAACAAGAACAATATGAAAGAAAGTCAACCAATTGAAAAAGTAGATTCAGAATATTAAGGAAGAAAATAGCTTCTTGAAAACTAAAATTGGGCAAGGGGAAACCAGTAAAGTTATAAAAGAACAAGAAAAAATAAAAAAAAATATCAAGAATGAAAATTGAAGAGGAGGACTCAGGAAAACATCTCATAAGAAAAAGAGTTGATCTGAAAAGAAAACATAAAAATAATCAGATTATCTAAAAGCTGTTGATGAGAGTGAACTCTGTATGACCTGAGTGAGCCCTGTAAAATTATGTAAAATCAACAAAAAATCATGTCCCCTTTGATCTACAAACCCAAATGGTCTCACATCCTCTCAGAGTAAGATAAGCTTTCTTGCAGCAAAGTTACAACCCCAGGCAAGATTTCACATTCAGTTGAGAATTATCAAACTTCCCTTAGACTCATACATAAAATGGGTCTTCAACAAATGATTCTTTGCATTTCACTTCTCCCTTGAGAATGATATGCCCTCCAAAAGAATTCCTCTTGGTGTTTCTTTAATAATAAAGCCTTTTTTTTTTTATCATAGCCTCTGGGTTTAGTGAATTCTTTTGTTCAGAACTAGCCTCTTAGAAAGAAGGAACCTCACTCATTCCTGCCTAACCTCCTCATTGCATACCTTCATCACTGACCAAAAGTAGAATCTTGATATACTAATATAAGAAGTAGTTAAAGAAAATTATCCTGAAGGATAAGAACAAGAGGGGAAATAAAAAAAAAATAAATCACCACCTGAAGCATAAGGAAAACCTCCAGGAATATCATAGCCAAATTCTAAAAAAATTAGTCAAGGAGAAAATATTATGAGCAACAAGAAAAAAAGCAATTCAAATATGACAGACCCCAAATTAGAATCATACAAGACCTAACAATGACAAATGAAAATACTGCAGATCTTAGAACACTGTATGTTGGAGAGCAAAAGACATGGAGTTATGACTGAAAATAACATACCCAACAAAGTTAAGCATAAGCCTGAATGAAAAAAAAAAGAATATTCAATGACTTAGGTTTTTGTTGCCAAAAAAAAAAAAAAACCTGAACATAATAGAAAATTTGACATGCAATATCAAAAGAGAAATATCAAATAAATGTCAAATATTAATTACAAGGGACTCAATTAGGGTAAACTCTTTAGTTTTTTATTTGAATATTTAAACAGTATGTCTAAGGTTTCATTAGTAACTGAGTAGTTTGAAAAAGATTGTAAAAGACGCCAGTGTGATGTGATTCAAAAGACAGAACCATGAAAGAAAAGGTAAAAAGAGTAATTATCTTATACAAATAAGTGTGAGAGGAAGATCTGACACAGAAGAATTACATGGGGCAGGAGGTCTGGTAGTTCTAGAATCCTGCTCTCATTGGGTAAGAAGGAACAACACATATATTATTAGAAAGGTATAAAAGATCTAAATTCAAAAAGAAATAAAGGGTAATGGGATAGGGAGTGGGGAGAGGATAAAAGAGTGAGTTTTAGAGGCAACTCTACATATCAGATCTGGATTAAAGAAAGAATGCCAAAAACATTTGGCTGGGAATAGAAGTATTCGAAATTTATAAATAAGAGGGTGAGGGAATGGAATAAAAGGTACAGGGATGTGTATATGTTATCAGGAATAGGTGTATAGATGAATAGATGTATAGGTGAATAGATGAATAGGAATGGAATAAAAAGGGAATAATTTATATATGTGGAAGGCTATAAAAGTCTTTTAAATGCAGATAGAAACAAGAGTGCAAAGGGAATTTAAGGGGGGATCCGGGAAGTGGGAGGGGGTATAGGTTAAGTAATAGGCAGGCAAGGTATTGGATAGAAATAAAGCAGAGGAATCAGGAGAAACAGGGAATAAGAGATACACACAAATATAAAATAAAAATCAGGAGTAGAATTTATAATGGATTCAATCAAAAGAGAAAAACAGGGAATATTAATCAATATTGTTTTAGATTATATAAAATAAATATACAGTATAAGGTTGGAATATTGCTGATGAAGGAAATAATGAGTAGGTAGATCTAGAAAACAAAATGTAAAGACTTGCTTGGATTTATGAAAGAAGATGTTATATACCTTGAGAGAAACAGAGCACAAACAAACATAGTATTGATTTCACTAAGATGCATATAAATTTTTTTTAATATAAATATTTTATTTTATTTTATAATAACTTTATATTGACAGAATCCATGCCAGGGTAATTTTTTTTACAACATTATCCCTTGCACTCGCTTCTGTTCCGATTTTTCCCCTCCCTCCCTCTACCCCCTCCCCTAGATGGCAAGCAGTCCTATATATGTTAGATATATTGCAGTATATCCTAGATACAATATATGTTTGCAGAACCGAGCAGTTCTCTTGTTGCACAGGGAGAATTGGATTCAGAGGGTAAAAATAACTCGGAAAGAAAAACAAAAATGCAAATAGTTCACATTCGTTTCCCAGTGTTCTTTCTTTGGGTGTAGCTGCTTCTGTCCATCATTTATCAATTAAAACTGAGTCTTTGTCAAAGAAATCCACTTCCGTCAGAATACATCCTCATACAATATCGTTGTCGAAGTGTAAAGTGATCTCCGGGTTCTGCTCATTGCACTTAGCATCAGTTCATGTGAGTCTCTCCAAGCCTCTCTGTATTCAACCTGCTGGTCATTTCTTACAGAACAATAATATTCCATAACATTCATATATCACAATTTACCCAGCCATTCTCCAATTGATGGGCATCCATTCAATTTCCAGTTTCTAGCCACTACAAACAGGGCTGCCACAAACATTTTGGCACATACAGGTCCCTTTCCCTTCTTTAGTATTTCTTTGGGATATAAGCCCAATAGAAACACTGCTGGTTCAAAGGGTATGCACAATTTGATAACTTTTTGGGCATGATTCCAGATTGCTCTCCAGAATGGTTGGATTCGTTCACAGTTCCACCAACAATGCATCAGTGTCCCAGTTTTCCCGGAGATGCATATAAATGTATACGTGTATATATGTGTATGATTATTCGTGTCTATGTAAATATAAATGTATTATATGTATGTCTCTATATATGTATATGTATGTGTGTGTATGTGTATAAAGCTTAATGTAGCCTTTTTGGGGGGGAGAGAGAGAAGAAGGGGAAAAAAGAATAAAGCAATAACTGCATGGCAAAGAACAAAAGAAAACTATAAGGAAGCAAAGAAAAGATACCTCTGAACACAAGTATGGTATTTATAAATAGGTATTCTTGAAATGGAAATTTATTACTTTATAGTTTAAATCATCTCTTATGTTCTGTGTATGTGGCAAATTTTTTTTCTTTTCTTATTTTATATTTAAGTTTAAAAGAAAGACATAAAGAGATAAAGAAGAAAAAAATGTCTTAGAGGGGCAGCCAAAGTCATACTACAATTGGAATGAAAAAACCAAACACAATTATAATAAGTTTACTATGTGCCAACCACTGTGCTAAGTACTGAAAGTAAGAAAATAAAACAAAATGAAAAAATAAACATACTCTCTCTCCCCCAGGATGTTACATTCTAATGGGGAGATACAGAGGAATATTTAAGTCTGGAAAGTTATAGAATATAGCTTTTGAATGTCAAGGAATAGATTGATGTGCCCAATTTTGGAACAAAAGCAGAGATAATTTGATCATAGACTGTGGTTTCAAGACAATCCCTTTCACCACATCACCACAAGAATGTTGGCTGAATGATATATCAAGATAACATTGGAGATGGTGACACAATCAATTTAGAGGATGACACAGAACTCAGAGAAATAATCACTATATTTGGATTAAAGAATTGGGACCCTGAGGCAGGTAGGTGGTATAGTAGAACACCAGCCCTGAAGTCAGGAGGACCTGAGTTCAAATTTGATCTTTGACACTTACCATTTCCTAGCTGTGTGACCCTGGTCAAGTCACTTAACCCCAATTGCCTCAGGGAAGAAAAAAAAAAGAATTGTTACCCAAAAAGCCTAACTTGATTAAAAACCTTTTCTTGCTTAAAAACCTTTCCTTTCTCCCTAACTTCTCTGGGATAAAATACAAATTCCTTTGCCAGACAATTAAAGCCCTTCTTGATATAGTTTCAATCTATTTTTCTGGTCTTATTTCATATTCCTCTATTTCACACATGACATTCCAGTTCTACAGCAACTGACATTGTATCTCCCTATTTGTATAAAAGCTGCTCTTGATCTGTAGAAGTCCTATTTACCTATGCCTTTCAGATGTTTTTAAATCTTCCTCCAAAACTCAGTACATATGCTTCCTCTTCCCAAAAGTTTTATTCAGTGCACCATTTTATTATAAATAGGAAGAAAGAATCAGTGTTAGGCTTATCTGATTTTTGGATGATGTAAATATAGGAGAGACATAAGAAATATTCTGTAGGATAACACATTTCTTTTAAAAATGATGCCAGCTGGGTAAAATAGGACCCAATTCCTGCAATTGAGTTCAAAAAGTAAATAAATACAGTCAGTATACTAAAAAGAAATTATCATATGAAAAATACTTTTATTTACAGTTAATTTGATTCAAATAAAATAATAAAATATTACTCTAGTCTAATACTTTTTTTTTTTTTTTTACAAAATGAGAGACATAATTACCATAGTATATTATACCTTGATTATACCTGGAATATTGTATTGGATCTGAATGTCATATTATAGAAAGGATTTTGAATAACAAGAACATATTCAGAGAACAAACAAAACATTAAAAAGACTTGAAACCATATCTAAAAGAAAGTTAACTGAAGGAATTGCAGGTTTTTAGAAAATAAGTTAAATGCCATTTCAAAGATGGAAAAATTGAAGAACAAAGCAATTTTGTTTATGATCCTGGGAAGAATTAATCATATGTATTTATTGTCTTTTTTAATATTTTTCTTAAATGTTACTAAATATTTGATAAACATATTTATCTCCAAATAGCCTTACCAGACAATGAAACTACTAAGATATAAAGAGTATGAGAAATACATTAGTGGAGGAGACACTCACTGTAATGAAATTATACATCATTTGAATTAAGAAGAAATACAAGATAATTATATGATATAATACTTGAAGTATTAATGGGTAAGGCCATGACCATGTAAGTTAATATTCCAAGTAGTATAATTATTTCTTTTTTTTCTAGGATCCTTTTGGATAAAATGCTTTAATCCTAGGGGATGGAATTAATGGTGGAAACTGCTAGCAGATTTTTTTTGGGGGGGGCATATTAACATTCTTTAAGCAGTTCTAAAATGACAATCATGTCTGATGTGATGAAGAACTAACATCTGTGTGTTGCTGCTGAACTTAGCAATTTATTTCCCCTGATCACTGAAATACTATATTTAGATTGTTAGTCATTACCAGAAAAGAATCAATAATATCACAGATTTAGAATTGAAAGGGACCTTAAAAGCTATCAAGGCTAAGCCCTTTATTTAAGTCCCAAAATTTTGAAAAGAGAACTGAGGCCAAAAGAGGATGTTTCTTTCCTTAGTTCAGAAGGGAGGAAATGGGAAATGTAGGATAAGAATCTAGAGTTCCAATTAAAAAGAGACTATTATTTCCATTGCAACAGTTTGCTAATTGAACACTCATGGGTTGGCATATTTTTGATTCAAAGATCAGCATTTCCACATCAAATGAAAGCAGGACCAATGTAACCATTCTTTTGATTGATTGTGGGTTCAGATTAATGAGAAACAAACAGCAATGTTCATATGTCATTGTTTCTTTCTTCTGTAGGTTGTCTTACTTTCATTCCTAAATATTCAAATTGCAATCTTATCCTTCTATCCTCCTTTCTTCAAAAGATTTTATTGAGTTTCCCCACTATTGACAGCATTAGTATTTGTTTTACTGAAATTTCTTTACACTGTTTCTTTTTCATCTGTTAGGAAAATTAAGGGAAATTTATTAGCTGAATTTATGTAAATTCTCCAGTTCAGTTTTCATTCAGGATAAATTTGTTTTGAATATCTGTTATGACAATTATATACAGCTACATTTTCAACCCTAATGCATTTTTAATAACTTCCTTCAGCAGCTAGTGATTTGAATTTCAAATTTCTTTCTACCAAGAAGTAAAAATTACAGTTTTTATAGCTATTTCATATTAAAAAAATTGATTTATGCAACAAGATCTCTCCTGTAGTAAACATATCAAATGTTTAAATGAGCCCATTAATACCCATAAGGTTTGTAATATTTATGTTCCTTATATAGCATGACAGAATGTTAGAGTTGATAAAGAAACATTTGCTTTCCATAGTTCATTCCACATAGAACCCTAATTCAGACTGGACATATTTTATTCAGTTTATTTATACCCTTTATTTATTGCCACTGTATTCTGTGTCATTAGGCTCAAGGGCATAGTAGCAATAATTGAAAAGAAATTAAAGTTTAAAAATAAATGTTAAAAATCTAAAAAAAAGAAAAATTAACTTAATTCACATTTTTTTCCCTTTCTGGAAGTAATTTTTTAAAATAAGAAGAAACATACTTGGCCAAAATGACTGTCTTTTTCAAAACATTGTCAATACACATCCATCTACTCTGTGCATTTCCAGACCTTTTACCCTAGGGATGAATTTTATTATCCAGTGAGTGAGCACAAACTTATCTAATGACCTACATTTGACTGGCCTCAGACCATGCTTCATGTTCATCTCCCCAGACATCCAGGAATATCTTGCCACTGAACATCTAGTCAACCTGAGGCTCATGTATTTTACCTGCAAGATTAATAATTAAATCAATACAACCATTGTTTCTGGAATGAGAGTGACAATGGCTTGTCTTATGGCTCCACTCACCATTATATAGATTCTACAGACAAAAATTCATTTTCCTGCCCACCATTGTCTATATGCCTTGTCTGTCTTTATCATAATGTAAGCTCTTTTAAGTAGTTATTATTTTGCTTTTATCTTTGTAAGTAACCTAAGGGCTTATCACAAGGTCTGGTATATAGTAGGTCCCTAATTCTTTAATTTATCAATTTATTAATTTTGGAAGTTTTCTAAGTAGTAGTAATAGTAGTAGTAATGATAACAATAGCTAATATTTATAAAGCAATACTATATTGAGAGGAACTATGCTAAGTACTTTATAATTTTCCTCCTGTGGTCCAGCTAGATGGTGCAGTGTATAGAGTACCAGACCTGAAGTCAAGAGGACCTGAGTTCAAATCTGGCCTCACATACTTAATATTTCCTGTCTGTGTGACCCTGGACAAGTCACTTAACCCCAAATGCCTCAGCAAAAAACAAATAAACAAAAACCAATGCCCATCAACAAATATTATCCCATTTAATCTCTAAAAACAAGTCTGGGAGGGATATACTTAATATTATCCTCACTTTACAATTTCCTAAACCATCTGTAACTGGAACAAAAAGAGGACATTACTTAAGATTCAAAACTAGTAAGCAACTAAGGTCATGTTCTTGACTCCAGATGTCAGACCCCTTTCTTTATACATTGTTCCATGTAGGTAAATACTTTCATTATAAGAAGTATTTTATGTTGGAATGAAGAAATTTACGTTTTGTTATTCAGATTTTACTTCTGAGGAACTTGAGGTTCCAAGAGGTGTAGAGCCTTAATCAAAACTACAAAATTAATAAGTATCAGAGCTGATATAATTTAAATAATCATTCATTATGTTTCTAAGTCCTTAAAATTGATATTCTATTTATGTACTTCTTCTTTAATTTAGTGGCAGGAAATAAATAGTGCTTCTAAATGAACTTATATGCTTCTTTTCATAAGACAATGAAAAAATATAATGACCAATGTGTTTCTCTTTCTCTCTTTTTGCTTTAGTTATCAGGAACTTCAAAACTAAATTCTGTTCTCAGGCACAATGTATTCTTTTTATGTTGAATTAATTTTTTGATTTTGTGTTGAGTTTTGTGAGCTGCCTTAAATCTTTGTTAAAATAGATGGATCAAAAATCCTTTAAAATGGCGCTGAGTCCTAGAGAACACCAAATAAAATAGACTTAATCTAAAACATGAAAGTGAGAACTCTTTCATTTTTGCTATTATAATTCTTTCCTTTAAATACTATCTTTGGAAAATGTTATCGACTCCCATGAGTTCATCTCCTTGAAGTTGACTCCAAAGTCTTCATTTATAGTCTCTCTTTTTCTTAAACTTTTGTCTCAAATAGGAAATTCCAATTTGTATCTAGACATCTCTATCTGTATGTTCTATGGATAGCTTAATTCTCATTATGTCAAAACCAAAATTTGTTATTTTCTTCAATTCTCAAATATCCAATTCTCTTCCTAATTCTACCATTTTTGTCAAAGATTATTTTCCTATTGATAGCCATATTTCTCAGAAGAACACAATCATTTTTTCTCAATCCCTATCGTTGAAACTTTGGAATGATCCATGATTCTTTATTCTCACTCACCCCTCATTTCTAATTAAAGTAGTGGAAGTATTTTACTTCCAGAAAATCTCTTCTCTCTAAGCCTTTCTTTCTACTCACAGAACCACTACCCCAGTTCATTTCTTAGTTCATCCTTTTCCACCAGGATTATTGCAGTAGTCTTCCTACCTTAGTCTTTTCCTCTTAAAATTCATAGCATCAATATTGGGATTCTTAAATCAGATAATTGATGAAATCAGTCCTATGATTAAGAAGTGTCAATCATTTATTATTGTATTTAGAATAAAATACAAGTGATTCTGTTTGGCACTTAAAGCCCTGTACAATCTAAAACTCTACCACTCTTTCTAAAATTATTTGTTCATTGTTCCCTTTACCTACTCTGTATTGCAGTCAAAAAGGCCTACTTGCTTCTCATACAGAGATTAAATTCTAATGCTACATCCTGATTTTTCTTGTTGGTGCCTACTCCTGTGATGAATTTTTATTTATTTTATTCACATTTTAAATGTACTTATAAGGACATATATTCTCCTCCAGTCATTAATAGAATGAAATCTGCTTGCGAGCAGAAATGGCTTCATTTTTGTCTTTATATTCTTAACATCTTGCATTTAGTAAATATTTATTGAATTGAATTGCATGTTATTTTGAAATTTAGAATTTTTTGCCAAATCCTACAAATCAGGAAATTGGAGCTGTATTATAATGCTAGAATAAGGACATAGAAAACATATCAGTTTTCTTGGGAAAGGAATATTTTTTTCCCTAGTTCTCTCAAGTTAATATCTAGCAACATTAAGTAGGAGTGCTATAGAAAGATTTGCCATTATTTTCCAACACAATTATTAGAGAAGTTCTTTACTTAGTGTTGGATGTCCAAGTCTTCTGTCTGTGGGTAAAGCATGTCTTAGAAGGCTTCATGAATAGAATTTTTCTTGGAAACAGGGTTGTAATTTATCCAGAATAGGAAAAAAATATTGATTATTCTTATTTTGTAATAGATCTATGATAACATAGATATAGTCATTCCTACCAGAAACATAGATTGCAGCCTTCATGCATGCCTTCTTAATTGGCTGAGGGTCTTCCTCCCTTCCTCTTTACATTGTTTGAATGCCAGTTGAGCATAAAGACTGTTCACTTCTTCACTTCTACTTTTTTATGGTCTATCTTCTTTTTCAGACATACATCCTTTTTATGATTTCTTCCTACCAACACATTACTTTGATAAATGATAGATTGATCATGCATATCACAAGCTTATGCATTGCTCCTTTATAATGATATACTTCAATTGGGAGGGAGATCAATTTACTACTTTTAGAAAAATTTACCTCAAGAATATATCACACAATTTACCAAACAACTTTTTAAAAGTAAAATCTCATCTTTAATAATAACTTTGAAATACTAATAAATAATTAAGTGCCAAACTTAAAAATATAAGAGAGTATATAATTTTTAAAATCCTGCTAACCTCCTGAAATTTGGAATATAGACTCTGGAAAACCTTAGATATTAATAATGTATCACTGGACCAAGAGGAATCATGGAATTACCAACTCAGAACTAGAAGGCCAGCCTTATATAACTAGTTCCTAGAACATTACCTACTTCACAGTAGATACTAAATGTGCACTGGGTACTTAGGGAAAAAAGAAAAAAAAATCCTGCAATAAAGAAGCTTACATTTTATTAAAGCCACATGGAATGTACACAGTTAAGTAAATACAAAGTATATAAAAAGCCATTTTAAGAAGGATAGGGTGTTAATAATTACTAGTGGGAAAATGCTAATAAATACTTGCAGGGTGGGAGAAACTTCTCAGAGATCATGGAATCATAGAATCTTATTTTATAGGTGAGAAATATAAGCCTAGAGGAGTTAAGTGACTTGTTTAAGCTAGTAAATAACAAGTGCCATGTAAGAGATATCAACTGAACTGATTTGAAAGAACAATAGAAATTATGAGGAAAGATGAGGATAGAATGCTTTTCCAGCATGGAAAGACAATTCAGATAGAACAGAATGTGTATGAAGTGGGATAGCCTCACTGAAAAGCTCTCTAAATGATCCAAGTTTGAGATAACATAAAATCACAGGAACATAGATTAAGAGATGGAATTGACCTTAAAGACAACATTTGGAGAAGCTGAGACACAGAAATGTTAAGTCATTTGGCTCTACTAAGTGTGTGAGATACAGTTCAAACCATTGTCTTCTTGATTCCAGATCTAATCCTTTAGTTTCTATACAACCATTGTCTCACTATCATAATTAATAACAATTCATATTACACACTAAAATAGAAAAAAAAGTTCCAACTCATATCAAGTTTGCTATAACAACTCATGACAGACTCACTTAATAATACATTGTTTTCCATAAGGAAGTATTATGAAATGACCAAATATTAAAAGTACTAGAGTTATAAGGCACCTCAAAGATTATGGAATCATATAATCTCATTTTATAGATGAGAAATTTTAGGCCTAATGGAGTTGTGACTGTTTCAAGCTAATTAATAACAAATGCCCTTGTTCCTCAGTGGTTTTCAATCCAAACAATAAAACAAATGGGAAAAATTCTACTGCCTTTGAGTATAATATCCAGCACATAAAAGTCTGAATGGTGAAAGATCCAGAGAACATGATTTATAAAGATCATTTGAAGAAACTGTATTCCTCATGTTAAAATTTCCATTATATTAATAGCCTTTTAAAAACCAAGTCAAATACCCCTTTAAAGTACTATTTACTGTATATTATTTAAATCATTTTACTATGCAATTTATGGTTAATATTGATGTCATTATTATGGATAAGGATATACAGATATAATGAAAAATCCAAACAAACAAACAAAAAAGATTGAATATATATCCTAGTATATTTTTGTATATATGTATTTATGTGTCTAATTCTATAGCTATCTGTTGTGCACATAGAGTTATCGTTGTTACTTGAACCATGATCATTGAGGTAGGGAGCTATTGATGCAAAAAATCTCTTTTACTCACACTGATGTTATGGGCTCTAAAGTTTATAACCTTTAAAAGTTGCCTGGGGCACTGAGATGTTAAGTAACTAAATGGAGTCACATAACCTTTATGTGTAAGGAATGAGATTTTGAAGCTGGATTTATCTTTATATACCAGAACATGCCACTTTTAAGTATAAAAGAAAAGAAAAAGTTTTAAAAGAGCAAAAGATCCCAGGTTACTATTTTCATAAAATTAACCCCTAATGTTTGCTCTCCACAAGGATTCATGCTCCACTATTTAACATGGAAGGGCTGATATAACATTAGTGTTTTCCTTCCCAATTGATCACAGCAGTGGTAAGTTAAAATTCCTTAGGGTTTCCTAAATCACTTGCAAACTGAATTAGTCTACTACCGGTTATTAATAGTAACTTGCAATCCTAAAACATGAATCTTCATAACCCTATCATGATAAAAGTAATATTTTAGGGATTTTGTGTAATGATTCCAATTTTTAAGGTGCTTTGGGCAATTTTGCTTACAAATCAATAAAGCCTGTGTCATTACTTTCCATTAAGAAACTATGCTGTTAACATTTCCTCCATTGGTTCTAAATCTCTTATTACCCTTTGATAGCATGCAGGAAGAAAACAGAAAAACAAAATAAAACAAAATCCATGTGTATTTTTGCTGGGAGCATTGCTTATTCATAACTTACTTGTATAAATTCAGTATTCATTCACCTCTGATCAATCAGAATTATTGATTATTTACAGAATAACCAAGTGATAAGTTTTGCCTGTTGATTAACAGCCAGAATACTGCTAATGATTTCTAGTCCATCAGTCTCTGACCAAGGATAAAACATTTCTTTAGCTTTGAGTATCATTCCCAAAGGTAAGCTTTGCTTGTGAACAATAATAAATAAAAATAAATAAAGAGGAAGAGAAGAAAGGAACTCAAGAGAATTCAAGAGAGAAACAATAGGAGAAGAAAGAGGGAGACTACCTTATAACAATCATTTAAAGTACCACTAAGCAGCAAACTATCCTTAGGTTATTTCCATTTTTATTAGTAACTTCAATTGTGTCCAACATTTTGTGAACACATGTGTAGTTTTCTTTGCAAAGATAGTGCAGTATTTGCCATCCCCTTCTCCAATTCATTTTACAGTAAATTACACATTTACAGCTTAACAATTTACATGGTTAAGGGACTTGCCCCAGATCATACAACTAGTAAGTGTCTGAAGTGACAACTAATCTCACAATCTACTGACTCCATCCCTAACTCTCCATACACGTTGGCATTTGACTACACAGGCTTTTAATTGGTGAGTAAGAGAGAGCAATGAACGCTAATATCTTGATATATGCCATGAATATTTGAAGTCAAAAGACATCACACTCTTGTGTTAAACAATATGGCTCTCCAATTTGGAATTATGCTCAAAAAGTTATCAAACTGTGCAAACCCTTTGATCTAGCAGTGTCTCTACTGGGCTTATACCCCAAAGAGATACTAAAGAAGGGAAAGGGACCTGTATGTGCCAAAATGTTTGTGGCAGCCCTGTTTGTAGTGGCTAGAAGCTGGAAAATGAATGGATGCCCATCAATTGGAGAATGGTTGAGTAAATTGTGGTATATGAACGTTATGGAATATTATTGTTCTGTAAGGAATGACCAGCAGGATGAATACAGAGAGGACTGGCGAGACTTACATGAACTGATACTAAGTGAAATGAGCAGAACCAGGAGATCATTATATATCTCAACAACGATACTGTATGAGGATGTATTCTGATGGAAGTGGATCTCTTCGATAAAGAGAGCTAATTCAGTTTCAATTGATCAAAGATGGACAGAAGCAGCTACACCCAAAGAAAGAACACTGGGAGATGAATATAAACTGCTTGCATTTTTGTTTTTCTTCCCGGGTTATTTCTACCTTCTGAATTCAATTCTCCCTGTGCAACAAGAAAACTGTTCGGTTCTGCACACATATATTGTATCCAGGATATACTGTAACCTATTCAACATGTAAAGGATTGCTTCTCATCTGGGGGAGAGGGTGGAGGGAGGAAGGGGAAAAATCAGAACAGAAGTGAATGCAAGGGATAATGCTGTAAAAAATTACCCTGGCATGAGTTCTATCAATAAAAAGTTATTATATATATATATATATATATATATATATATATATATATATATAATATATATATATATATATATATATAATAAACAATATGGCTCTCTTGTCAACAGATGACAAAAACAAGAGGGTGATGGTATCCAGACCAGAGAACTATATTCCTGATCAATGACCAGGGAGAGTTTTCTGTAACCAGAGACAGTCTATGATGTTACTGAGAAAATATTCATAAAAATTGATGCTGGAAAAATGATGGCAGTAGGAAGATGGAATCCTCATCATATCAAGAATGTTGCTAAAAATGTTGTAGAACTCAAAAACAGCTTGCAGTTAAAACCAAATGATAAATTCACATTAACCTGAAATGTTAAATGTTAAAAACTCAACACCTTTACAAATTATGTGGTTGGCTGATGAATCATCTCATTTTATGAAGTAGCAATAAAAGTAGATCTTTCATTTTCCACTGGCATTCAGACCAGATGATTAAAATAAAGGGGGAAAATAAGTTTTATATTTTATCAGAATAGGGACATTTTATTCTGGTGATGGCATTTTTGCCTCTGCAGATTTCATCTATCAAAAGAAATTTCTCCACTAGTTGCTGTCAAGGGTTCAGTTATTCTCCATGGCCTCAGAAAACTATGACTTACCTTATGAAAGTTTCTGAAATAAGCTGCCTTTTCATCTGGAAATTTTTCAAGCCTTCTGGGTCCTTTGCTGGATGCTTTCTTAAAAACTAACCAGCAGCGTCTGAAAATCTGCAAGGAAATGAATGAATTCCATTAGGTTTTTTGCTTAAACAGCTTATTAGCATTAGAAACCTGATTTGTATGGTTCAATTAATCCATTGTGAAGAAATTCCAATAAAAGAAAACTACCTTTGATAAAGAATGCATTTTTCTTTAAAGCAGCAAACTTTTGTCATTCTTTGACATGTTCTTCATTAAAAAAAAAACTTTTTAAGAAAGGTTATTTCATTTATAAATTACCTTTTATGAATTCATAAAAGCTTAAATTATTTTTTCAATATGTTGGCTATTGTCAACTTAGCTATATTAAAGTACCTGTACATTTTAATCTATCAAAATATAAATATAACATTTATTCTCAACCATTTTACTGGTAGACAACTCTCAGTGAAATGTTCTATTTTCACTGGGAATAAATGAAATTCATAAGTAAGATTCAGAACTTCCTTATAACAACTTTTGAATTTAGTGTTTATCTTGATTATTTCCTATCTTCTGACATATACTCTTGAACAGCAAATATATAAAAGTACTCTCCTTACTTGAAGATAGGAATCTAGAAGTAAAAAAAAAGCAAGGCATACAGCAAATTTGCCACTTGGACAAAACAAGGATCTGCTAATTATGACATTTTGTATTATATCATAAAGAAGCCAATGCCACTTTGGGGCATTTTGAATTGTAAGAGATTTTTCCTTATGTTTAACTAAAATCTGCCTCTCTGCAAGTAGCAACAATTTTTCCTAATTATATTTGGGGCCAACCAGAACAAGGTTAACCTGTGCTTCCAAATAACAGCCTTGCAAATGCATACTTTTGTAGTTATGGGAAGTCTTGGTGGGAATAATTCCTTTACCTAATTTAATTCCAACCCTTCTCTAATTTATAATAATAAAGATTTAGTTGTCTGAAACAGAGAAGTTAAGTGACTTTCACAGAAGCACTTCAGAAAAACACCTTCATTTTGTTCAACCTATTCTCCCACATCATAGTTTTGAGTGTCTCTGCAGTATTAATCATTGTCCTCTGAACATACTGAAGTTATCAAAAATACAGTGCCAGATCTGAAAAACATATGCTTGTTTGGTCAGAAGCAAGATAAGAGTTCATCAGAGCTATAAATTTCCTCTATTCATATGGCTGACATTCCACTGGATCTTAATTACATCATCTAACTGTTCTCACCTTTCTGCTAAATCTTTTATTTACATAGTTATATTATTAAAAACAAAACAGAAATGGAAGACTTTCTACATTTATCCTTATTACATTATGTCTTATTATATTTGTCCCATCATTCTAATGGGTTTGTTTGTCTGGATAATAATTATGACATTATATACATACCAAATATCCTCTACTGTTTTATAACTCACATGAGAACAACATGTCATTTATGTCTTCTTCCAATGCACTGATAAAAGGAGTTTCCAACAATTCAGGATATCATTACTCACTCTGTTAATCTTAGATAAAATTGTGTTTTTGTAGTCACTCATATAAAATCTTATTAATCAAATTACTGACCACTGCAGATCTTATGGGTTCTATATTTGCCTCATGATACTGGTACTTAATAAGTTCAATTTAGCTATTATTTAATAAGTTCAATTTAGAATCTAGCATATATATATATATATATATATATATATATATATATATATATATATATATATATATATATATATATGAAGGGATTTGATATCTTCTTTTCCAAAGCATCCTGTGTAATGCTATGCTGTTCCGGGGACAATGCTAGAATAATGATGAAAAACTCCAACTCTTCTGACCCTCCCAATGTCACAAAGATGTCTTTCAATTAAAGGAGGAGCTGGAAGAGACTCATACTGAAGCTGAAGTTTGTTGTGTCATTCTCCAAATAGCTTCTGCCTGTTTTCTTTTCTTTTAGCCATCAGACAGAGTTGGGTGATCATTGAATATAAGAGAGTGCTGGAATGGCCTTGTCACTTCCTTTCTTAATTTTCTTAATTAATAGCAGTGGTTCCCTGTAATCTCTAGGACTAAATATGAAATCCTTTATTTCATATTTATATCCCTTTACACTTTTATTCACACTTATTACATGTATTCTTCCTCTCTTTGTATGCTATGATCCAAAAATACTGTTTGTTTGTTTGTTTGTTTTGCGATTTCTTTAAACAGGAAAAATTTTCTCTTCCCTAGTTTTCCTCCATCCCTAGAATATTCTCTCTTCTTACCACTACTTCTTGGATTCCCTAGTTTCTTTCAACACAGCTAAAATCTTATGTTCTGCAAGCAATCTTTTCTGACTTGTCCCACAATGCTAATGCTATCCCTATAAGAATATATCATATTTACCTATGCACACAAAAACAGGTGAATGTATGTATATATGAATGTGTATGCTTGTGATCTTTCATCCTCATAGTTTGAATGTTGTTATCCCCATTCGAATGGGAGCTATCTGAGAATAGGTACAGTGCTTTTATTTTATATTGTGTCCTCAGCACTTGGTTCAATGCTAGGCACCATGTAAGTTTTTTAATAAATGCTTATTGAAAAATTGACCAATTGGGACAATGCTTCAGACTCTAAAAAGGTCATTCTTCCACATTCATTCATTAATTTTTTTCCCCAAATTCTCATTTTTCCAAATTCTTCAAATTCCAAACATGGTAAGTTAGGTCATTTTTATCCCTAGATAATGTCATATCTATTCCCTTTTTTCCATTCACATACTTATTACCTTAGTTTTAAATACTTATGACTTCTTATCTGGACTCTCTTGTAAAGCTAATCTCCTTACTTCCATTCTCTATTCTTTTAAATTTAAGTTCACTATAGGTAGCAAAATAATCTTACTAATCTCTGAGGTTTGACCACAAAGTATTTCAGGTTTCACCATATGATATTCTTGCTTAGAAATCTCTATTAGTTCATTATGGGATCCTCAAACTTTTTAAATAGAGGCCAGTTCACTGTCCCTTAGACTGGTGGAGGGCTGGACTATAGTAAAAACAAAAATTTTGTTTTGTGGGTCTTTAAATAAACAAACTTCATAGCCCTGGGTGAGGGGGATAATCGTCCTCAGCTGCTGTATCTGCCCCACAGGCCATAGTTTGAGGACCCCACAGAAGAAAATATAAACGATTTATCCTGACATTCAAAATTCGTCACTATCTGACACCAATATAAATCTACACACTTATTACAATCTACATAAAAGCTTGACTAGACTTTATCCTAAACTCAACTTCTCCTATCTTTTCTTTAACATGTTCAGCTCAGCTATAGTATTCTTCATCAAATCTTTTTCTGATTTCCCCAGCAGTTCATGTGGATTTTGTTCAAAGAACCTTGTACATGCTTACCTATGTATAATTTTATATCTGCCTACTTATGTACATGAACTATCTTTTTTCTTTGAATATTTTAAAAGTATTTTTTACATTTAGAAATAGATAATATAAAATGATCATAGTATGTTATTAAAGTATATATTAAGGAGTTAAATTTGAAAAGTTTGCAAGCTAATATAGCATTGAATAATTCCTTATACAAAAGTACATTAAGGAAAACCAGATCAATTTTGGTTACATGGAAATAAGGATTCCTTAATAAATACATTATAATATAAAAGAACATCACATCATTTTGTATGCATATTCTTCACCCTATGAATGTAAACTTCAGGGCAGAAAGTGTTTCATTTTTCACATGATAGTTGCATAAATGCACAATATAATTGCTGAATTGATTCTGAATGGAATTGCTTCACAAATACCTAATTTTAATAGACCTGAACATTGTGGGGCATATAAGGCAAATTAAGTAGTCATTTTCTCTATTTTACTTGAGAGAGTCAACTATAAGACATTTTCCCCTTCTTTTTTTTTTTTTCTCCTGAATATCTGGCCAGACACCTACATTTCTCTTCTCTTCTTTCTTTGAAAATTAAAAACAAAACAAACAGACAAAAAAAAAAAAAGAAAGATGGTGCCTGGGGCACAGGTCTCAATATATAATTTCCTCTCCCTGGCATCAGTTCTTCATATATCTATCTGATTTTCTTCTCTACCCCAGATCTCCTCAACCCTCTACTATAAGTCAGAACTTTTACAGATATCATTGCCTTTTAATAACAACAAAACAAGTGAATCTATTGATGCATACAAATCCATATGTATATTGCTATTTAAAGTTAGCTTAATTTTTTTAAAGAAAATTTCATTGTAAAATGATTCTAGGACAAATTGTTCTAAGGATTTCTGCTGAAAGTTCAGGTAGTTATTCATTAAATAGCTTTTTTTCCCCCAAGGAATTCTGCAGAGTGTATGTGTATGTTATGTGTATGTTATCAATCCAACATTGTTTTGTCTTTGATGAGGTGAAGTCTAGTTTTGGGGTCTCCCAGTATGGGAACCAAAAATATGATAAGGTTTAAGCTTTGGGGTTCCCTTTTATAGGGAACCAAATGATAAGGTCTATCTAGATTTGGGGAACCAAAATGAGATTAGAGTTTCTGGTGGTCAGGGAGTTAAATGATAAGGTCTAGTGTCAGGTTTGGGGTTCAGGAAACCAAATGGAGAGCTTTGGCTCCCCTACACCCCTTGGGATTTGGCACAAGGGTAGGGAGTTTTGGGGAACCTCCTTCTGGCAGCACAGAGATTCTCTGTAAAGGAATTTACAAACCCCAAAACTTAGATTGACAAAAGAGGTTTATTATAAGGAATGAGAAGTAAGATTAGAAATCCTGACAGAGAGGCAGAAGGTCTCCTTAGGGATATAGGTGAGGATAAAGAGAGGATAACACTGGAAAATGATATTACTCCAGTGGGCAGAAGCTTCCTTGGCATAGCATGGCATAGCATGGCATGTTTAGAATCTCTGCAAAGAGAGGATTTTAGATTGGTTCTTTTATAATAGGAGCTTTGGCTACAAGCTGATGGAGACTAGTGGGTGGAATCCCAGGTTGGCTCATCTACAAGCTACCTGGGTTTCAGGTTGAGCTGGAATTTGAATATAATTGAATGAGTTTCTTTAATTTAATAGGTTTTGAATTCTTTTGCTCAGGACTGAACTAAACCCACCTAGATAACAGAATGGAACTGTTTGTCTTGTTTCCCTCAGGCAGGGTCCCTCACTAAGGCAGAGTTTAAGATTTTCTTCTTTGAGGAGTTTTAGAGTTTTGGGGTCCCTTCTTCATATTGACCATTTGGAAAAGGTTGGGGGAGCTGATCTAAGCCAGGGTGAAAAATATCAGATTGTAAGTCTCTATATCCTTCTTCCACTCAATTTTTTTTCTCACATTTACCTTTTTAATATAGAATAATAAAGATAAAATCTCTTGATGAACCATTTTTCAAATTTCTCTATATATCACATATGGGTCATATTATTTGCATGTTGTCTTCCCCAGTTAAAGTGTAAGATTCTTGAAGGTAGAGATTATTTTTATGTTTTCAACTCCTAGAGTTCTTAAGGATGAAAACATCAAATAATTTATTGGAGGTAAAAAATTCATATAAGCTGGTGTATCCCTGAAGATCAAGAGCAATGTTGCTTACACTTGGTAGCCAATAGAAACAATGAGTAAAAGTCTATAAGAAAATATGGTGTATAAGGAACATTTTTTGTTCCATGTAGTTAAAAATGTAAGTGGAGATTTCCATAATTTTCCTTGCATAAATTCAAAGAACTGTTGATTCTCTTGTCTTTGTATTGTTTTCAACGAATACTAGTTGACAAAGGCACATTATCCCAACATGATAAGGGATGATAAAGGACATGAGAAATATATGTCAGTAAATGTACATCAGCCATTGGAGAAAGAAATTCCAGAGTGAATCATGTCAAATTAGCACACATATAGACATGGTAGTGTATTTACTTTGCTAATATGCACATACATTTTATTTGTGAATTTACTATAAGGGAAATTATATAGCTGAACTTTATAACCATAATTGTAATATTTTCTAAAATATAATATTTTCTGTGAGCAGGTTTCCTCGGGGGCTTCTGGAGGCAGCCTTAGTTTCAGTTCTGTTCAATAATCACCTCAAATGCAGCCAGAAGTTAAAGTCCACATCCTTTATTTTCTCCTTCAAAGTCTTGTCTCTTTTCCTGGGGCCCCGTTAGCTTTAATACAGGCCGTGGTTCCAAGAGCTTAAGCTGCCTTCTCTAGCTTGTGAATCTCTTTGACTGAATCCTGGCTGAGGCCCAGAGTTTTTAGTGGGCTTGTCCTCTAGTGGGCTTGTCCTCTAGTGGGCTTGTCCTTTAGTGGGCTTGTCTTCTTTGGCCTTGAGAGCTCCTCCTTATATAAGCTCTCTTAAAGGGAATTATAGGAAGTACTAAGTACATGTAAATTAGAGAATCATTATCTCATCAATTCCACTGACTTAGTACCTTGTAAGAATCCTAATACATAACCATCTTTTAGACTTACTAGCAATTTCAGGCCTATATATGCCAAAGATTAAGGAGAAACTTTAGCTATTAAAGGAAAAAATATTCAAGAAGGTAGAGAGTTGGAACTCCGGAGAAGTATACTTGAAACAAGTACACTTGAAACAAGATGTTAACTCAGGGAATTGATGAAATGATTATTTTCTAGTACACATATATACTTAGTACTTAGCATGGTGATGTAATTCTCTAAGTTCACACATAATCAGTATGCTGTAATGATGTAATTACAATAAGGTATATAAGGACTAAAAAGGACGGTAAAATAAACATTCTATCTTTAATCATTGTCCTGGTGGCTCTCCTGCTTCCTGCACTAAAATCAGACTGGCAGACCAGCAGACTGGCAGAGAAGACTGGGTGAAACTATGACAAACTCAGACTGTGAAGGGGACAATAAAGACTTTGGACTTTATTCCTGACTCTTCTTTTGGTGATTATTCTTCTGAGACCAAGGCTGGTCCCAAGGCCCTCCAGAAAGCTAGCTTGGACATTACACAAGAATTTCTATATAGGCCCAGACTTTCTAGTCCCAATCGGCAGGATGCCCAATGGACATGAAAATGATACTAGTTTTGGAGATAAAAGACATGGTTTTGGATTGTACTTCAAAACAATATAGATCACTATGGCAAGTTCTTTAGCCCCTCTCTGCCTGTATCTCTGCATATTAAATCATTACTTTTGGCCAGTTGATTTTTAAGTTAG
Organism: Antechinus flavipes; assembly: GCF_016432865.1. Classification (NCBI taxonomy): domain Eukaryota; kingdom Metazoa; phylum Chordata; class Mammalia; order Dasyuromorphia; family Dasyuridae; genus Antechinus; species Antechinus flavipes. The sequence continues at coordinate 523,227,172 of NC_067398.1, read as the reverse complement.
TAAAATTTTACTTACTTCCATATCCACAGTTAATCCTTCAAGTAAGGATCAGATGAGGATTTTTGACAACAGAATTAAAAACTAATGTGACTCTTAGGAGATAGTTTTTCTCTAAAAGGGTATGGTATGAATTATGTGTCAATCACAAGCAATCTATGATGGAATATTCTACTAAGTTTTCAGCTGTGTAAATGAAATAAATGATTTGTTTTTTGAGTTTTGATATGCATAAACATTTTTCATCAAATGTTTTCTTTATGTTTGAAGTATGTCAATTACTGCTCACAGCAGTAATAAAGGCAAGAGTTTAGAAATCTAACACAAGAATATGTGGCTACATGACAAGTCATATATAATACCTGAATGCTATCTGAAAATGCATATGCAAGTTTCAAAGAAAAAGTAGAATGAACTGTCAGAGTTTATAGATCTAATTTTCAAAAATATTTCTAATAATAAATAAATTTTAAAATTTAATTTTGGTTAAAAAGGAAAGAAAAATTCCCCTCTTCTTAAAGAACACATAACTTGGAGCCAAGATGGCAGAGCAGGCACACATGACTCTCTAAGTTCCCCTCATTATCCTCATAACCAACTATTTAATCCAGCCTTAAAAATAACTCTTCACTGCTTAAATTCATGAAGATTAGAAGCACTACCTTTTACCAGCCGAAGTCCATCCAGAAGCTCTCCAGGAAAGGTTTGTCCTGAGGGGCCAGGAACAGACTAGCACAGGCAGTGAGAGGCTAGCATCCTGAGCAGACCAGGGGCGGGAGTGATGTCTGTGGCTAGAGAAGTTATAGAGATGACTCTGCTATAGGCTAATAGCTCTGCCTTGATTACAAAGCAGTAAACTGGCAGAGAAATTAAAGCCTAAAACAGAGGGTACTCTAAAAAATGCCAGAACCTAACGAGATCTGGCTGTAACCCCTCAAACCCGGAAGTGACTCAGGCAGACTTTACCGCAGCCCTGTGGCCACATCCAGCAGTTGGGGCTTTTGCAGGGGCAGTTACTAATCTGCATGGCAGGGGGGCACAGCCTGGGCAGCCTCTAAACTGCAGAGTGGGGTGCTCAGCCTGGGGCAATAGAACCTCCCCAGCTGACTGCCCTTCCAGGGCAGACACTTCCAGTCCTTGCAAATCCATTTACTGCTCAGCTGCTAATACCCACAGCCCCAGGGCAGGGTTTGGCTTGGGGCAGTGAAACTCTCACTGCTAAGTGTCTAGCCCCAGGGCAGTCGTTATCTCACACAGCCTGGGTTCTTTGCAGGGCACTTTCCCACCCCGACCCTGCAGGCCTGAGTTACTGTCAGGTGGGGAACTTTTTCCCAGAGCACTCCAGTACCTCGCTGCTTTTTGTAGCCATATACCTTTCACTGCTCTGCAGAGGAAGCTGGTAACCTCCTGGCTCCAAAGGCAGACCTTACAGGCTTTAACAAAATGAGTAAAAAAATCAAAAGAACAATTGATAGTTTCTACACAGAAAGAGAACAGCTTTTCAACCCTGAAGAGACTAATAGCAGACAGTCTCCAGACGATTGTTGGTCTCCAGTACAAAAGGCTCTCCTAGAAGAGACTATTAAAAACCTTAAAAGAGAGCTAGAAGAGAAATGGGGAAAGGAAAGAGAAGCTATGCAAGAGAGTACAGAAAAGGCACATAACTCACTAAAAGAAAAATTTGATAAAGTGGAAAAAGAAAACAACTTCCTGAAATGTGAATTGGAAAAGGTAAAAAACACCCAAGAAGTGCAGGGAAACAGAATTTGCGAATTGGAAAAAAAAAATGACTCACTAAAAAAAAAAAAAAAAAAAAAAAAAATTAGTGAAATGGAAAAAAATTCCATAGAGCAAAACAACTCAATTGGACATATACAAAAAGAAGTAAAAAAAAGCTAATGAAGAAAATAACTCACTAAAAATCAGAACTGAACAAATAGAAATGACTGACTCATTGAGACATCAAGAATCAGTCAAGCAAAACCAAAAAAAATGAAAGATTGGAAAAAAATGTCAAATATTTACTTGGAAAAACAACAGACCTGGAAAATAGATCTAGGAGAGATAATCTAAGGATCATCGGGCTGCCAGAAAATTATGATGAAAAAAAGAGCCTAGATACTATTTTACAGGAAATCATCAAAGAGAACTGCCCAGAAGTAATAGAACCAGAAGGGAAAATAGGCGTTGAAAGAATTCATTGAACACCTTCTGAAAAAGACCCTAAAATAAAGACAAGGAATATTGTGGCCAAACTTCAGAATTTTCAGACTAAAGAAAAAAATTTACAAGCAGCCAGGAAAAAACAGTTCAAATACCGAGATGCCACAATAAGGGTCACACAAGATCTGGCTGTCTCAACATTAAATGATCGAAGGGCCTGGAATCAGATATTCCGAAAGGCAAAAGAACTTGGAATCCAGCCAAGAATAAACTACCCAGCTAAGCTAAGTATTTTTTTTTCCAAGGAAGAAGATGGACATTTAATGAAATAGAGGAATTCCATCTGTTTCTAAGGAAAAAAACCAGACTTAAACAAAAAAAATTGATCTTCAACAACAGGAATCAAGAGAAGTAGAAAAAGGTAAAAGTAACTCTTGAGAACTGTATTTCTGTTGTGAATATACATAAAAACCATATGTATAATTTGATTTTACTGATATAACATAAAAAAGGGAAGTAGAAAGGGAAAGAGAATAGTGTCAGAAAAAGGGAAGAAGGGAGATAAAAAGAGGGAAATTACATGTGACAATGAGTCAAAGGAAACCTATCATATATGAGGGAACTTAGAGAGGGGGAGGAACATTGTGTGAACACTACTCTCATCAGAGTTGGGTCAAAGAGGAAACAATTGACATATTTGTTTTACAGAGATTCCTCTCTAACTTCATTAAAAAGTGGGAGAGGAAAAGGGAGAAGGAAAAAGAGTAATAAGGGAAGGGTACAAGAAAGGGGAAGGGATTCAAAGGGAGGAGGGAGGGATACTAAAGAGGGAGAGTTGCACTACGTTAGTGGGACCAATAAGTTTAATACTAGGGAAGAAGGGAAGGAGGGCAAGAAAAAAAAAATGTATAATCTGGGGATATTAGGATGGCAGGAAATACAGAATTGGATATTTTAACCGCAAATGTGAATGGGATGAACTCTCCCATAAAGAGGAGGTAGAGAGCAGACTGCATCAAAAGTCAGAACCCTATAATCTGTTGTTTACAGGAAACACATTTAAAACATACAGAGTAAAGATAAAAGGCTGGAGCAGAATCTATTATGCTTCAGGTGAAGTAAAAAAAGCAGGGGTAGCCATCCTTATCTCAGATCAAGCAAAAGCAAAGATTGATCTAATTAAAAGAGATAAGGAAGGAAACTATATCTTGCTTAAGGGTACTATAGACAACAAAGCAACATCAGTATTAAACATATATGCATCAAGTGGTATAACATGTAACTTCCTTAAAGAGAAGTTAAGAGAGTTGCGAGAAGAAATAGACAGCAAAACTATAATAGTGGGAGATCTCAATCTTGCACTCTCAGATTTAGATAAATCAAATCACAAAACAAATAAGAAAGAAATTAAAGAGGTAAATAAAATATTAGAAAAATTAGGTATGATAGATCTCTGGAGAAAACTGAATGGTGACAGAAAGGAGTATACTTTCTTCTCAGCAGTTCATGGAACCTACACAAAAATTGACCATATATTAGGACATAAAGACCTCAAAATTAAATGCAGGAAGGCAGAAATAGTAAATGCTTTCTTTTCAGATCACAATGCAATAAAAACTACATTCAACAAAAAGTTAGGTGTAATTAGACCAAAAAGTAATTGGAAACTAAATAATCTCATCTTAAAGAATGATTGGGTGAAACAGCAAATTAGAGACACAATTAATAATTTCACTCAAGATAATGACAACAATGAGACATCATATCAAAATTTATGGGATGCAGCCAAAGCAGTAATAAGGGGAAATTTTATATCCTTAGAGGCTTACTTGAATAAAATAGAAAAAGAGAAGGTCAATGAATTGGGCCTGGAACTTAAAACGTTAGAAAAAGACCAAATTAAAAACCCCCAATCAATTACTAAACTTGAAATTCTAAAATTAAAAGGAGAAATTAATAATATAGAAAGTAAAAAAAATCTATTGAACTAATAAATAAAAATAAGAGTTGGTTTTATGAAAAAGCCAACAAAATTGATAAACCTTTGGTAAATCTGATTAGAAAAAGAAGAGAGGGAAATCAAATTGGCAGTCTTAAAAATGAAAAAGGAGAACTTACCATTGATGAAGAGGAAATTAAAGAAATAATAAGGGGTTATTTTGCCCAACTTTATGCCAATAAATTTGATAACCTAAGCGAAATGGATGACTACCTCCAAAAATATAGGCTTCCCAGATTATCAGAGGAGGAAGTAAATTGCTTAAATAGTCCCATTTCAGAAAAAGAAATAGAATAAGCTATTAATCAAGTCCCTTAAAAAAAATCCCCAGGACCAGATGGATTTACATGTGAATTCTACCAAACATTCAAAGAACAATTAGCCCTAATGCTTTATAAACTATTTGAAAAAATAGGGAATGAAGGAGTCCTACCAAATTCCTTTTATGACACAGACATGGTACTGATACCTAAACCAGGTAGGTTGAAAACAGAGAAAGAAAATTATAGACCAATCTCTCTAATGAATATTGATGCTAAAATCTTAAATAAGATATTAGCAAAAAGACTACAGAAAATCATCCCCAGGATAATACACCATGATCAAGTAGGATTTATACCAGGAATGCAGGGCTGGTTCAATATTAGAAAAACTATCAATATAATTGGCCATATTAATAGTCAAATTAACAAAAACCATATGATCATCTCAATAGGTGCAGAAAAAGCATTTGATAAAATCCAACATCCATTCCTATTAAAAACTCTTGAGAGTATAGGAATAAATGGACTTTTCCTTAAAATAATCAGTAGCATCTATTTAAAACCAGCAGTAAGCATCATATGTAATGGGGACAAACTGTAACCATTCCCAATAAGATCAGGAGTAAAACAAGGTTGCCCACTATCACCGTTATTATTTAATATATACCACTAATAAAACCCAACAGTTAGAGTTACAAAAAGAAATTCCATTTAAAGTAACTACTGATTGTATAAAATATTTAGGATTCTATCTGCCAAGGGAAAATCAGGAACTGTATGAGCAAAACTACAAAACACTTTCTACACAAATTAAGTCTGATCTAACCAACTGGAAAAATATTAAATGCTCTTGGATTGGGCAAGCAAATATAATAAAGATGACAATACTCCCTAAATTAATCTATTTATTTAGTGCTATACCAATCAGACTCCCAAAAAACTACTTTGATGAACTAGAAAAAATAACAACCCAGTTCATATGGAAAAACAAAAGGTCAAGAATTTCAAGGGAATTAATGAAAAAAATAAATCAAATGAAGGTGGCTTAGCTGTATCAGATCTAAAATGATATTATAAAGTAGCAGTTACTAAAACCATCTGGTATTGGCTAAGAAATAGATTAGTTGATCAATGGAATAGGCTAGGTTCAAAGAGCAAAACAGCCAATAACTTTAATAATATAGTGTTTGACAAACCCAAAGACACCAGTTTCTGGGATAAGAATGCATTATTTGACAAAAATTGCTGGGAAAATTGGAAATCAGTAGGGCAGAAACTAGGCATTGACCCACACTTAACACCGTACACCAAGATAAGGTCAAAATGGGTTCATGACCTAGGCATAAAGAATGAGATTATAAATAAATTGGAAGAGCATAGGATAGTTTACCTCGCAGACCTGTGGAAGAGGGAAGAATTTATGACCAAAGAAGAACTAGAGATCACTATTGACCACAACATAGAAAATTTTGATTATATCAAACTGAAAAGTTTTTGTACAAACAAAACAAATGCAGACAAGATTAGAAGGGAAACAATAAACTGGGAAAACTTTTTTACAATCAAAGGTTCTGATAAAGGCCTCATTTCCAAAATATATAGAAAATTGACTCTAATCTATAAGAAATCAAACCATTCTCCAATTGATAAATGATGAAAGGATATGAACAGACAATTCTCAGATGAAGAAATTGAAACTATTTATAGACATATGAAAATATGCTCCAAATCATTATTAATCAGAGAAATGCAAATTAAGACAACTCTGAGATACCACTACACACCTGTCAGATTGGCTAGAATGACAGGGAAAGATAATGTGGAATGTTGGAGGGGATGTGGGAAAACAGGGATACTGATACATTGTTGGTGGAATTGTGAACACATCAAGCCATTCTGGAGAGCAATTTGGAACTATGCTCAAAAAGTTATCAAAATGTGCATACCCTTTGATCCAGCAGGGTTTCTACTGGGCTTATACCCCAAAGAGATACTAAAGAAAGGAAAGGGACCTGTATGTGCCAAAATATTTGTGGCAGCCCTGTTTGTAGTGGCTAGAAGCTGGAAAATGAAAGGATGCCCATCAATTGGAGAATGGTTGAGTAAATTGTTGTATATGAACGTTATGGAATATTATTGTTCTGTAAGGAATGACCAGCAGGATGAATACAGAGAGGACTGGCAAGACTTACATGAACTGATGCTAAGTGAAATGATCAGAACCAGGAGATCATTATATATCTCAATAACGATACTGTTTGAAGATGTATTCTGATGGAAGTGGATCTCTTCGATAAAGAGAGCTTTAATTGATCAAAGATGGACAGAAGCAGCTACACCCAAAGAAAGAACACCTGGAAATGAATATAAACTGCTTGCGTTTTTGTTTTTCTTCCCGGGTTATTTCTACCTTCTGAATTCTATTCTCCCTGTGCAACAAGAAAACTGTTCGGTTCTGCACACATATATTGTATCTAGGATATACTGTAACCTATTCAACATGTAAAGGACTGCTTGCCATCTGGGGGAGGGGGTAGAGGGAGGGAGGGGAAAAATTGAAACAGAAGCGAATGCAAGGGATAATGCTGTAAAAAATTACCCTGGCATGTGTTCTATCAATAAAAAGTTATTAAAAAAAACAAAAAATAAAGAAACAAACAAACAAAAAAACCAAACAGACAAAAAAGAACACATAACTTACATGTTAAATAAAAAAAAAAACTTTCAGAATGTAGTCTAATTGAAATTGTCACAATATTCTCTATGGTTTATTAAATATATTATGTTGCTTTTGTATCAAGTTCCTCAGATATTCTTTCAGTTCCTGACAGTCATCAATGAATTGAACCAAAAACAAACATATTGTCCATTTAATTGATGATGAATACTAATCATAACCTTAGAACTTGAAGAAGTTAGCAGTATTGGCTCAAGGCAGCATAAAGCCATTTTTGCCTTAGAGAAAGCTTGGGCAATATCCCCTTTACCTTGGAGCAGATCAAATATTTTTAAAAATGAGCAAAAAAGCAAAAAACTCTCACATAGATAGTTGCTATGGAGACAGAAAAGAACAGATTTCAAACTCTGAAGATACTAAAGGCAAATTTTCTGCATATGAAGCCCAAAAAGATTATATGAATTGGTCCCCATCTCACAAGGTTCTCTTGGAAAAATTCAATAAAAAGATCTTAAAAGAAAGTTAGAAGGGGAAAGGAAACGAAAACTTTGCAGGAGAGTTTGGAAAAGGAAAAGAAAACTTTTTACAAAGTAGATTTAGTGAAATGAAAAAAAAAACATAAAACTCCTTAAAAATAGATTTGAAAAAGAAACCAACTTGTTGAAAAACAGAATTTGTGAAATGGAGAAAACATCCAATGAACAAAACAATTTATTTAAAAATTCAGTTGGCCAAATGCAAAAAAAGATAAAAAAGCTAACTAAAGAAAATAATTCAATAAAAATGAGAATTGAACAATGGAAGTTAATGACTCAATAAGACATCAAGAATCAGTAAAACAAAACCAAAAAATAAAAAACTATAAGAAAATGTAAAATACTTCATTGGAAAAACCATTAACCTCGAAAATAGATCCAAGAGAGACAAGCTAATAATTACTGGACTTACTGAAAACCATAATAATAAAAAAAAAGAACTTGGACATTATCTTTCAAGAAATCATCAAAGAAAACTGCCCCAATATTCTAGAACCAGAAGGTAAAACAAACATTGAAAATATTCCCAATCACCTCCTGAAAGAGACCCCAATATGAAAATTCCAAGGAGTATTGTAGCTAAATTTCAGAATTATCATATCAAGGAGAAAATATTGTAAGCAGACAGCAAGAAACAATTCAAATATTGAGGACCTATAATCAACATTACCCATCACCTATCAGCTTCCATTTTAAAGGCTCTAAGGGTATCCGATATTTTGAAAGGCAAAGAAATTTGGATTGCAGGCAAAAATCAACTATCTGGCAAAATTAAGCATTATTTTTCAGGGGAAAAGATGGATATTCAACAAAACAGTTAAATTTAATTTATTCCTACTGAAAAGACCAGAGTTGAACAGAAAATTTGATCTCCAAATATGAAACTCAAGAGAAGTATTCAAAAATAAAAGGAAAGGAAAAAAAAAAAACTAAATAATGTTCTTATGTATTTTCCTTATACAATCTCTTTGAGGTGGTGTTTGATGGATTTTTCTATTTCTATTTTCCCCCTATGCTCTATTACTTTAGACAATTTTCTTTGTCTATTTCTTGTTTTTATTGTAAAGGTTCTTTTTTTTTTTCTTTTTTTTTTTTTTGGTCATAGCTTTCAGGTAGTCCAATTTTGCTTAAGTTTTTTTTTTTCTTTTTTTTTTTTTTGTTCTTAATCTATTCTCCAGACCTGTTATTTTCTTATATTTTATATTCTTTTATTTTTTCATTCTTTATACACACATATATCCTATAGTAATTTTCTATAGTTGGACTCTTTCTTCTTTGTCTATTCATTTTTTTTTTTAAATGAGAACTTAATAGTGCAAACACCTCTAATTCTGGGTTGGAAGGAGTAGGTGCCTCTAGCTTCACATCAATTCTTCTCTCTTTCTAGAACTTCAAACCAAAAGCTTCACCCTCCTGCAAGGGAGCCTCAGTCATCAGTATTCCTGTCCCACTGCTTTTACACTTACCAGGCATGTTCTGATTCCTTCTTGCCCAGCTGGGCCTAGTATTTTCTTTATGAGGAGAGGTTCCCTTAGTCTTCCTGAACTCAAACCTCTGACTCTTAGTTGTCCAAGAGGTGAAAGTCCCTGTAGTTCTGGCTGATGCTAGAAATCTAGCTAATCCCAGGGCTTCTAGTTTGCTGTTTTGCAGAGGTAGCCTGGAGGTATTTAAAGTTCACACTCTGTCCTGGAGTTTTTCTTTGGTTATCTTCTTGGCTAGTCTTAGGAGGATTCCTGTTGAGCCCAAAGTCTTATTTGTATTGAACTAGTCTATGTTCACCATAAGGCCCAATTTTATTTTTCTTGTGGGGAAATTAAGATAGCTTAACCTTTTTCTGATGTAATCTGCTATTTTCCCAGAATCCTCTCAAGTAAGCTTTATGTTTTCTGTGTCTGGTACTGTGCTGAGTCCTAAGAGCACAAAGTCAAAAATAGTTTCTGCCTCCAAAATGTTCACATTCTATTGAAAAATACATGAAAAAAGGTATATTGTAGGTGGAAGCAGGTTATTGGTATTCCCTGTCTTCCTCCCTCCCCCCTCCCCCCATCTGTTTCTCTGTTCAAAATAAAGGGGTTAAGAGAATTCATTTTTAAAGACATAATTTTATATGCAGTAGTCACCTTTAGGTCATCAATGTTTAAAAGCTTTTCCAGCTCAATATTTAGAAAATTTGTTTAGACTATCAATTTTATCTTTGTTTCCATTTCATTTAAAATGGTACCTGGAAATTTACTGTTATTCCTTCATCATCCTCATATAATGACAATCCATTCACAGGTATGACTACTCTATATTAAGATAAAACATTTCCCAATTCTAAAATACACATTATAATTGATAATAATTGATAACAGTGTAGTGTTTTGTTTGCAAAGACCTTTATCTTTGTTACATAATTTGAGATAACAGAATGAAAGAAATTGAATATCAATGTAATAAAGTTCATTGGTAAGGAACAGGAAAGTAGTTCTTTCAAAAATTCTACCTATTTCCACAAATGCTGATGACAAGAACTCTTATAAGTAAAATGAGTTTATCATAGAATAGAAATAAACAACAAAATAAATAAACTTTCAGTTAACAAATAACTACCATTTTCACTGCAGAAAAATTTATATTTTCTTTATTGCTTCATAAAACTATTCCACAAAAACCTAAAAGAAAAAGATACATGTAACATTTTCCACAAAATAAAAACAAAACAAAATAAATCTTTTAATTGGATTTACACAAATGTCAAATTCTCAGCTCTGTTTTGATGAAAAATAATAAATACTCAATCAAGTTCACATACCAATATGTGTTAGAGACAAGACTTAAACTTGGCTCTGGGATCTGATTTCTATGTACTATAACACATAACCTTTCAAATGAAAATCAATTTTTAAAGGAAATTAAAATAATCATGGCAATGTTTATTTGAAAGGCAATCTAATTTTGAAAATCTATGAGTACTGCACAGCCCACTAAATAGATCAACATATTTTAAAATTTGTTATCTATTCATCTTGTCAACTATTTACATAATAACTGATGAAAACATATTTTTATTAGTTAAACTAAGAATGAACTTGAAAAAATTATAATCTGATTTTGACATATCTCTGTGGGTCAGATATATATAATATGTTATTTTTGAAAGAACATCAGATTGAAAGTCAGAAGGTGTGAGTTTTAATTCCAGCTCTCAAATTTCCCCCTTGTGTGACTTTGGATATGTTGCTTAATTTAGTTAATTTTCTGAACCTCTTTCCTAGTCTCTAAAATGAAGAGTCAGGCCAGAGAGTCTCCAAAGTTTCCTTCCATTTTAAGTCTTATGAATCAGAGTTAAACAAATAAGAAAACTAATGAATTAAATGTGCTATACAATCCACAAATTTGTAAATGTAGGACAAATTCAGAAACCATCTAGTTATATCTCTAATTTTATAGATGAACAGTATAAGTCAGCCAGTAAAGTTATGTAATTTAACCAAAGTCACAAATAATAAGCCTCAGAATGTGATAAGAGAAAATTAGGTTTCCTTTCTTTCCAAGCCCCTATTAATGTTTCATCTTTTTCAATTACAAGTAAAGATAGTTTTCAACATTTACTTTTATAAGATTTTTGATTTCCTTTTTTTCCTCTTTCCCTTTCTCCTCATCCCTTGCCCAAGATGGCAAGTAATATAATATAGGTTACAAATGTGCAATTATAATAAACATATTTCCACCTCATCATGTTGTGAAAGAAGAATTAGAATAAAATGGAAAAAATACCATAAGAAAAAACAAAGTGAAAATAGTCTGCATTCAGTCTCCACAGTTTTTTCTTTGGATGTGGATTACATTTTCTGTCATGAGACTCTTAAAATTATCTTAAATTGTTATATTGCTTAGAAGTCTATCAAAGTTGAATAACCCACAATGTTGCTTTTATTGTATAGAATGTTTTCTTGGTTTTGCTCACTTCATTCATCATCCTTTTATGTGGGTCTTTCAGATTTTTCTGAAATTTCCATCATTTTTTATAAAAACAGTATTTCATTACATTCACATGATTTTTTCAGCCAATTCCAAATTGAAGATTATCCCCTTAATTTCCAATTCTTTGCCACCCCAAAACCAGCTGCCTTACAAGTAGCTTCTTTCCCCTTTTAAAGGTTCTCTTTGAGATACTAATTGATGGATCAAAGTAATATGATAATTTGATTGCCTTTTGGCTTAGTTCCAAAATGTTCTCTAGAATGGTTAAATGAATTCACAATTTCCCTAATGATGTATTATTTTCTAATTTTCTCACATCCTCTCCAATATTCATCATTTTCCTTTTCTATCATATTAGTCAATTTGATAGGTGTGAAATGGAACCAAAGAGCATTTTTTAATCAATAGTGATTTAAAACATTTTTCATATGACTATATAGTTTTAATTCATCTGAAAATTACCTGTTGATATCCTCTGACCATTTATGAATTGGAGAATGACTTGTATTGTTATTAATTTGACTCAGTTCTCTATATATTTGAAAAATAAAGCCTGTATCAGAAACACTGAAAGTAAAAAAAAAAAAAAAAAAAAAATTCCCATCTTTCTGCTTTCCTTATAATGTTAGTTGCATTGGCTTTGTTTGTGCAAAACCCTTTTTAATTTAATGTAATCAAAATTAGCTATTTTGTATTTCATAATTTCCTTTTGTCTCCTAATTGGTAATAAATTCTTCCCTTTTTCAGAAACCTGACAGATAAACTATTGTTTCCTCTCCTAATTTATGTTTTATGTCTAAATCATTGGACCTGTTTTGACTTTATCTTGCTATATATTGTGAGATGCTGTTTCATGCCTAGTTTCTGCCATAAGATTTTCCAGTTTTCCCAACAGTTGGTGTCCAGTAGTGAACTCTTATCTCAGAAGCTTTGGATTTATCAAATAGTAAATTACTATAATCATTGACTAGTGTGTCTTGTGTACTTTATCTATTTCATTGATCCATTACACTATTTGTTATCAAATTCCAATGAGTTTTGATGATTGTCGTTTTAATATATAATAATATAAACTACAATATAATTTTAGTTGGCATGACCGGGCCACTTTCCTTTGCATTTTTATTTCTTTCCTTTATCTTCTTAACCTTTTGTTCTTCCAGATGAATTTTAATATTAGTTTTTCTAGCTCTAAAAACATTTTTGATAGTTTGATTGGTATGGCACTAAACAAGTAAATTAATTTAGATAGCATTGTAATTTGTATTTTATTAGCTCAATATATGCATTAATAATTTATATTTTTCCAGTTATTCGAGTCTGACTTTGTGTGAAAATGTTTTATAATTGTGTTCATATAGTTCCTGGGTTTGTCTTGGCAGGTAGACTCCTATGTGTTTTGTTTACAGTTATTTTAAATGACATTTCTCTTTCTATCTCTTGCTACTAGGTTTTGTTGGTAAACTATAAAAATACTGATGATTTATGGGGCTTTACTTTATATCCTACAATTTAACTAAAGTATAGAATTCTGACTGTGGCTTCTTCAGATTTGAATTGTTTCTTTCTGGTTGCTTACAGTATTTTCTCCTTGTCCTGATTATTTTGGAATTTGGCTACAATATCCCTCAGAGTCTTCATTTTCATCATCCCTTTAAGGTGGTGATTGATGAATTTTTTCAATGACCATTTTATTCTCTCATTCTAGGCTATCAGGGAAGTTTTCCTTGATGATTTTTGAAAGATGCTATCCAGGCTCTTTTAAAAAAGTTTTTTTTTTTTTTATTGTGACTTCCATGTAGTCCAATAATTCTTAAATTGTCATTCCTGTATCTATTTTTCAGGTTGCTTATTTTTTTTCCAATGAACAGCTTACATTTTCTTCTATTTTTTTTTAATTCTTTTTATTTTGTTTGACTGTTTCTTGATATTTCATAGTTATCCACTTCTATTTCCCTAATTTAAAATTTTAAATAATTGTTTTCTTCAGTTAGCTTTTGCATTCCCTCTTCAATGTGACTAATTCTATTTTTTTTTTTTTTTGTTAAGGCAATTGGGGTTAAGTGACTTGCCCAGGATTAAAAAGCAAGTGTTAAATGTCTGAGACCAGATTTGAACTCAGGTCCGCCTGACTTCAGGGCTGGTGCTCTATCCACTGACTAATTCTGTTTTTAAAAGAGTTCTTCAGTTTTCTTCAGTTCTGTGTTTTTTTCAGAATTTTTCATATTTGTACAGTTATATATATATATATTTTTTTTTCCCCTGAGGCAATTGGGGTTAAGTGACTTGCCCAAGACCACATAGCCAGGAAGTGTTAAGTGTCTGAGCAGATTTGAAATCAGGTCCTCCTGACTTCAGGGCTGGTGCTGTATCCACTACACCAACTAGCTGCCACACCAGTTGTATTTTTTTTCATAATTATAACTTTTTATTGACAGAACCCATGCCTGGGTAATTTTTTTTTTACAACATTATCCCTTGCACTCACTTCTGTTCCAACTTTTCCCCTTCTTCCCTCCACCCCCTCTCCCAGATGGCAAGCAGTCCTATACATGTTAAATATGTCACAGTATATCCTAGATACAATATATGTGTGAAGAACTGAACAATTCTTTTGTTGCACAAGAAGAATTGGTTTCAGAAGGTAAACATAAAACAAAAATGCAAACAGTACATTCATTTCCCAGTGTTCTTTCTATGGGTGTAGCTGTTTCTGTCCATCATTGATCAATTGAAACTGAGATCTCTTTGTTGAAGAAATCCACTTCCATCAGAATATATCCTCATATAGTATCATTGTTGAAGTATATAATGATCTCCTGGTTTTGCTCATTTCACTCAGCATCAATTCATATAAGTCTCTCCAAGCCTCTCTGGTCATTTCTTAAAGAACAATAATATTCCATAACATTCATATGCCACAATTGACCCAACCATTCTCCAATTGATGGGCATCCATTCATTTTTCAGTTTCTAGCCACTACAAATAGGGCAGACACAAACATTTTGGCACATACAGGTCCCTTTCCCTTCTTTAGTATCTCTTTGGGGTATAAGCCCAGTAGTAGCACTGCTGGATCAAAGGGTATGCACAGTTTGATAACTTTTTGAGCATAGTTCCAAATTTCTCTCCAGAATGGCTGGATGTATTCACAGTTCCAGCAACAATGTATTAGTGTCCCTATTTTCCCATATCCCCTCTGACAGGTGTGTAGTGGTATATCAGAGTTGTCTTAATTTGCATTTCTCTGATAAATAATGACTTGGAACATCTTTTCATATGTCTAGAAATAGTTTCAATTTCTTCATCTGAGAATTGTCTGTTCATATCATTTGACCATTTATTAATTGGAGAATGGCTTGATTTCTTATAAATTAGAGTCAGTTCTCTATATATTTTGGAAATGAGGCCTTTATCAGAACCTTTGACTGTAAAAATGTTTTCCCAGTTTATTGCTTCCCTTCTAATCTTGTCTGAATTAGTTTTGTTTGTACAAAAACTTTTCAATTTGATATAATCAAAATTTTCTATTTTGTGATCAATAATGATCTCTAGTTCTTCTTTGGTCATAAATTCCTTTCTCTTCCACATGTCTGAGAGGTAAACTAGCCTATGCTCTTCCAATTTATTTATAATCTCATTATTTATGTGTAGGTCATGAACCCATTTTGACCTTATCTTGTTGTATGGTATTAAGTGTGGGTCAATGCCTAATTTCTGCCATACTAATTTTCAATTTTCCCAGCAATTTTTGTCAAATAATGAGTTCTTATCCCAAAACTGGAGTCTTTGGGTTTGTCAAACACTAGATTATTAAAGTTATTGGCTGTTTTGTCCTTTGAACCTAACCTATTCCATTGATCAACTAGTCTATTTCTTAGCCAAAACCAAATTTGGTAACGACTACTTTATCATATAGTTTTAGATACCACTTGTATTTTTAAGGCATTATTTTCTTAAGTCAATTTTTGTGATTCTTTTTTCAATTTGTTGATACTCTCCTGCATACCTATCATTTCTTTTTTTGTTTTTTCATCTTTTTGTCCTATTAGACTTCCAAAATAATTTTTATGTTCTTCCAAAAGGGCCTTTTGGGCTTGTGATAAATTCATATTCCCCTTTGAGGTTTCACATGTAGGCATTTTGCTCTTTTCTGAGTTGCTATTTTTTTCTTCCCTGTCACCACAGTAGCTTTCTATGGTCATGGTCCTTTTTGTTTCTTGCTCAAAAAAATTGTTTTTGCCTATTTACTATCTTTTAAAGTTAAAGAGTCAAGGGAGGGCTTGAGCACTGCATCTTTAAGTGGTTTGTGACTTTCTCACTGAGCTGGGAGAGGGGGCTAGCCTGACCTAGTTACACTGTTGTTACCTGGTTTCTGAGCCTGGCAATTTTCCTTCTATGCTAGGGTTAAAGGTTCCACCACTGACTTGCAATACTACTGTTCAGTTGAGTTAGGATGAGGGTCTTGATTGCTGATCTGTGCTGTGGCTTAGAGCCTTCCACTGGCTTGTCCAGATACCACCTGTGCTAGGCTGCACTCCCTGTTTCCCCAGATGAGACAGACCTTTCCTGAAGTCTTTCCGAGATAATTTAAGCTAGAAAATTGTCTCACTCCATCTCTTTGTAGGTTCTATTGCTACAAAATCTGTTCAGAGGCTTGATTCTGGGTTTCTGAGATTCTTCTGAGGCAACCTAGGGAGAGCTCAGGCATTTCCAATATTCTCTCTGCCTTCTTGGCTCTTTTAGATCTCATTTCAAATAGCCATTGCTCTGATTGTTGTCTTTCCTAAATATATATGAACAAAGTATATAACATAAAGGAGAAATACTATCTAGTTATAGAAAGGCAACATGGGGTAGAAAGTTCTACTTCAAGTCAGAAAGATGGGTTCCAATCAGTCTTCTAAAGCTTAGTGAGCTTGTTACCTTGGTTATGTTTATTAGGCTACTAAATCAACAAACAGCTTTAGTCAACTTCCTAGGAATGTTTCCTGAGTATTCTTCATTCTAATCAAATCAGCCCCCTCTCCCCCTATCCTATTGTTTCTAATAAGTCTAGTGATGAAGCCTAAAACTGAATATAATACTTTGATAAAACACTCACTGGTGCTGAGATGAGAAGACCATAACTATAATGAATGATAACAACTGACATGTATATAGCCCTTTGTGTATAATTTCCTATTTGTGTCTCACAACAATCCAATGAGGAAGATTTATGAGTATTATTACCTCCATATTTTAGATGCAGAAAACTGATTTGGCAAGATAAAGTGACAATGTTTGAGGTTACCCAGAATGTAAGTATCAGGAATGGGACTGAAAACTAAGTATCAGGAATGGGACTGAAAACTAAATATCAGGAATGGGACTGAAAACTAACACTTCTTGACTCCAAATCCAGCCCTCTATCCAGTGTACAAGATATCCATCAACAAACCCCCTTAGCTGTTCAGGAAATGTTGGAGTAGAGATAAACTAGAGAGAATGGGGAAAGAAGGCAGAAAAAAAGAAGTAGAATGAAATATAATAACCCTCATTGGTATCATTTCCCTCTATTTCCTCTCCCCTTTAAATATATCAAATCTCATATTTATATCATAAGAGTCTGCAGTGAAGAATGTCTTTAATGGCAGATGGTGACACTTGGCAGGCTGTGATTCAACTTATTTTGTTAAAAGAAACAAACTGCATAAAAGTCAGGCTGGGACAGTATAGGCTTTGTGTAGTCAAAGTCAACTCAAATTGAGCATGAGTCAGCAAAAAATGTCTGTGTCTGCAAAAGCAACTAAGTGCTGGGAAGTTTAAAGCAAACAGGAGCTGTGAAGTGATCATCCTTCTCCTCAGCACCAGTGAGTGTTTTATTAGAGTACTATGTTCAGTTTTAAACCTCACCACTAGAGCATTATACGGGCAAATTGGAGGAGTTCCAGAGAAAAGCAACAAAAATGACTGACTGAGGGCCTGGGAAATTACTCCTGAGAGGAACGGATAAAGAAACTGGGTTTATTTAGCTTATAAAGGAGAAGGATGTGAATTTGTCAAGTGTAGGAAAGGACATTGGGAGAATGAGAGGGGGAGATCTCTTCTGTTTTAATTCACTGAAGTAGAGACACAAACAAATGCTTTTTGGATTCATGACTTTGCAGGTGATGATGTAAAGCAAGAATCATGTCTTTCACATGTCCTTTGACTCTGGAGGTCATAGAAAAAGGAAGAGGCCATTTGGTTCTTTAGCAATGGAGCCCATTGCTTTCTAAATTTCATGTTTTCAAGAAGAAAGTTTTCCTGCTTTTCAGTGATTGGCAACAATCCTAACAGCTTCAAGTCAGGACAGTTTACCCACCTCATTTTGCTTTCATTCACTTTCCCACAACTTATTCGTAGCCTGCTCAGTAGGGCTTCCAGATGTCCTCAAATGCTCAGAATCTCGGGGTAGCCTAGACTTCAATCGATAAGCTTTCATTAAATGCTTACTATGTATTAAATACTCTCTAAGCCCTGGAACTACACAGAAAGGAAAATAACAATCCCATTCTTGCCCTCAAAGAGTATATCTATAAATAATTAATATACATAATATATACAGAGTAGACAACAGTCATTTGAAATTAGCATAGGGGAGGTGGGATGAAACTAGGAAGTTAGGGAGCAGTACATAGCTCTCCTGTAAAAGGTGGTATAATATTTGAATCTTGAATGGAGCTAGGGAAACTAAGAGGCAGAGATGAGGAACAGAGCATTCCAGTCATGGGAGAAGCTAGTGCAAAGATACTGAGAAAGGAGAGTGTTGAGCTTGAGAAAGTGCAAATAGATTGGATCACAGATTGGTATAGAAAAAAGCAAGGTATTAGAAGGCAGAAACAATAGGAAGGGTAAGGTTATAAAGAGCCTTAAAAGCTAAATAGAGCAGTTTATGTCCAATTCTGAATAGTAAAGAAAAGTTGCTAAGCTCTTTTAGGAAAGGGATAACATCATCAAAAGTGATCTTTAGAAAAATAACTAGCAACTGATATAAAGGAGAGAAACTTGAGGACTACAAAGAGATAGAATTCATACTTCAGTCCTAGCTTATTCTTCCACAGTCAATTTTCATTACCTCACATTTAATTGTTTAATTCAATGACCACTAATTAAACACTTAACTGCATTTCAAACACTGTATTGAATAGCAGGAATCTAAAATAAAATCAAAACAAAATGAATAACAATAACAAGAGAAATAGTTTCTGCCTACCAAGAACTTTCAGTCTACTGTAATGAAATAACATTTACTTGAAATAAGAAAATGTAAAATATAAAAAAGAAAGTTTTCTAAAGAAGGGGCAGTAACAATGGAGGGGAGAGATCATGAAGAATCTCATGTGACACTTGAGCTGAGCCTTGAAGGAATTAAGGGTTCTAAGAAATAAGATTATTTTTATATAAGAGAATCTTTTTTCTTCTTTTTAACATGCATTCTTCCTCAAAAGAGAAGGTATTATAAGTGGTTCCCAAATTGATAGAATTTTGATTAGCTATTTGGAGTTTTTCTGATCTTAAGGATTTTATGCTATTAATGTCAATCAATCAAAAAAGTTATTAATTTTTTACTACATGCCCAGCACTGACTTAGACATTAAGAAAAAAATTGAAAAAATGAAACAAGTCTGATTCTAGGGAGGTTTTTAAAGAAAATGTTAAATAGGAAATGTTTAGTATGTATAAAATCACAAGATGAAAAAGAGAGAACATTAGAATCATCTAATTCCCACTCCCTCTTTCTATAGATGAAGAAATTGAGCCCAAGAAATGTTATTTTCTTAAGATTATAAAAATTGCAAATAGCAAATCTTAAATCCTGGACTTCTGAATCACAATTCAGTGCTCTTTTCACTATTTTACACAAGGGAATGATCAAATGAGTTCTTGAGGTTCTTTACAAGCTTAGAGTTCAATGATTTATAGTAACAGGGAAGTTGAAATAGTTGTAACAAGTTGCTATGTTAGACTTGTTCCTTTGATCACATCACATTAATGAATCAAGAAAGGAAGTCTATCAAGGAACAATCCGTAAAGATTTTTCTATTACTGTTTTGAGGGAGTCAGCCTCCAGTTCTTTATCCTATTATCAAATTTATTTGAAGTTACAGTGATAGATGAAAAACACAGTAATAATGCTTGGTGTCATGAAAAAAAATTACATAGAAAAAAGCTTACTTAATTGTGCAAGAACAGTTAGATATCCTTTTTTAAAAATTCCTTTCTTTAGCTAGAATTAAATCCATAAACTTTCTTGAAATTCACAGGTGAGTTGAATGACACAATCAATCAGCACAATTATATTATTACTCATCTACTAGAACTAGAGCGGCCAAATATAGAATACCTGTCCCATTTAGATATAGACAAAGATTAAAGGCCTTTAAGCATTAATAGGATACTTAGCCCTGACCTTAGTTAAGCTCCCCAAAGTCTTTCCCAATTACAAATTGGTTTTTCTTCCCATGTCAATGATGTCTTAAACCCCTAATATCTCATATTCTTTCTAATTGGTTTTGCTGCACTTATTTGCCACTATATTTAATGTGGGAGTGAGAGAGAGAGACTGAGAGACAAAAACAAACAGAAACAGACAAAGGCAGAAAACCAGAGAGTAAGAGACAGAGACACACATAGAGAAAGAGACAAAGAGACTCAGAGAGAAGAAACAACTCCCTCCTGTAGATGTTTAGAAGCTTGTTGTATGCTGTCAAACAGTGGAGTAAGAAGCTCATTGGCTGGGAAGGTTAGAAAATTTGGATTTTAGTAGGGACTCTGATACATTGTTCTATGTGGCCTTTAGCTTCTTGGGTCTTCAGTTTCCTTATCTGTGTGCTCAGGCAGTATCTTAGATCCACTTCTGAAATAATTTATATATACTATTAGTTTTTTAAACTGCTTTACATACAATATTTCTTTACATCTTCTCAAGGATCCTTCTTGGTAAGTGTAAAGCTAACATGATTCTTGTTCACATGAGATGTGAAAACTTGATTGAGATTTTCCTAGGGTCACCACATCTTTATTTTATTATCACCTTTTTATATTTTGACTTCCCTGTTAAGACTGTAAGCTCCTTGAAAGCAGAGAATGTTCAGTTTGCTTTGATTTCCCTGTCTCTCTTTTTTTTTATATCCCCAATACTTAGTGCAGTGCCTTGTATCTAGTAAGCTTTTAAAGATTTTATCTATCTATGTATGTGCCATAGCCTCATCCTGAATTCAGATCTTTCCTTATTCAAGTCCATGGAATGTCTTTGCCTTCTAGACTTCAACCTTAAAGGAAGTGACTCAACCTAACTACAGAATAAATTCACTTTAATTCAAAACAGTATCAATTAACTATTTTCTATGTACAAAATACCTTTTGTATCCTCAGAGCCTAGCACAGTGCCCTGCACACAGTAACCATTTAATAAATGCTAGTTGACTGACACTGGCTAAAGATTAAAAGACAGATAAAATGGTTCTCTCTTGGAACTCAGTATAGTGGACAGAAAGGCTAATCTTCTCCATTAATTATTAATTAAGGAAAAGAATAAGTTAAATTCAGAAAGATCCATACAAACTAATTTGAAAAAAATAATGACAGAGATAATTTGGGGGCAGCTAGGTGACTTCAGGGGATGGAGTGCTGAGCCTGGAGTCAGGAAGAACTGAATTCAAATTTTATCTTAGACATTTACTAGCTCTGACTCTAGTCAAGTCATTTAACCTCTGTTTCCCTCAATTCACTGGATAAGGAAATGACAAACTAGTCCATTTTCTTTGTTAAAGAAAACCCCATACACAATATAGTCCATGAGATCCCAAAGAGGAAGAAAAGACTAAACAACTACTTTTACTAGTTTAATGCCAGAAGTACTATCTAAGTTCAGCCTTGAACAAAGGAAAGGATTCCAAAAAATGGAGACAAGAGAAAAGGAAAGTTTTTCAAAGAATGGGGATAACATAATATAGAGGCAGGAATGGGCAAAATGATAATGGAAGATAGAGAATTTTTCTCTTTGGCTGGAATATAGAATGAGGGTAGGAAGAAGAGGATCATTAGAAATTATATAGTACTTTAACATTAGCAAATCACTTAATAATACTGCCTCAATTTATTTTCATGACAACTCTGGGAGACAGGTGCTATTATTGTTCCTAGTTTGCATCTGAGAAAACTGGACAAGAGAAGTTTAGGTGACTTAATCAACTTACCCAGCTAGTCTGAGCCTGAATTTGAACTGAGATCTTCCTGACTCCAAATCCAGCACTCTAATTACTACACCAACAGTTGGCTAGGATTGCTGAAATTATAATGTATAGATCTTCAAATTCCAGGATTAGTAGTTTATATTGCATTTTTAGACAATGGGATACACAAGATGTTTAAACAGAAGAATGATATGGTAATAGTAGTGCATTAGAAAAAATATCATGAATTGGAGGGAAAGAAAAGAAAACAAAAGCTGGAAAAACATTTAGAAAGTTACAAATTTTACAATGGTCTAGCAGTGATATCAAACTCAAGTAGGAATGAGGACATTAAACCATATAGAAGGGCTGCATATTGACCTGGAAAATTCCATATTAAGCACATGTATGTTTTTATTGCATTGTGTTTTGTTAAATATTTCTCAGCTGCATTTTAATCTGGCTCAGGCAGCACTTGAGAGTGTTATTTGAAGCCTGTGTTACATGTTTGATACCTTTGTTCTAGAGATATTTCTACATTAACATGGTTGCTAGAGAAGTGGAGAGGAGGGCTTGAATGTGGGGAACTGATTGGATGTGCAGGTTAATAGAAGGATCAAAGATAACTCTAAAAATTGTGATTGTGCACACACAATTGTGTGCACGCAGATTGTGAGAACGGTATTACACTGGCGTAATACTTGAATTTCACAGATGATATTTCATTTCATTTGTGTGTGTGTGTGTGTGTGTGTGTGTGTGTGTGTGTGCTTCTAAAGGTTTTCCTCCTCCTCCAATCTGGGATTGCTTGGATTGTTCTCTTAGAATTCCTGGATTCCTTTACAATACATCTATTCACTTCAAGCACCTCAAGCACCTCAACCATTTCTTTGAACATCTTTTTAATTCTCCAGCTACTAGTATCTGAAACCACCTTGAATTCTTTTTGTATATATGCTATATATATTTGTATGTGCACATTCTGTCTCTATCATTAGAATAGTTGATCCTGAAAGCAAAGACTTTTTCATTATGCATTTATTTACTTTTATGGAACTTCATAGCACTTTATAAATGCTTGATTTATTAATAGTCTTTGAGCTGATTCCAATATATATTTTCTATTTTAACCATAAGCATATTTTCCCACAAATGTTCCATTCCAGTTACATCATTATTATTTACTGTCTTTTCTTTAACTATCCATTTTACCTTTTGGCATACTATTCTTCTTAGATGGAATACAAAATCTCTTTCTTTCCTCTTCCTACCTTGCCTTTTCATCAAGCCCATAATTAAATCTCACTCTGTCAGTTTTTTTCTGACCACTTGTCCATCATATTTACAATCACTACACATTTTTTTGTACTGTCATAATCTTTGTGTGTTTGTTTTGTCTTATATCCCCAACTATTATGTTAACTCCTGGAATCCGTAAGGGGAAACTTTCATTTTATTTTTCATAGCAACAATAATGATGTTTTACACAGGGTGGATATTCAATAAATATGGGTGACTTTTTCAGTAATGTTCTAAGTTTCAATGATTTGAGGGAATTAACATAAATTTCAAACTATCCAAGTTACTCTCAAGAGTATATGCTTAGATATTTCTTTGATGAATGTTCCCTACCTAATTTATTCTTTATTTATTCAGGAATTCCCAAAGAGAAAAATATGCATTTTAGGCAAAGTTGCCAACTATATCTTTGAATGTTATATTTAAACATCCAAATTCATTTAAATGCATTAACTTGACCTGATTCCTTTTAGTGTCATCATGTTTAGCCTAAGGAAATTTTTATAAAGACATTTTATGACTCTTTAATATGAAAATTGTCATGGATGTTCAATATTTTCATCATTTGTGCTTTGTAACAACCTCATATCCAAAAGGCCTAGAATAGTAAGTACCCTGAAAATATTTGTTGAATGAATCAATAAATGATAATGTATGGCTAGATGGGTAAAAGTGTTAGACTTGGAGTTGGTAAGTCATGATTACAAAAACTGCCTCAGACACTAGGTCTGTGATCCTTGCCAAGTTAGTTAACATCAGTCTGTTTCCTCATTTATAAAATTGAGATAATAACAATATCTCATAGGGCTGTTGTCAGGACAAATATTATTATAATTATTCTAATGAAGGATGTATTTTGATAATAAGGAAACTTATTAGAATGTAGAATTCATATCTCTGGTCACATTGCTTTAGTTGCTAGATATTTCCTTATTCAGGATTCTATGTTGACTATCAAGGAAATACCACTACCCAATACAATTTGGGAATGATTAATAAAGCCAACCATAGCTATGAAAAATATCACTGTAATGGACTACATGCTTAGTTTTTATATTTATCAAAATAACTTCTTTCAATACATATTATTTAATTAATTTTGGATATCTTCAGATAGGACTAGACCAAAAAAGATGAAAAACCCTATATATAGAAAGACAAGTTTGCAATTGCAAGTGATAACATATATTATGCAGAAATTTTTTAGTAGTTAATGTTGTTTTCTGAAATGTCAGAATTTTAAAAACTTGGTAAAGATTATTCTAGTAACTACTTAAGGAATAAACTAAAAAATGATGTCTTGCATATTGCATTTGGTAGATTCATAGAATTTTCACTGTAGACTAGACCTTAAAAGTTAGATAATTAAATCTTCTATTGAATTCAATACTTCTCTAAAACAATTCAGACAGATACCTATTTGGCTCTGCTTGAATGTTTCAGATGATGGAGAGTTCACTAATTTCTCAAATAGCATTTAGAGGATAACACAATTTGCCAGAAAGTTCATCCTTATTTTAATCTTAAATCTCCCTTTCTATCATTACAACATTGATATTAGTTCTGTATTCTGGAGCAGCAGAAACTTGCCTGCTCCCTTTAAATATTTAAAGGTGGCTATCATTTTTCTATTGTTTTATTTTCTTTAGCCTAAATATTCCTATTTCCATGTGATTGCTTACCATATCAGGAAAGGAAGAGGACAAAGCAAGGGGAAGGAATAGAATTTGGAATTCAATACTTTTTTAATGTTATAAATTGTTTTTAATATGTAATTAGAGAAAATAAAGTATATTAAATAAGAAAAAAAATCCTTCCATATAACAAGAAAAGAAATCCTCCTTTCTTTTGGCCATTTTTCAGATAACATGGTTTCTAGATCCCTTGCCAGTTTGGTTGTCCTCCAGGCTACATAGAGACTAAACATCTTGGAAACATAATATTGCTTTGTTTACTTTTCCCTTTTTTTTTTTTTTTTGGGACTGGAGAAATTAGAAAAGTTGAGAAATAATAAAACAAGGGAAACAAAAATCTTATTCTTGTATCATTTTCCAAGACTTCAAATGTCTATGAATATGTACAACAATATAAAAATTATAAAAATAATTATTTCTTATAAATAATCATTATATGTAGGTGCATATGCATTTTTGGTCCATTTATTATTTTGCAGGCAAAGGACATGAAGGATATTATTTGATGTTAAAGTAAAGAAAAAGTTAAGCATTTTACTATGGGATGAATAGAACAGGGATAGCATTTTAATGAGGATACATACCAACTACAATCACTATTGAATCTAATGAATCAAATTCTTTAAAATGAACAATATCCTTTTCTTTGACAGAGGAATCTACAGTATTTCAAGTCCAAATATTATTATCTAAAGTAAAAAGCTATCTTTACTCCTAAAAAGCAAAAGACAAACAAATACAGCTTTGAAAATATGAATATCAAATGTTGCAAATCTCACCAATGTGGGAAAGACTAACTAAATTTTTCTCCTTCTTTAAACTCATTTGAAGACCAATGAGAACATAGAGAGAAGTACATAAGCTTTCTGCCAAAGAAGCCAACCAGGAGTTTCTATCATTGTGCCCATTGAAATAAACCAATTGAAACATCATGTTTAGTACTGTGGTAGTTCCTATAACCCACTGGTGTTTATTTAATTTAACTATATATTATATATACACATATGTGTGTGTGTGTGTGTGTGTGTGTGTGTGTGTATTTTTTGTTGTTTGTTTGTTCAATAGCTTACCCATGCAGTTGGTTGTGAGACTCTGGACAAAAGTTAGCACCTCACTGCCTCAGTTTTAACACAGTGTTTGGTATGTGGTCCTTAACTGGTAGATCCTTCGTCAAGTATTATTGGTTGATTGTTAAATACTTATAATTCCAACTTTCTATTTCGTAAGGCTAAAATGAGAGAATATTTGTAAAACACTTAGGAACCTTAATTTCACTTATAAACATAGGCTATTTTTATAATACCCCCTTCTAAGAATAATAAAATCCTAAAAAAAATGAATTCCAATAGATACTTTTGTATATAGAGGCCAATAAGCCTCAAGATTACCAAAATGCTTGTACATTTTCAGGTACTATGAAAAGTAGTAAAAAAAAAGTATTGAGAGTATTTTCACTGGAGGATATTCATTTACTTGCTAATTCAACAAATATAAATTATCCATTGTAATACATGTTAAGAAAAAGACAACATTTAGATAATATATGATCCTTGACCTTAGGGTGCTTAAATAGAGAAAAAAATTAAAAACTAGATTAGTGTAATGCATAATATTACATAATGAATATCATAAAATTCATAAAAATATCATAAAAATCATATAATATCATAAAACAGTATAAAACAAAGTATTGTCTGAAGGAGCAAGTGTCCCAATAAATCAAAACAAAGATAATTATATTATAGTAACATGATAAGAAATATAAAATTAATTTGCTATTATTTTTAAATTTAAGGATGGCATAGAATTCATCAAGCTAAGTGAGTAATAATAATTTAAAGTGATGCTGTTAAAAATTATGATAAAATTAGGACCTTATTTCAAGTATTTATGATTTTATCAGTATAGCTATGTAGATAAAAATGTTTAATAATAACTCTCTAGGGAAAAAAGTACATAGGACAAAATTTTGTTTCCTCTATATTATTCACATTGTTTACATCATTTTTTAAAAATTTAAACAATCAATGAAATAATAACTTAAGTTATATTTGTAGCTTTTACCGATTTCTGATGTACTCTGTGAAAATTTAACAGCTGTTTCTTAAGAGGCAGTTATCTAAAACCTGGATATAACTTCTATCCCTACAAATCACACCTTGTCTTTCTACATCCTATTTTCTATTTCTGTATTCCATTATGCTTATAATTACATTAGTTTTTCACCTTTGATTCCTAGAGAACTTTATATTCCACAGTAGTCAGTATCTTCAAAATTTCATATGACTTTATCTGACAAATTATACTCTCAAAATGATTCAAATAAATTGCAGTCTCCTTAAAGAAATGACTCACTACATTTTGGTCCTTGTGGTACTAGGTATAATATACATATATATATATACACACACAAACATATAAAAATATGTGTATATATACATATACATATGTATAAAATATATATGTATATATGTGTATTACCCATCCCTATAATATTTATTAAAAAAATTCCTTTCACTAATGCTGATTGACACCGTTGTGCAACTTGCTGATCACCAAGGAGCACAGAGAGGTTAGATGAATTGTTTACTTGTTTATATTGTTCACACAAGTATATTTCAGAAGCAGGACTTGAATCCATCTTTCTCCCTCTAAATTGACTATCTACCACATCTGTTTTACATAGATAGTAGTTGCTTAAGAAATGTTGGTTAAAATAAGTTAATTTTAAAGTGGTTTCTGAAAATTGCTAGCATGGAAAAACTCAGCATCCTGTAAACAATTTTCCTAGAACCCTCTCCAAAAAAGTCCTGAGATTAATAATGTATATCCTGACCATGGACCTATCCTTGAGTCTTTTCCAGCTTGACAAGTTCTGCCAGGGCTTGTGCTATGGTGACATAACCTTTGAGAATCGAAGGTCACCTTCATGTCAAGAAGTGGAATAATGATAGCTGCTATTTTTGATGGAGCCAGAATCCCACCCTTCCTTTGCACTAGGATTTCCCTCCCCTCTCTTTTTATTTTACATTCTATTTAGGATTCAATTTCCTTGACGGCTTGACACCATGGTAAGTAGTATTAATACAGGTTCATAGAAGGAGACAAATCCTTGTCAAGACTCACTTCATTTTGACAAGCTTCTCTTCATGGGCATATTTTAAGAAATCATCTGCCACCTTAAACAGAAGTTACTCCCACAAACTTGCAGATCACTTGTCGTTTATAAAATTGCCTATTCTTAAAGAATTTAACTCTTTACTTTAGTTGCTGACTCAGAGAATTTTTCTCCCATGATAGGTTTTCTTAAGTGTGTTTTCTCCTTTAACAATATTGGGAAAAACCTGGTCCAGCTGACAGTTGTAATGATTTGCACTGTCATTAATGGTCAGGCAACCTGAGAAAGTTAATTTTCTGTAACCTGGCTGAAGAAGCAGCCATCTCTCTTGGGGAGGAGTGGTGAAAAACATCTCCTATCTTTTACAGAATTTGTGACTGAGAAGAACAGCCACTGAAGTGTCACTGATGGAATTTTTTTGCCAGGTGAACCCATCAAATTCATGGCCCAGAAAGGTATTCTGAATCATTTTCATTTCATTATTCTTAGAAAAAAAGTTCTTTCAGTTAAAATCTACCTAAGAAAAAAGGCAAAAAAATTCTTAAAATATTTTCATAACAGTTAAGTTTCATTAATGAGAATGAGGAATTCATAATATTAATAAGTTACTAGAAATTTTCATTTAAAAAATTCCAGACCACAATTTTCACACTATGTAAATACTTGGTATAGCATATATGTATATATATATATATATATATATATATATACCCTAATCAAGATTACAAAAAAAAAAAAGAAAACCTCTTTAATGTAGACTTTCAAGATTTGGAATTTATTTACTTAACCAAATTTCAAATATAATACAAATTAATTAGGCAAGATTATATATTGAACTGCCAGATCACTTTAGAAATATTCTTTGACAAATACTTTTTATGCTTGTTTAAATTCATTCAGTTCAACAAAACATTTATTAAATGTTTTCTATGTGCAATATTCTTAATGAGGGTTAGATAAACAAAAACAAGAATAAAACATGCAATAATACATTTATCTAGTAAATGATACTTGTTATCAAGGAGTTAGCCCTTGCAATTAGGATAAATAGAATCTATGGACATGCCATATTCTTTAAGGCTTGAAGGAATTTAAGGATTCTAGGAAATAAAGTGCAACGATAATTTGCAGAAAGAGACAGGCGATGACAATATGTGTTTAGGGGATACTAAGTAGACAATTTGGCTATGAGATTTAATGTATGATGGGAATTCTCTAAAGATAGAGAGTGTCTATTAGAAATGAAATACTAATTAGATTATCGAAAAATTTGATTCTAAAAGGTCATTACATTTTGATCAATATTTATATGCCTTTCTTTGCCTACTTTAAATTCCTGTATATACTTTAAAGTATAATAATGATTCTTTAAACTTTTCAAGTATAATTATGCTTTTTAAAAATATTCTGCAATTCATATTATATACATATACATATTCATATTTCAATTTTCCCTAATAAATCTAGTTTATTTTGGATAAAGTATAGCTATGACTCAGGAATTTGTGATCTTAAAAGAATCAGAACTGCAAGTGACCAGAGATAATAAAGAATTCCATTGTGGGTGCAAGCAAACAGTAGAATATTGCTGTTGATAACATATTCAAAATGTGGCACAAAATGACACTGTCACTAGGGAGCTATATTATTTATGTAATAAAGATGAGAGAGAAAAATTGCTATTCTATTATCCACAAAATATTAAAAAATTAAGGAAAGGCATCAAATGTTGGAATGATTCTCATTATTTATGGGGAAAAACACGGTCCAGAATCAAACAGGATAAGAAGCCAAAGAAGGTTTGTGGTCTGTACTGGCAATCAAAATATTGTCTCACTCCATTTCTTTACTGACCTAATTTTCTTTCATAGAGGATACATATTAACCTAATTCCTAATATATTTTAATCACCTCTCACAAATTTATAGCCACTTAAATGATCTGGTAAGCACTATTAATTATATAACTAATTTTTTAAAAAATTAAGATTGTTTTTATTTGGTATTAGTGAATCATTCTTACTTTGCAGTTTTTCACATAGTCTTTGAAGTTCAAGAATTCAATATATTAGAAACAATCTAAATTTGTATCAGTATTTCTTTCTTTTCATTTTGACACAGTGTTATAGATAAATCAGCATCATGTAAATTATAACTCTTTCTCTTTTTGAGCATAAATTATTTGGCAAATGTGCCACATAGACACTCATTTTAATATAATTTCTCTTCTTTATAATAAAATAAGAGCTGTGGTTTATTTGTTTTCATTTAAAACAAAAACATTATTATTTAAATCTATTAATATGTATTAAATGCTTATGGTGACACATCTTATGCTTAGTATTTCATTTTGCTTACTAGATCACAACTACAAAGATTTTAGCTTCTATTTACTCTGAATAGTCATATTCCTACCTTTCATAATGTCATATTCATAAGGAATTGCATATCATAAAGTATGGCATTCTGAATAAGAGGATTATGCTTAAAAGCACCAGAATATGGAAATGTTGGTTACAAAGCTCTTGTGGAGTTGGATTCCTTATGGCAACATTTTTAGAGGATTTGTATTTCATTGCCTCCTATTATTTCCCAATGTTGATTAGAGAAATGCAAGTTAAGACTACTTTGAGGTACCATTTCATACTGCTCAGATTGGCTAAGATGATAGGAAAAGATAATGATAAATATTAAATGGAATGTGGGAAAATTGGGACACTAATGCATTATTGATGAAACTATGAAATAATTCAACCATTCAGGAGAGTAATTTGGAACTATGCTTCAAAAGCTATAAACTATAAACATTCTTTGATCTAGCAATGTCTCTACTGGATATGTATCTCAAAAAGATCATAAACAAATGAAAATGACCCACATGTGCAAAAATGTATGTAATTGCTCTTTTTGTAATGTCAAGGAACTGGAAGTTGAGTGGATGACTCTCAGTTGGGGAATGGCTGAATAAATTATAATATTCATGAATGTAATGGAATATTATTGTTCTATAAGAAATGATAAGCAGGATGACTTCAGAAAGATCTGGAAAGACTTACATAAACTGATATTGAGCTAAATGAGCAGAGCCAAGAGAACCTTGTACACAGTAATAAGTTTATGTGATGATTTTAATGGACTCTTTTCAATAATGAGGTGATTTAAAGCAATCCTGATAGACTTGGGATGGAAAGTGCCATCTGCAGTTAAAGAGAGAATTTTGGAGACAAAATGTGAATCAAAGCATAATATTTTCACCTTTATGTTGTTGTTGTTATGTTTGCTTGTTTTTTTTTCCCTTTTTGATTTGATTTTTTTCATATAGCATGATGAATATGGAAATAAATGTTTAGAAGAATTCCATGTATTAAGCTATATTGGATTGCTTGCTGTCTTTGGGAGGGAGATAAAGAGAAAAATGTGGAACACAAGATTTTGCAGTGGTGAATGTTAAAATGTTAAAAAAAAAAACTATCTTTGCAAGTATAAGGAAAAATTAAATACTACTGGAAATACTACTGCATTCAGGATCTGCATTTGGGTTTCCTGATAAGTATAGTATATCATTATGATAGCAATGTAATTATTCCAGCTCCAAACAACTGTGTTTACTACCAATATCTAGAATTTTAATTGGAATTTGATTTAGTTTTGATGTTTGTAAATCATCTTTATTAAAGCTTTTTTATTCTCAAACCATATGCATGGATAATTTTCAGTACTCATTCTTACAAAATCTTGTGTTCTGAATTTTTTCTTCCCTTCCCCTAATCCCCTCCCCTTGATGGCAAGTAATCCAATATATGTTAAACACTTACAATTCTTCTATACATATTTTTACAATTATCATGCTGCACAAGAAAAATCAGATCAAAAAGGGAAAAAAACGAGAAAAAACAAAACAAAATACAAGCAAACAACAACAAAATCAGTGAAAATACTATGTTGTGAACTACAATCAGTTCCCACAGTGCTCTCTTTGGGTATAGTTGGGGTTTATAACAAGACCATTGGAACTGGCCTGAATTGTTGAAAAGAGCCAAGTCCATCAGAATTGATCATCATATAATCTTGTTGCCATTTATAATGATCTCCTAGTTCTGCTCACTTCATTTAGCATCAGTTCATATAAGTCTCTCCAGGCCGCTCTTAAATTATTCTGCTGATCAGCCATTATAGAATAATAATATCTTATAACATTCATATACCATAACTAATTCAACCATTCTCTAACTCATAGGCATCCACTCAGTTTCCAGTTTCTTGCCATTACAAAAAGCTGCCACAAACATTTTGCACACGTGGGTAGCTTTCCCTCCTTTATGATCTCTTTGGGATATAAGCCTAGTAGAAACACTGCTGGGATCAAAGGATATATACAGTTTGATAGCTCTTTGGGCATAGTTCCAAATTGCTCTCCAGAATGGTTGGATCATTTCACAACTCCACCAACAATGTGCTCATGTTTTTTCACATCCCCTTCAACATTTTTCATTATCTTTTCCTGTCATTTTAGCCAAGCTGAAAGGTATTTACACTGAATTTGTGAAAAACAAAAACAAAACTGCTCCTTATAGAAAATGATATTCACATGAAGCACATTCCAAATTCTGATGACAAAATTCTTTTTTACCAGTATTTAATTTTTCTAAAACAAAATCTCATATAAGACATAAGGGGAGATAACTTTCTACAAGCTTCTTAAATTTTACATGCAAAGGAATTCCATAAATTTTCTATAATCACTACCTCCTCTACTTGATAACTCTCTTAATTATTTAAAATGCAAATTGGTAAAAAAAAACACCAGCTTATTTTTTTTTTGTGTGTGCTCATTTTTTAAATGGACATATGCTGCCAATTTTTCAATGACAAATCCATTAAAAGTCATTATTAAGGACTTCTAGATGGCACAGTGGATACAGTCCTGAAGTCAGGAGGACTTGAGTTCAAATCTGGTCTCAGATACAACCCTTCCTAGCTGTGTGACCCTAGCAAGTCACTTAACCTCAATTGCCTCAGGGGGAAAAATCCTTAAGTTGTTCTTAGCTTTAGGATAAATAAGCACTTTTTACTTAACATTTTCTCATGAACTGCATTTTCTAATACATTTATTTTTGTATTTGTACTTTAAGCAGAAGTTGTATTTATTTAAAAAATCCATAATTTCTTTAATAATTTCCCCCACTAATACAAATAAACATGCACTAATCAATCAAGAAGTATTTATTTAACACTTCTTATATGACTCTTGGTCATTGTAAATGACTTTCATATATTAATAGTTGATTAACTTTACTGATAATAAATCTCTTTGGATTTCTTAGCTAATCCTCCCTCAAACAAAATAATCAAACTTTTTTTTTAAATACTGGAGGATGGGATGGGATTGCAAAAGCCTCATTCTTTTAATCATGAATATTATGAGACCTTTTAATCATGGTCTCTGAGAGCCCAAAATTAGTCAATAAGTCAATTAATAAGTAATGTTTAAATTTTTATTATAATGTAAGTAAGAGGTAAGTAGATTATACAATTAATAAGAGTGCTATGCCAGGAGTCAGGAAAACTCATCTTCCTGAGTTTAAATCAGATACTCAGTAGCTGTTTTATCCTGTTATTCACTTAACCTTGTTTGCCTCAATTCCTCATCTGTACAATGAATTGGAGAAGGAAATGGTAAATCATCCCAGCATCTTTGCAAATAAAACCCCAAATAAGGTTAATAAGAGTCAGACACAACTGAAAAATGATTGGTTCCTATGATCCAGATATCATATTAAGTGTTGGGAATAAAAAGAAAGGGGGAAAATATGATCTCTATTCTCAAGGATTTTACATTCTAATGGAGGAAACAATATGCAAATAACCACATATTTTTTAAAATATATAAAATGTAAAGGGAAAGTAATCTCAAAGGGAAGATAACTTCCATATCATACTAAAACAATACAGAAAGACACTATTAAAGGAATCTGTAATTAAATATTGTTCAGTCATTTTTCAGTCATGTGTGACTTTTAATAACCTCATTCGAGACTTTCTTGACAAAAATACTGGAGTAGTTTGCTATTGTTTTCTCCAGCTTATTTTACAAAGGAAAAAAAAAAGCGAGGCAAAAAAATTTAAGTGACTGGACCCAGATCACACAGTTAGTATGCCAGATTTGAATTCAGTAAAATGAGTCTCTTTGACTCCAAGCCCTGCACTCTATCCACTGCACCATCTAACTGAAATGATATATTATTGATTGGTAATTAAACATTAAACTATTATATAGAAGCAAACTCATTCAAAAGAGTTTGTTATCCTTTAATTTTGTCATATTTACAAATGGAAAAATAAATATTTTCACCTTTTAGATCAATGTTGGTTTTTAAAAGAAAGTATGTTGATTATTTTTTTGTTTGTTTTTGTTTTTGTTTTGTTTTGTTTTTGTTTAAGGCCAGTGTCATCTTTGCCATAATTAGTAGTCACCAATTCAACATTTAGTGCTTTCCCAGCATGCAAATGGTTGGGAATTGAAAGAAATATATTGCATTGCCCTCAGTCATCCTTGTACATAGTAGGAGTTTAATAAATATTTGTTGAATTGATGAAAAAAATAGAAAAATATTTCTAACATTCAGAAGCAGTTTCATCTCTCATTATATAAAGGCTAGTCAGCTTGACTGAATTCTATGAAAACAAGAATGGAGTTAGGGTCGATTAAGGATAAGCTATCCAGTTATATTATAAAGTTCATCTTGTGGTGTTCAATATGAGATTGAAGTTTCAAATGGTGACACTTTTATAAGACATGTGCTTAACAATAGAACTGTCATCTAAAACATCAATTGCTAGAAATTTCCACAGAACATAAAAACTTAACCTCTGATAATTTTTCATTTTAGTGGAATCTGTAGATTTTATCTATTAAATTAATATTTGCTACTATAATTTGGGTTTAATATTTAAATTTTTTGTTTTATTTTTTCCTATTATACACATAGATTAACTTTTATTCATGAATCATATTGAGAGAGAAAAAAAAATCAGAACAAAAGGGAAAAACTACAAGAGAAATAAAAGAGTGAACATAGCATGAGCTGATTTACATTCAATTTCCATAGTTCTCTTTCTGGATGTAGATGGTGTTTTCTATCATAAAGTTTTTTTGTGGGGATTGCCTTGGATCACCGAACCCTTGAAAAGAACTAAGTCTTTCATAGTTGATCAATGCACAATATTGCTATTATTATTATTGCTACTTGTTTCCCTTAGTATCAGTTGATGTAAATCTTTCTAGGACTTTCTAAAATCAGCTTGTTCATCATTTTTTGTAGAACAATAATATTCCATTACTTTCATATACCATAAATTATTCAGCAATTCCCCAATTGATGGTTATCTAATTTTCCCCCAGTTCTTTGCCTCTACGAAAAGAGCTGCTACAAACATTTTTGCAATGTGGATCCTTGTCCCTTCCTTATGATTTCTTTGGGAAATTGACCCAGTAATGGATATACATAGTTTTATAGCGTATTGGGCATAGTTGCAAAATGCTCTCCAGATCATTTCATAACTCTACCAATTATACAACAGTTTCCCAGGAATGAGGCATAAAGTATTACCTCAGAGTTGTTTTGAATTACATTTATCTAATTAATAGTGATTTGGAGCATTTTTCTATATGACTTTAGGTTGTTTTAAGGTCATCATCTGAAAATTGTCTGTTCTTATCCTTTGACCATTTATCAATTGGAGAATGACTAATATTCTTATATTTTTTGTATTCTTATAAATAAATATGCATTTACCATTAATATTCTTACCTTTCAACAATGAATAGTAAATCTACTTATATTTCTTTACCTCCATAGAGTTTAAAATCCAGCTACTCTCTCTTTCCTAGCTAGTAATGCTTTCCCTTCTGAGAATTCTTTTCATTTTCATTGCATGTGTCTTGCAAGTAATTAATTATTTATTATTTTCCCTATTAGAATGTAAGTGCCTTGAGGTTAGAGAGTTTTTAAAAAAATCTTTCTTTCTATTTCCAGGTTTAGTACAATGCTTGCCAAACAGTGAGGCTTAAAATTTTCTTTTCACTGACTTAGAAGATTTGAGTTTAAATTGCAGTTTCTCAATTTGCTAACCTTGTGGTCATGGTTCAGTCACATAATTTCTCTAAGGCTCATTATCCTTTTTTTAAAAATGGGGATGATTAGGCTTACATTATCAATACCTTTTCAGGATATGGGGAAGAAAGTCTTTTGAAACTATTTCTCAAAATCCAAGTGGTTAAAGCATACAAAATATAAATAGTCAAATTATATGAACAGGCATTATTCAGATGAAAAAATTAAAGCCATCTATAGTCATATGAAAAAATGTTAAAAATCACTATTTATTACAGAAATGTAAATTAAAATAACTATGTAGTACAACCTCACAGCTATCAGATGGTCAATATAATAGGCACAGAAAATGACAAATGTTGGAGAGGATGTAGGAAAAATGGAAGATTAATGCATTTTTAGTGGAGTTGTGAACTGCTCTAACCATTCTGGAGAAAAATTTATAACTATGCCCAAAGGACTATAAAACTGTGCATACTCTTTGACCCAGCAATACCTCTACTATATCTGCATCCTTAAGAGAATATAAAAAATTGATAATGGATTTCCATATACAAAAATATTTAAGGCAGAACTCTTTGTATTGGCAGAGAATTGAAAATTAATAGGATGTTTATCAATTATGGAATGGCTGGACAAATTATGTCAAGTGAATGTAATGAAATAGTTTCACAGAACCACAAATGTTGAAGTTGAAAGGAAACTCTGAGATCAATTAGGCCAATATATCTCCAAAGTAAGACTGTCAATAGCATTTTTGGCTGGTAATTATCCAGAGATAGGGAGCTCAGTGCTCTCTGAAACAGATTATTCTACTTTTAATCAGTTTTCATTGATTGCTAGTTTCTCAATATCCTAATTTGAAATCAGAAGTTGCATTTCTGCAACTTCTAACATTCCTAATTTTATTCCTTGAGGCCAAGAAGAAGAAATCAGATGTTGACTTATTTGTATCAGGTCCATTTTATTCAACTCTCCTTTGTATGGTGTGGTTTCTGGCCTGCTCACCAAACATTCCTCCGTTTATCATTTCATTCTTAAAATATGGCAAAAACAAGTGAAAACATCATTCTAGGTGTTTTCTGGCCATACCATAAGAATATTGTCTCCTTATTTTTGGTTCACCTCTATTGATGTTGCTCA
This sequence comes from Antechinus flavipes, assembly GCF_016432865.1. NCBI lineage: Eukaryota > Metazoa > Chordata > Mammalia > Dasyuromorphia > Dasyuridae > Antechinus > Antechinus flavipes. The sequence continues at coordinate 523,190,004 of NC_067398.1, read as the reverse complement.
TATTAGTTTGTTTAATTACCAGCATCTTTCACTTTATTCATCTTCCTACCATAGTTCTCTCTTAAACTTTGTGACACGATTTTACATTTTAGCTATTTCCTTTTAAATATATACTCACACTTTATTTCCTCAATTAGACTAAAAAGTTCTTGAAGTCAGGGACTATCAGCTTTTTGTTTCCTTCAGGACTTAACACAGTGCCTTGAATGTTATAGCCATTCAATCAGTGAAGATTGTATACATGAATGAATACATTTTTCAAGAGTATGCAAAAAGAAAAGACTAAGGGAGTGCTTTATAGTTATTAATAATATTGTTTATCATTCTATAGAAGTGAGCATTTTATTTTAAAAATGGAATTTAGTCATCATTCATTAGATTCAAGCTTTACCCTGCTCAATTCCTCTCTCTTTAGGTTATCAGTTATTTGCTGACAACTTGTGTTTAGAACAAGTTTCAAACTTGGTTTATAAACATAAATTTATATTTAGTGTTCAAAAGTGTCTCATATAAAGTACTATTCTAGTGTTTCAACAAGGCAAGGAAGTGACTGGGTTTTCTGTGACTATTTAAAGCTATCCATGGCCATCCCAATCTGAAAAGACTAGAAGTGTGTGGCTATTGATATGTTTTTTGTAGCCTATATGAAGGTCATTTTAGCTAGGTGTCAACAGATTAAATATGCAAAGTTGCTCCATGAGATGATCATTCTCTTATTTTAGTTTTTGACATCTCCAATTTGCAAACCCAAGGCATAAAACAATTTTTATCTTTTTAGTGGAAGGGAAAGACACTTAAATGAAAACAAAAATCTTTTGAAATCTATGAGGATATATTCAAAAGAGAATAATTTAACTACCCTAGTGTATTTTTCTATATTCTTAAAGAAGACAAAGCATTGCCCTACTTTTTTCCTACTTCATGCCATTTTTTTCCTTCCTTATTCTGACCACAATTGGGGAAAATCATTCCAACTAGTCCTTCATTATTGTGAGTTCTGGCAGCATTCTGAAGAGGAAGTAGTGATTTCTACATTGACAAAATTGGCAATACTGTTACTGTGATTGCTGCCAAGCAAAATTGGCCTCTTTTTTCCTTCAAACCAATACTGAATTTATGCAAAAAATTCCACCCACCCTCCACTTAGGATATACTTTCACAATGGCAGAGAAAGTTGGTCAAAAACTTCTTTTTTACTTTTCTAAGATATTGTTATTTAGAGACAGGGGATTAGGGAAGAAAAGTTTTCCTGAAGGCTCTATTTATTCAATTTATCAAAAGTTGAGGTATATTTGTCTTTTCTTATTTATATGTTAGTGTAAGAAATTCATTACTTTAAGTGTTGATGGTCATTAAAACAAAGATTTTCATGAAAAGAAGTAAACTTTTCTTTCTGTTTCTGCAGATTTCTTATATACTATAGCTACATAAAATTTTTACATGCCCAGTGTATTTGCACAATCAATATAATTATATATAACTCCATAATTTACTTGGTGTTAAATTAGATCTTTATGATTTGTGTTCTTGCATAAAGTGCTTTGAATACTCTTTTCTGTTGTTATCAAGTAAATCAGCATCTAGCTTCAACCTAATTCTTTCTGGGATGATTTGGCTAAAGTGAGATTTAGACATGAAGTATTGTCCAGGTTCTGGAGGGATTTAGCTTCATTCTGTAGATTTCCTCTATGTTACACTGTGGACCTCTTCAATTAGAAAAGTTAACTCTTTGATTTCCTTACCTAATATATGGAGCTTTGATTCCAGGACTTTAATTATCATCAATATAATATATAATATGAGGTTTTAGCAAGAATTTAGATTTTCACACATCATAAGTTTCATATTTGGAAAGTGAGGTCAGCCAGCATTTTTAAGGGAAAAAATCATCAATTGATAATTCAGTGTTAGAAATACAAGCAAATATGAGGGGATCAAAGTTAAGAAATAATGTGTTTGGTTAAGAAATTGAAAAGTCAGATTGATCTGTGAACATCACCAGAACATTTTTTTGTCAGTTACTTTCTCTTGTTTTAGCCATTGTTGTATATGAAATATATTCTGCATTAATATTATATAAATTTATACTATTTTCATCCTACTAAAGATGTTAATTTCCTCTAAGTGTTATAATTTGATACTTATTTCTCATTGTGAATATTATATCATCAATGTGAGCACATAGCATTAATAAATGCTAGTTTCTAATCCAAACCCAAGCTGTCAGGGAAAAAAAGAAAGAGGTTACAATATGAGAATACTGTGGGAGGAAAGAGAGAGAAAAAAGTTTACATTTATCCTAGCACTTAATTGTCTTCCAGGTCTGTGATAGTGATGACAGAATTAGATGGCGTAGGCTAGAACTACAGTAAATTGGGAGAGAGAAGGATGGTAGGAAAATACCATCTGTTTCTTGATTGCTGTTTAGTGTGGGGATGGGGGAACAGTCTATCAGAGGGAGAGGAGAATTGACAAAATGTTTTATGTTTTATTTTATTTTGTTTTTGTTTTTTCTCCCGAAGCATATCTCCTTATCACCTTTTGTCTCTTTTATTTCAAATTTTATTCTTGATCTGATTATGACTTTCCTGACAATAGAAATGTGGTAGAATCAACTATGAGATTAATACACATATAAATATATGTATATACACACATATGCATAAATACATGAGTACTCATACACATGTGTAATAACATATGTGTGTGCATCTGAACATATAAATTGTAGAACAAATAGTGATAAGACCATGGGGTGAAAGCAATGTTTCAAATGTCAATTTTATCATAATTTTTTATCATTTTTAATATTTAATATCTACTTTATTTTCAAAGAGATATAGTTTGAGTTATAGTCTCTATTTTAAAGCAGTCTATTTCCAAAATTGTATGAAATGTTTGAATCTGATACCTCATCAGGGAATAAATCAAAACGTGGGTTGTAGAAAGTTTTACCAGTGTAGAAAAAAAATAGTGTCAATACCTAATAGCTTAGGTGTCAGGATTGTCTATGCATTTGTCAGCTTTGAATCAGGCTAGCTAAACTTGGAGAAGGTGTTTATCAGATTAGCCTCAGGATAATAAACAGTGCAGTCACCCTAACTTTTAAAGAGAAGGTGGTCAGCTGAAGGTCCATTTTTGTCTGTGAAAGTAGAGAGAATGACAACATTGACAAAGGCACAAATCCTTGAAGCACTGGGAAATGTATGGTTCACAGAGGAAAAAAGTTAGGTACAACTTTGGTATTTAAGGCAAAAATAATAATACATAATTCTGTCCCAAATACTGATGTTCAAATGTAAATGAAGATAAGGTAAAGTTATTGAATTAAAGTTATGCTTCTGAGGTGATGTGTGTGTGTGTGTGTGTGTGTGTGTGTGTTTGTGTGTGTGTATGATAAAACAAATGAAGAATACTATTAGGGTTTTCTTAATGACATTATACTGACATTGTCCAAAGAACATGACAGATATTCTCTATCAAAAGCTGGCCCCTAAGTTCCAGCCTGTCAATTCTCTCTCACTGGCTTCTTCAATTAAGTACTATAAGTTTGATGATATTTCTCTTTCAATGGATTGGGTCATTTTCACATTCTCCAGGTCAACTCACATTAATATTGTATGTAAAATGAATTTTGGGATCTGTACTATTTAGGAATATAATCAGATTCATGTGTTCAGGCACTTGACTTCAAATTTAAGTCTCAATGTTGCCTCTAAAGAAACTATTCACTGTACATGTTACAAAAACTCAAACAAATCTCCCCTAGTGCCATATTGTATTATTGTATTCATTAATTTTTATTCATTCCTGGATTAAACCTGTTTATTTCATTTTCTGGTGTCTGGAGGAGTAAAGTTCCTCCCCCCCTCCCAATTAGGAACCACATCGAAAAATCTGCCTTCAGTTTAATATTGCACAATTGCAATGGCCTTTTCTTCATGTTAGTATTTCTAATCATATAAAATATAATCTTGTCTCTATTCCCTTTCTTTTTAGTTAATAACTTCTCCCTTACATGCTACATTTCCAATATCTTCTTTGTCTCCCCCACCCTCTTTTAAGATATTTTAGTAGGTTCCATCCACTACCTTAATATTTCTGTATCTACCATCTTGGGTCCACCATCATGTTGTTCTCCTCTTCTCCCATTCAGTTTACAAACTTTTCATTGCTCCAGCATCTTTCTGATTTCCCCCCTATAATGTTTATTCTTTTGCATTTATCAAGTTCAATATCATTTCATCATTTAAGCATACTCCATCTATACTTGAGTCCATATGGGAATTCTCCCTCATAGCATGACCATTATATTTCAATAAAAAAATTATTTCATGTCCACATGATATATGATATATACTTATTATATCCTTTAACATGCAAAAAAGTTAAAAATCCCTGATTTCTATTTGCCACATATATCTCTGGCCTATTTGTGGGATACCATCTCTACAAACTCACAATTACCTCTTTGAAGAAGAGAACTGTTTTCTCACACTAGGCTGGCAGAGTTCTGAGCAATTTCCAAAGCCAGTGCAGTGTGACATTCGGCTGCTGTGATTCTGCATGGGGACACCATCTGCACATAAAAAAGGGCATTTCCTTGTGCCATAAAAATGAAAATAAAAATTACCCATGCCTAAAAGCCAACAAATAGGCTCAAATAGACATTATTCATTCAAAAGTTCTCATGTTACAAGTTAGATGTTATTTCCCTTTCAAATGGGTTGGGCTATTTTTGTTTGTCTGACAAATTATTTACTTTAAGCTTACTATATATGGGTTTAAAGTTTATAAAGAAACTGGAAAGTCTCTTCTGAATAAATGGGATTAAAATAGCATCAGGATTCCAGAAGTGAAAATATTTGTTGAAGAATGCATTATTTTCTCCTAATAATGACTTAGGAGAAGTAATTTTATTTCATTTGCTTTTGTTTGGAGGACAAACTGGACAGTAAGTCACTCTGAAAGACAATCACATTGTAGTTTTCCAATTTGTAAAAGCAATAAGGGATAAATATAATTTAAATGAGTATTCTCTTCCATTTAATTTTTTTAAAAAATCACTTAAAAACTAGATCCAGTGAGCTACCATTTCCTGCTCCTTCTGACAGAATGATTAAATACCTGCAAACTGAACCCTTGGCCTTTCATATTATGTGAAAATTGCTTCAAATTAATTCTTAGTTACTGAATTGTATAATGCTGGTTTGCTTAATAGATTTTATGTATAATAATTTTCATTAACAAAGGTGACTCCATTATTCTCTCAGAGCTAGTTTTTCAACCACTTTCCTCTTTTTTCTGTCCATTTCTACTGTGTCCTTGCTATCCTCCATAAAATGTAAGAATTGCTCTGCTGCCTTGTCATATTCTGTGGCAGAAAGAAAAACTAATATCTAATAAAATGCCAATAGACCACATCCCTTTCACTCAGCTTGCATTAAAAAATGAGATATTGGATATTATTTCCATTGAAGAGAGGGGGAAATTGAATGAAATCTTGTTACAGAAAGATGGTAGTTAACTTTTAAGTTTCATAAAATAACTTTTCAGTAATTACTTTTATTCAAAAAGTCAATTAAAGGTAATGTGCATAATAAATATACAGAATAATACAGATTCAAAACAACCTCTGACTTGTATTTACTGTAGGACTGTTGGCAGGTCAGGACCTCACTTGGCAACTCTCTAAGACTTGAAGTTGGCAATTTGTGGAAAGATTTTTCCTATATAGGAGTTTTCTATACGAATGAAATCTTAAATCCGGTTAGTTGCTATTCCTGTCTAAGATCATTGGTATGCACGTGATAAATTAAGAATAATCCAAAAACAAAAGAATAGTTTGAAATTGTCATTTAAAAAGATTTAAGAGACATACTCTCTGGTAATTTAACCATAATATTTTTTTAATTTTAATTTTAATAAAAGAATGGTAATTTGGCCATCTCTCCTTTAGACCAAAGAAAATCATAATGGTGGACTCATGCTTTATGTGTCCATTGGGAAGAGTATTTCCAAGGATGGCAATCAGCCCTGATTAGTTAACACAATTTCAATTGTGTTAATTAATGAGAGAATGAATATTATAGTGAGAGGTGGAATCTGAAGTCATTTACTTCTTGCATTACCACCAGCTTTAGTCCACATATTCAAAGAATTTATTCTTGATCCAAGCCTAAGCAGAAGGGAGTTTCACTTTAGATTAGAAATCTGATCTAACTGGATAGAGTAGCATTACTCAGAATGAGGAGAATGTTAATCCTATTTTCAATCAACCCAGTCTTAGAGAGATTGGACAAGGAAATGGAACAAAGAAAAAGAGCTAGGTTTTTTAATAGCCAATTTTAATAATTGACTATTAGTGAGAAAGAATCCTTTCTCTCAAAACCTTATTTCAATACACATCAGAGAAGACAGAAAAAGTGCTTAGCAACCTTAAAAGTTCTATGTACATATGAGTTATGATGATTAGGAATTAATGGAACATTCAAAGATTACTATTAAAATTTTAATGTATTTAAAAGATAAAGATGGCTGTTTGTAACATGACTTTCCTTATTTTGTTTTGTCTCTATTTTTGTTTTTCTGGGAAAAAAAAAACTTAGCATCTTCCTGTTATAAGGCTTGCTGCTTGCTGCTTGATTGCTTTATAACAGAAACAATAGATACTCTTAGTGGGTAATAAGGACAAATGAATTTCTTGGCTGAAAGATCCTTCAGGGTTTTGTGAGCAATAATTATTTAAAAGACCATTGTGTCATTATCCTTTCTTATGGCGATGATAAGTCAGATGAAATTCTTCTATAATTTTGGCCCCTATAATTCGTTAAGAGATATTCACAGGGATCATAAATGGCAATGTATGTGTCTAAATGGTAGAATGTATAATATATTAATAAATAAAGTAGAAGCATTGTTAGACTCTAAGAAGAAGAAAGCTTTGTTGCTGCCCTATCCTACTACTTCACATCTTGCAAAATCACAACCCTGGCTGACTCCCACCATTGGAGTCTTCTGTCTTTACTCATCTGGTGCTGAGTAGAAGCTGGAGAAAACCACCCACAATGCTAATCAAATATGTGTTCTCTAATCTCAAATAATTGGTGATTATCATACTGGTGCCCATTTTTACTTTCCTCTAATTCTTTCTCTTTCATAGTAGCTTTTCTGGAAATTCTCTTTTCCCCTCAATGTCCCCATCCTACTCACTTCCTCAGGCTCATGTTTATAGACTTCAAATCTTATTTTTCTGAGTTCATGTGTCATGAGTTTTCTCTTTTCCCCTTATATCTCGTAATACTTTCATATCATACTCCACTTTTTTATTCCAGGATCTGGTGAAGAAGTGGCTTTTTTAATTTTTGTTGATGTTAAAGCTTTCTAATGTACCATTTATCCCACCATTTCTTCCCCATTTCTTATACCAGGTAGAGAATTGCTTCTATCAGTAGGCCATCTTTCTCTCTCTTTCATTCACTTATTTGAAACCTTTTTTACTATCTATTGTTCCCTTCTCCATTCTCTATAAACACATGCAACTCTGCCCCATTCATTAAAATAAAAAAAAAAAGCTCTCTATAGCACTTACCATACTCTAAATCTATCATAATATACCTATCTATCTTTTATCAACCAAAAATTCTAAGACTAGTAGTCTATGCTTCTTGCTTCCATGGGCAGCTAGGGGGTACAGTGTATAGAGCAGTGGCCTTGGAATCAGGAAGACATCTTACTTGTTTCAGATCCAGTCTCTAATACTTGCTGTATGACTCTGGGTAAATCACCTAATCCGGTTTGCCTTAGTTCCTCATCTAAAAAGGAGTCAGAGAAGGGAATGGCAAAATATTCCAGTATCTTTGCCAAGAAAACCCAAAATAGGGACACAAAAAGTTGGACCTGATTGAAAAGACTCAACAATAACAACACATATTGCCTCAACTTCCTCTCCTCATTCCTTTTTCATCTTTTTCGTTATTTAATTACCAATTTTGTGTCTCTCTTCAAAGGAGGAAATAACCTATGAATTACCAAATATCTTTTGCTCTATTCTTATCTTTTGTAAACTCTTTGAAGCATTTGAAATTATTGAACTTCCTCTTTTTCTGATATTTTCTGATTTCATGGTTTTCATGACTTTTGGTGTTCCTTCCACATGTCTCACAGGTGAGAGGCATTGTATAATAGCAATTTGAAAACTTTGTTATTTGGAAGCAATCAGGGGAATGTTAATTGGCCAGGGTGACACAGTTAATAAATATCTGGAACATGATTTGAATTACAGGGTTGGTATTCTATTCACTGTGCCACCTAGCTGACCCAGCAATTTGCATACAAAAAGCAGTATGTAACACTCAATTATTTTTATCATTTATTTCTACCTATCTTTCAGTAGAGTTTGCTTTTTGTATAAATTATCAATGGTTGAAAATAATTTTTTTAAAGAAATGCATAGAAGCACAAAGTTACAGTAAACTAGTAAGGATGAATAATAATAATTTAAAAACAACAACAACAAATGGACTCAAATTCAAAGTTCAAATCCTAGCCCATCCATTTACCACCTTGTGCAAACCATTTAGCCTTTCTAATTTTGTTTCTACACTTGCAGAAAGAGGGGGTTACAGTAAATAATCTCTAAGATTCCTAGGATATCAAATTCCTAAGCCAAGCTGCTCGATTTCATTGGCAATAGTAGAGATTTCTTTGGGGAAAAAACCCAACTTCATAAGCATCAACCTTTATATGTTTTTTTTTTTTTTTGAGCACCACCTTCTTTGATAGGGAAATAAAGGAACAAATAAATTATATGAATTACCCAGGGTCATACAATTAGTAGGTATCTTCAGTAGTATTTCAAACTAGGTCTTTCTGACTCCAATTTTAGCATTTTATATCCAGTATCACTAAAGAAAATGAAACTACTGTTGAAAAGTCAGATTCCTCTCAGAAGACCTGACCTATTTAAGGGTGAGACACACATCTTCCTGCCCCTTCTTCCTCTGTATATAAGACTAAAAACAACCAATTCATGGGTAGTTTAGTATGGTACAATTAAAATAGAACTGACCTCCTCATTTGGTAAAATTATTGCCCCCAATTTCCCCATTTAATAGTCTTTTTCTCATAATTCAGTTTTCCTAAAACAATGCATTATACTCTATTAATTGCACTTTTCTCTTTGATATCATTTCTCTTTGGATTTTTATTATAGTTGTTTTTCTTGGTTCTCTTTTTATATTCTGACCACTCAGTCTCTTTTGGTAATAGTTTATTTATATCATGCTTTTTTTTTTTATTTTAATAGCTTTTTATTTACAAGTTATATGCATGGGTAATTTTTACAGCATTGACAATTGCAAAACTTTTGTTCTAATTTTTTCCCTCTTTCCCCCCACCCCCTCCCCTAGATGGCAGGATGACCTATACATGTTAAATATATTAGAGTATAAATGAAATACAAAATAGGTATACATGTCCAAACCATTATTTTGATGTACAAAAAGAATCAGACTCCGAAATATTGTACAGTTAGCCTTTGAAGGAAATCAAAAATGCAGGCGGGCAAAATATAGGGATTGGGAATTTGATGTAATGGTCCTTAGTCATCTCCCAGAGTTATTTTGCTGGGTGTAGCTGCTTCAGTTCATTGCTGCTCCATTAGAACAGATTTGGTTTATCTCATTGCTGAAATGGGCAGGTCCATCAGAATTGATCATAATATAGTATTGTTGTTGAAGTATATATTGATTTCCTGGTCCTGTTCATGTCGCTTAGCATCATTTCATGTAAGTCTCTCCAGGCCTTTCTGAAATCATCCTGTTGGTCATTTCTTACCGAGCAATAATATTCCATATTATTCATATACCACAATTTATTCAGCCGTTCTCCAATTGATGGGCATCTACTCAGTTTCCAGTTTCTAGCCACTACAAAGAAGGCTGCCACAAACATTCTTGCACATACAGGTCCCTTTCCCTTCTTTAAGATTTTTTTGAGATATAAGCCCAGTAGTAACACTGCTGTGTCAAAAAGGTATGCACAGTTTGATAATTTTTTGAGCATAGTTCCAAATTGCTCTCTAGAATAGCTGGATGTTATATCATGCTTTCTAACCATGGCTTTCCTCCATGGATCTGTCTTGAGCCCTCTTTTCTTATTTGCTCTATGTTCTTTCTAAGTAACCTTATCATCTCCCATTGCTTGAATTATCATTTCCATTCAGATTACTTGAAAATATACATATCTGGCCCCAGACTCTCCCATAACTTCAGTCTTACATCACCAACTGCCTGTTGGTGAACTATTATTATGAACTATTTTTTTTTCTCCATATGCCCATATTAAAGACCAGGCCTAAGTGAAGGGGGTAGATCAATTCTCCAAGAGCCTCCACAGCTGTGAATCATGACACTTTAAGGCATTGCAAAGCAGCTTTTAGTAGCACAGATGTTCCATGTGGATTGGGATTGAAATAAATTGGAAGCAAGAGAACAGAGTAGAGAGGTCAGAAATTGCAACTGCCTGTAAGTGGAGAGATCAGAGAATAACAACTGCTTCTCAGTCTTCTTGTATCATCATCATCCTCTCACATGAAGAGATCCATTCTACAGATCTGAGTTAGATCTCCAGCAGCCTCCACATGGCTCCCATATCACAACATGCCCCAAATTGGCATGTTACTGTTATTGTTGTACAAAGAAAATCAACAGTCACAAAGCCAAAGCCAAGAGTTGAATATCTCCTTGGGTATGCAAGACCTGACATAATCTGGAACATACCCATGAGCATAATTAGCATTGTTCTGGGGCACTGGGGCATTTCCAGGGACTTCCCCTTTTTCTCCACCTACAATCTAAATAGCAAATTGCAAAAATTGGCCAGTCACTCCACAAAGTTAGTTAGAAAGTTCATTATACAAATCCATTTACTTTAAGTATCAAAATCAAGACATTTATTGTGCTTGTATTAAAGCTAAATCAAATCAATCAAAATATGCTCTACTTCTTGTACAATTGAGAAGTATTCATCTAAGATCAGGGAACACAAATGCACTTATGACTGCACAATGCCACAGAAAAAGGAATATGTGACTGATCTAATTTGTGTTCTCCTTTATGAAATTATACCTAATGGCAAAGGATTAAATGAGAACTTTTTCCTTGCTACTTCTTTCTCTTTCATCCCCAAACTGAGAAATTCATCATTTTTTTAATCTTAAAAAAAAGCCTAAAATCCTTGAATGAGTCTATAGTATCCTTTAATCTGAATGCCCCAAAGAGAGTGTTTCTTACTTCCTGCTGTTTCCATTGATGAATTTCTTAATGATGAAATGTGGAGATGGCTTATCATAAGTGTGGTACCTGTTGTGAATCAGAAGATTGCTATTTTATAAATAAAGGAACTGAAACTGACAACTCAAAAGTGGATATGTTATTTTATTATATGTTGTGAGCTTTTTCTTCTTAAAACGCAGCCAGGTGATAAAAGTTCAGATCTTTATTTTCTCCAATATAGCCCGGTTAACTTAGAGACCTATCTCTCTGCTTGGTTCCAAGAGCTCCCTCCGAATGTCTTTAAATCCAAAGGTCTGGTCCTTCAGCCTCTGCCTCTTCTTTCTTCAGCCTCCAGCCAGCTCCAGTCTTCATCTCATTCCGGAGAAATCTCGACTTGTAGCATCTTCACTCTCTCTAGCACTCTCCGACTGGCCCATTGGCCTATTTATGCTCCTTCCAGAGAGAGGGATTATGGGTAGTTCTACTTAGTACCTTGTTTCAGGTTTTGCCCAAAACATCTTCTTGTAAGATTAGATCAACTCTAATTACTTAGCAGTTAGTAAGGATTCCAACATCTCCCCCTTTCTTTTGTTTTAAAACATAGGGGGTTTCTGAGGGGGTACACATAAATCCATCAATATGGGCCAGAACTTTGTAACAGATATACATGGTATACATAAATCCATCAATATGGGAGGCATTATACATAATTTACATGAGCACATAGCAATATAACACAGGCTAGTGGTAATGTAACAAATAACATGAATCAACATGAAAATTTAACTACTGCAAAAGTCTCATCAACAATCTTTCATCTCAAGAAATCCAATGATTCTTGCAATTGCTTAAAATACATAAGCACATAGTAATATAACACAGGCTAGTAGTAATGTAACAACATAAATCGACCTGAAAATTTACAAATGTCCATAAGTCATGCGCCAGGAATCTAATAATTCCTGTAAGCTCTGAAGTACTGCAAAAAGTCTCATCAACAATTTTTCATCTCAGGGAATCCAGTGATTCTTGATGGTTTTTCAGGAACTGAAAGCTGAAGATTTTAAAGTTCTTTTGACAGTCTCATTGTTAGCCATCTGATTCCTTTTCCACCTGTGGAAATATAAGCAGATCCTCTTCCCCAAGCAGTTAACCTATCTAATTCTCTTCTGTTTACCACTTTTGGGATTTCTCCTCATCATCTGGTAATTACATTGGAGCTGTTTGCATTGGATATTGTCTTGTTGTCTTAAAAGGCCTGTATTCTTCCCAACTGTAATCCTGAAGCATTTGTGCCCACTGTGGCACAGCGTCTTATGATTTCCTCTAAAGAAGCATTTTTGTCTAGCCCCCATATAATTCTCTTGCAAATCTCATTGGCATTTTCCTTAGCCAAATGTCTAGTCATTATTTCTGTTGCTGCATTGTCTCCAATGGTTCTTATTACAGCTGTTTGTAAACGTCCCACAAAATCTGCAAAAGGTTCGTTGGGACCTTGCTCTATTTTTGTGAAAACATTATGTCCATCTTTCTGTCCAGGGAGAGAATTCCAAGCTTTTATTGCAGCCTTAGAAATTTGCTCATACACTGTTATGGGATAATAAATTTGTTCTGAACTCTCTGCATACTGACCTTCTCCAAAATGTTGTGAGCTTTTTCTTCTTAAAACGCAGCCAGGTGATAAAAGTTCAGATCTTTATTTTCTCCAATATAGCCCGGTTAACTTAGAGACCTATCTCTCTGCTTGGTTCCAAGAGCTCCCTCCGAATGTCTTTAAATGCAAAGGTCTGGTCCTTCAGCCTCTGCCTCTTCTTTCTTCAGCCTCCAGCCAGCTCCAGTCTTCATCTCATTCCGGAGAAATCTCGACTTGTAGCATCTTCACTCTCTCTAGCACTCTCCGACTGGCCCATTGGCCTATTTATGCTCCTTCCAGAGAGAGGGATTATGGGTAGTTCTACTTAGTACCTTGTTTCAGGTTCTGCCCAAAACATCTTCTTGTAAGATTAGATCAACTCTAATTACTTAGCAGTTAGTAAGGATTCCAACAATTATACATTATAGTCAATGATAAGGATGGTAGCTTGTTATGAAATGAAACATTTCTATAAGCTGAAGCTTCCCTTATCTTTCCTCTATTCTGTCAGTAGAATTGACATAAAGATCTAAATCTTAGATGAAAAACTTCCCATTTATGCATAAAGTAGAACATAATCCAATTGCCTTGGTGTTTTAATACAATCAGAATAAACTTCTTAATCTTAATGCTTAACATATATTTATATTTTATGATCATTGGATGGTTTTTTCTTTCTTATACTGATTATTCTTGATTCTTTTATTATTAATAAACAATTCTTTTTCTGTGCTCATCCTACTGAAAGTACTCTGGATACATTTTCTACACAGATATTGTTTTCTATTCCTGCCCCCAGTAGAATGTGTTTGTTAAGGTGAAGAACTACTTTGTTTCTATCTTTTAATCCCCAGTTCCTAGCACAATAATTGGTATGTACTAGATGTTTGATTTTAATGGAAACATCAGTTGAGTGAGACAAAATAATTGATGTCTAGTGATACATTTTGTTTATAGAAATGCGGTATTCTTCAGTTCATATAAAGTAACTCATTTCTCTGAATCTTTTGTTATTTCATTATTCTTTATGTGTCTCTTCAGGCTAAGAGACTAGTTAATACTTAAAGAAGCATTTCTGAGGAGTAATTGTTGTCAGGGATTGCTGGCCCTATGTTACTTTACTCACTTTTGAGATCTTAAGATAGGGAAAACACATCCAGCATACTTTTTCACAGAATTGTTGTGATGCTCAAATGACTAATATAAGTCAAGGACTTAGTCAAATTTCAAAGTGTGATAAAAATGTCAGTTATTATCATTTTACTCTGAACTCCCTGGAACATTTAGAACTGGATTGATTATTCTTGCTGACATGAAATGAACTGTTTTCTAAGTGGAGAACTCAAGTAACTATAATGTCAATCATACCAGAACTGGTTTCTAAGTGGCTAGAACTTAGGTGGCTAAGTTGTGTGGCTAGAACTACACAAAGCAGGCCAGAGACAGGAGAGTGAGGAATTAAATAGAAGTTTAATTTCTAAGTGAGGAGTACAGGATTTCAAAAAGAAGTCCTCCTAGGAAGAAAGGTTTATATCTTATGGCAAAAATGGGACTCTTTTTTTAGCATGAAAACCACAAAAAAGCAGGACTATAATACAGTCATTCTTAGGTCTTAAATAAACCATTTCCACAGTTAGCAATCATGAGGATAATACAAGCATTTTTCAATCATGTAAAAACAGTTTAAGTTATTAGAATTGTTTAACTTTGTGATTGTCTCAAGTAGTTAAGGTCATTGAGCTTTGCAATCATTTAGCAGGATATTGAGCCACAGTTAGTGTGGCAGGAACAGGAGCGCAGTACCTGGTTCAGTTCACTTAGCAGTAGTGAACATGCAGTTGTTCAGATTTTGAGGAGATATGATAAATTAATTTCTGCTTCAGCACATTAGATACTTCTGATTCCTAGTTCCCTGGGGAATAGGAAAGCTCCAACAAATCTACATCATTATTAATTAATATGAAAATCATAACTTCTTCAGAGAACAACTGGTACTGATCAAAGCAATATTTTGCCAGATGGTGATTTCATTCAGTATGTGAGTGCAAAGGATTGTTGTTATTACATGCTCAGGTCACAGCCTGCTTGCTTGGTCTTAATTCTGGAAAAATGGGATGTCTCCTAATATTTTGATAACAATAAATTAAGAAAATGATATCCAAATCATAAGATTAAAGAAATCAGGGAGATGTGAAAGTAGATAAGGTAAAAATTATTTTCATAAAAAGACAGATCACTTTAATAAAAATCATAATGGTTTTCAGCACAAATTGCCTATTTTCTTGCAATTTAGTCTAATTAGTCAACCTAAAAAAACCCCCAAAATACCTTTACCTTTATTGATATTTTACTCTTACATTGCAAACAATTACAGGCTTCTTCTACTTTGTGAGAGGTCTTGTAACAAAGTGAAACAGTTAAGTAAAATTAATAATACAGTGGTCTCATCTGAAAGTGAATAAAACCTTCCACATATGCATATCCTTCGCTCACTTCTCTCTCTTTTTTTAACTAATAGCAATTAATTTTCTCTTTCTTTTACTACTTGACCTATTTGGGGGGGGGGAGTTTTTTTAAAAAGTAGATTTTTGTAACAAATATGCATAGTCAAGCAAAATACATTTCCCCAATACCTGTATACACACACACACACACACACACACACACACATAATGACTCACTTAACACACTAAATCCATCTTTTCCTTGTAATTAACATTATGTTTAGTCATCAGTCCTTGTGAATCAGAATGGTCATGATATTTATCATAGTTTATATATTAGCTAACATTACATGAGTTAAAATAATTTTTAATTGATTCTTTTCCTTCATGACTTATTTTTGGTCTTCTTAATATTATATATGTCTATGTATATGTATACACACAAACACATATAAATTCTTTTCCTATATATCTATCTCCATATACATGTATTCTGTGTACTCTCTTTTCATCATCTGCTGTGATATTTTCTGCAACATTATTGTTTAACACTGACAAATAGAGTTATTGTTATTTATGAGAGGCATTATGTTTGAATTGTAGTTATTTGCCATGTAGTATTAATCTGATTGTTGATAAGCCAATGAAAATATAATATTCTTTTACACAAATTTATTAATATTCTTTGTACATAACAATAGTGTTTTCATGCATATAAGCTTTTAAAGCCACTATTTATTAATATTAACCAATAATTCTTGTCCTTCATATTTAAAGTCATATAGAGCAACATAATATACATTTAAATTAAATGTAATCATTCTTTCATGAAACAAAGTTTTTGAAGCACATAGTCTGTACATAGTAGAGTTTTGTTTGATCTATTAAGAAATGTATAGTTTTCTTCTTCTTTTTTTTTTTCTTTTCCCGGGGAAAGCCCTAGACTTTCATATGATTCTTTTATGACTGAAGGTAAAGTACTTTACTTCTAACTATAGTTAACATAGCAAAATAACATATTCTTTCTATAAGTCCCACAAAAACCCTTAACTTGTATCTTATTGAACTTTGAACCAACCATACCATTTCCCATCTACATTAGATACAGAAAAATCTTGGCTACATTAATCCTCTTTCCCTATGACATATCCATGAATGCTATTGTAGAGGGCCAGAAGTGAGAAGAACAAGGATGCTTACAACAAGGTGTTAACTCAGTGGAATTGATGAGATGATGGTTCTCTAGTATACATTTACTTAATCCTTAGGATGGTGATTGGTTCTCTAGTTCACACATAATCAATACAATGTAATGATGTAATTATAATAGGATATTTAAGGGCTGAGAAGGACTGGAAATGTGACATTCTATTTTTGACCCTCCTTTTGGTGGCTCTCCTGCCTCCTGCACTCCTCCACTAAGATTAAGACTGGGCCAGAATAAAGACTCTAAACTCTATTCCTGACCATTCTTGTGGTGTCTTTCCTGCTGAGACCAATGCCCATCCAAAGGACCTCCAGAAAGCTAGCCCAGACATTACAGCTATCATAATTCAAACATTGTTGCTAATGAGTAGAAGTAGATCAGGACAATTTGAGGTGGTTCTTTTAAAGTTTATATGCTTTCCATTTACAGATACATTAGTCACTTAAATTCTCTGAACCTTAGTCATCTCTGAAAGTTAAGTACTAAGTTATAGAAGGGTTAAGATTGTGTCTAGTATAGTAACAAAATCAGATATTTGGATGTATCTCGCTCTATGGAGTGGCATATAAATTGATTTTGTCCTCAGTTTAATTTGTTGCAGAATTTGTATGAAAATTGTCAATTGTGTTTACTGAGGTTGTTTACCAATATTATAAGCACCATAAACAAGAAACTATAACTTAGCAAGCATTGTTTTCTGGAGCCTGACGACTTTGGTTATTTATTTTAGGGGACGATTGTTTTTTAAAAGTATACTCCTCTTTTGGAGAAAAGTCACTAGCTCAAAGAAGCTGAGGTGTACTTTCATAAAAGATATATTAACATATAGATAACAATAATATAATATAATAATATATAGACTGATATATAGAAAGTAGAAAGAGGATTTGACAAGTTTCCGAACCAGTAATGTTCCTAGGCCCAATGATTTAGTAGGATTTTGTTCATCTTCCTCCCCTCTCCCCTTTTCTCTTCTTTGTCTTCATTTTCTGCACCCCATAACACCTAGTTGAGAGATCCAGTTCTCAAACTTCAGGAAATAGACCTAGTAAAGCAAAGGCAGTGGATACTACTTGCTCTGCAGCTAATATTAGAATTTATAAAGAAGATGATCTGGAGAGAGTATAGTGTAATATAAGAGAATTAATTTCTTTTTGCACAGGTAAATTAGCTCAATTACCTAGGGTCTTGATTTTGGAGTCCCTTACTGTGATGATTATTTTTTACTATAACCAAGGAAAGCAGCCACAGGAAGGGTCCAAAAGTAAATGACTTAACCAGATGGTACTAGGAGAGGACCCAAACTCATATCCATGTATAACATCAATCAGTTTGCCCAAATCTCAAGAAAAAGAGGTTATTGAAATTATTTTCCCCCACAAACTTCCTTCATATCAACTTTCAAGTAGCGAGCTTCCCCTTTATGGGCTGCTCCTAATGAGTATCAAATATTATTTCACCTTTATAAGTATGATGAGAGTATTGAGGTATGAATATGACTCTTTGAGAGCACGTACTTGTTCTTTGTATCACCAGTATTTAGCACAAGATATAGTAGATACTGAAAAAATTATTAATTAATTAACTGACTAAAGTTTAGAGGCACATATGATAATGATCTTCTAAGCGTCCCAATCCCCCCAAACCATTCTGAATCTCTAGAAACAATTTTGAGGACAAAGACATATTTTAATCTTTAAAAAGTAGATAAACAGAAACAAATAATTAAAGTAGTAGCTAACCATAAGGTTCATCTGTTAATATTCCCTTAATAAGATGCTCTGGTACCTGCACGCTAATTTTGTCCCTAGACAAAATGTACTGCTAAGAAGAGCTGAAAACTGCACAGTATTTATGTCTTTACATATTGGGTTGGCCAATAACACTGTCATCAGAAACCTTATTTTCTCCTCCCTTCCTTCTCAGTTGTCTCAAAAAAGAAGGGAAAATCATGTGACAAAAGTTTTTTTCTCTTTTTGATGCATAAGGGGAAATTAAAATTATTTTTAGAGCCACAGATAAATAATGTCTAGAAAGGAAGAAAAGTGAAACAAACAAAGATGTTTTTAGTGTTCCTTTGGTTCTTATGAGTTGTGCCTGAAAGAAGAAAGGAGGTTTCAGAAAATGCTGCAATATCAGGGATTAGACATCTAATTGACTTTGTGACCAGAAATGATCATTACCTAAACTTTTCATATATTCTGTACCTAATAACTTAAGCAGCCTCAGAAGAATACAGTAACACAATTTTTCCCAGGGGCACAAACAATGTGGAAAAAGGAGTTAGATACATAAAATGATAATATAGATAACCAGATTCCCCATAGGCTCACCATTCTGATACAATGAATTCTTACTTGGCCCTCTTGCTTATCTTTTTTGCTGCTATATTGGGTATTCTTACAAGTTCATAGAAAAGAAGTATGGTGGCATTAAAGTTGATAGCATCAGGATTTCTGGAGGTGGAGGCAAGATGGAGGAGTAAAGCAAGGAGTAAAGTACACCTCAGCTTCCTTGAGCTTCAGTTTCCCTCAAAAGCCACATGAAATCCAGCCTCTACACAGAGTCTGATGGAATGAAACCACAGAATAAACCTCCGGTTCAATATAGAGTGAAAAAAACTTCAAGAAAGATCAGTCTCACTGATGTGAAAAGGGTTTACAGCCCAGCTCAGATCTATTCTGGGTAAGCTGGTGAAAGGGTCTTAATCACGGCAAATCATCAACTAAGTCCTTTAGTCCTGGCTCAGTAGAGGAGCAAATTAGTGGAACAGCTTCCAGTCCTAGCTCAGAGGGCAAACTCTGGGAAACTAAATTGTTTCCTGGTTAAGAGCAGGCAAAATGCCTTCCTGCAAACACAAAGGGTACCTGTGTTCAAAGTCAAGGTTCAGAGTTGCACAGGAAGCTTGGGTCATTGCTCCCTTTACCCCAGGAATAGAACTCAACCAGAGAAATAAAAAAAAAGTAAGAAAAAATAAAAGAAAAGGAAAGAAAATGAGCAAGAAACAGAAAAGAACCTTGACCATAGAAAGCTATTATGGTGAGAGGGCAGACTGAAACACCTACTCAGACAAGGACAAAATCTCCAGAGAAGAAATTTCAAAGAGTAGTATGAAAAGGAAATGAGAGAGGTAGAAAAAAATAAGATAGGAAATGAGAGGTATGCATGAGAAGGTCAATAGCTTTGAAAAGAAAGGGAAAAAATTATCTGCAGAAAGCAACTCCTTAAAAAGTACAATTAACCAAATGAAAAAAGATATGTAAAAGTTAACTGAAAAAAGTCACACATTAAAAACTAGAAAAGGACAAACAGAAGCAAATGACTGTGAGACAACAAGACTCAGTCAGACAAACAAAGAATGAAAAAATGGAAGAAAATGTAAAATATCTCACTGGTAACCTGAAAAATAGATCCAGCAGAGACAACTTAAAAATTATTGGCCTACTTGAAGGCATGATCAAAAAAAAGAGCCTGAATAACATTCTTCAACAGATAATTAAGGAAAACTGCTCCAATATTCTAGAAACAGAGGAGAAATGAATACATTGAAAGAATCCATTGATCACCTTCAGAAAGAGATCCCACAAGGAAATATTGTTGCAAAACTCCCAAACTACAATCTCAAGAATAAATATTGCAAGCTGCCAGATAAAAACAATTCCAATATCAAGGAGCAACAGTTAGGATTACTGAGAATCTGGCAGCTTCTAAAACAAAGGATCAGAGAGCCTGGAATACCATATTCTGCAAGTCAAAGCATCTGGGATTACAACCAAGAATTAACTACCCAGAGAGACTCAGCATCATTTTTTTCAGGGATGGTGATGGGGCTGTAATGATGTAAGAAACTTTCAATCATTTCTATTAAAAAAAAAAAACAGAACTAAACTGAAAATTTAATCTACAAATGCAGGACTCAAGAGAAGCAGAGAGTTTAAAGGTTAAACTGTTCACATCCCTAGATGGCAAAATGATATCTATAACTCTTGAGAACTATATCTGTCAATGGGGCAGACAGAAGGGAAAATTACATCGAGTGTGCTTGTGAAAGAACTCTGAAGCTATGACATCAAAGAAAAACACATTAAAGAGTGGCTAAAGATCTGTTCTAGGAAAAGAGGAAAGGAAAGATATAATGGGATAATTAAATCATATGAAGAGGTACAAAAGATCTATTACAATGGTGGGAAGAAGGGACAGAATTGTGCATTGTCTCAAGCCTAATCTCATCAGTTTGGGCCTTAAGAGGGAATAATTCAATGATTCATTTAGGTATAGAAATATATCTAAGCCTATAAAGAAGGAGGAAGAAAAAGAGGAAAGAAAATGGAGGGCTAGATTAGAAGGGAGAGCAGAAACATTAGGGAAAATTTTAATCGACAGTGGAAAGAAATGATAGAAGATAAGGTAATGGGTAGAGTGGGTTAAAAAAAACACTACTAAGAGAAGGGGGGAGGGTAGAGATAAGGATTTAAGGTAGTGTGTGGGGCAGGTAAAAAAAAAACACAAATAAGGACAAGGGTGCAAAGAGAGAAAAAGTATAAAAAAGAGAGAAAATACGATGGAGGGAAACATAGAGCTGGTAATCACAATTGTGAATGTGAATGGGATGAACTCTCACAAAATGGAAGGAAATAACAGTGGATTAAAAACATAATCTTACAATATTCTGTTTACAAGAAACAGCTAAAGTAAAAAAAAAAAAGCAGGGATAGAAATTATAACCTCAGATAAAACAAAAGTAAAAACAAATATTATTTAAATAGAAAAGGAAGGAAAGTACAAATTGTTAAAGGGTACCATAAATAATGAAGTAGTAATGATACTAAATGTATATGCACCAAATGGTAAAACATCCATATTACTAGAGAATATTTCAAGCCAGTTATAGGAAGAAATAGGCAAGAAAACTACTCTAATGGGGGACCTCAAACTTTCCCTCTCAGAATCAGACAAATCTGGCCACAAAATAAACAAGATAGAAACTAGGGAGGTTAATGGAACCCTAGAAAACCTAGATATGTTAGACCTTTGGAGAAAATTGAATGGGCACAGAAAAGAATATACACCTTTTTCTCAGCAGTACTTGGCAGCTATGCAAGAATTGACCGCAGAGCATTAAAAATCTCACAATCAATTGCAGAAATGTAGAAATAGTAAATGCTTTCTTTTCAGACCACAATGCAACAAAAATTATATTCAATAAAAATCCAGGGAAAGATGAATAAAATCAACTGGAAATTAAGTAATCTAATTCTAAAGAATAAGTGGATCAAAAAACAAATCACAGAAACAATCCATAGTTTTATCCAAGAGAATGACAATAATGAGACAACATACCAAACCTTCTAAGATGCAGCTAAAGTAGTTCTTAGGGGAAATTTTATATCTCTAAATAGCTACATGAATAAAATAGAGAAAGAGGAGATCATTAAATTGAGCATGCAACTAAAAAAGCTAGAAAAAACAAAAAAAAATTAAAAACTTCAATTAAATATCAAATTAGAAATTCTGAAACTCAAAGAAGAAATTAATGAAACTGAAACTAAGAAAATCAATGAACTAATAAATAAAACTAAGAGTAGGTTTTATGGAAATACCAACAAAATGGGTAAACCTTAGGTTCATTTGATTAGAAAAAGGAAAGAATAAACCAAATCACCAGTATCAAAAATGAATAGGGTGAACTTACCATCAATGAAAAAAAAAAAAAGAACCAATAATTAAGAGCTATTTTGCCCAACTGTATGGTGGCATGTCAGACAATCTAACAGAAATGGATGAATATTTACAAAATTATAAATTTTGGAATACCATATTCTGCAGAATTAACAGAGGAGCAACTAAATTAGTTAAATAGTACCATTTTAGGAAAAAAAAGAAATAGAATAAACCATTTAAAAAATGCTAAGAAAAAATCTCCAGGACCATATGGATTTACAGGTGAATTCTGTCAAACAATTAATTCCACTGTTATATAAACTATTTCAAAAAATAGATAAAGAAAGAGAACTGCCAAATACCTTATATGATACAAATATGGTAGTGATACCTAAATCAGGAAGAGCCAAAACAGAGGGAGAAAATTACAGACTGATCTTTCTAGTAAATATTGATGCAAAAAGTTTAAGTTAAATATTAGCAAAGGCATTACAGCAACTTTTTTTAAAAATTTTTATTTAATAATTACTTTGTATTGACAGAATCCATGCCAGGGTAATTTTTTTTTACAACATTATCCCTTGCACTCGTTTCTGTTCCGATTTTCCCCTCCCTCCCTCCACCCCCTCACCTAGATGGCAAGCAGTTTTATATATGTTAGATATGTTGCAGTATATCCTAGAAACAATATATGTTTGCAGAACTGAACAGTTCTCTTGTTGCACAGGGAGAATTGGATTCAGAAGGTAAAAATAACCCGGGAAGAAAAACAAAAATGCAGATAGTTCACATTCGTTTCCCAGTGTTCTTTCTTTGGGTGTAGCTGCTTCTGTCCATCATTTATCAATTGAAACTCAGTTAGGTCTTTTTGTCAAAGCAATCCACTTCCATCAAACTATGTCCTCATACAATATCGTTGTCGAAGTGTATAATGATCTCCTGGTTCTGCTCATTTCACTTAGCATCAGTTCATGTAAGTCTCGCCAGTCCTCTCTGTATTCATCCTGCTGGTCATTTCTTACAGAACAATAATATTCCATAACATTCATATACCACAATTTACCCAGCCATTCTCCAATTGATGGGCATCCATTCATTTTCCAGTTTCTAGCCACTAAAAACAGGGCTGCTACAAACATTTTGGCACATACAGGTCCCTTTCCCTTCTTTAGTATTTCTTTGGGATATAAGCCCAATAGAAACACTGCTGGATCAAAGGGTATGCACAATTTGATAACTTTTTGGGCATAATTCCAGATTGCTCTCCAGAATGGTTGGATTCGTTCACAACTCCACCAACAATGCATCAGTGTCCCAGTTTTCCCGCATCCCCTCCAACATTTATCATTATTTTTTCCTGTCATCTTAGCCAATCTGACAGGTGTGTAGTGGTATCTCAGAGTTGCCTTAATTCGCATTTCTCTGATCAATAATGATTTGGAACACTCTTTCATATGAGTGGTAATAGTTTCAATTTCATCCTCTGAAAATTGTCTGTTCATATCCTTTGACCATTTATCAATTGGAGAATGGCTTGATTTCTTATAAATTTGAGTCAGTTCTCTATATATTTTGGAAATGAGGCCTTTATCAGAACCTTTAACTGTGAAGATGTTTTCCCAGTTTGTTGCTTCCCTTCTAATCTTGTTTGCATTAGTTTTATTTGTACAAAGGCTTTTTAATTTGATGTAATCAAAATTTTCTATTTTGTGCTCAGTAATGGTCTCTAGTTCATCTTTGGTCACAAATTTCTTTCTCCTCCACAAGTCTGAGAGATAAACTATCCTGTGTTCCTCTAATTTATTTATAATCTCGTTCTTTATGCCTAGGTCATGGACCGATTTTGATCTTATCTTGGTATATGGTGTTAATTGCGGGTCCATGCCTAATTTCTGCCATACTAATTTCCAATTATCCCAGCAGTTTTTTATCAAATAATGAATTCTTATCCCAGAAGTTAGGGTCTTTGGGTTTGTCAAACAATAGATTGCTATAGTTGACTATTCTGTCTTGTGAACCTAACCTTTTCCACTGATCTACTAATCTATTTCTTAGCCAATACCAAATGGTTTTGGTGACTGCTGCTTTATAATATAATTTTAGATCAGGTACAGCTAGGCCACCTCCATTTGATTTTTTTTTCATTAATTCCCTTGAGATTCTCGACTTTTTATTGTTCCATATGAATTTTGCTGTTATTTTTTCTAGATCATTAAAATTTTTTCTTGGAAGTCTGATTGGTATAGCACTAAATAAATAGATTAGTTTAGGGAGTATTGTCATCTTTATTATGTTCGCTCGGCCGATCCAAGAGCACTTAATATTTTTCCAATTATTTAAGTCTGACTTTATTTGTATGGAGACTTTTTTATAATTTTGCTCATATAATTCCTGACTTTCCTTTGGTAGATAGATTCCCAAATATTTTATGGTATCAACAGTTATTCTGAATGGAATTTCTCTTTGTATCTCTTGCTGTTGGGTTTTGTTGGTGATGTATAAAAATGCTGAGGATTTATGGGGATTTATTTTGTAGCCAGCTACTTTGCTAAAATTATGAATTATTTCTAATAGCTTTTTAGTAGAATCTCTGGGGTTCTCTAGGTATACCATCATATCATCTGCAAAGAGTGATAGTTTGGTTTCTTCATTGCCTACTCTAATTCCTTTAATATCTTTCTCAACTCTTATTGCCGAGGCTAGTGTTTCTAATACGATATTAAATAATAATGGTGATAGTGGGCAACCTTGCTTCACTCCAGATCTTACTGGGAAAGGTTCCAGTTTTTCCCTGTTGCATATGATGCTTACTGATGGTTTTAAATATATGCTCCTGACTATTTTAAGGAAAAGTCCATTTATTCCTATGCTCTCAAGTGTTTTTATTAGGAATGGATGTTGGATTTTATCAAATGCTTTTTCTGCATCTATTGAGATGATCATATGGTTTTTGTTTGTTTGGTTATTGATATAGTCAATTATGCTAATAGTTTTCCTAATATTGAACCAGCCCTGCATTCCTGGTATAAATCCTACTTGGTCATAGTGTATTATCCTGGGGATGATTTTCTGTAATCTTTTTGCTAATATTTTATTTAAGATTTTAGCATCAATATTCATTAGGGAGATTGGTCTATAATTTTCTTTCTCTGTTTTCAGCCTACCTGGTTTAGGTATCAGTACCATGTCTGTGTCATAAAAGGAGTTTGGTAGGACTCCTTCAATCCCTATTTTTTTAAATAATTTATTTAGCATTGGAGTTAATTGTTCTTTAAATGTTTGGTAGAATTCACATGTAAATCCATCTGGTCCTGGGGATTTTTTCTTAGGGAGTTGATTGATAGTTTGTTCTATTTCTTTTTCTGAGATGGGACTGTTTAGGATATTTACTTCTTCCTCTGTTAGTTTGGGCAAGCTATATTTTTGGAGGTATTTTTCTATTTCATTTAAGTTGTCGAATTTATTGGCATAAAGTTGAGCAAAGTAGCTCCTAATTATTGCTCTAATTTCCTCTTCATTAGTGGCGAGTTCTCCCTTTTCATTTTTAAGACTAACAATTTGATTTTCCTCTTTCCTTTTTTAAATCAGATTTACTAAGGGTTTGTCTATTTTGTTGGTTTTTTCATAGAACCAACTCTTAGTTTTATTAATTAATTCAATAGTTTTTTTTACTTTCAATTTTATTGATCTCTCCTTTTATTTTTAGAATTTCAAGTTTAGTGTTTGACTGGGGGTTTTTAATTTGTTCCTTTTCTAGCATTTTTAGTTGCAAGCCCAATTCATTGACCTTCTCTTTCTCTATTTTATACAAAAAGGCCTCTAGAAATATGAAATTTCCCCTTATTACCGCTTTGGCTGCATCTCATACATTTTGGTATGATGTCTCATTATTATCGTTTTCTTGGGTGAAGTTATTAATTATGTCTATGATTTGCTGTTTCACCCAATCATTCTTTAGTATGAGATTATTTAGTTTCCAATTATTTTTTGGTCTACTTCCCCCTGCTTTTTTGTTGAATGTAATTTTCATTGCATCGTGGTCTGAAAAGGATGCATTTACTATTTCTGCCTTACTGCATTTGAGTTTGAGGTTTTTATGTCCTAATATATGGTCAATTTTTGTATAGGTTCCATGAACTGCTGAAAAGAAAGTGTATTCCTTTCTGTCTCCATTACATTTTCTCCAGAGATCTATCATATCTAACTTTTCTAGTATTCTATTTACCTCTTTGACTTCTTTCTTATTTATTTTGTGGTTTGATTTATCTAATTCTGAGAGTACAAGGTTAAGATCTCCCACTATTATAGTTTTACTGTCTATTTCTTCTTGCAGCTCTCTTAATTTCTCTTTTAAGAAATTAGATGCTACACCACTTGGTGCATATATGTTTAATATAGATAGTGCTTCATTATCCATGGTACCCTTTAGTAAGATATAGTGCCCTTCCTTATCTCTTTTAATTAGATCAATTTTTGCTTTAGCTTGATCTGAGATCAGGATGGCTACCCCTGCTTTTTTGACTTCACCTGAAGCATAGTAGATTTTGCTCCAACCTTTTACCTTTAACCTGCATGTATCTCCCCGCTTCAGGTGTGTTTCCTGTAAACAACATATTGTAGGATTCTGGCTTTTAATCCATTCTGTAACTGCTTCCTCTTTATGGGGGAGTTTACCCTGTTCAAATTTATGGTTAGAATGACCAATTCTGTATTACTTGCCATCTTGTTAACCCCGGTTTATGCTTTTCTCCCTTCTTTCCCCTTTATCCCCCTTCCCAGTATTAAGCTTGTGAGCACCACTTGCTTCTCACAGCCCTCCCTTTTTAGTATCCCTTCCCCCACTTTAGAGTTCCTCCCCCTGTCTTACCCCTTTCCCTCCCAGTTTCCGTATTCCCTTCCGCTTAGCTTATTCCTTCCCTTTTCACTTTTCCCTTCTCACTTTTCAATGAGGTGGGAGAAGTTTCACCATAGATTGAATATGTCTAAGATTTTTCACTTAAAGCCAATTCTGAAGGCAGTAAGATACCCACTATATTCATCCCCCTCCATTCTTTCTCTCAGATATAATAGGTTTCCTATGCCTCTTCATGAGATGTACTACCCCCACTTTACCCTTTTTCTGGTACAATGTCCTTTCCACATCAATTTCTAGAACAAGGTATACATGTATTCTTTATACATCTATATAGCTGAAATATAGTTCCCAAGATTAATCTTTACCTTTTTAGATTTCTTTGAGTTCTATATTTGTAGATCAAACTTTTTGTTATGTTCTGGCTTTTTCATCAAAAATAGGTGAAATTCGCTTACTTCATTGAATGTCCATCTTCTTCCCTGGAAAAAGATGCTCATTCTAGCTGGGTAAGTTATTTTTGGTTGCATACCAAGTTCCTTAGCCTTTCGGAATATCATATTCCAGGCCCTTCGATCTTTTAATGTGGATGCTGCCAGATCCTGGGTGATCCTTATTGTGGCTCCTTGATACTTGAATTGGGTTTTCTAGCCACTTGCAATATTTTTTCCTTCATCTGAGGGTTCTGGCATTTGGCCACTATATTCCTTGGTGTTTTGATTTTAGGATCCCTTTCAGTGGGTGATCGATGAATTCTTTCAATGTTTATCTTTTCCTCTGTTCCTATGACTTCTGGGCAGTTTTCTTTATTAATTTCCTGGAAAATAGTGTCCAGGCTCTTTTTTTCATCATGCTTTTCTGGGAGTCCAATGATTCTCAGATTGTCTCTCCTGGATCTGTTTTCCAGGTCTGTTGTCTTCCCCAGAAGGTATTTCACATTCTTTTCCATTGTTTGATTTTTTTGGATTTCCTTGACTGATTCTTCTTGTCTCCTCGAGTCATTCAATTCCAATTGTTCAATTCTGATTTTCAGTGAAGTATTTTCTTCACTCATTTTTTTCAAATCTTTTTCTAATTGTCCCATTGAGTTCTTTGGTTCTGTGGAATTTTTTTTCCATTTCGCGAATTTTGTTTTTTAGAGAGCTATTTTCTGTTTCCAGTTCACCAATCCTATTTTTCAAAGATTTGATTTCTTTATCCAGTCTCTCTTTAACTGAGTGAGATGACTTCTCCAGGCTCTTTTGCCAAGCCTCCCTCTCCTTTTGCCAAGCCTCCCTCTCCTTTTCCCATTTTTCTTCTAGCTCTCTTGTGAGAGCCTTTTTAATTTCCTCCATGAGATTCATCTGTGCTGAGGAACAGATGATCTCCTCCTTTGGGGATTCACCTGGAGACTGTCTGTTTTTAGTCTCCTCAGGATTTAGAGTCTGCTCTCTATCTGTATAGAAGCTGTCAAGGGTTAAAATCCTCTTCAGTTTCTTGCTCATTCTGTCTAATAATCAAAAACAAACTAGCAAAGAAAAAAAGAAAAAAAACTGGATTCTTTCTTTGGGGGAGGGGCTGGGTGGTGTTGCGAGGGGCAGCAGTGAGGCACTAGCCCTACTGTGCTGCGCCTGCGCTCTGAGATCCTAGAGCGTGCTGAGTCACTGTGGGGGGGGTGGGGTGGCCTGGCCTGGTCCCGAGAGACTCTAGCTGTTTGGGGTTGTATTCTTCACCCCCGGTGTTTTTAGCTTCTCTGCTGGGCTGCTGACTTGCTGCCAGGGCAAAGTATGCAGTCCTGTAGCGAAGCTCTCCCCGCAGAGACGGCTGCGATCACCTCCCCACCCCCTCTCCGCTCTGCTCCTGTGCTCTCACTGCTGCTGCCCGCCACCTGAGCCCGATCTAAAACCATCCCAGCCTTCCAGTAAAAACAGACCTTTCTTGGCGAATCTCAAGGATGGCTTCTCTTGGTAACTATTTGTTGTTTTTTTTTTTTTTTCAGTCAAGCATTAATTCAGAGGCTTGGAATGAAATGGATAGTGAAAGAAAACGTGGAGCTACACAGCTGTGTGCCTCTTCTCTGCCATCTTGGCCCTACAGCAACTTTTCAACAGAATAATACACTATGACCAAGTAGGATTTATACTAAGAATGCAGGCCTGGTAAATTATGAGGAAAAGTATTGCAATAACCAACCATATCAATAAGAAAACCGACAGGAATCATATGATAATCTCAATAGAAGCAGAAAAGACTTTTCAAAAAATACAGCACTCATTCCCATTAAAAGCACTAGAGAACATAGAGATAAAGGGAGCTTTCCTCAAAATTATAAGAAGTTTCTATCTACGACAAAAAGCAAGCATTATTTTTAATGGAGAAAAGCTGGACACATTCCCAGTAAGATTAGAGCTGAAAAAAGGATGCCCATTATTAATACTATTGTTCAACATTGTTTTAGAAATGTTGGCTTTAGCAATAAGAAAAGAAAAATAAATTAAAGGCATTAGAATAGGTAATGATGAAATAAAAACTATCACTCTTTGCAGATAATATGATGTCATACTTTAAGAATAGTAGAAAATTATCCACAAACCTACTGGAAACAATTCACAGTTTTAGCAAAGTTGATAGATACAATATAAACACATAGAAATTATCAGTATTTTTATATTTTACTTACAAAATCCATCAGAAAAGATATAAAGAGAATTTCTATTTAAAATTCCTGTAGACAGAATGAAATACTTATGGGATTATCTGTCAAGACAAACCCAAAAATTATATGAAAAGAATTACAAAATATTTCTCACATAAATAAAGTTAGATCTAAGCAACTAGAAAATATCAATTGTTCTTGGGTAGGCCAAGTAATATAATAAAAAATGACAATTCTATCTAAATTGATCTACTTTTTCAGTGCCACACCAATCAAACAGCCAAAAATGATTTTATAGAACTAGAAAAAATAATAACAAAATTCATCTGGAAGAATAAAAGATAAAGAATACCAAGGGAATTAATGAAAAAAAAATACAAAGGATGGTGCCTCGGAAGTACCAAACCTAAAACTATATTATAAAGCAGCAGTCATCAAAATCATTTGTTATTGGCTAAGAAATAGAGTGGTAGATCAGTCGAATAGATTAGATATACACAACATAATAATAAAGGCCTATAGTAATTTATAGTATTTAATAGACTCCAAAACTCCACCTTCTGGAATAAGTACTCCCATTTCACAGATATTTCTGGAAAAGTAAAAAAAATAATATGTCAGAAACTTGGCATAGATCTACATCTCATAGCCCATACTAAAATAAGGCCATAATGGGTACATGATTTGGCCATAAAGGATGATACTATGAACAAATTAGGAGAGTAAGGGATAATTTACCAATCAGATCTTTGGTGAAGGGAGGAATTTATGATCAAAGAACTAGAGAACATTCTGAAAGGCAAAATAGACAACTTCGATTACAGTAAATTAAAAAGTTTTGTGCAAGGAAAACCAACAGAAACAGGATTAAAATGGGAGATATAAAGTTGGGAAGAATCTCTATAGCCAATATTTCTGTTAAAGGTCTCATTTCTAAAATACACAAAGAATTCTATCAAATGTATACGATTACAAGTCATTTCCCAATTGAGAAATGGTCACAGTACATGAATAGACAATTTTCAGATGATGAAATTAAAGCAATCTCTAATCATAAAAAATGCTCTAAATCACTATTGATTACAGAAATGCAAATTAAAACAACTCTGAGGTACCACCTTACATTTCTCATATTCGCTAATATAACAGGAAAAGATAATAATAAATGAAGGAGTGAATATGAGAAAACTGATACACTTATGTATTGTTGGTTGAATTGTGAAATGATTCAACTACTCTGGAGAGCAATGTTTTGCTATGTCCAAAGGGCTATAAAACTGTGTATATAGTCTTTGACCCAGCAATGTATTATTGGGTCTGTATTCCAAGGAAATAATAAGGAAGGGAAAAGGACCCACATATGCAAAAAATGTTTGTAACAGCTCTTTCTGTGGTAGCAAAGAATTGGAAAATGAGTACATGCCCATCAACTTGGAAGTGGCTGATAGAGATAATTGAATATTATTGTTGTCTTAAAAAATGATGAACAAGCTGATTTTCCAAAGGCCTGGAAAGATTTATACAAACAGATGCTGAGTGAAATAAGCAGAATTAGGAGTATATTGTATGCAATAATAGCAAGAATGTATGATGATCAACTATGAAAGACTTGGTTCTCTTGGTTCAGTGATTCAAAGTAATCCCAACAGACTTTGGACAGAAAGTGCCATTTGCATCTAGAAACAGAATTAAGGAGACCGAATATAAATCAACCCATGCTATGTTCACTTCTTTTTTCTGTTTTTTTTTTTTTTTTTTTTCTCTCCCATGGATTTCCCTTATTGCTCTGATTTTTCTCACCAAACATGATTCTTAAAACAATGTGTAGTAAAAATAAATAAATTTACTGGGGAAAAAATTAATAACATTAAAAGTGTAGCCATTACAATATTCATTGGCTAGATTTTCTATGACAGTACTCTTGACTGATCATGTGAAAAATCTATTTTTTAAGCTCTTCAGGATGATAAAAGAAAGTGGAAGGGTTTCCATGGTGGACCTTCCCTCTTGAACTCAACACTCAGAACTGACCCTCTAGTTTGGGGAAATTCCTTGACTACAGACAAATTCCCAGGAACCAGAGCTACACACACAACTCACTTATATCCCTGACTGTCTTCCTGTGGATAGGAGTTTAAAAAAAAAGATAATTCATTATCTTTCTATGTAGACACTAGATAGCCTGATTTTTTAAAAAAAGTCTTTTTGATAGCTTTTAGTTTTGACAGCATTTTTATTTACCAAACATTCAACCTTTAGGAAATAAATACACATATGTAAATGTATTACACACATGATATACAATGTGTGCACATGTATATGCAACATGCATTTGTAAGTATATCAAACATATGTATGTTTTATACACACACACACACACACACACTTACACACATATTCTCCTACTAGAAAGTATTGTAGGGGAGTACAAGTCTTATTCTAAGGAATAAGAGGGGAGTAAGTCTTATTCTATCACCAACAAATAAAGGAAACTATTAAACTGCTTATAGCTGTGATAAAATCTATTCTTTTTTATTGCACCAGCTGATATGATTCAACATATTTTATATCCAGATAGTTGGAGATCTCTAAGAATAAACACAATGTCTACATTGCACCACAACATCTTCCCTTTAAAACTGTCTCAGTTGTATATGAATATTTCTACTCCCTATCATATGGCAAAAAAATTCAAAAGAAGAGAAGAAAGTGGTTTTGCTATTAAATATCATTCATTTGTCAAATATAGCTTGCTAAATAATTAGATGTCAAAAACAAAAGTTGTTTAGTATATCAAGATGCACAAGTCATAACCAGACCTAGCCCTTCAGAATATTTAGTCTGGGAAGTGAGATATACTCAGAGGGTTATGAATAACAAAGATGCTTAACAAAGGTGTATTGAAATCAGTTGGAAACTCAAGTCAACTGCTCAATATTCATTGCTAGCATTTACTTTTTGAAAACAGGCAAAGAGTACGAATCAGGTCTATCTTAAGAAATCATTGAAAATGTAGTCTAATCTTAACAGTTTATTGTTCCTTTTTTTTTTTTTTTAAAGAGTCTGTCATTAAACATTTAACATCACTCTCCTGAATGCTGTATATGATAAGTGTATCTGAGTGAATGTTGGAGATATGAGTAGTAAGAAATCATTTCTACAGGGGCAATATGAAATATTGAAGCGAGTTTAGAAGGATGGATAGAATTTCAATGAGCAGATATGAGGAGGAGACTGGAGGAATTAGTAAGAGCAAAGAGAAGAATGGAAAGTGTAAATGAGATTCAACAAACATTTATTAAATAATCCCTTCCCTCAATGAGTTTATAATAAAATATATTTGTGTAAGAGGCATATACAAAACTATAATATAAATTAGAGTAAGATATTAATTGCAAGTCTTGTGATATCCATCTGGATGAAGCAGAAAGATTTTGTAAGGAAATAGTGGGAGATAAAAGTTAGAAAGGTCATTAGTTTTGTAATTCCCTATAAAATTTGCTTTTTAGAATGAGAGAAAGAAAGAACAGCTCCTTGAGTTCCCTTGATGGTTCTAACATTGACTTCTTGTATAATATAATGAATCAACCTGACTCAGGGAGAGTTTTACACCATGTTGTAGCAATACTTATGCATGTAGCTACATTGTAAGAAATAATGTAATAATTGATTATTTTTTTCCCTTCAAAAGACACTGAGAGTTTCAAATGAAAGGGTTACATTTTAGCTTGTTTAAATTTTCTCATACTCTAGGCCAGACATGAAAATGTTCACAAAATAAAATCAATGAAATCAATTTACATTTTTATTCTATATTATAGCAATGAGCATTCTAAAGTGTCTGACTTTGATATTCAGTTATATAGCTGAGTTAACTTTATAAATATTCAATCCAAGTTATTTTAATAAGCATTTGTTAAGCATCTACTGAGTGCAAAGTTAAAAAGGAGATGGGTCAGTCATGTAGTGAGAATGAGAGATAACCAGTGAATATCCTTTATGCCAACTTATTTACCTTCACAATATCAAGGCATCTAGAGGAAACTTCCTAGTGTATTTATAGGGATCAGAAGTTATGTGGAATAATAAATGGAGACCTGCAAAGGATATCAGAGACTATCTGGTTCAATTCCATGTTACAAAACAGAGAATTGAACACAAGGAGCTTAGG
Source organism: Antechinus flavipes (assembly GCF_016432865.1). Taxonomy (NCBI): domain Eukaryota; kingdom Metazoa; phylum Chordata; class Mammalia; order Dasyuromorphia; family Dasyuridae; genus Antechinus; species Antechinus flavipes. The sequence continues at coordinate 523,156,125 of NC_067398.1, read as the reverse complement.
TGATTAGCCAAATGTCCCACAGGTAGTAGCATAGAAAGGATTTGAACCAGGTTCTCTGTGTCCACAGTCAGCACTCTTTCTACTGTTTAATGCTGAGGAAATTTCCACATTGGTGTGGCCACAGATTCATCAAATCTATGGAATTGTTGTACTTTCTGTAATGAAAAGCAACACAGCTCCAAAGTTGACAATTTGAGGAGATATATAATGTTCATTATGAATTAGTCTATATAGTAGAATATTAGAGATATAAGACTGTAATCTTAATAAAATCGGATGTTTTTGTCTCTGAGCATTTTTATACAAATTCATTGAAAAGAAAATGTTTCCAATCAGCCAGTGAGTATCTAATATGTGGGCCCTGAGATTAAATGAAATATTTTCTAAGCATACATTAATTCTCCTTGGCAACTAATGCTTTGATAAAAGTTAATCATTCATCCCATTTGTTTGTTTATAAAAAAATATACATGTACATACACACATATACACATACATATGCATACACACACACACACATACACATACATACATATATACTTTTGAGGCACTTGGATTAAGTGACATGGCCATGATGACACAGCTAGTAAGCTTCTGAGACCAGTTTTGGCCTTAGGTTTTTCTGATTCCATGGCAAATGTTCTATCCACTACACCACCGCTGCTCTTCATTTACCCTATTTAGAAACTTTGTGGCTTACATAAGGGTATACAAGCTATTATGATAAACAATGTGGCAAAAATCAAGAAGTCACTGCCTTTAGGAAGCAGAGAGAGTCTAGTAGGAGAACCTTGAGTTATGTAGATGAAGGAGGAAAGATAATATACAAATGTGTCAACAATTCAGTTGTAATTAACAAAAAATAATACCTATTATAGGTAAATTACATTGCTGTAATACTGTAATACAATGGACATTATATTGAATTCAATATGAGAAGAGGCTAATGTATTCAGTGAAAGTTTTATAGAGTTGGAACATGTGTTTTAGAGCCATAAATAGCACAAGGCAATATAGGTTTTATAACACAGAACCAATGGGATTTAGTGGAGGCAGTAAATGGGGGTAGGTAGGTAGAATGCTTTCTTATAGGAAGTGCAAAGTTGTTTAAATACTAGGTGGTGAGGAATTATGCTTTATGGAGAAATTTGGTTTTCCTAAATCTCAGATTTAGGATGGGAAGGGCAGAAAGAATATACTTTCATTAGTTAATAGAATCAAATTTTCTTTTTACATCAGGCCTTTTGATTGGGGTCCACTTTTCCTCATTATTGCACTAGAAAAATCGCATCCCAAAGGGGAGGACCATTTATATGTGAGTTGTCTGATGTATCCACATCATCTAACACACTGAGGGTCAATAGCAATGGGAATACAAAATAGCCTTGAAATATTTACTTTTCTCTAGCTTCATTCTTGCAACGTTAATTGTCATAGTCGCAAGAATTCCTAGTTATATCTGTGTTGAAATATGAAGAGGATTCATATAGGTAAATCCCTGATAGAGAATAAACTCTAGATAAGAAGAAACATATAGGCAAAGAAAACATTAGCAGAACAAAGAATAGAGATTTCTAGTTGGAGAGGAAAGTTCAAATATGACAATATTTCTATAATTCTAAACTCTGAAAAGTCTTTGAAAGTTTCTTAATATTAGAGAGACATAATGAAAAGGATATTTTAAGAAAATCTGCAACAGTACTCAGATTGGATTAGAAGATTTTGACAGGGAGAGTTATGGTTATAAGCCTCCTCTGATGGCACAGTGCCAAAATTTTGTGGGGAAAAGTAGAGTTGGAATGGCAAGGACAGATGCAAAAGACCTCACAAAGAAAGACGGCTTGGTCATCAATTATATATTACAGAGAATATCAATGAGGTGCTAAGGGAAAGAAAAATAAGAGATGACTAAAATAATGTCCTAATGGTCTTCATCTCAAATTTGTTTTTGGTTATTTTTTGTTGTTGCTTATAACTGACATTTCCCACTGTCTCACTCCAATGAACTTATACACATACACACACACACACACACACACACAAATACACACACACATATATGTATATATAAAATTAAGCAAAAAATTGAAACAAAACAAAATTCAATGATCCTATCTGCTAGCATATATAATACTTTGCACTGTCATTCACCTGTTTTATTCCTATAGGAAAGAACATGACACCTTCAGTAACCTAACATCTTAAGAGACATTAATATAACTTAGAAAACTGCCTAACTTAATATTGTGCAATGTTCAGAGAAATCAGTTTGTTATGAATCTTTTCTAATCATTCTGAAAAGGAAACAAATTAACCTTGTGAACAATAAGTCATAGAGACATCTGGGATATAAAAAAATAATAAAAATAAAAACATGAACAGCTGTGAAAGTACCTTTCACTTGGTTTTCAACATTTTATCCCTCAAAAAAATGTTGTTCCTGTAATATTTTTCTTAGGTATTTCTGTCAAAAATAAAGATCACATTCTTGTGTTTGCACCTGTCAAAACCAGAATGATTAGATTTTGTTTTCTTTTTTGAAGGCGAATAGGGGCTGTAATAGGTACATATCAACTTTGCAGGATGGTTTTGATATAATAGCTTCTTTTGTGTTGTAACAATGCTTATATAGTTAATGTAAGCCTGGTATGTCACAATTAATTAAGAGTTCCTAAGATATTGTAGAAGAATGTCAAATCCTTCACATTTGGTGTGGAAGTTCAGCAAACAGGAATTGAAGGAGTGAAAACATGAATAAGCCTTATGTGACCTAAGATTACTAAATATAATTTTGGCAATAAAATCTGTGTCTCTAATGCTACAGCAAGTGGGGTTATTGTGGTGGAGGCAGTGTGTGTGTGTGTGTGTGTGTATGTATGTGTGTGTGTTCCCTTTAGACTTTGTTGAAAAATACAAATAAGCAACAGAATAATGGTTATCTTTACCATGCATTGGGAGCTCTTTACTTTAGGGAATCTTTTGGATAAAAGCTGCTTATTTAAATTAAGGATTCACTAGGACTGCTGGGTTGAACATTGGAGAAAGTGCAGGACATGGAATCAGGAAAACTCATCTTCATGAATTAAAAACCAGCCTTAGGCACTTAGTAGCCGGCTGTGTTACACTGAGCAAATTGCTTAATGCTGTGTGACTCAGTTTTTTCATCTGTAAAATGAATCAGAGAAGGAAATGTCAAAGCACTTCAGTATCTTTGCCAAGAAAACTCCAAATGGAATATGGAAATATGAAGAGCTGGAAACAATTGAACATCATCAAAAAAGATTTACTAAATTTGTTTAATCATTTCATTTTTGTAGGATATGAATGTCTGTTTAAGTCAAAGTCATTTTCTTCCTTGTTCTGATTTTCAATGGACTTGAAATAGTTTGAAGGTGGAATCCATATGCAACTGAGAACAATATGAAACCTTATGTCAAACAGCATAAGAAAGGTCTAGTTCTGATCATTGTTATGTAGGCAGGTAGCAAGAAGTACTAGATGAAAGCAAGCTTTCATGTACATGGGGAACAACTTTCCACAGATGTCAACTGTTGTTACTGGCATTCTCATTCATTTTGGGTTTTATGTCCTGGAACTTCTTTTCTTCTCTATCTATAAAAATATGTTCCTTGATCATCCCCATGCAACTGACTTGATCTATAAATCCAACCCTATACTCTCTCCTGAGCTTGTTGATTTTAAGTTAGTAACATCTCTTAGACCTATGCTCTTCTTTTAACTTATTTAGTCAGCATCCTGGTTTAAGTATCACATAAATTATTTTCATTGTTCTCTAGCTTCAAATCTCTGTTCTTTTTAATTTAATCTGAACATCACTGCAAAATTCATATTTTAATAGTATTTTATTTTTCAAAATACATGCAACGATAGTTTTCAACATTCACCTTTGCAAAACCTTGTGTTATGAATTTTCCCCTTCCTCAAGACAGCAGACGATCCTATAAAAGTTAAACATATGCAATTCTTCTAAACATATTTCCATATTTGTCATGTTAAGTAAACAAAAAATCGGATAAAAATGGTAAAAATACACCAAAAAGAGAAAAAAAAGTTATTTATTTGCTTTGATCAAACAATGGTGAAAATCCTGTGCTTTGATCTACATTCAGTCTCCATAGTTCTCTCTCTGGATGTAGATGGCACTTTCCATCACAAGTCTATTGGAACTATCTTGAATCACTTTATTGTTGAAGAGGCAAGTTTACCACAGTTTATCATCACATAATCTTACAGTTACTGTGTACAATGCTCTCTTGGCTCTGCTCACTTTACTCATCATCAGTTCATGCAAGTTTTTCCAAGTCTTTCTAAAATCATCCTGCTCATCATTTCTTAGAGAACAATAATAATCAATTACCTTCATATATTATAACTTATTCAGCCATTCCCCAACTATGGGGAATTCAAGTTCCAATTTCTTGACACTATAAAAAGGGCTGCTACAAACATTTTTGCACATGTGAACCTCTCCCTCCCCCCCTTTTATGATCTCTTTGGACTGAATAAATGAGTACTGACAGTTTTATAACCTTATATAGCCATTTGGGCATAGTTCCAAATTGTTCACCAGAATGGTTGGATCATTTCACAACTCCACTCACAATGCATCAGTATCCTAGTTTTTCTACATCCAACATTGATCATTATCTTTTCTTGTTATGTTAGCCAATCTGAGAGGTATAAACTGGTACCTCACAGTTGTCTTAATTTGCACTTCTATAATCAATATTGATTTACAACACAAAAATTTATATTCATAAAACTGCATCTGACTATATCTTCTTCTTGCTTAAGAAAATCTATGTTTCTCTTTTGTTTCTAGGCTAAAATAAAAACTTCTGTTTTTTTGTTGCTGTTGTTGTTATTTAAAGTCCTTCACAATCTCACCCCAGCATATATTTCCAGACTGCCTAAACATCATTCAACTTCATATACACTATGCTGTAAGGGTATCTTGACTATCTTTTCTAATTGTTGGAAAGTGATCTCAGAGGCAAGGCACTTGAGTAAGGAGAATAGGAATGGGAAAAGTTTTGTTTTGTTTGTTTATTTTTGCAGAAGATGGGATTTGTGAGAAAAACCTTAAAGAGGCAAATGAAGTTAGAAAAGTGAATGATGTACAAAAACACTGGCAAGCATAGAAGTCCAGGTTATTAAAGTTCAGAAGAACCTTAAAAATAATGAATTGTAGTTCTCCCATTTTACAGATGAAAAGAAAAAAACTAAGTTCTAGAAAAATGAAGTTGTTTTTTTTTTAAGTCCCATACTGTTTGTATAATCCAATAATCTGAATTACAAAGAAATTTCTGTATTCCTTCTTGTACTACTACCTTAACCCAAAGGAAATTAAATATATTTTCACACTATGTACTAATAACAAGCATAGGCAGAGAAGTTCTTACCATCGGCACTTTAGAGATGAGGAAACTGACACTAGATAAATAATTGATTTAACAACTAAAAATCAGCAGTGCTGCAGTCTTCTCTTGTTATTCCATCTTTTGCTGTTGTATTTAAAACCACATGACCCCATTTAAGGTTTTCTTGGCAAAAGTATTGGAATGGTTTGTTATTTTGTCTAGCTCATTTTACAGATGAGGCAATAGAGGAAAACAGGGTTTTCCTTCTTAATTATATTAAATTACTTGCAAAGGGTCACATAACTAGTAAATGTCCAAGTTTAGTCTTCTGACTCCAATTAAAATCCTTTATTATAACATGATGATTCCAAAAAAATCTAAAATATTTTCACAACCAACAGTCCTGATTCTTAAAGTCAAGTCAGATATTCAGTTAGTGTGAAATCAATATTACAAATATTGCATATAAATAATTTTTAAAAAATCTTTAAGTGTACCTAGGGCAATAATAAGTTAGAATGTACCTTGTGCCAAACACTGAGCTAAGAGCTAAAGACACAGAAAATGTCAAATTTCAGTCTCTGTTTTCAAGCAGCTTACAATTTAATAGGAAGACAAGGTGCAAACAACTATGTAATAAGAAGGAAGATAAATGATAAATTGAAGGCAATCTTAAAGGGAAAACCTTAGCATTGGTTAAATTGGAAGAGCCTTTTTTAAAAAAAAGTGTGATTTTATTTGATAGGAAGCAAGCCAAGGAGTCTGGAGGTAGAGATGAGGAGCAAGAGAAATTAGATCATGGGAGACAGCCAGTGAAAACCTCCTGAATTGGAAGATGGAATGTTGCATGTAAGGAACATCAGAGAGTTTAAAAAGTCACTGGATTACCAAACACAGAGTACATAAACATTCCAAAAAGGGATGTTTAAGAAAACTAGAAAGGTACAAGTAAAACTTCTAAGTTTTGAAAGGGGCCTGTGCCTGGGCAGCTAGGTTGTGCAGTGGATAGAGCCCCAGTCCTGAAGTCAGGAGGATTTGAGTTCAAATCTGACCTTAGACACCTAATACTTCCTAGCTGTGTGACCCTGGGGAAGTCACTTAATTCCAAAAGCCTCAGGAAGAAAAATGCTTGTGCCTAGAGATAATAAAGAGCTAGTGAACTTTTTTTTTAACCTATGAAAACAGTACCATAGTCAGACCTACAATTTAGCAGGATCAGTTTGATATCTGAGTGGAGAATGGTCTGGGATAAGAGATTTAAGGCAAGCAGACCAACCAGAAGGCTATTTCTGTAATCTAGGAATGAAGTGGTGGGAATTTGTAGCTGGTGATAACAGTGTCAAGAAAAAAAGGGATTCATAGGAATTGATTCTTCAGGTTTTTTTTTTTTTAAACACACTCACATATACTTACACACACCTATTTATGTATAGAGATACACATTCACACATACCTAGCTGTATATCTATCCATCTAGATATAGATGTGCATGTTTTATGCTTTAATAAGCATATATGTATACATGAACATATATATTAAATATAACACAATTAACTTAATTGTAACCCTCTAGTTATCTAAGCAGTAAATATTTAATTATGTAACATCTCTTTGTTTTTTAGTGAGTTATTTCACATAACATCTTTCCTCTACAATGAGTTATATAAAATATTCCCCAGACCACTTGATATAGTACTTTATGAACTATATATGAAGTGGGAGTAATGGCTTCAAGTCAGTGTCCCAGACAACTCTCTAAGATTATAAATTGCAGAAGAGATGGTGATCTTTACTCATATAGGAAATTTTCTATGAAGTACTCCCATAGCCAATAAAATCATAAGCTTGGTAAGTAGAGAAACAAATGAACTCTCAATGTGTTGTAAAAATGAGATAAAACACTAAAAAAAAAAAAAAAAAAGGAACAACCTTGAGTTTATAATCTCATAATAGGAGAGAAGTTAAATTCTTTTTCAGTTGTGTTTGACTTTCTTTGACTCCCTTTAGGGTTTTCTTAGCAAAGATTTCCAAGTGGTTTGTCATTTCCTTTTTTTTTTAAGCTCATTTTACAAATTAGGAACTGAGACAAACAAGTTAAATGACTGCCCAGAGAAACTGAATCACTAATTGTATGAGGTCAGATTTGAACTCAGAAAGATGAGCCTTCCTGACTTCAGCCTGGCACTTTATACACTGTACCATTTAGCTGTCCTAAGCTGTTCAAGATATGCAGTTACAAAACATTAATAGTGTGATGAATGTTATAATTATTCCCTTGAAGCAAACATTTCAAAGGAAATTGCTTATCACCTTGAAAAAGTTCCTTTTACTTAACGGTATGCCTTTGTCACTATTAAAATATTTTTAAACCTAATATACCCAAATTTTAAAAAAGTCACAACTTTATGAGTGAGATGCTTCAATTCTGACCTAGTCTCAATATCACTTTTATTAAAAATAGATGCTAGCTAGCTAAAAAGATTACATGAAAGAAGTATCATATTCAATAAAATGTTTTTTTTTTTTTTTTTTTTTTGTCAAGGAACTATAGAAGACAATTACAAAAGTTAATACAATGGGAAAATATGTCTCTTTAATCTCAGGATGCTATATCTCCATATTAATGCAATGTACAAATTCTTCATGTTATATGCATTCCTTAACCCAGCTTCCTGAAAAATTGATCTAATTGGTAAGCAAAGGGACAAGAGATGTAAATTTATTAGAAGGTTTTGCCAACTCAAAATAAATGCATGAGAAGATGTAGATTTAATGATATGAAACTCAAAATTTAAAGAATAAAGAGTTAGAGCTTTGTAATTGTATTACTCTTTTGTGCCAATACTCAAATTTTAGAAAAGTCCTCTCTACTTTCCAAGTGCTGACTGTGAAAGAAGAAAAAACATGGAATGTATCTGTATAAAATGGCAAAAGCTTCAGATCAATTTCTAAATCAATATCAAGCTTTTAGTTGTTCACCTGATGGTTTTTTAAAATGAAATGCATGCATTTTGTGTTGATTATTTTATTTCTAATGTCACCTTAATTTTTATAGTAAAATAGGAATGCAATAATTTAATAGTGCTGACTGAGCAATATTTCCTTGAATTACCAGTATAGCTGTCTCTGAAAAGTATTGTTTAGGTAATTTTTTTTTTTTTTTTTGGTACTTGCAATGTAGCTTTCAACCCTAACACTCAATTGAAACAGTTTACATAAGGTCATTGAGGATTTCTTGCTAAATCTAGTGACTTTTCCCCCAATCCCCATCATGCTCATTTTTCAATGTTATTGAGTTTCAATAGGAAGTTATCAACTCCCTTTTCCTTAATTGGATTTCAAGAACATGTTATCTATTGGTAGTCCCACCTGTCTGAGTCATCCTTTTAGTCTCCTTTGTAGGCTCATCATTCATGCTCAGATCCAATATATGGGAGTAACTTTGTGCTCTGACTTCAGCTTTTTTTTTTTTCTCATCCTATACCATTTCTTTTCATGATCTCATTATTTATCAGGGGTTTGATTATCATCTGGAGAAAAATGCCCCAAGATCTATAATATATCCAAAACTCTTCTCTCTCATGGCCTCTAGCTTCACATCAAAAAGTAAATACTATCTCAAACTCAAGAAGACCAAAGCAGAAATCATATTTCTGCCAAAATCTATCCTTTAATTTAATTTCCATGTTTCTTTTGAGATTGTGATTATTATTTCAGTCACTGAAGATTACAACTTTCATTCATTTCCTACTTTGTACTGTCATCCACCTAATAAATTGCCAGGTATTCTTGATTTATCTTCATATCTCTTCTTGATGCACATTATATGAATCTGGCCCTTGTCACTTTTTACCTATACTATTTCAAAAGCTCCACATTATTGTCCTTACTTCATTATATTCATCATACTATTGGCCTGCCAAATTAATATCTCATGGCCTGCCATAGCACATGGCTTGTTAATATTTCAGAAGCCTGTACTTTTATGTTTACTATGCTCACAAAACTCCCCTGCTCAAGATCTCTTTTCCTTTAAAATAAAAATATTAGCTTCTTCAATGCATCCCAATTTGTTGTGCTGGAACAACAAATGTTTAACTAAGAAGAAAGTGCAAAGGGACTTTATTGGATGACATAAATGTCAACTATTAAATTATAGTACATGTATCTTCGTCTAAAGGTATATGGAAGGAAATAGGAAGGCTCACTGGCACCTTGCCAAGGGATCTTCTCTAGTTCAACCATAACAATTGCTGTCTGCCCTGGATAGTGAAATTAAGGAATAACAAACTTAATCAAAAGACTTTTCTCATTATCTATTAAAAATAAGCCAGTCAGGCTAAAACAACAAGAAACCAAAACTCAGACCAAAACAAACAAAAAGCCCCTTCTTTCCTCCTTGGATTTCTAGATTAGAGCACATAATAGTAGACTTCATGCTAATGGGGATGGGAAGAAGTAGAAGAATGGAGAAATTTCTCCAATGCTCTTATCTCTTGAACAATTAATTTCAACTAGTAGAAGAAGAACGCAGAAAGCTCAATGTTCTTGCCTAGATTATCTTATGTTTATAGTACTCAAATTCTTCATATCTTTTGACTTTGTTTCCTTTTCTGAGTAAGTTGAAAAACTGGTGTTATTGAGGATTGTTTTTCCCCTTCTCTATTCATTGTGGACATTTACTTTCTGGTGAAGCAAGTTAGAAATTAGCATGCTCTTACATGAACATGAGGTCTTTGAGGACAGATCCTGAGAATAGACTTTCCTCATATCCTAGAAGCATCTAGGTGGACAGAGCTCTAAGACTGAAGTCAATAAGACCAAAGTTTAAATTTGGCCTCAGACATTTATTATTCCATGAGTAAAAAATCTTGTTTCCTGCCCACTTTGTTAAATCACTGCACAGACTTCTATTATCTGAAAATTTGAAAAAAATTTAGGAGAAAAAATTCAACGAGATAGGTAACTCTCCTTCTTTGTTCCTTCTTGTAACAGGTATGTCCTCTTCATGTTACAAACTCCACTTTTACTTCTGAATTTCTCTCTCTCTCTCTCTCTCTCTCTCTCTCTCTCTATATATATATATATATATATATATATAATGAGAAATTATATATCATATATATATGGATGTATCTCTTTCTTAGGAACTTTAATCTCACTCACCTACTTTTTCAATTGGACTGTGATTTATGAATCACTATTAAGAGTGTTTAAAGATAACATTCTTAAAGATTCTACTTATTTATTTGAATTAATTCCCTTTTTTGATGAAAAAAATAGTTTCTTTTGACCTAAACATTCTTGTTTGGTTCTGTTGTTGGTGATGAGTTGTTTTTCAGTCATGTCTCTCATGTGAACCATTTGTAGTTTTCTTAGTAAAGATACTAGAATTGTTTGCCATTTCCTTCCCCAGCTCATTTTACAGAATGAGTAAACTGAGGTAAAAAAATTATCTGACTTGCTCAGAATCACACAGTATCTGAGGTCAAATTTGAATTCAGGAAAATAAGCCTTCCTGACTCAAAGTCTAGCACTCTATCTACTGCATCATGTTTTCTCGGCTTAATATAAATAAAATTTTATTTCAAATATTTTCTTTCAAAGAAGAATAAAGGAATTTCTACATGCAATTTATCAAAACTATTGCCTGAATCAAAAAATTCTGAGCTTTGAAGACTCTTATAATATGTATAAAAAATTCATATGTTTATGGAAGTTCAGTAACCCAAAAATGTATGAAGAATTACTGCTAACAGAAAGATTGTCTGGCTTTCTTTATTTGAACTAGTGGGCAAAGTAAATTGCTGATGCAAAATATTTAGAAAATATTTAATGTCCATTAGTCATCTGTCAAAAACCTGAAACATTCCAGGTAATATAAAACAGAACCACAGACTGTGATGACTTTTACCATGCCCAAGCATAAAAGCCCACGTTCTGTGAGAATAAAATAATAAACTGAGGTAAAGTGTATCTTGCTGCTTATTAGTATAAAGGATTAAAACATGTTTATCCATTGTAATTCAGAAAGGACCACAGAAAATACAGATTTTGAGGACAGAAGGTACATTGGAATCTATAAGGCTTTCCTTTAACTTTCTTCTTGAACACTTTCATTGTGCATTTCATTTTAAATGTCAACATTATATCATTTCACACCAATAACCTCTAAAGGTGACTCCTGTCATTGCCAAGACAGATTAGTAGCATTCAGGGATAAGTGGGCTAGGGAAAGCAACTAATTTTAACCCTTCTTATAAACTATCTAAGACTAGCAAATGTTCCATCTTTGACTCCCGCTAACCCAAGAGAAATTATGATGGTTAATAGTCTGATTCAATAAAAAGAAAGTCCATGATGAGGAAACTATTGATAATTCAGAGAATTAAAATATCACAGGGTTGCAAAGATACATGAAAGACAGCTACAATTGAACTTTTCCTTCTTTTCTCTCTTTTTCCTATTAATTATTTAGCAGTCTCTAAAAATCAGAAAGAGAAACCAATAAAAACAGGACTAGCAGAATCATCCAAAGTACCTTTTCCCACTGAATGAAGTTTGAATATTAGCTAGTCTTCAATTTTCCAGAAATCCTACCTCCATCCTCTAGTATGAATCAACACTATGTCCATGTTTGTCCAGATTCCTGACTCCCTATTCCTAAGGAATCAATCTGTTAGTCAGATAAAAACCCACTAGACTTTAGTGATTTGGGAGAAGATACCTCAAAGCAAGAGGATGACAAATTATACTTGGAGGATCCAATGCACTGTTTTCTATCATTTTCCCTGACCACCCTTCATTTTATGGGACTTCTGACTTACTTTTCTATTTCCTAACCTCCAAGTATCCTTATACTAATATTTTGTTATTCCAGAACTTGCTAAAACCATGTAAGACAATAACACTTCAAACACCCAAAGAATACAAACATGAGTCTACATTTTAGAGTTAATAAATCTAAAACACTTGCAGGTTTAGATAGCATACTTAGTCCAACCTGAAAAAAATCTAGAGTATAGCACTAACTTCCTTCTGACAGTTTTTTTTTTTTTTGCTTTAGATTTGATGTCTTTCTTAACTTGAGAATTAATTCATAGTTCAATTAATTTATTTGTCCAACCTATTTTTTTCTTAAGCTTTAGCTAAATGACAGGGACAGGGACAGGGTCTGAATCTAAACTTTTACTGGGAAAAAGAATCCCTCAGTGAGAAAACTCCCTTTATTAATGCAGTTAGTTACCTCTTCTTCAGTTTATAATGTTGAGTTGCTTAGATTTCTGAGCAGTTAAGTAACTTGCCCAGGGTTAAAGTTCAAGTCTCCTTGGCTTCAAATCATTCTTTCCATTCACCATTTCACACTTCCTTTTAATTGAAAGTATTAAAAATATATATTTTTTTACTGGTTTGACCCTTCCTATTATTCAACTGACATTTTCAAATATTCCAGAAATAAAAGAGGACACGCAAATGGCTGACAGAACAATAGCAGAGGGGGGGGGAAGAGGTTATTCAATTACTTGCAAGGACCATTGAAACTCACAGGTTACTGTTTTGAAGAATCAGATTTACTTCAGAATTAGGAAAAAAACCTACAATGTTTTATATTCCTTCTCTGAAGCAGAAAGTTTGTCTCTTTACAAACATATGGTCTGTTTCTCTCTGCTTACACATTTACACAAAATGTTTCATTCCTTACTTTTGTGGATTGTTATAAGCAGGAATTAGGGAATACCAGCTTAAGAAATTCATTGTGATTAGCACAATGGAATGTGCTAATGGAAAAAATGGAATGGAAAAAAAATAATATTTTTTGATAATTGAATTTTGTGTCTCATTTCCTTTGTTTCAAATGACATAAAAGGTAGCCAATATTTAACAAATGAAAGCCTAACATTATCTTCACCTTAAGTACTATTTTACAAATAATAAAATTTGGCTGTGCTATGGCATCATTCACACAAAATATTGACCAGACTAACTTGTTAGCTATAGATTAGAGATTCTAATTATTCAAGTATTTGGCACAGAAGCCAAAGTCTATACCATTCTTTGTGGAATGAAAGTGGCAGAGAGATAGAGAAGCACATAAAGGAAAGCAAAAAATTCATATACATATTATCCTAAAGTTCTCATTGCTCTGGTAACAAATGAGGTATATGCTTACCTAGAAGGGATTTCAAGCCCTGTGGAAAAAAAGATTATTGTTGAATATTTCACTGAAGTGAGATTTCATTGGCTTGGGTATTCTCTCCACAAATACAGTACATAAGTCCTCTGTAATTTTTTTTTTTTAGTCAGTCTGGTTCAAATCTTATAATAATTAGCTAGGTTATTCCTCAGAATAATATTTAAGAGGCAATCCATCCTGATGCTCAGATAAATTACTCAAATCTTACCTTTGTCAACATAGACATCATTTTAGGAACTATATTGTCTTTCTATATATTAATTTAAAATCTTTGAAAGGGATGATGATGTTCATTTTATAAAACAAATCAATTTGTAATAAATGATTATTCTGTGATGAGTCATCCAATAACTAAGAAGCATTTAATATGAGTCTTTAGAAATAAGTTCCTGGTGGAAATGGAAAAATTTTTAAATATGTATTTTAAGTACTCAAATATTAAGCAATAATATTTTAGATAACCATATGAGACAATATGGACATGTAAGTCAAGGAGTTCATATGAAACATTCATTTGAAACAGCAGATGCTAATGGAATGAATTAGTTGTCTTTCCTTAGTGCCCATTTTTCTTATTTTTTGCAAAATTCTTGCAAATTGTTTCTGAATTTAAAGCATGGTCACATAGTGGTGGGTAAAAAGGTAATACATATAAATTTATTGTGACATAATGTGCATATATATTTAGAACTCTTTTTAAAGCATAGTGATTTTTTTGTTCATATGAGGTAGAAATCAGAGTAGGGCCAAGAAATACCTTCTTGCCTGATATGTTGTAAATATTGAATTCTGAATTTTTATTGTGTGATGTCATTGCTCACTGCAACTACTCATTACATTATAAAAATTGTTAAAGTATTTGAATGATTTTTTATTTAAAATATAAAAAGCTGAATTTTCAAAACTATTCTTTGAAATTTAATTATTAACTTTATTTTTATTATGCTTATATTTAATTATGCTTAGATTCAAAATTATTGAGCTATGTAGAGCTAGTCATTAATTATAAGTAATTATACAGTAAAAAGTCAATTGTATTTTATTCATTTTAACTTGATAATAAAATATATCAGTATATTTTAAATATTAAGCAACCTAAAATAATTTGCAGATAACCTTGACATCAGTGTTTATTTACTAATATTTATTTACTGATAAGAACTATTTACTACTAAGAACTAGATAGATTTCCATAGGTTTTCCATCTTATCTATTTGCATACTAACTTTAATACTGCATATAACTGTCCAAAATATTATCCTAGATATAATATGGGTGAATATTTCACTAAATGATAAAGTACAATCCCTAAATTATTTTGATCTAGTGAAATGCTATCATTAGCTCTGGTTTGCTGGAAGTAACATTTCTGCATGGAATTACAGGATAAAATGGAATTTAAATTCTCTTTTAAAAAAAATAGTAAGTAAAAATTGGTGTTTAGAATCTAGGTAGGAAAGTGTGCTTGTACCAATCTCATACTTTTCTCCTCTAAGGAATACATATTTCAATATGATCAATATTATCATGTTTATGTTATATACTCTTTCTTTCTTGCCTTTTTTCTCTTTTATCTTTCTCCTCTATTTCTGTTTCTGTCTCTGTTTCTCTTCCTCTTCCCTCAATATGTGTATTGAGGTATGTGAGAGGGAAAAATGAATTCTTGATAATTTAAAAGATTTAATAAATAATTATGTGCTGACTCACCAAATGACTGATCAGTGATACAGAAGTCCATCACTTTAATATCAGTAATATCATAGTGGAACTATATATCAATGAATCAATGATGACCATAAATTCAGAAGAATCAAAATTATAAAGAAAAAAAGAGACAAGGTAGATAGAGCCATGTTTTTAAAATGTCTTCAAAATACCTTATTTTTTAAATTGAATTTTAATGTTTTTTCAAATATTTTTTTTTTCTCACATTCCCACTTCCCCTAAATTGGGGGCAAAAGAAAAACATTTTTTTAATATTAAGATATATATTATCAAGAAAAAAGTCTACACTTCCCACATCTCAAAATGTGTGATTATTTTCCTTTGTACTTATTAATCTATTTGAGGATATAGAACTAATAGTGGTATGATTGGGTTAAAGAGTATGCACATTTTAATGACTTTTGAAAGACAGTTCCAAATTGCTTTTCAGAATGATGGGATTAATTCACAAATCCATAGTTGCATTAATTCAATTCAATAGTGATTCCATTTTCCTGGAAACCCCTCTAAATTTATTATTTTCTTTCATTTTTTTTCATAATCATTGCTAATCTCTTTGTTGTGAGATGGAACCTGAAATTTGCTTTAATTTGAAGTTATCTAATTAGTGCTTTGAGATTTTATTTTAAATATCACTATAGATAACTTAATTGTTTTCTTTGTAAATTTCCTAATTATCTCTTTTGACCATATCTCAATTGGAGAATCTGCAGCATGTTACAAAGGATATGTTAGAGGTTATGTAAAATATAATGTTGAGAACATTTTGCCTCCATAAAAATCAGGAGATATTGTCATGATAAGATAATGAGAGATATCAAATTCACAACCTGAATGACACCATGGAACTTCTGAGATGTTAGAAGAAATAAACAAAAGCCTCCAATAGTTGGGTGAATTCACTATTCATGATTTATGAAAAATTATTATGTAGGCTGGAGAAGATATGGAGGAGTTTTGATCTGTATCAATAAAAGGATCACCTAAATTGATAATATTGTGAATCCAAAATATCAAGATAAGTACCTGCACAATCACATTTCATTAGGAATAAAAATGAACTAATATAATTCTATAAGTAGGGTTTTCTTCAGTTAAGTCTGAAAGATTTTCTTCTACCTTACTAGATACCATAATTACTGGGCTGAGATCCTTAGAAATAATATTATATAATTTAAAGGACACTGGTCTGAGAATCAATTGGTGTTCCAGTACTGAATCTGCCACTAATGAACAAGTAATAACTTTTATTTTTTTAATACAAATTGCTTTATGAATCATATTGGCAAAGAAAAAATCAGAACAAAAGGGAAAAAACTATGTGAGAATTATTTAAAAATCAGTAAAAAGACATGAACACAGCCTGTGTTGATTTACATTTAGCCTACATAGTTCTTTTTCTGGATGCAGAAGGCATTTTCTGTCCAAAGTGATTGGGATTGATTTGAATCACTGAACAACTGAGAAGAACCAAGTCTTTCACAGTTGATCATTGCACATTCTTGTTGTTATTGTGTATAATGTATTCCTGTTTCTACTTGTTTCACTCAGCATCAGTTCATGTAAATTTTTTTAGGCCTTTATAAAATGAGCTTATTCATCATTCTTTATACAACAATAATATTCCATTATCTTCATAGACCACAACTTGTTCAGCCATATCCCAGCTGATGGGCTCTACTTATTTTTCAATTCTTTGCTATCACAAAAAGAGCTGCTACAAACATTTTTGTATATGTGGGTCCTATTCTCTTCTTTATGAGTTCATTAGGGTACAGATTCAGTAATGGCATTGCTGGGTTAAAGGGTATGTAGAGTTTTATAGTCCTTTGGGTATAGTTCCAAATTGCTCTCCATAATAGTTGGATCATTTCTGAACTCCACCAACAATGTATTAATATCCCAGTTTTCCCACATCTCTTCCAACATTCATCATTATCTTTTCCTGTCATCTTAGTCAATCTGAGAGGTGTACCTCAGAGATGAATTAATTTACATTTTTCTAATCAATAATGATTTAGATAATTTTTTTTCATATTTTAATTTCATCATGTGAAAATTTTCTGTTCATATACTTTTACCATAACAACTTTTCTAGAAGTTAGTTCTCTCTTCTGTAAAATCAAGGACCTAAACTAGATAAATTCTAAGAAGTAGTCCTTTGAACACAACTGATAAACCTCAAAAACCTATTCCCTGCAGCATCTCATTTTTAAAGGACTGAATCTCCCTCACTTGTCAAGATTATACATGCAAGGGACTATGGAACAAGAGCATGGACCAAGCCACTTTGACCTGCCCCATTTCTGATCTAAGCTGGTGTGCCCCTCCTTAGTCAATGTGATATCTTTCTCTCCATCCTGTTCCATCATATTTATTTTCTTTTTAAAATTATTTTCTATTTTTTTGGTTTTACATGTATATTTACTTTTTTACATATTTTCATATGAATCATATTGAAAAACCATGAGAAAGAAAAATGAAGGGGAAAAGAGGTGAGAATAATATACTTCAATCTGAATTCTGTCTTCAAAGTTGTCTTTCTACAGAGAATGGTATTTTCCATCTCAAGTTTGTTAGAATTATCTTGGATAATTGATTTGCTGAGAAGAGGTCAGTCTATCATACTTGATCATCACAGTTTATTGTGATAAACATCACAGTTTATTTGTACATTTTCCCGGTTTCAGTTTGCTTCACTCAGCATTA
Source organism: Antechinus flavipes (assembly GCF_016432865.1). Taxonomy (NCBI): domain Eukaryota; kingdom Metazoa; phylum Chordata; class Mammalia; order Dasyuromorphia; family Dasyuridae; genus Antechinus; species Antechinus flavipes. Next base: position 523,138,116 of record NC_067398.1, on the reverse strand, counting down.
GTTCATGTAAACCTTTCCTCGCATTTCTAAAATCAGCTTGTCCATGATTTTTTTAGGAATATTACTTCCATATATCACAATTTATTCAGTCATTTCTCAATTGATGGATATTCCAATTGCTCCTACCACATTAATGCCAAATGTAGTAAAGCTACCTCATTGGCTTAAATCTATTGAATCTTAAAATTCCTACTTTCAAGAAATCTATAAGATTCAGTGATAGAGGAGGATTATAGCCAGTTTATCACCATACTTTGCTGTTCAAATGATTTCTTACAATAATTGCACTAAATTGTGTCTCTAAATACTTAATTTTGAAATAAATTCTTCCTCTAGTGCTAATGATATTCTCAATAGTTTAATATAGCTGCCAAGTACCTCATCACAACACAATTTATTTAAGCTATGACAAGTTACTGTTGAATTACTTTTGATACTCATTTTAAATATATTGCTCAGATTAGTATGCAGGCCATTAACATATGCCACAAATATAATAGCAAAAATAATTCTGCAAGCTTCACTCTCACCTGTCTCTACTATTTACTGTATTGTAAAAATGACTAAAGTGATACTGATCTAATAACAAAGTGCCTATTTGTATATCTATCTCAGTATTTTTTGATGTGTGTGGTCGTATAAAGTTTAAATAAGAACAATTGTATGGATATTCTACATACATCTTATTTTTCATTTAAATTTTTCAGTGTTATTTTTTATTTAATCTTTTGAGTTTATTATGAATGTACTTATACCTAGACTGAGGGAAGATTCTAGATTATTAGAAAAAAAGCATTTTATGGAAAAGAGCTATTATTACTAGCCAGATGAAGAGAGAGAATCTTAGTCTTTTAGTATCAATATCTACAGTACCTGAAGTAAAACTAAAAAGCAACATGGTAGAGTGAAAAGAATTCTGGACTTAAAATCAAGATAGAATTTGAATTCTGTCTCCTACTTACTATTTGATAATACCTTTATTTCTCTGAATTTTAATTCCTTCATTTGTTAAACAGGAAAGAAATGATTACTTCACAGTGATATTGTGAGGGAAAAACTATAAAATATGAAAATGTTTTATAAAAGCTAAGTTTATATTACTGATGTTAATAAAACATAAACATTCAAGAAAAATCACCATTCAAGAAAAGACCCAGTCAAGAGGCACTGTAGGGACAGCATGAAGAACAAATACAGGATAGTAGATCTCATAGCTTAGCAGATAATTGGACTTTTGTGGGGCAATTGAAATCAAATATAATAGTCTTATGCAATTCCACCTCTAAAACATACCCCAGGCCTTACTAACAATAGATACCCTGTATACTTTTGTCAGAACAAAGACACTGTTCTTGAATAAAAGTCTGATTTTGTTTCTGCTATTGATTTGGCTTTTATTCTTGAGGTAAACTTTGGGAAGGTAAGAATCCTACTACAATATGTTATTCATTATTTTTGTACCTTGAAACTTGATAGGAAGAAGAAATGGGAAGAGAAAAGGGAATCTGATGAAGATTATGTTCAAACTAATATAGAGTTACAGGTGAACTCATACAGGATACAAATACATCCAAACCCTCAGCCCTGTGGATGGGTACTTAGAGATGAATCCAAAGCAGTAGTTTTTCTAGGAATGGATATTATTTCAAGTAGATTCTGTATCATAAATGTAAAAGGTGATCATTGGTCACCTAAATAGAGTGCCAGATCTGGAGTCAGGAGGATGAGTCTTCCTTAGTTCAAATATAGTCTTAAACACAGATTATGTGATCTTTAACAAGTCACTTAATCCTGTTTGACAATTTTTTTCTCTGTAAAGTGAGCCAAAGAAGGAAATGTTGACCCATTCTAGCATCTTTGCCAAGAAAATCCCGAATGGGGTCATGAAGTATCAGAAAGGACTAAAAAACAATTGAATAACAAGCAAAGGATTATTTGACTCTTAATGAAAAATCTCCTTGACTTTAGGTTTTCTCTTTTATAGGAAAAACTGTAAAAATGATCTGGTTTGTATTACCAACTTTGATTCTCCATGTCCCTTGTTTAATCTTTTGGTGTATATCTTTCTAAATTTATTTTCATTCTGAATGTAAACCAAATAAAATGAGGATTTTTATATGCATAGCAGAATAGGAAAAAATAGATTATAGTTCTCTTTTCCACATTTTGAGGATAAGAGGTTCACTTTCCCTATAATCTAGAAAATGTGTAAAGTTTTTTGGCCCTTCCTTTGTTCCACAGACTGAGACTGATTTTTTTTTCTTTTTTCTTTTATGGGGTTTTTATAATACCTTATTGTAAAATATGGATTATATATTTGGTTATAGGCTCTGTGTAATCTATGGGCCTTCATAGGTCATTTACGGCTTCTGTGTGATTCCCCCCAAAAAATCTCATTTATATTGAAATTATAATGGAGAAAGTTATGATATAGAAGAGATAACTGTACACAGAGAGCTGCTGGTCACCATCTCTTAAGTAATATTTGTTTTTATTTTAAAGTTACATAAGTTCAACTTGTACCTTTTGAAACTGGCCTCCTTGTCTGATTTTTTTTTCCTTGTCAAATGGGCATTTGTGTAGTTCTGTTTTTTACTTAAGAATAGAATTAATTCTCATAATTTATATTTTGAAAACAAGCAGTTGAATTTGAACAAATGGGTATTAATTGCTTTTAATGCCTTCTTTTACTTTCCTTCCTTCCCTCTATCCTTCCTTACTTCTTTCCTTCCTTTCTTCTTTCCTTCCTTCTTTCCTCCCTCCCTCCCTTCCTTCCTTTCTCCCTCCTTTCCTCTCTTCTTTTCTTCTTCTTTCCCTCCCCCTTCCTTTTTTATCTTACTATTAGAGATTCTAAGATGTGCCCAAATAATATTTAAACTTTTAAAAACTATTTTAAACTTAAATACAAAATAAGAAAACTTATTCATTTATTAATCATTTCCATGTACACAGTAGAGCTTGAGAAGATTCAATATAAAAGAATGATTCTACATTTCAAGAAAATCTATATAATGAATACTATACATAATTTTCAAAATTTTCTCTGTTGCCTTATAAGTTTTCTTTTGTTCCCTGATATACAATTTTTGTTTATTTTTTGCCCTCCCTCCTCCCCCAGGCTACAATTAAGAAGGGATATATGCACAAACACAATACACACATATCTGTGGATATATGTACATATACATACATACATATATATAGCTGTCTATAAATATAGACATGTATACACATATACATTCATACCCACAATTGTAAGATCAATCTAAATTTATTTACACTTGTCATCTCTTTCTCTGAAGATGGATAACATATTTCTTCACAAGTCCAATTCTTTCTTTAATTTATCCAAATCACCTAACTTATTTTATATTCTTCTAATTTATTGCATTTCTTCTACTCTTGGCTAAAAATGTTTTATTTATACCAAAAAATAAATTAAAATAATCAAAATTACCCATTTGCATTTTAACAATGCTCTCACCTTTTTTCAAATCTTTTGTTTTCAAAATAACTAGCTGTTTGACTAAATTTAATGCTAACTTGTTTATTTCCCTTATAATACAGGCTAATCTAGAATATTAAATTTGCTTGTTTATTATTAAGACAACTGTAATTTCTTTTGCTTTTTCTTCCTAATAATTCTGTAAGACAGGACCTGGATAAAATGTAATCCCTTTGAGGGTAGGGAATGTTTTATTTTTTGTCTTTATATTCCTCAAGTTTCTTCAGTGCCTAATATATAGTAGACACACTCAGAAATAACATTTGCTGCATATATAAATGTTAAATGAAATAGTTGTCAGGGAACAGAATATATGTCTGCTTTTCAATGATAAGCCAAGCTTCATTAATGCATGTATCTAATTAGATTATATTCAGGATTGTGCAATTTTTCTCCATTGAAAATATTAAAGATCATCAATTAATAGTAGAGTAGCACTAGTCTATGTTAGTTGAGAAAAGGATCTCACTGATTAAAGTATCTTTGAAGATTTTTTTTAAAAGCATTAAGTCAATTAGTTAATAAAGTCAATTTTCAAAGTTATAGATTCATTTCTGAAGTTTTCTGTGGTAGTGGTCAGAAAGATGCATTGGTTTGGTTTTATTCACAGTTTCAAAAATATTCTGCATGGAAAGTTTAAAATCAATTAGCATAGGACTTCAGATAAGAAGAATCATACACATTTACTAATGCAAAATCAATGACACTAGCAGCAGACTGTCCTGTCAAGTGATTGAAGATGTTTTTATTATTTAATGGTTGATATTAAGTAAAAGCAATTTTGTGGCTTTCCATCAATACCAACAAGAAAAATATAAGTAATGAAGAATTTAATAGGCAATATCTGGCATCTTCACTTCAGTGAAATAAATTCTCATTTTATTGCTCCCTGTGTTTAATACCGATATTGGGATTTATTTATTTTAGTTTCCAAATTTTAGCCAAAATGAGTCTAAAATAATAATAAGTTCTTCCAACACAAACTAGAATATTAATCTCCTAGGAGAGTAATAGTTGGATGAAATTTACATCTAATCAGCCTTATGGCTCCATCTTCCATTAGACCTATGTGCTACAACATTGATTTAATAAAACCACTATCTAGACAAGGCAGTTCAATCACTTAGAGCATTACTAGCTAGAAAATGCTGCTGCCACTGCTATTTCCATGATGAAGACTAGAAGTAATGAAGACATTTTCCATTTATTTTGCTATCGAGCAAATAATAGCACCTTCACTATCTCCATAGCAGAACAATTACTGAATAGCATTTTCATCTAGAATACAATTCTTTGGCGGCACTTTTGCTTAAATAACTACTATATTATCTGTAGATGGAGTAAAAAATTCCTATCTCTGTCCATGTGTGTCTTTAGGTCCTGTAGGCCATGGGGGAGGGGCCAAAATGGAGTTTTACTTATTCTAATTATGTTTTAGATAAAATTTATGAATATTTACAATCCACTTTTGCAAAGATAGTTGTTAAATTGTAAATGGGTTGTATTTCTTGCATGATTGAGTATCTAGAAGAAAAAAATAGGGGAAGAAGATTAAAATTAAGATAGTCCTTTGTGGGAAAAGAGGATCTGGGGAATAGCAGAGAAGGAATGATTATTGTTAAATATTTGCACAATAGGGTCACTAAGAGGAACATGTTCTATATTAGAACTATTTGTATTTCACAAAAGTGATAGTAAGCCCTGTCTGGAAAATATATATACAAATCCAAAATGTAAATGTGAGTCATTTAATATAATGTATTAATAATGGGATTTACTATCTCAGGAGAAAGAAGCAACCCATCACCATTCCCATTTGTGAGAAGATAAATTAAAAAGAATTATTGCATCCTGTCTAGGAAACTGTTAACATAACTAGACTGTTAAAAGTTGTTGTTGATTTTGGCACCCATTGTTTGCAAAGTAATACATATATTTTGTCACTTTTGTTTGTATCCAGCACCTACAACAACACTTTTCATATTCATATTGTTTATATTGGTAAAACATAAATAAATGTTTTAATAAATAACTGATTCTGTGTTGCTACAAGAAAGGAATAGCAGCTCAAGAAGCATTTATTAATCATCTGCTATTTATATAAAATTTTAGGCATTTGAATATAAAATGAAAATAAAATTATTTATATACTCTTCAGAAGATTATGGAGGGAAAAGTTCCAGCAGGTACACCAATAAATACAATACAAGGAAGGGCTGATAGGAGAAAGAGACAGATGTAGGCAATGTACCTTATGAGATTTTGAGAAGGGAGAACGAGGTAATAAGGCAAATCTCATGGAGGGGAGTGACTTTTCAGCTCAACCCAAAAGTAAGGAAATATTCTGAAAATATGAAATGAGAGGGCAATTCAAATGAGCAAAGACACAGAGAGACAAGAATATTAATGTTTATAGTGCTTTCTCTGTAGGGGTGCTGATAGAAAGAGTAGGATTATTTTTCTCTTAGGAAAAGGAACTGAAAGATCAAAAATGAAAGCATATGGGTTAAAAGAGCCCTGAGAATTTTGAAGGGTGGTGGCAGAGAATGGATTAGTATTGCAAAGGTTCATTATTTTGAACTTATTTTCCTTTTTCTTCTAATAATTTTATATTTCTCAGTTATAGATAAAACCATTTTTTTTTACATTTCTTTTTAAAATTTTGAATTTCAAATTCTCTTCCTTCCTCTGCTGCACTGAGAAGTATTTCCTTTTGTATCACTCTCATTTCCCTTCCCTTTTTCACTTGATATTCAAATTCCTTTTGAGCTCTTCCATGGCCTGAGACCAATTCTTATTTTTCTTGGAGGCTTTGGATGTAGGAACATTGATTTTGTTATGTTCCTATAAGTATAAATTTTGATTGTCCTTGTCACTATACTCACTTTTTATGTTCAGAAACTTTTTCTATTGATTGCTTATTTCCCCAGCCTATTTTGTTGGTGTAGGTCTTTATTTCCATGGTGGAGAGTTCAGTGTTGCAAGTTTCAGGAGCTTTGTGTGGCTTTTTTTAGAGCTCCTTCTAGGAACCCTTACTGTGAACCAGCACAGTATGAGCAAACAAGAAGGTCCTGACTCAATCCCAGAAAAGAAATCCCTATAATCTTTCTCTGAGCAGGTAGATGATTCTACCACCTATGGACTGAAATCTTTTGAAGCTGATGTTGCTCTTGCCACTGCTGTTGATTCAAGGCTCCCCAAAGCCTGTTCTGGCTTTGTGACATCCGAGTCAGCACCTTGGATACCTTAGAATCAGCCAGAGTCCGGATAAGCAAAAGTCCTTGATCTTTATTCTTGGTCTTTTGGGGTAGCATTCAGGGGAATAGACACAGGAATCTTCATACCTTCTTTCTCTCTCCCTACCGCCAAAAAGTAACTCTTCCTTGTCTTACTCTACCTTCTAATCCCCTCTTACAATTCTCTGTCTATACCAACAGATTAAGCCAGCACTGAATAGTGGGGCGGGCCATTTTCCAAGCATATGCTAATAGAGTATTGCCTAATAAGTAATTAGTCTTAAGTGCTGGGTTGTCCAAATGCATTTGCTCAGAGTTTTCAGACCTTTCTACTGCTTTGTTGAGCAATCCCTCACACCCTAATGCAACAAACCTTTCCTGCCAATCTTTCAAGTTATCTTTGGCATTTGTGGATTGAGAGATGTGGAAATCACCGTACTGTGACATATTCAGAGGCCCCAGGACCTTCTTCTGGTTTGTTGAGGGTTTGGATATTCTGGCACAGCCTGCATCATGATTGTTCTCCAAATTCATCCTCATGCAACAGATCCTTCCTGCTGAACTTCCAAGCCTTCTTCCACTGGAAAATTGTTCTAATACTCTAAAATCTGTTTTGAATCATTATTTAAAAGTATTTAGAGAGATTTAGGGGAGAGTTCGGGACTTCCCTCTATTTTTAATTTAATATAACTATAAATAATTGCAGCTTTGTTTGTCTCACTGACCATGTTAAGGACTGGCATGACTGGACAGAATCTGCAGAGACCTAGAGATAGTGAAGAGTTACGATTCCAAGGATTAGAGCCTGGTTGACTTGACAAAAAATTGTTGAGTATAGTATGCTTCCTCCCTTAATTAGTACACGAGCTTTTGGTAATTGGAGACTGTCTTAATTTTCTCTTTCTGTCTCCAGATTTGTACCTGAAACATTGTTTAAGTGCTTACAGAAACCTTTTTCATTCCATCACAGTCCACCAGGAGGATGCCAGGGGTTGGACAGAGAGGGAGGAAAATAGATTCAGAAGAGAAAAATTTTAAATTATTGGCCTATCTGAAGGCTGTGACCAAAAAAAGATCCTGGACAGCAAAACTGCCTCAATATTCCAGAAACAGAAGGAAAAATACTCACTGAAAAAATCTATTGTTCTTCTCTGGAAAGAGATCCCACAAGGCAAATTTCAAGGAACAATCTTGCAAAACTCCTGAAGTATAATTTCAAGGAAAAAATACTGCATGCAAACAGACAAAAGCAATTCGAATATCAAGGAGCAACAATCATGATTCCTCAGGATCTGGCAGGTTCTACAACAAAAGATCATATTCTGGAAAGCAAAGGACCTGGGGTTACAACCAAGAATTAACTACATTGTGGTAAGAGTGAACATCATCTTTCAGGGGAGGAGATGGAATTTCAATGAAGTAAGAAACTTAAAGTCATTTCTATTGGAAAAAAAAAAGATCTAAACAGAAAATTTAATCTACAAATACAGGGCTCAAAAGAAGCATAGGAAGGTAAACAGGGAAAATATATTTTATTTAAAGGTAGTAGGTGAAGTGTATTAAAAAAATACTATTAAGAGAAGGGGATAAGGGTGATAGGAGATAAAGTATTAGGTGGGGTGGGTAAAAAAGCACAAGAATAAGGCTAGGGTAGAAAGAACAAAAGTATATACAGGAGAGAAAATAGTATGGAGGAAAATACAGAGCTGGTAATCATAATTGTTAATGTGAATGGGAGGAACTCTCCTAAAACAAATAGCAGAGTGGATTAAAAAACAGAATCCTACCATATGTTGTTTATGAAAAAAAACACATTTGACACAGAGAGACATACAGAATAAAGGCAAATGTCTGGAACAGAATTTATTATGCTTCAGCTGAAATTTAAAAAAGCAAGGGTAGCAATTCTGATCTCAGCAAAAGTAAAACTAGATCTTATTAAAAGAAATAAGGAGGGAAAGTACACTTGATAAAGAGTACAGTAAATAAACAAGGTAGTAACAATACTAACTGAGCAGGCAAATTCCTAGAGAAGATTTTAAGCCAATTAGAGGAAGAGATAGACAGTAAAATTATTCTAGTGGGGAATCTCAGCCTTCCCCTCTCAGAATCAGACAAAAATCTAACCACAAAATAAATGAATAGGGAGATTAATAGAATCCTAGAAAGCCAAGATATGATAGACCTCTGGAGAAAACTGAATAGGGACAGAAAGTGATACACCTTTTTCCTTTCCAGTACATGGCAGCTATGCAAAAATGGACCATGTATTAGGACATAAAAACCTCACAATCAAATATAAAAAAGTAGAAATAGTAAATGCTTCCTTTTCAAATCACAATGCAACAAAAATTATGTTCAATGAAGGACCAGGGAAATATATACTAAAAACCAATTGGAAATTAATAATTTAATTGTAAAGAATGAGTTGGTCAAACAACAAATTCCAGAAACAATCTATAATTTCATCCAAGGCAATGACAATAATGAGACAACATACAAAAAGTTAAGGGATGCACCCAAAGTACTCATTAAGGGAAATTTTATATTTCTAAATAGCTACATAAATAAAATAGAGAAAGAGGAGATCAATGAAACAGGAATGCAACTAAAAAGCTAGAAAAAAGACAAATTAAAAACCCTCAATTAAATACCAAATTAGAAATTTTGAAACTCAAAGAGATCAATAAAATAGAGACTATGAAAACTATTGAACTAATAAACACAACAAATAGTTGGTTTTATGGGGAAAACTTACAAAAAGATAAACTTTTGGTAAATTTGATCAGAAACAGAAAAGAAAAACAAATCATCATCAAAAATGACAGGCGTGAACTCACAAGCAATGAAAAAGAAATTAAAGAAATCATTAGGAGCTGTTTTGCCCAACTCTATGGCATTTTCTAACAATCTAACTGAAATGGATAAATATTTATAAAAACATAAACTGCACAGATTAACAGAAGAGGAAATTACTTAAAAGGTCCCATTGTAGAAAAAGCAATTGCCTAAGTCATTAATGAACTCTCTAAAAAAATCTCCATGGCCAGATGGATTCACAAGGGAATTTTATCAAATACTGAGATGTTTAGAAGGCAATCTCAAGGAAATCATAAAGGAGAGAAAAGACCTGCATGTACAAAAATATTTGCAGCAGCTCTTTTTGTAGTAGCAATTAATTGAAAAATGGGTAGATGCCCATCAATAAGGGATGGCTGGAAGTAAGAATGTTATTGTTCTATAAAAAATGATGAACAAGCTGATTATAGAAAGACCTGGAGATATTTACATGAACTGTTGCTGAGCAAAACAAACAGAACCAGGAATACAGTGTACACAGTAACAGCAAGAATGTGTGATCAACTATAAAATACTTGGTTCTTCTAAGTGGTTCCGTGATTTGAAGCAGTAGCAATAGATTTTAGACAGAAAATGCCATCTGCATCCAGAAAAAGATCAAAGGAGATTAAATCAATACATACTATGTTCACTTCTTTTTTCTATCTTTTTTTATTTTTTTCTCTTTCATCAATTTTCCCTTTTGCTCTGATTTTTTTCTCCTAACATGATTCATAAAACAATGTAAATTTAAAATAAGTAAACTTAAAAAAACGGGGAAAAGTTTACTGAACCTCATTCCTCATGAAGATACAGAAAATGGTTTATAAGGAGTATATTTTATATTTATATATTATATATTTATCATATGTATTATAATATTTATAAGGAATCTAATTCTTTTTGAAAATATTACTAATATGAACCAAAGAGGATAGGAAAAATAGTGATTACAGCTAAACAATAAAATACGAAGTTTAATTTTCCAAAAAAGTTGCCAAATTAGTTGGAAAAATTGATAGTTTAAACTATCAAATCACAGATTCCTAAGTTTTTATGCTGTGACTATGACTGCCCACTTGTGATTAATAGATATAGAGCAGAGATTTTGAATCTGATATTCATGAACTTATGATATTATTTGATTACTATATTTCTGTATAATTGTTTTATTGCATAATTCTATATATTTTATTTCATGCATTTAACATCATTATTCTTAGAGAGTTTCACTGACTTCACCAGACTGCCAGTGAAGACACAGAATAAATTAAAAACCTCTCAAAGGTAGACAATACTTATAGATAGCTCATCTTTTACTACTTTAGGATTCCATAAAATTGAAATACATATAGAAAATAGAGGAAATATCAAACCAAATTTGAAAACCACTTGTGGAATAAAGCTCTAACTGATTCAAAGCCAGAATTTAAAATTTAAAATATTTCAAAAAAAGTTTTGAATCCTTATTTTTTATAATAATACAACATTTTTAATGTATTTGCTTTTAATACACATGGCTTTATGAATCATGTTGGGAGAGAAAATCAGAGTAAAAAGAAAAAAAAACAGAAAAAAAAAGTGAACGTTGCATGTGTTGACTGACATTCAATCTCCATCGTTCCTTTTCTGGATGCAGATGGCATTTTCTGTCCAAAGTCTATTAGGATTACTTTCGATCACTGAACCACTGAGAACAACCAAATCTCTCATAGGTGATCATCACACATTCTTGCTTTTACTGTTTATAATGTATTCCTGGTTCTGCTTGTTTCACTCAGTATCAGTTCAAGTAAATTTTTCTAGCCTTTATAAAATCAGCTTGTTCAAAAATTTTTATAGAAAAATAATATTCCATTACCTTTATATATCACAACTTATTTAGCCATTCCCTGATTGATGGGTATTTATTCTTTTCCTAGTTCTAGTTCTTTGCTACCATAAAAAGAACTCTTACAAACCTTTTTACACATGTGGATCATTTCCCCTCCTTTGTGATTTTTTTTTTTTTTTTTTGGTGGCATACAGACCCAGTACTGGCACTGCTGGATCAAATAGTATGCACAGTTTGATAGCCCTTTGGCCATAGTTCCAAATTGTTTTCCACTATGTTTGGATCATTTCAGAACTCTACCAACAATGCATTAGTGTCCCAGTTTTTCCACAGCCCTTCCAGCATTTATCATTATCTTTTCCTGTCATCTTAGTCAATCTGAGAGATGTGAAGTGATACCTCAGAGTTGTTGTAATTTGCATTTCTCTAATCAAGAGTGATTTAGAACATTTTTTCATATGACTCTAAATAGTTTTAATTTCATCATCTGAAAATTGTTCATATCCTTTAACTATTTATCAATTGGGGAAGGATTTACATTCTTATAAATTTGACACAGTTCTTTATATATTTTTGAAATGAGAGGGCAGCCAGGTGTCGCAGTAGAGAGAGCACCAGCCCTGAAGTCAGGAGGACCTGAGTTCAAATGTGATCTCAGATACTTCTTAGCTGTGTGACCCTGGGCAAGTCACTTTACCCCAATTGCCTCAGCCAAAAACCCCCCACAAAGAATTAGATATATTAAAAAAAATGAGACCTATATCATTAACACTGGCTATAAAGATTTTTTCCCCAGCTTTGTACTTCCCTTTTAATCTTGTTGCTATTGGTTTTGGTTGTGCAAAACCTTTTTAATTTAATATGACCAAAGTTGTCCATTTTGCATTTTATAATGTTCTCTAGTTCTTCTTTGGTCATAAATTCCTCCCTTCTCCATAGATATAACAGATAAATCATCCCTTGCTGTCCTAATTTGTTTATGGTATCATGCTTTATGCCCAAATTATGTACCCATTTTGACTTTATTTTGGTATGGGGTGTGAGATATCAGTCTATACTGATTTTCTAACATTTCATTTTCCAATTTTCCCATCAAATGTTGAATTCTTATTCCAAAAGCTGGAGTTTGGGGTTGCTTCTGAATCTTTAAAATAACATTTTAGTAGATATGTGAAGATGATACTATTTATAGACAAATTTAAAGTGATATTTTGTAATGGGCTGAAATTGAGTTGATGCCCTGAGGTCCCAGCACTTAAGGCTAATTACCAATTGGACAATACTCTATTAGCATTTGCTTGGAAAATAGTCCTCCCCACCACTCTGTGCTGGATCGATCTGTTGGTGTATAGAGAGATTTGGAAGAGGGATTAGAGGGTGGAGTAAGACAAACCAGGTGACTCCTGGCCCAGAGAGAAAGAAGAGAGATGTGTCCTCTAAGTCCATTCCTCTGATTTCGACAAAGAATAAAGACCAATGGCTTTTGCTTATCCTGAGTCCAGCTGATTTTAAAGTATCCAGGGTGCTGATTCTAAAGTATCCAGGGTGCTAACTTGCTCTTCACAATATTTAGTATAGTAGCCAAATGGAAAATTTTGAAAAAAAAAAAAAACAATTTTCTTTTAGAAATTATGTACTCATATTTCTTGTATCCTATGTGAAATTTCTATGCTAGTCCATTAAAAACTGACTATGCCATTGGTTAGTGATAGCCACCTCTTCACCTTACTTTATATTCATTAGACATGAGTGAATAATTTGCTCCCATAAGTTAGAAATTGTAGTTAGTCTCAACTAAAGTTTGAAATTATAATAGCAGCCAAGGACCAATTTCAGGACTTAACAGCAGTTGGAATTAGAAAATAAAAATAAATCAGTAATTCTTAAATACTTTTAATATACTCAGCTTCTTTTTATTACTTCTTGATTACAGTTCCAAAGAAACCAGTTGTAATAGGATTGAATTCTACTCCAACAAGTAGGAGTCCCAAGATCCTTTCTATTTCCTCCTCCAACAATAATTAAATTTCATTAAAGGGAGACAAAGCTGTTCCTAGGATCTGATTAGCCCCATTTTCCCTTTTGGGATTTCCTGATCCCCTAAGGTCATTAAAAAATATCACAGACATAGGGAATGTAAGCATCTTAGACTCGGTAGGTGCCTGAAACTTCTTGCTCCAGATACCCCAATGAAGTGTTGACCAAATAAGTTTCATAAGTTAAAGTTGAAAATAAGAAATTCTACACAATCTTTTTTGTATCTTTGCTGTTTTTTTTTTTTTAAATTAACTTTTTATTGATAGAACTCATGCCAGGGTAATTTTTTACAACATTATCCCTTGCATTCACTTCTGTTCCAATTTTTCCCCTTCCTCCCTCCACCCCTTCCCCCAGATAGCAAGCAATCCTTTACATATTGAATAGGTTACAGTATATCCTGGATACAATATACATGTGCAGAACCAAACAGTTTTCTTGTTGCACAGGGAGAATTGAATTCAGAAGGTATAAATAATCTAGGAAGAAAAACAAAAATGCAAGCAGTTTATATTCATTTCCCAGTGTTCTTTCTTTGGGTGTAGCTGCTTCTGCCCATCTTTGATCAATTGAAACTGAATTAGCTCTCTTTATCAAAGAGATCCACTTCCATCAGACATATCTTAGCTGTTTGAAAGCAATGTCAACTTTCTTTCTGTCAAATGTTCAATTACTTATGAATTCCTCTTTTTTTCTGCAATTTTAACTTGAACTAAAAGACTGCTAATCTGCATTTTATATCTGTATCTGTCACCTAATCAATTGCGTTAATAGCCTCAAGCAGTACTTTACTAGACTGAAGATTTTATATGCATTGGAAGTTACTAGGAAAATGCCATCTAAGACAGAAAAATTATTTGAATATATATTTACTTCTGAATTAACACATTTTAAAAATGGCCTCTGACATATCCCTTCATCTGGAAACTTTGAATAAGTGAGAATCTTAGCCACTTTAATTACTACACAAACACCCAAATTAGACATGGAATGATCACCTAGTCTGTTCATTAACATAGAAATCTATTAGTGCTGTCATTTTCTATTATGTATCTGTACATATAGGGAGCTTTAAAGTTATAATTTTGAAAAATTAATTATAGCTCCTTGACTTTTCAAATAATATTCTTTCTCTTTCTCTCATAATATGATTTTAAACATAGGATGATTTTTTTATTCATAAAATAGAACACCTCTATTCTTATATTTTCCACAGGATTTCAAATTTATTCTTTCCATCCCAGGAGTACTGAAATATAAATGGTATATCTGTGAAGTTTTCTTTTTTTTTAACTATGCTTTTGATAAATTTACCTTTTTTTTTTTTTTTTTTCCTGAGGCAATTAGGATTAAGTGACTTGCCCAGAGTCACACAGCTAGGAAATGTTAAATGTCTGAGACCAGATTTGAACTCATATCATCCTGTCTTCAGGGCTGGTGCTTCTATCCACTGTGCCACTGAGCTGCCCCCAACATTTTTTTTTTAAGACCATCTTCTGTTTGGATGGATGTAAAAATGAACTACAATGGAAGGTATTCATTATTAGAAAGTTAATGATGATATACACACATAACTGAAAACATTCATTATTTTTTTCATGTCTTCTCTTTATTATATTAAAATATATAAATTATATATATGTTTATATATAAAATATATTTATATATATATATATACATATATATGTATATATATATATATTATATATATATATATATATATATATATATATATGAAATATGAGAGCAGTGTGAAATAATAAATATAGAGTGGCCTTCAAAGCAGAAAGACCTGTATTCAAATCTTGCCTTGGACATATACTATTTGTGTAATCCTTGGCCAGCCATTTAAAATCTCACTCTCCTTAAAAGAAAGTGTAGCATTATAATTTGCAGAGAAAGCACCAATATACATTTCCTCAAATGGGAGTTACCTACATTAATTATTCTAGTAAGACAATTACAACTGTAAAATTACAATACTGAATACTTAACATTATATTAATGATTTTTTAAATTTATATATCAAATAGAGGAATGAGCTAAGCAATGGTAATTGAAGCTGTTTTGTTGTTTTTTTTTTTCAGTTTATGTGCTATAAGATTTATTCAAACTGTGCTCAAAAGATGGACTAAGTTATTTCAATAATAGCTTCTATTAATTTTTTTGCAAATTTCCTGCCTGAAAACTGTGTGCATGTTAATTTCATCATAATTTTATCATTACTAATACCTATTAATGCACAAATATTTCAATTAATATATACATCTGTATACAAACTTGCATTTTATATATATATATATACATATATATATATACATATATATATACATATATAGTTTGTGTGATTCTATTTGATTCATTTGCAAATTGAAATTATTTGTAATTATTATCTTTAATCTGACTTTTGCTAATTATTTATGTTTATCCAAATTAAAATGACCTTATACAGAGTGTTAAAATTATTAAAAACCCCAGCTTATCAGTGTTCTATGTAGTTTTCCTCAAATTGTAATTATGATTTAATATAAAAAAACAACAACAACAACAACATTATTTTCCCTGCCTCTCAATTCAATATACCTAATATTCTTTTTTTGAGTCGAATCTGATGAGAGTAAGATTCACACACTATTTGTCATTCTCCCTTCTTTATTTCAATTGTAATAGGTTTTCTTTTCCTTTTCCTGAGATTGATTTCCCTCATTTTGCTTCCATTCCTCCCCAGCCCCCTTTTTTTTCCTGTGGACATTTATCAAATTCCTTTTTTTTTTTTTTTTTTTTAATTTTTTATTTAATAATTACATTATATTGACACTCGTTTCTGTTCCGATTTTTTTCCCCCTCCCTCCCTCCACCCCCTCCCCTAGATGGCAAGCAGTCCTTTATATGTTGGATATGTTGCAGTATATCCTAGATACAATATATGTTTGCAGAACCGAACAGTTCTCTTGTTGCACAGGGAGAATTGGATTCAGAAGGTATAAATAATCCGGGAAGAAAAACAAAAATGCAGATAGTTTACATTCGTTTCCCAGTGTTCTTTCTTTGGGTGTAGCTGCTTTTGTCCGTCATTTATCAATTGAAACTCAGGTCTCTTTGTCAAAGAAATCCACTTCCATCAAAATATGTCCTCATACAATATCGTTGTCGAAGTGTATAATGATCTCCTGGTTCTGCTCATTTCACTTAGCATCAGTTCATGTAAGTCTCGCCAGTCCTCTCTGTATTCATCCTGCTGGTCATTTCTTACAGAACAATAATATTCCATAACATTCATATACCACAATTTACCCAGCCATTCTCCAATTGATGGGCATCCATTCATTTTCCAGTTTCTAGCCACTACAAACAGGGCTGCTACAAACATTTTGGCACATACAGGTCCCTTTCCCTTCTTTAGTATTTCTTTGGGATATAAGCCCAATAGAAACACTGCTGGATCAAAGGGTATGCACAATTTGATAATTTTTTGGGCATAATTCCAGATTGCTCTCCAGAATGGTTGGATTCGTTCACAACTCCACCAACAATGCATTAGTGTCCCAGTTTTCCCGCATCCCCTCCAACATTCATCATTATTTTTTCCTGTCATCTTAGCCAATCTGACAGGTGTGTAGTGGTATCTCAGAGTTGTCTTAATTTGCATTTCTCTGATCAATAATGATTTGGAACACTCTTTCATATGAGTGGTAATAGTTTCAATCTCATCCTCTGAAAATTGTCTGTTCATATCCTTTGACCATTTATCAATTGGAGAATGGCTTGATTTCTTATAAATTTGAGTCAGTTCTCTATATATTTTGGAAATGAGGCCTTTATCAGAACCTTTAACTGTGAAAATGTTTTCCCAGTTTGTTGCTTCCCTTCTAATCTTGTTTGCATTAGTTTTATTTGTACAAAAGCTTTTTAATTTGATGTAATCGAAATTTTCTATTCTGTGATTAGTAATGGTCTCTAGTTCATCTTTGGTCACAAATTTCTTTCTCCTCCACAAGTCTGAGAGATAAACTATTCTATGTTCCTCTAATTTTTTTATAGTCTCGTTCTTTATGCCTAGGTCATAGACCCATTTTGATCTTATCTTGGTATATGGTGTTAAGTGTGGGTCCATGCCTAATTTCTGCCATACTAATTTCCAATTATCCCAGCAGTTTTTATCAAATAATGAATTCTTTTCCCAGAAGTTAGGGGCTTTGGGTTTGTCAAACACTAGATTGCTATAATTGACTATTCTGTCTTGTGAGCCTAGCCTTTTCCACTGATCCACTAATCTATTTCTTAGCCAATACCAAATGGTTTTGGTGACTGCTGCTTTATAATATAATTTTAGATCAGGTACAGCTAGGCCACCTTCATTTGATTTTTTTTTCATTAATTCCCTTGAGATTCTCGACTTTTTATTGTTCCATATGAATTTTGTTGTTATTTTTTCTAGATCAATAAAATATTTTCTTGGAAGTCTGATTGGTATAGCACTAAATAAATAGATTAGTTTAGGGAGTATTGTCATCTTTATTATGTTCGCTCGGCCGATCCAGGAGCACTTAATATTTTTCCAATTATTTAAGTCTGACTTTATTTGTGTGGAGACTTTTTTATAATTTTGCTCATATAATTCCTGACTTTCCTTTGGTAGATAGATTCCCAAATATTTTATGGTATCAACAGTTATTCTGAATGGAATTTCTCTTTGTATCTCTTGCTGTTGGGTTTTGTTGGTGATGTATAAAAATGCTGAGGATTTATGGGGATTTATTTTGTAGCCAGCTACTTTGCTAAAATTATGAATTATTTCCAATAGCTTTTTGGTAGAATCTCTGGGGTTCTCTAGGTATACCATCATATCATCTGCAAAGAGTGATAGTTTGGTTTCCTCATTGCCTACTCTAATTCCTTTTATATCTTTCTCGACTCTTATTGCCGAGGCTAGTGTTTCTAATACGATATTAAATAATAATGGTGATAGTGGGCAGCCTTGCTTCACTCCAGATCTTACTGGGAAAGGTTCCAGTTTTTCCCCATTGCATATGATGCTTACTGATGGTTTTAAATATATGCTCCTGACTATTTTAAGGAAAAGTCCATTTATTCCTATGCTCTCAAGTGTTTTTATTAGGAATGGATGTTGGATTTTATCAAATGCTTTTTCTGCATCTATTGAGATGATCATGTGGTTTTTGTTTGTTTGGTTATTGACATAGTCAATTATGCTAATAGTTTTCCTAATATTGAACCAGCCCTGCATTCCTGGTATAAATCCTACTTGGTCATAGTGTATTATCCTGGTGACAATTTTCTGTAATCTTTTTGCTAATATTTTATTTAAGATTTTAGCATCAATATTCATTAGGGAGATTGGTCTATAATTTTCTTTCTCTGTTTTCAGCCTACCTGGTTTAGGTATCAGTACCATATCTGTGTCATAAAAGGAGTTTGGTAGGACTCCTTCAATCCCTATTTTTTCAAATAGTTTATATAACATTGGAGTTAATTGTTCTTTAAATGTTTGGTAGAATTCACATGTAAATCCATCTGGTCCTGGGGATTTTTTCTTAGGGAGTTGATTGATAGTTTGTTCTATTTCTTTTTCTGAGATGGGACTGTTTAGGATATTTACTTCTTCCTCTGTTAGTTTGGGCAAGCTGTATTTTTGGAGGTATTTTTCTATTTCATATAAGTTGTCGAATTTATTGGCATAAAGTTGGGCAAAGTAACTCCTAATTATTGCTCTAATTTCCTCTTCGTTAGTGGTGAGTTCTCCCTTTTCATTTTTAAGACTAACAATTTGATTTTCCTCTTTCCTTTTTTTAATCAGATTTACTAAGGGTTTGTCTATTTTGTTGGTTTTTTCATAGAACCAACTCTTAGTTTTATTAATCAATTCAATAGTTTTTTTACTTTCAATTTTATTGATCTCACCTTTTACTTTTAGAATTTCAAGTTTAATGTTTGACTGGGGGTTTTTAATTTGTTCCTTTTCTAGCATTTTTAATTGCAAACCCAATTCATTGACCTTCTCTTTCTCTATTTTATACAAATAGGCCTCTAGAGATATGAAATTTCCCCTTATTACCGCTTTGGCTGCATCCCATACATTTTGGTATGATGTCTCATTATTATCGTTTTCTTGGGTGAAGTTATTAATTATGTCTATGATTTGCTGTTTCACCCAATCATTCTTTAGTATGAGATTATTTAGTTTCCAATTATTTTTTGGTCTACTTCCCCCTGCTTTTTTGTTGAATGTAATTTTCATTGCATCGTGGTCTGAAAAGGATGCATTTACTATTTCTGCCTTACTACATTTGAGTTTGAGGTTTTTATGTCCTAATATATGGTCAATTTTTGTATAGGTTCCATGAAATGCTGAAAAGAAAGTGTATTCCTTTCTGTCTCCATTACATTTTCTCCAGAGATCTATCATATCTAACTTTTCTAGTATTCTATTTACCTCTTTGACTTCTTTCTTATTTATTTTGTGGTTTGATTTATCTAATTCTGAGAGTGCAAGGTTAAGATCTCCCACTATTATAGTTTTACTGTCTATTTCTTCTTGCAGCTCTCTTAGTTTCTCTTTTAAGAATTTAGATGCTACCCCACTTGGTGCATATATGTTTAATATAGATAGTGCTTCATTATCCATGCTACCCTTTAGCAAGATATAGTGTCCTTCCTTATCTCTTTTAATTAGGTCAATTTTTGCTTTAGCTTGATCTGAGATCAGGATGGCTACCCCTGCTTTTTTGACTTCACCTGAAGCATAATAGATTTTGCTCCAACCTTTTACCTTTAACCTGCATGTATCTCCCCGCTTCAGGTGTGTTTCCTGTAAACAACATATTGTAGGATTCTGGCTTTTAATCCATTCTGCTAACCGCTTCCTCTTTATGGGGGAGTTTACCCCATTCACGTTTATGGTTAGAATGACCAATTCTGTATTACTTGCCATCTTGTTAACCCCAGTTTATGCTTTCTTCCCTTCTTTCCCCTTTCCCCCCCTTCCAAGTATTAAGCTTGTGAGCACCCCTTGCTTCTCACAGCCCTCCCTTTTTAGTGTCCCTCCCCTCGCCTTAGAGTTCCTCCCCCTATCTTACCCCTTTCCCTCCCAGTTCCCGTATTCCCTTCCACTTAGCTTATTCCTTCCCTTTCCACTTTTCCCTTCTCACTTTTCAATGAGATGGGAGAAGTTTCACCATAGATTGAATATGTCTTAAGATTTTTCACTTAAAGCCAATTCTGAAGGCAGTAAGATACCCACTATATTCATCCCCCTCCATTCTTTCTCTCAGATATAATAGGTTTCCTATGCCTCTTCATGAGATGTACTACCCCCACTTTACCCTTTTTCTGGTACAATGTCCTTTCCACATCAATTTCTAGAACAAGGTATACATGTATTCTTTATACATCTATATAGTCAAAATATAGTTCCCAAGATTAATCTTTACCTTTTTAGATTTCTCTTGAGTTCTATATTTGTAGATCAAACTTTTTGTTAAGTTCTGGTTTTTTCATCAGAAATAGATGAAATTCGCTTACTTCGTTGAATGTCCATCTTCTTCCCTGGAAAAAGATGCTCATTCTCGCTGGGTAAGTTATTTTTGGTTGCATACCAAGTTCCTTAGCCTTTCGGAATATCATATTCCAGGCCCTTCGATCTTTTAATGTGGATGCTGCCAGATCCTGGGTGATCCTTATTGTGGCTCCTTGATACTTGAATTGGGTTTTTCTAGCTGCTTGCAATATTTTTTCTTTCATCTGAGGGTTCTGGCATTTGGCCACTATATTCCTTGGTGTTTTGATTTTAGGATCCCTTTCAGTGGGTGATCGATGAATCCTTTCAATGTTTATTTTTTCCTCTGTTCCTATGACTTCTGGGCAGTTCTCTTTGATAATTTCCTGGAAGACAGTGTCCAGGCTCTTTTTTTCATCATGTTTTTCTGGGAGTCCAATGATTCTCAGATTGTCTCTCCTGGATCTGTTTTCCAGGTCTGTTGTCTTCCCCAGAAGGTATTTCACATTTTTCTCCATTGTTTGATTTTTTTGGATTTGCTTGACTGATTCTTCTTGTCTCCTCGAGTCATTCAATTCCACTTGTTCAATTCTGATTTTCAGTGAAGTATTCTCTTCACTCACTTTTTTAAAATCTTTTTCTAATTGTCCCATTGAGTTCTTTTGTTCTGTGGAATTTTTTTCCATTTCGCCAATTTTGTTTTTTAGAGAGCTGTTTTCTGTTTCCAGTTCACTAATCCTATTTTTCAAGGATTTTACTTCTTTATCCACTCTCTCTTTAACTGACTTCTCCAGGCTCTTTTGTCAAGCCTCCCTCTCCTTTTCCCAAGCCTCACTCTGCTTTCCCCATTTTTCTTCTAGCTCCCTTGTGAGAGCCTTTTTAATCACTTCTATGAGGTTCATCTGTGCTGAGGAACAGACAATCTCCTCCTTTGGGGAATCACCTGGGGACTGCCTGTTTTTAGTCTCCTCAGGATTTAGAGTCTGCTCTCTATCTGTGTAGAAGCTGTCAAGGGTTAAAGTCCTCTTCAGCTTCTTGCTCATTCTGTCTATTAATCAGAGACAAACTACCAAAGAAAAACAGAAAAAACTGGAGTCTTTCTTTGGGGGGGGGGGCTGGGTGTGTTATCGAGCTTCCTCTACAGACTGCAGGGGGCAGCAGTGAGGCACTAGCAGGACTGTGCTGCGCCTGCGCTCTGAGATCCCAGAGCGTGCTGAGTCACTGAGGGGGGGGAAGGGGGGGGCGGCCAGGTCCTGAGAGACTCCAGCTGTTTGGGGTTGTATTCTTCAGCCCCGGTGTTTTTAGCTTCTCTGCTGGGCAGTTGACTTGCTGCCGGAGGAAAGTATCCAAACCTGTAGCGAAGCTCTACCCGCAGAGACGGCTACGATCACTCCCCACCCCCTCTCCAGTCTGCTCCCGTGCTCTCACTGCTGCTGCCCGCCGCCTGCGCCCGATCTAAAACCGCCCCAGCCCTCCAGTAAAGACAGACCTTTCTTGGCGGATCTCAAGGATGGCTTCTCTTGGTAACTATTTGTGGGTTTTTTTTCAGTCAAGCATTGATTCAGAGGCTTGTAATGAAGTGGATAGTGAGAGAAAGCGCGGAGCTTATGCAACTGTGAGCCTCCTCTCCGCCATCTTAACCGGAAGTCTATCAAATTCCTAATATTTGAAGAATACTTTGCTAACTATTGGAGAAGGTACAAGGAATTTATAGGACAAAGTCCCTGTCTTCTTGAAGTTTATATAGTAGGTGGGGAGGGAGGGGTGACACAAGCAGAATATGAATACAACTATTTAGAAACACAGAACCTAAGGATATTATTAAAATAACTAAGGAGAAGCATGGAATAGCATACAATGTTGGCCTAAGTGTCAGGAAGAAATGAGTCAAATGTTGACACAAACTGGCTATGTGACCCTAAGTATGTTGCTAACCCTAAGTGTAATAAGCAACTCTAAATCTTTACATCAAACTTATCTAATCTGCTTTGGCAGAGGGAGTTTTGTTACATGAGAGTTCCCTTTTGCTTTTTTCTGTTACAATCCCCTTTCCACCTCTAGTTTCTTTTTTATATTATAACAGTAAAATCAGATTACATATGCATTTTCTATATATACCCATACAGAAATACTTCTCAAGAGTTTTTTTTTCTTTTTATGTTTTTATGCTTTTCTTGAGTTCTATATTTGGAGATCAAATTTTTTGTTTAGCTTTGGTCTTTTTATCAAAAATAAATGGAACTCACCAGTTTCATTGAATGTACATCTTATTCCCTGAAAGAAAATGTTCAGTTTAACAGGGTAATTTATTCTTGGCTGCATTCTAAGTTCCTTTGCCTTTCTAATATCAGATTCCAGGCCCTTTGATCCTTTAAAGTGTAAGCTGGTAGGTTCTGAATAATCCTTATTTTGGATCCTTGGTATTCGAATTATTTCTTTCTGGGTGGTTGTAATATTTTTTTCATTGATCCAATAGTTCTAAAATTTAGCCACTATATTCCTTGGGGCTTTATTTTGGGGTCTCTTTCAGGAGGTGTTTGATGAATTTTTTCAATGGTCATTTTACTTTCTGATTCTATGACATTCAGGCAGTTCTCTTTGATGATTTCTGAAAAATAGTGTATAGGCTCTTTTTTTTTTTTTTCATCATGGATTTCAGGGAGTTCAATAATCCTTATATTGTCTCTCCTAGATCTATTTTCCATGTAAGTTGTTTTTCCAATTAGGTATTTTACATTTTTTCTATTTTTTCTTTTCTTTTCTTTTCTTTCTTTTTTTTTTTTTTTTGTCTTCTTGGTTTTGCTTGACTGATTCTTGTTGTCTCATTGAGTCATTCATTTCCATTTATTTTCTTTTAGTTTTTTTACTTCTTTTTGTAATTATCCAATTGAATTTTTAAATGAGTTGTTTTGTTCTATGGAATTTTTTTCCATTTCACAAATTTTGTTTTTTAAGGAGTTATTTTCTTTTTCTGTTTCACACATTCTGGTTTTCTGGGAGTTGTGTTCTTTTTCAGTTTTATCAAATCTATCTTTTTAATGAGTTACATCTCTTTTCCAAACCCTCTTGCAAAGTTTTCATTTATTTTCCTCGTTTTTCTTCTAGCTCTCTTTAAGATCCTTTTAAATTTATTCTAGGAAAGCCTTGTGTCATTGATACCAGATTATATCACTTTTTTGGGCTTCGTCTGGAGACAATTTACCTTTAGTCTCATTAGGGTTTGATATTTGTTGTTCTCTTTCACCATAGAAGTTGTCTATTGTCAGAGTTCTCTTGACTTTTTTACTCATTTTTTTTTAAAGTTAAGGTCTGCTTTTAGGGCAGGGGAGGTTTTGCAAGCTTCCTCTACAAGCAGTGGCCATGAATGCACTGGATTAATTCTTACTCCCAGTGCTGAGTGGGCTTGGCCAGATCCTGTAAGACTCTGGTGTTTTGGGGTTCACAATTTACTTTTTTTGTTGTTGGATGTTTTCTAACTTCTCTGCTTATCTATTGGCTGATAGCCAGGGCAGAGTAGCCAACAGTGCTAGTATAGATTCCTCCACATAGATTCTTCACCACATGGAGTCTGCACTGCCCCTTTGAAATCTATGCCGGGACTCCATGCTGTCTGTGCTGGCTTTTGTGCTCAGCTACTTGTGCTGGCTTCCTTCCTCCCATTTCCAGTTGAAACAGACATTTTCTGGTGATCTTCTAAATTATCTTCTGCTGGTAATTTGTTGCATTCTCAATATCTATGGGTTCTGCTGGTCCAGAGCTAATTCAGATGCTAGATTTGCTAATTAGTTTCAGGGTTTTAGAGAAGGTCAGAGAGAAATGTGTTTCATCTCCAGTATCTTGGCTCCACTCCTGTTAGTTGACTGGTCCCTTTTTCAATAAAATAATAGGTTTACTCTAATCTTTTAAATTATCTAAAGGAAAGAATCCAGCCCATTGTTTGAATCATTTATTACTGAGTATTTATGTAAACAAATGGATTAAAATAAAAGCTATGCTAGATAAGAGGTTGTGAATGAACTGATATATAGATATAAATATTGCGCGCACGCGCGCGCGTGTGTGTGTGTGTGTGTGTGTGTGTATGTGTGTGTATGTGATTAAATGTCTACTCGTACCAATGACATCATGGTTCTATTAGTATACAATATTAAGATATTTGTGGATTTCAAAGAGAACAAAATTAGGACAGGGGTAGAAGAATAATAGGCAATTGGTAAACAAAAAGAGAAATGAAGTAAATGAGAGAAAAGGAAAACAAAGGTTTACAGTGGAAAAGTAGTAAAGGATGTGCTATAATTTAAGCAAAAGTCAAGATTAATTAAATTTATGAAATCAGAATATTGATTAAAAATTTCAAGGCTATAAGGAAGTAAGTTGTGAATAGAGATGGCCTTCCAAATGTAGGAGGGTGAGATTGAAGAATCTGGTTAATTAGAATGGTGATGACGTTTTGGCCAAAGGTATAGGCATAGTGTTGCATCCAAAGCAATTATAATAAAAGCTTAGGACTTAGCAGTTGGCATGATGGGAAATAGTTTGGTATGGGATATGTGTTGGGAGAGAAGGGATGCTTAACTTAAAGGCAAAACTTAAATAATGAAGGAATATATAGAGCTAATAAGTTTTAAAGTTCTAAATGGAAAACAAGGTACTGATGTTTTTGAAATCTGATATTTTGATATTCATTTGGCCTGAAGAGAATATTTATGAACCTTCTATGGAGGGAAGAATAAGGTATGAAACTGGTCAAATATCTGATCCTCACATTTTTTTTTTGCCTTACTGAATGCATTTGACTTACTTACTATTAGATTTGGTTATACATTCTTCATCTCCAGACATTGGATTATTAGCTTTTTGATAACAGGATATATATGGATGATGATGATAACTAAAATTTATACAACTATGTGCTAGGCACTCTGATAGGCACTTTGCAAACATTATCTCACTTGTTCATCACAACAACTCTGTGAAATAGGTGCTATTGTTATTTTTATTTTACAGATGAGAAAACTGAAAAAGATCTTAAGTCATCTGCTGAAAGCTGAAAAGCTAGTAAATGTTTGAGGACAAATTTGAAATCAGATGTTCCTGATGAGGTCTCATCCTCTATTCACTGTGCCATTTAGCAGTAGCTCTATATTTCTCATTGTCTAGTATAGAACCATAAAAACAGTAGGTATTTAATAAATGCTAGTTGAATTGAAGTTTGCATTAGAAACTATCAAATCCCTATTTCTACTATGTCCTCTCTTTCTAATTCTCAATATAAGAAGCAGTATGATATAGTGGGTTGATTGCTGATCTTGGGAATCAGGAATATCATAGTTCAGATCCTTCATTTGATATTGTCAAGTAATATAAACATAGGCATATTATTTAACCTCACTGAGACTCATCTATAAAACATTCAAAATACCCTTTCCCCATTTGCAAAAATGTAAACTGGAAAATATTACTCATGATTTGATGAAGTAAAACTTCCTGAGTGTGGTATCTCAGAATGGACTGTATTTGGAAAGACAGTTGTCAGGGATGATATAGATGGGATTTTTTTTTTTTTGCATATGTAAGCATCGAATTGGGTGACTTTAGAGGCTCCTTCTAATGATATAGTTCGATATTGTATGATACTATTTATTTTAGCCTGCATATCTTAGCAAATATTTGATATACTATGATAGATGCTTAAAGTAGGTTATACAGATAAACAGTTTATTGATTCATAAAGCTGAAAAGTACTTCTGAGATCATCAAATCCAAACTCCTGTTATATAGTTGACAATACCAAGACCTAGTGAGGAATAATCACAGTGCAAAGATAGTTAGTAGCAGAGCTGGAAAGAAAGCCAAGTTGATAAAGAAAAGTCACTATTATAGTTCCTAAAGTTTGATGCTTTTAAAATATTTTCTTTTGTTTCTTCCTTTTAAAATTGTCTAGGGGATTAAAAGCTGGAAAATATAACTTTATACCCTAACATAAATTAATGGGAATAATATAAACTAAAGTCTACTTTAATTTGCAATATAATAAATCTTCAATTAGCCTTACCCTCAATTAATCTTAGTATTCAAACAGCCTTTTTTTCCCTGCCTGATTTTTTTTTTTATTGGAAAGCAAGCAAAATATCAGGGTCCATAAAACAAAAGTCCAGAAAAAAGTATGAAATTAATCAGTATCTACCCTCTCTCATTCTACCACAACTACCACCATTTTGAAATATATTCATTATTTTTCTATTTGATTTTTATAAAAAGGATTTTTCAAGAGTAATGAATAAAATATTTAAACTCTCTTGCCTACTAGACAAAATTACTTCCACCCTATACACATAATATGAATGGCTTTTGTGTGTGAAAATGACCTATAGCATCAGTATACTCTATGTTCAAAATAAGTAATCAGAAAATTAAATGACTGAGAAACTTACATTTCATTCTTCAGGGAGCATTATCATTTTTCACCAGAAAAGGAAGGACTCCACACCTTCTTTATCTTATGGTATTCTGCATATAATAGGCCTCAAATGACAGGGATAAAGTAAATTGCCAGTAGGATAACATACATGTATTATTGAAACTAATTTACTTCTGTCTTCAAAAGACTGAGGACAGAATAAAATAAACCAGTTTTGAAGATTTAGGGTTCAAACTTGCTTCTTCTGGCCTTATTTATAGAATTCCATAGAGAAATCTATGTTTTTACTAATAGCTAAAATTTTAAATGTATATGTGATTTTCATATTTACAGATATAAAATATGCATAGAACTGTAACTTATAATTTCATAGGTTAAGCAACTTTACTAAGATCATTTTATGTATTATGCAATATATGTGAATGAATTTATGTATATGTATATATGTAAACACATATATATTTTAATTCTTCCCTTCTTGTGAATTTTTCTTCTAAAAAAGAGGTAATTATATCATTCTATAACTTCATTATTTTATGCTTTTTTATAATTGGAAGAGCTCTAGCAAAACTAAATGAGCTGTTTGTACTTAAAAATGGCATAAATAGGGCACCGAGGTAGTGCAGTGGATAGAGCACCAGCCTTGAAGTCAGGAGGACCTGAGATCAAAGGGAAAATCTGTAAAAATTAGGGACCTGGGGGGAGAGTGTTAACATTGTAAAAATATTGATTCATATTATAATCTTTAAATAAAACTTAACTAATAAAAATGTCACTAAAATGGAGAATTTTAAAAAGCTCAAAAAATATTCTTCTTGTCAAGCAGTGAGCTATGGTCACTAAGGACTGTAACACAGGTTCAGAGGATAATCTCATTTAAAATTGCAAATGACATCAAAAGAATATTGCATTAAGATCACAAAATAGCAAAAAGTTGTGAATCAGAAAATGACATGACTAAAGCAGAGTTTATAAATAAAACTAGAAAGACAACTAAAAGATATTAAATAGAACACTTGCCACCTTATCTATATCAATTTAGTCTCCTCATTGATGAGAGTGCAAAACTAACATATTTTCACTCTACTACTTCATATTTTTATGTGTAAATAATAAGAATTTATTAAAATAATACAAATAATATAAAATAAATTTGAGAAAAGGAGCAGGCCTTGGTTAAATGCAAACAAACTAAATCCATGTTAGGGCTGACACAATTTGAAAAGCCTACAGAGATTGATTTTAAGATACTGTAAAAAGGAAAGAGAGGCAGAAAAAGAAAGAGGCAAGAGGATTGTTCCATTGGACACTGGAAGGTAGAAAAATGTAATGCTGACATTTTGTAATAATTGGGTGTATCTCTAGTGGTTAGTATTTTGGAGGTAAAACTATCTCCCTCAAAGTTCAGATGGCTATCCTATAATTGCTACTTGCCTCTCCACAGTTAGAAAGTATTCTCATACCTGCTGGTCAGAAAAAGCAATACAAGTACACCCTCAAGATCTCCCTTAAGAAATTTTAGAAATGTTGTATGTCATGTGAGGTACTGGGCCATCCAGCATGTTATGCTCTCATCAGAGAAGATGCTGTGCTCTATGAATAAAACAGAATTGAATTAGCTCATGATAAACACAATATGTGCAAAGTTAGAGAAATCATTCCAAATGTTTATATAATCTATCTGTGTTTAACTCGGGACTATTTGTGTCTGACCTGTGGCAGAGTATTCCAAGCTCACAATGGTCTGATTAGCTATAGTTGGACACAATAACTTGTTATTTTAGATCCTCTTCTAGAACATGGGGCAACAATTAACCATTCTTATACCTATATATTTATATAAATATAAATTTGTCTAAACTTTCTCTGAAATTTTGTTTTTCAAATAGTAATCAAGTTGAGAAATGTCACTAGCACTATAATAGCTACAAAATAAAATGCATAGGTAACCAAAAGGAAGATAAAGTCTGTGTGTAGGTGTGCCAGTATTGGTGGCTAGCCTTAATGTAGCTTTTTCAGGTTTATTCACTATACTTTGTGTGTGTGTGTGTGTGTTCATGTAGGTGCCAAAATACCAATATACAATATATAAGAAGATTTTGCAATGAAATATAAGCTTCTGTTATATATTTTTAAAGATAAAATATAATTTAATAAGTAGCTAAAATGATTCATCTGCTCTTGTTGTTGTTGTTTTGTTTTGTTTTGGTTTGTTAAGTAAAGATTGTTTCCTGCCATATATATTACTATCAACTAAGTTATCACAATGCTTCACACAAATAAGGTATCTTGATTTTAATAAATATGCAAAGTTAATTGAAATAAATGGACACAGGGGACTTCCGACCAAGATGGCAGAGAGGAAATACACTGCTGTGTAACCTCCGTGTTTTTCTCTCACTATTCATTTCATTTCATGCCTCTGAATTAATGCTCGACTGAAAAAAAACATACAATTACTTACCAAGAGAAACCATCCTTGAGACTCGTCAAGAAAGGTCTGTTTTGGCGCGAGGGCAAGGACGGTATTTAAATCGGAAGCAGTCTGCGGGTAGCAGCTGCAGCGAGAGCACAGATAGCAGCTCAGAACCGAGTAGAGCAGAGAGGGGGTGGGGCGTGATCGCAGCCGTCTCTGCGGGGAGAGCTTTGCTACAGGATTAGATACTTTGCTCCGGCAGCGAGTCAGCAGCCCAGCAGAGAAGCTAAAAACACCAGGGGTGAAGAATACAGCCCCAAACAGCTGGAGTCTCTCGGGACCTGGCCACCCCTCCCCACAGTGTCTCAGCCCGCTCAGATCGCAGAGCGCTCGGATCTCAGCGCGCAGGCGCCATAGCACAGTAGGACCCGTGCCTCACGAATACCCTGCCCCTCCCCCAAAGAAAGCAGCCTCCATTCAAGGGGTTTTTTTCCTTCTGTTTCTTTGATAGTTTGTCTTTGATAATTAGACAGAATGAGCAAGAAACTGAAAAAGAATTTAACCCTGGACAGCTTTTATACAGATAAAGAGCAGACTCCAAATCCTGAGGAGACTAAAAACAAACAGTCCCCAGGTGAATCCCCAAAGGAGGAGATCATATGTTCCTCAGCACAGATGAATCTCATGGAGGAAATTAAAAAGGCTCTCACAAGGGAGCTAGAAGAAAAATGGGAAAAGGAGAGGGAGGCTTGGCAAAAGGAGAGGGAGGCTCTGCAAAAGGAGAGGGAGGCTTGGCAAAAGAGCCTGGAGAAGTCAGTTAAAGAGAGAGTGGATAAAGAAATCAAATCCTTGAAAAATAGGATTGGTGAACTGGAAAACAAAATTGGCGAAATGGAAAAAAATTCCACAGAACAAAAGAACTCAATTGGACAATTAGAAAAAGATCTTAAAAAAGTGAGTGAAGAAAATACCTCACTGAAAATCAGGGTCAAACAATTGGAATTGAATGACTCGAGGAGACAAGAAGAATCAGTCAAGCAAATCCCAAAAAATCAAACAATGGAAAAGAATGTGAAATACCTTCTGGGGAAGACAACAGACCTGGAAAACAGATCCAGGAGAGACAACCTGAGAATCATCGGACTTCCAGAAAAGTATGATGAAAAAAAGAGCCTGGACACTATTTTCCAGGAAATTATCAAAGAGAACTGCCCAGAAGTCATAGAAACAGAAGGTAAAATAGACATTGAAAGAATTCATCGATCCCCTACTGAAAGGGATCCTAAAATCAAAACACCAAGGAATATAGTGGCCAAATGCCAGAACCCTCAGGCAAAGGAACAAATACTGCAAGCGGCTAGAAAAACCCAATTCAAGTATCAAGGAGCCACAATAAGGATCACCCAGGATCTGGCAGCATCCACATTAAAGGATCGAAGGTCCTGGAATATGATATTCCAAAAGGCTAAGGAACTTGGTATGCAACCAAAAATAACTTACCCAGCTAGAATGAGCATCTTTTTCCAGGGAAGAAGATGGACATTCAACGAAGTAAGCGAATTTCATCTATTTCTGATGAAAAAGCCAGAACTTAACAAAAAATTTGATCTACAAGCACAGAACTCAAGAGAAATCTAAAAAGGTAAAGATTAATCTTGGGAACTATATTTCGGCTATAAAGATGTATAAAGAATACATCTTTGTTCTAGAAACTAGATGTGGAAAGGACATTGTACCAGAAAAAAGGGAAAGTGGGGGTACTACATTTCATGAAGAGGCAAAGAAAACCTAGTATATCTGAGAGAAAGAATGGAGAGGGATGAATATAGTGAGTATTTTACTGCTTTCAGAATTGGCATTAAGAGAAGAATTTTAGACATATTCAATCTATGGTGAAACTTCTCCCACCTCATTGAAAAGTGAGAAGGGAAAAGTGAAAAAGGAAGGAATAAGCTAAGTGGAAGGGAATACGGTAACTGGGAGGGAAAGGGGCAAGTTGGGGGGGAACTCTAAGGAGGGGAGAGGGATACTAAAAAAGGGAGGGCTGTGAGAAGCAAGGGGGTGCTCACAAGCTTAATACTGGGAAGGGTGGTAAGGGAGTAAGAAGGGAGAAAAGCATAAACTGGGGTTAACAAGATGGCAAGTAATACAGAATTGGTCATTTTAACCATAAATGTGAACGGGGTAAACTCCTCTATAAAGAGGAGGCGGTTAGCAGAATGGATTAAAAGCCAGAATCCTACAATATGTTGTATACAGGAAACACACCTGAAGCGGGGTGATACATGCAGGTTAAAGGTAAAAGGTTGGAGCAAAACCTACTATGCTTCAGGTGAAGCCAAAAAAGCAGGGGTAGCCATCCTGATCTCAGATCAAGCTAAAGCACTATATCTTGCTAAAGGGTAGAATGAATAAAGAAGAAGTATCTATATTAAACATATATGCACCAAGTAGTGTAGCATCTAAATTCTTAAAAGAGAAATTAAGAGAGCTGCAAGAAGAAATAGACAGTAAAACTATAATAGTGGGAGATCTCAACCTTGCACTCTCAGAATTAGATAAATCAAACCACAAAATAAATAAGAAAGAAGTCAAAGAGATAAATAGAATACTAGAAAAATTAGATATGATAGATCTCTGGAGAAAATGTAATGGGGACAGAAAGGAGTACACCTTCTTTTCAGCAGTTCATGGAACTTATACAAAAATTGACCATATATTAGGACATAAAAACCTCAAACTCAAATGCAGTAAGGCAGAAATAGTGAATGCATCCTTTTCAGACCATGATGCATTGAAAATTACATTCAATAAAAAGCCACAGGAAAGTAGACCAAAAAATAATTGGAAACTAAATAATCTCATACTAAAGAATGATTGGGTGAAACAGCAAATTATAGACATAATTAATAACTTCATCCAAGAAAACGATAATAATGAGACATCATACCAAAGTGTATGGGATGCAGCCAAAGCGGTAATAAGGGGAAATCTCATATCTCTAGAGGCCTATTTGTATAAAATAGAGAAAGAGAAGGTCAATGAATTGGGCTTGCAACTAAAAATGCTAGAAAAGGAACAAATTAAAAACTCCCAATCAAACACTAAACTTGAAATTCAAAAAATAAAAGGAGAGATCAATAAAATTGAAAGTAAAAAAACTATTGAATTAATTAATAAAACTAAGAGTTGGTTCTATGAAAAAACCAACAAAATAGACAAACCCTTAGTAAATCTGATTAAAAAAAGGAAAGAGGAAAATCAAATTGTTAGTCTTAAAAATGAAAAGGGAGAACTCACCACTAACGAAGAGGAAATTAGAGCAATAATTAGGAGTTACTTTGCCCAACTTTATGCCAATAAATTCGACAACTTAAATGAAATAGAAGAATACCTCCAAAAATATAACTTGCCTAAACTAACAGAGGAAGAAGTAAATATCCTAAACACTCCTATCTCAGAAAAAGAAATAAAACAAACTATTAATCAACTCCCTAAGAAAAAAACCCCAGGACCAGATGGATTTACATCTGAATTCTATCAAACATTTAAAGATCAATTAACTCCAATGCTAAATAAACTATTTGAAAAAGTAGGGATTGAAGGAGTCCTACCAAACTCCTTTTATGACACAGATATGGTACTGATACCTAAACCAGGTAGGCTGAAAACAGAGAAAGAAAATTATAGACCAATCTCCCTAATGAATATTGATGCTAAAATCTTAAATAAAATATTAGCAAAAAGATTACAGAAAATCATCCCCAGGATAATACACTATGACCAAGTAGGATTTATACCAGGAATGCAGGGCTGGTTCAATATTAGGAAAACTATTAACATAATTGACTATATCAACAACCAACCAAACAAAAACCATATGATCATCTCAATAGATGCAGAAAAAGCATTTGATAAAATCCAACATCCATTCCTAATAAAAACACTTGAGAGCATAGGAATAAAAGGACTTTTCCTTAAAATAGTTAGGGGCATATATTTTAAACCTTCAGTAAGCATCATATGCAATAGGGAAAAACTAGAACCTTTCCCAGTAAGATCTGGAGTGAAACAAGGCTGCCCTCTATCACCATTATTATTCAATATTGTATTAGAAACAATAGCCTCTGCAATAAGAGTCGAGAAAGAGATTAAAGGAATTAGAGTAGGCAATGAGGAAACCAAACTATCACTCTTTGCAGATGATATGATGGTATACCTAGAAAACCCCAGAGATTCTACTAAAAAGCTATTGGAAATAATTCATAATTTTAGCAAAGTAGCAGGATACAAAATAAATCCCCATAAATCCTCAGCATTCTTATACACCACCAACAAAATCCAAGAGCAAGAGATACAAAGAGAAATTCCATTCAGAATAACTGTTGATAGCATAAAATATTTTGGAATCTACCTACCAAAGGAAAGTCAGGAATTATATGAGCAGAATTTTTTTTTTTTTTATAATAAATTTTATTTTATTTAATAATAACTTCGCATTGACAGAATCCATGCCAGGATAATTTCTACACGACATTATCCTTGCAATCACTTATGTTTCGTTTTTTCCCCCTCCCTCCCTCCTCCCCCCCCCCAGGATGGCAAGCAGTCCTATATATGCTAAACATGTTGCAGTATATCCTAGATACAATACATATTTGCAGAACCAAACAGTTCTCTTGTTGCACAGGGAGAATTGGATTCAGAAGGTAAAAATAACTCGGGAAGAAAATCAAAAATGCAAATATTTCACATTCATTTCCCAGTATTCCTTCTTTGGGTGTAGCTGTTTCTGTCCATCATTTCTCCAATGAAACTCAGTTAAGTCTCTTTGTCAGAGAAATCCACTTCCATCAGAATACATCCTCATACAATATCGTTGTCGAAGTGTATAATGATCTCCTGGTTCTGCTCATCTCACATAGCATCAGTCCATGTAGGTCTCTCCAAGCCTCTCTGTATTCATCCTGCTGGTCATTCCTTACAGAGCAATAATATTCCATAACATTATATGAGCAGAATTACAAAAAAGTTTTCACACAAATAAAGCCAGACTTAAATAATTGGAAAAATATTAAGTGCTCTTGGATAGGCCGAGCGAATATAATAAAGATGACAATACTCCCTAAACTAATCTATTTATTTAGTGCTATACCAATCAGACTTCCAAGAAAATATTTTAATGATTTAGAAAAAATAACAACAAAATTCATATGGAACAATAAAAAGTCGAGAATCTCAAGGGAATTAATGAAAAAAAAATCAAATGAAGGTGGCCTAGCTGTACCTGATCTAAAATTATATTATAAAGCAGCAGTCACCAAAACCATTTGGTATTGGCTTAGAAATAGATTAGTTGATCAGTGGAAAAGGTTAGGTTCACAAGACAGAATAGTCAACTATAGCAATCTAGTGTTTGACAAACCCAAAGATTCTAAATTTTGGGATAAGATTTCATTATTTGATAAAAACTGCTGGGATAACTGGAAATTAGTATTGCAGAAATTGGGCAAGGACCCACACTTAACACCACATACCAAGATAAGATCAAAATGGGTCCATGACCTAGGCATAAAGAATAAGATTATAAATAAATTAGAGGAACATAGGATAGTTTATCTCTCAGACTTGTGGAGGAGAAAGAAATTTGTGACCAAAGATGAACTAGAGACCATTACCGATCACAAAATAGAAAATTTTGATTATATCAAATTAAAAAGCCTTTGTACAAACAGAATAAATGCAAACAAGATTAGTAGGGAAGCAACAAACTGGGAAAACATCTTTATAATTAAAGGTTCTGATAAAGGCCTCATTTCCAAAATATATAGAGAACTGACTCAAATTTATAAGAAATCAAGCCATTCTCCAATTGATAAATGGTCAAAGGATATGAACAGACAATTTTCAGATGAAGAAATTGAAACTATTACCACTCACATGAAAGAGTGTTCCAAATCACTATTGATCAGAGAAATGCAAATTAAGACAACTCTGAGATATCACTACACACCTGTCAGATTGGCTAAGATGACAGGAAAAAATAATGATGAATGTTGGAGGGGATGTGGGAAAACTGGGACACTGATGCATTGTTGGTGGAGTTGTGAACGAATCCAGCCATTCTGGAGAGCAATCTGGAATTATGCCCAAAAAGTTATCAAACTGTGCATACCCTTTGATCCAGCAGTGTTTCTATTGGGCTTATACCCCAAAGAGATACTAAAAAAGGGAAAGGGACCTGTATGTGCCAAAATGTTTGTAGCAGCCCTGTTTGTAGTGGCTAGAAACTGGAAAATGAATGGATGCCCATTGATAGGAGAATGGCTGGGTAAATTGTGGTATATGAATATTATGGAATATTATTGCTCTGTAAGGAATGACCAGCAGGATGAATACAGAGAGGCTTGGAGAGACCTACATGGACTGATGCTAAGTGAGATGAGCAGAACCAGGAGATCATTATACACTTCGACAACGATATTGTATGAGGATGTATTCTGATGGAAGTGGATTTTTATGACAAAGAGACTTAACTGAGTTTCATTGGATAAATGATGGACAGAAACAGCTACACCCAAAGAAGGAACACTGGGAAATGAATGTGAACTATTTGATTTTTGATTTTCTTCCTGAGTTATTTTTACCTTCTGAATCCAATTCTCCCTGTGCAGCGGGAGAACTGTTCAGTTCTGCAAATATGTATTGTGTCTAGGATATACTGCAACATATTTAACATATATAGGACTGCTTGCCATCTTGGGGGGGGGAGGGAGGGAGGGGAAAAAACGAAACATAGGTGATTGCAAGGGATAATGCTGTGTAAAAATTATCCTGGCATGGATTCTGTCAATACAAAGTTATTATTAAATAAAATTAAATTTTCAAAAAAAAAAAAAAAGAAAGAAAGAAATGGACACATTATCCATTTTGGATAATGCATTTCTCATTTTATATCTTTCCATCACCAGCTCTCTGAAAGAAGTGACAAATGTGTCTTTTGATATAATATAAGTAGTATGTTTTAAGTTTTAAAGAATAAATATCATCATTATCAATTTTATTTTTTTCACATTTTCAGTGGAATTTAGATAGAAATAGTCAAGACAAAGTTATCTAGTGGAAATAGCACAAGATTTGACATTATAACACAGGAATTCAAATGCTGGTTCTGCCATTTACTCTGACAGCATAGAAAGTCATTTAATATATTTTTAGCTTGGTCTTCTCATTTGCAAAATGAGAATATTGGACTAGATGACCTTCAATTCACTTTCTTTTTGTTATTATTATCACTATAATCCTCATCATTATCATCACTATCACTAATATTCTTATAATAAGACTATTCTCATCCAAGAAACACAGGATGTTATTAAGAAAGTAATACCAATGTCACAAATAAAATGAGAAAGAAAAGAAGTAAGTCTCTAAAAAGTAAATATAGAGGTACAATTAACCTACTGAATACATAAACATACACATAAACGTATATATAGTTGTTCTTTAGTCATTTTTTATCAGTCATGTTTGCTCTTATGACCTCATTTTGGATGTTTCTTAACAGAGATGCTAGATTGATTTGCCATTTTTTTTCTCTAGCTCATTTTACAAATGAGGCAACTGTAGCAAACAAGGTTTAGTGACTTGCCCAGGGTCACACAGCTAGTAAATGTTTGAGGTCAGATTTTAACTCAAGAATCCTTTTTTTTTTTCCCCTCTAGGCCCAGCATGCTATCCACTGTACCACCTACACACATACACACATTATATTTAAAAATATATATGACCTTTTAAAATGAGTGAGTTTAATGATCAAGTGAGGCAAGAATCTTTAAAAATAGTTTCACGAGTCCTTTAACACCTTAAGAGGTGGTGACAGCTTAATTTTAAAACAATTTTTTTCTTGATTTTTGTGACATATGAAAGATCAGAAGAAGAGATAGTAATTATCTTGGAGTTGATGAGTTGATGGTAACACCTGCAAGAAGGAAGAACTACTCAATAATTATCTTATTTCAGTTTCTTTTCTTGTGAAGAATGTTCTCTGGATTAAGTTGGATAAAACTGAGATTTGTTAAGAAGGAGCTGACTCAAAAGTACCCAATGAAATGCAAGGTACAGAGTTTGTCAAATATCTTTAAGAGAAATACTATTAAATTAGCCAAATACAATATTTACCAGACTGTTTTCAAAAATCATACTTAAAACAAATGTCAATAGATTAAACCTGGAATAAAGCAAGGAAAGAAGATAAAAAATTTCAAGTTTCTCCCTATCTTTTGCTTTCCTTACCATTACAACCACCTAACAAAATGCCCCAAATTTCAAAGCAAAAGCCCTTTTACTTCCCTTTTTTGAGTATGTCTAGTGCTTAACACAATGCCTAAAACATTGTAGATATTTAACAAATGCTTATTGACTAATTATTTTTCACTGCATTCATTTCATCATTAGTTAACTCCCTGTTGTGTGCAAGAGATCATAAAATGGAAAAAAAAAAAAAAAACAAACAAGTTTCTCCTTTTAAGGAAAGCAAGTATAATACAGGCTTAAATATATAATGAGAAAAGGGTAAAGATGAGACTGAAAGTTATCTCAATTTGAGAAAAGAGTAGTTACTTATGCCTATCATATTTTAAAAAATGCATTAGGCATTCAGGCTATTATTGGTATTATTCAGTTATATTTAACTCTTCAGGACCTGTTGGAATCCTTACAAAGTGTTTACTCATTAGAGCT
This sequence comes from Antechinus flavipes, assembly GCF_016432865.1. Lineage (NCBI taxonomy): Eukaryota > Metazoa > Chordata > Mammalia > Dasyuromorphia > Dasyuridae > Antechinus > Antechinus flavipes. Next base: position 523,099,571 of record NC_067398.1, on the reverse strand, counting down.
AATAGAGACAATAATTATCTAATTTAGCATGGTTCAGTATGATTGATCTGATCTTACAAGGAGATGTTATGGGACAGATGAAACAAGGTACTAAGTGGAACTGATAGAAACAATGCTTGTGTTCACACCTTTAGAGAGCTCATATAAGCAAGAAGCTCTTAGGGCCAGAGAGAACTCTGGGAAGAAATCCATAATCCCACTCTCGGATCCCACAATCCCACTCTTGGAAGAGGAGTCAACCTTTGAGACAGCATAAAAACAACTGAGCTCAGTCAGCAGAGTTCAGTTGAAAAGATTGAGAGGGGAGCTTCCATCAGTTCAGAAGCCCACTCTCGGAGGTACAGCCAGATTCATACATTTCATCTCACACCACTATGGTGGCTGGGCTCCTGCATTTCCCCGACTGAGACCAAGGCTGGTTTGAAAGGCTCTCCAGAAAGCTGCCCAGCCCTAGGCAAGGAGACAAAAGATTCATTCCATTTTCCACCTTTGTGCTGGCTGGAGGCTGAAGGATAAACCTTTGGATTTGGAGACATTTGGAGGGAGCTCTTGGAACCAAGCAGAGAGATAGGCCTTCAAGAAAACTAACCGAACTATTTTGAAGGAAGCAATAAAAGATCTGAACTTTTAACACCTTGCTGCATTTGGAGTGATTATTACTTTTAACTAAAACTAAGGCTGTTTCCAGAAAACCTCCCCAAGAAACCTGTTCCCACAGAGAACCATTATTATTAAAGAAGAAGAACACCACAATGACCCTTCATGTGATCAGTGCTGTCCATGGGATTTTCTTGCCAAAGATATTGGAATAATTTTCTATTTTTTTTCTCCAGTGATTTAAGGAGAACAGGTTAAGTGAATTCCTCAGGATCACACAGCTTGATGTTTGAGGCCAGATTTGAACTCAGGTTTCCTGATTCCAAGCCCAATGTTCTATTAATTGAATCATCTAGCTGCCTCCATTAAGGCTCTGAAAAAGTGAATAGTCAAGTGTCCCTTATATTTAGGAGCTTATATTTTATTAGGGGTAATGGGATAGACACACAGATATCTATAATTCAAATGAGATTAGGATAGGAACATGAGTTAACTGAACTGAATGTAGATTTTAAAATCCCTACCTGAAAGAATCAGAGTACACTAAATAGAAGAAATTTCCCTTTGAGTAAGGCTGTTAAAATGAATAGAACTGCAATCAGTAGAGATGGTAAAAATTATGTTTTCAGGTACATTTCAGGAGAAATCATGAGATATATTTATTTGAAGTACAAGTAGTTAAATTGATTTTTATTAAAGTATATTAATGTAATGGAAGGAAAGGAGGAAGGAAGGAAGAAAGAAACAAAGAAACAAAGAAGCAAATAAAAAAAAGGAAGAAAGGAAGAAGAGAACAATATTAGGAAGGAAATAAAGAAGGAAAAAAGTAATGAAGCAAAAAAAAAAGAAAAAAAAACTGATAGCAACTTAAGTCACCTGGTGGGGAAATTGTCCTCTTTTCCTCTAAAGAATATATTATTTTACTTTTTTTGAACTAAGAAAATGAACTGCAACAAATGCTTACTTCAAGATAGCACAATATTTCTAAAAAGCATTTAATAATCCAAATTATCATCATATTTAACTGCTTATGAATTTCCAAATTAGATATATCCATGTAATAAGCTAGCCATTCACAAATATGTAATTCATTCTTGCAACTCATTCTATGTATGTGCAAATTCTAACCATCCTAATTTTGTCACCTGGGGTCAGATACATCAAATCTGACCTATTTCTCAATGGAGAAATTTCAATGAACAAGTATTCAATGAGCTAAATATTGTCTTGTAATAAAGAAATATTAAGGGCAGCTAGGTGGCACAGTGGATAGAGCAAGAGCCCTGTTGTCAGGACAACCTGAATTCAAATTTGGTCTCAGACACTTAACACTTTATAACTGTGTGATCCTGAGTAAGTAACATAACCCTAATTGCCTCATGAAAAAAATATATTAGTAACATTACTAAAAGAAGCAAACTAACAATGCAAATTGTGTTTACAAGCAGTTAAATCTCCTTGGAAATAGTTTTGCATTTCAAAACAACGTCTTCCTGTTAGAATTCAGAATCATGGAATATCAGGTGTGAAAGTAAATTGAAGTGATCTGATCCTACCTATACTTGAAGAAGCATTTTTATCCAATATCCCTGAGAAATAATTATTCCAGGTGTATTTGGATATCTTCAGAAGTGAGGAATTCATTTCCTTTCAGATAATTTAACTTTTAAGCATCTAATATAATAATTTGTTAATGTTATCTACTTGTTAAGGCTTCCTTTTGTATAGATTTAATATAAGTTTTTAATGACAAGAACTTTGTTTTGTCTTTTATCTACAAGATCTAGTATAATGACTTGTGTACTTTAGAGATTTATATAAATGTACATTGAATTGAACTGAATTCAAATTATGGCTTTTTAAACTTTCTCTTCCTTTGCAATTTTTAATCATATTATTTTTCTGCTAAAACAAACATTCTACATTATGGCTACCCACAACTCATGTAGCCTGTCTCTGGTTTTGTTATGTATCTGTCTTTCTGTCTGTCTATGTATGTATCTATCTGTTATGGGCCAGAACTCTGTACTTATAACAAGAATTGTTACAAGATGCTAACTAAGTGGAATTGATAATGCAATGGTTATCTATTTTAGCATGGTGTTTAATGGTTCTCTAGTTCAGTACATGTATTTAGTACATGCCCCACAAGATTCAGACCGATGTTAATATATTTAGAATAGAGCATATAAGCTGTGACAAACTCAGCCAGGATCAGACTCAGAGAAGACAGAGGACTGGAGGCAGGAGCTCAAGCTCTCAGAGCCAAAAAGAGGGATTCATTCCATCTTTGGTTAGATTCCTGGTGGCTCTCCTGGGGGACTGAGAGGCTTGTAGAAAGACTTGGAGAAGACAGGGGACTGAAGGCGAGAGCTAAAGCTCTTGGAGCCAAGAAGAGACATTCACTCCATTCACACTACCATGGTAGCCAGCCTCCTGCATTTCTCTACTGAGACCCAGGCTGGTCTGAAGGACCTCCAGAAAGCTAGCCGAAGCCCCAGGCAAGGAGACAAGACTTTGAAGGAGAAAATAAAGAATTTGAACTTTAACACCTGGCTATTCTTGTGGTGATTACTCCACTGAAAAGAAGGCTGCCACAGAGACCTCCAGAAAACCAACTAGAACACTACATCTATCTATCTATCTATCTATCTTTAATCTTCCCTCATGCCTTTCTATCATGGGGAAAGTAAATTTGAATTTATCAAAATGTTTTATTTCCCTCTAAATTTTAAAATAGGATATATGAGGAGCAAATCATATCACAGAGCACTAGCCAAATTCAGCAGGCTGAAAATCCAGTCCCTAGAATGAGAGAATTTTAAAAATATTTTCTCATATTATCATTTTCTGATTTGTAAAATGGATGTGTATAACTGTAGTAATGTCAATACCAGGTTGACATAGACATCAAATGACATAATATATGTAAAATCCTTTACAAATCTTAAAATACTTTATAAATGACAGTTATTATATAGAAAGGGAGGATCATTGAGGGATAATTAAAAGAACATGGAATTATGAACAAAAAATATTTAAATTATTCCACTATCATTGTTTTGGCAATAAGAATATCGGATTTCTGCTATACACTTGCTAACCTAAGACCCCAAAAACATATTTTTCCATATTTTGAAAAAAAGAGACATACTTTAATTATTGGTGTGAGCAGTAATCTCTAATTCCACTAGATGGCAGTAAGTTTTTAACCGTTTCACTGGGGAATATTCTGAGAAAATGGTGGTGAGAAAGTATGGAAACTGATCTCTTTCATTCCCATCTCAGAAATGGAGTCATTAAATTTATACATTTTTTCCCTACTATCACATATTCACAAGTAATTTTGTTCATTCTTTCCCAGTCTGCACTTGACTCTGGACAGCTAACATGTCATGGAAACCACTTTACCCAGATATCTCAAACTGCACCTAGACTTCACATATGGAAATTATCTTCTGTCCTAAAAATTCTCTTTGTGAATTATTGATTCCTCCCCTACTTCCATTTTAAGAAAAAATAGAGCAAAAGGGGAAAAAATCATTGGAGAGAGAAAGAAAAAACAGAAAAAAAGAAGTAAACACAGCATGTATTGATTTACATTCAGTCTCCATTGTTTTGTTGTTTCCTGGATGCAGATGGTATTTTCTGTCCAAAATCTATTAGGATTACTTTGGATTACTGAAGCACTGAGAAGAAACAAGTCTTCCATAGTTAATCATTGCATATTCTTGCTGTTATTGTGTACAATGTATTCCTGGTTCTGCTTGTTTCGCTTAATATCAGTTCAGGTAAATCTTTCCAAGCCTTTCTAAAATCAGCTTGTTCATCAATTTTTATAGAGCCATATTATTCCATTATCTTCATACACCACAACTTGTTCAGCCATTCCCAAATTGATGACATCAATTCATTTTCCAATTCTTTGCTACTAAAAAAGAATTGCTATTTTTTTTTTTTTTTTGCACATGTGGTTGCATCCTTTTCCTTTCTTTATGGTTTCCTTGGGATACAGACACAGTAATGGCACTGCTGAGCCAAAGTGTATGCACATTTATAGCCCTTTCAGCATAGTTCCAAATTGCTCTCAAGAATGATTGGATCTTTTCAGAACTCCAACAATAATGTCGTAAGTGTCCAAGTTTTCCCACATCCCCTGATGGTATATCTGAAACAGGTGAGACAATCTGAGACAAGTGAGGTAATAGCACAGAACTGTTTAATTTGTATTTCTATAATTAACAGTGACATAGAGGATCTTATCATATGACTTAGATGGCTTTAATTTTCATCATCTGAAAATTGTCTGTTCATATGCTTTGACCATTTATCAATTGGGGAATGACTTGCAATCTTATAAATTAGGCACAATTCTTTATATATTTTAGAAATGAGACTTTTATCAGAAATGCCAACAATAAGAATTTTCCTCCAGTTTGTATTTCCCTTTTAATCTAGATTGTTGGTTTTCTTTGTGCAAAAGTTTTTTAATTCAATGTCATCAAAGTTGTCCATTTTGTCTTTCATAATATTTTATGTTGTCTAATTGTTCTTTGATCATAAATTCCTCCCTTATCAAAAGATCTGATAGAAAAATTGTCTTGTTTTCCTAATTTGTTTATGATATTATCCTTTATGCCCAAATTAGGCACTCATTTTGACTTTATTTTGGTATGGGGGGAGGGGGTGAGATATAGGTCTATGCTGTCTTTGTGACACATTATTTTCCAGTTTTCCAATTTTTGTCAAATAGTGAGTTTATTCCAAAACTTTGAGTTTGGGGGCTTATCAAATACTAGATTACTGTAGGCCTTGAAAAAACACAATTGCACACAAACAATACATTGTGTTATGTGCATCTAATTCCATTGATTTGCCACTCTATTCCTTAGCCAGTACCAAATGGTTTTGATGACTGCTGCTTTTTAAAATAATTTTAGGTTTGGTTCTGCTAACCAACATCCTTTGTGTGTGTGTATATATATATATTTTTTTTTTTTTCATCAGTTCCCTTGATATTCTTGACCTTTGTTTTTCCAAATGAGTTTTGTTATTTTTTTCTAGTTCTATAAAATGACTTTTTGGCAGTTTGATTGGTATGACTCTTAACAATAGATTAATTTAGTCAGAATTGTCATTTTTATTATATTAGTTTGGCCTAACCTTGAGCAATTGATATTTTTCCAGTTGTTCAAATCTGACTTTATTTGTTTGAAAAGTGTTTTGTAATTGTGTTCATATAGTTTTCTGGTTTGTCTTGGAAAGTAGATCCTCAAATATTTTATTTTGTCTACAGTTATTTTAAATAGAATTCTATTTCTATCTCTTCTTGCTGGGCTTTGTCAGTAACATATAGAAATGTTGATGATGGTTGTTTGATGTCATAAAAACAGAGCAATGAATTTCAAAATTTATATGTGTATATTGTAAATAGATTTGAGGCCACAAAATGACAATAGAAATTTGGAATGAAGTGGGTTATGGAAAGATATCAGAAATATTAAAGAACTAGATGATAGGCTTTTTAAAAAAAGAAATTTAACTAAGGCAATAACATTGCTAACAAGACAAAAAGTACAATAGGTGAAAAGATATAAATGGTATAGATTCAGACAATTGTATCAGAAATAATTAATTCCTTGGGCTAACTGTGAACATTTTACTTCATAACAAATCTTAATAGCCCAGGATAAAACACATAATTTCCATGCCATGTTATGTTTTTTTGTTAAAGATTTTTATTTACAAATCATATGCATGGATAATTTTTCAGTACTGACCTTTGCAAAGCCTTTTGCTCCAAATTATCTTTTCCTTTTCTCCACTCTTTCCTCTAGATGGCAGGTAGATACATGTTAAATAAGTTAGAATATATATTAAATCCAATATATGTAGACATATTTATAGTGTTATCTTGCTGCACAAGAAAAATCGGATCAAGAAGGAAAAAAAAAAACTGAGGAAAAAAATGCAAGCAAAGAATAGAAAATGTGAGAATGCTATGTTGTAGTCCATAGTTAGTTCCCACAGTCCTTTTTCTGGGTGCAGATGGATCTCTTCATTACTGAATAGTTGGAATTGGTTTGAATTATCTCATTGTTGAAGAAAACCACTTCCATCAGAATTGATCACTATATAGTCTTGTTATTGCCGTGTATAATGATCTCCTGATTCTGCTCATTTCTCTTAGCATCAGTTCATATAAGTTTCTCCAGGTCTCTCTGAAATCATCCTGCTGATTGTTTCTTACAGAACAATAATATTCCATAACATTCATATACCATAATTTATTCAGCCATTCTCCAATTGATGGACATCCATTCACTTTCCAGTTTCTTGCCGCTACAAAAAGGACTGCCATAAACATTTTTGCACACGTGGGTCACTTTACCTCATTTGAGATCTCTTTGGGTTATAAGCCCAGTAGAAACATTATGCCATATTATGTTCATGGAATATAAAAGCAGCTTTGAGAGTAATAAAATGGGCATAGAATCCATTACATGTAAACCAATAGACAGAGAATTAAATAAAACCTAGGGTATTTAGGAAGTCTTATAACAAAGCTACTAGCTATCATTTTACAGGGTTTCTCCTATAAAGTGGGTGCCAGAAAACTCAGTTGTAATCCTCTTCCTATATTTATTACCTGTGCTATCTTCAGTTTACAGTTTTCTCATCTGTAAAATGAAGGACTTTAGGTAGATAATCTCTAAAATTCCTTCCAATCCTAAAACACACACACAAAAATTCTTTAATTCTATTATTTTACAAAGATAAAGACTTTTGAGATTTGTAAAGCTCCAGTTCAGTACCTTTGTATGTGAGAATGATATAGACAGGAAGAAGGGAAGTAGATATTTTAGTAATAGTCTATTGGTTAGTACAACATGAATACCCATCAAGATCTTAGGAGAAAAAAAATGATTTTTCTATATTTGAGAAGTGTCTTATTTGTCTGGCAGAAGAAAATACATCAGAAAACATTTTTTTTTTAAATAGCATTGCTTTGTAAGCAAATTTTTCAAGATTGACAATTGATCTATCTACAGTAAAAACCAACAATACCCCATAAAGAATTTGGAAAATTTAATTTATCAAGATGTTAAAATAATTTCTTTGTCATTCCATTTTCATTAATAAGAAACCAATGTTTCACACAAAGATCTTTTCTAATATTTTTTTTTTCTAAAGAGCAGTAAAGAAATGGAAATATTCGGGGAAATAGAGAATATTTTAAAAATTTGTAAGTTTTCACTTTACACTAAATTATCCTTGAAAGTGACATTATAATGAATAAATATAAGAAGAAAAAGTGAATATTAAGAGTAAACTACAATAAATAATATTTGAATATTGAGATGTCCCTTTTTTATGGTAGTCATTCAATGAACTATTTATAATTTTTATTATAGGATATGTTGAATATATTTTAAGTCAGAAAGTGTCCTAAAATCTCATTTTAGCATGAACTATGTTATCATTTAAATTGATAAGATTTCACATTTTCATTCATTCTGAATAAAGTAAAATAGTATTGAAATACACATGCTGCTTTTAAAATAGTGCTACATGGCCTGACATTTTGGCAAGGTGGAATAATAGAACCAATTTATGTTATGTTATTTGAAAAGTCACAAAGTTAAGAACTTTTTAGTTAAGTTTGAAGAAGCATTTAAGAAATTAATAAATAAAATTATGGGTTTGGAAGGCATACTGAGAAGTATGGTTTTGTTGATTTAAGCAGCCATCATATGTTTCTAGGCAAATGAATTATACCTCTGTGTGTACATATACATATGTGTGTGTGTATGTAGGTATATATGTATATACATATACTTATATGTGTGTCTATAACATTAGAAGAATGCTGTACTGGTAGTATTGGAATCAAAAAGACCAGATGGAGTACTTTGACATAAAGTAAAATTCAATCAATTAATAATCAATATTGTATACTTGTTGCACTATGTTTGAACTTCAGGAAGATACTAAGGAGGTTAAAAATCACTTGCTTTGTTTCTCTTTCACTTTCCTCAACCTATTTCTTTCCCATTCTATTGGTTTAGAATAGGAGTTGTTTCTCAAGAGTGACCTTGACCAGTTTAGCCTAGACCAGATTATTTATCCATTCCTAAATTTAGAAGTCAAAGATCTTAAATTATATGTCAAAATTTATTCTCATTCCCAAAGTATCAACTTGAAATAATTTTTAAATATCCTCATCAGAATTAAAGAAGTCACTGCAGGAGAAAAACCTCTGGATTTTTCTAACACTTTTATTTTTCCTCCATACAAACTACCAAGTAAAAGTTTGATGTTAAATTAAGTATAGGAGTGGGGAAAAGATTTGGGTGGGGTTAGTGGAACAGTTGCAGGAATAAGATAATGATAGTCAGATCCAGATTGCAACCATAATTAGGGTAGGTTAGAATTGTAACCATATATTTATTGAAGTCATCCAGTCAGAGGAATTCTAGTCTCCTTAGATATTGCTCCTTTTCTTTCTTTCTGTCCTTAACAAGAGATAGTGATCAGTTTGAATATTTTTTGTTTGAAATATGCCTTAAATAAACATTTATCAAGTGCCTACTGTGTTCCAGACCAAATACAGATGCATATACATACATATGTGTGTGTGTGTGTGTGCGTGCGCGTGCGCCAAGCAGAAATAAATTAAAACCACTTATTACATGGTGAAAAATGTATACATACATACGTAATCAATTAAAACAAAATTAGACATTATTGACAAATGACAAAATCAGGCAAGATTTTGAATCGCTTGTTTTGTAATTTCATGAGATTTGATGTTTCTTTCTAAATGAAGTTCAAAGTAATTTCCTTTGGTTTCATTTACTACCATTTCTTCTACACAGCTCGGTAAAGGTCACCAGAGAGTGATTCGAAATCACTCTTTTTACAGGATACAGTTGAGTACTCTGTCCATAGTGGGTGCTTAAAAATGCTGAGTGATGAGCATTTCCAGACACTGCTGTTTAGGGAACTCAGGATTTAATGTGTCATTACAAATAGAATGAAGTAAATATCTATTAAGATATTTTGTAGAGTGCTGAGGAAAGAAGAATTTCATTTTAAACTGGGTGGGTGTTCACAATATTCAGTCAATAAAATGTTAAATAAAATTAAATATATGCTTTATATAAGACAGTACTGAAAATATATTTTCATGATGCTATAACTGTATTACCCAAAGAAATGTGATGCACATTGTTATATTAACATGCATATTCACCTCGATAGGATAGAAATTTAAAGCTGCCATTTGGGGAGCAAGGTAAAATATCATTAGAATACTGGTAAATTCAGCATTATTTTTAGGTTATGTTGAAGTGTAATTGATTCTAGGTAATTTCCATTATTAATAAATAAAAGTTGAAGATCACATCTTTTATGCTCCAAATACAATTAATTCAAAGCAACAACAAAATATCTCTGATTGAGACATAATCACCAGTTGAATTTAACTATTGAACTATAAATAGAAGGATAATTAATTGGCTAGTTATCTTTCCCCTGATGTTGACAGTAGCTCATATAAGTGTGAAGTGGCATCAAGTAACTTCCACTCATTTATTTTCTTCATGCCTTTATGCCATAGGTCTAAACCAAGTCTCACGAATCTAGAGAAACTTGAAAATAAAATATTCAACTGTCAAAAATAGTGTGTAAGTGACCTATTTTTAATATCTACACCTTAAACATAAAGTTCAAGTATGGTATGTGGACACTTTGCTTTTTCTATTCTTTAAACATTTGGTGAGAACAGAAGTGGGCAGTCAGTTATTTTACACAGTGATAACTGTATTGCAATTACACAATTACCACCCTGCTTTTTCTTTTCCTATTTCTATCTAGAAGCCTGGCATCATGCATCCCAAGTCTTATTAAACACACTAGTAGTTATCATTGCAAAGCAGGAAAATATATTTAATGGATTGCTGTTTTCATTTTCCCATTAAAAAAAAAAATCTTCCTAGATTTGTAGCCTAGAGAAATCTTCACAGGCATCTAGTGTAATGCTTCTATTTTACAATTAAGTCAAGCACAAATGTAGTTACAGATGGAAGAGCAGCAAAGGGGACAGCAAGAAGATGAAATAGCAAATCCAGGTCTTCTCCTCTTCTAGCACAAGTAATTTAAGAATGGTGCAGTTCTAAGGAAAATAGCATTGACTGTCTTGTAAATAAAAGTTTAAAAAAATGGATGAAAGGGATTAAAACTGCACCTTAAGGTAGGACTATAATTCTAGAGGAGTATATAATGCCCGGGATGGATGTGATGCTCCTTGGATATTGAGATATAATTTCTCTATTGCCACAAGTTAAGTTCCATTTCACAGAGATCTTCAAACTAAGTGTTGTACTAAAAGCCTAGGATAAGGTTAGGCTCACTGCAGAGGGAAGGAAAATTGTCTTGATTATTTATGGGCTCCTTGTGTTTCATATTTTCTGAGGAATAGTTTGTTCTGTTTCCCTTATTAATGTTGCTAACATGAAGATGATGACATTTGTATCCACATCTGTGGAAATTTAGAAACAAATTGTATTTTTATGTTATCATGGGATACGTTTTGTGAGGGAGGGGAAATAAGCCATATTCTCATAATTCTGGGGGGAAATCCATGGAGGAATATGATTCAAAGATAAAGTTCAAGGAAATCTTCTAGATTTATTCCAATCACATTTCACATTTTTTCCATCACATCTTTTAACTCCCTCTGTGTTCTGTGCTATTTTCACATACAAATCTTCATTCTTGGAATGCACTCCTATTGTGTCTTCATCTATTGAAATGTTTTCCTTCTTTCAAAACCTAAATGGGGCTCTGTTCTCTTCAAGAACCTTTCCTGTTTTCTTCAGTGAGAAGTGAATGATAATAAAATTGTAACAGATACTTATACAATAATTAAATGGCTCAAAATGACTATAATAGAAAATTTGATTTGGTTACACCTTTTTTTCATCTTTCACTTTATATGTGCTATTCATATAGCAGAGCATAACATGATATATAATAAAGTGTGTATATATATATGTATATACATGTGTATGTATATATATATATTTCCCTTTATAGTAGATTGTAAGTATTTATGAAGGCAGAAATTATATTTTTTATCAATGCCTAAGAAAGTGACCTGAAAATGGGACAATAGTAATTGATGCATGATCTAATCAATATTCTACTTTCACCAACCATTCAAATGATAGCATTCTATTTCAAGAATTTCTTTTGTATGTCCTTTAATAGATCCTCAATTGAAGGTCCATCCATAAGGTAGAAAAGCTTTAAGTTTTTAAAAATACATTGGTACAAATGCTTACCTCAACCATGTATCCTTACTTACAACATCCAACATAAACTTCCTGGATAATATCATTTTGTGACATTTCTTAAAGTACGTCATTGTTAGTAATATGCTATATGTTACTAGTAGTCAATAAGTGTCTCTGTGGTAGCCTCAATCATGGGCAGTTTTGATTTTTCAGAGATCATGATGCTCTGACTCAAAGTTATATTGCCACTAATTTGTAACACGGGGGGGATGACTGCATATTGTTGCCTAGCTTAGATCCAGGTTTCAATTTGTCAAAATATATTCATTAAATACCTACTATATGCAAGGCGTTATTTTAGGTATTGGTGATGCAGAGAGAAAAAACAGTCACCATCTTCAAAGAGTTTACATTTTATCAGAGGGAAAGGGAAAGAGGAAGACATAATATATCTGCAGATAACAAAAACAAGGTAATTTGAGGGTAAAGAAAGAGAACAATAATATTTATAGGGACAAAGTAAAAGTGACAAACCGGATGGAGAAGTTAGCACCTGAATTCAGTTTTAAAGGAAACTGAGAATTCTAATATCAATGTCACCTGGTGAGAGATAAGAATGTTCAGAAATGTGATGTCCATGTGAATAAAAAGAAGAGGGCATAAATGAGAAGCATAGTAGAGGTAGAATTAATAGGACAGAAATTGATTTACTATGGAATTTTAGGAAAAAAAAGAAGTTAAAGATTATTTGAAAACTAAAAGCTTGGGTTATTGGTAAAATGGTCATGTACATGCAAAAATAAGTGCATTTGGAGAAGGAAGTCTTTTGGGCAGGAGGAGGGAAGATAATGAATTTAATTTTGGGATATGTGAAGCTTGAGGTGCCTATGAGATTTCTTTTAGGATATATCCAATGGACATTGTTTTCAAGAGAGAATGCACCGAAAATATAAATTTGGATGGCATATATTGGAGGCAAACCATGACCAAAAGGCAGTTGATGACATCCTTCTAAAATAGAATGCTTTGTATTCATTAAATGTTTCTAGGAAATAGCAATCAATACTCAAGCATATAATATATATTTGATGTTCATTGAATGGAAATGGATTTAATTTTCACCCAGTGAGACCCTTAGGAAGTTGAGGAAATATCTCGACCTCTCTAATAGCCTTTTTAAATGTAAAATAGCTGTTGTATTATCAAATTAAAGATCATGTTTGCAGAAAATTCAAATAGCATTTTCACCAATTTGCATTTGCAATGTACTGCCAAACACTTGCTGATGCTATTTCTCCTAATTCTTACATCTCATTTTTTTTTAGAAAACTGATAACTTAGAAAACTCTCTACATCAGATGAATTAAAGTTACAAAACACTGTAAAAAATAATAAACCAACAAAAAAGAAAGAGGAAGAGGTTATTGAATTGCTTTTGGATACAACTACTGATTTTTATAAGGTCAATGTTAAATCTCAGGCACATGATAATTTGCATACTTATTTCTGATTGTTTACACTATTTAAATTATAACATGATAAAAACATTACATTTTTTTCCTTTAAAGTTAATTGTGTTAAATAAAGTCATCTTACCAACTGGGAAAATATCAAGTGCTCATGGATAGGCTGAGTAAATATAATAAAAAAAAAAACATATTTTTACATAAATGAATCTACTTAATAATAACAAAGTTTTTCTGGAAAAACAAAACATTCAAGTAGTTCAAGAGAATTAATGAAAAAAATGCAATGAAGATGACCTAGGTACACTAGACCTAAAACTATATTATAAAGCAGTGGTCATCAAAACCATTTGGTACTGGACAAGAAATAGAATAGTCAAAGAGTGGAATAGGTTATGTTCATGTCAATGACTATCATAATTTAGTGTTTGATAAACCCAAAGATCCCAGTTTCTGGGGTAACAAGTATTTGGCAAACATTGCTGGGAAAACTCGAAATTAATATGGCAGAAATTAGGCATTCATCCACACCTAACACCATATACCAAGATAAGGTCAAAATGGATTAATTATGTAGACATAAAGAGTGATACTATAAACAAATTAGAATAACAAAGGATAATCTACCTCTCAGATCTGTGGAGCAGAAGGAATCTGTGCCCAAAGAAGAACTAGAGTACCTTATGGAATGCAAAATGGATAATTTTGATTATATTGAGAATAATTAAGAATTTTTGTACAGACAAAAACCAATGCAGACAAGATTAGAAGGGAAGATATAAAGGTGAAAAAATTACATCTAAGTGTTCTAATAAAGGCCTCATTCCTAAAACATATAGAGAATCAACTCAAATTTGTTAGAATTCAAGCCATTCTTCAATTAATAAATGCTCAAAAATATGAACAGACAATTTTCAGATGAAGAAATTAAAACTATTTATAGTCATATGAAAAAATGCTCTGAATCACTACTGATCAGAGAAATGCAAATCAAGACAACTCTGAGGTGTAATGTTACCTCTACACACCTCAGTTTGGCTAACATGACAGGAAGAGATCATGATGAATGTTGGAGGAGATGTAGAAAAACTGGGACTCTAATACATTGTCAGTGAAGTTGTGAACTGATCCAATCATTCTGGGGAGCAATCTGGAACTATGCCCAATCTTATCAAACTGTGCATACCCTTTGATCCTAGCAGGGTCTCTACCAGATCTGTATCCCAAAGAGATCATAAAAAAAGAGAAAGGGTCCACATATACAAAAATGTTGTAGCAGTTTTTCTGTAATGTCAAAAAGCTGGAAACTGTGTGAATGCCCTTCAGTTGGAAGATGGTGAATAAGTTATAGTATATGGATATTATGGAATATTATTGTTCTATAAAAAATGATCAGCAGGATGATTTCAGAGAGGTCTGGAAAGACCTACATGAACTGATTCTAAGGGAAGCGCCTAGAAAAAGAACATTATACATAGAAACAGCCAGATCATACAATGATCTATTCTGATGTATGTGTTTCTTTTTAACAGTGAGGTGATTCAGGCCGGTTCCAATGAACTTGTGATAGAGAGAGCCATCTGCACCCAGAGAGAGAACTATGGGGACTGAGTGGGGATCACAACATAGAATTTTCACTTTTTGTTATTGTCTGCTTGCATTTTATTTTATTTTCTCATTTTTGTCCTTTTTGTTCTGATTTTTCTTTTGCAACGCAATTTTGGAACTGTACCTGTTTAACACATATTCCATTGTATGCTATCTAGGAGAGGGGGTGAGGGAAAGGGAGGGGAAGAATTTAGAACACAAGGTTTTGCAAGGGTGAATGTTGAAAATTATTTATTCCTATGTTTGTAAAATAAAAAGCTTTAATAAAATGAATAAAAACATCTTTGTATGTTACTGAACATGCTGTTTGATATAAAGTCAGGAACTATTCCTAATTTTCTCTATTACCTGATGACCAGTTACATTTTACTATTTCCTTTTGTTCTTCATTGAGAAGGGGAAAAAATGAAATTTACTTCTCTTTTAGGAAAGACATTGGCTGATTTAGAAAAGATTACATATAATATCTCAAATGATTAAATATATTCAATTTGCTATATAGCTTTCTAAGTAGCAAAGAAATTAGGGTTAGGCTGCAAGATTTCATAATGAAGAATCTAGAAATTAAAAAATCAATAATATTCCAGTTCATATTAGTAAATCAAGAAAGAAACTAGGATAAGAATAATTTAGCATTACTACATACATACAAAATTCATACATCTGAGAGAAGATATTTGATTTATCCAAATATATTCTTGTAGCAGTATTTATCAACTCCATGTTTGAATATTTGTAAGAAAATAAATTCAGTAAATTTTTTTATTGGAAGATATGTGTACAAATGCTAAAGGCAGTTTTGCTTATTAATTAAGTGGTTTCTATCTAGATTTAAGCTCTTAATCCATAGCATATCTAAAATATTAAACAATATGAATATGTTTCATATGGGAAATAAATGTCAAAGGCTCAAATAAGAGTGGAGTAATTTCTGTCAGTGATTTAGACATCACTGTTAAATATTTACATAGCATGACTTGAATGAAAGCAAAAACTATGCCATTGGTATGGATGGGATGACATTTATCCAAAGGGAAATAATTTTTAAGAGCTTGTTCAAAAATTGTTACAGATGTTTTAAGTAAATTATTGTTTTTTCAGCTGGTCTGATCCATGTATCTATAAGTTTTTATTAACATTTCTACTAAAAAAAACTTCTGTTTTTATTCAGATTAACTAAGAGCTCATCATTTCATATTTGTATTTATAATACTTTAATAAATTACTAAAGAAATTACAATGTAATAAATTCAATACCTTTTTATGACTGGGATCATGGTTTTTTGTTAATTCTATCAATAAAACACCAAAGTGTTGTACAAAAATTTTGTTTCAAATTGCTGTTAAGATAAAATTTTTGATTGTAAAAGTGCCATAATGTCCAGTAAACAATTAAAGGCTATTTCACTAGAACCGTGGACACATGGAGGAGGAACTCTGATATTTAGTTCACATTCAAAAATATTTTGGCAATTAGTAAGTGACAAATATAATTATAATTATGTTAAATGTTCAGTTGTTGCATTTTAAACTTTGTTTTGTCTATTTTCATTTGCAATATAAATAATACAAAAAAAATTACAAGAAGTGGGTAAGGGAAGGAGAGAGGGAAAAACTTGAAAACCACAATTTAAAAATGTTAAACTGTTTTACATTTAATTGGGAAATATTTAACAAAATAAATAACATATATTTAAATAATTCCTCAGTTCACTCTCACTCTTTTGTATATATTTTTTATATACTGTTTCCTTAATTTGATTGTAAAGTCTTTGAGGCACAGGGATTATCTTTCACCTTTCTTTGTATGGCACTCAGTGCCTAGCTCCTGGTAAATGCATGAATAGTATTGATGGATTGTTTGACAAAAGGAAGGAAATTATTTAACCCTTCCACAATTATATTTTTCAGGTGTGAATTGTCTACCACTTTGCATTTATTATAGCAATTGGTTTACATTGTACTAATGTCTTATATAAATGAACAAATGAGGAATATTTTGTTTATACCTATGATTGGAAAGAATACTTGCATTTTCAAGTCTTTATCTCCATTTATAGCAACAGGTGGATATAATCTGAGATTGTTGGAACACTTAGTTTAGATAATGGAGAATTGAAATAATACTCGTAATTCTGTTAGCATATATGTCTCTATGCATAATTATTGTAAAACTATCAAAATGATAGAGTTGTTCGAAAATAAGTCATAACATAAAAATGGCCTTATTAACAAAAGGAGTACATTTAATATAGTTTATTGATTTAAACAAAACAAACTTTTTTATTTAAAGATGTATATTTTCCTTATTTTTTTAATTTTAAAATTCATAAGAGAGCAAATAATTTGATGTAGAATATTTTTGTGCAAACAAAACATTATGAAAAAATTCAAATAAAAAAGACAAGAAAAATAAAGTTAAAAACTATTATTGGATCAGCATTCTGACTGTTTCAGTTCTTTTTCTGGAGATGGATAACATCATACATCCTTCACAGTTGATCATCACACAATATTAATGTTACTCTGCACAATATTCTCCTAGTTCTGCCTACTTAACTTTTATTCATAATTATTCATATAATTCTTTTCAGGTTTCTCTGATAGCATCCTGCTCATTATAGTACAATAGCATTGCATCATAATCATATATCAAAATTAATTCAGCCAATAGTTAGTTGATAGTCACCTCCTCAATATTCAATTCTTTGCTACAACAAAAAGATTGTTATAAATATTTTCAAATACATGGATCTTCCTTCCATCATCCTCCCTTTTATCTCTTTGAGATATAGACTTAGTCGTGGTATTGCTGGATTCAGGGGTTTGTACAGTCTTAAGGCCCTTTGGGAATAATTCTAACTTGTTCTCCACTATGGTTGTCAGTTCACAACTTTACCAACTTTTCACATTCTCTCCAACATTAGTCATTTTCCTTTTCTTTCATGATAGAAATTTGGCATGTGAAGAAGTACTCTCAGAGTGCTTTTCATTTTCATTTCTTTAATCAATAGTAATTTAGAGCATTTTCATATTATTACAGCTAGCTTTTTTTCTTTTCTTTTTGTTTGTTTTTGTGTGTGTGTGTGTGTGTGTGTGTGTGTGTGTGTGTGTGTGTTCAATGGATAAAACACTATGCGGCCTAGATGTAGGAAGAATCAAATTCAAATCTGTCCTTTGACATTTATTAGCTATGTGACATTGCACAAGTCATTTAACCTCTGTTTACTTTAATTCACTAGAGAAGAGGGTGGCTAGCTATCTAAATGTCTTTGCCAATAAAACTTCATGTATAGTTTGTTTACAAAGAATCAGACATAAATGAATGACAACCACAATAGAAAATGAAAAATAATTATTCTTATCATTTGACCATTTATCAATTCTGGAATGACACATTCTTATAAATATGACTCACTTCTCTATATATTTGATAAGTGAGGCCTTTCTCAGAGAAACTTGATATAAAATGTCTCTTCCCCTAGTTTTCTGTTTTCCTTCTAGTAGCTACATTGTTTAAAGGCTTTCTCTATTTGCCCCCTTCCATCTTAGCTAATACCATCATCAACTCAGCACAGGAGAGAATGAAACTCCTTTTACTCTCTTACAGAAAGGAAATTTGCTCTCATAGGATCTGTTAATTGAGTACTTTATTTTATGAATAGGTTTAAATTGCTTAATTTTTAACTCATAGAAAGCAATCATAGTGATAGTTAAATTTCATTTAAATTATAACAGTGGAATGAGTGCATTGATTATTAAATATTTGTTAGATAGCTATGGTTACTATTGTGAAGAAATTAGATTTTTTCATTCTTCTGTAAGTTCCATTTGTACTTTAATAGAGTTATCATAAATTATTTATCTCGAAGATTTACTATAAAATGAAAACCTCATTTTGAATTCCAGTTCAAGTATATGCAAATTACATTATTAATCTTTCTAACATTTTCATTCCAAGGTGGACAGGCAGTATGTTACACTGGATCATCACTAAGCTGACCATAGATGACAAATTTTTCAACCAACAGCAACTATTGATGACTATATACTAAATTATAGAAGGGTCTTAATCTGCATTGTTAGAAGTGAAGCCCACACCAGAAGTTTATGAATCCTTGAATTATAGAGATAGGACATCTCTTAAATCCATTAAGTATACCATGAATACATAAGGAAATGTACACACAGACACCATCTTGTGTTCTGCAATTTTATTTTAATTATGAATTTTGGAAAATATTACAATGCTCCATTCAGTAACATAATTAAGATACTTAATTTTAAAAAATTATATGCCTTTTCTAGATTAATGTTCTTATTTTTCTGTTTTTTTTTGGTTTTTTGAGTTTAAGTGATTGCATTGTAGAAATTGCATCTGAGAAGGAAATCACCGCTGAATAAACAAGTTTAAATTCAGACTAGGAGCTCTAGTAAAAATGCCATTGACACAAATCACATTGACTCAATTCATTTCATGTAAATCTATTGGGTTAAATGAATATTTTCTCCTACATTTCTACTAATTCTAATATTGCACTCAACCCTTTTCATTTTTAAAGAATATTTCACTTTAAAATATTAGATTTCAAACTTCTGAAATAATGTTTAAAGAGCAAGAACTTTGAATAGCATTAGTTCTATTCAAGAATAAATATATGAGGTTTTCCTATAAGGTTAATATTATGGAATTATAAACTTTTGAACAAAACCTGGATGCTGTCTTTAAGTAATGACAATGAAATAGAATTTTTACTCATACATTAATAATGGAAAGAATTGTTTTTGACAAGAACATTACAGTTTGTTTACAAATCCAATTCCAAGTAGTGCTCCTAAGTTAAGAAATATAAGTTTACTAGAGGGCATGCACCTCTTCCATGCTGATCTTCTGGCATGGTACCTGTGAACCACTACAAATGGAAGGTAAAGACCAAAATTGGGGAGGGGAGGAAAAATAAAGAAGAAAAGACAAATGAAATGGATCATTTTGGTCGAGAATCCCTGTGCTTTTCAAAAACCTTTCTCCAGATCCCACAAGCTTCTTCTTCGCCTTCTCTCCCTTATCATTATATTACTCTTTGGCTTTTTTCACAGGCTATCCTGCCATACTGCCATGTACTCCCTTCTTAAATACAACTTCTAAAAATACTTACTTTCTGTCAAAGTTCAGCTTACATGCCTTTTCTGTTTGCCTTCAACTTCTACTCCCCTTGTTTTTGTTTAGTTTGTATTATTATATATGTACATGTATATGAATATGTGTTTGTAAACATATATAAGTCTTTATATGTTTATATATGGATGCATACATACAAACACACACATATATTTGTTTAGATATATATATGCATAGGTGTATGTATTTATGTATGTGTATGTTATATAATCTTTCTCTGGGCAACTAGATGGTACAGTGAATAGAGTGTCAGGCCTGAAGTCAAGAAGACCTGAATTCAAATCTTCAAAGGTTTGAAACCTTTATTAACTGTGAGACCCTAAGCAATTCACTAAACCCATTATTGTCTCATTTTTTTCTAATCTATAAAATGAAATAGAGAAAGAAATTAAAAACATTGCAGCATTTTTCTCAAAAAAGCTCTAAATGGGGTCATGAAGAGTTGGACATGATTAAAATGGCAAACAACAAATTTCCTTCTTCCATAGACTCCTTAAACCAAAACTATTTCATTTTCTCTCTCTAGTACCATGCACAGTCCTTGAAGCATAATGGGTAATTAATAAATGTACTGATTGATTGATTTTCTCTATCTTCATTATTCAAGTGAAATATACTTTTTAAAAGTAAACTGTGTGAAGCACCTCCAATAATGCTAACAAAAAGTAGATCCCAAATTTTCTCTAGAAAGATCCTAACCCCTCTTTTTTTGGATATCAATTCAAATTTAGGATTATAGATTCAAAAATGAAAGGGAATTTGTAAATTATCCAGTTCAAATCACTCATTCTATTGTTGAGGAAGAGGAACCCTAATATAGTTTTCCATCATGTATCACTTAGGAGCATGTCAATTATTGGAAGTTTGATATATGTAATCCATATTATAAATAAACAGGAGCCTTGAAGAGTTTCAATTACTTCCATTTGTCTTTCTGTTTTATTCCTCATTTTGTAATTCATTAAGAAAACTAATCTATATGGTTGCATCTATCAAGAAATCAAATATGTTCTTAAAATATGCATGAGTCTTCTTATTGATGAAAATCTATTAATCCATCATTTTGCTATATCTACTCACATACCTACTCATGTTCTTTTTATAAGCAAATAGTAAGATTAGTGAAACCATGCATTTTATTCAACTTTTAATAAACAATGGGACCATAAAAATGTCTGTTTTAATAAAGATTTGTGAAAGTCTAAATATTTACTTCTCATATTTCAATCATGGATATCTTTAATATATAATTAATCATTAAAATAATTAATTTACATAAAGATGAAGGTGAAGGAAATGATTTTATAAAGTTGACTTATATTTGAATAGTCATTGATATCCTTTCCATACACTTTCATTATCTGTAAATTTTCCCTTCCTTTGGGTTACCATGTCATCCAGCTCTTTTATTGTTCTAAAGAAAAAAGTGACAAAAAGAGAAGTTAAATAACTAATCAGAGTTTACATAGAGCCAGTTTCAGACTCTCTAACTCCTAAGTCAATTATTTGCACGATATTCTACTATTTAAGTAATGCTTACTCTTGAGTTTGGGGAACATTTTTCTTCTGCAGAATTTATCCCTGATACATGTGCCTGTGACCTAACTTGTCATCTGTACAATGTGGATACCAATTTTTGCAGAAGGCAAAACATTTTTGAAAGCATTCAAAGACTTTTCCAAGATAATTCAGGTAACAAAAATCTTAGCCTTTCCTTTCCCTTTTAATATACTCTAGTGGCTCCCCATCACCTCCATGATCACATATAAATCCTCTGTTAACATGGAAAAATTTTCACAACTTGCTCTTTTCCCTAATTTTCTCAGTCTTCTGAAACCTTATTCTCTTGTCCCTCTCCACTACCAAATACTCTATAGGCATTGGTCTCTTTGCTTTTCTGTGCACACAATTCTTCATATCCAAACTCAAAATATTTTCAATAGCCATTCCTTATGCTTGAAATTCTCTTTCCTTATCTTCATATTTTGATTTCAGCTTTTTCAAATCCTAGCTAAATTCTCATATACCATGAGAAGTCTTTCTTGATTATCTTTTATGCTAATATATTTACTCTCTTGATTATCTCTATTTTATCTTGTTTAGATCTTTTTTGCATGTGTTTGTCCACTTAGACTATTCCCTTGAAAGTAGAGACTGGAATTTGCCTTTCCCCCATTGCCTAAAAATTAGGAAGCAATTGAGAAATGCTAATTGATTGACTCAGAGTATTACTGATATGAATATTAATTTAAAGAATCATGGAATATTTCAAATGAATTAATGCAAAGTGAAATGAGAAATTAGAATTAGAAAATCAAAACACACAATATCTCCTGGAAAATAAGAAAGCAAAACCATCTATATGTAATTATAATCAAGCTTGGTCCTGAAGAAGAGATAAGAACATTCATTTTTTTCCCTTGTGGACATAATTATTATGGAACACTGAATATATTGTCATACCCAGAAAATATGTTAATTGTATTAAGCTCCTTTTTCTTTTCTCTTTATTTATTTATTTTTTGTTTTTCATTTCTGCTTTCTGGAAGCAGAGATGAAGCAAGCAAAACTATGTTACATTTTCTATCTACTATTGGTAGGAATATTTTGTTAACCTGATTCTCTTTTTATAAATGATTTTATTTGAATTGTCATTGGGCATATGATTACTTGAGATTGTGGTGTACCATGAAGAAAGGTACCTACCTACTGGGTTTTATGTAACTCAAACTAGCTAGCATTTTCAAATTCTAACCAAAGGAGTTAAAATATGCTGGGCATTCTCAAATCACTATTTATATTATGAATGATGATAGGTGTCCCAATGAGAACCATATATTTTGACCTCAAGACTTACATATTTCCCCTGAATAAGTAAGCCCTTCTAGCATGCATGGTGTGACTGACATTGTAAGCACAAGTGCAGGTGCTAGTTTTAGAGGCTAAATTCTTCTTGTAATAAACACAGAGGGGGAAGAAGTAAAAAGAGCATAGAACCTTGTGATCCACATCAGGACCTATAGCATTCAACCCAATTCAACAATCCCTGTTTGTCTTTAGAGCATTATATTTAATCCCAACTTAATTACAAAGTTAACACATGATTCTTTTCCTTGTGGGTTGTATATAATAGAAAAAGAATATGACATCTATAGAAATAAACAAAATGACAAAATATGGTTTCATTAATCTGGTTCAAAAGAAAGTACTATGTTCATACCAAGAGGAACATATGTTTACCTCCAAAGGAATTAGGGTGAGTTTTGTGGGAAATATTGGCTTTTGGTTCTTAAAAATAGACAAAAGAAAAACTAGAGAACATTATGAAAGGCAAAATGTACAACTTTGATTATATTAAATTAAAAAGGTTTTGCCAATGTTTCTGATAAAGGTCTCATTTTTAAAATATATAAAGAACTCTATAAAATTTACAAGAATACAAGTCATTTCCCAATTGGTAAATAATTAATGGATATGAACAAACAATTTTCAGGTGATGAAATTAAAACCATCTATAGTCATATGAAAAAATGCTCTAAATTACTATTGATTAGAGAAATGCAAATTAAAACAACTCTGAGTTACCATCTCACACCTCTAGATTGGCTGAAATGACAGAAAAAGATAACGACAAATATTAGAAGGGATATGGGAAAACTGGGAAACTGATGATTTGTTTGTGGAGTTGTGAAATGATCCAACCATTCTGGAGAGCAATCTGGAACTATGCCCAAAGCACTATAAAACTGTTCATATTCTTTAACCCAGCAGTGCCATTATTGGGTCTGTATCCCAAAGAAATCATAAATATGGGAAAAGGACCCACATGTCCAAAAATATTTGTGGTAGCTCTTTCTGTGGTAACAAAGAACTGGAAAATGAGTAAATGACCATTAATTTGGGAATGGCTGAAGAAGTAGAAGAAGATAATATATGAAGATAATGAAATATTATTGATCTGTAAAAAAATGATGAACAAGCTGATTTTAGAAAGGTTTGAAAAGATTTACCTGAATTGTCACTGAGCAAAACAAGCAGAAACCAGAAATACATTATACACAAAAGCAAGAATTTGTCATGATCAACTATAAATGACTTGGTTTTGCTCAGTGATTCAGCAACCCAAAGCAATCTCAATAGATTTTAGATAGAAAATGTCATTGCATCCAGAAAAAGGAACTAAAAAGACTGATTACAAATCAACACATGCTATTTAACTTCTTTTTTCCACCTGTTTTTAAAAATCTTTCCTATGGTTTTTCTCTTTTGGTCTGATTTTTCTGTCCCAACATGTTTCATAAAACAAAGTATATTAAAAATAAATTAATTAATACAAACAATGAAAAAAGATGATAAGCCATGAAAAAAGATATTCCAAGAAGCATATGCAAAGGTAGACCAAAGACTGGTTTGGCTTTAGAATAAACTGCTGAAAAGGATTATTATGAAACAAGGCTATAAAGGTGGGCTAGGAAGAGATTATAGAAAACCTCAGATTCCAAGGAAAGGTCTTTGAAATTAACTCATTAGCAAACTATCTACAACAATATGAAAAATTCCTCCATATCACTAATATGAAAGGAAATATAAATTATGGCAGATTTGATTTTCATTTCATACCTATAAAACTGGCAAAGATGACAAAAAGGAAAAAAGAAAAATACTAGAGGTTATAAAAGGGAAACAATTACTCTAATGCACTAGCAGAGATGCAAATTAGTATAATTAGTTTTGGAAAGCAATTTGGCACTATAACTCAAAGTTACTAAGCTGTACACTTCCTTTGTAATGACAATATTAGACCTATACCATAAAGGAATCAAAGAAAAAAAGAAAGAGATTAAAATTTATAAAAATGTTTAGAGCATACAAAGTTACTAAGCTGTACACTTCCTTTGTAATGACAATATTAGACCTATACCATAAAGGAATCAAAGAAAAAAAGAAAGAGATTAAAATTTATAAAAATGTTTAAAGCATTGTTTTTCTTTGTAGTAAATTAAGGAGATGCCCAAAAGGCAAAATATCCTGATGTCCTAGAACCAGAAGAATTCTCCTAAGGAGAATATCCGAACTAAAGTTTAAAAAATTTATATTCAAAAACAAAGTGGGGTGGAGCCAAGATGGCAAAGATGACACATATTTCTCTCTGACATTCTTTATGACCCTCACAATAATTATGAAATCCAGCCTCTGAATTAGCTCTGGACTAGCAGAACCCACAAATATCGGGAGTACAACAAATTATCAGCAGAAGATAATTTCAAAGATCACCAAAAAAGATGTTTCAATTGGAAATGGGAGGGAGGCAGCCAAGGCAACCAGTACAAAAGCCACCACAGAAACCTCAGAGTCCCGGGCCGAGAATTTATGGGAGGAAACAGACCAGAAAAGATCTGTTTCAATCAGAAATGGGAGAGAGGCAGTGAAGCACAAAAAGCTGACCACAAATGCTAATACAGACAGCTCAGAACCCTGGAGCAGTGTAGTCTCAGGGTGGCTGAGCAGACCCTGATCACAAACACCAGGGCAGACAGCACAGAGACCAAGGGCATTATTGATGACACACGTGGTAGAGCCAGCACTAGGAGTGAATCAGCAGTGAACCAGCACAGCTTGGAAAACCTCTCCTGCCTTAAAGGCAGACCTTACTTTAAATTTAAAAAATCATTTAAAAAAAAAGAAGAGGACTCTAACAATTGACAGATTTTATGGCAAAAGAGAAGAACAGATTTCAAATCCTGAGGAGACTATAGGCAGATTCTTTCCAGATGAAGCTCCAAAAGGTAAAATAAACTGGTCCTCATCCCACAAGGCTCTCCTAGAAGAACTTATAAAGGATCTTAAAAGATAGCTAAAAGAAAAATGGGGAAAGGAAATGAAAGCCTTTCAAGAGAGTTTAAAAGATAGATTTAAAAAACTGGAAAAAGAAATCACTCCAAGAAAAACAGAATATGTGAAACAGAAAAAGAAAATAACTCCTTAAAAAACAGAAATTGTGAAATGGAAAAAATTCCATAGAACAAAACAACTCATTCAAAAATTCAATTGGACAAATACAAAAAGAAGTTAAAAAAAAGTAAATGAGAAAAATAACTCATTAAAAATCAGAACTGAACAAATGGAAATGAATGATTTATGAGACTTCAAGAACCAGTCAAGCAAAACCAAAAAAATAGGAAAAAATGTTAAATATCTACTTGGAAAAACAATAGACTTGGAAAATAGATCTAGGGGACATAATCTAAGTATTACTGGGCTTCCTAAATATCATGATGAAAAAAAAAAGAGGCTAGACACTATTTTTCAGGAAATTATCAAAGAGAACTGCCCAGAAGTCATAGAAACAGATGGTAAAATAGACATTGAAAGAATTCACTGATCACCTACAGAAAGAAATCCCAAAAGTAAAACTCCAAGAAATATTGTGACTAATTTACAGAACTATCAGACTAACATAAAAATACTACAAGCAGCCAGAAAAAAAAAAATCAAACCAAAGAGCCACAAGAAGGATCACTCAGGATTTAGCAGTTTCCACATTAAAGGATTGAAGGACCAGAAAAGTGATATTCTGAAAGGCAAAGGAACTTGGTATGCAACCGAGAATAACTTATCCAGCCAAACAGAGTTTTCTTTCAAGAAGAAGATGGACATTGGATGAAATAGGTGAATTCCATTTATTTCTGATGAAAAAACCAGAGCCTCCAAATATAGGGCTCAAGAGAAGCATAAAAAGGTAAAAAGAACTCTTTGAACTGTATTTCTGTTATGGGCATACATAAAGAATATATGTATAATTTGGTGTGCTATTGTAATATAACAAAGGATCTAGAAGTGGAAAGGAAATTGTATGGGACAAAGGAAAAAGTGGAGGTACTACATTTCATAAAGAGGCAAAGGAAACCTATTATATCTGAGAGAAAAAAGGGAGGGGGATGATCATATTGTAAATCTTACTCTCATCAGAATTGGCTCAAAGAGAAAATAATGGACATATTCGGTTTCAGAGAAACTTCTCTCACCTCATTGAAAAGTGGGAGGGGAAAAGTGAAAAGGGAAGGGATAGGATAAATAGAAAGGAATACAGAAATTGAAAGGGAAAGGTTTGAAAAAAAGGGGAGAGACTCTAAGGGGGAGGGAAGGATCATAAATAGGGATGGATGAGTGAGGCAAGTGGTGCTCACAAATTTAACACTGGGGAGGGGAGTAAGGAAAAAAAGAAAAGAGAAAAGCATAATCTGGGGGTAACAAGATGTCAGGAAATACAGAATTAGTAATTTTAACCATAAATGTGAATGGGGTAAACTCTTCCATAAAGCAGGGACAGATAGCAGACTGGATTAAAATCCAGAAGCCTACAATATGTTGTTTACAAAAAATGCACTTGAAGCAGGGCAATACATACAGAGTAAAGATAAAAGGCTGGAGCAGAATCTACTATGCTTCAGGTGAAGTCAAAAAAGCAGAGGTAGCCATCCTAATATCAGATCAAGCAAAAGCAAAAATTGATCTAATTAAAAGAGATAAAGGGAAGCACAGATAATGAACCAATATCAATACTAAACATATATGCACTAAATAGTATAGCATCTAAATTCCTAAAGAAATTGAGAGCTGCAAGAAGAAATAGACAGCAAAACTATAATAGTGGGAGATCTCAACCTTGCACTCTCAGAACTAAGTAATCAAACCACAAAACAAATAAGAAAGAAATTAAAGAGGTAAATAGAACACTAGAAAAGTTAGGTATGACAGAACTTTGAAGAAAACTAAATGGAGACAGAAAAGAGTACACTTTCTTCTCGGCAGTTCATGGAACCTATATAAAAACTGACCATATATTAGTACATAAAGACATCAAATTCAAATGCAGAAAGGCAGAAATAGTAAATGCACTCTTTTCAGATCATGACACAATAAAAATTACATCAATAAAAAGCCAAGGAAAAATAGACTAAAAACCAACTGGATACTAAATAATGTCATCCTAACGAATGAATGGGTGAAACAGCAAATCCTAGACACAATTAATAATTTCATCCAAGAGAATGACAATAATGAGACAATATACCAAAACGTGTGAGATGCAGCCCAAGCAGTAATAAGGGGAAATGTATTTCTCTAGAGGCCTATTTGCATAAAATAGAGAAAGAGAAAAATCAATGAATTAGGCTTGCAACTAAAAAAGCTAGAAAAAGAGCAAATTAAAAATCCCCAATCAAACAAAACTTGAAATTCTAAAAATAAAATGAGAGATTAATAAAGTTAAAAGTTAAAAAAAAGGACTAGTGAATTAACAAATAAACCTAAGAGTTGGTTCTATGAAAAAAAAAACAACAAAATAGATAACCCTTTGGCAAATTTGATTAGAAAAAGGGAAGAGGAAAATCAAATTGATCAAATTGTTAGTCTTAAAAATGAAAAGGGAGAACATTCCCCTAATGAAGAGAAAATTAGAGCAATAATTAGGGGTTACTTTGCCCAACTTTATGCCACTAAATTTGATAACTTAAAGGAAATGGATGACTACTTTCAAAAATATATGTTGTCCAGATTAACAGAGAAGGGAATAAATTGCTTAAATAATCCCATTTTAGAAAAAGAAATAGAACAAGCTATTAATCAACTCCCTAAGAAAAAAATCCCCAGGACCACATGGATTTACAAGTAGATTCTACCAAACATTTAAAGAACAATTAACTCCAATGCTGTATAAACTATATGAAAAAATAGGGAATGATGGAATCCTACCAAATTCCTTTTATGACACAGACCTGAACCAGGTAGGATGAAATCAGAAAAAGAAAATTATATACCCATCTCCCTATTGAACACTGATGCAAAAATGTTAAATAAATTATAAGCAAAAAGATTACAGAAAATCATCTCCAGGATAATCAAGTAAATTTGATTACATGATCAAGACCAGGGATGCAGGGTTCAATATTAGAAAAACTAATAACATAATTGACTATATCAATAAGCCATGTGATCATCTCAATAGATGCAGAAAAAACGTTTGCTAAAATCCAACATCCATTCCTATTAAAAACACTAGAGAGTATAGGAATAAATGGACTTTTTCTTAAAATAATCAGTAGTATCTATTTAAAACCATTAATAAGCAACATATGTAATGGTGATAAACTAACCATTCCCAATAAAATCAGGAGTAAAACAAGGTTGCCCATTATTGCTATTACTATTTAATATTGTTTTAGAAATTCTAGCTTCAGCAATAAGAGATGAAAAAAGAGATTAAAGAAATTAGAGTAGGTAATGAGGAAATCAAATTATACTCTTTGCAGATGATATGATGGTATACTTAGAAAACCCCAGAGATTCTACTAAAAACTATTAGAAATATTCTACAACATTAGCAAAGGTGCAGGATACAAAATAAATCCACATAAATTATCAATATTTTTATACATCACTAACAAAATCCAACAGCAAGAGATACAAAGAAAAATTCCTTTTAAAATAATTGTCAATGATATAAAATATTTGGGAATCTATTTCCAAGGGAAAGTCAGGAACTATATGAGCAAAACTATAAAACTATATACAAAAATAAAATCAGATGTAAACATTTGGGAAAATATTAAGTGCTCTTGAGTAGGTTAAGCATAAAAATGACAATACTACCTAAACTAATCTATCTATTGAGTGCTATACCAATCAGACTCCTAACAAACTATTTTAATGCCCTAGAAAAAAAAATAACAACAAAATTCATCTGGAAGAATCAAAGGTCAAGACTTTCAAGAGAACTAATGAAAAAAAAAATCAAATGAAGGTGGCCTAACTGTACCAGATCTAAAACCAAAACCATTTGGTATTGGCTAAAAATAGACTAGTTGATCAGCAGAATAGGTTAGTTCACAGGACAAAACAGTCAATAAGCACAGCAATTTAGTGTTTGACAAACCCAAAAACTCCAACTTTTGGGATAAGAATGCACTATTTGACAAAAACTGCTGGGAAATTTGGAAATTAGTAGGGCAGAAACTAGGCATTGACCCACACTTAACACAATTTGATAAGATAAAAATGGGTTCATAATTTAGGCATAAAGAATTAGATTATAAATAAATTGGAATAACATAGGATAGTTTACCTCTCAGACCTGTGGAAGAGGAAGGAATTTGTGACCAAAGAAGAAGTAAAGATTATTATTGATCATAAAGTAGAAAATTTTGATTATATCAAATTAAAAAGCTTTTATACAAACAAAACTCATGCAGATAAGATTAAAAAGGAAACAATAAACTGGGAAAACATCTTTACATTTTAAGGTTCTGATAAAGGCCTTATTTACAAAATATATATAGAAAATTGACTCAAATTTATAAGAAATCAAGCCATTCTCCAATTGATTAATGGTCAAAGGATATGAACAGACAATTTTCAGATGATGAAATTGAAACTATTTCTACTCACATGAAAAGGTGTTCCAAATCATTATTAATCAGAGAAATGCAAATTAAGACAACTTTGAGATACCACTACACACCTTTCATATTGGCTAAGATGACAGGAAAATATAATGATGAATGTTGGAGGGGATGTGGGAAACTGGGACACTGATGCATTGTTGGTGGTGTTGTGAACAGATCCAACCATTCTGGAGAGCAATTTGGAACTATACTCAAAAAGTTGTCAAACTGTGCTTACCCTTTGATCCAGCAGTATTATTCCTGGCCTTATATCCCAAATATAAATATTTATATATTAAAAAATAAATTAATAAATTAAATATTAATATCAGAAATATTAAAGAAGGGAAAAGAACCTTTATGTACAAAAATGTTTGTGGCAGCCCTTTTTGTAATGGCTAGAAACTGGAAATAGAATGAATGCCCATCAATTGGAGAATGGCTGAATAAATTGTGGTATATAAATGTTATGCGATATTATTGTTCTCTAAGAAACAACAAGTGTATGAAACCACATTTGAACTCAGATCCTTCTAACTTCATGACAGTGCTCTGTCCACTGTGCCACCTAACTACCCTAACATCCAAATTATTAAAGGGGAAGTGAGTTACAAGCTTTAAGAAATAAAAAAAAAATTAAATTTGTTTATATTAAATGAAAAACCTTTTGTACAAACAAAACCAATGTAACAATTTACAAGGGAAGCAGAAGAATGGGAAAAAATCTTTAAAACAAGTGTCTCTGATAAAGGCTTCATTTCTCAAATGTATAGAGAACTGAGCCAAATTTGTAAGAATATAAGTCATTTTTCAATTGACAAATGATCAAATTACAGGAATGTGCTGTTTTTGGATAAAGAAATCAAAGTTATGTATAAACACATGAAGAAATAATCTTTATCACTTTTGATTAGACAAATGAAAATTAAAATAACTCTGAGATATCACCTATCAGATCAACTAATATGACAAAAGGAAAGTGATAAATGTTGCATAGGATGGGAGAATACAATTATGGAGACCTTTCAGAAGTTATGAGGATCAAAAACAATGTCATATCTTCTTTTTCCTTCCAACACCTGATAATTCAGGAATTTTAATTTTCCATTTTTTTCTGAATAAGTTGATCTCCTTTAATCTTTTGTTGAAAAAAAAAATATATCATTAAAGATTTCTCAATTATATTTAAATTATTTCAATATTCATTTAATTTTTTTTTTTTTGAGTTTCAATTTTTTTTCCCTTCTCATTCCTTTCATTTCTTTGAGAATGCAAAAAAGTTTGATATTGAATATAAACATTTTGGTATTAGCTATATTATAAAAAAAAAATAAAAAAAATAAAAAGTATGCTTCAATTTTTATTCAGAGTTCAAATTCATCAGTTCTCTCTCTCTCTCTGGAAATGGATAGTATTTTTCATGATGGATCCTCTGGAATTGTTTTGGTCTTGAAGAATAGCTAAATCTTTTATAATGGATCTTCCTCACAATATTGCTGCTACTGTATACAATGTTTTTCTGGTTCTGCTCACTTAATTTTGCATGAATTCATGTGTCTTCCAGGTTTTATGAAACCATTCTGCTAGTTGTTTCTTATCTTTCCTTCTCCAGCACATTTTACTAAGGAGGAACTGAGGCAAAGAGGATTAAGTTACTTAATCACTGTTGCATATCTAGTAAGTATGTGATGCCTGATTTGAATTCAGAAAGATTTCTTTCTGATTTCACCTTCCATGCTCTATTCATCTGCTTTCTTTCTGTCTTGCCCTCTGTTATATCTTGGCAAAAATGAATTAAGCTAGCATGCATAAAGTTCTCATAACTTCCATCTGAATTGACTTAGGAACAAAATTTTTGCTATGTCCTCTTGTCCTTTGACTACTCTAGTTCCCTGAATCT
This sequence comes from Antechinus flavipes, assembly GCF_016432865.1. Taxonomy (NCBI): domain Eukaryota; kingdom Metazoa; phylum Chordata; class Mammalia; order Dasyuromorphia; family Dasyuridae; genus Antechinus; species Antechinus flavipes. The sequence continues at coordinate 523,067,079 of NC_067398.1, read as the reverse complement.
TTAATCACTTCTTTGAACATGACCTGCAATACCAATTTTTACAGGAAGCCTTTTCCAATGTTTCTTAATTCTAGTGTCTTCCATCTTTTAAGTAATTCTGATTTTTCCTGTATATAGCAGGTTTGTGTATTTCTGTCTTTTTTTTTTATACTTTTGTGTGTGAGTGCATATCAATATATTGAAATCTATATATGTTTGTTATCTCCCCTATTACATTGTGAACTTGTTGATGATGTACACTTTGGACTCTTTTTTGTATCCTCAAGACTTAATGCACTGCCTGACATATAATAGGTACTTTACTGTTTTATGATGCAGTTTTAGTTATGTCTTATTCTTCATCATTTCACCATCTTTTTCTTGACAGAAATACTGAAATGGTTTGCCATTAACTTCCTCAACTCGTTTTAAAAATTGAGGAAACTGAGGCAAACAGAATTAAGTGACTGCCCAGGTTCACAAAATTAATAAGTGTCTGAGACAGTATTTGAACTCAGGTCTTTTTGACTCCAGGCCCTGTACTCGATCCATTTTTCTACTTAACTGTAAAGAACTGAAATTCTGAATAAGTGCACTGGAATCAGACAACTGAGCACTTAGGGCTAATTACCTATTGGACAATATTAGCATATGCTTGGGAAATGGCCTTTCTCATTATTCTGTGCTGGCTCGATCTTTTGGTGTATACAGATAATTGTGGGAGGGATTAGGGGGTGGAGTAAAACAAGTCAGAGTCACTTTGGCGGTGGACAGAGAGAAGAGAGGTTGTGGAGAGTTTGTGTCCATTCCCTTCACTTCTCCCACTAAAGACCAAGAATAAAGACCAAGGACTTTTGCTTATCTTGACTCTGGCTGATTCTAAGGCATCCGGATGCTAACCCAGACTTCACACTTAGCTTCCTAGTTGGAGATTGTAAATATTAATTGAAAGATTCACTGAACCCATTTTAAAAATAGGGTATATTTTCAAGTCAGAAAAGATAAAAAGTCCTCATTCTCTCTCAAAATCATTATCATTTCTCTCATCCAAGCAAAAAAAAAATTAAAAACTCATACACTTTTATATCATTGGTTTCTGGGCTATTGCAGTATTTCCCTTCCATCATTCAAATATTTCCACATTTATGCATCTGTCTTTCTCTCTATTCCCATGACCCTTATAATTATAAACTTATAGTTTTTCTTTTGCTTTCACCAGGACTATTACAATAATCTGCAAGTGGTCTCTCTATTTCTTGTCTCTCTTTAATCCATCCATAGCACATCTGCCACAATAATATTTCTTTAACACTCTTTCTTTTATATGTTCCTATCATTTTCTTACTGTGTCACTTTGAGACTGCTGCTGCAGGTACCACATCATTTTCTAGACCATGTTATTTTATTGGTTAATATTTACATGGTGCACTTTATACAACTTTCCCCACTCTTATAATGCAGCAGTTAAACCATTTTCCTACCAAAACAAACATACTTTTCTGTCCTCTTCTCTTTACATCTCTGAAAACTATAATCAAATCAATACTACTTGTTTCTAGAAAGCATGTCAATTAACTCCCTTAAGGAAATTCCCTGTGGATACTCAGTCAAGAACACTCTTTTCCAACAACCATTATTCATTATCAATTACCCATATATATTATCTTCCCCTATTAGAATTTAATCTCTCTTGTTGTTCTATCAAACATAGTCACTGGGCTAAAGTGCTACATGGCATATTTGCTATATAACATATTGTAATGGGCTGAGGCTTGAGTTGATGCACTGAGGTCCCAAGCACATGAGGCTAAATAGTAATTGGACCATACTCTATTAATATATAAGCTTGGAGAAAGAATGGCCCCCGGCCACTCTTTGTGCAAGTCCTGATGTGTTGTATAGGAAATGATGATTTTGGTGGGTGGAGGCAGGGGAGTGGAAAAGGAAGGGGAAAGAGAGACTTTTTGCATTGCCATTGCCACTGTTTGCTCAGCTCAGATCTCTCTCTGTTAGCTGGCTTCCTGTCGCAACTGCTCATATTGCTATCGCAATTTTTCTTGCCTATATTTGCTATCGCAATCCTTATTCATCTCTTCACTTCAATAAATATTGAAGATTTTTCCCTTAACCTGAATTCCTGACTCCAGCTGATTTTAAATACGTGGTCATTACATTTGGCACCCAAGCATGGGAACCAAGGACCCTACTTTCACTGAAGAAGTTTCCAGTGACCAGGAACTTAGGTGAGTATAAGACAAACAGGGAACTTATTTTCTTAAAGACTAAACTAGTAACTTTTTGGCTGAAATGGGACAGTTCCTAGGTAAAGATTTTCCATCCCCCACCCCAACTCCCCCACCCCCAGCCCCACCCAGGAGTGGTGCTATAGAAAGCCTGCTTAAGCTGATAGGAGATCAAGGGCTACTTATACCTCGGGAACAGGCAGCTACACTTCTGAGTACATTAAAATGCACCTCCTCTTGGTTCTTAGAGGAAGAGCAAATCTCTCTAGATAACTGGGCATTGGTTGGTCAACAGCTCTCCGCATATAACAATGAAAATGGTCCTCATTCAATTTCCATCGAGGCATTCAATTTATACAATATAATACAGTTGGCCTTAAGATACCTTATAAGTTCTAGGAGAAAAGGAAAAAAAACTCTAGGAATAGCCAAATGGGGAAGCCTGAGATAAAGGAGGAAGACAAAGAACAGATTAATGGCCATATCTCCACAGGGCATGGAGACTTAAGTGAGGCTCAAGGGTGGGGTGAATCTGAGGCAGCTTCAGCCCCACCTGAGGAGCAGGTAATTGATTCTCCTCCATCAACTCCACCCTCCGGGATGGAGGGAGAAGGGGGTGGGGCAGTGACAGCACCAGCACCTCCCCCCCAGCATCCAGCTGCTCCTTTGAGTAGATTGCAAAAGGTACTAATTAAGGCCAAAGAAGAAGGGAAAAAGGTATTGGAATTTCAACACCATATTTTTCCCATTATTCAACAGTTTAATTCTTCAGGTCAAGAAAGTAGAAGATACTCTCCTTTTGATATAGATATCCTCAAAGACCTGAAAAAAGCTTGCACTCTTTATGGGGCTACATCAGCTTATGTTAAGATGCTATTACAAAATTTGGCTTTTGAAATCTTGACCCCTAATGACTGGAAATCTATAGCAAAGATATGCCTAGAATCTGGACAAAACTACTTGTGGCTTGCTGAATATAGTGAGCTCTGTAGGATACAAGCCCAACAAAATAGTCAAAGTGGAGTTCATGCTGCAATCACCTATGACCTATTAACAGGTGTAGGTCCTTATGCAGATGTCGCAGTACAGATCAATTATTCTATAGTAGCATATGAGCAAATTGCTGCTAATGCTATCAAAGCGTGGGCTGCTCACCACAATAAAGATGACAAGGGTGGGGCCTTCACAAAAATAACACAAGGGCCAAATGAACCCTTTGGTGACTTTGTGGGACTTTGCAGACAGCTATCACAAGAACAAATGGAGAAAATCCAATAACAGACATTTTGATAAGGCAACTTGCTAAGGAAAATGCTAATGAGGTTTGCAGAAGAATTATACTAGGACTGCGCAAGGATGCTCCTTTAGAGGAGATCATAAGATGCTGTGCCACAGTGGGCACAGATGCCTTTTATAGCCAGGCTATGATGCAGACTTCCCAAAATCCAAACATGGGAAGACAGAGTCCCTCTTGGCAAGAGACTTCCAGAGAGACTCGTAGATGCTTTCAGTGTGGAAAAGTAGGGCATCTGAAAGCTCAATGTTGGTATAGAGATAGAATGGGAAAACAAGGTGGGAGAACAAGACCCAATACCCCATGTCCAAAATGCAACAGAGGCTTCCATTGGGCCTCAGAATGTAGACAGATTCAGGGAAACGGGATGAGGGACCCAACCCCAGGGCCCAAGGCAAAAAACACTTGGGGCATGATGGCAGCCAATGGTGCACCCAGAGAGTGCCTAGAAGTCCAGTACCCAGACATGACCAATCAGCCAGAAAGCCATATGATGGGAGAAGGGGATTACACAGTCAACCAGCCAGGAAGCAACCTGATGGTAGAAGGGAATTACAATTGGGGAGAATAGAGCTGTATGCAGCTGGGACAACTGAGATACCCCCTGGAGAGGTGAAATCTGCTCCTCTCCAGCCTATAGATCCCTTACCACCAGGTACAGTAGGCTTGACCATTTCACCTCCTTTTTGTACGTACAAAACAGTGTCCATCCACACACTGATGTGGGAAACTGGGAAATGTGTAGATAATATCCCAGTCACTAATACAGGTAGACAATGTGTGACTTATCACCCAGGAGAAGTAGTAGCATCAGGTTTACTTATACAGAATCCTAATAAGCAACCTGGTGATAGTCACCCAGGTTCTGACTCCAGACCACAAAATCCAGGAGTATACTGGACAGCAGCTGTAACAGCTGACCGACCGATGCTCATGATCTATATAAATGGCCTACCATTGGAAGGATTGGTAGACACAGGTGCAGATCGTACAGTTATTAGAGGTGCCAATTGGCCCAGTCACTGGACAAAGATTAAAGCAGACGCCTATATGTCTGGAGTAGGAGGATCAATAGCAGCTGAAGTTAGTGCTGCCCCTATGAGATGGACTTTTGAAGGCAAAACAGGAGTTTTTACTCCTTTTATAGTTGAAAAACTCCCCATCAATCTGTGGAGAAGAGACGTTTTACAACAATTAGGGTTAAAAATGAGTACTTCGGTTTTATAAGCAGGGCTGCTGTTGAAGGCCTGCCAACACTTTCACCTGTTCCTATCCAATGGAAAACTGATACACCAGTGTGGATAGAACAGTGGCCCTTAGGTAGTGATAAAATTCAGGCCTTATTAGATATACAGGAGCAGCTTGAACAAGGGCACTTACAACCTTCTCTAAGTCCTTGGAATTCCCCAGTGTTTGTTGTAAAAAAGAAATCGGGAAAATGGAGGATGCTCACTGATTTAAGAAAAGTGAATGAACAGATGGAAACTATGGGAACTCTTCAGCCTGGACTTCCATCTCCTACTCAATTACCTAGAGAGTGGCCTCTTTGGGTCATAGATATTAAGGATTGTTTCTATTCTACCCCTCTGAATAAGGAGGATATGAAAAGATTTGCCTTTTCAGTGCCCAGCGTTAACTTAGCTGAGCCTTATAAAAGATATGAATGGACAGTTTTGCCACAGGGAATGAAAAACAGCCCCACTATGTGTCAAATGTATGTTGCTGCTGCTCTTGCTCCAATAAGAAAAGCATTTCCAAAAGTTATACTATTACATTATATGGATGATATATTGGGATGTGCACCTGAGGAACAAATGTTAGAAGCATGTCTACAAAAGACCATAGAAACACTAAGATACTACAAATTATACGTAGCTGAAGAGAAAATTCAAAGACATGCTCCTTTTCAATGTTTAGGATATGAAGTATACCCTAAGGTGCTTACAGTACAAAAACTGTCCTTAAGAACAGAGCAGCTAAACACCTTAAATGATTTTCAGAAATTGATAGGAGATATCCAATGGATGCGACCAGTGTTAGGCTTGACTACCTATCAGTTACAACCATTATATGATATTTTAAGGGGAGACAGTGCTTTAAATTCACCATGCCAGCTTACAAAAGATGCTCAAGAGGCTTTGAGAGAAGTTGAACTGGCTTTATCTAATGTGGTTGAAAGAGTCACTCAAAAACCCTTTGAAATAATCAGTTTTTTGCCACACAAGAGGCACCCACAGCAGTCCTTCATCAAGGAGACAGTGTGATAGAGTGGGTGAACCTCCCGGCACAACCAGAACAAAGCCTTACTCCTTACCCAGTGCTTGTGGCTAGAATTTTGTTAAAGGCCATTAAGCCAGCAGTACAGTTATCTAGGGCAAGACCTGATAAGATATACACCTTTTACACCAATACACAAATTAATGTGTGTTGTGAGACCATCCCAGAGTGGCAAATTTTATTAGCCATGGCTCCAAATTTTACACATGGGTCTCCATTAAAGATAACCAGACTTTTACATAATTGGTGATGGATTCTTGAAGAAAAAGTTTATAAAGTTCCTCTTAAAGGACCAACTATCTTTACAGATGCGTCCAAACACAATATTTGTGCTGTGTACTCTCATGACTTAATGATAAAGAGAGTAGTCAGAACCCCCTTTCAGTCCACTCAGTAGAACGAATTATATGCAATCATGTTAGCTCTCACTTATTACCCAGGAGACATAAATATAATATCTAATTCAGCCTATTCAGTAGGTGTGGTACAAAGAATTGGCATAGCCCAAATAAAATTTACAGCTTCTAATACTAATACTAATAATAATTCAGTTCTTTAAGGAACTTCAGGAGCAAGTGAGAAAACATCCAGGTAAGATTTATATCTTGCATGTCCACTCACATAGTGGACTCCCAGGCCCTATTTTTGATGGGAATTCAAAGGCAGATAGCCTTTTAACTATGTTAGCCAGTACGCCTTTATTTCAGGAAGCCCAGGAATCCCATTCTAAATACAATCAGGCTGCTTGAGCTTTGGGTTTACAATTTGGGATTACAAAAGAGGAAGCTAGGAGCATAGTAAAAAGTTGTACAGCTTGCCTTCCTTTCCATGCTCCTACACTGCCTCCAGGGAAGAACCCTCGTGGTTTGAGACCCAATGAAATCTGGCAAATGGATGTGGCCCATTATAAATCTTTCGGTCGTCTGTCTTTTATCCATGTTGTGGTAGACACCTTTTCAGGATTCACTTTTGCCATACCAGCAGCAAAAGAGACAGCCCGAATGGTCACTGAATTCCTCATGCAAGCATTTGCCATTATGGGTGTGCCACAAGCAATAAAAACAGACAATGGTCCTGCATACACCTCCAAACATTTTGCACACTTTTGTGCACAGTATAAGATTTTACACACCACTGGTATACCCTTTAATCCTCAAGGACAGGCAATAGTAAAGAGGAGAAACAGACATTAAGACATTCCTCCAAAAACAAAAGAAAGGGGGAGCCACGGGTAACCCTAGAGAACTTCTAAATTTAGTTCTCTATACCATTAATTTTTTAATCTTTGATAAAGATACACTGGCTCCAGCAGACAGGTTTTATAACCCACCGGAAGGGCAGTGTCCAGTGCGAGCAGCTCCACTATCTTTAGATAATCGCCAGGTGATGTGGAGAGACCCAGAAAGTGGTGAATGGAAGGGAGCAGATAGGCTAACTGCTTGGGGGAGAGGGTTTGCTTGTATCTCTACAGGTGGAGAAGGAATCAGATGGGTTCCAATGAGCCATATTCACCTTGTCCATCACAGAGAGACGGAGCAGACCCTTGAAACGAAGGAGAAGACCCAAGAAACATCGGGTGGTTCTGTTGCTGATTGTGCTCACCATTGAAAGAGTGTGGCAGTTATGGCGTTTGACTCATGGACACAGAAAATCATTGGACTTCAAAACCCTCAGAAATCATTGGATTCTCTGAGACATTAGATTGTTGTAGGACTTTAAATCCCTCAGGAATCATCGGATTCTTTGAGACATAAGACTTGAAAGCCCTTAGGAATCATTGAATTTTCTGAGAAATGATAAGACTGTTACAGGACTTCAAAATCTGCTGCAATCATTGGATTCCCTAACACATAAAAAGACGTTTTCAGGACTTCAAAAACTTGGGGGAATCATTGGATTCCCTGATATGTGAAGCAATGGACAATAGATTGGTTTTGGACTATCTCTTGGCTGCTGAAGAAGGTGTATATGTTGACTGCTATTTACATACTCTCCTTCTAGGCCTTCTGGCAATCTTTTACAACACAATTTTGATTTATATTGTTATACTGTTACTTGGGTGTATAATTCATGTTTGTTACACCACATCAAGCCTGCACTGACTGTGGGGAGAGTCATCACTAATAGCCTTTGCGTTGTTGCTATGTGCTTGTGTAATATTTCCCATGCTGATGGGTTTGTGCATCATAAGACCCTTCAACCCAGAAACTTGCTAGCAACCCCCACTTTCCTTTGGTGCTTTTCATCTCCCTTCCTGAGATGTCAGGGGAGGGTGTGATCATCTCCTTTTTGTGCTTTCACCTCCTTTCCTGAGAAGTCAGGGAGGGTGTGATCACCTCCCCTTGGGGGCTCTGACCTCCCTGAGGAGTCAGGGATGGCATGATCACCTGTGTTCTAAAACAAAAGAAAGCGAGAGATGTAATGGGCTGAGGCTTGAGTTGATGCACTGAGGTCCCAAGCACATGAGACTAAATTGTAATTGGACCATACTCTATTAATATATAGGCTTGGAGAAAGAATGGCCCCTGCCCACTCTTTGTGCAAGTCCTGATGTGTTGTATAGGAAATGACGATTTTGGTGGGTGGAGGCAGGGTAGTGGAAAAGGAAGGGGAAAGAGAGACTTTTTGCATTGCCATTGCCACGGTTTGCTCAGCTCAGATTTCTCTCTGTTAGCTGGCTTCCTGTCGCAACTGCCCATATTGCTATGGTAATCTTTCTTGCCTAATTTGCTATTGCAATCCTTATTCATCTCTTCACTTCAATAAATATTGAAGATTTTTCCCTTAACCTGAATTCCTGACTCCAGCTGATTTTAAATACGCGGTCATTACAACATATAGCACAAGTATTTAATTCTGTTTAGTTCATTTTGTATCACTTGTATACTTTTACATATAATTTGCATACATTTTGCTATTCTTCTTGGAGTCTTTATAGTCATAACATGATAATGGATTTTGTGAACATGAGTTCTATAATGACGACCCTAAACTGTTAGATAAGTTGGTTTTCCCCTTCTTTAAAAGGAAACAGCATAATAGTTCATACAATAAGCAGCCAACTGAAAGGATTTATGAGGCTCACAGCTGCTTGATATATTAGTGATCTTTTACAAGGGATCTCTAGTTGAATTTATAGATACCTGCACCTTAGAGAAACAACATATCTAGCCTTGACCAGTCACCTTGAGCAGAAATGCAGACTAAAGACATTGTTCAGGAATTTATAAATGTCCTTTTCACTTTGCTTACTGTGTCTTCAGACATCTTTCTTTGTCCTCACAACTAGCTATAAAATTGGTTTTATTTGAATTTTTCTTATAGTTAATAAATTAGACTACTCCTTATTATAGTTATTAATAGTTTGACATTATTCTTTTGAATGTTTTTTTCATATATTTTAATCATTTTTTTTAAATTTAAATTTTATTTTATTTAATAATAACTTTGTATTGACAGAATCCATGCCAGGATAATTTTTTTACTACATTATCCCTTGCACTCGCTTATGTTTCGTTTTTTCCCCTCCCTCCCTCCTCCCCCCCCCCAAGATAGCAAGCAGTCCCATATATGTTAAATATGTAGCAGTATATCCTAGATACAATACATATTTGCAGAACCAAACAGTTCTCCCGCTGCACAGGGAGAATTGGATTCAGAAGGTAAAAATAACTCAGGAAGAAAATCAAAAATGCAAATAGTTCACATTCATTTCCCAGTGTTCCTTCTTTGGGTGTAGCTGTTTCTGTCCATCATTTATCCATTGAAACTCAGTTAAGTCTCTTTGTCATAGAAATACACTTCCATCAGAATACATCCTCATACAATATCGTTGTCGAAGTGTATAATGATCTCCTGGTTCTGCTTATCTCACTTAGCATCAGTCCATGTAGGTCTCTCCAAGCCTCTCTGTATTCATCCTGCTGGTCATTCCTTACAGAGCAATAATATTCCATAACATTCATATACCACAATTTACCCAGCCATTCTCCAATAGATGGGCATCCATTCATTTTCCAGTTTCTAGCCACTACAAATAGGGCTGCTACAAACATTTTGGCACATACAGGTCCCTTTCCCTTTTTTAGTATCTCTTTGGGGTATAAGCCCAATAGAAACACTGCTGGATCAAAGGGTATGCACAGTTTGATAACTTTTTGGGCATAATTCCAGATTGCTCTCCAGAATGGCTGGATTCGTTCACAACTCCACCAACAATGCATCAGTGTCCCCGTTTTCCCACATCCCCTCCAACATTCATCATTATTTTTTCCTGTCATCTTAGCCAATCTGACAGGTGTGTAGTGATATCTCAGAGTTGTCTTAATTTGCATTTCTCTGATCAATAGTGATTTGGAATACTCTTTCATGTGAGTGGTAATAGTTTCAATTTCTTCATCTGAAAATTGTCTGTTCATATCCTTTGACCATTTATCAATTGGAGAATGGCTTGATTTTTTATAAATTTGAGTCAGTTCTCTATATATTTTGGAAATGAGGCCTTTATCAGAACCTTTAATTATAAAGATGTTTTCCCAGTTTGTTGCTTCCCTACTAATCTTGTTTGCATTTATTCTGTTTGTACAAAGGCTTTTTAATTTGATATAATCAAAATTTTCTATTTTGTGATCGGTAATGGTCTCTAGTTCATCTTTGGTCACAAATTTCTTTCTCCTCCACAAGTCTGAGAGATAAACTATCCTATGTTCCTCTAATTTATTTATAATCTCATTCTTTATGCCTAGATCATGGACCCATTTTGATCTTATCTTGGAATGTGGTGTTAAGTGTGGGTCCATGCCTAATTTCTGCCATACTAATTTCCAGTTATCCCAGCAGTTTTTATCAAATAATGAAATCTTATCCCCAAATTTAGAATCTTTGGGTTTGTCAAACACTAGATTGCTATAGTTGACTATTCTGTCTTGTGAACCTAACCTTTTCCACTGATCAACTAATCTATTTCTTAGCCAATATCAAAATGGTTTTGGTGACTGCTGCTTTATAATATAATTTTAGATCAGGTACAGCTAGACCACATTCATTTGATTTTTTTTTTCATTAATTCCCTTGAGATTCTCAACTTTTTATTGTTCCATATGAATTTTGTTGTTATTTTTTCTAAATCATTAAAATATTTTCTTGGAAGTCTGATTGGTATAGCACTAAATAAATAGATTAGTTTAGGGAGTATTGTCATCTTTATTATGTTTGCTCGGCCGATCCAAGAGCACTTAATATTTTTCCAATTATTTAAGTCTGACTTTATTTGTGTGAAAACTTTTTTTGTAATTTTGCTCAAATAATTCCTGACTTTCCTTTGGTAGGTAGATTCCCAAATATTTTATGCTATCAACAGTTATTTTGAATGGAATTTCTCTTTGTATCTCTTGCTCTTGGATTTTGTTGGTAGTGTATAATAATGCTGAAGATTTATGGGGGTTTATTTTGTATCCTGCTACTTTGCTAAAATTATGAATTATTTCTAATAGCTTTTTAGTAGAATCTCTGGGGTTTTCTAGGTATACCATCATATCATCTGCAAAGAGTGATAGTTTGGTTTCCTCATTGCCTACTCTAATTCCTTTAATCTCTTTCTCGACTCTTATTGCAGAGGCTATTGTTTCTAATACAATATTGAATAATAATGGTGATAGTGGGCAACCTTGCTTCACTCCAGATCTTACTGGGAAAGGTTCCAGTTTTTCCCCATGGCATATGATGCTTACTGAAAGTTTTAAATATATGCTCCTGACTATTTTAAGGAAAAGTCCTTTTATTCCTATGCTCTCAAGTGTTTTTATTAGGAATGGCTGCTGGATTTTATCAAATGCTTTTTCTGCATCTATTGAGATGATCATATGGTTTTTGTTTGGTTGGTTGTTGATATAGTCAATTATGTTAATAGTTTTCCTAATATTGAACCAGCCCTGCATTCCTGGTATAAATCCTACTTGGTCATAGTGTATTATCCTGGGGATGATTTTCTGTAATCTTTTTGCTAATATTTTATTTAAGATTTTAGCATCAATATTCATTAGGGAGATTGGTCTATAATTTTCTTTCTCTGTTTTCAGCCTACCTGGTTTAGGTATCAGTACCATATCTGTGTCATAAAAGGAGTTTGGTAGGACTCCTTCAATCCCTACTTTTTCAAATAGTTTATTTAGCATTGGAGTTAATTGATCTTTAAATGTTTGATAGAATTCAGATGTAAATCCATCTGGTCCTGGGGATTTTTTCTTAGGGAGTTGATTGATAGTTTGTTCTATTTCTTTTTCTGAGATAGGAGTGTTTAGGATGTTTACTTCTTCCTCTGTTAGTTTAGGCAAGTTATATTTTTGGAGGTATTCTTCTATTTCATTTAAGTTGTCGAATTTATTGGCGTAAAGTTGGGCAAAGTAACTCCTAATTATTGCTCTAATTTCCTCTTCGTTAGTGGTGAGGTCTCCCTTTTCATTTTTAAGACTAACAATTTGATTTTCCTCTTTCCTTTTTTTAATCAGACTTACTAAGGGTTTGTCTATTTTGTTGGTTTTTTCATAGAACCAACTCTTAGTTTTATTAATTAATTCAATAGTTTTTTTACTTTCAATTTTATTGATCTCTCCTTTTATTTTTAGAATTTCAAGTTTAGTGTTTGACTGGGGGTTTTTAATTTGTTCCTTTTCTAGCATTATCTCTTTTGATTAGATCAATTATTGCTTTAGCTTGATCTGAGATCAGGATGGCTACCCCTGCTTTTTTGACTTCACCTGAAGCATAGTAGATTTTGCTCCAACCTTTTACCTTTAACCTGCATGTATCACCCCACTTCAGTTGTGTTTCCTGTAAACAACATATTGTAGGATTCTGGCTTTTAATCCATTCTGCTAACCGCTTCCTCTTTATAGAGGAGTTTACCCCTTTCACATTTATGGTTAAAATGACCAATTCTGTATTACTTGCCATCTTGTTAACCCCGGTTTATGCTTTTCTCCCTTCTTACTCCCTTACCCCCCTTCCCAGTATTAAGCTTGTGAGCACCACTTGCTTCTCACAGCCCTCCCTTTTTAGTATTCCCCCCTCCTTAGAATTCCTCCCCCTAACTTACCCCTTTCCCTCCCAGTTACCGTATTCCCTTCCACTTAGCTTATTCCTTCCCTTTTCACTTTTCCTTTCTCACTTTTCAATGAGGTGGGAGAAGTTTCACCATATATTGAATATGTCTAAAATTTTTCTCTTAATGCCAATTTTGAAAGCAGTAAAATACTCACTATATTCATCCCTCTCCATTCTTTCTCTCAGATATACTAGGTTTTCTTTGCCTCTTCATGAAATGTAGTACCCCCACTTTCCCCTTTTTCTGGTACAATGTCCTTTCCACATCTAGTTTCTAGAACAAGGTATACATGTATTCTTTATACATCTTTATAGCCGAAATATAGTTCCCAAGATTAATCTTTACCTTTTTAGATTTCTCTTGAGTTCTGTACTTGTAGATCAAATTTTTTGTTATGTTCTGGCTTTTTCATCAAAAATAGGTGAAATTCGCTTACTTCGTTGAATGTCCATCTTCTTCCCTGGAAAAAGATGCTCATTCTCACTGGGTAAGTTATTTTCGTTGCATACCAAGTTCCTTAGCCTTTTGGAATATCATATTCCAGGCCCTTCGATCCTTTAATGTGGATGCTGCCAGATCCTGGGTGATCCTTATTGTGGCTCCTTGATATTTGAATTGGGTTTTTCTAGCCACTTGCAGTATTTTTTCCTTCGCCTGAGGATTCTGGCATTTGGCCACTATATTCCTTGGTGTTTTGATTTTAGGATCCCTTTCAATAGGGGATCGATGAATTCTTTCAATGTCTATTTTACCCTCTGTTTCTATGACTTCTGGGCAGTTCTCTTTGATAATTTCCTGGAAAATAGTGTCCAGGCTCTTTTTTTCATCATTCTTTTCTGGGAGTCCGATGATTCTCAGATTGTCTCTCCTGGATCTGTTTTCCAGGTCTGTTGTCTTCCCCAGAAGGTATTTCACATTCTTTTCCATTGTTTGATTTTTTTTTTTTTTGGATTTGCTTGACTGATTCTTCTTGTCTCCTCGAGTCATTCAATTCCATTTGTTCGACCCTGATTTTCAGTGAAGTATTTTCTTCACTCACTTTTTAAAGATCTTTTTCTAATTGTCCAATTGAGTTCTTTTGTTCTGTGGAATTTTTTTCCATTTCGCCAATTTTGTTTTTTAGAGAGCTATTTTCTGTTTCCAGTTCACCAATCCTATTTTTCAAGGATTTGATTTCTTTATCCACTCTCTCTTTAACTGAGTGGGATGACTTCTCCAGGCTCTTTTGCCAAGCCTCCCTTTCCTTTTGCCAAGTCTCCCTCTCCTTTTGCCAAGTCTCCCTCTCCTTTTGCAAAGCCTCACTCTGCTTTTGCCAAGTCTCCCTCTCCTTTTGCAAAGCCTCCTTCTCCTTTTCCCATTTTTCTTCTAGCTCCCTTGTGAGAGCCTTTTTAATTTCCTCCATGAGATTCATCTGTGCTGAGGAACAGATGATCTCCTCCTTTGGGGATTCACCTGGGGACTGTTTGTTTTTAGTTTCCTCAGGATTTGGAGTCTGCTCTTTATCTGTATGGAAGCTGTCAAGGGTTAAAGTCTTTTTCAGTTTCTTGCTCATTCTGTCTAATAATCAAAGACAAACTATCAAAGAAACAGAAGAAAAAAACCCTTGAATGGAGGCTGCTTTCATTAGGGGAGGGGCTGGGTGGTGTTACTGATCTTTTTCTACAGACTGCGGGGGGCAGTAGTGAGGCCCTAACAGGACAGCGATGGCTGTGCTGCGTCTGGGCTCTGAGATCCGAGAGCATGCTGAGACACTGTGGGGGAGGGGTGGCCAGGTCCCAAGAGACTCCAGCTGTTTGGGGTTGTATTCTTCACCCTTGGTTTTTTTAGCTTCTCTGCTGGGCTGCTGACTTGCTGCAGGAGCAAAGTATCTAATCCTGTAGCAAAGCTCTCCCCTCAGAGACTGCTGCAATCACGCCCCACCCCCTCTCCGCTCTGCTCGGCTCTGAGCTGCTTTCTGTGCTCTCGCTGCAGCTGCTACCTGCAGACTGCTTCTGATCTAATAACCGTCCCCGCCCTCGTGCAAAAACAGACCTTTCTTGACGAGTCTCAAGGATGGTTTCTCTTGGTAAGTAATTGTATGTTTTTTTTTTTCAGTCGAGCATTAATTCAGAGGCATGAAATGAAATGGATAGTGAGAGAAAAACGTGGAGGTTACACAGCAGTGTGCCTCCTCTCCGCCATCTTGGCCGGAACTCCTATTTTAATCATTTTTGAGGCAATACTTTGCACCTATATATTTGTATTAGTTCTGTCCTTGCATGATGTCAGATCAATTGATTTTTATTCTTTATTACTCTACTACATAAAATTGCACATTTTTATAATGATCATTTGGTTCTAGATTCAAGTATACAGTTTGCAATTATTACAGTGATTTTAATACTAGATGTTCTGTACATTAGCAATTTTAAATTCAAATGTAATTTAATGAAAAAAGTGAAAATTGTAAAATACATATTTTTAAATTTTTACTTAAAAGCACAGAATCACATATGGTCAAGTAGAAAAATGTCCCAGATATTCTTTAATATAAGGTGCTTAAAGTGTGAATATACTCTAAAATTCAGTGTAATCAGACAACATAATGATTGAGACAATTTTGAAATTATTGTTTATAATAGCTTCAAAAGAACACCATTTCAATAATTTCTCAGTTACAAATAACAGCAACAATACCATCAAACTTTGTGAAACACAAATGCTTTAAAATATACTATATTGTATTTTCTAAAAAATACTCCTAAGATATAAATTAGAATAGATAGAAAAATTTTCTTGAAGATCTCTAAGACTCACTTAAACTACCTCTTGGGTTCAAAGAATATTGGTTAGCTTTTTTTTTTTTTTAATGATCATGATGTACTTCCACTCTATCTATCTTACCTATTCTGAAATCCTCAACTTCCTTTCTCCCATCAATTCCATTTATCCTACTTCAATTGTATGCTTGTTGATTGAATGAAAGGAATTCCCATTATAGCATACACAAATGATCATTCAATCTTTTTTTAAAGACTCATAAAAGGAACCCAGTATTTTTCAGAGCAACTTATTACCTTTTTGAGCAGCTAAATGTTAGAAGTTTTTTTCTTTTTCTCAATACGTAGCCCACCACATCTTTGTTTTTCTTTCTCAGACTAATTTGTAGATTTCTCTCAGTAACTACCAAAGAATATTCACATTTTTAGTTATTATTTTATATCTCTTTTAAAAAACTGCCTTTGTTATATGTTAATTTTCATTTCATAGTATAAAGAAATTTTTAAAAAATGAAGGTGAAAGAGGAAAAAAGCAATAGAGATCTCTCAGATCAGTTGCATTTCTCCACTTGTCATTATTTATGCTTCAAGGTCCCTTAATGTAAGAGTTAGAAGAGAAACTGAAGTCCATTAAAGTAAAGACACTTATTTGAGAGCATATAGGAAACAAATTACAAAAGCTAGAGTTGAACTAGCTTCTCTTTGTTCAAAACCAGTAATCCTTCTAACTTAACCATATTGCCTGTCAAGAGAGGTTTCTAAAAAATCATTTTCATATATCCAAAGCAATGCAATTCAAACTCCTTGAAAAAGTTGTCTTGCTTCCTCTTTATTTCTTTGCAAACTGCCCTCAGATCTCATAATTCAATTAAAGCTGTTCTCTCCAGTTACAAATATGATCTCTTAAGTCTTAGCTCTAATTATATATATATATGAAAAAAGATGAGATATATACATATATATCTCAGTTTTTTTCCTCTAAACTTATCTATTATTTATATCTATAGATCTATAATACATACATATATATATATATATATATATATATAAATATAAAGGTGTCATTATCTATATTTCAAATTGTATTTCTTATTCAAACTCAATGTATTGAAAACTTCACTCCTTAGCTTTCTCCCCAGATTTTTCCATTCCAAACTTTCCTTATACCTTCCAAAGGCAACAACATCCTTCTAGCCCTCAACGTAACCTAACCATAGGATTATCCTGGATGTAACACTCTCCCACAGCCTGTATATTCATTCATTTGTCATAAGTTGACATTTTTACATCCACAACATCTCTTGCATATCCTTTTTCTTTCCTCATAAAACTACCATCTTAGTCTAGAGTCTCATACTTCTTGCACAGATTATTGCAACATATTTCTAATTGTCCTCCCTGGCTAGTCTATCCTCTGCCAAATAATCTCCTTCAAGCTCTAATAGATCATGAAATTTCTCTATCAGATTTGGAGGCTTCTTATAACCTCTAGAATAAAAATCCACATTGTTTTTAAAGTTCTACATAACTTGCTCCCCAAATTATCTTTCCAGACTCTTTGGATATGACTTCCTTCCTTTCAACATGTGATTCAACCAACTGGCCTTCATTATGTTCCTAATACAAAACAATTAATCTTCTTCTTCCATGATTTTATTCTGGTGGTCTTCCATGCTTGGAATGCATTCACCTCTTTCCTTCCTGCTCTTCCTTTAAAATCCAGTTTAGGGATTGACTATAGCATGACATTTTAATTATCCACTCCCTCCCTTGAACTATTTGTGTACTTCTTACCAAACTACTTTGTAATTCATTAAGCATATATTTATATTTTTTTATTTTATATGTATTAGAAGAGAAGGAAATAAGCATTTAATATAGTGCCAGGCACAGTACTAAATGTTTAACGTATATTATCACATTTGATCTTCAAAACAACTCTTCAAGATAAGTGTTGTTATTATCCCTATTTTACAGTAGAACAAACTGAATTAGATAGAGCTTAAATGACTTGACCAGATGGATTTGAATTCATTTCTTCCTGACTCTGGACTCAATTCTCTATCACCTGCACCATCTACCTGCATATATGTATATGTATGTGCTCACATAGCTATAAATGTGTGTGTGTGTGTGTGTGTGTGTGTATAAACATGTATTTTTTCTAATTTTTTATATTTGAACCCCAGTGTCTAACAATGCCTGACACATAGCTGGTACTTAATAAATGCTTGTTGATTGAATGATAGGAATTCCCATTATAGCATACACAAATGATCACTCAGTCTTTTTTTAAAGACTCATAAAAGGAACCCAGTATTTTTCAGAGCAACTTGTTTCCTTTTTGAGCAGCTAAATGTTAGAAGTTTTTTTCTTTTTCTCAATATGTAGCCCACCACATCTTTGTTTTTCTTTCTCAGACTAATTTGTAGATTTAAAGAATTTCCTGGAGGTATGGAGAAGTTAAGTGACTTGCCTAGGGTAACAAAACTTCATATAGAAGAATGAGGATTTGCATCCAGATTCCCCCAAATAACAATATTTGTACAAATAACAAATTTGTACAGAAATTCTTCTATTGATTACAACATATTAAAAAGTCTCTCATCAACATTCTAGTGTTTTAATTGCAGCTTAGATGATTTTTAACTATTTCCAAAGTCTGAACTCTTTAATAGGCTATTTTAAGCCATTTTAAAATTCAAACAATTTTTTCCTTAAGAGCAAAATATGTTAACATTAATTCTACATTCTAATTCGATATTCTCTCCACTGAATCTGTGATTACTAAATTCAAAATAGATCAATAAACATTGATTAAGCACTTATGGTATCTACCTCATTATACTTCTCTGCATGATAGTATTGGGGGAAAACAAAAAAAAGTGTCTGTAAGGAATTAATAATTTAATTAGGCATATTTGTATCTTTGTGTATAGAAGAACTAAATGAGGAGTAGTGGTATAATTACCTACATAAATAATTATGACACAAGGTACAATGTGAAAAGACAAAAGATATGGTTTACACAAAATTCTATATAGAAGTAAAGGGAGATTTACAATCAGTGTTAATACTAAAAGCCTCATTTCTAAAATATATAGAGAACACATTCAACTTTATATATGCCATTTCCCAATTGATAAATGGTCAAAAGTTATGAACAGACAATTTTCATATGAAGCAATTAAAGACATTTATAGAGATATGAAAAAATGCTTTAAATCACTATTGACTAGAGAAATTCAAATCAAGGAAATTCTGAAAACCATCGCATGCCTATCAGATTGGCTAAGATAATAAGAAAAGATAATAATAAATATTGGAGGGGATTTGAAAAAACTGGGATTCTATTGAATTGTTGATGGAGTTTTGAAATGACTCAACTATTTTTAAGAGCAATCTGGAACTTTGCCTAGAGAAATATAAAACTGTATATACCATTTAATTCAGCACTGTCACTGCTAGGTCAATATGCCAAAGAGATCATAAAAAAGGGAAAAGGACCCATGTGTACAAAAATGTTCATAGCAGGTTTGTTTTTAGTGTCAAAGAACTAGAAATTGATTGAATGTCCATCAGCTGGGAAATGGCTGAATAAATTATGCTATTTTAATGTAACAAAATATTATTATTCTATAAGAATTGGTGAGTGGGACGATTTCAGAAAATCCTAGAAGGGTTTAAGTGGGCTGGTGCTGAATGAAGTGAGCAGAACCAAGAGAACATTGTACACAGTAACAACAAGATTATGTGATGATAAACTGCAATGGACTTGGCTTTCTCAACAACATGCTGATTCAAGACAGTTCCAATAGAAGACCGCAGAGTAAATTCAAGCAACTGCTTGAGATCTTTCAGTTTCCTTCAAAACATCACATGAAACCAGACTTTGAACAGAGTCTGATGGAATGAAATCACTCTTCAGCTTAAGATGGACTGAAAAAAAAAAAAAAACATCAAGCAAGCTCAGTCTCATTGGTGTGAAAAGGGTATTTAGCATAGGCAGATAGACTCTGGGAAAGCCTGTAGAAGGTCTTAATCATAGCAAATCAGCACCTAAGAACCTCATCCTCGCTCAATAGAAAAGCAAATGAATGGGACAGCCTCTAGTACTAACTCAGAAGAAAAACTCTAATAAACCAGGCTATTTCCTGGAAAAGAGAAGCTAAGCAACCCCCTACAAACACAAGGGACCTTTGTGCTCAAGGTCAAGGATCAGAGCTGCATAGAAAGTTTGGGACAACACTATCTTTACCCCAGTAGCAGAGCACCATATTAAAAGTTAAAAAAAAAAAAAAGAAACACTAAAAGAAAAGGAAAGACAATGAGCAAGAAACAGAAAAGAACCTTGACCATAGAAAGCTATCATAGTGACAGAGCAGACCAAAACACAAACTCAGAGGAGGACAAAATGTCTATAGACAGAATCTCAAAGAGGGAGATAAATTACTTTCAAATACAAAGAGCTTATTCAACTGCACATAGAAGGCATTTGCCTTCAAAAGGTAAGTAAGAGAAATAAAAGAAAAATGAGAAAAGAAATGAGTGGTATGCATGAAAAATTCAAAAGTATGGAAAAGAAAGGAAAAATTGTCTAGCCAATAATTACTTAGACAATAAAATAAACCAAATGTAAAAAGATACAGAAGATAAGGGAAGAAAATGATATATTAAAAACTAGAACAGGACAAATGGAACCTAATTACTTTGTGAGACAGCAAGAATCAGTCCAACAGAATAAAAAGAATAAAAACTTGGAAGAAAATGTGAAATATCTTATTGGCAAAATAGTTAACCAGGAAAATTGATCCAGAAGAGACAACTAAAAAATTATTGGCCTACCAAAAAAAAAAAAGCATGGGTAGCATTCTACAACAGTCCTTAAGAAAAACCTGCCCCATTATTCTAGAGGAAATACTCATTGAAAGAATGTATTGTTTACTTCTAGAAAGAGATCCCAAAAAGAAAATGCCATGAAACATTATGGCAAAACTCCAAAACTGTAACCTCAAGGAAAATATATTGCAACTTGCCAGACAAAACAATTCATATATAAAGAAGCAACAGTCAAGATTATATAGGATCTGGCAACTTCTACAACAAAGGATCAGAGGGCATGGAATACCATATTCCAGAAGGCAAAGGACCTGTGGTTGAAACCATGAATTAACTACCTAGGAAGACTCACCATCATCTTTCAGGGGAGGCAATGTAGCTTCAATGAAGTAAGAGACTTTCAATCATTTCTATTGAAAAAAAAAAAACAGAACTAAACAGAAAATTTAATCCACAAACACAAGATTCAAAAGAAGCATAGAAAGGTAAATAGGGGGGAAGTATATTTTAAGGTTAAACTGTTTACATCCCTAGATAGGAAAACCATATCTGTTAACACTTGAGAATATCTGTCACTGAGACAGACAGGTGGGCATCATAGGGACTGAAGTTATGGTTGTAAATGATCTCTGAGGTGATGAAACCAAAGAAAAAGACATTAAGGTGTGAAAAAAGGTCTCTGCTAGAAAATGAGAAAAGTGGTGGTAAAATGGGACAATCAGTTCACATGGAGAGGCCCAGAAGATCTAATACAATCCAGGGAAATAAGGGAAGGGGAATGAATATTGTCTGAAGCTTCATCTCATCAGTTTTGGTTTTAAGAAGGAGTAATTTAATAATTCATTTAGGGTATAGAAATTTATCTAACCCTCTAAAGAAGTAGAAAGAGAAAGAGAAAAAGAAAATGGAGGGAAAAGATAAAAAGGAGGGCAGAAACACTAGGGAAAAAGATAAGAAAAGAGGGGAAGGAGTGATAGAAGAAATGAGAGTGTATGGAGTGGATTAAAAAAACACTACTGAGAGAAAGGGGAGGGGTGATAAGACATAAAGTAGTGGATGGGGTTGGTTAAAAAAAAATAATAAACCACTAAGGACAAGGTGGAAAGAGGGGACAAAAGTATATATGGGGAGAAAATAGGAGGGAGGGAAAAACAGAACTGGTAATCATAACTGTCGATATGACTAAGATTAGCTCTCCCTTAAAACAGAAGCAAATAGAAGAGTACATTAGAAAAAGAAGAATTCTACAATATGTTGTTTACAAGAAGCACATTTGGCATAGACACATACAGAATAAAGGTAAAAGCTGGAACAAAATTTGTTTACTTCACGTGAAGTAAAAAAAAAAAAAAAAGCAGGGGGAGCAATTCTGATCTCAAGCAAAAGTAAAAAGAGAGTTTAGTAAAAGATACAAGGAGGGAAAGTACATCATAATAAAGGGTACAGAAAACAAAGAAATAGTAACTACAGTAAATATATATACCATGAGCTAAAGCAAGCAAATTTCTAGAGAACATTTTAAGTTGGTTACAGGAAGAAATAGACAACAAAACTATATTAGTGGGGAACCTCAAACTTCCCCTCTCAAAATCAGACAAATCTAATCATAAAATAAACAAGAAAGAAAGAAATTTGGAAGGTTAACAGGATTCTAGAAAACCTGGGTATGATAGCTCTCTGGAGAAAATTGAATAGCGACAGAAAGGAATACACCCCTTTCTTGCTTGTATATTGCACCTTCACAAAAATTGACCATGTATGAGGACATTAAAAATTTGCAATCAAATGCAAAAAGGCATAAATAGTAAATGCTTCCTTTTCAGGACACAACACAATAAGATTATATTCAATAAAGGGCTAGGGAAAGGTAGACTAAGAAGCAACTGGAAATTAAATATTTTGATCCTAAAGCATGAGTGGTTTGACAACAAATCACAGAAACATAATTTCATTCAAGGAAATGACAGTAAAGAGACAACATACAGAAAACTATGGGGTGCAGCCAAAACAATTTCTTAGGGATATTTTAAATCTCTAAATAGCTACATAAATAAAATAAAGAAAGAGATCAATGAATTAAATATGCAACTAAAAAAAAAACTAGAAAAAGAACAAATTTTTAAACCCCAATTTAATATCAAATTAGAAATTTTGAAACTAGAAGAAGAGATTAATAAAATAGACACTAAGAAAATTATCGAAGAGACAAAATTAAAAGTAAATTTTTATGAAAAACTAACATAATAGATAAACTTATGGTTAATTTGATCTAAAAAGGGAAAAAAATAGCATCAAAAATGAACTCATCATCAGTGAAAAAGAAATTAAAGTAACAATTAGCAGCTATTTTGCCCAAGTCTGTGATAATAAGTCTGGCAATCTAACTGAAATTTATGTATATTTACAAAAATCTAAATGGCTAGGTTAACAAAAGAGGAGATAAAATACTTAAATATGCTCATTAAAAAAAAAAAAAGAAATTGAACAAATCATTAATAAACTCCCTAAGAAAAAATCTCCAGGGTCAGATGGATTCACAAGGGAATTCTTCCAAACATTTAAAGTACAATTAATTCCAATACTATGTAATCTATTTACAAAAATAGGTAAAGAAGGAGTACTGCCAAATTTGTTCTCGGACACAAATATTATACTAATACCTAAACCAGGGAGGGCCTAAAAATAGAGAAAGAAAATTACAGACCAATCTCCCAAATGAATATTGATGCAAAACTTTTAAATAAAATATTAGCAAAAAGATTACAGCAATTTATCAGCAGGATAACACATCATCATCAAGTAGGATTTACACCAGGAATGCAGGGCTGATTCAATATCAGGAAAACTATTACCATAATCGACCATGTCAATCAAAATCAACAGAAACCATATGACAATCTCAATAGATGCAGAAAAAAAGTTTTGACAAAAGAGAGCACCCATTCCTTTTAAAAACACTAGAGAACATAGGCATAAAACAAGCTTTTCTTAAAATAATGAGTGTCTATCTAAAACCAACAGTAAGCATTATTTGTAATGGAGAGAAGCTGGACGCATTCCCAATAAGATCAGACATGAAAAAAGGATGGCCATTATTACCATTATTATATAACATTGTACTAGAAATGTTGGTTTTAGCAATAAGAAAAGAAAAGAAAATTAAAAGAATTAGAATAGATTATGAGATAACAAAACTATTACTCTTTGCAGATGATAAGATGATTTACCTAGAGAATCCTAGAAAATCATCCAAAAATATACTGGAAACCATTCACAGTTTTAGCAAAGTACATAAAATAATTCCACAATAATCATCAGTATTTCCATATATTACCAACAATCCCCATTAGCAAGAGATAGAAAAAGAGTTTCCATTTAAAATTACAAAATAAAGTAGTTGAGGGTATACCTGCCAAGAGAAACCCAAGAAATATATGAACACATTTACAAAACACTTCTCAAACAAATAAAAACAAATCTAAACAATTGGAAAAGTATCAATTGTTCATGTCTAGGCTGAGCTAATATAATAAAAATGACAATTTTTCCTAAATTTATCTACTTGTTCAGTTCCATACTAATCAAACTGCCAAAACATTATTTTAGAGAACCAGAAATAATAACAAAATTTATCTGGAAGAACAAAAAGTCAAAAATTTCAAGGGAATTAATGAAAAAAAATACAAAGTATGGTAGCTTATCAGGACTAAATATAAAACTATATTTTAAAGCAGCAGTGATCAAACCTTTTGGTATTGCCTAAGAAAAAGAGTCGTGGTTTTTGATTAGAGGAATGGATTAAATATACATGATCCAATAAACAAGGCCTATACCAATCTAAGATTAGATAAAATCCCAAACTCCAGTTTTAGGAATATGAACTCAGTATTTGACAAAAATTGGTGAGAAAACTGCCATCTAGGGGAGAGGGTGGAGGGAGGGAGGGGAAAAATTGGAACAGAAGTGAGTGCAAGGGATAATGCTGTAAAAAAAAAAAATTACCCTGGCATAGATTCTGTCAATATAAAGTTATTATAAAATAAAATAAAATATTAATTAAAAAAAGAGAAAACTGACAAAAAATATGCCAGAACATTGGCATAGAGCTACATCTCATATCCCACAAAACATAATATCAAAATGGGTAGGAGATTTGGGCATGAAGGAGAATTCCATTAAGAAATTAGGAGAACAAGGGATAAAATGCCTATCAGATCTTTGGAGAAGTAAGGGATTTATGATGAAAGAAGAACTAGAGAACATTATGAAAGGGAAAATATACAACTCTGATTACATTAAAATTTAAAAGCTTTTGTAACAAAAGCCCTAACAGAAACAAGATTAAAAGGGAAGTACAACTCTTGGGGAAAATCTTTACAGCCAATATTTTTCATAAAGGTATTTCTAAAATATATAAAACATGGTATCAAATTTATAAGAATACAAGTTTTTCCCCAATTGATAAATGGTGAAAGGGTATTAACAGATAATTTTCAAATGATGAAATTATAATTATATGATAAGATACGAATATTAAATGATAATATGATACAATTGATTAGAGAAATGCAAATTAAAACAACTCTGAAGTACTACTTCATACCTCTCAGATGGTATAAGAAAACAGGAAAAAGATAATGACAAATGTTGGAGGGGATGCAGGAATACTGGAACATTAATCCATTGTTGTTGGAGTTGTAAAATGATCCATCCATTCTGGAGAGCAATCAGGAACTATGTCCAAAGGCTTATAAAACTGTGCATATCCTTTGACTCTGTGGTACCATTACTGGGTATGTATCCCAAGGAAATCATAAAGGATGGAAAAAGACCTACATGTTCAAAAATTTTTGTAGCAGATCTTTTTGTGGTAGCAAAGAACTGGCAAAGGAGTGGATGCCCATCAGTTGTGGAATCACTGAACAAATTGTAGTACATGAAGGTAAATGGCATATTATTATTCTTTATAACATGATAAACAAGCTGATTATAGAAAGACCTGGAAAGATTTACATGACCTGATACTGAGTGAAACAAGTGGAATCAGGAATACAGTGTACATAATAACAGCAAGAATCTGCAACGATCAACTATTAAAGACTTGGTTCTTCTCAGTAGTTCATTGATCTGAAACAATTCCAAAAGACTTTGAACAGAAAATGGTATCTGTATTCAGAAAAATAATTAAAGAGATTAATTGTAAATCAACCCATGCTATGTTCACTTCCCTCTCATGTTTTTTTTTTCCTCTGATTTTCTCTCCCAACATGATTCATAGAGCAGTTTGTATTGAAAATAAATAAACTCAGTACAAAAAACAAAAAAAAAAATTCCAATAAACTTGAGATGGACAATGCCATCAGCATCCAGAAAGAGAACTAAGGAGAATGAATGCGGTTCAAAGCATGTATTTTTACTTTTTTGTTTGTTTTTTTCTTTCTTTTAGTTTTTTTCCCTTTTGCTTTAATTTTTTTTTTGTTCAACATGACAAATAAAAAAAATATGTTTTATAAGATTGCACATATTTACCTCATATTATATTGCTAGATGTCTTGAGGAGATAAGGATAAAAATTTGGACCATAAGGTCTTACAAAGATGAATCCTGATAACTATCTTTATATGTATTTAGAAAAATAACATTCTATTGAGAAAAAAAAAAGAAGGGGCAATAAATGCTTTTTTGCTGGGTAAGAGTGTTAAAGTAAGACAAAGACAATGATTTATACAGTGTATATTCTGGACCTGGAAGATAACCTGACCTCATCAAGATGAAGAAAGCAACCCATAGTCCAGTTTGACTAGATATAGAATATTTTGAAATGAATAGAATGTATCAAGGCTGGAAAGTCAGAGTGGAATGAAACTCAACAAGGTCCAGACGGCAGACCAAGGATTTTGAAATTTATTTTATAGTCAAAGTAAACCCATAGGAATTTTTTGTTGTTGTTGTTGTTTAGCAAACATGTCTCCACAATACCAGATTTGTATATAGGGGAATATTAATTAAGCAGCAGACTTTATGCTAGATGAATTGGAAAGGAAAGAAACAGAAGTCAGAGAACAATTTAGAAGGCCATTATAATTTGCAAAGGAAGAAGTAATGATAGTCTTAACTTGGTGGTAGATTTTTAAGTGGAAAATGGATAGAGATCTAAAGGATACTGTGGAGATAGATTTAGCACTATTTGGCAGTTTCAAATATCATTAAACATTTATTTACAATCTACATGCTGATCAGTAACACATAGATGTTACTTTATTATGGTAGAGTTGGTCCACTGGACTTATACTACATTATAGTCTAATTAGTGCTAAAAAGATGCAGTTTTGCTATATGGAGTCCAATGTTCATCACCACTGGGGAACTGGGAGGACAAACCTTCCCTCTAACAACATTTACAATACTGAATAGAAAATTTAAAAGCTTCTGAATTTGGTGAAGCAATGTGTAGTTGGAGAATGACAGTGATATTGTGCACTGGAAGCTCTTATTTGGAATACTATGGACTTTGACTTTGGGCATAGCACTCAAAATTTTTCATCTATGTAGTGAATCCAATAATACTTGTGTTATCTTCTGAATCTCATTTTTCTCTTCCAGAAAACAGTACCATCACTATTTGTACTTTATCCGAGTTGTTAAAAATCACTTTATAGGCCTCAAAGTGCTAAATAACTAGGAGTTGTTATTTCCATTTCTGTTGGGTGGATTGCAAGAGTACATTAACCTGCAAAAAGTGCAGATTTAAATAAAAAATATACAAAAGCTCTAAATATCAAGTTCTTGATTTATTTAGATTAATTTGAAAATAAGTCAGAGTCAGAATCCAAAAGTGCTTTTTTCTTAGAGATTAAATGTAGCTCAGCACAAAGTTATAGCTTCCCTCATTTTGTTATTGAAAAGTACAAGAAAATAAACAGAAACTTTATTTGAAGTAGTATAATTTCAGTATTTGATTAATGGTTTCAGTGGTATTTATGGAATTATTCATAGTCATTAAATTGTTTCTATGAAAATGGAATTATTTGTGGAAGAGGAGTGAAATATCACATAAAGTTATATTTTTAGAAACTTGAAATTTTTAAAAATTTCTTCTCATTCTTTTTAATAAGACTGAATAAATAAATCACCTTGAAAATTCACAGAAGAAAATGGAGCATTATACACCAGACTGTCCAAGGTACAAGTGACTCCCATTTCATGGGAGTGTTCCTCAGAGGAAGAGAGAAATTTAGAGCATTGGCTCCATAGCACCTTTTCCCCAAAATATGAAAATATGAACTCACTGAAGATATATGAGCTGAGAATCACAATCAAAAAGAGTCTTGAATCAAAAGCATGCTCATTTGAAATCTTTAGGTGAGGCAGGCATCATTATTGATTCTTTTCTTAAAAGAAATAAAAGCTTAGCTTTATTATTCCCCAAAGACAATGATGTTCCCAGACAATAAACTTTGTGACAGAATTAACCTATAGTGAATAAACTCATATATCCCTCAACAATAAAGAGATTATTGTCTTTCTGACAGTTATACCTACAGTATAAGAAAAAATGCAGAAATGAAATGGGTAGTAACTATTTACATATAAATTAAACACACAGCAATGTTGTTTGAGCCTAATTTAAGCTGATCAATATGGATTGTGCAAAGGAGTATCTAATGATCTAAATGATTTTTGGACATTTTTTACAGGATAGTGATTATCATGCTTGGCAGACCACATAGCTTCCTGTATTTCACCAATAATAATTACTACTTGCCTGTGCCGTGGTCTCCAGAATTGTTCTATAGCAAGTCTCTGAAAAATCTGAAACAGGGAAGATCTAAGTGGATAATATTTATCTCTACATTAGTGGCAGAAAATTGTTCAGTATTCTCTGCTCTAGAAATAAGGCAGAAAATAGTATAACAATATTATGTTAGTACTTTCTCAACCATTTAAAAGGAATTCAACATATTTTACAGATTTCAGAAATTGAATATGTCATTATAAAAAGATATGCCTGTGTTTAGCAGAAGAAATCCAACTCACAAAGTAGTAAGGTGATTAGTTAATATTAGCTAAATAGTGTGAGGGCATTCAAAGAATCCAAATCTTCTGACTTTGAGTTCAATACTATGTCATTTATATTAGCTTGCATTAGCAATTAAACAATTAAAATAATAGAAAACGCAGTCACTAGCATTGGGGCATAGTCTTTTTGACAAGGAAATTAGAGTCTTCAGACATTCATATTAGTTTTTCTGATCCTAGTGAAGAATTATTCAGAAGATGAGAAAAAGAAAAGAAGTTTACAAATTGGTCGAAGATGTCTGATTTTTAAATGTGTATTAACGTAACTTTAGCAATCTGTAAACAAGTCAAATGCTTCTATTTTCTAAAGGAATGCCCTTTAAAAATCATACTGTTGTCATTTAAAAAAAAATGATTAGAGCAAAGTTTTCATGAACATAAAATTTGATCTTTATTGTATTTCCTCCAAAAAGAATGAATAACATCATCTTTTCCTCCAAATGAAGCTCTCAGAAGCTATGTTGCAAATGCTCAAGTAATAGACAGCATTGACATATGGGTTATGTTATCTTGATATTTATATCAGAAAAGCAAGATTAACACCCTTCCCCATAATTTAGTTAAATCAAATTTCATGAATGAAAAACAAGATTGGTATAACTAACTTTTATTCTCAATTTCAGGTACTGTCATATATCTAATTTAAAACTAAATTACTAGTTTTTTTAGCTTTTTTTTAATCTCATAAGTTCTTTTTCCAACTTAAAATCGGTATATATCTCAATCCAGCACATTACTAAAAAAAAATCATAAATATTTTGTGGGAGCATGGTTTCTAATAGCATTGTGGGAATCTAAATAAGCACTCAGCATACAATATAATCCTACATAATGTTCAGCAATTCAAGTGCAATAAAAATTCTGACTTCAAAAAAAACAAATTATTTGAGAAATACACAATTATTTTCTATGTTCTTGAGTTGTTTGGGCAAGAATAGATTATGAAGAGAAAAATCCTTTTAATTTTAAAGTTTGTTACTTCTTACTTCTTTAATGTGAGAAAATTAAGAAACAATCACCAGACATTCATGACCAATTTAACTGGGAACTTCCCACAAGATCTAATTCTAATGAATAGGTTTACTTTATATTCCTTTAGACTATGAACATTTAGTGAAATCAGTATTCTTTTGTTTCTCTTACTTTCGCCATGAAGCAGGATATCAATAACATCTTGTTCTTTTTAAAAATTAATTAATTTATTTATTATTTTTTTTATAACTTTTTATTGATAGAACCCATGCCAGAGTAATTTTTTACAGCATTATCCCTTGCATTCACTTCTGTTCCGATTTTTCCCCTCCTTCCCTCCACTCCCTCCCCCAGATGGCAAGCAGTCCTTTACATGTTGAATAGGTTACAGTATATCCTAGATACAATATATGTGTACAGAACCAAACAGTTTTCTTGTTGCACAGGGAGAATTGAATTCAGAAGGTATAAATAACCCGGGAAGAAAAACAAAAATGCAAGCAGTTTATATTCATTTCCCAGTGTTCTTTCTTTGGGTGTAGCTGCTTCTGTCCATCTTTGATCAATTAAAGCTCTCTTTATTGAAGAGATCCACTTCCATCAGAATACATCCTCAAACAGTATCGTTGTTGAGGTTCTGTTCGTTTCACTCAGCATCAGTTCATGTAAGTCTCACCAGTCCTCTCTGTATTCATCCTGCTGGTCATTCCTTACAGAACAATAATATTCCATAACAGTCATATACCATAGTTTACTCAACCATTCTCCAATTGATGGGCATCCTTTCATTTTCCAGCTTCTAGGCACTACAAACAGGGCTGCCACAAACATTTTGGCACATACAGGTCCCTTTCCTTTCTTTAGTGTCTCTTTGGGATATATGCCCAGTAGAAACACTGCTGGGTCAAAGGGTATGCACAGTTTGATAACTTTTTGAGCATAGTTCCAAATTGCTCTCCAGAATGGCTGGATGTGTTCACAATTCCACCAACAATGTATCAGTGTCCCTGTTTTCCCACATCCCCTCCAACATTCCACATTATCTTTCCCTATCATTCTAGCCAATCTGACAGGTGTGTAGTGGTATCTCAGAGTTGTCTTAATTTGCATTTCTCTGATTAATAATGATTTGGAGCATATTTTCATATGTCTATAAATAGTTTCAATTTCTTCATCTGAGAATTGTCTGTTCATATCCTTTGACCATTTATCAATTGGAGAATGGATTGATTTCTTATAGATTAGAGTCAATTCTCTATATATTTTGGAAATGAGGCCTTTATCAGAACCTTTGATTGTAAAAATGTTTTCCCAGTTTATTGTTTCCCTTCTAATCTTGTCTGCATTTGTTTTGTTTGTACAAAAACTTTTCAATTTGATATAAATTTTCTATTTTGTGGTCAATAGTGATCTCTAGTTCTTCTTTGGTCATAAATTCCTCCCTCTTCCACAGGTCTGCGAGGTAAACTATCCTATGCTCTTCCAATTTATTTATAATCTCATTCTTTATGCCTAGGTCATGAACCCATTTTGACCTTATCTTGGTGTATGGTGTTAAGTGTGGGTCAATGCCTAGTTTCTGCCATACTGATTTCCAATTTTCCCAGCAATTTTTGTCAAATAATGCATTCTTATCCCAGAAACTGGTGTCTTTGGGTTTGTCAAACACTAAATTATTAAAGTTATTGGCTGTTTTGTCCTTTGAATCTAACCTATTCCTTGATCAACTAGTCTATTTCTTAGCCAGTGCCAGATGGTTTTAGTAACTGCTGCTTTATAATATAATTTTAGATCTGGTACAGCTAGGCCACCTTCATTTGATTTTTTTTTTCATTAATTCCCTTGAAATTCTTGACCTTTTGTTTTTCCAACATCTTGTTCTTTACTACACCTTTTAAAAAAGTCTTTCAAATTTGTTGAACATATTACACAATTTTTTCTTAATAAGCTTCCTATGAGGTTTTATCAAATACAATATTTGATCTGGACTTGTGATTTCTTCTAGATGAAGATCTCTTAGCTTAGGAAATCCATCTGTCATTTAAAATTATACCTATATTTATTATAAGAAAACATGTCATAGAAATGGTGTGATCATCAATGAAAACATTAACAGAATGCAAATCTTCTGACTTCTAGTTTAATTCTACTTCTTTTAAATTTATTAATGTAATTACAAATCTACAATCTCATTTACAAATCAGGATACTGAGAGTTTATATAATATAGACATCATCTCACAGTCACATTGTGTCAGAAAAACAACTTGAATTAAGGTCTTCCTCACTTCAAAGTGAGGATGTGCCCTCTTTTTATATCTACTATACCAATTATAAAAATTTACTAAATGATAAAACTGAGGACAAATAATTCTATTTTTAAATTAATTCTAATAACTCTTTTTGATCACTGACATCTATGTAGTTTAGCTTGCTGAAACAGAAATTTAATTAATGTTATCTCAGCATCAGAAAAAAAAATTAGGATAACTTATTGTTCCAGGATTTGGCTATCTTTAAAAATAATTCAAAGTACATAATACATCTATTGGCTTCATATTTGGTCAGGAGATATCCTTAATGTTTAGTTCCAATTCAACTGTGTTAGAAAATAAATCACTTTATTTCCAATTTGAATTGGCTAACTAGATTTTTCACTTTTCACTTTTATTTTTATTTTAATAATTCAAGCAAAAACCATTAGGGCTAGGGTTAGCAGTAAGTTTGGGTTCAGTCTCTGGTTTATGTATAGTTAAAAAAAGGGAACTGCTCACTATTAGGAGTCATTTGATTTACCCACTTTAGCCTTTGTGGATTGACATAGCTGATTCATCATTATGTCTTCTTATATTCATAAAATCAAAGCCCTTAATGATGAAAATATAAAAAAAAAGTGCTAAGTGAAATGAGCAGAACCAGGAGATCATTATATACTTCAACAACAACACTGTATGAAGACATATTCTGATGGAAGTGGATTTCTTCAACATATAAAAGATCTAATTCAATTCCAGTTGATCAATGATGGACAGAAGCAGCTACATCCAAAGAAAGAACAATGGGAAATGAGTATAAACTATTTACATTCTCATTTTTCTTCCCAGGTTATTGTTACCTTCTGAAGCCAATTCTTCCTGTGCAACAAGAGAACTGTTCAGTTCTGCACACACGTATATTGTATCTAGGATATACTATAACATATTTAACATGTATAAGACTGCTTGCCATCTAAGTGAGGGGGTGGAGGGAGGGAAGGGAAAAGTCAGAACAGAAGTGAATGCAAGGGATAATGTTGTTAAAAAAATTACCCAGGCATATGCTCTGTCAATAAAAAGTTTCAATTAAAAAAAAAGAAAAAGAAAAAAATAAAGAAAAGGAAGAATTTTGCTTATGATATTTTCAATAGATTATATCTTGTTTACACAAATGTATGTAGATAGTTTAAGATAATGTTCCGTGCATTTCCATTTCATAAAACATGCAGCCTCAGTACTCTCCTCAAAGAAACTCTCAAAGGATGACCATGACAATGGCAAATACCTGAATTAGCCAATTGTTTGGAATGTTTTGATCTTCTGATAACCTACATTTTTTTTTTTGGTTCCTTTCCCTTTCATCCCTATTACTTGCCCCCAAATAACCATGACCAGATTATGAGGAAATTGCTGTTTTATCTCAATGCCTTACATGCATAAATTAAGATCTGTGAGTTCACTGATAGGTAATGAAAATTTTAGTGATGCACCTAAATGAGGTACATAACAAGGAGCTTAAAGTTTTAAGACCAGAATTCAAATTCAACCCCAGACACTTAAATAACTATGACCTTAGGAACATAATCTAACCTCTGCTTATTTCATTCAGTTTCCTTAGTACCTATTTCCCAGGCTTGTTGCATGAATATAATGAGATAAAATTTTAAAGTGCATAGCAAAGTGTCTACCATATAGTAGTTAATTCAACAAATGCTTGTTTCTTTCCTTCCTTAATTTCTTAATCTTAGCTAGTAATGTCTACTTCCCCTGATCAATCACAAATGTAATAAATATGATATTGTTGATCAGTACCGAAGCCTTCCTATCTCTCAGCATATTACTCTTCCACTATTCCTTTTAGCATGATCAGTTAGAAAGAGCCAAATAACCTGAGTTGGCATTTTTAACTTGGCTTTTGGAAGTTACTAAATCACTTTGAAACTCAGGTTTTTCATCTATAAAATGAGAAAGATACAATAAATTACTTCTGAAGTTACTTTTTATTTTAGAAATCTGTGGATACACGTGTACATATATATATGTTCACATAAATATATTATGTATTTTTTCAATGTATATTTTGTAGAAAGCAATATATACATTCCATAAAATATATACTTTATATAGTATAAGATATATTCATATAATATATGTAGTGTATAAAATACGTAATTCTTTCTCTAAAAATTCATGGAATATACTTTTAAGAGGTATTGAATGTTTTTTGTTAATTTTTCATAATCATGTAAAATTTTCCCAATGGTAAAACTCTTTATTTTTACATTAGAAAGTTCAAATTTTATTGGAAACAATAAATTCACAATATTTAAATAAATCTCGATATGACTTATCATAGCCATGTTACAGAGAAGAAAATTACTAATTCAAGTTAACAATTAGAAGTCAGATTCTTCAATTGTTTTCTTCACCAATGAAAAGGTGATTTTGGCATTAAATTTCTGTACTGACTCAAAATGTGGAATACAGACTATACCAAGATATGGTTTTATATGTGCTGATATTGTAGACTGTCCAAAATGCTTTAAGCTTTTTAACAAATAACAGTGGATGTATGCAAAAATCAAAGATAAATTTAAAAGCAAAATATATTCATCACTTTGATTTACATGTCAAGTAACTTTGCTACACAATAAATGAGGCAAATAGCCTCAATTGCCCTTGGATACTTTTCAAAGATTATGAGATATCCAATAAATGAAAGAAGATTGCTATAATAATATTTGGCTCAACTTGCAAAATGGTTCAGGCACTTTTCAGATTTAACTTTACTGATACATTATTAATGAAATTCTGTCAAATATTTTGATTAGTTAAGAATATATGACCTCTGTGTTTTCAAGATGAACCATTGATTCAATTTTTAAGTCTGCACATATTAAAATATATATATTTTTAGCCTAGGTTATATACAACAAATTTCTGCAACTTCAGAGTGGGTGATCAAAACTAGTGAAGTAAATAGCAGAGTGGTAGACAGGTGTTTAGAGTCAGCAAGGCCAGAAGAAAGTAGCAGATAGCATTGGTTCAGTCAGGATCCACATATACAACGGGAATAAGAAAAATCTTAGTCAGAATGTAAAACACAAAGGGACTAGGCAGTCAGATAAATCAGAATTGTAGAAGATAGGGAAGGATAAGTTCTGCACTTATGAATTAAGTAGAAGAGACAAGAAATCAAGGCAAGCAGAAGCAGAGATCATAACCAAATTCTTGGGATAATAAGAGAGCCTTTTTGACTCAAATTAAACTCCCTTGCTTAATTGGGGCAAGTTCAAGTCCTGAAGAGAAAAACAAGTGAAAACTTGAGGTTCAGATGAGTTTGATGCAAAAGAGAAAAAAACATTTGAAGTTATAGAATTGACTTCCAATCCCAGCTCTACCACTAGCTGTGTAATCAGTCATTTATTCCTGTTTTTCATCAATAAATTGAAAAAAAAAGGTGTACGTCATAAGTTTTCATCAATCACAGGTCAATGAGCTTGACTTTGATTTTTGGAAATAATCTAGAATATATTTTTAGAGGTTGAATATTTTGAGTAGGAAAAGAAATAAAGAACCAGCAAGAATTCATCAAATAATGTCAGCAATCTTTTTTTTTTTTTTTTAAAGTGGGTTGCTAGATGAGTAGATTAGAAAAATATATCTCTGGAGCCAAGATGGCGGAGAAGGCACATGCGCCTTTCTGCAGCCTCAAAAGT
The DNA here is from genome assembly GCF_016432865.1 of Antechinus flavipes. Taxonomy (NCBI): domain Eukaryota; kingdom Metazoa; phylum Chordata; class Mammalia; order Dasyuromorphia; family Dasyuridae; genus Antechinus; species Antechinus flavipes. Next base: position 523,031,562 of record NC_067398.1, on the reverse strand, counting down.
AGCACTTTACTGGTAAAATTCATCAAGATTGGACGTGCAACAACTTACCAACCGAAGATAATCTGGAAGATTCCCAGGAAAGGTTTGTCCTGAACAATGGGAACAGACCAGTGCAGGCAAGGATAAAACCAAAGGCTAGCACTTGGAGTGAACAAGGAGTGCCTAGGGTCGGGGGAGAGGGCAGTCTCTGGGGTTGGAAGGTTTACAGAGGACTCTGCCATAGGCTGACTGCTCTGCTTTGGTTGTGGAGTAATATACCAACAGAGAAATTAGAGCCTAGGGTAGAGGGTACTCTGAAGGACCCCAGAGCCTAACAGGAGCTGGCTGTGCCCACCTAGGACCAGAAGTGACTCAGGCAGACCATAACACAGCTATGCAGTGGCATTCTGCAGCAAGGGGCTTTCACGGGGGCAGTCACAAATCTGTGGCAGGTCTCTTTGTAGTGGCCAGAAACTGGAAACTGAGTGGATGCCCATTAATTGGAGAATGGCTGAATAAACTGTGGTATATGAATGTTATGGAATATTATTGTTCAGTAAGAAATGACCAGCAGGATGATCTCAGAAAGGCCTGGTGAGACTTACATGAACTGATGCTAAGTAAAGCAGGACAAGGAGATCATTATATACTTCAACAACAATACTATATGATGATCCATTCTGATGGACGTGGTCCTCTTCAACAATGAGATGAACCAAATCAGTTCCAATAGAGCAGTAATGAATTGAACCAGCTATACCCAGCAAAAGAACTCTCAGAGATGACTATGAACCACTACATAGAATTCCCAATCCCTCTATTTTAGTCCACCTGCATTTTTGATTTCCTTCACAGGTTAATTGTATACTATTTCAAAGTCCAATTCTTTTTGTACAGCAAAATAACTGTATGAACATATATACATATATTGTATTTAACTTATACTTTAACATATTTAACATGTATTGGTCAACCTGCCATTTGGGAGAGGGAGTGAGGGGAAAGAGGGAAAAAATTGGAATAAAAGGTTTTGCAATTGTCAATGCTGAAAAATTACCTATGCATATATCTTATAAATAAAAAGCTATAATAAAAAAATTAAAATAGAAAAATGGAAAATTTTATTGCATTGGAAACAATGGTATATACTTTTAAAATCAAACCATATCATATTGTAAAACACAATAAAAAATCTCTATTGTTATTCATTCTACAAGTAATATACATCCCAAACTAACATACCTTTTTTGAATTACATTACTGAATTTTTTTTTATCTGTGTTAATCTTTCTTTTTCTATCCTCTACAAAATGTTTTTTTTTTTCTTTGTTATGCTTGTCAGGTAAAATTTAGAAGAGAAAAAAATGCAGAAGTCAGGATTTTGATTATTAGCCATGATAATGTAATAAAGAATGATGGTGATGATGACAACTGACATTTAAATAGTACTTAGTATTTTTTTAGGCACTATGCTAAATGTTTTAAAATTGTTATCTCATTTAATTGTCAAAACAGCCCTTAGAGGTAGGTGCTATGATTAGCTAATTTTCCCAATGAGGAAAGTGGGGCAAGCAGAGGCTAAATGAATTTTCAGTGGTCACAGAAATAGTGTCTGTGGGCAGCTAAGTGGCCCTAAAGTCAGAAAGAGCTGAGTTCAAATTTGGCCTCAGATATTGAACATTCACTAGCTATATGGCCCTGAGCAAGTCACTTAACACCAAATGCTTTGCAATAAAAACAGTTATCAAAAGCTGAGGTCAGCTTTGAACTTAGAACCTATTTCAGATTCTGTGCTATGTTCCCTTTGTAATTATATGATATATCAGGTAATAACTTTCTTCAGATGATTATATATTTACTTACTATCTATGCTGATTAATAATCCATATTAATTATGTATAAAGTCTTTCCTAGAGGAATCCAAGGACATAATCCATGTAATAATACAAATGCACAGAAACAAAAACATGAATAACTTCGAATTGTTTTCTTGTGTTGTTTGATTTCAGCTTTTCAAAAAAAAAAAATGTGCTTGTTAAACAAAGGAACAAAACTTAATATATACATGAAATAGTTTACTTAGTATAAATTCAAAGAGATGGAAATGATCCCTTCCTCAAAAACAAAATTTCAAATAACAACCATCTCCCCATTTTGCTTGTTATTGTAGCTAGAATCATAACCTTAAAATTTTGATTTTTAAAAAGTGAATGCATCTTGAAATAGTAATAAGAAAAACTATTATTAAAGTTTTGATGCAAAGAAGAGTTTCAAATACTTTCTTAAGACCACATGGTGATAGGAAAGTTGTAGGGAAAAGCTAATAAAACCATTAGCTTCTTATGGAGGAAAGAGAAGATATGCCAATAAAGTTAGGGGGAAAAGGATAAGCACAGATTAGAGGTTAGAATTACCAAAGACAAACTACAGATAGTTCAAAATATTTTCTTGAGCAAACTTTCAAACAAATTTACTAAAGACAATTTAAAAAGGCTGTTTTAAAATTAGAAAGGATGCATATATAAAAAGATCACAACAGTTCTCTTCTCAGGGCAAAAAGAAATGGAAATCATCAATTGGGGAATGGCTCAATAAATTGTGGTATATGTTTGTGATGGAATGTTATTGTTGTATGGGAATGATCAGGATGTTCTCAGAAAAACAACAACAACAAACAAGCCTGGAAAGTCCTCAATGAACTCAGGCAAAATGAAATGTACTGTATAAAACAGGAAGACCAATTGTAAATGACTTTGATATTCTTAGTACAATCATCCAAGACTACTCTGAAAGATTTATAATGAAAACCCTTATCCATATCTAGATCTGAATACTGATTGAAGCATTCTCCCTCTTTTTTAAAACCTGAGTTTTATTGAGGGTTTTTATTTTCATTAGGGTGGATGATGTTTCCTTTCACAACTTGATTTTTATAAAAATGTTTTTATTAGCTTCACATGTAATTTCTTATTTGGGGGAGGTGAAAAAGGAGAGAAACTAGAACTCAAAAAATTTAAAAACAATATTGTTGTTGTTTTTTGAATATAACTGGGAGAAAATGTTAAAAAATATATACAAAAATTTTGAAAGGATGGTCTGTAATGGACTGAGGCTCGAGTCGATGCACTGAGGTCCCAAGCACGTGAGGCTAAATAGTAATCGGACCATACTCTATTAATATATAAGCTTGGAGAAAGAATGGCCCCCGCCCACTCTTTGTGCACGTCCTGATGTGTTGTATAGGAAATGATGATTTTGGTGGGTGGAGTCAGGGGAGTGGAAAGGGAAGCAGAAAGAGAGACTGCTGGCTGGCATTTTAAGTCACAGCTATTCGCATTTCTATCATGACCAACCGTCATCTCCAATCCCCCTCTGCTAGCTGGCTTCCTGTCACAGCTGCCCATATTGCTATCGCAATCCTTTTTCACTGCCCATATTGCTATCACAATCCTTCTTCACCTGTACTAAGAATAAAGATTGAAGATTTTCCCCTTAACTTGAATTCCTGACTCTGGCTGATAATAAATACAGGGTCATCACAATGGTAAAAAAGAGAATAATTTCAAAATTGACAAAAAATTGAATACAAACTCCTAAAGTACATAAGAAGGACTTGTCTAAGAACTTTATACATTAAGAAAAAAACCTTATTCAAATAATAAAACTGAGAAAAAAAATAGAATGATTAGTGTTCAGGACATATTTTAGGAGGAACATTAGAAAACTGGAACATATCTACAAGCCTGTAGCTAGAATAGGGATTACACTTGAAATTATAACATACAAGATTAGATGAAGGACAGGAGGGCTTCATGGTACTGTTACGCATCTTATTACCAAAATATTATGGAGGGAGAGTAATTTCTTCTGCTTTAACTTCAAATTAAGGCTCAATTTATTTAAATTTTCATATTATTTAACATTTTTTGCAAACTATATTTTTGTTCCATAATAGGAAACATAATGTCTAATATACCTTGAATTAAAAACAGCAACAAATAATCATGTCATCTTATTTTATAAATTATAATTGTAGTACACTAAACCATTTTATTATTTTTTTCTTTCTTTTTTTGTTATTGAGGCAAATGGGGTCAAGTGGTTTGCCCATGGTCACACCTAAGAAGTATTAAGTGTCTGAGGCTAGATTTGAACTCAGATCCTCCTGACTTCAGGGCTGGTGCTCTATCCACTGTACCACCTATCTGCCCCATTTTAATTTTCAATATTGTATTTTAGTATTTAAAGTCTCAATGATATAGGGAATATAATTAAGATTTCCATTTAATAAAAAAGCAAGCAAAAGCTGAGATAGTTTTGAGTGACATGCCTTAAGGAAGTTAAAGTTTCAAGTATTTGGAAAATCATCACATAGAAGAAGAATAAATCTTTTCCCCCTCTTGGATTTAGAGGACAGAAGTAGTAATGACAGTTTAAAAATAGTCTTTTTTTAAAGGAGAAATTTTCAATTAGCAACACCTCAAAAAGGAGTGAGTTACCTCAGGAGATAGTGGGGTTCCCATCAAATAGAGGAAAGGGTGGATGACACAATGTCAGGTATAATCATGCCAAAAGGCATCTTATTCAGTGATGGATTGATTTGTTAAATGGACACAGTTTTCTACCAATTGAGAGGCTTTATGATTCAGTAATTATATGTCTCAGATAATGTCTAACTTTCACAATTAGTATTTCCATTTGTATAACAAAAATTAACACTAACTATCAATCAATCAATTAATTGATCAAATACCATTTATTAAGTGTTTGCTATATAGCAAATAGTGTGGTAAGTGCCAGGAATACTAAAAAAATAAAAACAAAACAGCCTCTGTTCTTTAGAAGCTCATATTCTAATGGGAAATGAAATATTTAAAGTTTAGCTATGAATAGAATATGTGCATACCAGATGGAAGGTAGCCTTTGAATTAGGAGAAGACAGTTACAAACTGAGTGATGAGAACAGACCTTCTGAACAAGGTAAAATTTGAAATGACACTAGAAGAAATGAAGGGAAGCTAAAATATAGTGATAAAAATTATTTTTGAACCCCAATCTACAGAGGCAGTTCAAAATAAATAATTAATAAAATAGAAGATGTGGTATAATAAGATGCTTTGTGATATGATTTCTGTTTTATGTAATAACAGACCAGAACTTTTTATTGGTAAAATTTCCAAGTCTGCTTAGAATACGTTAACTTCTTGATTTCTTTTATTAAACAAAAGACCACCATTAAAATGCATTTTTATGAAATTGATAACCATATGATGTCTAAAGTTCAGATCATAATCTGCACTTCAACTTTTACATTTTTTAATATTTTTCAAATGCTATAAAGAATGTAAGATGCTTCATTATTCGCTGCCCAAACTGTACAATGTTAATAAATTCTCATAGGAAATATCATTTTTTATCACAAATAGTAATTATTATTCTTTAACATTTATTGCATGTGTATGCTTGGTTAAGCATTTTACATATTGAAAGAAAGATACATTGGTCTTTAAATACAAATAACATTAAGAAAATTAAGATGAAAATAAACAACCAAAACATCAAATCTTAGGAAGACTAATTGCTTGTAGCAAATATAGTTGACATATACTTGGAGGACTCCATCAAGATTTACATTCTTAAAATACTAGCTCCATTCATCAATTTTGAGATCAAGAACTAATATTTCTAAAAACCAGACAGGCAATTGAAAGCAAGAAGAATGTTTCCTGTTATCCAATTTTGATTTTCTATGTTCTGTTAACTTTCATGAATCAGTCATGTAGGAATATATATATGGGTATGTGTAAATAGGGTTGAGTCCAAGGGGAATTGAGAAAGAAAAAGGAGAGTTGTAAATGTACATGCCCATAGCAATATTGAGAAATAATTTCGAATTTAATAGGCTAACGGAAACTACTGGTGAAGGAAATGAGAAACAAGCCATACTGCCAGTCATCCCTCCTGGTTCAAAGAATTTAAAAGGCAGGACAGTTCTTAATGACTTGAGTTTCTTTGGCAAGGAGTTAAAATAATTGCTTAACCCCCCAAGAGAGTTAGTATTCCCAATGCTTAAAAGCTTTTAATCTGGATTTGTTGAATTCTGCACAAATGTGAAGGTTTCATAATCTTCAAGCAGAGGGATTAATCAGTTAATACCCAAAATAAAATGCTCTATAAAATATAAGAACCAAGCCATGGTAATTCACTGAAGCTTTTTAATCAAAATAAAGAGTGAAAAACTTGCAAGAGCAGGGGCTTTCTATCATGTATCAAATTTGCTGAATAAATGTAACTTTAAATACCCATGGCATTTTCAATTGCTAATACTAAAAGTACTGAAAGAAGCAATAATTTAATCAAAATATTCTTAAAAAGCCAGAGTGCTGAGACAAGAATGTGTAAATATTCCTAACAGTTATACACCAAGAGGATTTTGTAGGAAATGGCAGGGAAAACATGATATAAGAAAAATAATCCAGTAGCTGAAATAAAGTGATACGTGATTAAAACAAATTCTCTCCTTTCTCTCTGTCTCTCTGTCTCTTTCTCTTTCTCTTTCTGTCTCTCTGTTTCTCTGTCTCTCTCTCTATCTCTCTCTTTCACACACACACACACACACACACACACACACACAAATACATTCATCAATGCCAATATTTTGTGGTAAAGCAAGTACATGATTAAAAGAAGCAGTTAAACATTGTAAAATATAGACAAAAGGGGGAAATGCATGGAAATATGTGTTGCATGACTTTGCATGTATAATTGATATATTGTTTGCCTTCTTAATGGATTGGGGGACTGATTAAAGAAGAAGAAAACTGAAAACTCCAAATTACACGAAAATGTTAAAATGATTTTTTTTTAAATTAAAAAGCAGTTCTTAAGAGATGTTAATGGAATGCTTTTTATGAATAGTCATTTTGATGGATGCTATGGTTGCCTTCAGGAAGCAGACAAAGGAAAAGAGACAACTATTATTATTTTTTTCCTTATTTTTTAATAGCTTTTTATTTACAATATATATGCATGGGTAATTTTTTAGCATTGCTAATTGCAAAACCCTTTGTTCTCAAGAGTTTTTATTTTGTTTTGTTTTGTTTTGTTTTGTTTGTTTGTTTTTACCTTTTTCTACTTCTCTTGAGTCCTATGGTTGGAGATCAAATTTTTTGTTCTGGTTTTTTCTTTAGAAACAAATGGAATTCATCTGTTTCATCAAATGTCCATTTTCTTCCATGGAAGAAAATGCTCAGCTTAGCTAGACAGTTTATTCTTGGCTGCATTCCAAATTCTTTTGCCTTTCAGAATATCAGATTGCAGGCCCTTTGATCTTTTAATGTGGAAACAGCTAGATCTTGAGTGATCTTTATTGTGGCCCCTCAATATTTGAACTGTATTTTTCTGGCTGCTTGTAATATTTTTTTCCTTAGTCTGACAGTTCTGAAATTTAGCCACAATATTCCTTGGAATTTTTCTTTCAGGGTCTTTTTCAGAAGGTGTTTGATGAATTCTTTCAATGACTATTTTACCTTCTGATTCTATTACATCTGGGCAGTTCCCTTTGACGATATCCCATAAAATAGTATCTAGGCTCTTTTTTTCATCATAATTTTCAGGAAATCTAATAATCCTCAGATTATCTCTCCTAGACCTATTTTCCAGGTCTGTTGTTTTTCCAAGTAGATATTTGACATTTTTTCTAGTTTTTTTTTTTTTTTTTTTCATTTTTTTTTTGGGGGGGTGTTTGCTTGACTGATTCTTGATATCTCAATGAAGCATTCATTTCTATTTGTTCAGTTCTGATTTTTAATGAATTATTTTGTTCATTAGCTTTTTTAAACTTCTTTTTGTATATTTCCAATTGAGTTTTAAAATGAGTTGTTTTGCTCTATGGAATTATTTTCCATTTCACTATATATATATATATATATATACATATATATATATATATATATATATATATATATATATATATATATATATATATATATATATATATATATATATATATGTATATATATATATATATTTACTGACTTATTTTCTTTTTCCAATTCACAAATCCTACTTTCTTGGGAGTTTTTTTTTTTTTTTTTTTTTTTTTTAATCTTTGCCAATGCACAAATCCTGCTTTCCTGGGAGTTCTTTACCTTTTCCAATTCACATTTCAGGAAGTTGTTACTCTCTTGCATAGCTTCTCTTTCCTTTCCCCATTTTTCTTCTAGCTCTCTTTTAAGATTTTTTAATAGTTTCTTCTAGTAGAGCCTTGTGTAATGGAGACCAGGTTACATCCCCTTTTGTGGTTTTGTCTGAAGACTGTCTGCTATTAGTCTCCTTGGGGTTGAAAACTTGCTCTCTTTCTGTATAGAAGCTATTGATAGTCCCTTTGAATTTTTTACTCATTTTTTTAAAGCCTTTAGGGTCTGCCTTCAGGTCAAGGAGGTCACCAGCTTCCTCTGCAGAGCAGGGATAGGTATATGGACAGTGACTATCCTGCCAATGGGCTGTTTTGGGAAAAGCTTCACATCAAAAGTGACTCAGGCCTGAGAATCATGAGCAAGTTACAGAAGTACTGTACTAAGAGTCCTGCTGTGTGGATTAGCAACTGCCCTGGGACTAGAGGCTGAGCAGATAAAGTGTCACTACTCTAGCCAAAAGCCAAAAGCAGTTGCCCTGCCCCGCTTGGCACCAGAAGTCTCTGCTCTAGGGAGCACTGGAAGTTCTATTGCTCCAGGCCAAGCACCCCACTGTACAAGTTCTACCCCGAACTGCCCCTTCTCCCCCCAAAGATTTGTGACTGCCCTAAGGGAAAGCCCATGCCACAGAATGCAGCTGCTGTGTGTGGCCTGTGTTGGTTCACTCACTTCCAGTTTTGGGTGGGTACAGACAGATCCTGTAAAATTCTGGTGTTTTTTAGAGTACCCTCTACATTTGGCTTTAATTTCTCTGCTAGTCTACTGCTTTGCAACCAAAGCAGAGCAGTCACCTGTTGGAATCCTTACTAACTGCTAACTAATTAGAGTTGATCTAATCTTACAAGAAGATGTTTTGGCCAGAACCTGAAACAAGGTACTAAGTAGAACTAATTAAGACAAGGCTTGTGTTCACACCTTTACTCATTGGAGTCCACAAGTATGCTAGCTTCACAAAGTACACTTTCTAACTTCAAGGGAGTCCACACCTCCCTTAAAGCTCATTGGGCCAGAGAGCACTATGGGAGAAAACCCATAATCCCATTCTCTCAGAAGAGACAGATAAAAGGCCAGCAATGAGGGATCTATGGCAGAATACATTTTTTCCTCTTGGCTGGTTGATCGCGCTGGACTCGCGAGGAGTGACTCTGGTGCAGAGAACACTTTGACGGATTTCAGTGGAGCTACGCCAGAAGCCCTCTCTCCGCGGCAAGTTGGTGGCTGGGCTCCCCAGAAGGAGATAAGAGAGACCTTCCATCTCTGTCTTGGTTGGAGGCAGAAGAAAGCAGAGGCAGAGGCTGAAGGACAGAACCTTTGGATTTGGAGACATCCGAAGGGCTCCAAGCCTCTAAACCGGCTTTGCCTTGAGAAGAACAAGAACTCCAACATTTGAACTCATAACAGTCACCTATGGTAGAGTCTTCTCTGTAAATGCATTATTCACTCTGAATGCTAGTCTCTGGTTCTATCCCTGCTTGTGCTGGTCTACTCCCTCTGCTCAGGACAAACCTTTTCTGGTGATCTTCCAGATTATCTTGAACCGGTAAGTTGTTGCACTTCTAATATTGATGAATTTTACCAGTCAAGTGCTATTTTTGAGGCTGAATTTAATAAATGTTAGTGAGGGCATGAGAGAGGTTCAGAAAATCATGTGTGCCTTCTCTGCCATCTTGGCTCCGCCCCAAATTTTTGTTTAATCTGTATAATAAATGTCTGATGAGAGACATAGAGAAGAAAATTCACTGTACAAATTCAGAAGAGGGAAAGTTACTTCTAGATAAAGTGATCAAGGTAAGTTTCATGGAGAAAATTGAAATTAAAGGGGGCTTTAAATGCTGAGTAAAATTTAAGTTGCTATAGTAATTGAAGAAAAGTATTTGAGGCATGAGGGAGATGTAAAAAACAAAAAGGTAGAAAAGGAAAAAATATATCCAGAAGATAATATAAAGGAATATTTTAGAATTACAAGAGACCTTAAGATCATCTAGACACTCTCATTTTCATGTGAGGAAACAGGCATCAAGATATTAAATGCTTTCCAAGAATGGAGCCAAGATGACAGAGTAAAACCAGGAAGCTGCTCAAGCTCTCCCAGTTTCCCTCAAAAACTACATGAAACCAACCTCTGAACAGAGTCTGATAGAAAGAAACCATTCTCCAGCCCCAAAAAGACTGAAAAAATGTCAGGAAAGATCCTTCTTACTGGAGTGAAAAGGGAGTTCTGGCCAGCTCAGATAGACATTGGGAAAGACAGTAAGATGGTCAACCACAACAAAACAACAAGAGCGAGCTTCAATTCTGGCTAAATAGAGGAGCAAATCAGTGGGGCAGTTTCCAGTCAGCTCAGAAGGCAAATTCTGGGAAACTATATTGTTTCCTGAAAAGAGCAGCCCAAGTTACCCCCTGCAAACACAAAGAACCTCTGGGCTCAAATCCAACACTCAGAGCTGCACAGGAAGCTGAGGACAGTGCTCCATTTATCCCAAAAACAGAGCTCAATCATAAAAGTAATAAAGAGGAAATGCCAAAAGAAAAGGAAATAAAAAGAGTAAGAAATAGAAAAGAAACTTGACCATAGAAAGCTACTATAGTGACAGGGCAGACCGAAACACAAACTCAATCAAAATCTCAAGGTGGTCTCAGGCCCAAAGAGGCTTCTTGGAAATACTCATAAAATACTTTAAAAGGCAAATATGAGAGGTAGAAGGAAAAAAAAATAAGAAAGGAAATGGTAAGCATGAGAGAATCAAAATTTTGGAAACAGAAGGAAAAGAATTGTCTGAAGAAACAATACCTTCAAAAGTAGAATTAACAAAATGGAAAAAGAGATACAAAAATTAATTAAAGAAAAATCACACATTAAAAACTAGAACAGGGCAAATGGAAGCTAATGACTCTCTGAGACAACAAGAATCAAATAATGGAAAAAATGGAATAAAATGTGAAATAACTCATTGGACAAATAGCCAATTAAAAAGAGACAATTTAAAAGTTATTGGCCTACCTGCAGGCCATGATCACAAAAAGAGCCTGGATAGCATTCTTCAGGAGATTATTAAAGAAAATTGTCCTGATAGTCTAGAAACAGAGAGGCTAATATTCATTGAAAGAATCCATTGATTGTCTTCAGAAACAAATCCCACAAGGAAAATCCCAAAAAATATTATTGAAAAATTCCAAAACTACAAACTCAAAAGAAAAAATTCTGCAATCTGCCAGACAAAAACAATGCAAATATCAAGGAGCAAGTCAAGATTGCTCAGAATCTGACAGCGTCTACAATAATAAAAGCCTAGAATACCATATTCCAAAAGACAACGGACCTCGAAATACAACCGTCAAGCAACTATCCAGTGAGACTCAGCATATTCTCTCAGAGAAGGCAATGAAGTTTCAATGAAGTAAAAGATTTTCAATCATTTCTATTGAAAAAATAATTGAACAAAAAATTTAATCTATAAGCATAGTATTCAAGAGAAGCATAGAAAGGTAAAGAGAGGGAAATATATGTTATTTAAAGACTAAATTGTTTACATCCCTAGATGGGAAAACAATATCTGCAATTCTTGAGAACTGTATCTGTCACTGGGGCAGACAGAGGGGGGCATTTGAATGGACTTTGGTGTAATGACATCAAAGAATAGATTAAGGCATGGTAAAAGGTTTGTACTGGAAAAAAGAGGAAAGAGAGGTATAATGGAACAATTAGTTCCCATGGAGAAACCCAAAAGAGCTATAGCAATTGAAGGGAAAGGGGGGGAGGAATGAGGATTGTTTGAAGCTTGATCTCATCAGTTTTATTTCTAAGAGGCAATGACTTAATCATTCAGTTGGGTACAGAAATTTATCCAACCCTATAAAGTAGAAGCAAAAAGAGAAAAGAAAAGTGAGGGGCAGGATAGAAGTAAAGACAGAAACAGTATTGGAAAAGATAACAGAAGGGGGTAAGGGATAATAGAAGATAAGCTAATGGGTGGAATGGGTTAAAAACCATACTAAGAGAAAGGGGAGAGGTGATAACAGCTAAGGAAGTGGGTGGGGTAGATAAAAAACAAAAAAACAAAAAACAAACAACATACCCCTAAGGACAGGTTGGAAAGAGAAAAAAAAGTATATATAGAGGAGAAAATAGGAGAGAAGGAAATACAGAACTGGTAATCATAGCAATGAATATGAATGAGATAAGTTCTCTCATTAAAAAACATGATCCTATAATATGTCAGTTGCATGAAAAATTTTTCATCCAAAGAGACACATACAGAGTAAAGGTAAAAGGCTGGAACATGATTTATTATCCTTCAGCTGAAGTTAAAAAAAAAAAAAAGCAGAAGTAGCAATTCTAATCTCAGATAAAGCAAAAGTAAAAAGATATCTTATTAAAAATAGATAAGGAAGGAAAGTATATCTTCATCAAAGATACCTTAAACAATGAAATAGTAACAATACTAAATTTATATGCATCAAGTAATAGAGCAAGCAAATTCCTAGAGAAGATTTTAAGCCAGTAATAGGAAGAAATATGTAGTAAAATTGTATTAGTAGGGGACTACAAACTTCTCCTCTCAGAATCAAATAAATCTAACACCAAATTAAACAAGAAACAAACTAAGGAGGTTAATAGGATCCTAGAAAACTTAGATACAGTAGACCTTTGGGAAAAAATTGAATAGGAAAAGAAAGTAATACACTTTTTTTCCCCAATAGTACATGAAACCTTCACAAAAATTGACCATGTATAAGGATATAAAAACTCAAAATCCAGTGCACAAAAGAAGACATGGTAAATTCTTCCTTTTCAGACTACAATGCAATGAAAATTATATTCAAAAAAGATATAGTAAAAACTAATTGGAAATTAAATAGTCTATTTAAAAAAAAGAGTGGGTCAAACAACAAATCACAGAAACAATCCATAAATTCATTTATAAGAATGACAGTAATGAGATAACATACCAAAACCTATGGAATGCAACCAAAGCAATTCTTAGAAGAAATTTTACATCTCTAAATAGCTACATGAATAAAATAGAGAAAGAAGAGATCAATCAATTAAGCATGCCACTAAAAATGCTAGAAAATGAACAAATTAACCCCCCCAATTAAATACCAAATTAAAAATTCTGAAAGTCAAATAAGATTAACAAAATTGAAACTAAAACTATTAAACAAATAAATAAAACTAAGAATTTGTTTTTTGAATAAAAACAACAAAACAGATAAACTTTTGATTAATTTGATTAGAAAAAGAAAAAAAAAAAACCCTCAGCACCAGCATGAAAAATGAAAAAAGGTGAACGTACCACCAATGAAAAAGAAATTAAATCAATAATTACAAGATATTTTCCCCCAACTGTATCACAACAACTCGGATAACAAGTCTAAGGATGAATATTTACAAAAATAAAATTTGTTCAGCTTAACAGAAGCAGAAATAAACCATTATAGAAGACAAATTTAAACCATTAATGAGCTCCCTAAGAACAAATCTCCAGTGCCAGTAGATCACAAGTGAATTCAACCAAACATTTTAAGAACAATTAATTCCAATATATGTAAAGTATTTGGAAAAATCGGTAAAGAAGGAGTATTATGACCCAAATTTCTTCTTCGACACAAATATAGTACTGATACATAAACCGGGAAGATCCAACTCAGAGAAAGAAAATTACAAGCCAATCTCCCTAATGAATATTGATGTAAAATTTTTAAATACATTATTTAAGTATTTATAAGTATTACTTATTTTTTATAAATATTTTATATAATATTTAATTATAAATATAAAATATTTAATATAATATATAATTATATATATAAATATAATTTATAAATATAAATTATAAAAAATAAGTAAGTACATAATATAAGTATTAGCAAAGAGATTACAGCAATTTATCAGCAGGACAATACAATATGACCAAGTGGGATTTATACCAGGAATTCAGGGCTGATTCAAAATCAGGGCAACTATTATCATAATGGACCATATCAATCTCAAAAACAACAGAAATCATATAACCATTTCAATGGATGCAGGAAAAAAAGTTTGACAAAATGGAGCACCCATTCCTATTAAAACACTTAGAGAACATAGGGATAAAGGGAGCTTTCCTTATAATAATAAGCAAAATCTATCTAAAATGTACAGCAAGAGTTATATGTAATGGAGAGAAGCTAAATGCATTCCCAATGAGATCAGGGGTAAGACAAGGATGCTCATTGTCATCACTATTATTTAACACTGTACTAGAAACATTGGCTTTAACAATAAGAAAAGAAAAAGAAATAAAAGGAATTAGAAAAGGCAATGAGAAAACAAAGCTATTACTCTTTGCAGATGATATAATGATATGCTTAGAAAATCCTAGAAAATCATCCGCAAACCTATTGGAAATAATTCATAGCTTTAGCAAAGTTGCAGAATATAAAATAAACACACAAATCCTCAACATTTTGATATATTATTGACAAAGCCCCTCAGCAAGAGATAGAAAGATAAATTCCATTTTAAATTACTGTAGATAAAATAAAATAGTTGGGGGTCTACCTTCCAAGACAAATCTAAGAACTATATGAATATAATTATAAAATTCTTCTCATATATAAAAAGTCAAATCTTAAAAAAAATGGAAAAAGCATCAATTGCTCATGGGTAGGCCAGAGCTAATGTGTTGGAATCCTTACTAACTGCTAACTAATTAGACTTGATCTAATCTTACAAGAAGATTTTGGCCAGAACCTGAAACAAGGTACTAAGTAGAACTAATTAATACAAGGCTTGTGTTCACACCTTTATTCATTGGAGTTCACAAGTATGCCAGCTTCACAAAGTAAACTTTCTAACTTCAAGGGAATTCACACCTCCCTTAAAGCTCATTGGGCCAAAGAGCACTATGGGAGAAAACCCATAATCCCATTCTCTCAGAAGATTTGCATATAAGGAGAGAGAGCTATTCAAGAATACATTTTTTCCACTTGGCTGGCTGGTGGCAGACGAAGAGTTTCAGAGGATAAAGCTATGAGTGAGAGTTCAGTGGACAACCAGATTCATCTTCATCTCACACCACTGTGGCTGAAGAAAGCAGAGGCAGAGGCTGAAGGACAGAACCTTTGGATTTGGAGATATTCGGAGGGTCCTAAGCTAAACTGGCTGTGTTTTGAGAAGAACAAGAACTCCAACATTTGAACTCATAACATTTGAACTCATAACATTTGGCGCCCAACGTGGGGCCCAAGGACCCTACTTTCACTGAAGAAGTCTCCAGTGACCAGGAACTGAGTGAGTACAACCTTTTTTGGCTGAAATGGGACAGATCCTAGGTAAAGATTCTCCATTCCCCACCCTAACCCCACAAACCCCAGCCCCAGCCAGGAATGGTGCTATAGAAAGCCTGCTTAAGCTGATAGAAGATCAAGGGCTACTTGTAACTTGGGGACAGGCAGCTAGACTTCTGGCTACATTAAAACGCACCTCCCCTTGGTTCTTAGAGGAAGAGCAAATCTCTCTAAAAAACTGGGCATTGGTTGGTCAACAGATCTCTGCATATAACAATGAAAATGGTCCTTGTTCAGTTTCCATTGAAGTATTCTTTTTATACAATACCATACAGTTGGCCTTAAAATACCGTACTAGTTCTAGGAGAAAAGGAAAAAACTCTAGGAATAGCCAAAGGGGGAAGCCTGAGATAAAGGAGGAATACAAAGAACTGATTAATGGCCATATCCCCACAGGGCAGGGAGACTTAAGTGAGGCTCAAGGGCGGGGTGAATCTGAGGAAGCTTCAGCCCCACCTGAGGTGCAGGTAATTGACTCTCCTCCATCAACTCCACCCTCCGGGATGGAGGGAGAAGGGGTAGTGGAAGGGGCAGTGACAGCACCAGCACCTCCCCCCCAACATCCAGCACCTCCCCCCCAGCATCCAGCACCTCCCCCCCAGCATCCAGCTGCTCCTATGAGTAGATTGCAAAAGGGACTAATTAACAGAGAGGTTGAACACCTTAAATGATTTCCAAAAATTAATAGAGATATCCAATGGATGCGTCCAGTATTAGGTTTAACTACCAATCAATTGCAACCCCTATATGACATTTTAAGGGGAGACACTGCTTTAAAATCACCACGCCGGCTTACAAAAGAAGCTCAAGAGGCCTTGAGAGAAGTTGAACTGGCTTTATCCAATGTAGTTGAAAGAGTAACTCAAAAACCCTTGGAAATATCAGTTTTTGCTACGAAAGAAGCACCCACAGCAGTCCTTCATCAAGGAGACAGTGTGATAGAGTGGGTGAACCTCCCAGCACAACCAGAACAAAGCCTTACGCCTTACCCACTTCTTGTGGCTAGAATTCTATTAAAGGCCATTAAGCGAGCAGTTACAATTATCTGGGACAAGACCTGACAAGATATACACCTTTTATACAAATGCACAAATTAATGTATGCTGTGAAACCATCCCAGAGTGGCAAATTTTATTAGCCATGGCTCCAAATTTTGCACATGGATCTCCATTAAAGATAACCAGACTACTGCATAATTGGCAATGGATTTTTGAGGAGAAGGTTTCTAAGGTTCCTCTTGAAGGACCAACCATTTTACAGACGCAGCCAAAAAAAATATTTGTGCTGTATACTCTCATGATCTAACCGTAAAAAGAGTAGTCAGAACTCCTTTTCAGTCCACTCAGCAGAACGAATTATATGCGATCATGCTAGCTCTCACTTATTACCCAGGCGACATAAATATAATATCTGATTCAGCCTATTCAGTAGGTGTGGTACAAAGAATTGCCACAGCCCAAATAAAATTTGCAGCTTCTAATATATATCAGCTCTTTAAGGAACTTCAAGAGCAAGTGAGAAAGCATCCAGGAAAGATTTATATCCTGCATGTCCACTCACATAGTGGACTTCCAGGTCCTATTTTTGATGGAAATTCAAAGGCAGATAGCCTTTTAACTATGTTGGCCAGTACGCCTTTATTTCAGGAGGCCCAGGAATCCCATTCTAAATACCATCAGGCTGCTCGAGCTTTGCGTTTGCAGTTTGGGATTACAAAAGAAGAAGCTAGGAGCATAGTGAAAAGCTGTACAGCTTGCCTTCCCTTCCACGCTCCTACACTGCCTCCAGGGAAGAACCCTCGTGGTTTGAGACCCAATGAAATCTGGCAAATGGATGTGACCCATTATAAATCTTTTGGTCATCTGTCTTTTATCCATGTTGTGGTAGACACCTTTTCAGGATTCACTTTTGCCATACCAGCAGCAAAAGAGACAGCCCGAGTGGTCACTGAGTTCCTCATTCAAGCATTCGCAATTATGGGTGTGCCACAAGAAATAAAAACAGATAATGGACCGGCATATACCTCCAAACATTTTGAACACTTTTGTGCACAGTATAAGATTTTACACACTACTGGCATACCCTTTAATCCTCAAGGTCAAGCAATAGTAGAAAGAAGAAACAGAGACATTAAGACATTCCTCCAAAAACAAAAGAAAGGGGGAGCCACGGGTAACCCTAGAGAACTTCTAAATTTAGTTCTCTATACCATTAATTTTTTAATCTTTGATAAAGATACACTGGCTCCAGCAGACAGGTTTTATAACCCACCAGAAGAGCAGTGTCCAGTGCGAGCAGCTCCACTATCTTTAGATAATCGCCAGGTGACGTGGAGAGATCCAGAAAGTGGTGAATGGAAGGGACCAGATAGGCTAACTGCTTGGGGGAGAGGATTTGCTTGCTTCTCTACATGTGGAGTAGGAATCAGATGGGTGCCGACGAGCCGCATTCGCCTTGTCCATCGCAGAGAGATGGAGCAGACCCTTGAAACAAAGGAGAAGACCCAAGAAATATCGGGTGGTTCTGTTGCTGATTGTGCTCACCATTGAAAGAGCATAGCTGACAAGGAGACTGTTAAAAAGACTTTTAAAATCTTCAGGAATCATTGGATTTCCTAACACAAGATGAAACTGTTTTAGTTCTTGAAAAACCAGCGAGAATCATTGGATTCCTTAAGATGAAAAATTGTTGATGAGACTTTTGCAGTACTTCAGGGCTTACAGGAACTATTGAATTCCTGGCACATGAACTAATGGACAATGGATTCCTTATGGACTATTTCTAGGACTTATGGACATGTGTAAATTTTCAGGTTGATTCATGTTGTTACATTACTACTAGCCTGTGTTATATTGCTATGTGCTTATGTAAATTGTGTATAATGCCTCCCATATTGATGGATTTATGTATACCATGTATATCTGTTACAAAGTTCTGGCACATATTGATGGATTTATGTGTACCCCTTCAGAAACCCACTAATCTGATTAGATTTCCTATTTCCTTTGGTGTTTTCATCTAACAAAAGAAAGGGGGAGATGTTGGAATCCTTACTAACTGCTAACTAATTAGAGTTGATCTAATCTTACAAGAAGATTTTGGCCAGAACCTGAAACAAGGTACTAAGTAGAACTAATTAATACAAGGCTTGTGTTCACACCATTACTCATTGGAGTTCACAAGTATGCCAGCTTCACAAAGTAAACTTTCTAACTTCAAGGGAGTTCACACCTCTCTTAAAGCTCTTTGGGCTAGAGAGCACTATGGGAGAAAACCCATAATCCCATTCTCTCAGAAGATTCACATATAAGGCGAGACAGCCATTCCAGAATACATTTTTTCCACTTGGCTGGCTGGTGGCAGACGAAGAGCTTTCAGAGGATAAAGCTGCAAGTGAGAGTTCAGTGGACAACCAGATTCATCTTCATCTCACACCACTGTGGTAGGTGGCTGGGTTCCTGCACACCCCCCACTGAGACCAAGCTAGTCTGAAAGACTCACGAGAAAGCTAGCCGAGCCCCAAGAGAAGGAAACAAGAGATTCATTCCATCTCTGTGCTGGTTGGAGGCAGAAGAAAGCAGATGCAGAGGCTAACGGACAGAACCTTTGGATTTGGAGATATTCGGAGGGCCCTAAGCTAAACCGGCTGTGTTTTGAGAAGAACAAGAACTCCAACATTTGAACTCATAACACTATTATTGTAGAATGGGGGAAAAACAATTTTTTTTAAAACATTAATAACTTTATAGCGTATTGAAGAAATTGAAAACAACAAAAGATTTGGAGATGGATCAATTATTATGAAGCTTTTCAGAGGGGAAAACAAAAGGAAGTGTTAAAGGCATACATTTATATAGAAAAGAGAAAAATAGTATAGAACTTAGTTTTTGCCATAATTAGGATGAATGAGAAGATAGATTTAAAAACAGAAAAAAAGCAGTGGGAGGAATATGCATCAGAAGAAACAGAAGGTTGAAAATACAAACACACACACACGCACACACACACACACACAAAAGTTTAGAGTAACATTGTCTTAAATTTAATAGGAAAACCAGCAGGAATCAAGAGGTGACTATTGAAAGGAGAATAATATATATGAATGAAACAAACTTCCTCATTCTAATGAAGTTAAAAAGAAAGAAAAACGAAAACTTCCTCATTCTAATAGGCTGCTAAAAGAAAAAGAAAATGGGAAGGAATGGGGATATCAATCAATTGTGCAATAACAGAACAAAATGTGATACCGTGTTTCCCCAATAATAAGACCTATCCTGAAAATAAAGCCCTCCCTTTACTGTGTAAGATTCCTCTAAAATAAGCCCTCCCCCCGAAAATAAGCCCTATTGAGATTGCTACTGTAGTGAAGGTGATCCCTTGCGCTACACGCTACATTACAGTACCCTCTGTATGCACCGCCCCCCCCCCCTTTCCTGGGTGAAACACATGCCCACTCTGAGCTGCATCCAATCAGAGCTGCAGCAGTGAACGTGTCATCCTGTTCTTCCCCAGTGATTTGCTTGCTGGTGCCATTGAGAGCAGTGCCGCGGAGGAGAGCTGAGGCAGGACAACATAAAAACACAGTATGTAAGTGGGAGTGAAGAGGCATGATGGAGGATAAAAGAAGAACTCAGGGGACATCATGGAGGATAGAAGGAGCACTCAGGGAGCATGATGGGGTTAAAACATTATTGAGGGGCATGAAAAGACTGTGAAAAGAAAGACTGATGGTCATAATTTCATTATTCTGTCTGTTTTGACCCCCAGACATGAGTACAAAAAATAAGAGCTATACTGTTGAGTACAAGAAAGCAATTGTAGAGGAGTCACATGGCAAGAATCTTGCAGTTTTCTGTAAAGAAAAACTTTTGGCTCTTCGAATGGTCAGAAAATGGAGAGCAGATTATAATAACCTCAATCAACAGGTGGATGAGGGAAAAGGGAAAAAGCGCAGGTCTGGATCAGGTCGGCAACCCTTATATCCTGACTTGGAGATCCTCATTGGTGAATGGATTGCTGACTGGAGAGCAAAGGCTTTGGTTGTGTGCAGGGCTGATATTTAAGCATTTGCCCTTTCAATGGCACCAGAGTTTGAAATGGTCTCAGAAGGATTCAAAGCATCACAACACTGGTTGGACAGTTTCCTTCAACGCTATGAACTGTCCCTAAGAAGATCAACAACAGTGTTTAAGCTGGAAGATGCTGAAGTTATTAAACGTGCACTTGCATTCAAGTCCTTTATTGATAGGATCGACATTTCCAAGTACCAAACCTGCAATATGATTGCTATGGATGAAATTGCAGTGTTTATGGGACAAGGATCTCAAACAACAATTCATCACAGGGGTGCAAAGTCAATCTACATTCCCACCACTGGCTATGAAAGTGCACAGGTCACCTGTGTTTTGGCAATTTGTTTGGATGGAAAGAAAGCCACACCTCTAATCATCAGTAAGGGCAAGAAAGATAAGATTGAACGTGTATCAGGCATTTATGTTTTTGAAACTGAAAAAGCCTGGTGTACACAAGCCATTATAAGAAAGTGGGTTGATTTAATGCTGCCACTTGTTATGTGAGGTAACCAAAGAGGTCTGATAATCTGGGATTCAGCCAGCACTCACCGCGCTAAAGACATGAAGAACTTCCTTGCAGAGAGAAGAATAGATCAAGTAATGATTCCTACAGGAATGACTGCCTATTTCCACACCCTTGATATTGCAATAAACAAGCCATTCAAAGACCATTTGTGCATGGAAGTCAATGACTACATTGAAAACAGAATAGAAAGAAATCAGCATGGAAACTTTGTGAAGCCCTGTCTGCAAGAAGTCGTGACTTGGGTGAAGAAGTCATGGGATAAAATTACTGACAGCTGTGTCGCCAAGGCACTATGAGCAGGTTACCTGGACAAGACATGTTCATTTAAAGAGAGCTATATTGCTGGACATGACAGATTGGGTCCACTTCTTCTGAAGGAAATAGAGGCGCAAGACATCCAGGACGGAATTCAGGGTTTGGACACTTATGATGATGTTGTTGAAGAAGATGACATGATCATTATTGAATAAAGGTACTTTTTTTTTGTTCACATTTACCTGTTTATTAAAATTGCTGTTAATGTTCATTAAAATAAGCCCTCCCCTGAAAATAAGCCCTCTGGTGTTTTTCTGTCCCAAAAAATATATATAATAACACAGTGTCTTATTATCTGGGAAACACTGTATATGGATGTAATGGTATGGTCTCATGCAGTAAAAAATGACAAAAGAAATCATTTTAAAGAATTCAGAGAAGTGGGAACTGGTATAAGACAAAATGAGGAGGAACTAGTGAAGAATTTATTCAGTAACAGTGTTTTAAAGGAAAACAGCAAGATTTGAGAACTTTCATCTAAACAATGACAAACAATATATCCAGGGGATCTAGGGTGGAGCATGTTATTCACATCCTGAGAAAAAAGTAAGGGAGAATCACACACACACACACACACACACACACACACACACACACACATTCATTTTTGGCATGTATACATGTATTCTGTGTGACTTTGTATTATTTGAATATATTTACTGCTAGGGTATGCCTACACTGAAGACTAGCCTAGATTAAAAAAAATATATATATATTGAGAAGAGGCTTATTCCTTGAAGGATAGCCACCAATTAAAAAAAAAATTGCGTTACTCTATCTTCCAAATATTGATTATAATCAGACATTGTTTTAGTATACATCTGATGCGGGAAAGATTCCTTTCTTTGTGACTCCCAACCCCACCTAGTTATTGTAATTACCCTTTGACTCACAAATCCTGGTCCCTTTGTATTCCAATAGAATATCCGGACCTGTCCCAACCCCCATCAGGGAGCTGAACCAACTTTGAGGCTACACCCACAGGCCCCTCTAGCTAAATCTCCCATTATAAAAGGGACATGCTGGGACCCCCTCTTTGCAGAGGTCCCAAGCATGCTAGCCATGTAAGGACTTTCTGTCCATTGGACCCTCTTTCTGGTGCTCTCCTTATCTCAACCTTTGCCTATTTCCTTAACTATATAATCTTGCTTCCAAAACCCAATAATAAACCTCTTTCTTTTATCAATCTAGATTTTGGGTGATAAATGCCTGACTCGTGCCGCTACTAAACTTCATTTACCGCAGTATCTTTGGGCTGAATACAAGGGGGTTGCAGGGGAGTGCTGTTTGACTCTCTGTACCCCAGACCTGCCCTAATTTCATTTGGGTACCTCAAATCTAGACCTCATCACACCCACCTCAAATGATAGGCTTTCAGAATCTAAGAACAAAAGAACATTCAGAGACCATCCAGTTCAAACTATATTTGAACTAGAATTACCTTGACACCAAAAATAGTTATCTATTCTTTGTTTGAAGATCTCAAGTGAGGTTAAGTTAAACCAATTCCCTCTCATGATATTACATTGTTTTATGACTCTTTTTTTATTCAAAAATTCAAACCAATTATCTAAGTTTAACTTTGAAGCAATAAAGAGGAAGTGTCAAAATCTAGGACTTCCAACTTCCAGATCCCTGTTTGAACTAGATACTCATTTTGAAGAGTGAAGTTATGTTTTCGGCAATTATCTTTGCCACAAGCGGAAGGGAAAAAAAAGAGAGAATCATCAGCATAGAGCTTGACTGGTCTGCAATCCATTTGAATCTTTTTTCTGTAACAGAGCATTATCTGAAGGTGCCTCTGAGTCTGAGGCATTGCATTCTTGGGCCAAGTTGAAAGAGGTAATATAATTGGCTCCATTCTTTATAGCATCATCTATGTGGCATTTGATAAAGATGTTCTAAGTATTGATGAATTGTCAATCCTCTACAATGTCCATCACCAACTCTTGAGTTCTTTTATGATATGAGTGGAAGATCATTTCCCTGTGAGAGCCATTTGTCAGTTGGAATTAGCAATGGAATATTCTTCTGTGTCCAGTAATACATAGACTCAGGTTTATCGATATCTTTACTCAAGTGTGCAACCATCTTTAATGGTGTCCAATTCATTCCCTCTGTATTTTGCTCTAGAACTATCTTGTTCAGAATTGGCAAGAACTATTTAAGTGAAAAATTATTACTTTTAATCTCTCTCTAGAAAAGATTCCTTTATTGTTATTTTCTTATCATTTCTCCTAAAATGTAAGTACTTGAGTAGAAAACTTTGACATATATTAGCTATCACTTCCAGTATGAGGGCTTTCCAAATGCCAAAACCATTTCCTTATTGAGATTACATTATATTTTGAAATCCTAAGAAATCTGCTAAATATAATGATAAATTTATTGCAGAGGATGACTAATAAATAAGGCTAACCAAGTGCAGAAACATAGATGATTATTTCAAGGTGATGAATGAGGAACATATTTTCCCATATGGGCAATATGATGATATTTTGCATACATAAATTTGTACATAAAAATAGATATATTTGTTACAAAAGTTTATCTTTTTTTCTTCTTCAAAAAAGGTTATACTAATTTGGAACTATGCTCAAAAGGTTATCAAACTGTGCATACACTTTGATCCAGCAGGGTTACTACTGGGCTTATATCCCAAAGAGATCTTAAAGAAGGGAAAGGGACCTGTATGTGCAAGAATGTTTGTGGCAGCCCTCTTTGTAGTGGCCAGAAACTGGAAAATGAGTAGATGCCCATCAATTGGAGAATGGCTGAATAAATTGTGGTATATGAATATTATGGAATATTATTGTTTGGTAAGAAATGACCAACAGGATGATTTCAGAAAGGCCTGGAGTGACTTACATGAACTGATGCTGAGTGAAATGAGAAAGACCAGGAGATCATTATATACTTTAACAACAATTCTATATGATGATCAATTCTGATGGACCTGGAGATCTTCAGCATGAGATGAAGCAACTCAGTTCCAATGGAGCAGTAATGAACTGGACCAGCTACACCCAGCGAAAGAACTCTGGGAGATGACTAAGAACCATTACATAGAATTCCCAATCCCTACATTTTTGCCTGCCTGCATTTTTTATTTCCTTCACAGGCTAATTGTACAATATTTCAGAATCCGATTCTTTTTGTACAGCAAAATAACAGTTTGGAAATGTATACTTATTTTGTATTTAATTTATACTTTAACCTATTTAACATGTATTGTTATCCTGCCATCTAGGGGAGGGGGTGGAGGGAAGGAAGGGAAAAATTGGAACAAGAGATTTGGCAATTGTCAATGCTGTAAAATTACCCATGCATATAACTTGTAAATAAAAAGCTATTAATTTTTTTTAAAAAGGTATACTATTAGGATGGAGCATCTCATAATAGAACTTCTTTAGTTTATTTTTTTTTCTGTAGAAAATAAAGAAAGAAGTAATTGCAGTATTAGTTTTAAGGAAAAAAAAAGAAAGCCAGAAGGAAGCAAAAACAATTGAAACAACATTAAAAATGAGATACAGAATTCATAAGTTTCATAAAAGAAGTGTATAAAATCTTTTTTGATGTTTTATCTTATTACTTAAAATGGTATTTTATATGGTAGTTAACATATTAATTAAAAAAAAACAATAATACCAAAGAAATAATTTTGAATATTCATTGTTTTGATGTATATATAGTTACATTTTGCATCTCCCCACTAGTTTCTTGAGGACAAGGATTGTTTTTGTGCATTTTTATATCTCAGAGCCTGTTGTGATATTATCTACAGAAATCATAATCTAATAAATATTCGCAGAATTGGTTGTAATAGTATAGTATACCAAGACAAGTTTCTCCATAAAATATATTGTTATAGCATTGACTTCACTAGGCAATCTTTAGCCTCAATGTCAATAGATTCTTTGGAAATTTAATGTTCTTTGTAGACTTTCTAGAAAGATTCATTTGTTCTCCAATTTCCTCAAGTAGAGTAGACGTCATTGGGAATCACCAGTGATGCAGATTTTAATCTTAATCAAATCAATTTTGGTATACAAGCAGTGCAAACTTTTTGTATTTATGTATGTCAAAAATTTATCTACAATTGCATTAAATGGTAGTGGCTATTAATGTGGTCAGAATCATAAAAAGAAATAATTTAAATTTCAAGCTTAATGTACATTGTTTTCTTATGTAATGTCACTGCCTAACAAACCATAATTAAATTGCACTTTTCACTTTCATGAATAGTATTTCTTTCACTACAAATACACATAATTCTTATCTTTTACAAGCTGGTCTTCATTCCCAAAAAATCATCAACTGATAGTTGTCCATAATTAATCACCAGGTCCATACCAAAAGACTTTTCCAGTCCTGAATCTACCAGGATTTAAATTTTATTGGCTTAGCCAATAAATGTAGTATGTAGTATGTATGGCATAAGTAAGACATTAGTGCAATATTCTGTGAACATTTGACATTTTAGTGTCCACTGTAGTTTCCTATAGCACAATAATTAGACCTGTGTCTACTTTTAAAAGTATTTTGCACAGTTCACTTCTCTCTTAGATGCTTAATAATAATAACAATGCTTAATAATAACTTCTTTTAAAGCTAAAACTATTTTAATGCTATTTTTAGTAATTCCAAATTTACAAAACTATTTCACCCTATATTTGTTGAGAGCATCTAGATTTTTGGAGATTTTAAAGTTTTCAACACAGCTTTTTTATCTACTCTAATGGTCAATTTGATAGTTATGCCAGCAATATCTATGTCATTAGCTAAAGATTTTGTAGACCCAGATTTTGTAGAAAAGCCAGTAAGTTGTCTGAACTCTCCATAACCTCCTGTTAGAATCCTTACAAAATGTTAACTCACTGGAATTGATAGAAACAATGCTTACGTACTTAAGTTTACACCTTTCAGAGTTCACACATTAGCTCTCACATTAGAGTTTGCAAGTTTGGGAGATTTACAAGTCAGGAACCCACAATCCCACTCTTGGAGGAGGAGTCAACCTTTGAGTTCACACCTCTAAAAAAGCATATAAAAAGATGAGCTGAGCTCAGGCAGGAGTTGAAGAGATTGACAGCCAGAATTCAGTAGAACTGGAGATTCAGAGGGAGCTGGAGACTGAAGCTGAAGCTGGAAGAGACAAAGGACAGGCTGCAAGAGCTCTTGGAACTAAGGAGGGAGATAGGCCTCTAAGAAAACTAACCTGGTTATTTTGGAAGAGACAATAAAGGCCTAGACTTTAACTCCTGGCTGCACTGAGGTGATTATTGATCTGAACTGAAACCAAGGCTGCCTCCAGAAGCCCCCAAGAAGTCTGCTCCCAGAGAACCATTATATTTTTAGAAAAGAAGAGAACACCACAAACCCGCTCAGAAACAACATTAAATCAAACTTCCAAATAGATTTTGGAGGAACAGAACCTATAAAAATCCGAAGTGAAACAATTTTACTGTTTAGATTTATTTAGAAGGGCTTCAGGAAAGGTCTTACTTCAGTTACTGGGGAGTCCAGGCCTAGCTCAGAAAGTATTCAGCTACCCAATGGGAGGAACTAAGTCACAGAACAGATCAGCAAATAAGGATGCTCAGTCCTACTTCAGCTATGAGACTACCAGCCCCAACATAGAAGGAAAATAACTACCAGCACTATAAGTATGATTAGATCAGGTCACCCCAAGTGCATTGAGCAATTTAGCAGTACTTAAGACCCTGGTATAGAAAGTCAGCGACGAAACTTCTAAAGGGAATTCACAATTAATAATCATAACAAGGAATGTCAATGGAAATGGAATCAGATAGCAGAATGGATTAAAAACCAGAATTCTACTAAATGTTCTTTAAAAGAATCATAATAGAAACAGAGCTATACATGAAATAAACAAAATATATTCTGCTAAAGCAGAATATATTATGCTTCAGTTGAAGTAAAAAAAAAAAAGAAAAGAAAAGAAAAGAAAAGCAGTAGTAGCAATCCTGATTCAAAGCAAAAGCAAAAATGGATCTAATTAAAAGAGACAAGGAAAGAAACTACATCATAGTACCATAGATAAAGAAGTAATATCAATACTAAATGTATAAGCACCAAGTAGTATAGCATCCAAATTCCTAGAAGTCAAGTGAGTTATAGGAAGCAATAGCCAATGAGATTATACTAGTGGAACCTCAATCTCCCCCTCTCAAAATTATAACCTTAAAAAAAAAAGAAAGAAGTTGAATAGAATTTTAGAAAATTTACATTATACACCTCTGGAGAAAGTTGAATGGTGACAGAAAGAAATATAATTTTTTTCTCAGTGATAAATGACACAAAGAAAAATTAACCTAAATTATTAGGACATTAAAAACCTCACAATCCATACCAGAAAGACAAAAAGTTTAAATGTACCCTTTTCAAATGATGATTCAAGAAAAATTACATTCAATAAAAATCCATAGAAAGATAGATTACAATGAATTGGAAATTGAATAATTAATCATAAAGAATGAGAAAATAAAATGACAAATCATAGAAACAACCAATAATTTCATCAAAGAAAACAAGAATAGTGAGACAACATACCAAAATTTAAGGGATGTAGGCAAAATATTTCTGGGGGAAATTTTCTCTCGATACTTACATGAACAAAATAGAGGGAGAGCAGTATAATGAATTGGGCAGCCACTCAAAAGGTAGAAAATGAAAATAAAACAATAATCTCTAATAAAGTGCCAAATTAGAAATTCTGGATATCCAAAAACAGATAAATAAAATTGAAAATAGGAACAGATTAAAAAAATTGAAAGTAAGAAAAATATTGAATTGATAATAAAACTAGGAGCTGTTTTTTTAAACCTATAATAAAAGAGATAAACTTTTGATTAATTTAAATTTTTAAAAAAAGAAAGAAGAAAACCAAATTGCCATTATCAAAAAAGAAAAAGGGTAAATTCACCACCAGTGAAGAGCAAATTAAAATAATAATTAGTAGACATTTTTCCCAACTGTATGACAATAAATTTGACACACACACACACACACACACACACACACACACACACACACACACTATACACAGGAATCCTACCAAACTCCTTTTATGACACCTGATTCTGATACCTAAACCAGGAAGAGCCAAAACAGGAAAAGAAAATTGTAGACCAATTTCCCTAATGAATATTGACTCAAAAATTTTAGATAAAATGCAAAGTGATTAGAACAATTTATCATGAGAATAATTCATTATAAATAGGTGAGATTTATACCAGGAATGCAAGTTTGGTTGAAAATTAGGAAAACTATCAGCATAATTAGCCATATCAATAACAAAATGAAGATAAATCATATGATTATCTCACCAGATTCAGAAAAAGCTTTGGACAAAATATAGCACCCATTTCTATTTTTAAAAATCATTAGAGAGCATATGGATGAAGGGAGCTTTCCTTAAAATGATAAGTAGCATCTATCTAAAACCATCAGCAAACATTTTATAATGGCAATAAGATAGAAACTTTCCCAAATAGATCAGGGATAAAGCAAGGATGACCATTTGCATTACTATTATTCAATATATTATTAAAAATGTTAACTTTAGCAATAAGAAAAGAAAAAAAGGAATTGGGTGAATTATAATCTTCAATGAGTAAATAAAGCTTTTACTCTTTGCAGATGATATGATGGTATACTTAGAGAAACCTAGAATCAATTAAAAACTACTTGAAATAATAAACAAGTTTAGCAAAGTTACAGGATATAAAATAAACCCAAATAAATTATCTAGATATTACCAACAAAGTTCAGTACCAAGAGATAAAATTTCTATTTAAAATAACTAGACAATATAAAAAAATTGGTAGCCTACCTGCCAAGAAAAACTCAGGAACTATATAAAAACAATAATAACACAGTTTTTACATAAATAAAGTCATATCTAAATAATTGAAAAATTTGCAATTGTTTGTGGGTAGGCTGAGCTAATATAAGAAAAATGGCAATTCCACCTAAATGGGTTTATACCAAGCTACAAAACATTATTTTTAGAGCTAGAAACAGTAATAGCAATATTTATCTGGAAGAACAAAAGGTAAAATATATAAAGGAAAACAGTTAAAAAATGCAATGGAAAATATCCTAGATATACCATATCTAAAGCTATATTATAAAGTGGCAATCATCAAAACTATTTGATACTTGTTAAGAAATAGAGTGGTAAATAAGTGGAATAATTTAAATACACAAGACAGTAGTAAATGACCATATTAATGCACAGATTGATATTATTGATAAACTCCAAAGATTCCAGCTTCAAAAAAATGAAAATAAAAATAAATTTAAAAAAGAAAAAAAAGAAAAAAAGAAAGAAAAAACTCCAGCTTATAGGATAAGAACTTACTACGTCACAAAAATTGCTGGAAAATTTGAAATATATTATGGCAGAAACCAGACATACACCCAAGTATCACACCATATAACAACATAAACTTAAAATGATTTAGACATAACAAGTGACACCCTAAGCAAATTAGGAGAATAAGGAATAGTTTACTTGTCAGATTTATGAAGAAGGGGAGAATTTTTCACCAAAAAATAGATGGAGCATATTATAAAATGCAAAATGGTTAATGTTAAGTATATGGAAATTAAAAAAAAAAGTTCTCAGAAACAAAACCAATGCAATCAAGATGAAAAGGGAAGCAGAAAGGTAAGAAAGGTTTTTTCAACAATTATCTCTGATAATGGCCTTATTTCTCAAATATATATAGAACTAAGTAAAATTTAAAAGAATATGTCATTCCCCAATTGAGAAAGGATCAAATTACTTGAATAGGTAGTTTTAGATGAAGTTTTTAAATGATATCTACAATCTTATGAAAAAAAAAAAACTGCTCTAAATTACTAGTATAGAGAAATCAAAACAGCTCTGAGGTACTGCTCCACACTTTTCAGAATGGCTAATATGACATAAAAAGAAAATGATAAATGTTGGAGATGTGGAAAAACGAAAACACTAATACATTGTTGGTGGAGTTGTGAATGGATATAACAATTCTGGAGAGCCATTTTGAACCATACCCAAAGGAACACAAAATGGTGCCATACACTTTGATTCAACAATATTGATACTAAATCTGTATCACAAAGAGATCATAAAAAAGAGAAAAGAACCTACGTCTAGAAAATATTTATAATATACTTTTTGTGATGGCAAAGAATTAGAAAATGAAGGATGCCATCAATTCGAGAATGGCAAAATTAGTTGTAGTATATGAACGTAATGGAATAATATTGTGCTATAAAAATTTAGAAACAGGCAAATTTCAGGAAAAATACCTGGAAAGACTTACATATACTGATACTGAGTGAAGTGAGTGGAACAACAACACAACAACAACAACAAACAATGTACACAGTAACAGCAACATTGCTTAATGGTCAACCAAGATGTGGTTCTTCTCAGAAATTCAATAACCCAAGACAATCCCACAAGATTCATGATGGAAAATGGTATGCATATCCAAAAAAAAGAGCTATGTAGACTGATGTAAATCAAAATATAGTATTTCCATGTTTTTGTTGTTTTGCTTTTATTATTGTTTCTACCTTTTGTTGTGTTTCTTTTTTTACCGCATGACTAATGTAAAAATGTGTCTAATATGACTGCAGATGCATAACTTCTATCAAATTTCTTTTTGTCTTAGTAGGGGAAGAAAAGGATGAAGGGAGAAAAAAAATTGAATCCAAAGTCTTACTAAAAATGAATGCTGAAAATTGCTTTTGCAAATAATTGGAAAAATACTATTTACAAAAAAAATAGTCACAAAAATAAAAAGCTTAGGAGTGTTCTCACACACTGCAATTCATTTTCAGAAAACTTTAGTATTGACTGAATTGAATATTACACTCAATCTCTCATGGAAAGTAGTTTTGCTCCTAGAATTGTCATCTATAAAGCAGGCCAATAAATGTCTTAGAACAAATTAACCAAATCATTTTTTTTTCTTGATTCATTGTCTACCAAGTATTTATTGCATGATCTCATGTATGATGCAAGAGACTTTCAAGGCTTATGACTGAAAATGCCATCCAAATCCAGAAATAGAACTCTAGAGAGTCTGAGTGCAGATCAAAGCATACCTACCATTTTCACTTTTTTTGTTTTTTTCTTTCTTTTGCTTTTTCCCTTTTGTCATGAATCTTCTCTTCTAAGATGATTAACATGGAAATGTGTTAAGCATAATTATGCTTATATAATCTACATCAGATTGCTTAAAGTTTTTTTGGGGGGGTACATGAATGAATGAAGGAGAAAAAATTGGAACTTCAAAATTTATAAAAATGAATGTTGAAAACATGTCTTTACATATAATTGGAAAAAATTAAATACTATTTTTAAATTAGATACTCTTAAGTGGGAAAATAATCATTGACACTAAAAATTTATTTTTTGAAAAATAACTATTGTTATGTTATACTTCCTAGAAACATCAAGAAAAGTAAATAAGTGCTAAATAGACTTTAAGGAAGGATTATTATTATATGCATTCATTCTCTTTGTAGTCCTTACTCACAGAGATGAAAATTAAACCATTTAGCACTGACATGAATATCTACACAAGAATACTGTTGCCAAATTTTATTAAGTATTAAATACTCCTCAGAAGTCCTAATCTAATATCTCAGCATAGATAGATCTTTAGTGACTACTCCAGGGGAACATAAGCTCTGCCTGATCTTATCAAAATGAAAACAAAAGCAAAACAGTGATATCATGGCCAGCATACACGTTATGATACAGGCTATGTCTAAGAAAAGTCATCTATCAGAAGACTGCTGAATAAAGTTGTAAATTGATTTGGCCATAGCAACCTATGAAGATTTTCTATCTTCTGAGCTTTGCAAATCTTTGGAGCAGTTGCAATCTGGAGAGGGAAACCAAAATAATGAAATAATTAATCTTCTGAAATTCTTAAGTAAAAAATAATGCTATGAGATGGCTAAAACATCTTGGGTCTTTTTAAAATTGCAAATCCACTTTTTTTTTTTTTTTTTTTTTTTTTTTTATAATAAATTTTATTTTATTTAATAATAACTTCGCATTGACAGAATCCATGCCAGGATAATTTCTACACGACATTATCCCTTGCAATCACTTATGTTTCGTTTTTTCCCCCTCCCTCCCTCCTCCCCCCCCCCCAGGATGGCAAGCAGTCCTATATATGCTAAACATGTTGCAGTATATCCTAGATACAATACATATTTGCAGAACCAAACAGTTCTCTTGTTGCACAGGGAGAATTGGATTCAGAAGGTAAAAATAACTCGGGAAGAAAATCAAAAATGCAAATAGTTCACATTCATTTCCCAGTATTCCTTCTTTGGGTGTAGCTGTTTCTGTCCATCATTTCTCCAATGAAACTCAGTTAAGTCTCTTTGTCAGAGAAATCCACTTCCATCAGAATACATCTTCATACAATATCGTTGTCGAAGTGTATAATGATCTCCTTGTTCTGCTCATCTCACTTAGCATCAGTCCATGTAGGTCTCTCCAAGCCTCTCTGTATTCATCCTGCTGGTCATTCCTTACAGAGCAATAATATTCCATAACATTCATATACCACAATTTACCCAGCCATTCTCCAATTGATGGGCATCCATTCATTTTCCAGTTTCTAGCCACTACAAACAGGGCTGCTACAAACATTTTGGCACATACAGGTCCCCTTCCCTTTTTTAGTATCTCTTTGGGGTATAAGCCCAATAGAAACACTGTTGGATCAAAGGGTATGCACAGTTTGATAACTTTTTGGGCATAATTCCAGATCGCTCTCCAGAATGGCTGGATTCGTTCACAACTCCACCAACAATGCATCAATGTCCCCGTTTTCCCACATCCCCTCCAACATTCATCATTGTTTTTTCCTGTCATCTTAGCCAATCTGACAGGAGTGTAGTGATATCTCAGAGTTGTCTTAATTTGCATTTCTCTGATCAATAGTGATTTGGAACACTCTTTCATGTGAGTGGTAATAGTTTCAATTTCTTCATCTGAAAATTGTCTGTTCATATCCTTTGACCATTTATCAATTGGAGAATGGCTTGATTTTTTATAAATTTGAGTCAGTTCTCTATATATTTTGGAAATGAGGCCTTTATCAGAACCTTTAATTGTAAAGATGTTTTCCCAGTTAGTTACTTCCCTACTAATCTTGTTTGCATTCGTTCTGTTTGTACAAAGGCTTTTTAATTTGATATAATCAAAATTTTCTATTTTGTGATTGGTAATGGTCTCTAGTTCATCTTTGGTCACAAATTTCTTTCTCCTCCACAAGTCTGAGAGATAAACTATCCTATGTTCCTCTAATTTATTTATAGTCTCGTTCTTTATGCCTAGGTCATGGACCCATTTTGATCTTATCTTGGTATGTGGTGTTAAGTGTGGGTCCTTGCCTAATTTCTGCCATACTAATTTCCAGTTATCCCAGCAGTTTTTATCAAATAATGAAATCTTATCCCAAAATTTAGAATCTTTGGGTTTGTCAAACACTAGATTGCTATAGTTGACTATTCTGTCTTGTGAACCTAACCTTTTCCACTGATCAACTAATCTATTTCTAAGCCAATACCAGATGGTTTTGGTGACTGCTGCTTTATAATATAATTTTAGATCAGGTACAGCTAGACCACCTTCATTTGATTTTTTTTTCATTAATTCCCTTGAGATTCTCGACTTTTTATTGTTCCATATGAATTTTGTTGTTATTTTTTCTAAATCATTAAAATATTTTCTTGGAAGTCTGATTGGTATAGCACTAAATAAATAGATTAGTTTAGGGAGTATTGTCATCTTTATTATATTTGCTCGGCCTATCCAAGAGCACTTAATATTTTTCCAATTATTTAAGTCTGACTTTATTTGTGTGAAAACTTTTTTGTAATTTTGCTCATATAATTCCTGACTTTCCTTTGGTAGGTAGATTCCCAAATATTTTATGCTATCAACAGTTATTTTGAATGGAATTTCTCTTTGTATCTCTTGCTCTTGGATTTTGTTGGTGGTGTATAAGAATGCTGAGGATTTATGGGGATTTATTTTGTATCCTGCTACTTTGCTAAAATTATGAATTATTTCTAATAGCTTTTTAGTAGAATCTCTGGGGTTTTCTAGGTATACCATCATATCATCTGCAAAGAGTGATAGTTTGGTTTCCTCGTTGCCTACTCTAATTCCTTTAATCTCTTTCTCGACTCTTATTGCAGAGGCCAGTGTTTCTAATACAATATTGAATAATAATGGTGATAGTGGGCAACCTTGCTTCACTCCAGATCTTACGGGAAAGGTTCCAGTTTTTCCCCATTGCATATGATGCTTACTGAAGGTTTAAAATATATGCTCCTAACTATTTTAAGGAAAAGTCCTTTTATTCCTATGCTCTCAAGTGTTTTTATTAGGAATGGCTGTTGGATTTTATCAAATGCTTTTTCTGCATCTATTGAAATGATCATATGGTTTTTGTTTGGTTGGTTGTTGATATAGTCAATTATGTTAATCGTTTTCCTAATATTGAACCAGCCCTGCATTCCTGGTATAAATCCTACTTGGTCATAGTGTATTATCCTGGGGATGATTTTCTGTAATCTTTTTGCTAATATTTTATTTAAGATTTTAGCATCAATATTCATTAGGGAGATTGGTCTATAATTTTCTTTCTCTGTTTTCAGCCTACCTGGTTTAGGTATCAGTACCATATCTGTGTCATAAAAGGAGTTTGGTAGGACTCCTTCAATCCCTACTTCTTCAAATAGTTTATTTAGCATTGGAGTTAATTGATCTTTAAATGTTTGATAGAATTCAGATGTAAATCCATCTGGTCCTGGGGTTTTTTTCTTAGGGAGTTGATTGATAGTTTGTTCTATTTCTTTTTCTGAGATAGGAGTGTTTAGGATATTTACTTCTTCCTCTGTTAGTTTAGGTAAGCTATATTTTTGGAGGTATTCTTCTATTTCATTTAAGTTGTCGAATTTATTGGCGTAAAGTTGGGCAAAGTAACTCCTAATTATTGCTCTAATTTCCTCTTCGTTAGTGGTGAGTTCTCCCTTTTCATTTTTAAGACTAACAATTTGATTTTCCTCTTTCCTTTTTTTAATCAGATTTACTAAGGGTTTGTCTATTTTGTTGGTTTTTTCATAGAACCAACTCTTAGTTTTATTAATCAATTCAATAGTTTTTTTACTTTCAATTTTATTGATCTCTCCTTTTATTTTTTGAATTTCAAGTTTAGTGTTTGATTGGGGGTTTTTAATTTGTTCCTTTTCTAGCATTTTTAGTTGCAAGCCCAATTCATTGACCTTCTCTTTCTCTATTTTATACAAATAGGCCTCTAGAGATATGAGATTTCCCCTTATTACCGCTTTGGCTGCATCCCATACATTTTGGTATGATGTCTCATTATTATCATTTTCTTGGATGAAGTTATTAATTATGTCTATAATTTGCTGTTTCACCCAATCATTCTTTAGTATGAGATTATTTAGTTTCCAATTATTTTTTGGTCTACTTTCCTGTGGCTTTTTATTGAATGTAATTTTCAATGCATCATGGTCTGAAAAGGATGCATTCACTATTTCTGCCTTACTGCATTTGAGTTTGAGGTTTTTATGTCCTAATATATGATCAATTTTTGTATAAGTTCCATGAACTGCTGAAAAGAAGGTGTACTCCTTTCTGTCCCCATTACATTTTCTCCAGAGATCTATCATATCTAATTTTTCTAGTATTCTATTTATCTCTTTGACTTCTTTCTTATTTATTTTGTGGTTTGATTTATCTAATTCTGAGAGTGCAAGGTTGAGATCTCCCACTATTAAAGTTTTACTGTCTATTTCTTCTTGCAGCTCTCTTAATTTCTCTTTTAGGAATTTAGATGCTACACTACTTGGTGCATATATATTTAATATAGATACTTCTTCATTATTCATTCTACCCTTTAGCAAGATATAGTGCCCTTCCTTATCTCTTTTGATTAGATCAATTTTTGCTTTAGCTTGATCTGAGATCAGGATGGCTACCCCTGCTTTTTTGGCTTCACCTGAAGCATAGTAGATTTTGCTCCAACCTTTTACCTTTAACCTGCATGTATCACCCCGCTTCAGGTGTGTTTCCTGTATACAACATATTGTAGGATTCTGGCTTTTAATCCATTCTGCTAACCGCTTCCTCTTTATAGAGGAGTTTACCCCGTTCACATTTATGGTTAAAATGACCAATTCTGTATTACTTGCCATCTTGTTAACCCCGGTTTATGCTTTTCTCCCTTCTTACTCCCTTACCCCCTCCCTTACCCCCCTTCCCAGTATTAAGCTTGTGAGCTCCCCTTGCTTCTCACAGCCCTCCCTTTTTCAGTATCCCTCCCCCCCCTTAGAGTTCCCCCCCCCAACTTACCCCTTTCCCTCCCAGTTACCGTATTCCCTTCCACTTAGCTTATTCCTTCCTTTTTCACTTCTCCCTTCTCACTTTTCAATGAGGTGGGAGAAGTTTCACCATAGAATGAATATGTCTAAAATTCTTCTCTTACTGCCAATTCTGAAAGCAGTAAAATACTCACTATTTTCATTCCTCTCCATTCTTTCTCTCAGATTTACTAGGTTTTCTTTGCCTCTTCATGAAATGTAGTACCCCCACTTTCCCTTTTTTCTAGTACAATGTCCTTTCCACAACTAGTTTCTAGAACAAGGTATACATGTATTCTTTATACATCTTTACAGCCGAAATATAGTTCCCAAGATTAATCTTTACCTTTTTAGATTTCTCTTGAGTTCTGTGCTTGTAGATCAATTTTTTGTTAAGTTCTGGCTTTTTCATCAGAAATAGATGAAATTCGCTTATTTCGTTGAATGTCCATCTTCTTCCCTGGAAAAAGATGCTCAATCTCGCTGGGTAAGTTATTTTTGGTTGCATACCAAGTTCCTTAGCCTTTCGGAATATCATATTCCAGGCCCTTCGATCCTTTAATGTGGATGCTGCCAGATCCTGGGTGATCCTTATTGTGGCTCCTTGATACTTGAATTGGGTTTTTCTAGCCGCTTGCAGTATTTTTTCCTTTGCCTGAGGGTTCTGGCATTTGGCCACTATATTCCTTGGTGTTTTGATTTTAGGATCCCTTTCAGTAGGGGATCGATGAATTCTTTCAATGTCTATTTTACCTTCTGTTTCTATGACTTCTGGGCAGTTCTCTTTGATAATTTCCTGGAAGATAGTGTTCAGGCTTTTTTTTTCATCATACTTTTCTGGAAGTCCGATGATTCTCAGGTTGTCTCTCCTGGATCTGTTTTCCAGGTCTGTTGTCTTCCCCAGAAGGTATTTCACATCCTTTTCCATTGTTTGATTTTTTTGGATTTGCTTGACTGATTCTTCTTGTCTCCTCGAGTCATTCAATTCCAATTGTTCGACCCTGATTTTCAGTGAGGTATTTTCTTCACTCACTTTTTTAAGATCTTTTTCTAATTGTCCAATTGAGTTCTTTTGTTCTGTGGAATTTTTTTCCATTTCGCCAATTTTGTTTTTTAGAGAGCTGTTTTCTGTTTCCAGTTCACTAATCCTATTTTTCAAGGATTTGGTTTCTTTATCCACTCTCTCTTTAACTGACTTCTCCAGGCTCTTTTGCCAAGCCTCCCTCTCCTTTTTCAGAGCCTCCCTCTCCTTTTCCCATTTTTCTTCTAGCTCCCTTGTGAGAGCCTTTTTAATTTCCTCCATGAGATTCATCTGTGCTGAGGGACATAAGGTCTCTTCCTTCGGGGATTCACCTGGGGACTGTTTGTTTTTAGTCTCCTCAGGGTTTGGAGTCTGCTCTTTATCTGTATAAAAGCTGTCCAGGGTTAAATTCTTTTTCAGTTTCTTGCTCATTCTGTCTATTTATCAAAGACAAACTATCAAAGAAACAGAAGGAAAAAAAAACCCCTTGAATGGAGGCTGCTTTCTTTGGGGGAGGGGCAGGGTATTTGTGAGGCACAGGTCCTACTGTGCTATGGCGCCTGCGCACTGAGATCCGAGCGCTCTGAGATCCGAGCGGGTTAAGACACTGTGGGGGAGGGGTGGCCAGGACCCGAGAAACTCCAGCTGTCCGGGATTGTATTCTTCACCCCCGGTGTTTTTAGCTTCTCTGCTGGGCTGCTGACTTGCTCCTATAGCAAAGCTCTCACCGCAGAGACGGCTGCGATCGCGTCCTACCACCTCTCCGCTCCACCCGGTTCTGAGCTGCTATCTGTGCTTTGGTTGCCGCTGCTGCCCGCAGACTGCTTCCAAATACCGTCCCCGCCCTCGCGCAAAAACAGACCTTTCTTGACGAGTCTCGAGGATGGTTTCTCTTGGTAAGTAATTGTATGGTTTTTTTTCAGTCGAGCATTAATTCAGAGGCATGAAATGAAATGAATAGTGAGAGAAAAACACGGAGATTACACAGAAGTGTATTTCCTCTCCGCCATCTTGGCCGGAACGCAAATCCACTTTTAAATTCACGTAGAATTCAGTAATGTTTTAGTAAAATTTTAATAGTCAAGAAGAATGATTATTTCAGAATTTGAAGGATTTTTAAAGATATGATTATGAATATTTATGAGGAAACTAAGGCCCAGATCAGAAAAAGAAGGCAGTAACAGGGCCAACATTCAAATCCAGCTCTTTTGACACTAAATCAGTGCT
Source organism: Antechinus flavipes (assembly GCF_016432865.1). NCBI lineage: Eukaryota > Metazoa > Chordata > Mammalia > Dasyuromorphia > Dasyuridae > Antechinus > Antechinus flavipes. The sequence continues at coordinate 522,992,454 of NC_067398.1, read as the reverse complement.
TTAATAATTGAATGTATTTTTATTTTTGGTAAATTTAGCTTTAATTTAAGTGATTCTATTTTGATACCATATCATGAAACCAAAATTCCAAGTGAGAAAAAAAATAGAAAGACTTGTTTCCCTTAAGGACTGAATGATTTAAAAATACCCAACTTCATATAGCTTTGGATTCTTTCATGTTCTGAATACTTGAAATGAAGATAAAGGTTTAATGAATAATCTCTAATTAAATGTTAGAATGTGTGTTTGATGTATAAAATCTAAGACTTTTGAATAAAATAATACTTTTTTTTTCTTTTATGCTTAAGTGATTCCTAAAGCTTTCAACACAATGTGTATAGCTAATAAGTGAATGATTGCATTTGTATCTCCAGAGGCTAAGATCATTAAGCACCTTGGGGAAAAAAGGTGAAGCATCCAATTATTAGATTTCAGAAGTAATTGTATAACTCATTATAGTTGAACAGATATGTGTGTATATGTATGTGTGGGTTTAATCCATTAATCTAAGACATTTTAAAAAATGCATATTTTAAACCACTATCAGTTTGTATATAACAGAGATGGCTGCCACATATCATCATAAATCCAAGATAAATGATACTAACTACTTGAGTTTCAGTTTACAATAAAGCTTATCTGTAAATGTTAGAGTTCTGCAAAAAATGAGCAGTTAAGACTAGTTTGTACAAGCCAATTAAAATACTTATGTACCAAGAGCTATAGCAAAGGCAAGTCACTATTTCATGATTCATCTTTTGACAATGTGATAATTAATTTTCTCTCTTGTCTAATATAAATTAGATACAGTTGCCCATTATCATATGTAAAGGGCTGAAATTCTTAAAAGGTGTGCTTGAATCAGATAACTGAGCACTTAAGGCTAATTACCTGTTGGACAATAACTCTATTAGCATATGTTTGGAATTTCTTTTCTCTCAGTTAATGCCGGCTCAATGTTTGGGGTTAAGAGAATTGTAGGTAAGGATAAGGGAGTAAGTGAGAGAGGCAAGAAAACTTCACTTGGCTGAAGGAAGAGGAGGAGAAAAGTGTGGAGATTCTGAACTCTAGAATCAAGGAGGGATCCTTGGCAAAACTCCTGGCAGTTTTGTCCATCTCCTTCACTTCTTCCCATGAAGACCAAGGACTTGTTTATCCTGACTCTGGTTGATCCTTAGGCCTCCAGGGAACTAGTCCAGACTTTACAATCATATTGGTATTTCAAAGGTAAGACATCACTTTTCTTGAGCAAATAATGTTCCTGGAACTATATTTAAACAGTAATACTTAAATTCACTGTTTCTAGTGAAAACAGAAATGTAAAAAATGGTTTTAATATTTGTATATGTATTAGAAGTGTGACATGCATTTGTAACAAATTATGTAAAACTAATTTAAGTCATTTTTTGTATCAGGGATAATGATAAATTACTTTAGTATTTAATATTGCAGAAATTCCTTTACTTTTGATAAAATCTATTTCCAAGAATTAAAAAGGGGAATTTCCATATAAACTTGAAATTAAGAGGAAAATGTTGATACTGTTTTCAGAATATAATTCAGTTTGTGATTTTCTATTTAAATTGTAGGCAACCACAAATGAATGGCACTTGCATCTTCCAGCAAGACTGCTGTAATAAAGAAAGGAAAAAAAAAATCAATGAAAACTTTTCTACAACAAGAGATCAGATTCTAAGGTATTTCAACCAATTATTTCTCCTGTAGTTTTTTTGAATAAGAAATATACTAATCTAACTTCTTAAATTTCAGTAAGGGTCAATGCCCAAGAGGGTATTAAGCATTTTCTATTATCCCTTACGTTTAAGAATAGCAATGGAAGGTAAGCAATTTTGGAGGTGGTAATGGATTTAGCTCAACCTGGATTTCACAGATTTCATTTTCTATTTCACATCTTGGTGCCTGAGTGTACAATAAAAAACAAAACAAAACAAAACTACCAATAACCTTGAATAATAGCCCTCTAGAGCTAAGGAAACGATTATTGGAAAGCATTCATAAGAAGTAGAGTTGGCCTCAATTTCATATTTCATCTAGTCTAACCACTCAGGACTTGGAAGGACAGATGCCTCACCTGGCAACAGAGATTAAGTGCAGGTCTAATATTTGAACCCTGGTCTTCTAGTTCTTAAAACAGTGATATATTCCAATTTGTAAACTTTAAAGGATTTATATTTTGAAATTATATTAATAAGCATATAATATTCTCCCTCATTTTTCAGATAAGAGAAGAGAGGCATAGAGAGATCAGCTTGCCAAATGATTTGGCAGCAGTGGTAAATTTTGGTTTTTAACATAGGCTCTCTAACCACAAATCTAGTATTTTGTCCATTGGTCCTTACAATCATGAAATGAGAGGCTCATAATGGTAGATGGATGCTTTTAATCTTTATTAGTAAAGATATATCAAGAAAGTTGTATGATGAGTTTGATTTTTTTGGTCACTTTTCAGAAATCTCTAAAAGGGAATTTTTATAAAGAGGGCTTTTCTATTTTTTTTTTCCTTCACTATTATGACCTGTTAGAACTCCTCTGCTCAGTACTGCTCTACTCTGTCTTATGCCACTGGAAAGGTTTTACACACAAATGTTCTAGTATTCAGTATATTTATTTTTATAATCTGAAAAGGGTATCAGAAGTCTTACGTAGTGAACTCTGAAAGAAATTCTCCTTTCAGTAATAGTACTATCACCCTAGTCAAAGTATTTTCGCTATATATTGAGTTTTAAAACAAACTTTAAAATTGATTTTACAACTGCTATACTCTCCAACTTCCATTTACTCTGTATAATGCTGCTAAAATAATAATCCTTAAAAATATGTTAATTCCTTGCCTATCCCTATTTGAGAAACTACCGGACTTGCCAGCCCTATAGGACCAAGACACTTTTTATACATGTAGATGTAGAAGAATATATTTTTTATGTATTATTACAGATATTCATTAAACAGAGAACCATGTTAAACACTAATAATACAAAGAAAAAGGTGGCAACAAAACAACATCTTCCCTTAAATAGCTTATTGTGAATTGGGACAGTGGATACTAGATGTAAATATATAAGAATATAGGAGATACTATGAGGAAGAGAGAATGAGAATTAATAACTAGAAATATCAGGAGAGGCTTCTTAAAGAAACCTGACCTGAGCTCTAAAAGAGCTAAGAATTACAAGAGCAGCAGGTGAGGAAGAAATGTTATAGAGACAGCCTGTACAGAGGCATTCAATTGAGACTTGAAGTAGTAGGTGCAGAGAAAGATAAGTGTGCCAGTTTGTCTTGAATATAGAGTACACCGAGGAAAAATAATACATAACAAATTGGAAGTTAAGTTGTGTAAAGTGTTACTGAAGTGCTGTTTATTTTGTAGCCTACCTTCTCCCACTGCTAAGAGAGAATATCCTTAATAGATACCCCCAAATACCAAATACATTGTTGTCTAGATGGTGTTTGACATCTGTTGAATGAATAGTTGAAAATCATATTAATCACTCATTGACTACTTTATCAAGTATCTGCTCCTTGAAATGACTTTCAAGTTCCTCAACAATATAATTCTTTTCTACTGTTTCTCTTTATTTGTGACTAGCTTTTCAACCTTTCACCTCTATTCTTTTTGCATGTATCTACTATTCTTTCCCATATAAAAATTCCCATTTTTAAAAATTTTATTTTAGGGTTTTGGTCTGGAATGTCTTACCTCTTTATTCCTGCTTATTTAAAGGCTACCTATTTTTTTAAGGCTCAGCTTAGATATCAAGTTCCCAATAAGTCTTTTAGCACCTACCTCCCCTTCCTCCCCAAGTCAGAAATTGCTAATAGTTACACATGCAGAATTAGACATTGAGTTCTTGCTATGTGTTAGGCACTGACTCAGAAAACACTTTCTATAAGTCCTTCAATTTTCAGATATGAGTAAATGATGTGATTTTTCCAAAGAAAAAAACAAGAGGCAGAATGAGGATTTGAAATTAGGTGCTCTGACTCCAAATCCAGCTTTCATTACACTGTATCATTCCCATCATTCATTCACACATCCTAACTAGAGCTGTTAGGACTTGAAGGGTCTTTATAAATCATCAGACCAACCAGCCTCATCAAATGACAATATATATGTAAAGTCTTTTAGAAAATGAAAACTGTCATATGCATGTTAACAACAGCAATAATAATCACCATTATTTTATGCACGAGAAAATAAAAGCCTAGAGAATCTGAATAATTTTTAAAGTCCATACCCTAGTAAATAGTGGAATGAGGTTTAGAATTCAGGTCTCCTCTTTAATATGTACTGCAAAGCAATCAAGCTAAGGAGGCCCATATCTGTAATGGGCTGAGGTTTGAGTTGATGCATTGAGGTCCCAAGCACATGAGGCTAAATAGTAATTGGACCATACTCTATTAATATGTAAGCTTGGAGAAAGAATGGCCCCTGCCCACTCTTTGTGCAAGTCCTCATGTGTTGTATAGGAAATGACGATTTTGGTGGGTGGAGGCAGGGGAGTAGAAAAGGAAGGGGAAGGAGAGACTGCTGGCTGGCGTCTTGACACAACTGCTTGCATTCCCATTGCGATGGCCCTTCAGCTTAGGTCTCTCTCTGCTGGCTGGCTTCCTGTCGCAGCTGCCCATATTGCTATCACAATCCTTCTTGCACATATTGCTATCACAATCTTTTTTCACCTCTTCACTTCAATAAAGATTGAAGATTTTCCCCTTAACCTCAATTCCTGACTCCGGCTGATTTTAAATACACGGTCATTACACATATCTAATATTACAGAGAACTATTTATGCATTCAGTTCTATGCTAAGGATTTGCTAAAACAAATAATGAACCAAACAATAACAATTACCTTTTAAAATTGTAAAATAGTTAAACATCCCTTAAATGTAAGGACTAGCTCTCCTAAAATTGGAGACATCTTAGTGCTATTTAATAATGAGATACAGAAAGTCTAAAGCCTTCCAAGTGAAAAAATAGAATCAGTATCTTGCCATTCAAAAATATTTCTATCATGAATCCCTCTTAAAATAATTAAAATAATATTCATTTAAAATTATCTAATTAACACAATTTTTATGGATTTCAAATTCATACAGATTGATTCCACATAGTTTGTGAAACTAGCTTCAGCTTCTATTTGCCATTTTGTTGTGAGTATTAATGTGATATAATTTTTTTTTGGTTTAAGTTTCCACTGGCTGCTGATAATAGGGTGTCTATCTTCTTGTGCTTCTTTTCATTACACATTTAAATTAACAACAGTACCTTAGAGTCTTATTCTCAAGGCCTATTTCTGTTAAACTCTATTCTACCAATGGCTTAGTTGGATTAAACACTTCTTTGGCATAACCATTGCATAGTAGTGGCAATGAGGATAAAACAACATGCATTTTTGTTGCTAAATGAGCCCTTCAACACTTTAGAGAAGTCCTGTCCTTCACTGTAGTTGTTGAAAAGCCTAATCATTTTTTTTTTATAGTACAGCAGTTATAGAAAAAGAAATGTGCTTTCAAGCAATACCATTATTCTAATAAACTGATATGTTACAAATGAAATTAGTGTTACAGACTTAGTGGAATGAGATGATTTAGAAAGGTGTGAAGAGTTTGTTTCCAAGATATTGAAGATAATATAATAGACAAGAGATAAAAGCTGAAATAACACCAAGCCATTAAAAAATGTTCTCACACCAAGTACTTGAAGCCTTCAAAGAATCCTGTATTTGATAGTGGGAAGGGATCTCAACCATCTAGTCCATCTCATCTGGTTCAACTTAAGCTCACAAAATGGAAGCCAACTATAAAATGCCAGGAAAATTGTCCTTTAACCTGTATTTGAAGATCTTTAAGGAAAGGAAATTCATCAGAATTCAAATTTTCACTGAGCATGTATTTCTGGGAAAATACATCATTACATTTTTTTTTTTTAATTAAGAGGAGTTTTCAGAAGAATACATTTTAAGGCATCTATTCTTTCTGTAAATATAATAACTGATAAATGTTCCCACAACTAAAAGAATGTTATAAAAGATGGGAGAAAAACAAACAGTAGTATCATGGAGAAGGGGTTGGAGTAGTCAGGTTCATGGCAAGAGAAAATGGAAAATGTGTAGAAAATATCAAAACATACTTAAAAGTAATGCTACTTAAAGGAGTATATATTATAATTTATTCTACATATGCCTGCCCTAACAAATAGGTTACACAGATTCTTTTAATATAATACTAATGAATGCTCTTGTATGTAAACCAAAAATTGTTGATGACAATAATCATAAAAAAATTTCTGAATTAAAAAAATATATATATTTTCTTAAACAGTATTTTATATGATGAATGGTCATCATTCAAGATAACTAGGGAAGGCATCCTTTTTCTTACTTCCAATTCATAGATTCCAATTGAAAGTTAAAAATAATGATACAAATATGTAGAGGGCTGGAACTTTGAAAAGATATACTTGAAGCAAGGACAGCATGATGCTTATGGTGATGTAATATTTGCATGTGCTCAATCTGCTTAGTGATGTAATTATACTGAGGTATTTAAGGGAGTCTCAGACACAGAAGGCTCTCTCAGCCACAGCTCTCAGCCACATACACAGAGAAGACTTCAGGCTCCAGACTTCAGATTCCCAACTCCATCTTTGACCAACCATGTGGTAGTTTTACTGCCTCCTTCACTTCTCCACCTAAAGACCATGGACTCGGACTGATCCTAAGGTCCTCCAGAGAGCTAGCCCACATATTGTATTTTGGTGGCCAAAAGTGGGGCCTTAGAAATGCAAGACTTTGCAAAGCAGGACACAGAGTGGTTTGACTGACACGATCATAAGCTCAATGGAAAAGTCCCTGTGACCCAGAAATAGGGTGGGCATAAAAATAGATAAGCAGGAAACTTTGGTAAGTGCTAAACTAGTCACTTTTGTTTTTTAGCTGAAATGAGGCAAATACTAAACAAACAAACAAACAAACAAAAAAATCACAGCCTCCTCCACCTGAAGGGAAGTATGTAGAATGCAGTTAGGTTAATATAGAAGCAAGGTTTGTTGGTAAGTCAGAGAGGGTCACTGGGCTCTTAAATATATTACAATGCATGTCTCCTTGGCTATAGTTGTAGCCTAGGTCAGAGTTGTGATAAAGAAGGGTTAGGCTTCAGATGCTAATTAGAAAACTGTGTGTAGTGGTGTTGACTCATACTCAGGACTTTTTGGAGTATCATGTTAGCAGGATGAGCATGAAAGTTGATGTGAGGATTTTTAGCATTGTAGCAAGTTAAGATTTGGGACGTAGTCATTACCATGAGTGGCGGAGATTTTGACTAGTAGTGCGATGCCAATTCCTGCCTCACAAGCTGAAAAAAACTAATAGGATTAAAGGGGTTATGGATATTGAGAAGAAGGCTCTATTGAAGAAAAATTAGTACTAGATATGTGGGAACTAGTGGGAGAGCAACTAATTGAATATATGAAGCTATGGGTCCTGATTCAGTTCCTTATGTACAATATAATACATTTGGCTTTAAAGAATACTACAAGTTCTAAAAAAAAAAAAAAGGAAAAGTTTAAAGGAGAACAACCAGACAAGGAACTGTGAGGAGAAAGAGGAGGAGGGGAATGATACTGACAAAGCAGCTGAAAGGCATGGAGAGTTGGATCTTAACTACCATACCAACCAATAAGCTTAAAGAGTGTGGTGCTTCTCACTTTCACAGTTCAGTTAAACCAGAGCATATGCCCTTAAGGCATTCCCCATCTCCTGACCCTCCTTTCTCAATTTCACCTTTTTGGGTAGAGGGAGGAGGAGGAATGGGAGGGGCAGTGACACCAACAGCACCATCCATGTAGCAGCTTTGTCCACCCCCTATGACACAATTACAAAGGGCACTAATTAAAGCTAAAGAGGAAGGGAAGGATAGAGAATTTGAGAATAGAAACATATCCTATGATTGAAGAGTTTAACTCTTCTGGTCCAGAAAAAAGAAGATACACTCCTTTTAATCTGGAAATTATCAAAGATCTGAAAAAGTCTTGCATTCTTTATGGGCCTACATCATCTTCTATTAACATGTTATTAGAGAATTTGGCTTTTAAATTTTAGCCCCTAATGATTGGAAATCTATAGCAAGGACATGTTTAGAATCTAGACAAAACTTGTTGTGGTTTTCTGAATATAGTGAACTCTGTAGGCTACAAGCCCAATGAAATAGGCAATTTGGAGTTAATATAACAGTTATCTTTGATCAACTAACAGGTAAGGGTTCTTATGCAAATACTTTAGCATCAGGTTTATTAGATACCTGGTACTCTCTTGCCTCCTTCACTTCTCCACCTAAAGACCAAGGACTCTGCTGAGCCCTAAGTCCTTGGAGAGCTAGCCTAGACATTATACAAATATGCATATTAAATGGAAATTAAAATGGAAAGCCTCAGTAAAGAGTCAATAATTAATTAGCTATTACAAGAGAACTAAGTGTTTTGGGACATTCTGTACTTACAAAATGTGTATAGTACTTTTTGTAATAGGAAAAACCTGGAAACAAAAGTAGTGCTCATTAGCAGCAGAATGGTTGAACAAATAATAGTATATTAATATGATGGAAAACTAATAAGCTATAAAAATGGATAATAAAATGGTTTCAATGAGACATAGAAAATATATAAATTGGTTCAAAGCAAAATGAGCAGAAACAGAAAAAGAGTATATATATTTTGATATAAAATAGTATAGTACATGATATAATAATATATACTATAGTTTCTATGTTAGAAAAATAGCACCTTTGAAATACTTAATAACACTAGTTAAATGAATGATCAGTTATTGTTTCAGGCAATTAATAAAAGAATAATGGCCAGCTCACAAAAGAATGATAATGGATTAATATGAAGAATAAGAAATGCAATTTGATTTGAAAATTTACTTTGTGCTTATGTGATTCAAGCATTTCTACTTTCCTTCCTTCCGTGCCCCATAATTCTCTAGTTCTATTCGCTTTCCTTCATTTCTTCTTTCCTGCTCTTGCCTCTTTCTTCCCTTTTCTCCTCCTTTGTGCCTCCTCTTTCCTTCCTTTCTTCCTTTGTCTCCTGCTTCCCTCCCTCTTCCTTCCTTCCTTTCTTCTTTCCTTATTTCCTTGTATCCTTCCTTCTTTCCTTTCTTTTATCCTTCCTTCCTTTCTTTTTTTCCTCTATTTTTTGGGGGTAGACTGGAAGATTTGGGAGGGAGAAAAAAATGAAAGTTTGATGATTAAAAAAAGGAAGATAATATTTTAAAAATCAGTAACATACCATTCATTCATCAATTATATGTAATTATACTCATATACATAATTATAATAAAATTCTAAAGACATTTAAATTTTTTTAAAAATTCATACAATACGGAAAAACCTTTAATGTTTAAATATCCCCCTACTCACTAAAGGACTACATTTTTTGTCTCAGTATTTGACATTTTAAGGCTTACTCAAAAAATTTTTAAGTAATCATTAACTATTTGAAGTTCTAAACTGCATTTTGTGGAACTGAAAATGTAATTCTAGTACAATTGGATTTAAGATATTATGTTAGGTGCATTCCCTATATTTTTGCTGATTTCTTGCCAAAGAAATTCCTTAGAATTATGCTGTTTTTGGAAAACTTCAAAAAGTCCCTGATGAATCTGATATCTGTGCTGCATATGTAAAAGTCAAAATGGTGCAACACTTCAGAATTGTTGAACAAAGGAGCTCATGAATTTGATGAATATGACTTTAACTTCCAGAGGTCATGCAGGTCTGACTGCTCTATTACCTATGCTATGACAGATTCCAGCCAAAAGCTAGAGACCACTCTGTTCTTCCCATCACTAGTGTGCTATTTTATAACAAAGCCTTAGAGATGAAAAAAAAAAAAGACAATTTTGTTTCTGCCTCAAAATTTAGCCTTCTGAAGGAAGAACTGCTCATTGGAACTTTTGATTCTCTGTTGTAATCATTTCTAAATAATCTTCTTAAAGTTATGCTTTTTTATCTTTTATTTAAAAATATAAATAGACCTGTCACTGTAAATACGTAAGTGAAAAGTCCTAATACTCCTTTCTTGGAAACTTTACTTTTTACTGATGATAGTTTCATTATCTTTTAAAGAGAAACTGCCAAAAAAACACATATTGTCTATCCACATATGTGTGTGTGTGTGTGTGGTGTGTGTGTGTGTGTAAAATTCTTTTAAGAAGGAAGCTGAAACAAATGATACGTTTTTGTCTGAAGTTGCAAGAAGACATTTCATTAAAATGAGGTTGCAATTAATCTGGAAATGAGTATTGGAAATTCTGTAAAATTTAGCCAATGACAGTTCATTTAGAGATTGAGGTCTAAACTAGAGAAGTTTGTTCATTGCAGTTTGCCTTTGGAATCAATGGATGGTTCAAAAAGAATTACCTAATTATAAAATTCTCATGCGGGCTAGTGCAAATAAGCCACATTTCGTAGACAAAATTAGCTTGGAAACACAGAAAAAATATCAAATTTATATAGTCTGTCCTCAAATTAATAAAAAGTTTGTGATCTGTATGGCATGTACCACTCAGAGTGATGATACTTGGCATAGAGTTATGATGAAGCTTAACATTACCAAAATGAGTCAATTTAAGAGGTAGCTTTTTCTTGGCCAGGGTTAGGAATTTAAAGATCCCTATCACAGCATAATTTCAAAGTATTTTTAGCAAAAGTCATAATGATTCTATCTATTCTGCTGATTTAGAATCTAATTTCTGAGTTCTCACCAGGCAGCATTCTGATCATTCTTCAGACAAATTTGAATGAAGAGAAACCATGAAAATATGTATATATCCATTTCCTATGGACTGAAAAATAAATCTCAAAAAGAAATATAAACTTCTGAAATATGAAATAGAGAAACACACATTTATTTATAAGACTTCTATTGTTTTAAGGATAAAACTAATTATTTTAGCCCTACTAAGATATGCCCTTTTCCTTGAGGAGCATGCAATCTACTTGAAGGCCCAAATGGAAAAATGCAAATCTTTAAAAAGAAATAATGTGATTACAATGTACAAATAATGAGTGACACATATAAATATTATAGGATGTTGGAGACAGGAGAGATCACTTCAGGACAGTGTGGTCTTGAAAGTCTATACAGAAAAAATTACATCTTAGTAGGATTCCACATGTCAGTATTAATATTTGCGATGCCATTTGGCGACTGGTTTCTCTTACTTCTATCTTTCTGATTTCTACTTTTCTGTATTCTTGATCAACCATAATTCTTTTATCTTACCTCTATATTCCCTAAATTCAATTCATTTTCATAGCATCTAATAGAAATCCCAAGCACTGTAGTTAGTGAATATTAAATGAGGTTTATTTAATATAGGATTAGTTGATTAGACATAAAGAGTCATGACACATACCACCATTTATCCACTCCTTTGAAAAGCCTGGACTACTGAGCTTTGTAATCTAACGTCTCAAAATTGTTTTTTTTTCATTGTAAAGACAAATTTTATAACACAGCATAACCTAAGGAATCCTTTGAAATGAGAAAATATGCCATTGAATATAACATACTCACTATTTAAACGGGTCTAAGATTTAAATATTGTATTTAAAATAAATAAAATAATAAAACATATAAATAAAATAAATATTTAATATTTATTTTATATCTCCAGTAGGTCTCATTGGTCACAGTTCCACAGAGTATAATTTCAAGCTAATCCATAGATTTGAAAACTAGTAGTTTAAAGAAGCAGTTTCTCATTTTTGTCATTTTGTCACTTTCCCTTTTTCATTTAGATAAAAGTACTTATCATTTTGGGGAACTTTCAGAGATTACACTAATATTCCAGAATGGAATACAGTCACCAAAAAAAAAAAAAAAAAAGAAAAGAAAAAAGAGGAGAGGAGACAATCTCATGAATACTTTCTGCATCTTACCCTCCAATATTACTAAATCCTGTTTAAGAATTTTGAAAACATTATGTAAAGGCAGCCTCATTTTCTGATAAATTAACTCAAGTAGGCATTTTTTTGCCCCAGACAAGTTCATATGTGTAGAAATTACTATTTTTCTCCTTGAAATATATGTAACAAACATTACTCTAAGTCAGGTGACTAAAGCCGAGGCTAGAATTTCTTCAAGCCTGATTTTACCATTAGTACTGAGGGAAAATATAAATTTATATACAATATATGTTGTTTTCTAAACACTGAAAGAAATGGAATTTCAAATTATGTATCAAATACTGTTTTATCTTAATGTGACATTTCTTCATCTGAGGAAAAATGCTATATTGCTAATGGGTATAACAAATCATTGTTTATGAATATCATGTGTGATCTTTGGGAAAAATACACATATAAATGTTTATTGAAATTTTTAGTGCAACAAATATTCAGAAATTTTCTTTGATATAGAGAAAAACCAAATGAAAATTAGAACCCTAAAGAAAATGTGTGCATATATTTATAAAAAAATACTTTTTAGGGGCAGCTAGGTGATACAGTGGATATAGCACCAGCCCTAACGTCAGGAGGACTTGAGTTCAAATTTGATTTCAGACACTTAACACTACCTAGCCGTGTGATTCCAATTGCCTCAGCAAAACAAAACAAAATAAAAAATACTTTTTATCTCAAAGATAAATGTAAATATTTGCATAGAAATCCATGATATGTTTCCATTTTGAAGGGTAAAATGAAACATAAAACAGTGAAGATACATAGATTATTATACTTCAGAGAAAAAAAAAAAGTTCAATTACTTATTACCCAACTACACAAAGTGTACTTTCCACAAATGACATATATGAAAAGAACTCTTTTTCTTAAATTATGGGGGATTTTCTGGTTATTAAAATCATCAAAGAATTTGCCAAAATGCAGTAGAATCCCAAAAAGTCTTTTCTTAAGATTTTTTTGGTTAAACATTTGATAATTTCTCTTGAGACATATAGCAATAATTATGAAGAATTTTGTTATTACAAAAACTACTCTAACCTAAATTATTTCTTCTGATCTTCACAATAACTCCATGAGAAAGAAAGTGCAAGTGTTATTATTCATATTTTATGAAAAAAAGAAACAGATTTGGAGAGGTCATTTCTAAGATTATGCAGCAAATATTAGAGCCATGATCTGAATCTGAAGCACATACCACTACTCTCAGTGATTTTGTTATAATGGAATACTATGTGCTGCTTTTCTTCATGAAACAAGAGGCTGATATAAACTTTTAAGCATATCTTCACCTTCACATTATAGTATATAGAAAATATGCTATAATTCTAAAAATATGATTTGCTAAAATTAACTCTTACAAATGATCAGGAAAATGATTTTTTGTGTTGTTTGATATCTGCTAACTCAAAACTCTAATTACACGGTGATGACATGAAAGGAAGTTTTAAATAATCTAAATAGACTTATTGAAGAAAAATATAGTGTCACTGCATTGGAGAAAACAAAAAAGTTAAAATAATTTTAATAAATGCAATAGTAAGGATTCATAGCATGATTAATATGAAAAATACCTTTGGGTTATATTCTATATTGATAAATTACATGAAAGATGAAATCATGATAGATGATAAGATTCATTTGATTTTCATGATAAAGGGAAGTTTTTTTTTTTTTCTTGATCTGAGGTAAAGGCTAGTATAAGATTAATGAGTAAGAAATGCAGATTTCAGCTCAATAAAAAGAGAGGGGGAAATTAAATAATTAGGTCTATCTAAAAATAGAACTCAATACTAGATAAGGAAGTATAGTACACTTTTCCAGAAATACTCTCAAGCAGAGGCTGCTTAACTGTTGATGCTATAGATGGAATCCCTGTATCTGTTAAAAGTTTGACTGATAAGCATCTAAGATCTTTTTGAGTCTGATCCTCTATGATCTGGGATAGTTGCTAGTCATAGAATATGAAACAACATTTTTAAGGAATTTTAAGTCTACCATCATGAAAATTAGTTTTTGTAATAGATAGGGAAAATGAATTTAAATTCATTTCCTCTCGATTTAATGGACATTTGCAACAAAATAGAATATATAATTTGTGTCAGAGAAAAGTTTTATTTGAATATTATGAGGTTTTGTTTCTCCTTATCTTTATTAATATGAACAAGCAATTGTCTTCTGATTTATAACAGATATGTCAGGCAATTTGATCAGAAAGCCCTTTTCAAAAAAAAAAAGTCTATTTGATTTATACAACCTTGCAATAAAACACTGGCTTTAGCAGGATGATTGTTTAAATGAAATTGCCAATTTTACTATGAATACTTAAGAAGAAGAAGAAGAAGACAGGTAAGCACTCTTTCAGTTTTGCTCTGAAGATGGTGTAGCATTCTCATTGCAAAATTATTTGTGATGCAGAAAGCAGATATAAATAATAGGAGGAGTGATTTGCAAAAGTCTAAGAAGCCCAAAATTTTCAATAAGGGTTAAGTATGACAAATCCCTAAAGCCTCAACATATAAAGGAACCACATTTTCCCCCAAATCCATTTACTTATTCACCCAACCAGTTTCAGGATACAACCAAAACATACCTATTCATGTATGGCTGTAATAGCTCACATTTCTGTAGTGCCTTTAATCTCTACAAAGTACCTTTCTTAGAATGACTGTGAAGTAGACATAGAAAGAATTATGATTCCTATGTTACAAATGAGGAAATTATGATTCACAAAATTGATGCAATTTACCCATGATAACTATTAGGTGTCATAGCTAGAATTCATAGGTATTCTGAATCCATGACTACTACTCTTCCTACTCACTCATTATTTGGTCTCTCAATGGAAGATTTTATATAATGTGCTCATTTATGAAAAATGATTCAATGGTCTCATTTTTATATTATAATGAATAAAGTTCAAAGAAATACTTCAAATTCACTTTTCATAGTCTGATAATCTCAAATTATCATTTTGAAGTAAGAGTATTTATTGACTGATCAAACCATTATAGAAACCTTTCAGCCACAATGACAAACATAATAATTTAAATGGCAGCAATTTCATATAAGGAAGCCATGAGGATCTAAATATTTGCCCTTTGCTTCAGGAAAATTGCAAATCAATTACCAGATTTTTTTTTCCTTAAAGTCTAATCAAAATATTCTCACAGTGTTAAAATGTATCCTAAAATATCATGCAATGTTGACTGTGTCTTTGACTGTTCACTGTTTTTCTCTGTGTATCTCTCTGTCCATGTCTCTGTATTTGTTTCTTTTTTTGCCTGTCTAACTCTGTCTTTGAATCTAGCTCTGTCTCTGCCTTTATCTCTCTGTCTCTCTGTCTCTGTCTCTGTCTCTTTCTCTCCTCCTCCTCCTCCTCGTCCTCCTCCTTCTCCTCTTCTTCTTTCTCCTCCCCTTTTTCCTCCTCCTCTTCTTCCTCCTCTTCCTCTTCCTCCTCCTCCTTCTCCTCTCTCTCTCTCTCTCTCTCTCTCTCTCTCTCTCTCTCTCTCTCATACACACACAACCACTACCACTACAATCAGAAAATGAATTTATAATCCTATTTCATAAAATGCCAAGAACAATATGACAGTATCTGAAGGATGCAGGGTGAGTCAGCAACACTAATTCATAAGCTCATAGGATCATAGCTTTAAATTAGAAAAGGCCATCAGATGCTAAATTTTCTCATGACAATTATGTGCTTTACTTAAGTCATCATAATCTCTGTGGATTAAAGTTGTATAACTTAAAGTTGTATTGAAATTGTTTGTGTGTATGTGTATGTATATATATATATATATTAGATTTATGAATTATGCACATAGCACAAATATGTAGAAAAGAAGCCCAGACATTAAAATTATTTTCAATATTCCCAGCAACACAATTTTTTCTGGGTGTCAAACTGAACTAAACTATACTATGTATAAACAAAACTATGTTTGTTTGTCCTCCTTCATTTTTGTTAGAACGGCAGGAGGGAGGGGGGGAAATAATGGCATTTTCAAACAACTAGTACTAAAAACAATATGAAAAAGTACCAAGTGTACCTTGCAAGAACACTTGCAACTATTGGAAAGGTCATTTTATTACCATATTTTAAAAATCATTTTTATGATGAAAAAAGTTACTGTTTTTATGTTAATAAGTACTTATTATTCCTTAATCAAACCTGTTTTAAATGACAGTTATAATATTCTTCAGTCAAATTTGCCAAAGGTAGTTTAATAAATGAGAAAAGTATGAGATAAATATGAGACTTCATTTGAAATGAATTAAAATGTCTTACCTAACCAAAGAATTACTTCAATTTCACTCTTAATTTTATTTTTTTTCATATAAGAAATATTAAAACTTATTCTGAGAATTTTTTTTTAAACACAAGTACTCCAGTCAGCTAAGTGTAATAAAAGAAAAGAAAGAAGGACAACCATTATCTTCTGAATTTGATCATGTGTGCACAGTATGGCATAAAACTCCATGTCATTAGAATTTTAATTTGACACAAACATGAATGATTCAAAGAGAACAAAGATTCCATAGTTTTATTCCAAAGCATTCAAGCAGCTATTCTGATATGAGCAGTCCATTCTATTACAATCAAATTTATTTCAAAAGCAAGCCATATGGTTCAGATGTACAAGCAAGAATTAAATATTTCCTTTATGGCCATAATATTAGACTTGAGAAAATTGACATGGTTTAGATACAACAAATTTTACAAACATTTTATTTTGATTATCCCATCAATAAGTACTTGGAATAAACTTCAGTCACTCAAGGGAGAGGATGTCATATGCTAGACTTTAGCTTCTTCATAGTTTTATTATTAATCATTTAAGATTAAGTTAACAGGTTAACAAGTGTCAGTTATACAGGTTGTTTGTTTGTTTGTTTTTTTTTTTTAATCAAGCTTCTTCAACAATTGAACATAAATTCTATACAGAGACGACTGACATCATTTTGAAAACAATACATTTCAAAAGTACCATTATATGACTACATTACAAGGGGAAAGACTAAGAGATTACTCTTATTCCTTTCTTTTATTTTTAGAGGAGCCAACACTTGTGCCAACAAAGAGAACGTGAGAAATTAGTTTCTTTTAATATTGAATCCTAACAATGGATTTGGAGGGGATGGAAGATTCCTACATTAACAGAATGACAAAATAGTGTTTTCCTGTGTGTGTCTATTTAGAAACATATACTAGATATATGTATACATAATGCATACATATGTTGTATACATATGTATATTTATAGTCCTTTAATTAAGTGTTTATAAAACACATTCCTCATGATACTGTAGCTAAGGAGTTAACTTGTTCAAGTATTATTTCTGCTATTTTAGGAGTGAGGAAGGAAAGGCTTTCAGAAGTTACCAGACTTTATGGTCAGTTCATAACTGTGTGAGGCAGGAATCAAACCCACTTCTTTTGCCTAGTTCTGTTATTTTCTAAAATCTTCCTCTAATAGAGTTCTGTTAATATGTTACTTCTCTGGACTACTTGTACATATAGAGCATAGGCACATGCTGACTGCTAAAAAAATACCTGAATTGATACAAATTAAATCAGGTCATATGGAATATGTGTTTTTGTTTAGAAGAGCCAAAGTGATAGTGGGATGAAAAGATTGAGACCTATTTTCATTTCACCAAATAATTGGATAAACCCATTAATCAATCATCAATCATTTATTAAGTACCTGTTAGGTGACAGACATGGTTCTGTTAACTGGAGATACAAGAGCAATAATGAAATTGTGCCTGTCCTTAGGAAGTTTATATTCTACTAGGGGATATAATACAGTTATATGCAATATTTACATGCAAATATGCAAAATAAAGAAAAATCAATACAAAGCAGTCTGGAAAAGATGGATACTAATAGTCAAGGGTGAAAAATTTCATTAAAAAAGTAGACCTTGAGGTCAGTATGAAAGAAGGGATACTATTATGGAAGAGGAGGAATGAATTGTAAATGTTGCAGAACAATTAATACAAAAACATTGAGTGGCATAAGGAGAGCCAAATGTGAAAGGGCAAGAAGACTATTTTGCTTAAACTATAGAATATGTAAGGGAGAATAACATAGAAGAAAACTGAAAAGATGAGCTGGGGATAGCCTGAAGAATTTTATGAGCCAAAAACAGAATTTTATATTTTATCATATAATTAAGAAGGAACCAGTTAAATTGATTCATTTGACCAGACCTGTGCTTAAGCAAAATAATTTTTGTAGTTGTGTGAAGAATGGATTAAAGTTGAATGAGATTTGAAATTGTTATCAATTTCCTTCCTATCATGTAAAATGAAAATATAATCTTTGTATTCCATCTTTAGATTTTATAAGGATCGTATGTGTCTATTATATATACTCCCTTTCTTCTCACTCCTCACCCCCACCATCTGGAGTCTTTTGAAACTACCATTCTGTTGGGATTATCTGCATTTGTAACAAGGCTTCCCCTTGTCATGTTTAACATAATTTCAGAATAGTTTGTGATAGAAGTCAATTATGATACACTTCAATATGTTGTTATTTTTTCATTATGCCCTAAGCTCCTATCACTCAGAATCTTTTTGTTTTTTTTTTTTTTTTTTTTGGTTTTAGTTTTTATTTTTTGAAACAAATCATCAATGTAACCCAGGGAAGCTTTGGAACAGAAGAGAAAAAAAAAAGTAATGAATAAGACATTCTGAGCTGATGCTTTTAATAAAGTAAGAAAGATGGAGGAGGTTTGAAAATCTCAAAGGCTTTCTAGTTTTTCCAGTCAAAATGTCACTGAGTAGGCTTATTACTTTATGGTAAGATTTTTGAATTCCAAAATTATTGCACATACCACCTTCAAATGAAAATATAAATCAGAATCAGAAACAAAATAGCTAGATTATCTATGCCACTACTTGGCATAGATAATTATTTAATAGACATATACATACATGTGTGCATTTACATATACCCATTTATTTACTATAGTATTAACATACATGTATTAAAACAGAAAATAAAACAGATTTACAGGACATCATCTATACAATATGTAGCAAATACTTCTGGTATTTTTCCTTTTCTGCAATTCAAAAAAACATAAAACATTCATTACTTCCATTTCATTTCTATTTAATTATATAGTTGAGGAGATACATTCTGGATTCAAATTCATAACAGGTACCTAATGATAAATAAAATGTTGAAATCTAGTATTTTTTTTTAAAAACAACCTTCACCACAGTTCATTGAGTGAATATATGAAAAGTTAAACAAATGCTTAACTTCTACAACACTAAAATAATAATCCATATTCTAAAAACATTGCTATAAATAGCTAATTATTCTGAATATACTGATAGAGTTAACTTAATAAACACATGGAATTTGTAGTTAAAATTTATAAAAAATCCTTCATGGATTCAGGAGTCTTTCTATATCATATATATGTTTGTATGTGTATATGTTTGTGTGTGTATATAAAATTGAAATGATTTAGAATGCACACAGTAATACTCAGCTATTTCAAAGACTTATTTAATTTTTATTGAATGGATTGTCATAATTTAAGTACAAATTTAAAATTTTATGAGGCCATAGAAATCCTTGAGATCAACCCTCTCATTTTAAAAATGACAAACTGCCATCCAGAAAAAGCTAAAATTATTTGCTGCAGCTCATACATTTAGTACATAATAAAATCAAGATATGAACCAAGCAACTCTGATTCCACATATAATTTTATACCCAACATTCTTTCCACTATGTCTCACTGCTTTCCATGAAACAGATAAAAAAAGATAAAAGAATGATTTTCATATATTTGTGGACATTTTGACGTTCCATATATTTATAAATTAAAATGGAAGCTCTCTTAAAACAAGAACTTGTATTTTATCCAAAAATTCAAATAAAAAAGACATTTATTAAGTATGTGCAAAGCCTTTGGTAGGCATTTTGAAAATAGTGATAAAATAAAGGACAGAACTTTCCTTCAATGAACTTAAAATCTTTTTAAATTTAAAATGAATTTCCTAATTAAGTATACTTTTTAATTGGCTACAATGCTTAATAATACTGATTATTATAAAGTCACTCCAGAATCCAAAGATCAGGAAAAAACTTTAACAACAACAACAAAAAAATTGGACCCTGTACAAAGCATCTGAATCTGCAAGTCACTGAATTGTTAATAATGGATACGTATATCATAAAGACAAGAAATGAATGAATGATGTCATCAGCAAAAGTTTTGAGAAATATCCATAACATATTAACCTTACTATTCAGTACTCAAAAATAAGAACTTAAAAAAAACCCTTTCTCTTCTCATATATTTTGATTATACATAAGTAAATTCAAGCAAGTAAAAAGCTAGAAAGTTCATAATGCTAGCAGTCAGTGTTTCTTTAAATTGTGTTCTTTTTCATGTGGAAAAAAACTAGAAGAATAGAAATTATGATGATTTATGAATTATAATATCCTCATCTAAAAACTCAGGATCCATGGTAGAATTAGAATATAAGAAAGCTTTTAAATGCTAAAATAAATAGGACACATCTTCTTTACAGTATTGGTCTATTACATATGTAATGAGGCTATGGCTTTTAAAAAATGGAAATGACATCTTTAACATATTCACATCATTGTTCCTTAACTATAAATTCATTAAATGATGTCACCAAAAACAAACAAACAAACAAACAAACAAACAAAAAAACCTTAAAAATCAGTTTTTATAAATGTAAGGGAATTTATTCATGAAACAAAATACAATGCTTTTCTTTGTTGTTTCCCACCCACACCCTCATGAAGGTCAAGGTCATAAAAATAAGATCTTATCTCAAGGACTTAAGGTACATCTGACCTGTACATTTCATGCAATGTTAGACATTTTTCTTAGTCCTTCCATCAGCTGGAGTTAGCTAAGGGATAGCCATTCTACAAGTTGCAGAATATCAGAGTATCTTTAGTTTGATTCTTAGTCAGTGTTTTTTCATCCATAAAAGAGAGAAAGAAAGAGAAAGGCAATGAAAGAATTTCTGTAATGGACTGGATTGATGCCTAGAGCACAGGAGAAGTTTTATCACCTTGGTACAACATTAAAACATGCATTAAACCACCTGGACTTTGACAGTCTTGACCTGCTGTGAAGGGCACAGAAAAACTTATTTTCTAGAAGTGCACTTTTTTTTTTAATTGAAAAAGAACACACAATTTATGAGAAGAAATACTTTAGGATCACTGTAAAAAAACTATATTGTCTTCTGAGAATTATGTATGGTGCAATTTGTTTTAAGGATCAAGAGTTACAAGCTATTTTCTTGGAGATTTTTAAAATTCTTATTTGGACATCATAAACACCTCTAATACAATTCAGTCACATAAATCACTACAACACACTTGAATAGTTCATTTAAAAATGTCTATATCATTTGCAATATAACATTTAAACTTAAGGCCAAAGGAAAATTATTAACATTTATCTTTTTAATTGAAATGAACATTTGTGAAAAAATAAATTTTAGTACGTAGAGAGAGGAATAGGTATGTGTTATACATATTAAACATTTATATTATGTAATGCATTTTATAAGTAGATTCTCAAAGAAGTCTATACTATTTATATATGCATATTTATGAAAAAGATTTATATATTTGCTCCCAGATTTACCTCCTGACATTTGTTTTATATTTTAAAGTTATAGTATAATCTCCCTGAAATTCTATTGGTTGAACTTTTCCAACTACATTTTATAAGTAGTAGAAAATTTATCCAAAGATAATTCATAAATGATTCTTTTCCTTCGAAGTAATCAAGGTAGATTTATGCAGATATGTTTTTTTTAAAAAGAAACAAGACAAATTCTTTTTTGCAGGCTAAACTCTCAATTGTCCAAGTTTATATTTCTTAGAGTAGAATCCCAAGACAGAAAAAGAAAAATGATGTCACCTAAATTATATATACACACATGCACACATATACAGACATACATATATGTAGATATACTCATGTATATACATACACACATGTATATGCATATATATATATACATGTATGTATATCATATACCTATATAAACTCTCATTGCTTTAATAACAGTTTTAGATATTATCCTTTGAAAAATTTTGCTAAATGCAGAATAAGTGGAGAATAGATACTTTACAATTTAATCTCCATAGCAATATATATGTATATACATATATATGTATAAATGTAACAATATACACATGTAATATGTAATATATAATTAAAATTTATATTTAAAATTAAAATCAACAGAATACTAGTGATACTGTAACCTGAAACCCAGCAACTATTGATTTTTTTGTTTTGACCTTATTATTCAGGGAAGTATATATATATATATATTTATATGAAAGCACTCATCTTTCTATTTGAATACCTGGGAAGCAGTTTGGGGAAATTGCTTGGGGAACAATGCTTTGACAGTGGTTCAGGGGTTCAATGTCCCCTTTCCTTTCAGAGATATCACAGATTCATTTCATGCTAGAAATCAATTCTTCAGACAATATTCCGTACACTTATTATCAGGCACCCTGACCCAGCAACACAACAAAAAATGGGGGTTTCCTTTGGGATCTTAAATCACCCATTAGCATTTGCCATCTACAAAGACAGATATAATTGGGATTCCAAAGGGAGAAAGTATGAACATACTTGTCAAAATAACAAAGGGCTTCAAAGGTCAATTTATGATGATGATTTTCCTTTCTTTAGATGCCTGTGTTTTTTTACTAGGCTGACATCTTTTGCAAATGATAAATATTAGCTCTACATCTAAAGCAGATAAGCTCCAGAAGGTCTTGTTTGAAAGTAGCTTTTCAGATTTTTTTTTCCTTATCTGTCAGGAGAAGAATAGGGCACATTCTTTGACTCTAGAAAAGACCCTAAATGATGGAGGAGGGCAGGAGAAACTACAGTAAAAGATCTCTCTTCCCCCTTTCTTTTTTCCAGCGGCCCCCCACCCTTTCCCTGCTTCTTCTTCTTCCCCCAACCTTCTCTTCTACTTTTTTCTCCTCTCACTTTTGTCTCAAGCAAGAGCACCTAATTCCTTCCTTTGCATTTCTAAAGTCATTAAAAATACTTTTCTCAATCGTTCTCCTACATAGCTCTCTGTATATTTCAGGAGTTCAAGGCTCAGCCCCTCATGTCCTTCAGAACGTTGTCAGTACCATCAACATCAGAAGGGGGCATAGTCACTGCTCCTAACCCGTGGTTGGCAAATGTAGCAGCGGGAACGCTAAAAGCTACGCCAGGCATTTCCTTCCTCCTATCTCTATACACCTGTTTTCCTGCCACATTCACAGAAACTGTTCCTGATAGAGTGGGTGAGGGTGTGGGGGAAAATCAATACTTGGTGTTGTTTAATTTTCAGTCTTTCTAAAATAACTAGAAACAGTGGACCATCTTAATATGTTTTCCTTCCATGGCAACTATATATATATATATATATATTTTTTTTTGTATAATAAAATTATCAGAATAATCCACCACCACTCCCCACTCCCTGTAGCCCGTTTATTCATGTAGCAAAGAAATAAACACTTTCATTCATTTTGGACTAACATTATGGAGATATTCATTCAGTAGTAGGAAGTTTCAAAACTACTAGGCACAGACCAACTGCTGAAATCTTGAAACTGTTCTCCCTTCTCAACACTTGGTGTTGTTTTTCCCTGCCGACTCCAGTCTGCTTCTGTTGCTGTCTCTATTGGCATTGCTCCTTGTCTCCCCGAGCCTAGTTTTTCTCCTCTTTGCCTCATTGTTCTCATCCTTGTGTTATTTTTTCTATATATTCCCTCTGTTATTAGATATGTTTCCACCTTCATCATTTCTTTCCATGTACTGCATTTTCTTTCCCTCTCTTGATTTTAGCCTTAGCTTATGTCTTCCACTTAACTCCATCCACTTTGCTACCCCCCACCTCAGATAGGTACCTTTATTGCTTTCCCTCCATCTTTCCATATGATCACTTTATTAGTTCAAAATGATCGACATTTTTAGTGCTTCTCTAGGTCAAAGGACATCTACCCTCAAAAAGAACCAAGGGAATTTCAGAACAAAGTTTGTTGTTGCTGCCATGTCTCCCTAAACATACACACATGTATGCATACGTGTGTATATGAGCCATATGCGTATGTTCATAAATTGTATATATGTTGCATCCGTGTTTACACACGTAGATTGCATTTCCACTTGAAATGCTCAGTGGGGCTAAGAAAGGAAGTGTACTAAAAAGACATTTTAGGATTCATCTGAAAAGAAGACAAGACGCTGATGCTAAATACATAAAACATCTGCATGTTTTATAGATATCCATCTATTGCATATAGATCATATATATTAATGGCACTGAACATGCTATAGCAAGCTCTAAGCATACCTTCTCCCTCTACATCTAATTCCAGACTGGGCGGTCCAAACTAGCAAAGTCCCTCTTCTCTAAGAAGAGGAAGTAACGACAGCAGGTTCCTGCTCTAGCTTGCCACCCACACCCCGATCTGATGAGCTTCCCTTCTGCAGAGTAGAGACTATCACTAAGCTTCCACCCCAGCCAAGCAACAAGCGGACAGCCTGAGACGACTCTTGGCAACTGCTTTCCCCCTCCCCTGGCCACTTCGCCCCCTCTTAGTCTCTCAGCTCCTCCAATTTCTTCGCCCGCGTTGGTCAAACCTCGCCTGCAATCGCACACGTATCAAACGGCAGATGGCAAAGAGAAAAGCAGGTAGAAAAGAGAGGATGAAGGAAAATAACTCACCCCAAGCTTCCTGCTGCGGATTTTCACATAGCCCTGCTTGACGATATCATTAAAGTTGGAGGCCATGGTCAGCGCTTTGTCGCTTTTCTTCTTCCTCTTCCTATTCCCAATGTCCAGATCCTTCTTCTTCCTCTTCCCCCTCCTTTAGGGTGCCCGTGGCAGGCTGATTGGGAAGCTCTAGCATCCAGGCAGCAAAGGAACAGCAGCCAACACGCTGCTGCTGTCCTGCTCCTGCTGAGTGTGTGTAGTCAATGCAGCCAGTGGCTCCACTGATCTCTCCCTTCCCGCAGGGCGCTGCTGCCGCTGCCACCAGTGCTGTTGCTACTCCTTAGTCCAGTAGCCCCAGCAGTTCAGCCAGCAGCAGCTGAAAGAGGAGGCGGTGGCGACAGCCAAGCGTCTGGGTTTCTGTACCCCAGCTTTGACCAAGGCAGTGAAAGAATGGGGGAGATAGAGTGGAGGGAAAGCCTTCCTCCCCTTCTTCCCTTCTTCACCTACTCCACGTCTCCAATTAATCGCCACTACCACCGCCGCCGCCGCCGCTGCTGCCGCCACCGCCGCTGCCAAGAGGGAGAGCGCTTCTGCCTGCTCTTCCGCCAGCTGTTTGCTCCCCCCTCTGCTGTCGCCGCCCCGGGCACCCACGGGCTCTCAGCATCACTCAGCAGCTCCACAGCTGGCTGGACCGCACCATCCCGACTCCCCTGTGAGGGGAGCAAAGAAAGGGGAGGGTGGGGAAGAACAAGCTCTCTTCCTAGCCTTCTCTTTCTTGCTGTCTTCTTATTCTTCTGCTTTCTGGCTTGAAGATGCTCCGAAGACACTGCCTCCTACTACTAACATCACCCGACTCCTAACTCTTATCTTGCTCCTCGCCCCACAATTTTCGCTAAGTATAAATCTCTGTCTGCCAATCATCACCCTCTTGTTTCTACTGCTTTCTCTGCCTCGGGCTTCGTAAGAGACACTGTAACTCTTCCAGAGGATTTTAATCACAATTCGTATATTTAGAGCCAGGGAAAAGATAAGATCAATATTTCTACCAAAAGAGGCGAACACAAGAGATAATTTATTTAAACAACAATTGTTCCATTCAGATTTGATTTTTACCGCAAACCAAATGCAAACATATTAAAAACCATAAACAAAAGAAATAAACCCCCAAAACAAGAAGCACCAAAAAAGAAAACAATAACATAAAACAACCCCCCCCCAAAAAAAAAAAAAAAACACCAAGGAATTTTTCACGATCCACACAAAGAAAGAAATCATGCGCATGTGTCTAATTATAATGTTCCTTAAGAGAATGATCCAAAATGGCAAACGATCCCATACGGAATATCAAGACTTTGAAGAAGTAACGATTGAATTTTATTTATTGTCCTGTTAACTACGATTACAAGGACCTCAGGTTTTAAAATCTTATCTGGAATTAGAAAATAAGCTTACAAAGAGTATATATAACACTTTTCTAAGAGCTTGTTATATCTAATGGAGGAGGAGGGGAAACCTTGAACTTCTTCCTCTTAAAATGGCAACATAAAAGTTAGGTTTTTTTTTTTTTTCTTTCTAAAAAAGTTTTATTTGCATCTACATAAAAAGGAAATTTTTGGATGAAATAGTTACTTTCTTTTTTTTTTCTATAAGCAAGAAAATATCAAACTGAAAATCATATAAAGGTACTAAAAGTAAAATAATGCTTTAGGAAACAATGCTCATCAATTGTTACCCTTTCAATTTAGTTAGAGTTACTGGAAGTAAATGACAGCTCAAACTTCAGAAAGGTTTCTCTTCTTTCTGTAAAGAATGTTTTTCTCCCAATTCTCCTAAAGAACTCTTAGTCAGAGACTGTAAAATAACACTAAATGACTATCTAATAATCTATCTATCTATTATCTATCTATCCTCCCTATATCCAGCCATTTTATAATTCTCTTACTATATTGTACTGTCTCAACATATAGGGGGCCTTTGTGTTTGAAATCTAAAGAAGTGGACTGCAGAATTCTGGTAATTCCTACCAAGATGGTAATACATAATGTGAATTGGGCTAGGTAGGGAAGCAGTTAAGACAAAGTATGTCTATAACATACTTTATCTCTTCTAAAGATCCACCTTCTTAAGCTTCTTATTAGAATATATGCCTCCATAGTACAACTGATTGTTGTTTCAGTGACAGTAACTCAGAAAGGTGTTCAGTTAATTAATAGATGGGGTAATTTGCTCTTTTCAGTAGTAGAAAGATGATGCCTAGAAATCAAATCATCAATGCTTACATTACTTTAATTTTTATTATTGTTATTGTTTGGCTTTGTTTTTGTTTTGGATATTAACTAGCTCAAAATTCTATGATGACGCACAATAGTAGCAGCCAAACATTTACTGAACATTTAACTATTATGGAAGATATATTATGAGCTGGAAGTAGCAGAGTTTCTGTCCTCAAAGAGCTTATAGCTTAACTGGACAGATAACAGATGTTTGGTACATGTAAAAATCAATGATAACACAAAGTACTCTTTAGTGAGTGTTGGAAGTGTTGTAAAGAATATATTAGAAATAGTTAGGGGAGAGAGAAATGATTCATTATAATCTGGGAAGTAGGTGTTTGTGGAATGGAATCAAACAGAATTAAAATTGGTTTTGATGTATAAGGTTGATCTTTCAGGAGAAAGTGAACTGGGAAGTGGTGATTTGCTCAAAGAAACATTTTTAAAGAAGAAATGAGAAAATAAAATTCAGAAGTGAATTGAATGTCACAAATTTTTATCTTCAGAGGTAACATGAGATTGATAAAGACATAAAAAGAATTTGTATATCCCCTTAGTAAATTATTTTGAGATAATAATTATAAGAATAGGTCTTTTAAAATTTATATAATCAACCTGGGGGGAGAATTGAACTCATTTTTAAATTCACTGTATTATAACCTTTTTCTTTTCTTTCTTGCTTTTTATTTTTTTAATAAAAAATTGTATTTGTTTTAATAGTATAAAAAAAGTCATGTAATAAACTACAAATCATGGAGTAGTTTCATACTTAGCTTGCTAAACACAAAATCATTGATATCTATCACTTTGGTGCTTTAAAATAAAACTATGAAACTCTCTTTAAAATTTATTGTTGCTATTGGATAATTATCAGAAAAGATTCTAAGCAGATTTGTTTTTATCACTTTTGATTTTAGAAAGCAAAGAACTAACTAAATAATTATATAATTATTTAGGTAACAAAGAGGGAAAAAAAAGACTTACTTCTTTTTAAACCAAAATTGGTTATATTTCTAGCCCTATTCCTAATTGCTGCTACAAAAGTAAGTAGTTTTGGAAAAAGAATATGGGACTTCAATGACTGGATAAAATATAAAACTCTAGAAGACAATATAACGCATCGGTAAATCAGTTGTTATTTATGTTAATAGTCATTGACAGCATGTTAATGCTGTGTATTTGCAAATCAAAAGAATTGAGTAATAATGAAAAAGATCAACATACTAAAATAAATTGAAATGAAAGTTTCTCCTTATTTTTTTAACCCAAGGGTCATTCCAAATCAGAGTAGACATTGACTCACAGCTATTCAAAAGTTATTAAACTTCATATTTTTCTACAATATGAAAACATACATCAATACTAAATATGGAGATGCAGAGATTTTTTCAGTCTTTGATGCTTGAAGTAATGTCAAATAACAAAATCACAAAAACCACAAAATCACAAAAATTACCAAAAAAAATTACTAAATATAGTGTCATATTATTTAAGGATAGAAATATGTGATGATAAAGTAGAAGAAAATTTCCACTAAATCAGAGAGGATTGTGAACTAGAAAACCACAAGAATAATAACAATATCAATAAAACAAAAAAAAAATAAACTTTGATACAAGCTTAAAATGAATTCTGAGACCAATATTTCATCAGAAGATTTTTACTAACTAAAATTGTCCGTAACCATTCTGTTCAGTCTTAAAGGCTAAAAACACAAGCATTGAAAATGTTCACTTTTATTTGATGCTTAGTTTTTCTTAAACAAAATTATTTTCAGTTTCATATTACTTCCACTGTTTTATAAAGACATCTTTGTTGTCCAATGACTGTCATCTCTGAAAAAGTTTCTTGGTGTTTCTTCATCAAAATGGTCTATAGTTTGTTTTCTAATATAATTGTATGTGTTTACATATGTGTATATAAAGTCATTGTTTTTAAATGGACCCATATATCCACTACTAGGCCAAGAATTTTAATCATCCAAACAAGAAGTTTGAATGAATCTTTTTTTTTTTTATACTGAAGGAACTGATATTTGAATTATTCAATTGCTTCAAAACACATTTTTCAAAAATGGGTCTATGCAGATATAGGCTTTTTAATATAAGGCACAATAGACATACCAATATTATTTTCATTCTTACTCCAATTTTCATTCTAAATATTAGCCTCAAGAAGGATTAGTTTATATAATAACATATATACATACATGAGGCAAAAAGTAGCTTTAGCACATTTACAACAATGACCCAAGTTCAAGAAGTGAGATAAGGGAATGACCTTAAGGAAATAAGTGTTTATGAAAGGCATTGAAACACTCATATGACAAAAGTGGGGAATACATGGAGTACAATCTGAGTGACATTCACATAGGGAAAAATGTTGAAAAAAATCAACAGCACAAAAACAAATTTTAAATGTGAAAATCAAAATATATGGAATCATAAAAGGAACAAATTGTATTTAATATAGCTATCAAACCAAAAGGGATTTGGAATATGTCCATATCCTCTAAATTGGAAACACCTTGCTTCAGGGAGATGTACTGAGTTCTCCTACTTCATGGCTGAAATCAGCCTTCTTGTTTCATGCGCTTGGAATATACTTTGTTTTTGAAATGTACAGACTAAGACAGTCTCTCTCTCTCTCTCTTCCTTGAGAGGAGGAGAAAGATCATATATAGATCATCCACAGTGAGGGTTACATTGATTTTTTCATTTTAGGCCCCATGGATTGGAGTATTTCTACTTGAGTTCTGTGTATTCTTAGGTACAAGCTTCCCATTAAGATGAAATGTTTATGCCAAAGCAATCTTGCAGCCAGCATTCCAGGAGTTAAGTCCACCTGGAAAGTTTTCTCTGAGAAGTCAGGATGCTTGGCCTTAAGTCAAAGGTGAATTTTTGGACTTGAAACTAGGACTATGATATATGGGAATTTAGCTGACGTATGTACCTCATCCCCTTCCCACTATCAAAGAATGAAATTGTAAGGGGCTAGGAATTACACTTCCTACTTGTTATGGATTATGCTCATACGTGTGTGTGTTTATATGTATTCATTTATATGCATTTGTACTTATATCATTATATATATGTTGTATTTGTACATGTGTATATATTTGTACAAGCTAATTTGACTTGACTGTTAGTGGATAAATGAAAGTACAGTTGAAGGAATATTACTGTTGGGAACTGGTACATTGACAAAGAACCTTAACAATCTTCCATTCCCTTTAAGGGTACCATAAGAACTCTGAAGGAGTGAAGAAATGTAACGTGTCTTTCGGACAGTGAGGCCAGGATAGTCAGTGTTACATTAAAACTTTAAAAGTTAGATTTCATGGACCTTCTAATATTTATCCATGGATTTTTGATTTAAAGGAATGCTTTCAGAATATTGATTAAATCCTTTGGCAAAAATCTCTGAAATTAGACTGAAAATGATTTTATAAGATAAAGAGGTATATTATCTTTTACCATGAATATCAAGGAATATCTCAAAAAATTAGATCACAAACATATTCACTTATGTATAAACACATTTTGATTGGAATTAGTATTCCATTTTAGCACATTATCTCTACAATTATGAAAGATCAAAAGCTAGAAAAAATTTTGAAGAGGAGAAAAGTAGATTTTTATTTATTATCCTTCACTATTCAAATGCTTCAACGTGCTTTTCCAAGCACTCACTGAAAAAACTAATGCAGAATATAGACACAACTTTTTTGGACTTAACACATAGTAAAGATCTAAAAAAGGATTCTAAATATTATTTTAATAGACTCTTAAGAAGTCATAATATTGTGAAGAAAATAATGGTACTTATTTCCCTTTCACTATACATGCCAAATGTTAGGTTCCTGAATAATGAGTATTAGTGGATATATTGATAGGTCAGTAATTCAAATGTCTATTTCATTACAATAGGAGGTATGTTTGAAATTTAATTTTATCAACATAATAATTTGTCCAGAAGAGTATGTCTTCCAAAGTATTTCATTCCTTCAAAGATTTTTAAATACATTGAAAAATGTATTGCCTTGCTATTTGTTTGGCTGAATTTTAATGGCATTATTATGAACACTCAACAATGTAAACATAAAGAATATGAGATATTTCTCCTCCTGAACCTTGAACACCTAATCACTATAATAGCCCATTAGGGTAATTTCTAATGAATGTGTTTATTATCTTCATTTTAATATATAATTATTTAAATGGATACTATGTCCAAGGCAGCATAAGTACATTAAACCTTATGATTCAGTCAGATTATTCAAAATAGCTCTTCAAAGCAATACCTAATACCCACTCTATCAGGTGAAAAATATTAGATAATCAAATCATAGTGAACAATTTTTTTTAAATGATGTATGAAGATTACTTTTTTATACTATATGACCATATATTGAAATGTGAGTCCTTCACTTTGGTCCTTCTAGCAATTGGTTGCAATTCATCTAAATCCCTGCTTTAATATGACTGGCTAGTTTTAAAAGAAAAAAGTCAAATCACTGACACTTTGGGGAATGAAGAATATTTGTTTCTTCTCTTGAAATTGCTTGCTTGTAAATAGTTCCCAGAAGCCTATTGTTTATGAAAGAGAATTATTAAATTCATAGTAAGTTTCATTTAATAGAAGCTTTTCTTAACCAGTATGGATTAGCAAACAATTGTACATGTATCCGAATAATATTGGATTCTTCTTGATGACTTAATAAGGTGCTTCTTTGGATTCTCATCAGAATTACAGAAGCATTTCATTATAAAATAAGAAAATATAGAGCTTTATGATTGAATTTCCACATAGAGTTAAAACAATATGTTAATTATATAAATGTTTAATGTCACCAATGTAATAGTTGTCACTTATGGGTTTTCCCAAACTCCTTCTGATCTGGAATATATTGAACCTTGCTATGCAACCTCTCTGATCGTGGAGGTTCACTATTTTGGTGATGGACTTAATATGAACCCCTGATTGATTTAGCCTACTGCACATTCATAAATCTCAAGTTCAAAAGTTATGATATTATCAGTCTCCCAAAAAGTAATGACTGTTTATATGTTTCAATATGCCCAAATGAACATAAATGTTCATAGAGGACTTGCCGAGGTTAGTGTCACAAAATAGAATGCTAGGATAAGGCACAAAATGGAATACTGAAAAGAAAAAAACAATAATGAATGAATAAAAGAGGACCTAAAGGTCATTGTTGCAGGAAGAGAGAAGTTAGGAGATAGATATATCATTAGAAATCATTTTGTCTAATACTCTTATTTTTATAAAAACACAAATGTGAGGTATAAAATGACTTACCAAATATGTGAGGTATAAAATAACTTACCAAAGGTCAAATAGCTAATTGATAGTAAAGCTGGAATTGAAATTCAGGTCTTTAATTTCATTTCCAGGGCTTTTAAAAAAATATAATAGTTCACAATTTTGCCCAATATTCCTTTGTGATTATTTATGCCTATATGCAGGATGCTTGTCTTAGAAATTACTGAAGTAAAGTTTCAGTAACTGTTTATTATATAACACACAGCTTCTCAACAACTGTGAATTTTTGTATATAATGACTATATTATAGACATTAAATTATGGTACATAAAACCAGTCGATTTTAATGTTGCTAAATATTTGTGGGCTCTGAAACTTATCTCCAAAAGGTTAGTCCTGTTTCCCTTAAGAGAGCAGTAAATTATGACTGTATTTAACTTCATTGGTTGAGAGAAAAAATGTGATGAAAAGAAAAATGGTGTTCTACCGTTTGACAGGTAAGAATATAAACAAGAACATACTGTGGTTATAGTTGGTGTTGGAGATAAATAAAAACTTTCCCATTTACCAACATATTCTGTAGCAAAACCTTATATGCTCCACTGATTTCATAGGAAATCAGACAGCTGGGCAGAGACAGAAGTTCAATAAGTAGAAAGTAAAATAGCTGAGTTCTCTCTCACAGCTACTTCAAATATCTACAAAATGCGTGTCCAAGACTAGATTAGAAAATTTATAAGAAAAAATCTCATTTACCAATTTCTTCACCTAGGAGTCACATAGAGAAAATAACAGACTTCTTTAGACACTGAAAATGGGATTTAGTCAGCAAAATAATTCCAGCCAAGGGAATATGCTAAGTTGCACCATAATAAAAAATTATCTGACACTGTAAGAGAACAGGAATACTGTTGCTTCCTACCAAGTAGCAAAGTTGATTAACAATGAAAAAAAGGACAAATGTTGGAAGGTCTGTGGAGAAACAGGAACAGTTATGGATTAGTTCAGTCATTGTAAAAACATTTTTGTATGTTTGTTTGTTTGTTTTTTGTTTTGTTTTGTTTTTGTTTTGTTTTGTTTTGTTTTTTTTTTTTAACCCACGCCAGGGTAATTTTTTACAGCATTATCCCTTGCAATCACTTCTGTTCCGATTTTTGCCCTCCCTCCCTCCACTTCCTCCCCCAGATGGCAAGCAGTCCTTTACATGTTAAATAAGTTACAAAATATCCTAGTTACAATATATGTGTGCAGAACCAAACAGTTCTATTGTTGCACAGGAAGAATTGGATTCAGGAGGTATAAATAACCAGGGAAGAAAAACAAAGATGCAAGCAGTTTATATTCATTCCCCAGTGTTCTTTCTTTGGGTGTAGCTGTTTCTGTCCATTCTTGATCAATTGAAACTGAATTAGCTCTCTTTATCAAAGAGATCCACTCCATCAGAATACATCCTCAAACAGTATTATTGTTGAGGTATATAATGATCTCCTGATTCTGCTCATTTCACTTAGCATCAGTTCATGTAAGTCTCAACAGGCCTCTCTGTATTGATCCTGCTGATCATTCCTTATAGAACAATAATATTCCATAACATTCACATAGCATAATTTACTCAACCATTCTCCAGTTGAAAGGCATCCATTCATTTTCCAGCTTCTAGCCACTACAAACACAGGTGCCACAAACATTGTGCACATACAGGTCCCTTTCCCTTCTTTAGTATCTCTTTGGGGTATAAGTCCAGTAGAAACACTGCTGGATCAAAGGATATGCACAGTTTAATTACTTTTTGAGCATAGTTCCAAATTGCTCTCCAGAATGGCTGGATGTTTTCACAATTCCACCAACAAAGGATCAGTGTCCCTGTTCTCCCACATCCCCTCCAACATTCCACATTATCTTTCCCTGTCATTCCACCAATCTGACAGAGTGATAATTTGGTTTCCTCATTTCCTATTCTTATTCCTTTAATCTTTTTCTCAACTCTTATTGCCAAAGCTAGCATTTCTAATACAATATTAAATAGTAACAGTGATAGTGGGTAACCTTGTTTCACTCCTGATCTTATTGGGAATGGTTGCAGTTTGTCCCCGTTATATATGATGCTTACTGATGGTTTTAAATAGATGATACTGATTATTTTAAGGAAAAGTCCATTTATTCCTATATTCTCAAGAGTTTTTAAGAGGAATGGATGTAGGATTTTATCAAATGCTTTTTCTTCATCTATTGAGATGATCATATGGTTTTTATTAATTTGATTATTAATATGGCCAATTATACTGATAGTTTTCCTAATATTGAACCAGCCCTGCATTCCTGGTATAAATTCTACTTGATCGTGGTGTATTATCCTGGGGATGATTTTCTGTAGTCTTTTTACTAACATCTTATTTAAGATTTTAGCATCAATATTCATTAGGGAGATTGGTCTATAATTTTCATTCTCTGTTTTCATCCTACCTGGTTTAGGTACCAGTACCATATCTGTGTCATAAAAGGAATTTGGTAGGACTCCTTCATTCCCTATTTTTTTCTAATAGTTTATAAAGCATTAGGGCTAATTGTTCTTTGAATGTTTGGTAGAATTGACATGTAAATCCATCTGGTCCCGGGGATTTTTTTTTTTTTTAGGGAGTTGATTAATAGCTTGTTCTATTTCTTTTTCTGAAATGGGACTATTTAACCAATTTACTTCCTCCTCTGTTAACCTGAGAAGCCTATATTTTTGGAGGTAGTCATCCATATCACTTAGGTTAGCAAATTTATTGGCATAAAGGTGGGCAAAGTAACCCCTTATTATTTCTTAAATTTTCTCTTCATTGATGGAAAGTTCTCCCTTTTCACTTTTAAAACTACTAATTTGATTTCCCTCTCTCCTTTTTCTAATCAGATTTACCAAAGGTTTATCAATTTTATTGGATTTTTCACAAAACCAACTCTTAGTTTTATTTATTAATTCAATAGTTTTTTTTTTTTTACTTTCTATATTGTTAATTTCTCTTTTAATTTTAGAATTTCAAGATTAGTAATTCATTGGGGGTTTTTAATTTGGTCTTTTTCTAACCTTTTACGTTGCTGGCCCAATTCATTGGTCTTCTCTTTCTCTATTTTATTCAAGTAAGCCTCTAAGGATATAAAATTTCCCCTTATTACCTCTTTGGCTGCATCCCATAAATTTTGGTATGATGTTTCACCATTGTCATTATCTTGAGTGAAATTATTAATTGTGTCTATAATTTGCTGTTTCACCCAATCATTCTTTAAAATGAGATTATTTAGTTTCCAATTACTTTTTGGTCTATTTACACCTAACTTTTTGTTGAATGTAGTTTTTATTGCATTGTGATCTGAAAAGAAAGCATTTACTATTTTTGCCTTCCTGCATTTAATTTTGAGGTCTTTATGTCCTAATATATAGTCAATTTTTGTGTAGGTTCCATGAACTGCTGAGAAGAAAGTATACTCCTTTCTTTCACCATTCAGTTTTCTCCAGAAATCAATCATACCTAATTTTTCTAATATTCTATTTACCTCTTTAATTTCTTTCTTATTTGTTTTGTGATTTGATTTATCTAAATCTGAGAGTGCAAGATTGAGATCTCCCACTATTATTGTTTTGCTGTCTATTTCTTCTTGCAATTCTCTTAACTTCTCCTTTAGGAAGTTAGATGCTATACCACTTGGTGCATATATGTTTAATACTGATATTGCTTCATTGTCTATAGTATCCTTTAGCAAGATATAGTTTCCTTCCTTATCTCTTTTAATTAGATCAATTTTTGCTTTTGCTTGATCTGAGATAAGGATGGCTACCCCTGCTTTTTTGACTTCACCTGAAGCATAATAGATTCTGCTCTAGCCTTTTACCTTTACTCTTTATGTATCTCCCTGTTTTAAATGTGTTTCCTGTAAACAACATATTGTAGGGTTCTGACTTTTGATCCAGTCTTCTAATCTCCTCCACTTTATGGGAGAGTTCATCCCATTCACATTTACAGGTAAAATTACTAATTCTGTATTTCCTGCCATCCTAATATCCCCAGATTATACTTTTCTTTTTCTTCTTCTCCTTCCCTTCTTCTCTATTGATTCCTATTATTGATCCCACTTGCGCCACACAGCTCTCCCTCTTTAGGACCCCTCTCTACTCCCTTTGAATCCCTTCCCCTTTCTTGAACCCTTCCCTTATTACTCTTTTTCCTTTCCCCTTTTCCTTTCCCACTTTTTAATGAAGTGAGAGAACATTCTCTGTAAAACAATTATGTCAATTATTTCCTCTTTGAGCCAACTCTGATGAGAGTAGGATTCACACAATGTTCCTTCCCCTCTCTAAGTTCCCTCAGATATGATAGGTTTCCTTTGCCTCATCGTCTCATGCTGTTTCCCTCTTTTTATCTCCTCTTTCCCTTTTTATGACACTATCCCCTTTTGTTGTGTTCTTTTTCTTTTTTTAAATATAAGTAGAATAGTTCTCTTTGGGGGAGAGGGTGCAGGTTTCTCAAGGAAGGTTTCTCGGGGGAGGTTTTCTTGGAGGCAGCCTTAGTATCAGTTCAGATCAATAATTACCCCAAATGCAGCCAGGTGATAAAAGTTCAGATCTTTTATTATCTCCAATATAACCCGGTTAGCTTAGAGGTCTATCTCTCTTTTTGGTTCCAAGAGCTCTTGCAGTTTTGTCCTTTGCTTCTGCCTCTGCTTTCTTCAGCCTTCAATCCAGCTCCAAGTTGAATCTGCCTTGCCTCCGAGAGAGGGCTTCTGGCTCTCAATCTCCCAAAGTGCTCTGTGTCTGCACCAGAGTGCTCCTATCCAATCCAGCTGAACTCTCTTCCGCCACCAGCCAGACAAGTGGAAAATATTCTGGAATAGATCTCTCTTCACTGGCCTTATATAAGACTTTTCTGAGAGAATGGGATTATGGGTTTTCTCCCATAGTGCTCTCTGGCCCTAAGAGCTTTAAGGGAGGTGTGAATTCACAAAGTTACAAAGTTTACTTTGTGAATCCGGCATACTTGTGAACTCTGATGAGTAAAGGTGTAAACACAAGCATTGTACTAATTAGTTCTACTTAGTACCTTGTTTCAGGTTCTGGCCCAAAACATCTTCTTGTAAGATCAGATCAACTCTAATTAGTTAACAGTTTGTAAAGATTCCAACACCCTTTCCATTTCTACTTCCCTTTTTAAAACGTTATATCTGTAAAATCAAATTATATATGTGGTTTTTATGTATATCCACAATAGAAATACAGTTCCCAGGAGTTCCTTTTACCTTTTTCTACTTCTCTTGAGTCCTATTGTAGGAGATCAATTTTTTTTTTTTTTTTGTTTAAGTCTGATTTTTTTCCTTAGAAACAAATGGAATTCCTCTGTTTCATTAAATGTCCATCTTCTTCCATGGGAAAAAAAATATTCAGCTTAGCTGGGTAGTTTATTCTTGGCTGCATCTCAAGCTCTTTTGCCTTTTGGAATATTTGATTCCAGGTCCATTGATCCTTTAATGTTGAGGCAGCCAGATCTTGTGTGATCCTTATTGTGGCATCTTAGTATTTGAATTGTTTTTTCCTGGCTGCTTGTAAAATTTTTTCTTTAGTCTGAAAATTCTGAAATTTTGCCACAATATTCCTCAGAGTCTTTATTTTAGGATCTTTTTCAGAAGGTGTTCAATGACTTCTTTCAATGCCTATTTTACCTTTTGGTTCTATTACTTCTGGGCATTTCTCTTTGATGATTTCCTGTAAAATAGTATCTAGGCTTTTTTTTTTTTTCATCATAATTTTCAGGTAGTGAAATGATCCTCAGGTTATCTCTCCTAGATCTATTTTCCAGGTCTGTTGTTTTTCCAAGTAAATTTTGACATTTTTTTTCCAATCTTTCATTTTTTTTTGGTTTTGCTTGACTGATTCTTGATGTCTCAATGAATCAGTCATTTCTATTTGTTCAGTTCTGATTTTTAGTGAGTTATTTTCTTCATTAGCTTTTTTTACTCCTTTTTGTATATGTCCAATTGAGTTGTTTTGCTCTATGGAATTTTTTTTTCCATTTCACTAATTTTTTTTTTTCACTGAGTTATTTTCTTTTTCCAATTCACAAATTCTGTTTCCCTGCACTTCTTGGGAGTTTTTTTTTTTACCGTTTCCAACTAACATTTCAGTTCTTTTTCCACTTTATCAAATTTTTCTTTTAGTGAGTTATATGCCTTTTCTGTACTCTCTTGCATAGCTTCTCTTTCCTTTCCCCATTTCTCTTCTAGCTCTCTTTTAAGATTTTTAATAGTCTCTTCTAGGAGAACCTTTTGTATTGGGGTCCAACAGTTGCCTGAAGACTGCCTGCTATTAGTTTCTTGAGGGTTGAAAAGCTGTTCTCTTTCTGTATAGAAACTCTCAATCGTTCTTTTGATTTTTTAACTCATTTTGTTAAAGCCTATAGGATCTGCTTTCAGAGCCAGGAGGTTACCAGCTTCCTCTGCAGAGCAGTGAAAGGTGTATGGATGGGTAGCTGTGCTGCCAGCCAGCTACAAAAAACAATGAGGTACTGGAGTGCTCTGGGAAAGAGTTCCCCACTGGAGAGTAACTCAGGCCTGCAGGGCCTGGCTGGGAAAGTGCCCTATAAAGAATCCCTGCTGTGTGAGATAATAACTGCCCTGGGGCTAGATGCTGAGCAGTGAGAGTTTCACTACCCCAAGCCAAAGCCTGCCCTGAGGCTGTGGGTATTAGCAGTTGAGCAGTGAATGGATTTGCAGGGACCCCAAGTGTCTGCTCGGGAAACACAGTCTGCTGAGGAAGTTCTATTGCCCCAGGCCAAGCCCACCCACTGTGTCGATTAGCGGCTGCCCAGGCTGTGCCCCCTGCTGTACAGATTTGTAACTGCCCCTGCAAGAACCCTGAACTACAGGATGTGGCTGCAGGGCTGTGTTAAAGTCTGCCTGAGTCACTTCCGGGTTTGAGTGATTACAGCCAGATATCATTAGGTTCTGGCATTTTTTAGAGTACCCTCTGTTTTAGGCTTTAATTTCTCTGCCAGTTTACTGCTTTGTAGTCAAGGCAGAGCAGTTAGCCTATAGCAGAGTCGTCTCTATAACTTCTCTAGCCACAGAGGTCATCCCCATCCCTGGTCTGCTCAGGATGCTAGTCTCTTGCTGCCTGTGCTAGTCTGTTCCTAGCCCCTCAGGACAAACCTTTCCTGGTGATCTTCCAGATTGACTTCAGCTGGTAAGTTGTAGTGCTTCTAATCTTCATGAATTTAAGCAGTGAAGAACTATTTTTGAGGCTGAATTAAATAGTTGGTTATGAGGGGAATGAGAGGCGCTTAGAGAGTCATGTGTGCCTTCTCTGCCATCTTGGCTCCACCCCTGGAAGTCATTCATTGTAAAAATATTTGAAACCATGCCACAAAATTATTAAACACAATAATTCAACTGCTGAACTTATAAATCAAAAAGATCAAAGAAAAAATATATATATATAGACAGAGAGAGAGAAAGAAAGAGAAAGATAGAGAGACAGAAACACAGATACACACATACACACACACAAACATACACACACACACACACATAAATACACATAGCCAGAGAGAGAGAGACAGAGACAGAGAGAGAGAGCAGCTTTTCTGTGGAAGAAAATAATTATAAACTAAAGTGATGGCACTAATTGGGAAATGACTGAAGAAATAATGCTATATTAACAAAAATGACAAGGGGCATAGTTTCAGAGAAATCTGGGAACACCTGTACAATTTGATGAAGCATAAAATGAACTGAATTGGGAGAATAATTTATCCAACAACAATAGTGTTGCCAAGAAAAACAAGCCTGAGAAGGAAACAGTGGGAAGAAAAATGAGGTTGATCCAGGAAAATGATGACAATTTTCTCAACAGTATAATAAAGTATATTATACAAAAATACAAGAGATAATAACAACTTAAAATGGTAAAGGAAGCACAAAAAAAAATAAAGAAAATTAAAATGCAGGATTGGTCAAACAGAAAAAGAGGGACCAAAATTCACCAAAGGAAAAAAAAAAAAACCTTTTTAACAAGTAGAATTGGCCCAATAGAAAAGGACGTACATTAGCTTACTGAAGAAATAATTCCTGAAAAATTAGAATTGAAGAAACAAAAGTTAATGACTTTATGAGAAATAAAGAAAAAATAAAACAAAGCTAAAGAATGAAAAAAAAAAAAGACAATGTGAAATCTCATTGAAAATATAACTAACTAGGAAAATAGATCCAGGAACGATAATTTAAAACTTTCTGGATTATCTGAAAGGCATGATCAAAAAAAAAAAAAAAAAAAAAAAAGAGCCTAGAGATCATCTTTCAAGAAATTATCAAGGAAACATTTTCTAATATTCTAGAAACAGAGGGTAATATATAAACACAAAGAATCCATTAATCACCTCTTGAAAGCAGTCCCAAAAGGAAAAAAAAATCCAGAAATATTATAGCTAAATTCCAGATCTTTTAGGTCTAGGAGAAAATATTGCAAGAAGTCAGAAAGAAAAAAATCAAGTATCGTGAAGCCATATTCAAGATAACACAAGTTTTATTAATTCCTATTTTAAGGGTCAGAGGGACTGGGATAATCTGAAGGGAAAAGAAATCAGGCTTACAACTAAGAATCATCTGCCTAGCAAAACTGAGTATAATCCTCCAGGGGGAAAGTGGATTTTCAATAAAACAAAGGCGTTTCAGGTGTTCTTGATAAAAAGACCAGAGTTGAATAGAAAATTTCATTTTCAAATACAAGACTCCCAAGAAGTATAAAAAGGAAAATCATAAAGCCCAATAAGATTACATTGTTTATATAACTACATGGGAAGATGATGCTTGAAATTAATGAGAACTTCCTAATTATTAAGACAGAGTATACACATACACACATATAGATATAGATGTAGATATAGATATATAAACAGAAGTATAGTTGTGAGTTCAATGTGAAGAAATGATATCTAGAAAATAAAATTAAGGGGTGAGAGAGGGATGTACTTGGACAAAAGGAAAGGGAAAAGTACAATGGAATAAATTTTCACATGTAAAAGAGGCAAGAAAGAGAAAGTAAGGAGAGGTTAATGAACTCATCAGAACTGATTCGAAAATAAATAGTATACACACTTAATTGGGTATAGAAATCTATCTTACTCAAATGTTAAAGTGAAGGGAATAAGAGAGGAGGTTGTAATTGGAAAGAGGGAAGATTGGGGGAAGAGCTAGACAGAAGCAAAACATTATTGAGAAGGGAAAGATGAAAGCAGAGAGAGAAAAGAATATATAGGAAGAATAGGTTGGAGGGAAATAAAGTTAACAACTATAATTGTGAAAAATTTTGAAGAAAATTTATCTGTTAAAGACTTCATTTCTCAAACATATAAATAGATGAAAATTTTATTTTCTAGATATCATTTCTTCACATTGAACTCATAACTATACTTCTGTTTATATATCTATATCTACATCTATATCTCTATATCTAAAAATAAGTCATGCTCCAATTAATAAATGAAAAAAAATGAAGTTTTCAAAAAGTATATTAAAGATATTTTGTCATACCAAAAATTCTGTAACACTATTAATTGGAGACTTACAAACTCAAACAATTCTAATGTATTAATTGATATCTATTATGTTGGCAAATAGGACAGAAAAGGTAAATGACAAATAGGGAAGGGGATGTGTAAAAATAAGACATTAATTTTGGCAGAGGTGGGAACTGACTCAACTATTCAGCAAAGCAATTTGGAACTATGGCCAAAGGGCTGTTAGATCTATATCTCAAAGAGATAAAAACAAAAACAAAAAGAAAAGGGCCTATAGTATAAAAATATTTATAGCAGCTTTTTTTTGTGGTAAATAATTGGAAATTGAGGGGATACCAATAAATTAGGGAATTGTTGAACAAGTTGTGGTATGTAATTTTGATGGAATATTATTTCTGCTATAACAAATTACGAGTAGAATACTCTCAAAAAAACCTTGAAAAGATTTTCATCTGTCGATGCAAAATGAAATAGTGTGTACAAAGTAAGAGCAACATTGTCTGTTGATCAGCTAAGAATGATTTAGCTGTTCTCAGCAATTCATTCATCCAAAACAAATTGGAAAGACTTATGATGAAAAAGTGTTCTGTGTTCACAGAGAAAAAAAAAAAAACAAACTGATAGTATCTGAATACAGATTGAAACATACTTTTTAAATTTTTATTTTTCTTAAGAGTTTTTTGTCCTTGTTTTCTTCCATAATATAATTTATGGAGAATTTTTGTATGACTCCACATTTATAACAGATTGAATTGATTGCCTTCTGGATAAGAGGGTATGGAGAGGGAGGAAGGGAGAGAATTTGGAACCCAAAGTTTCAAAAAATGATTATTAAAAATGTTTTTACATTTAACTGGGGAAAAATAAAATACTAAAAAAAATCTTAAAAACTTTACAAAATAATTGGCAATATTAATAGCCTCGTTGTTCTAGGACAATGATACACAGCAGCTAGTTTAAAAGTAACTCTGTAGTGAAGAAAGAATGAAAAAAGTAGGTAAATGACTTGCATCTTACAGCAACTTTTTAGGGCTCCCTGAAAACCAGAAATCCCCTGTGACTTCCCCAGTTCAGAGACTTTCTATTTCTCCCTGTTAACTCTTCTTGTCTGAAAGCAGATTCCCAAATACAAGTGTTCAAAGAAAAAAAATGAGGAAGAGTGTAGGGAAAGATGAATTATGTTCCAGTTAAAAAAAAATTAGTAGTGGTATAATTTTAGAAAAGTTTTCTTACATCTGTTTCCCCCACTTTCCTGATATGTAAAGAGAAAAGTAATAATCCCAGGGCAGGATTGTTGTGAGATCAAATTATAATGAGTATAAAATGTTTAATAAAGTGAATAGCATATGCTGAGTACTACATTATTTCTTTGATTGAATGTAATTGTTTCATACTTGATGACACTTATTTCATTTGAAATTTTTTTTCTTTTTTATTGTTTTTAAAATGAGCAATATTTAATTTTTATAGAGATTTTTAAA
Organism: Antechinus flavipes; assembly: GCF_016432865.1. NCBI lineage: Eukaryota > Metazoa > Chordata > Mammalia > Dasyuromorphia > Dasyuridae > Antechinus > Antechinus flavipes. The sequence continues at coordinate 522,949,116 of NC_067398.1, read as the reverse complement.
AATCTATTTAGGCTAAATAGAAATACTTTATAGGAGTAAATTTTCATAATATTGACAATACAAATAGTTTGGCACTTACCCATTGAATATCCTACAATATAGCCTTACAAATATTTGTACATCATATTTTTGAGCTTATGATCACACTTTGTGTGAAAATAATTTAGCTAAAAATATCGAGGTAAGTCCTCAATTATGTTGAGTGAAAATTAAAATTTATTTTTATCATAGAGTATTCTAGAATATAATGATTATGATTCTTCATGTTTAAACTACTACTATAGAATAAATATTTGTTTACAGATAGCACATTTAGACCCATTTCCAAACTATAACACACTCCTTTATTAGTTTTATTTTACCTTTTTATATTCGCATTTTTCATTATTCTTGGATTAGTAGTGTGGCTATATGACATGGAATCTTAAAACTGGAGAATAAGTCCCAGAATTAGGAAGTTCTGAATAGTGCCTTCCTAGATGGATTCTGTCTCCAGTGCCCAATCCTGTGTCTATCTTCCATGTGTTTTTTTTTTTTGTTGTTGTTGTTGCTGTTGTTGTTGTTGTTGTTGTTTCAAATTGGTGATCCAAAATTTATTAGCTACGTGACCTTAGGAAAATTAGTTAACCTTTCCATATCTCAGATTCCTTCCCTTTAAAACCTTCAGAGCTTTTCATTTTCATTTTTATTTTTTTATAACTTTTTTATTGACAGAGACCATGCCTGGGTAATTTTTTTACATTATCCCTTGCACTCACTTCTATTCCGACTTTTCCCCTCCCCCCCTTCACCCCCTCCCCCAGATGGCAAGCAGTCCTATACAAGTTAAATATTTTGCAGTGTATCTTAGACACAATATATGTGTGCAGAACCGAACAGTTCTCTTGTTGCACAGGGAGAATTGGATTCAGAAGGTAAAAATAACCTGGGAAGAAAAACAAAAATGCCAACAATTTACAATCATTTACAAGCATTCTTTCTTTGAGTGTATCTTCTTCTGTCCATCTTCGATCAAATAAAACTGAGTTAGATCTTCTCTTTGTCAAAGAAATCCACTTCCAACAGAATACATCATCATACAGTATCGTTGTTGAGGTGTATAATGATCTCCTGATTCTTCTCATTTCACTTAGCATCAGTTCATGTAAGTCTCCCCAGTCCTCTCTGTATTCATCCTGCTGGTCATTTCTTATAGAACAATAATATTCCATAACATTCATATACCACAATTTACCCAGCCATTCTCCAATTGATAGGCATCCATTCATTTTCCAGCTTCTAGCCACTACAAACAGGGCTGCCACAAACATTTTGGCACATACAGGTCCCTTTCCCTTCTTTAGTATTTCTTTGGGATATAAGCCCAATAGAAACACTGCTGGATCAAAGGGTATGCACAATTTGATAACTTTTTGGGCATAATTCCAGATTGCTCTCCAGAATGGTTGGATTTGTTCACAACTCCACCAACAATGCATCAGTGTCCCAGTTTTCCCACATCCCCTCCAACACTCAGCATTATCTTTTCCTATCATTCTAGCCAATCTGACAGGTATGTAGTGGTATCTCAGAGTTGTCTTAATTTGCATTTCTCTGATTAATAATGATTTGGAGCATATTTTCATATGTCTATAAATAGTTTCAATTTATTCATCTGAGAATTGTCTGTTCATATCCTTTCACCATTTATCTATTGGAGAATGGTTTGATTTCTTATAGATTAGAGTCAATTCTCTATATATTTTGGAAATGAGGCCTTTATCAGAACCTTTGATTGTAAAAAAGTTTTCCCAGTTTATTGTTTCCCTTCTAATCTTGTCTGCATTTGTTTTGTTTGTACAAAAACTTTTCAATTTGATATAATCAAAATTTTCTATTTTGTAGTCAATAATGATCTATAGTTCTTCTTTGATCATAAATTCCTTCCTCTTCCACAGGTCTGAGAGTAAAGTATCCTATGTTCTTCTAATTTATTTATAATCTCATTCTTTATTCCTAGGTCATGAACCCATTTTAACCTTATCTTGGTGTATGATGTTAAATGTGGATCAATACCTAGTTTCTGCCATACTGGTTTCCAATTTTCCCAGCAATTTTTGTCAAACAGTGAGTTCTTATCCCAAAAGCTGGGGTCTTCAGGTTTGTCAAACACTAGATAATTAAAGTTACTAGCTGTTTTGTCCTTTGAACCTAACCTATTCCACTGATCAACTAGTCTATTTCTTAGCCAATACCAAATGGTTTTGGTAACCTCTGCTTCATAATTTAATTTAAGATCTGGTACAGCTAGGCCACCTTTACTTGATTTTTTTTTTCATTAATCCCCTTGAAATTCTTGACCTTTTGCTTTTCCATATGAATTTTGTTGTTATTTTTTCTAGGTCATTAAAATAGTTTTTTGGGAGTCTGATTGGTATAGTGCTAAACAAATAGATTAGTTTAGGTAGTATTGTCATCTTTATTATATTTGCTCGTCCTATCCAAGAGCATTTAATATTTTTCCAATTGGCTAGATCTGATTTTATTTGTGTGGAAAGTGTTTTGTAGTTTTGTTCATATAGTTTCTGATTTTCCCTTGGCAAATAGATTCCTAAATATTTTATACTATCGGTACTTACTTTAAATGGAATTTCTCTTTGTAACTCTAACTGTTGGATTTTGTAAGAATGCTGATGACTTATGTGGGTTTTGTATCCTGTAACTTTGCTAAAAATATGAGTTGAAATCAAGGTTATACTGCTTGAATTTTTTTTTTTTTTCATTTTGAGGTATTGGTTAATCACAAATATATTTTTGAATTTTATTGTCTAATTTTCCTTCCCTTTTCCCTCTCCTTAGTAATCATTTTACCATTTAAATGAAAATATGACATTTCTAACCATATAACTCAGGAATCATAATATCATTCATGAGTCATCATTGGCACTGTGGAACTTTGGCCAATTTTTTTCTCTTTACATTGAACAGTCTTAATACCAATAAATAAAGGATGCTAAACAAACAAACAAAAAAAATCCTGAACACTAACAACTAAGGTCTTCTGAAATATAATCTAGAGTTATGCAATTGCCTATTGAATTAAAATAAAGTTAAGAATTGATTCAGAAAATATGAGGAAATGAAGAATTTGAAAATATTATTATTTGAGATAGTTTTGGTTGTTAGGATAGGATCAATTCACCAAAAAAATTATCTCTGAGAACATGTCTAAAAATTGTTGAAGCTATTTGCATAAATCTTGAGACTCAGGGTGCTATTAATGGTTTGATGGTAATCCAGTTATAAGTGCCTTACTATTAAACTACTTAGACCACATGAAAGGAGTTCTTGAACTTGACTGTGGCTGGCTTAGGGTTTTTGCATTGAAAGAAATGGAATTAGCTTCTATGTTGAAGATAATATTCACAGGATTATATAGAAATAACTATTTTGAAACAGCAGCCTTATACCTTGCTTTGGAATTATGGAGTTGTGGAATGACAGTTGTCCTTAGAGATTGTGTTATTCCAATTTTGATTAATAAAAATAGCCTTTTTAAAAGTTTCTATTATATGTCAGCTTCTATGTCAAGCATTTTAAATAATAGTATCTCATTTGATCCTCAGAACAACTCTGGGAGGTTGGTGCTATTATTATTAGCATTTGTTCTTGTTGTTGTTTAGTTGTGCCTGATTCTTTGCAGCCTCATTTGGGGTTTTCTTGACAAAGATACTGGAAAGTCTTACTAAATTTTTCTCCAGCTTATTTTACAGATGAGGAAACTGAGGCAAACATGGTTAAGTGACTTGCCCAGGATCATCTACCTAGTAAGTGCCTATGCCTGGGTTTGAGTGCAGATTACTATGATTTTCTATTCCCTGCACTTATTCGCTGTGTAAATGTATTGCTGATTAAATAGAATAGGACTTACCACTTTGGTTAGGGTAAATTGGTTAAAATTCAGCTCATTTTAAGATAAGGATACAAATATTCATAGTGGGAAATTTAGATATGCTATAATTACAGACTTAGATCACCATTAGCCATGTACCACATTTGGTCTTTTGGGAAACTAAGAAACATGCAAACGATTCAGAGTATATCTATAACCATTCCTAGAAAAATAACTTTCATGAGATATTAATTTTGAATCAATAGAATCACCATTACTATTTTTAATCTTATTTCTATTTGTAAGATACAGACTTTTGCTACTTGAAAGTATGGGAAAAACAAATTTCTGTAGTAAAAAATATGTCATTATTCAAAAAGATATCAAAGATTCAGTTCACAGCATATTTTTTGTTTGATTCTAGAAGAGAGGTGGGCTTTAGTGAATTATGGCTATGTCAATCAGTCTTGATTAAAGCTTCTAAAAGCTTTGTTTGTTTTTACTGTGAATCCTGTTTTCCAACTCTTGGCTCTAGATTTGATGACAAAATTCCATAAAAAATATTGTAACATACATTGTACTCCTTATAATACAAAGAAAAAGACAAAAATAAAGATTCAATTATGTAATAGATTTTGTATTTGGAGATCTTTACTTGATGTGATTCATTTATGTTACTATAGAATCATATTTAATAGAAATTAACCTTGTCATATTTACTTTATAAAATTCTTTTAAAATTCCAATTCATGAACTTTATATTTATATTATTACATATAAACACTACTCTCTCATTGAAAAATGTGCAAGAAACATTGCCGGACTTAGAGTTAGAAAAAATTTAATTGGTTAGTTTGTTTTTAAATTTTGACCACACCCCTTACTAGTTATGTATTTAGGGTCAACACTGAGCCTCAATTTGCTCTTTTATAAAATGAGAATCTCTGTTGTACCAGCTATCTTAGGAAAATCATTTTTCTGGTAAAAGTATTTAAATACACACTCACATATCAGCACAATATTATTTTTAAAATATATTTTGTGAAGAAAATAAACTTTGATGGACCTTATATCTGTCATTGAGTATTTGAAGGAAGAGGGATTAAATTTATTGAACTTGAACAGGGAGCAACAGAGGAAAGGTACACATAGGAAGACTTTTGTCAAAATATAAAAAAAAAAGATTGAAATTCATTGTTAAATTAAATAAAAATATTAAAAGTTAATGTGGCCTGAAAAAAAGATAAATTATCTTTGGAATACTGCTTTGACCTTAATTGAAAATCTTAAGCTAAGGCTCTGATTGTTATAAAGGGAATTTCTTTCTGCAACAAGTTGAATAAAATTATCTCTGATGTTATGTACATGTCAGGTTCTGATTAATTCAATTAAAGTAAAAGATAACTCATGCACATGTATAAGTATTGTGTACACCTTCTATATATACAACATAATACAATTGGCCTTAAAGAATCCCAAAGGTTCTAAGAAAAAGAAAAATTTTAAGAACAGCCAGATAAGGAACTGTGAGGAGAAAGAGGAAGAAAAGGGGGAGAATACTGTAAAAATTTTGGAAAAGCATGGAGAGTTGAGTGAATTTAAAGGGTTTGATGATTCACATTCTCCCAGCTCAGCTTCACCTCTTCCTACACCCTAGCATGCTCTTGGCGCTCCCCCATCAACTTCACCTTCCTGGGTAGAAGGAGGAGGATGAGTGGGAAGGGCAGTGATACCACCAGCACCTTCCCTCCAGAACTACCCCCCCCCCCCAATGACTCAATTGCAAAAGGTTCTACTTAAAGCCAAAGAGGAAGGGCAGAATACAGCTGATTTGAGAATAGAAATGTATCCTGTGATTGAACAGCTTAACTCTTCAGGTCAAGAAAAAAAGAAGATACACTCATTTTAATCTAGAAATTATCAAAGATCTGAAAAAGGATTGTATTCTTTATGGGTCTACATTGTCTTATGTTATGATGTTATTAGAGAATTTGGCTTTTGAAATTTTAACCCCTAATTGTTGGAAATCTATAGTAATAACATGTTTAGAACTTGGACAAAACTTATTGTGGATTTCTGAATATAGTGAACTCTGTAGGATACAAGCCCAACCAAATAGGCAATCACCTTAGAGATAATCCAGTTTAATGTTCTACTTGCTTTTATTCTTTGTTGTTCTCATGTAGATATTCTATAAATCAATTAGAAATTGCTCATGGAGCAACTGAAATTTCTCTGGAGAAAAGTTTCTAATATTATCAATGATACATTAAATTTATATTTAAATAGATTCAGCATAAAGAATACTTATTTTCTAATAGCCTGGTATAAAGTATTATGAACTTATCTCCTGGAATGCATATTTGTCATTTCATCCTGTCAATTAATGTGAACATTTACAGATTTTATTCTAGGAAAATGGTTTTAAAAAAAGGTTTAAAATTTCTGAAATATATACAGTGAAGATAAGAATTAATTATGGGATTTGTCTAGGTTCAAATACTGGACAATAGTAAAATTTATGTCATGAGCTAATGTTAAGACTAATACAAGTTAGCAGAATAATTAACATTTTAAAAAATATGACAAAGAAACTGTTAGGTTAGTTATTTTATTCCAAATTATATCAAATTTATTAATAAAACAGGAGCACTATTGATCTCTTTAATTAAAGTACTAAGTTCTTAAAATTCAGTTGGCTTGAGATTAATAATCATTATTATACATGAACTCTGGCACATTCAGAATTTCAATGTTAATGTAATTAAACACGCATCAGAAACATATAAATTCTCTGTAATAGTTCATACTGTCATCTTTGGAATGTAATAAAAAGAAATATTCCTTGATTGTTGAATGCAAATTTCAAAAGCAATGACAAAGACTTCAAACCTCATTATTACAATTATTCTTAATTAATTTCTCATAGTACCTTATTCTCGTATTTGAGCATTTAAAAGTGATTTCACAATGATTATTACTGAACATGCATATTTTTCACTAGTGCCAATTTTAAATTATATAAATCAAATTTTTTGTCAGAGTTTATTTTCAATATTAAAAGTTTCAGGCTAGCATGAGAGAACTCTTTTTATGCTCAATGAGAAATAATATTCTCTGAAAATCTAATGAGATGGATAACCTAGTCAGGTATTTATAAAGTGCTTTGTATTGCTTCAAGGTTGCTTTGAGAGAACTGCATGTTTTTCCATGACTCCCTTACTCCTTGAAATATCTTGAAACTGAGATTACTCAAAAAAAGATAAAAGCATAAATGCATTTGTTTTTTTCTTTATTTTATGACTTTTTCATAGGAAAATATATTAATAACAAAATATAAGGAGACAAAAGATCATTAGTAAGTAGATCCCAAGCAAAGAAGAAAAGGAAAAGAATCAAGAAATTAACAGAAAATTCTCTTTCTTCTGTTAGTGTTTATATCCATTAATCACAAAAACAAATAAAAAGACATTTAATGATGAATTTTAGAAAACAATACCAATTTTATCATGCCACATCCCTCTCAGAAATGACCTACATAGTGTAAAAATATTTCAGGAAAGAATAAGTTTATATGACATAATGTAATTTAGGCTTTACCTATCAATAACTACAGAACTGCTTAGAGAAGAACAATCACACTCATTTAAAAAGTAATTATTACTTTATCTTTTGTAATGAGAAATGATGAGACAATATGAGATAAACTTGATTTAAGGACAATTAAATGAACACAAGGATTCAAATGAACCATCTAGAAAAGTGAAATTGAGTTCTTAAACAAATTTCCTTTAAAAGTAATCTTTAAAATAAGCAAAAAGTTGTGTAAATTCTGGGAATATTGAAAATAAATTGTATATAAACATACTTTTACATGTAATTAGCTGATTTGGATTTAAATGATCACTTGATTGAATAGTCATTTATAATATCTCCTTTGATGTCATGTATCTAGCAGAGGAGGCAAGACATTTATTCTTTCCAAACACAATATTATGGAGATGGTGAAAGGAATTGTAATATAAATAGCCAAAATTGGTACAAGGATGGGGAGTAATGAGACACCAACCAGTCAATGCAGAGTCAGAGACTGTGAACAGAAAGACATTATATTTTGTTGTAGATAAATCTTCAGACTTCTCCCATTTCTACTTGAATTATATGTTAATTTTTAAAATTAAAATTTAATTTCATTTTATTGATGCATTTGTGCTTATATCACAAGCTTTTCTGAGCATGTAATTGTTCTACTCATATGATCAGAAGATCTTCTCCAAGTTGTTTTTTTTTTTTTTTTTCTGTTAAAAAATTCTACTTTCTGATAATATTGGAGGGGATGTAGGAAAACTGGGACGCTAATACATTGTTAGTTGAATTGTGAACTAATCCATCTACTCTGGAGAGCAATATGGAACTCTGGCCAAAGGACAATCAAACTGTGCATACGCTTTGATCTAGCAGTATCTCTACTAGGCCTATAGCCCAAAGAGATTATAAAAGGGGAAGATAATCTGCATGTGAAAAAGTGTATGTAGAAGCCCATTTTGTACGGGCAAGGGACCAGAGACTGAATGGATAACCATCAGTTGGAGAATGGCTGAATAAGTTATATTATATGAATGTTATGGAGTATTATACTTCTCTTTTTTAATAACTTTTTATTAACAGAACCCATGCCAGGGTAATCTTTTACAACATTATCCCTTGCACTCACTTCTGTTCCGATTTTTCCACTCTCTCCCTTCACCCCTCCCCCAGATGGCAAGCAGTCCTATACATGTTAAATAGATTACAGTATATCCTAGATGCAATATATGTGTGCAGAACCGAACAGTTCTCTTGTTGTACAGGGAGAAGTGGATTCAGAAGATATAAATAACTCAGGAAGAAAAACAAAAATGCAAACAGTTTATATTCATTTCCCAGTGTTTTATCTTTGGGTGTACCTGCTTCTGTCCATCATTGATCAATTGAAACTGAGTTAGATCTCTTTGTCGAAGAAGTCCACTTCCATCAGAATACATCCTCATACAGTATCATTGTGGAGATATATAATGATCTCCTGGTTCAGCTCATTTCACTTAGTATCAGTTAATGTAAGTCTTGCCAGTCCTCTCTGTATTCATCCTGGTGGTCATTTCTTACAGAACAATAATATTTCATAACGTTCATATACCACAATTTACTCAACCATTCTCCAATTGATGGGCATCCATTCATTTTCCAGCTTCTAGCCACTACAAACAGGCCTGCCACAAACATTTTGGCACATACAGGTCCCTTTTCTTTCTTTAGTATTTTTTTGGGTATAAACTCAGTAGAAACACTGCTGGATCAAAGGATATGCACAGTTTAATAACTTTTTAAAGCATAGTTCCAAATTGCTCTCCAGAATGGCTGTGTTCACAATTCCACCAACAATGTATCAGTGTCCCTATTTTCCCACATCGCCTCCAAAATTCCGCATTATCTTTCCCTGTCATTCTAGCCAATCTGACAGGTGTGTAGTGGTATTTCAGAGTTGTCATAATTTGCATTTGTCTGATTAATAATGATTTGGAGCATATTTTCACTAGAAATAGTTTTAATTTCTTCATCTGAGAATTGTCTGTTCATATCCTTTGACCATTTAGCAAGTGGAAAATGGTTTGATTTCTTATAAATTAGAGTCAATTCTCTATATATTTTGGAAATGAGGCCTTTAACAGAACCTTTGACTGTAAAAATGTTTTCCCAGTTTATTGTTTCCCTTCTAATCTTGTCTGCATTAGTTTTGTTTGTACAAAAACTTTTCAATTTGATAAAATAAAAATTTTCTATTTTGTAGTCAATAATCTCTAGTTCTTCTTTGGTCATAAATTCCTTCATCTTCCACAGGTCTGAGAGATAAACTATCCTATGCTCTTCCAATTTGTTTATAATCTCATTCTTTATGCCTAGGTCATGAACCCATTTTGATCTTATCTTGGTATACAATGTTAAGTGTGGAACAATGCCTAGTTTCTGCCATACTAATTTCCAATTTTCCCAGCAATTTTTGTCAAATAATGCATTCTTATCCCCAAAATTGGGGTCTTTGGTTTTGTCAGACACTAGATTATTAAAGTTATTGGCTGTTTTGTCTTTTGAACCTAACCTATTCCATTGATCAACTAGTCTATTTCTTAGCCAATACCAGATGGTTTTAGTAACTGCTGCTTTATAATATAATTTTAGATCTGGTACAGCTAGGCCACCTTCATTTGATTTTTTTTTTTATTAATTCCCTTGAAATTCTTGACCTTTTGTTTTTCCATATGAACTTTGTTCTTATTTTTTCTAGGTCATCAAAACAGTTTTTTTGGGGAGTCTGATTGGTATAGCGCTAAATAAATAGATTGGTTTAGGTAGTATGGCCATCTTTATTATATTTGCTGGCCCAGTCCAAGAGCATTTAATATTTTTCCAGTTGGTTAGATCAGACTTAATTTGTGTGGAAAGTGTTTTGTATTTTTGCTCATAAAGTTTCTGATTTTCCCTTGGCAGATAGATTCCTAAATATTTCATACAATCAGTAGTTACTTTAAATGGAATTTCTCTTTGTAACTCTAACTGTTGGGTTTTGTTAGTGATATATAAGAATGCTGATGACTTATGTGGGTTTATTTTGTATCCTGCAACTATGCTAAAGGTGTGGATTGTTTCTAATAACTTTTTAGTAGAATCTCTGGGGTCCTCTAAGTATATCATCATATCATCAGCAAAGAGTGATAATTTGGTTTCCTCATTGCCTATTCTTATTCCTTTAATATTTTTCTCAACTCTTATTGCCAAAGCTAGCATTTCTAATACAATATTAAATAGTAATGGTGATGGTGGGCAACCTTGTTTTACTCCTGATCTTACTGGGAATGGTTGCAGTTTGTCCCCATTACATATGATGCTTACTGCTGGTTTTAAATAGATGCTACTGATTATTTTAAGGAAAAGTCCATTTATTCCTATACTCTCAAGAGTTTTTAATAGGAATGGATGTTTGATTTTATCAAATGCTTTTTCTGCATCTATTGAGATGATCGGATAGTTTTTGTTAATTTGATTATTAATATGGCCAATTATATTGATAGTTTTCCTAATATTGAACCAGCCCTGAATTCCTGGAATAAATGCTACTTGATCATGATTTATTTATCCTGGGGATGATTTTCTATAGTCCTTTTGCTAATATCTTATATAAGATTTTAGCATCAATATGAATTAGGGAGATTGGTCTACAATTTTCTTTCTCTGTTTTCAACCTACCTGGTTTAGGTATCAGTACCATGTCTATGTCATAAAAGGAATTTGGTAGAACTCCTTCATTACCTATTTTTTTCAAATAGTTTTTAAAGCATTGGGGCTAATTGTTCTTTAAATGTTTGGTAGAATTCACATGTAAATCCATGTGGTCCTGGGGATTTTTTTTTAGGGAGTTTATTAATAGCTTATTCTATTTCTGCTTTTGAAATGGGACTATTTAAGCAATTTACTTCCTCCTCTGATAATCTGGGGAGCCTACTTTTTGGAGGTAGTCATCCATTTCACTTAGGTTATCAAATTTATTGGCATAAAGTTGGACAGAGTAATCCCCTAGTACTTCTTTAATTTCCTCTTCATTGGTGAAAAGTTCTCCTGTTTCATTTTTAAGACTAATAATTTGATTTTCCTCTCTCCTTTTTCTAATCAGATTTACCAAAGGTTTATCAATTTTATTGGTTTTTTCATAAAGCCAACTCTTAGTTTTATTTATTAGTTCAATAATTTTTTTTTTACTTTCTATATTATTAATTTCTCCTTTTAATTTTAGAATTTCAAGTTTAGTAATTGATTGGGATTTTTTAATTTGGTCTTTTTATAGCTTTTTAAATTGCAAGCCCAATTCATTGATTTTCTCTTTCTCTATTTTATTCAAATAAGCCTCTAAGGATATAAAATTTCCCCTTATTACCGCTTTCGCTACATCCCACAAATTTTGTTATGATGTCTCACCATTGTCATTATCTTGAGTGAAATTATTAATTGTGTCTAATTTGCTGTTTCACTCAATCATTCTTTAAGATGAGATTATTGAGTTTCCAATTGAGTATTATAGTTCTATAAGAAATGAGCAGCAGTATGATTTCAGAAAAGTCTGTAGAGACATACATGAACTTATGCCAAGTGAACTGAGTAAAACCAAGAGAACATTAGACACAGCAATAAAAATGTTATACAATCATCAGTTCTGGATAGAAGTAGTTCTTTTCAACAATAAGGGGATTCAGGCCAATTGCAATAGACTTGTGATGGAGAGAGCCATCTTCATCCAGAAAGAGAACTGTGGAGATGGAATGTGGATCACAAGATACTATTTTCACTTTTTTTGGTATTTGATTGCATTTGGTTTTCTTTTTCATTTTCTTTCCATTTTGATCTGATTTTTCTTATGCAGAATGATAATTGTGGAAATTGTGGAGAATTTTACCTGTTTAATATATATTGGATTACATGCTGTCTAGAGGAGGGAATGAGAGTAAATGAGGGACAAAAACTTGGAACACAAGGTTTTGCAAAGGTAAATGTTGAAAATTAACTGTATATATTTTGAAAATAAAAAGGTATAGAAAAAAACAATTCCGTCTTCCTTTTTTTCCTCCTTCCCTCCACTATTACTTCATCACTCCATCCTTCCTTCCTTCCTTCCTTCCTTCTTTCCTTCCTTTTTTTTTTACATTTCTTTCTTCCTGTCTTTTTTTTTTACATTTCTTCCTTCTTTTATCTTATTTTCTATCAAGTTTTGCTGTTCACTATCCTAGCTATATATATATATATATGTATGTATGTATGTATAAAATTTGGCAAATGGATGTGATCCATTATAAATTTTTTGGTCATCTGTCTTTTATTCATGTTGTAGTAGACACCTTTTCAGGATTCACTTGCAATACCAGCAGCAAAAGAGACAGCCCACATGGTCACTGAATTCCTTATACAAGCATTTGCAATTATGGGTGTGCCACAAGCAATAAAAACAGATAATGGCCCTGCATATACTTCTAAACATTTTGCACAGTTTTGTGCACAGTTATAAGATTTTACACACTACTGGCATACCCTTTAGTCCTCAAGGATAGGCAATATTAGAGAGGAGAAACAGAGACATTAAGACACTCCTCCAAAAAGAAAAGAAAGGGGAAACCACAGGTAACCCGAGAGAATTTCTAAATCTAGCTCTTTATACTATTAACTTTTTGATTTTTGACAAAGATGCACTGCCTCCGGCAGACAGGTTTTATAACCCAACAGAAGGGCTGTGTCCAGTGCAAGCAGCTCCACTATCTTTAGATAATTGCTAGGTGATGTGGAGAGACCCAGAAAGTGGTGAATGGAACTGACCAGATAGGTTCACTGCTTGGGGGAGGGGGTTTGCTTCTATCTCTAAAGAGGGAGAAGGAATTAGATGGGTGCCAATGAGCCATATTCACCTTGTCCATTGGAGACAAGTGGAGCAGATCCTTGAAATGAAGAAGATCCAAGAAACATTGGATGGTTCCATTGCTGATTGTGCCCACCACTAAAAGAGCATGACAGTTATGGCAATTGACTCATGGACATCAAAAATTGTTAATCAGACTGATTCAGGACCTCAAAACCCTCAGGAATCATTGGATTCTCTGAGACATGATACAACTGTTGTAGCATTTGAAAACCTTCAGGAATCATTGGATTCTCTGAGACATGTTAAGACTGTTGCAAGACTTCAAAAACTTGCAAGGATCATTGGATTCCCTGACATGTGAAGTAATGGACAATAGATTGATTTTGGACTAACTCATGGTTGCTAAAGGAAGCATATGTGTGATTGTTATTTATATATCCTCCTTCTAGGACTTCCGGAAATTTTTTACAATACCATGTTGATTCATATTGTTTGTTATATCACTACTTACATGTACAATTCATGTTTGTTACAACACATTGAGCCTGCACCAGCTATGGGGAGAGTCATAAATGCTAGCCTGTGCTTTATTGCTATGTATTTGTGTAAAACCTCTCATGCTGATGGATTTGTGCATACCTGTTTCTAGTTAGCCCCTTCAGCCCATAAACCCACTAACAATATCTGGCTAGACTCCCCACTTCCTTTTGGTGTTTTTCATCTCTCTTACTAAGAAGTCAGGAAGGGTGTGAACATCTCCTTTTTAGTGCTTTCACCTCTCTTCCTAAGAAGTTGGGGGTGTGTGTGTGTGACTTCCTTTTTGGTGTTTTCACCTCTTTTCCTGAGAAGCCAGGGATGGTATGACCACCTGTGTTCTAAAACAAAAGAAACGGGAGCTATAAAGGGGCTGAAACTATGAAAAGGTGTACTGAATAGGATAACTGAGCATTACGGCTAATTACCTATTCAATATGAGACAATGACTGTATTAGCATACATTTTGGATAAATGGCTCTTCTTACCATTGGTGCTGGCTCAATGTTTGATGTTAAGATAATCACAGGCAAGGATTAGAGGGTAGGGTGAGAGAGGCAAGAGTTTACTTGGTGGCAGGACCAGGAAGAGAAAAGTGGAGATTCTGGACTCCAGAATCAAGAAGAGATCTTTGCCAAAACTCCTGGCAATTTGCCCCCTTCTTTCATTCCTCCCCCTAAAAACCAAGGCTTTTATTTATCCTGACTGGATGATCCTGAGGCCTCCAGGGAGCTAGCTTGGATTTAAAAGGTCTTGAGTGCTAATTCCATTAGATTTTGCCATACTGCTAAGATTTTCCATTCTAAGTCTAGGACTAGTAATTGATCATGTCATTAATGAGTGAGGAAAACCCTAGTTGCTTAAGTTTGGAGCTATTCATCCCCACAATACTTGCTTTGTGTAGATTACTTTGATCATAGCGGCTCCCAAATTTATCTCTCAAAACACAGAGAAAGTTTTTATTTTGGAGGAATTATACACATGGATGAAGTCAGAAATCTTGGAAATATGGACACTTTTATCCAAATGAAATGAATAGGTAGTATATTGATCAAAACTATTTCTTTCCCTTCAGTTACAGTTACAATGGAATGATCCTCCTTTACTCACCTCTAATGAATCCACATTAGAACTGTTTATGAACACCAATTATTTGAGCAATTTACATAATTAACCAATCAATCCAATCAAGGGGCTAATCAATTGGGTAAATCAAGTGATTTCATTATTTTAAATTATTTATTTTAACAAATTAAAAAAAAATTCTGAGTTTCAAATTCTCTCTCTTCCTTCTTTACCCACCTGTTTTGTGATTTTAGGGAAAGGTTCAGATTCGCTCCTTCAAAATGATGCTCTCGGACTCAATTAAAGTGAAAGTAAAATTTAATTATACAATGCACGGAATAGATCGCTTGCAATAACAACTAATACAGCAAATAACACATAACAGACAAAAGACAAAGAATAATAAGAATTATGATTAGAATAGCAGAAAAAGAGAATACATTACATCATATCACCGGTCGAGGGAACTTCACCTCTAATTTACGGCTGGGAGGCCCCGGTATTTCAGCCTGTGAGTCTCAATCGGGAAAGTCCTAGGCAGATAGTCATCTCCATAGGTGAGGCTTCAAAGTGGAGAATGCTTTGCCCACTCTTTATAGGAGTCCAAACAAAGAAGGCTTTGGGCCAAATGAAGACCTCATCTAAGACAAGGACGTACCAACTAGAGCTCCAGGTGGTTATAATCAAATGTTGCATTGATAAGGGGGCCAGTCCTTATCAACAGCAACAGTTCCAAGGAGTGGCACGTTCCTGGAATCATATAATTGGAGCTAAAACACAGGTGGTCATGCCTGTCTTATAGATTAAAAAGGAAAGAGTTGAAATATATGTTCTTATGGGTCAAGGAACGGTCAGGTTTTCATAGGAGAAGGAGTTAAAATATATGCTCTTGGAATGAGAGAGCAGTCAAGTCCTCACAGGGGGAGTCACATCCTACCTCGATTGGGTTCTCATGGTTTACATGGAGATTAGGTCCACATGGGGAAAGTCACATTCTTACAATGATTTGAAATGAACTTACTAATAAAATGGAGATTCCCTATTCACCACCCAGAAAGCATATAGTATATCAATTACACATGTGAAATCATACACAACATTTGCATATTAAATATATTTTTAAAAAGAAAGAAAAACAATGAAAGTAAGAAAATTATACCAAAATTTGTACTCAAATGTTATCAGTATTCTCTCTGTAGAGATGGAAAGAATTTTTTTTTTAAATCCTGAATCTTTTGGAATTGTCTTGGATCATTGACTGATCAAGGTACTCAAGTTGTTCACAGTTGATCATCACTAAACTGTATGTGCAGTGATTTCATGATTCTTCTCACTTCACTTGATGTCAGTTAAACAAGTCTGACAATATCTTTTTTTCTGAAAACATCCCCTTCCTTGTCATGTACCACATGTCACAAGTTGTTTAGCAATTCTCCAACTGATAAGCATTCTCTTGATTTACAGTGTTTTATCATCACCAAAAAAGAACTGCCACAAATATGTTTGTACATCTAGGTCCTTTGCATTTTCCTTTCATTTACTTGGGATATAAACTTACTATTGATACTGCTAAATCAAATGTTACGTACAGTCTTATATGACTTTGGGCATAGTTCCAAATTACTCTACAAAATGGAAGGGTTAGTTCATTACTTGTCCAAAATTTGTATACCTATTTTTCATTCATTCCCTCCAGAATCTGCCATTTCTGATAGTTGTGAGATGCTATCTAGACTTGTTTTAATTTGCCCTTATTTAAGGAATGTATATTTAAAGCACTTATCCACATAAATATAAAGAGTTTAGATTTATTCTGAAAACTGCTTGTTTATTTCCTTTGATCATTTATCAAATAGCTGTTATTTTTACAAATTTGACTCAGTTCCCTATATATTTGAGAAATGAAGCTTTTAGCAAAGAAACTTGTTGTGATTCCTGCTCCCCAATTTACTGTTTTCATTCTGATCATTGCTATATTGATTTTGTTTCTGCAAAATCTTCTATAGCTTAATGTAATAAAAAATTACCTGTGTTTTCCCTTTTTGATCATAATTTTTTTCTTATTGATATATCTAATAGATAACTTTTCTATGTTCTCCTCTCATGCTTATTATATCACATATTATATATAAATCATTTATCCATTTTTGCTTTATTATAGTATATGCTGTCAGATATTGACTTATTTCTAGTTTTTACCAAACAGTTTTTCAAGAACTTTTGTATTTTAGGGTTTATCAAATGCTTAATTATAATCTAGGACCAGCTAACATTTTTTTCCAGTTTATTTTTTTTCCTGAAAAAAAAAAAGTGTTTTTTAATTGTGTTTGTATAATTTAAGGGTTTCTCTTGTCAGGTATACTTCCAAATTTTTAAATTGTTAGCATGCATTTTAAATTGAATTTCTTTTTTTCTCATTCTGCTGGATTTTGTTAGTAACTTAGGGAAATGTTGTTGATTTATATGGATTTATTTTATATACTGCTTTCTAAGATTCTTTAAGCATATCAGCAAATTGTCTGCAAAAGATGACAGTTTAGTTTCCTCATGATCTGTTGTATTTTATTTATTTATTTATTTTCTTTGAGAGTCCTAGAAGCACTTAGAGATTTAACTTTGAGCAACACAAAAAATATATCAAGCAGAATTTTAATCCACAATTCCCTTTTTTATAATTAGAAATTTATACTACAAAAAATCAATCCACAATAAGGATTACTCAGGATCTAGCAGCATCCACATTAAATGATCTAAGGGCCTGGAATCTGATATTCTGAAAGGCTAAGGAACTTACCCAGCCAAAATGAGCATTTTTTTCTCCCAGGGAAGAAGATGGACATTCAGTGAAATAGGAGAATTTCATCTATTTCTAATGAAAAAACTGGAACTAAACAAAAAATTTGAGCTCCAAATATAGGACTCAAGAGCAATCTAAAAATGTAAAAAGAAATCTTGGGAACTGTTATAAAGATAAATAGAGAATACATGTGTAATTTGTTCTAGAAACCAGAGGTAGAAAGGAAATTGTACCAGAAAAAGGGTAAAGTGGGGATACTACATCTCATGAAGAGGCAAAGGAAACCTATTATATCTGCGAGAAAGAATGGAAGGGAATGAAAATAGTGTGTATCTTACTCTCATCAGAATTAGCTTAGAAAAATCATAGACATATTCGATTTATGGTGAAACTTGTCACACCTCATTGAAAAGTGGGAGAGGAAAAGGGAAGGAGTAAGCTAAGTGGAAGGGAATACATGAATTATGAGAAAAAGGGGTAAGAAAAGGGGAAGAACTCTAAGGTGGGGGAGGATCCTAAAAAGGGAGGGTTATGAGAAGCAAGTGGTACTCACAAGTTTAATACTGGGGAGATGGTAAGGGGGAAGGAAAGGAGAAAAGCATAAGCAGGGATTAACAAAATGGCAAGTAATACAGAATTACTAATTTTAACCATAAATGAGAATGGAGTAAACTCCCCCATAAAGGGGAAGCAGATAGTAGACTGGATTAAAAGCCAGAATCCTACAAAATATTGTTTACAGGAAACACACCTGAAGCAGGGAAATACATACAGAATAAAGGTAAAAGGTTGGAGCAGAATTTATTATGCTTCAAGTGAAGTCAAAAAAGCAGGGGTAGCCATCCTGATCTCAGATAAAGCAAAAGCAAAAATTGATCTAATTAAAAGAGAAAAGGAAGAGTACTATATCTTGCTAAAGGGTAGCATAGATAATGAGGCAATATCGATATTAAACATATATGCACCAAGTAGGGTAGCATCTAAATTCTTAAAAGGGAAATTAAGAGAGCTGCAAGAAAAAATAGACAGCGAAACAATAATAGTGGGAGATCTCAACCTTGCACTCTCAGAATTAGATAAATCAAACCACAAAATAAATGAGAAAGAAGTCAAAGAAGTAAACAGAATACTAGAATATTAAAATATGATAGATCTTTGGAGAAAACTAAATGGGGGTGACAGAAAGGAGTACACTTTCTTCTCAGCAGTTCATGGAACCTATACAAAAATTGACCATATATTAGGAAATAAAAACCTCAACTTCAAATGCAGAAAGCCAGAAATAGTAAATGCATCCTTTTCAGGTCACGATGCGATGAAAATGACATTCAATAAAAAGCCAGGGGAAAATAGACCAAAAAATAATTGGAAACTAAATAATCTCATGCTAAAGAATGATTGGGTGAAACAACAAATTATAAACATAATTAATAACTTCACTCAAGAAAATGAGAATAATGAGACATCATACCAAAATGTGTGGGATACAGCTAAAGCAGTAATAAGGGGAAATTTTATATCTCTAGAGGCCTACTTGCATAAAATAGAGAAAGAGAAAGTCAATAAATTGGGCTTGCAACTAAAAATGCTAGTAAAGGAACAAATTAAAAACCCCTCGTCAAACACTAAACTTGAAATTCTAAAAATAAAAGGAGATAAATAGAATTGAAAGTAAAAAAAAAAAAAAAAGCAAAAACTATTAAATTAATTAATAAACTAAGAGTTGGTTCTATGAAAAAATCAACAAAATAGATAAACCCTTAGTAAATCTGATTTAAAAAAATAAAGAGGAAAATCAAATTGTTAGTCTTAAAAATGAAAAAGGAGAACTCGCCACCAATGAAGAGGAAATTAGAGCAATAATTAGGAATAACTTTGCCCAACTTTATGCCAATAAATTCAGTAACTTAAATGAAATGGAAGAATACCTTCAAAAACATAGCTTGCCCAGATTAACAGGGGAAGAAATAAATTGATTAAACAGTCGCAATTTAGAAAAATAAATAGAATAAGCTATTAATCAACTCCCTAAGAAAAACTTTACAGAACCAAATGGATTTACATATGAATTCTATGAAACATTTAAAGAACAATTAACTCCAATGCTAAATAAAGTATTTGAAAAAATAGGGATTGAAGGAATCCTACGAAATTCATTTTATGATACAGACATGGTACTGATACCTAAACCAGGTAAGTTGAAAACAGAGAAAGAAAATTATAGACCAATCTCCCTAATGAATATTGAAACTAAAATCTTAAATAAAATATTAGCAAAAAGACTACAGAAAATCATCCTCAGGATAATACACTATGATCAAGTAGGATTTATACCAGGAATGCAGAGCTGGTTCAAAATTAGGAAAATTATTAGCATAATTGACTATATCAATAACCAAATTAACAAAAACCATATGATCATCTCAATACATACAGAAAAATCATTTGATAAAATCCAACATCCATTCCTAATAAAAACACTTGAGAGTATAGGAATAAATGGACTTTTCCTTAAAATAGTTAGGACATATATTTAAAACCATCAGTAAGCATCACATGTAATGGGGATAAACTGGAACCCTTCCCAGAAAGATCAGGAGTGAAAAAAGTTTGCCTACTATCACCATTATTATTCAATATTGTATTAGAAATACTAGCCTTGGCAATAAGAATTGAGAAAGAGATTAAAGGAATTAGAGTAACTAATGAGGAAACCAAAATTATCACTCTCTGCAAGTGATATGATGGTATACTTAGAGAATCCCAGAGATTCTACTAAAAAGCTATTAGAAATAATTCACAACTTTACCAAAGTTGCAGGATACAAAATAAATCCACATAAATCCTCAGCATTTTTGTACATCACCAACAAAATCCAACAGCAAGAGATACAAAGAAAAATTCCATTCAAAATAACTGTCAATAGGATAAAATATTTGGGAATCTACCTACCAAAGGAAAGTTAGGAATTATATGAGCAAAATTACAAAACACTTGGCACACAAATAAAGTCAGATTTACATATTTGGAAAAATATTAAGTGCTCTTGAATAGGCCTAACAAATATAATAAATTTGACAATACTAACTAAACTAATTATTTATTTTGTGTTATGCCAATCAGACTTCCAAGAAACTATTTTAATGACCTAGAAAAAATAACAACAAAATTCATATGGAAGAACAAAAAGTCAAGAATTTCAAGGAAATTAATGAAAAAAAAAATCAGATGAAGGTGGATCAGCTGCACCTGATCTAAAACTATATTATAAAGCATCTGGCTAAGAAACAGATTAGTTGTTCAGTGGAACAGGTTGGTTCACAGGACAAAATAGTCAATAACTATAGTAATCTAGTGTTTGATAAACTCAAAGATCCCAACTTTTGGGATAAGAATTCACTGTTTGACATAAACTGCTAGGAAAACTGGAAATTAGTATGGCAGAAACTAGGCATGGACCCACACTTAACACCGTATACCAAGATAAGATCAAAATGGGTCCATGATTTAGGTATAAAGAATGAGATTATAAATAAATCAGAGGAACATAGGATAGTTTAACTCTCAGATTTGTGGAAGAGGAAGAAATTTGTGACTAAAGTTGAACTAGAGATCATTATTGATCACAAAATAGAAAATTTTGATTATTTCAAATTAAAAAGCCTTCGTACAAACAAAACTAATGCATACTTGGAGAGACTTACATGAACTGATGCTAAGTGAAATGGGAACCAGGAGATCTTTATATACTTCAACAATCATGCTGTATGAGGATGTATTCTGATGGAAGTGAATTTCTTCAGCAAAGAGAAGATCTAATTCAGTTTCAATTGATCAATGATAAACAGAAGCAGCTACACCCAAAGAAAGAATACTGGGAAATGAATGTAAACTGTTTGCTTTTTTTTTTCTTCCCAGGTTACTTTTACATTCTTAATCCATTTCTTCATGCAATAAGAAAACTGTTCAGTTCTGCACGTATATATTGTATCTAGGATATACTATAACATATTTAACATGTATGAGACTGCTTGCCATCTGGGAGAGGGGGTGGAGAGAGAGGAGAAAAGTGGAACAGAAGTGAGTGCAAGGGATAATATTGTAAAAAATTACCCAGGCATGGGTTCTGTCAATAAAAAATTATAATTATTAAAAAAAATAATATAAAATAAAATAAAATCATCCTGCTGATCATTTCTTATAGAACAATAAAATTCTATAACATTCATATACCGTAACTTATTTAGCCATTGTCCAACTGATGGGCATCCATTCAGTTTCCAGTTTCTTGTCACTACAAAAAAGGCTACCATAAACTTTTTTGCACATGTGGGTCACTTTCCCTCCTTTAAGATCTCTTTGGGATATAAGCTTATTAGAAACTCTGCTGAATTTACAATTGTTTGAGTATAATTCCAAATCCAGAATGCCTGGATCCATTCACAGTTTTGACAACAATGTATTAGTTTCCCAGTATTTCCCCAACCCCCCCAACATTCATCATTATCTTTTCATGTCATTTTGGTCAATCTGAGAGGTGTGTAGTGGTATCTCAGAGTTGTCTTAATTTTCATTTCTTTGGTCAATAGTGACTTAGTGCACTAAAGGCCCCATTTCTAAAATATATAGAGAATTGACTCAAATATATAAGAATTCAAGCCATACTACAGTTGATAAATGGTCAAAGACTATGAACAAAAAATTTTCAGATGAAGAAATTAAAATCATCTCTAGTTGTATGAAAAGTGCTCTAAATCACTATTAAACAGAGAAATGCAAATTAAGACAATTCTGAGGCACTACTATATACTTCTCAGATTTGCTAGGATAACAAGAAAAGACCAGACATTGTTGAAGAGGATGTGGGAAAACTTGTCCATTAATACATTTTTGGTGGACTTGTGAACTGATCCAACAATTCTGGATAGCAATTTGGAACTATGCTCATAGGGCTAGCAAACTGTGCATATCCTTCGATTCAGCTATGTTTCTACCAGGGTTGTGTCTCAAAGAGATCATAAAGAAGGGAGAGGTACCCACATGTACTAAAATCTGTGGCAGCCCTTTATGTAGTGGCAAGAAACTGGAAATTGAATGGATGCTCATCAGTTGTCAGTTGGAGAATGGCTAAATAAGTTATAGTATATGGAAGTTATGGAACATTATTGTTCTGTAAGAACTATGAGCAGGGTGATTTCAGAGATCCTGGAGAGACTTAAAGGAACTGATACTAAGTGAAATGAGCAGAACCAGGAGATCATATAATGATATAAAGATTATATAATGATCAGTTCTGATGGAAATGGTACTTTCTCAACAATGAGATGATTCATGTCAGTTTAAATGATCTTGTGATGTTGAAAGCCATCTACACCTGGAAAGAGGACTGTGGGAACTGAGTGTGGATCACAACATAACATTTTCACTTCTCTTGTTGTTGTTTCCTTTAATTTTATTTTCTTTCTCATTTTTCTTCTTGGCTGATCTGATTTTTCTTGTGTAGCATGATAACTGTATAAATATGTATGCCTATATTTATATATATATATCTTTCAATGTTTAACTTATATTGGATTACTTGCTATCTAGCGGAGGTAGTGGGAAGCAGGGGGGGAATGGAACACAAAGTTTTGCAAGCATCAATGTTGAAAAATTAGTCTTGCATAAGTTTTGAAAATAAAAAGCTTCAATAAAAAATAAATTAAAAAAATAAAAGCTAATTGAAGAAAATCAAAAAAACTAGATCAGGTTTAATAGCTCTGGGAGGCAGTAAGAATCAATCAAACAAATTAAAAAGAATGAAAAAATGGAATAAATTTATAATACCTCATTAGATAAACAGCTGACCTAGAAAATAGATACAAAAGAGACAATTTCAAAATTATTGCCTACTTGAAGTCCATGACCAAAAAAAGAGCTTAAAACAGAATTCTTTAAGAGATCATTGAGGAAAACTGCTCCAATATTCTAGAAACAGAAATGGAAACACTAATTGAAAGAAAACATCAATCACCTTTAGAAAGAGATCCCACATGGAAAACATCAAGGAGCACTGTTGTGAAACTCTAGAACAACAACCTCAAGGGAAAAAATACTTCAACGAGCCAGACAAAAACAATTCAAATATCAAAAACCAACAGTCAGGATTACCTAGGATCTGGTAGCTTCTACAATAAAGGATCAGAGTGCCTGGGATACCATATTCTCCAAGGTAAAGGACCAAAGGTTACAAGCAAGAATTAACTATCTAACAATACTTAGCATCATCTTTCAAAGAAATAAGAGACTTTCAATCATTTCTATTGAAAAAAATCAGAATTAAACAGAAAATTTAATCTATAAACCCAGGACCCAAGAGAAACATAGAAAGATAAACAGGGGAAAATATATATTATTCAAAGGTTAAATTGTTTACATCCTAGATGGGAAACTGATATCTGTTACTCTTAAGAAATGTATCTGTTCCTGGGGCAGATAGAGGGATGCATTACATAAACTGAGAATGTGGTTTTGAATGAATTATTATATAATGACAGCAAAGAAAAAGGCACCAAGGAGTGGAAAAACTCCTTATATTTGAAAAAAAAACAGGAAAGAGGAGATACAATGGAATAATTAGTTGATATGAAGAGGTACAAAACCTATTACAATGAAGGGAAAGAAGGGAAGAGAATGAGAATTTTCTGAATCTTGATTTCATCAGTTTTAGCTCTAAGAGGGTATAACCCTAATTATTCAGTTGACTATGGAATTTATAACCCTATAAAGAAGTAGAAGAAAAATGAGGGGAAAGGGGAAAGAGGTGATAGAAGATAAAGTAGTATACAATAACAGCAAGAATGTATGATGATCAACTATGAAAGACTAATGGTTCTTCTCTGTGGTTCAGTGATTCAAAACTATCCCAATAAACTTTGAACAGAAAATCCCATCTACACCCAGAAAAAAGAAGCAAGGAGAGTGAATGTAAATCAATATATGCTATGTTCATTTCTTTTTACTGTTTTTTTTTTAATTTCTCCTATGGTTTTTCCATTTTGCTCTTATTTTTCTCTCCCAACATGATTCATAAAGTAATATGTATTAAAAGTAAATACATTTACTAACAAAGGACATATGAAGAAAGATATTGTCTGAATACAGGGAAAGAAATAATAAATAAAATTATATGTAGAATAATTATATGTCTGTGTATGCATATACATATTATTATTGTCTAATAGTAGCCATCTCTTGGACAGGGAATGGAGGAAAGAAATTTACATGTTAATTTTATTGTATATTTGAAAGGAAAATAGATTTGCAGTTGCAAGGGCACTCATCGTTTTGCTGTACTGTGTTATGGAAATGCTTGTTTTATTCCATAAATTAAAAACAAAATAAATTTAAGAAAAAAAAAGAAAGAAAATTATCTTTTTTTTGGAGGCAGAGCTAAGTTGGAGAAATAAAGGCAGGATCACCCAACCTTTCCTCCAAAAGGCTGCAAATTCCTGTAAATAATGATTGCGGAGAGAGGAGTGTACAATGACAAAGAGAAAGGGAGAAGTGGAATGGTGCAAATTTATCTGTCATAAAAAGAGGAAAGAAAAGGTTTTACAATGGAAGGAAAGAAGAAGAAAACAAGATAAGTGAAGGGACTTTAACTCATCAGATTTAACTTAAAGAGGAAATGACATACATGCTCAATATGAGTATAGAAATGTGTCTTACCACATCCGATGGGAATGGGATGTGGGAAAGGGGGATGGTAATAAAAAAGAGTATATTCGGGGAGGGAGTAGTCAGTAGCAAAACAGTTTTAAGGAGGCACAGGGTGAGAGAGAATAAATGGAAGGAAATATAGTTAGCAATAGTAGTTATAAAAAGAATTTCAAGACAAATTTGTCTAATTAGGCCTCATTTTTAAAACATTCTGAGTCAAATTTATAAAAAATAAGAGCCATGTCCCAATTGATATATGAACAAAAGATATGATCTATGCTTAAAGGGCTAAAAATTCATACTATAAATTCACCCTTTGACCTAATACTACCACTACTAGTCATGAATATCACAGGAGAAAAAAGATGAAAAAGATCTATATGTACAAAAAAATATTCACAACAACTTTCTTCTGAGGGCAAAAAAGTGGTAATTGATGTTATGTCCATCAATTGGGGAATGGTTCAATAAACTGTGGTATATGTTCGTCATGTAATATTATTCTATGGAAAATAATGGATCGCATGCTCTCAGAAAAAAAAAAAAAAAAAAAAAGAAGGTTCTCCATGAAATCAAGCAAAGTGAAATATACTGTGCATAAAGTAATAGCAGTGCTCTAGGATTACCAGCTGTAAATGAGTTTGGTATTTTCAGTAGTACATTCATCCATGATTGCATTGAAGAACTTATGATGAAAAATCTTATCCATACTCTGTGTCTGAATACAGACTGTAGCATTCCCTCTATCTCTTTTGATATCTCTATCTTTTTTAACTTATTTTTTCTTGATTGTTTTTTAGTAGGTGGGAAATCGGTTATCTTTTACAACTTGACTTATGAAAATGTTTTGCTTAACCACATATGGCTTCTTAATTGTGGATGGGGAGAAGGAGAGAACCTAAAGCTCAAAAATTTTAAAAAATAAATGCAAAAAAAAATGTTTTGAAGTAACTGTTTTAAAATTTTAAATAAATTAATTAAATTTTAAAAACTTAAGAAAAAGACTTCAGAGTTTATAGGCAATAGAAAATCATTAAAAATTCAGAGGAAAGGTCTGCTATCAACTATTGGTAGTCTAGGATAATCAAACAGCATACAAAGAATGAATTCAAGGGAAATACCTCCAGCTATGAAGAAAAATTCAGAGGCAAATGTGATGGGATAGCCTATGCAAAATTATTTGTACACATTCATTTGATCTTTTATTGTTTCTAGAGTCTTGATATAACTGAATTTATTTATTTGTTATTTTAAATTATAGCTTTTTATTTACAAGATATATAAATAGGTAATTTTTCAGCACTGACCCTTGCAAAACCTTCTATTTCAACTTTTCCCCTCCTTTCCCTCACCCCTTCCCCTAGATGGCAGGTAGACCCATATATGTTAAATATGTTAAAGTATATGTTAAATACAATATGTGTGTGTGTGTGTATTTATATTCATATACTTATTGTGCTGCTTAAGAAAAATCAGACTTAGACATAAGGTAAAAATACCTGAGAAGAAAATAAAAAATACAAACGGACAAAAAGAGAGGGAGTGGAAATGTTCATTTCCCATAGTTCTTTCACTGGATGTAGCTAGTTCTCTTCATTATTGCACAAACAGAATTAATTTGGCTCATCTTATTGTTGAAGAGAGCCATGTCCATCAAAATTGATCATCATATAGTATTGTTGAAGTATATGATGATCTCCTGCTCCTGCTCAATTCACTCAGACTTGAACTTCTCTCCAGGCCTTTCTGAAATAATCCTGCTTGTCATTTCTTACAGAACAACAATATTTCATAATATTCACATACCACAACTTATTCAGCCATTCTCCAATTGATGGGCATCCATTCAATTTCCAGTTTCTAGCCACTACAAAAAGGGCTGCCACAAACATTTGTGCATATACAGGTCCCTTTCCCTTCTTTAAGATCTCTTTGAAATATAAGCCCAATAGTAACACTTTTAAATAAAGGGTATGTATAGTTTGATAACTTTTTGAACATAGAATGTAACTGAATTTAATTAAAATATTGAAAATAATTGAAGAGTTCTGGGGGATGGAGCCAAGATGGCAAAGTCAGAAAGCTATTCTTACTCTTTGAGTTTACCTCAAAAACCATATGAACCCAAGGCTCTGAACAGTCTTCTGGAATGAAACCACTCTCCAGCTCCAGATAAATTGAAAAAAAAAAACTGCAAGAAAGGTCAGTCTCACTGGGCTGAAAAGGGTGCTCAGGCCAACTCAGAGAGACTCTGGGAAAGCCAGTGAGAGGATCTTAATCCCAACAAATCAGCAAATGAGATCCTCAGTCTAGGCTCAATTGAGGAACAAAGCAGTGGGACAGTCCTCAGTACCACCTCAGAAGAGAAGCACTGGGAAACTGGGGTCTTTCCTGAACAGAGCAGGCAAATCTACTGCCTTAAAACACAAGAGACACCTGTGCTCAAAGCCAAGGCTCAGAGCTACACAGGAAAACTAGGTCAGCAGCAACTTGACCCCAGGAGAAGAGCTCCACCTTAATAAAAACAAAAAGAGGAAATACCAAAAACATAGGAAAGAAAATGAGCAAGAAAAAAAAAAAGAACCTTGATCATAGAAAACTACTACAGTGACAGGGTCAACAAAATTATAAACTCAGACAAAGACAGAATGTCCATAGCATAAATCTCAGAATGAGATAAATTGTTCTCAGGCCAAAGATGGCTCTTAGAAATGCCCATAAAAGAATCCAAAAGGCAAATAAGAGAGGTAGAAGAAAAAATGAGAAAAGAAATGAGAGAGTCAATAGTTTGTAAAAGGAATGAAAAGAATTGTCTGAAGAAAACAAATATTTAAACAGTAGGATGAACCAAAAGGAAGAAGAGATACAAAAGATAACTGAAGAAAATCACACATTAAAAACTAGAACAGGATAAATGGAAACTAATGACTTTGTGAGACAGCAAGAATGAGTTAAGTAAACTAAAAAAAATGAAAAAAAAATGGAAGTAAATATGAAATACCTCATTGGCAAAACAGCAGACCTAGAAACCAGATCCAAAAGAAACAATTTAAAAATTATTGGTCTACCTAAAAGCTCTGACAAAAGAAAGCACCTAGATAGCATTTTACAAGAGATCATTAAGGAAAACTGCCCCAATATTCTAGAAACATTGGGAAATACTCATTTAAAGAACCCATCGATCATCTCTAAAAAGAGATCCACAAGGAAAACTCCAAGGAACATTATTGTGAAACTCTAAAACTGTAATCTCAAGGAAAAAGTACTGCAAGCTGCCAGACAAAAAGAATTCAAATATCAAGAAGCAAGAAAGCAATTGCCAAAATTATCCAGGATCTGACAGCTTCTAAAATAAAGGATTAGAGATCCTGGAATACCATATTGCAGAAGGCAAATGTCCTGGAGTTATAACCAAGAATTAACTAACCAGCAAGATTCACCTCACCCTTCAGGAGAGGAGATAGAGCTTCAAATGAAGAGCCCTTCAATTATTTCTACTTAAAAACAAAACAAAACAAAACAAAACAAAC
The DNA here is from genome assembly GCF_016432865.1 of Antechinus flavipes. Classification (NCBI taxonomy): domain Eukaryota; kingdom Metazoa; phylum Chordata; class Mammalia; order Dasyuromorphia; family Dasyuridae; genus Antechinus; species Antechinus flavipes. The sequence goes on along the minus strand of NC_067398.1, from coordinate 522,920,182 downwards.
AAAAAAAAAAAAAAAACAGAAAATTTAATCTACAAACACAGGATTCAAGAGAACTATAGAATGGTAAATTAGGGAAAATATATATTCAAAAGTTGAACTGTTTAGAATCCTAGATGGGAAAACTATATCTGTAACACTTAAGAACTGCACCTGATACTGGAGCAGACAGAGAGGGAAAGTTCTTTATATTTTAGAAATGACACCTTTATCAGAAATACTGGCTGTAAACGTTTTCCCAACTTTATACTTCCTTTCAAATCTTGTTTCTGTTGGTTTTGCTTTTGCAAAAAAAAAAAACCTTTTTAATTAAATGTAATCAAAGTTGTCCATTTTGCCTTTCATAATGTTTTCTAGTTCTTTGGTCATAAATTTCTCCCTTCACCAGAGATCTGATAGAGATCTGAATTATCCCTTCCCCTCCTATTTTATTTTTATGGTATCATCTTTTATGCCCAAATCATGTATCTATTTTGACCTTATTTTGGTATGGGATGTGAGATGTAGGTCTATGCCCAGTTTCTGACACATTATTTTCCTCAGCAATTTTTGCCAAATAGTGAGTTCTTATTCCAAAAGTAAGAGTTTGGGAATTTATCAAATACTAGATTATTATATGCCTTTGTTATTGTATTGTGTGTATCTAATCAATTCCGCAGTTCTACCATTCTATTTTTTAGCCAGTACAAATGGTTTTGATGACTGCTGCTTTATAATATAGTTTTAGATTTGGTACTATTAGTCTATCATCCATCATATTTTTTTCCCATTAATTCACTTGAAATTCTTGACTTTTTGTTCTTCCAGATGAATTTTGTTATTATTTTTTTCTAGTTCTATAAAATAATGTTTTGGCAATTTGATTGGTAGGGCACTGAACAACTATACCAATTTAGGCAGAATTGCTATCAATTTTATATCAGGTTAGTCTAGTCATGAACATTTGATGTTTTTCCAATTTTTTAGATCTGACTTTGTTTGTGTGATAAGAGTTTTGTAATTGTGTTCATATGGTTCCTATTTTTGTCTTGAGAGTTAGGCCGTCAAGTATTTTATTTTGTCTAAAGCTATTTTAAATGGAATTTCTCTTTCTTTTTCTTGCTGATGGGCTTTTTCAGCAATATATAGAAGTGCTGATGATTTTGTGGGTTTGTTTTATATCTTGCATCTTATTATTCACAGCTGTGAATTGTTTGGAGTAGCTTTTTGGATGATTTTTTAGGATTCTCTAAATATATAATTATATCATGTGTAAGAGTAATACTTTTATTTCTTCATTTCCTATTCTAATAGCTTTAATTTCTTTTCCTTTTCTTATTGCTAAAGCCAACACTTCTAGCACAATGTTGAATAAGAGAGGTGACAATATGCATCTTTCTTTTACCCTCATGCTAATTGGAATGTGACTAGCTTCTCTCCATTATAAATAATTCTTACTCTTGCTTTTAGCTAGATACTGCTTCTTATTATTTTAAAGAAAGCTCTTATTATCTCAATGCACTCTAGCCTATTTTTTATAAAAATGAGTGCTGTATTTTGTCAAAAGTACTTTTCTGGTTTATTGAGATTATCATATGATTTCTTTTGATTTTACTATTGATATGATTGATTATGGTAATATTTTTCCTGATATTGAACCACCCCTGAATTCTTGGTATAAATCATGCTGGGTCATAATCTACTGATAAATTACTGTAATCTCTTTGTAAATATTTTATTTGAATTTTTGCATGAATATTAATTAGAGTCTGTGTTTTTTTTTCTTTGTTTTGGCTCTTCCTGGTTTAGGTATCAATACGTTATTGGTGTCAAAAAAAGAAGTTGGCTGGACTCCTTCTTTACCTATTTTTTCAGATAGTTTTCATAGTATTGGAATTAATTGTTCTTTAAATGTTTGGTAGAATTCACTTGTGAATCCATCTGGCTCTGGAGATATTTTCTTAGGGAGTTCATTTATGGTGCATTTAGTTTCTTTTTTCTGAAATGGGACTATTTAAGTAACTTATTCCCTCTGGCAAATTGAACAATTTATATTTTTGCAAATATTCATCCATTTCAATTAGATTGTCAGACTTGATGCTATACAACTGGGCAAAAACATCTCCTTATTATTGCTTTAATTTCTTTATCGTTTGTGTTAAGTTCATCCTTGTCATTTTTTTATTCTGGTGATTTGGATTTTTTTCTTTTTTTAATCAAATGAATCAAAAGTTTATCCATTTTTTTCTCAGAAAACCAACTCTTAGTTTTTTAGTCCAATAGTTTGTTTTTTTTTTTTTTTTTAGTTTCAATTTTATTAATCTCCCCTTTGAATTTCAGAATTTTTAATTTGGTACTTAATTGTGGTTTTAAATTTGTTCTAGTTCTACCTTTTTTTAGAATGCTCAATTCATTGGTCTCTTCTTTCTCTGTTTTCTTCATGTAGCTATTTAGAGATTTAAAATTTCCCCTAAGAATTTCTTTGAATTTAACCCATAAATCCTGGTATTTTGTCACATTATGGTTATTCTCTTGGGTGAAATTATGGATTGTTTCTGTGGTTTATTGTTTAATCCACTCACTTTTTGGAATTAGATTATTTAATTTCCAATTGGCTTTTAGTCTATTTTGCCTTGGCCCTTCACTGAATATGTTTTATTGCATTGTGGTCTGAAAAGGAAGCATTCACTAATTCTGCTGTTTTACATTTGATTGTGAGGTTTTTATGTCCTAATACATGGTCAACTTTTGTGTAGTTGCCATATACTACCAAGAAAAAAGGTGCATTTCTTTGTATCCCTATTCAGTTTTCTCCAGAGGTTTATCATATCTAGGTTTTATAGGAATCCATTAACCTCCCTAGTGTCTTTCTTGTTTATTTTGTGGTTAGATTTGTCTGATTCTCAGAGGGGAATTTTGAGGTTCCCCCACCAGTATAGTTTTGCTGTCTGTTTCTTCCTGTAAACTGACTTAAAATATTTTCTAGAAATTTGGCTGCTCTACCACTTGTTGCATATGCATTTAGTACCATTACTAATTTGGTGTTTATGGTACCATTTATCAAGATGTGCTTTCCCTCCTTATCTCTTTTAATAAGATCTTTGTTGTTGTTGTTGTTGTTGTTGTTGTTGTTGTTTTTCCTTTTGCTTTATCTGAGATCAGAATTGCTATCCCTGCCTTTTTTTTTTTTACCTCACCTTATGCATAATAAATTCTGCTCCAGTATATGCCTCTTTGTCAGTGTTTTCCTTATAAACAATATATTTTAGAATCGTTTTTAATCTACTCAGCTCTTTTGCTTCTATTTAATGAAGAGTTCATCTCATGCATACTTATGGTTATGATGACCAGCTCTATATTTTCCTCCATTCTATTTTCTTTCCATTGTGTACTTTTGTTCTTTTTCTACTTTGTCCTAAGTTGTGTTGTTTTACATATCCTGCCCACTTCCTTATCTCCTATATCCATCACACTTTGTTACTAGTGTATTTTTTACCTATCACACCCACTACTTTATCTCTTATCACTCTTTTCTTCTTCTCTTAACAGTGTTTTTGCTATCCCACTTCACCTACTAGCTTATCTTTTATGAACCCTTCCTTCCCTCTTACATTGTCCCCTCTTGTTTCTGCTCTCCCTTAAATGCTGCCACTCCCTTTTCTTTCCCCTTTCTCCTGTTTTTATAGTGTAAAATAAAAAATTTAAAGCCTATGAATAAGTTATTCACTCTTAGAGCCCAAACTCATGAGAATAAACTTTAGAAATTGCTCAACACTCTCACTTCCTCAATTGTAATAGATCTTTTGTACCTCTTCATGTGAATTATTTATCCCAATATAATTCCCTTTTCTCTTTTTTTAGTACAGACCTTTTTCTGCCCCTTAATGTCTTTTTATTTGATGTCATCACATCAGAGCCATTTCATAACTAGACCCTCAGTTTATATGATGCCCCTCTTTGTCTGCCCCAGTGACAGGTCTCAAGGGTTATATTGTTGTACCATCAAGAGTTATAGATATTTTTGTACCATCTAGGGATGTAAACAATTTAAACTTTAAATAATATATATTTTCCTTTCCTTTACCCTTTGATCATTCTTTTATGTCCTTTTATGATTGTAGTTTAAATTTTCTATTTTGTTGTGTTTTTTTTTTTTTTTTCAATAGAAATGTTTAAAATTCTCTTACTTCATTAAAGATCCATTGCCTCCTCTGAAAGATGATGTTGGGTAATCACTGGGTAGTTAATTCTTTGTTGTAATCATAGGTCCTTTGCCTTCCAAAATATGGTTTTCTAGACCTTCTGATCCTTTTTTGAAAAAGCTTTCAGTTCATGGGTAATTTTGACTTCTGCTCCTTGATATTTGAATAGTTTATTTTTTCTGGTAGATTGCAGGATATTTTCCTTGATATTGTAGTTCTGGAGTTTCACAACAGTGTTCCTGGGAGTTTTCCTTGTGGAATCTTTCTCCCAAGATTATCAATGGGATCTTTCAATTAATATTTCCCCTTCTATTTCAAGAATATCAGGGTAATTTTCCTTAATGATTTCTTGAAGAATGCTATCCACATTCTTTTTTTAGTAATGGACTTCAGGTAGGCCAATAATTTTTAAATTGTCTTTTCTGGATCTACTATTTTTCCAAATTGTATTTCACATTATCTTCCATTTTTTCATTTTTTAAAATTTTATTTGACTGACTCTTGCTGTCTCATTCTCTCTGTCTCACAGAGTCATTAGGTTTCACTTACCCTGTTATGGCTTTTAATTTCCTTCAGTTAGATTTTGTATCTCTTTTTCCATTTGGTGTACTCTACTTTTTATGGAGTCTTTTTTTTCCCAGACAATTTTTTCCTTCCTTTTTCAAGCTGTTGATTCTCTCATGCATAACTCTCTTTCCCTTTCTCATTTTTTTTTTTGCCTCTTTTATTTGACTTTTAAAGTCTTTTATGAACACTTTCAAGAATTTTCTCTGGACTTGAGACCAATTCATATCACTCTTTGAGATTTCCTGTGTGGACATTTTGTCTTCCTCTACACTGGTGTTTTGGGCTGCTCTGTCACCATGGTAGTTTTCTATGTTCAATGTTCTTTTCTGCTTCTTTCTAAGTTTCTTTCCTTTTCTTTTGGTATTCCTTCCTTTTTTACTTTTATGTTTGGGCACTTCTCTAGCAACAAAGAGGGCATTGTCCCAAGCTTCCTGCAAAGCTCTGAACTTTGGCTTTGAGCAAAGGGGAATCTTGTGTTTGTAGGGGATAGCTTTGTTTGCTGTTTTCAGGAAACTGCATAATTTCCCATACTTTTCTTTCTGACCTATGACTGGAAGCTGCCCTACTAATTTGCACTTCTACTGAGCTAGGACTGAGATTCTTGGTTGCTTATTTGATTATTACCTTCTCACCAGCTTTCCCAGAGTCTGTCTGAGCTGTGAACAGCTTTTTCACTCCAGTGAGATTGAACTTTCTTGAAGTTTTTCCAGTCTTTTTGGAGGTGGAGAGTGATTTCATTTCATCAGACTGTTCAGAGGCTTGATTTCATGTGTTTTTTAATGGAAACTGGGCGAACTCAAGAGTCATCTTTATGGCAGAAACTAGGCATTGACCCACACTTAACACCGTACACCAAGATAAGGTCAAAATGGGTTCATGACCTAGGCATAAAGAATGAAATTATAAATAAATTGGAAGAGCATAGGATAGTTTACCTCTCAGACCTGTGGAAAAGGGAGGAATTTATGACCAAAGAAGAACTAGAGATCACTATTGACCACAAAATAGAAAATTTTGATTATATCAAATTGAAAAGTTTTTGTACAAACAAAACAATTGCAGACAAGATTAGAAGGGAAACAATAAACTGGGAAAACCTTTTTTACAATCAAAGGTTCTGATAAAGGCCTCATTTCCAAAATATATAGAGAATTGACTCTAATCTATAAGAAATCAAATCATTCTCCAATTGATAAATGGTCAAAGGATATGAACAGACAATTCTCAGATGAAGAAATTGAAACTATTTATAGACATATGAAAATATGCTCCAAATCATAATTAATCAGAGAAATGCAAATTAAGACAACTCTGAGATACCACTACACACCTGTCAGATTGGCTAGAATGACAGGGAAAGATAATGCAGAATGTTGGAGGGAATGTGGGAAAACAGGGATACTGATACATTGTTGGTGGAATTGTGAACACATCCAGCCATTCTGGGAGCAATTTGGAACTATGCTCAAAAAGTTATCAAATTGTGTTTACCCTTTGATCCAGCAGTGTTTCTACTGGTCTTATACCCCAAAGAGATAATAAAGAAGGGAAAGGGACCTGTATGTGCCAAAATGTTTGTGGCAGGCCTGTTTGTAGTGGCTAGAAGCTGGAAAATGAATGGATGCCCATCAATTGGAGAATGGTTGAGTAAATTGTGGTATATGAATGTTATGGAATATTATTTTTCTGTAAGAAATAACCAGCAGGATGAATACAGAGAGGACTGGCGAGACTTACATGAACTGATGCTAAGTGAAATGAGCAGAACCAGGAGATCATTATATACCTCAACAATGATACTGTTTGAGGATGTATTCTGATGGAAGTGGATCTCTTCGATAAAGAGAGCCTTAATTGATCAAAGATGGACAGAAGCAGCTACATCCAGAAAAAGAACACTGGGAAACGAATATAAACTGCTTGCATTTTTGTTTTTCTTCCCGGGTTATTTATACCTTCTGAATTCAATTCTCCCTGTGCAACAAGAAAACTGTTCGGTTCTGCACACATATATTGTATCTAGGATATACTGTAACCTATTCAACATTCAAAGGACTGCTTGCTATCTGGAGGAGGGGGTGAAGGGAGGGAGGGGAAAAATCAGAACAGAAGTGAATGCAAGGGATAATGCTGTAAAAAATTACCCTGGCATGGGTTCTATCAATAAAAAGTTATTAAAAAAAAAAAAGTTATCTTGGGTTTATTCCACTATCTTGGCTCCATCCCTGGATGGCCAATTCTACTTTTAAGCAGTTGTTTTCTTCAGAGTTTTTTTTTTTTTCCCTCAGTTTTGGCCAGTTGTATTTTTAAGGTGCTTTTTTTCCAGTCAATTTTTGTCTTATCTTTTGTAAACTATTCATCTCTCTTTCATACCTCTCATTTATTTTCTGAGTTTTTCTTCTAGGTCTCTTATTTGACTTTTAAAATCTTTTCTATGCTCTTCTGTGATTACCTTTTGGACTCAACAAATTCATATATTCCTTTGAGGTTTCACAAATGGATATTTTGACAGTGCTTTCTTCTTTTAAATTAGGTGTTTTCATCTTCCCTTGTAGTTTTCTATGGTTAAAGCTTTTGTCTTGGTTATTGTTTTAGCCTATTTAATTTCATTTTAAAGTAGAGGTCTCTTCCTAGAATTCATGGAGAACTATCCCAAGCCTCTTTTGCTAGGGTTCTGGTCACTGGTTTTGTGAGCTGGGGTCTGAGGTGTTGGTGGCTTGCTCATTTTACTGAAATACCCAAAGTATATGAAAACATATGTAGAAAAAGAAAAATTCTTCAAGATATCAATGGGTATATGAGAAATAGTTTAAATACTGGAATTCATTAGCTCTAAAAAAAGGTCATTATTATTCCATCTTTTAAAATTTAAATTGCTACTATTGCTAAATTGGTAGATTGGTAAATGAGGGAAAGGACTTAGAAAAATAACAAGTGTATTTATATGGTTGGCACAAAAATCATTGTTGATATGTTCTTTTTAATCCACTGGGAGATCTTTAGTTGTGGTCTGCAAGACATTGTCTACATAATCAAGATTTCTCTAAATTGTTTGGTAATAAGTGGTGAATACCTATGAAGTATTTTTAAAAATTCATAAAATACATAGTGATTATATTTCTGAGTGTCTCAAAATTAAGAGTAACAGTACACTAATTATTAGAATTATTTTTTTTTGAAATCTCCCAAAGTGACTCTGAGTACACCACTCTGAATATGAATCAGTGAACATTGATTATATATCTTTGATGGTACTATGATGGGTACTGGGCTACAAATTAAATATATATATATATATATATATATATACAATCCTTGTTCTTGAAGTATTTGAATCTTTGCTTTTGAAATGCTTATTTTTTGGGGGAAAGAGGAGAGATAAATGAAAAATCCTAACCATAATTATAGCTATGATTAGATTACAAAAAATATCAGAATTATGGAGTTGAAAATGAATTTGAATATCACCTAGGATAGGATAAAATGTTATTTTAGAGATTAAGAATATGATTAGAGGGGCAGCTAGGTGGTGCAGTGGATAGAGCACCAGCCCTGAAGTCAGTACAATCTGAGTTCAAATCTGGTCTCAGACACTTAATACTTCCTAGCTGTGTGACCCTGGGCAAGTCACTTAACCCCATTTGCCTCAGGGGGAAAAAAAAGAACATGGCTAATGTTCAAACTTAATATGATCTAAAGTCATGTGACTATCAAAGGAAACATTGGAAAACTATTGTTAGTAACATGCAAATATATTAAAATTGAGTGTAATCTCCTTGAAAGTGCCATCTTTTTATATCTTCTGCACAGTACCTGACACAGACACTAGAAGATACTGAATTTTAATTTATATAAAATAAATAAATACATTTTAATTTGACATTTTTTGATGGGCAGAAGTTATATTTAGGCTATTGCATTATATCACATTTCCTTATATATTCTAAATACATATTTGAACTTAATATTGTTTATTGACTAAATAAAAGGAAATAAAAACTTTGAATATACATTTATCATTTGTCATTCATGGATTTCATTAAATTACCCTGTATATTTTCATTTAGGAAATTAAAAATGGAATCATTTTGAAGAGTAAGTCTTGTGATATGTCACTGGAAAATTTTCTCCTATCTGACATGTATCCATTAATCACCCCCCCCCCCCCGGTCTTAATATAATCCTTTAAGCAGTTATTAATCCACTTTAAAATGGATGATATGGTTCATATATCCATTTTATTCACAAGAGATAACTGGAGATATTCTGTCAAGTATCATATTGCAATCCAGGCACAAAGTCTTTGCTCTTCCTCTGATCTATTGTCAAAAAATATTTTTTAAAAAAAGAAATATCATTATTGTCAGACATGTTTTTGTCAAATTCACATCGATTCCAAGAAGACAAACTCTTTCCTTCATAAGTAGTTAAAAACTGTGGGTTTAATACCTAGCCTAGAAGATTGTTAGAAATTGAAGCAAAGCCCAACGGTCTGAAGGTTCTGGAATAAGTTAAAAATTAACACATCAACTGTACCATGCTGCCTCTTTATCTATTTATAATTGATGCTGCTGTACTTAGTGTTCAGTACTGCAATAACAATACATGGTGCTAAGGAAATAAACCAAATGCTCTATTTACTTTGGAAAGAAACATGTTATTTATTTTTCTTTAATTGTTACTGAGGAACAAAAATCTATATTTATACTCAACAAAAATATTCAATTATCTCCATCCTGTAAAAATTTTAAAATCAGAAGAAGTTATTGTGAGAGTTCTTTGTATCACTCCTCTATCAGATGGAAACTGATAAAAAAAAAAATCAAAAATGTATGTGCATGCCATTGGACTTTTGGAGGTATTCTATTACTATTTTGGTGGTGAAGGTTTTAGTAAATTATTAGTTACATTTTTTTTAACTTATGAAACTCACTAAAATCATCTAAAAGAATTAGAGATGAATCTGACTTGAGCTTGCATCTTGTACAATTTTGTGTATGTCAGTTTTTTCTTCATTCAGAAAAAAGTAAATAGTTTTCTAGGATTTTGGAATCAGATGATAATATAAAGCATCCTGAACTATAATCAGAATAGAAAAAAGTCCAGCAACTCATTTTTGATAGTTCTCTTAGATTAACTGTATAAAGGAAGAAAAAAAATATTTTTCACAAAATGAAAAAGGAAGAAAATGTTATTTCACTACCTGAATAAAAATTGAGTATATTAAATAAGGAAAATCTAACACAAAGGTGAATACAGCATTTTTGTACCATAACTAATCCTATTGAGAACTGTCATCTGCTGAATTTGTAAGGTTCAAGAGACAAGTGATATACAGAAAAAAAAAATCTTACTAAATTCTTCAAAGTCCGCCATCTTCCAGTAAATTATTTTACTTAATTTTTCTTCAGATATTACTATTCATAGAACATAAAGCAATTTCACATATAACTTTAGTCCTAGAGAAAAATAGTTTTTAACATTCTAGGAAAAACATACCTTAATTAAAGAATATTAAAAAAAAAAAAACAGGTCATTGAGTGAGAGTTGAGTGACACAATCAAATGAAAGAAGTGAGTAAAGTGAAGGGTAATGTGGAATTTGTTGGTGTTCACATAAATATATATGGATCTCTGTGGACAGAATGAAATATATCCTAAAGAGCATTTTTAAGGCAATGATGTTATAGAAAAAATGTTGAGCATACATATAATGAGACAATATAAGTTAGAGACAAGATTTGTGTATGTTGTTCTAGAAGGCATAGGGAATATAGCTCAGAACAAAGATAAGATAATAACCTTGAGCAATATGTAAGAAATACCTAATCAATCAGTGATTAAGAAAGGTAAAGGTAGAAAAATATATGAGTGAAAAGAGTAGGTCAGGTAAAGAAAAAAGTTAGTATAAAGATAGAAAATTCTCAAAATGATACTGTATTTCATTGTTCTGTCATTTAGCTAACAGTAATCATTAGGATACAGACAGACACTCACATACCTGAATTGTTTAAGATTTATTAAGAAAAAAAAAAAAAAAAAAAAAAACAAGGAGGATAAAAGAGAATGATGCCAAGGGATGAATGAAAATAGAACATTCTCTAGTTTGGCTATACAACTTAAGAGTAGCACTCAATTTTCATTTTAGAAATGAAAAGAAATAAATATTAGAACTAAAACAAAGGTGAATTTAGTGTCTTCATATTCTGTAAGATGCCAAAAGCATTATCAGGAAATGTTGATTATTTATCCACATTAAGATAGAAATATGAATTTATTTGTCTCTTTACCATGATCTAGAATCTAATACTGACTGACTGGTAACTACCACGTTACTTTTCATCATAATAAATCATGCCAGGTCAATTCTTTGTAGAAAATATTACCTATTTATTGTGAGTAAAATAATTTAATCATCAGTGCACACCCTTTAACCCTAAAAACTTTTATTTTCTGGTCCAAGAGATGAAAAGACATAGCCAAAGCTTGCATTGTTTTTAATATTGATATTGAAGTGTCAATCCACAAAAGTATTTTTATTTTCTTTTTCTTTTTTATTACTGCCAAAATACTTTTTATGCAAAATATTTTAATCAGTATTTCTGAATCTATACAGCCTTCTGTCATTTTTTAAAGCTTTCCAGATGATTAGAACGATATTTTGCATACATGAGATGCTTAATGAACTTTGGTGAATGAATAATTGAACAATACATTTTTCAGTGTTGCTGAAAACCTTTAGAATCTTAGAGTCAAAATATATTTTAGCATACCTAAAACATGTTTAAAATTTTTTTACTTTAAAAAATTTCACATGTATATTTTACATGAATGGATCTTGTAATGAATTTTGACTTAGAATAACTCAACTCTTTTTATTTATCTTAAATTTCAGGGGAAATACTATGAATAAATTGAATTCTTCATGTAAATCTACTTCATTTACCAATTGGCTATCAATAATCAGTATTTGGTGTAATCAAAAGGTATGGATTTAATTAAATTAAATACTAACATATTTAATTTGAGATTCTAGGTGAAGAGAAGGAACAGCAAAACCTAGACCCATTGAACCTGGCATTTTAATCTTCAATATAAAAGGTAGATATGTGGTGAGAATTATTTCTGTTTGCCAAGCTTTTCATTCTGTTTTATCTAAGAATATGGTGACTGGGTTAATGAGTAAAAACACTTCTCTATTCATTATTAACTAGAAGGATAGCTGTTGGAATCCTTACTAACTGCTAAGTAATTAGAGTTGATCTAATCTTACAAGAAGATGTTTTGGCCAGAACCTGAAACAAGGTACTAAGTAGAACTAATTAAGACAAGGCTTGTGTTCACACCTTTACTCATTGGAGTCCACAAGTATGCTAGCTTCACAAAGTACACTTTCTAACTTCAAGGGAGTTCACACCTCCCTTAAAGTCATTGGGCCAGAGAGCACTATGGGAGAAAACCCATAATCCCATTCTCTCAGAAGAGGCAGATAAAAAGCCAGCAATGAGGGATCTATGGCAGAATACATTTTTTCCTCTTGGCTGGCTGATCGCGCTGGACTCGAGAGGAACGACTCTGGTGCAGAGAACACTTTTGACGGATTTCAGTGGAGCTACGCCAGAAGCCCTCTCTCCGCGGCAAGTTGGTGGCTGGGCTCCCCAGAAGGAGATAAGAGAGACCTTCCATCTCTGTCTTGGTTGGAGGCAGAAGAAAGCAGAGGCAGAGACTGAAGGACAGAACCTTTGGATTTGGAGACATCCGAAGGGCTCTAAGCCTCTAAACCGGCTGTGCTCTGAGAAGAACAAACTCCAACATTTGAACTCTTAACACCTCTGCTTCCAGATTATCAGCACAGTTTTCTTTAATAATTTTCTGAAAGATGATGTCCAGGCTCGTTTTTTGATCATGATTTTCAGACATACCAATAATTTTTAAATTATTTCTCCTGGATCTATTTTTCAGGGCAGTTGTTTTTCCAAGGAGATATTTCACATTTTTTCCATTTTTTCATTTTTTGGTTTAGCTTTATTATAACTTGTTTTCTCATAAGTTCATTAGCTTCCATTTGCTCAATTCTATTTTTAAGGAATTCTTTTCTTTTTTTTTTTTATTTAATGATTACTTTATAATGACAATATTATTCCTTGCACTCGTTTCTTTTCCGATTTTTTTTCCCCCTCCCTCCCTCCACCCCCTCCCCTAGATGGCAAGCAGTCCTTTATATGTTGGATATGTTGTAGTATATCCTAGATACAATATATGTTTGCAGAACCGAACAGTTCTCCTGTTGCATAGGGAGAATTGGATTCAGAAGGTATAAATAAACAGGGAAGAAAAACTAAAATGCAGATAGTTCACATTTGTTTCCCAGTGTTCGTTCTTTGGGTGTAGCTGCTTATGTCCATCATTTATCAATTGAAACTTAGGTCTCTTTGTCAAAGAAATCCACTTTCATCAAAATATGTCCTCATACAATATCGTTGTCGAAGTGTATAATGATCTCCTGGTTCTGCTCATTTCACTTAGCATCAGTTCATGTAAGTCTCGCCAGTCCTCTCTGTATTCATCCTGCTGGTCATTTCTTACAGAACAATAATATTCCATAACATTCATATACCACAATTTACCCAGTCATTCTCCAATTGATGGGCATCCATTCATTTTCCAGTTTCTAGCCAATACAAATAAGGCTGCTACAAACATTTTGGCACATACAGGTCCCTTTCCCTTCTTTAGTATTTCTTTGGGATATAAGCCCAATAGAAACACTGCTGGATCAAAGGGTATGCACAATTTCATAATTTTTTGGGCATAATTCCAGATTGCTCTCCAGAATGGTTGGATTCGTTCACAACTCCACCAACAATGCATTAGTGTCCCAGTTTTCCCGCATCCCCTCCAATATTCATCATTATTTTTTCCTGTCATCTTAGCCAATCAGACAGGTGTGTAGTGGTATCTCAGAGTTGTCTTAATTTGCATTTCTCTGATCAATAATGATTTGGAACACTCTTTCATATGAGTGGTAATAGTTTCAATTTCATCCTCTGAAAATTGTCTGTTCATATCCTTTGACCATTTATCAATTGGAGAATGGCTTGATTTTTTATAAATTTGAGTCAGTTCTCTATATATTTTAGAAATGAGGCCTTTATCAGAACCTTTAACTGTGAAGATGTTTTCCCAGTTTGTTGCTTCCCTTCTAATCTTGTTTGCATTAGTTTTGTTTGTACAAAGGCTTTTTAATTTGATGTAATCAAAATTTTCTATTTTGTGATCAGTAATGGTCTCTAGTTCATCTTTGGTCACAAATTTCTTTCTCCTCCACAAGTCTGAGAGATAAACTATTCTATGTTCCTCTAATTTATTTATAATCTCGTTCTTTATGCCTAGGTCATGGACCCATTTTGATATTATCTTGGTATATGGTGTTAGGTGTGGGTCCATGCCTAATTTCTGCCATACTAATTTCCAATTATCCCAGCAGTTTTTATCAAATAATGAATTCTTTTCCCAGAAGTTAGGGGCTTTGGGTTTGTCAAACACTAGATTGCTATAGTTGACTATTCTGTCTTGTGAACCTAACCTTTTCCACTGATCCACTAATCTATTTCTTAGCCAATACCAAATGGTTTTGATGACTGCTGCTTTATAATATAATTTTAGATCAGGTACACCTAAGCCAACTTCATTTGAATTTTTTTTCATTAATTCCCTTGAGATTCTCGACTTTTTATTGTTCCATATGAATTTTGTTGTTATTTTTTCTAGATCATTAAAATATTTTCTTGGAAGTCTGATTGGTATAGCACTAAATAAATAGATTAGTTTAGGGAGTATTGTCATCTTTATTATGTTCGCTCGGCCGATCCAAGAGCACTTAATATTTTTCCAATTATTTAAGTCTGACTTTATTTGTGTGGAGACTTTTTTATAATTTTGCTCATATAATTCCTGACTTTCCTTTGGTAGATAGATTCCCAAATATTTTATGGTATCAACAGTTATTCTGAATGGAATTTCTCTTTGTATCTCTTGCTGTTGAGTTTTGTTGGAGATGTATAAAAATGCTGAGGATTTATGGGGATTTATTTTGTAGCCAGCTACTTTGCTAAAATTATGAATTATTTTTAATAGCTTTTTAGTAGAATCTCTGGGGTTCTCTAGGTATACCATCATATCATCTGCAAAAAGTGATAGTTTGGTTTCTTCATTGCCTACTCTAATTCCTTTAATATCTTTCTCGACTCTTATTGCCGAGGCTAGTGTTTCTAATACGATATTAAATAATAATGCTGATAGAGGGCAACCTTGCTTCACTCCAGATCTTACTGGGAAAGGTTCCAGTTTTTCCCCATTGCATATGATGCTTACTGATGGTTTTAAATATATGCTCCTGACTATTTTAAGGAAAAGTCCATTTATTCCTATGCTCTCAAGTGTTTTTATTAGGAATGGATGTTGGATTTTATCAAATGCTTTTTCTGCATCTATTGAGATAATCATATGGTTTTTGTTTGTTTGGTTATTGATATAGTCAATTATGCTAATAGTTTTCCTAATATTGAACCAGCCCTGCATTCCTGGTATAAATCCTACTTGGTCATAGTGTATTATCCTGGAGATGATTTTCTGTAATCTTTTTGCTAATATTTTATTTAAGATTTTAGCATCAATATTCATTAGGGAGATTGGTCTATAATTTTCTTTCTCTGTTTTCAGCCTACCTGGTTTAGGTATCAGTACCATGTCTGTGTCATAAAAGGAGTTTGGTAGGACTCCTTCAATCCCTATTTTTTCAAATAGTTTATTTAACATTGGAGTTAATTGTTCTTTAAATGTTTGGTAGAATTCACATGTAAATCCATCTGGTCCTGGGGATTTTTTCTTTGGGAGTTGATTGATAGTTTGTTCTATTTCTTTTTCTGAGAATGGACTGTTTAGGATATTTACTTCTTCCTCTGTTAGTTTGGGCAAGCTATATTTTTGGAGGTATTTTTCTATTTCATTTAAGTTGTCAAATTTATTGGCATAAAGTTGAGCAACGTAACTCCTAATTATTGCTCTAATTTCCTCTTTGTTACTGGTGAGTTCTCCCTTTTCATTTTTAAGACTAACAATTTGATTTTCCTCTTTCCTTTTTTTAATCAGATTTACTAAGGGTTTGTCTATTTTGTTGTTTTTTTCATAGAACCAACTCTTAGTTTTATTAATCATTTCATTAGTTTTTTTACTTTCAATTTTATTGATCTCTCCTTTTATTTTTAGAATTTCAAGTTTAGTGTTTGACTGGGGGTTTTTAATTTGTTCCTTTTCTAGCATTTTTAGTTGCAAACCCAACTCATTGATCTTCTCTTTCTCTATTTTATACAAATAGGCCTCTAGAGATATGAAATTTCCCCTTATTACCGCTTTGGCTGCATCCCATACATTTTGGTATGATGTCTCATTATTATCGTTTTCTTGGATGAAGTTATTAATTATGTCTATGATTTGCTGTTTCACCCAATCATTCTTTAGTATGAGATTATTTAGTTTCCAATTATTTTTTGGTCTACTTCCCCCTGGTTTTTTGTTGAATGTAATTTTCATTGCATCGTGGTCTGAAAAGGATGCATTTACTATTTCTGCCTTACTGCATTTGAGTTTGAGGTTTTTATGTCCTAATATATGGTCAATTTTTGTATAGGTTCCATGAACTGCTGAAAAGAAAGTGTATTCCTTTCTGTCTCCATTACATTTTCTCCAGAGATCTATCATATCTAACTTTTCTAGTATTCTGTTTACCTCTTTGACTTCTTTCTTATTTATTTTGTGGTTTGATTTATCTAATTCTGAGAGTGCAAGGTTAAGATCTCCCACTATTATAGTTTTACTGTCTATTTCTTCTTGCAGCTCTTAGTTTCTCTTTTAAGAATTTAGATGCTACCCCACTTGGTGCATATATGTTTAATATAGATAGTGCTTCATTATCCATGATGCCCTTTAGCAAGATATAGTGCCCTTCCTTATCTCTTTTAATTAGATCAATTTTTGCTTTAGCTTGATCTGAGATCAGGATGGCTACCCCTGCTTTTTTGACTTCACCTGAAGCATAGTAGATTTTGCTCCAACCTTTTACCTTTAACCTGCATGTATCTCCCCGCTTTAGGTGTGTTTCCTGTAAACAACATATTGTAGGATTCTGGCTTTTAATCCATTCTGCTAACCACTTCCTCTTTATGGGGGAGTTTACCCCGTTCACATTTATGGTTAGAATGACCAATTCTGTATTGCTTGCCATGTTGTTAACCCCGGATTATGCTTTTCTCCCTTCTTTCCCCTTTCCCCCCTTCCCAGTATTAACCTTGTGAGCACCACTTGCTTCTCACAGCCTTCCCTTTTTAGTATCCCTCCCCCCGCCTTAGAGTTCCTCCTCCTATCTTACCCCTTTCCCTCCCAATTCCCGTATTCCCTTCCGCTTAGCTTATTCCTTCCCTTTTCACTTTTCCCTTCTCACTTTTCAATGAGGTGGGAGAAGTTTCACCATAGATTGAATATGTCTTAAGATTTTTCACTTAAAGCCAATTCTGAAGGCAGTAAGATACCCACTATATTCATCCCCCTCCCTTCTTTCTCTCAGATATAATGGGTTTCCTATGCCTCTTCATGAGATGTACTATCCCCACTTTACCCTTTTTCTGGTACAATGTCCTTTCCACATCAATTTCTAGAACAAGGTATACATGTATTCTTTATACATCTATATAGTCAAAATATAGTTCCCAAGATTAATCTTTACCTTTTTAGATTTCTCTTGAGTTCTATATTTGTAGATCAAACTTTTTATTAAGTTCTGTCTTTTTCATCAGAAATAGATGAAATTCGCTTACTTCGTTGAATGTCCATCTTCTTCCCTGGAAAAAGATGCTCATTCTCGCTGGGTAAGTTATTTTTGGTTGCATACCAAGTTCCTTAGCCTTTCGGAATATCATATTCCAGGCCCTTCGATCTTTTAATGTCGATGCTGCCAGATCCTGGGTGATCCTTATTGTGGCTCCTTGATACTTGAATTGGGTTTTTCTAGCCGCTTGAAATATTTTTTCCTTCATCTGAGGGTTCTGGCATTTGGCCACTATATTCCTTGGTGTTTTGATTTTAGAATCCCTTTCAGTGGGTGATCGATGAATCCTTTCAATGTTTATTTTTTCCTCTGTTTCTATGACTTCTGGGCAGTTCTCTTTGATAATTTCCTGGAAAATAGTGTCCAGGCTCTTTTTTTCATCATTCTTTTCTGGGAGTCCAATGATTCTCAGATTGTCTTTCCTGGATCTGTTTTCCAGGTCTGTTGTCTTCCCCAGAAGGTATTTCACATTCTTTTCCATTGTTTGATTTTTTTGGATTTGCTTGACTGATTCTTCTTGTCTCCTCAAGTCATTCAATTCCACTTGTTCAATTCTGATTTTCAGCGAAGTATTTTCTTCACTCACTTTTTAACGATCTTTTTCTAATTGTCCCATTGAGTTCTTTTGTTCTGTGGAATTTTTTTCCATTTCGCCAATTTTGTTTTTTAGAGAGCTGTTTTCTGTTTCCAGTTCACCAATCCTGTTTTTCAAGGATTTTACTTCTTTATCCACTCTCTCTTTAACTGACTTCTCCAGGCTCTTTTGCCAAGCCTCCCTCTCCTTTTCCCATTTTTCTTCTAGCTCCCTTGTGAGAGCCTTTTTAATTACTTCTATGAGGTTCATCTGTGCTGAGGAACAGATGATCTCCTCCTTTGGGTATTCACCTGGAGACTGTCTGTTTTTAGTCTCCTCAGGATTTAGAGTCTGCTCTCTATCTGTATAGAAGCTGTCAAGGGTTAAAGTCCTCTTCAGCTTCTTGCTCATTCTGTCTAATAATCAAAGACAAAATAGCAAAGAAAAACAGAAAAAAACTGGAGTCTTTCTTTGGGGGAGGGGCTGGGTATGTTACCAAGCTTTGAAACACTAGCAGGACTGTGCTGCGCCTGCGCTCTGAGATCCCAAAGCGTGCTGAGTCACTGAGGGGGGGGAAGGGGGAGGCGGCCAGGTCCTGAGAGACTCCAGCTGTTTGGGGTTGTATTCTTCAGCCCCGGTGTTTTTAGCTTCTCTGCTGGGCTGCTGACTTGCTGCCGGAGCAAAGTATCCAAACCTGTAGCGAACCTCTCCCCGCAGAGACGGCTGCGATCACTCCCCACCCCCTCTCCAGTCTGCTCCCGTGCTCTCACTGCCACTGCCCTCAGCCTGCGCCCGATCTAAAACCATCCCAGCCCTCCAGTAAAGACAGACCTTTCTTGGCGAATCTCAAGGATGGCTTCTCTTGGTAACTATATGTGGGTTTTTTTCAGTCAAGCATTGATTCAGAGGCTTGTAATGAAGTGGATAGTGAGAGAAAGCGCGGAGCTTATGCAGCTGTGAGCCTCCTCTCTGCCATCTTAACCGGAAGTCAGTTTTATCCCAGGAATTATTTTCTTTAGTGAGTTTCTGTACCTCCTTTCCAATTGGCCAATTTTGCTTTTTAGGAAATTCTTCTCATTAGCTTTTTTTGTTTCCTTTGTTACCTCCCTCAATTCTTCTCTAATTTTTTCCCTCTATCTTCCCCATTTGACTTTCAAAACCCTTTTGAGCTCTTACATTGATTGGGTGTAAGTCATATTTTTCTTGGAGGATTTGAATGTAGGAGCTTTGACTTTATCATCTGCTGAATGTACATTTTGATCTTCATCATCAAAATAATTTTCAATGGCTAGAAACATTTTTTTTTGTTTTCTGCTCATTTTACTAGTCTATTACTCTGCTTTTAACTCTTTATTAAGATAGAGTTCTGTTTCCAGAGTGGAAGGTGCACTGTCCCATATTTTAGGGATTTTGTGCAGCTGTTTTCATAAATCCTTCCAAGTATCTGACCCCAAACACTCTTTTCCATATGGACCTGATATGTGTATCCATGACCCACTGTGACTATAAAATCTAATGTGCTGTCCATGGCTGGGCTCCAATGGCCTGGGCTCTGCTGGGACTGCACACCAGACTCCCACCCTGTTGCCACAGACCATATCCATTGACTTTCAGAGTTTTCCCTAATGTTCCAGGGCTGAAAGTTCCAGAAGCTTCCAGAATTGCTGCTAATTTAGAGGTCTTGCCTTACTAATGCTGCATAAAGGCCAGAACTGGAGCTGGTTCTTGCATTGGGATTGCATGCTGAACTCCCACTCGGGTTCCACAGATTTTTTTCTGCTAACCTTCCAGGTCTTATTTGGTAACTCTGGTTTGAAAGGTCTGGAAGCCACCAGAACTGCTGCTGATTCACAGATTGGGCCCAGGTGGGAACAGGGGCTGGGACTGCATCAGCACACTATGCCCTAGGACTGCATGCTAGACTCCCATTCTGGTGTCACAAACATTTTCTGCTGAGTTTCTACATTGTCTTTGGCTGGAAAATGTTCTATTCCATCTTTTGGGGTGTTCTGATGCTCCAAAATTTGTTTAGAGTCATTATTTAGAGGAATGTGGAACAATTTAGAGGAGGGGTTGGTCAAGTTCCTGCCTTTACTCTTGCCATCTTGGCTCCATTTCCCATCACTTAATTTGAAGTGGAAACTCTTGAATACAAAATCAAATTGTTTGGATATCCTTTTGAGGTCACATAATGCCTCTGTGCCCTGGCTATTACATTTTTGTTATTCTTGAGGTAAATATTTAGAATGTTGTACTGTCAGCAGGCAACAACCATGATCTAATTGACTTGCTTGCTGAAACTCCATGGAATCTAAAGTTGAAGAGAAAGATTTGAAATCAAACAACAGATGGCAACTGGCTAAAGTAATTAAGTGTTGAAAATTTAATCCTTCTTTTCAAAATCTACACAGAATGTTAAATTAGACATTTGACCAGGCAGATAAGGTATACAGTAAAATATTTTCTAACTAAAATAATCTATTTTGTTTCACAAATAGAACATTTATACATTTAATAAAATATTTACTATATTCAAAAAGATGACTGAAATGAGAAATGAAATCTTGATTTCATCAGCGTATAAAGAATTTGAATTTAGACTGTATTATGCAAAACATTTCTTCAGGAAATTATCAAAACTAAAAGCAATTTTTCTGTTATCATTTAGCTCTCTGTGTCTGCTACCATAGCTTAAATATAATAAAATACTGCTTTAGTTAAATTAATGTGATCAACACAACATTAAAATTTGGGAGATGAGGGAAAGAAGCTTTATAAGAAATGATTTCTTTGTTATTAAATAGGAAGGCATATGTGAAATTATTAGAATTTTTTTTATTGAACTACCTCAATTAAATATACATAGAATAAGATAACAAATAAAAAAAAATTGGGGCTAAGGGAATTATCCTGATTCTTTCTTAAATAATGTGATATATCACTAGCTTTAAAAAGTAAATATGGTATCTCAAATATGATAATACTCCAGGAGGAATTGATTCATCCAAAAATATTTGGCTCACTTAATAAAACTGAATATTTAAAACATCACATACCCCAAGGCTCAACTGAAAATCCATGTGATTGCAACAATCACAATTTTCTTACCTGACCACTATGTCCATAGTGTGTTGCCTTTTTTTTTATTAGAATGCAAACTTAATATTTGTAACACATATAATCAGAAAGACATTAGATTAATTATTTTTCTCCACAGCAATCAACTTTCCAACTCTCTTCCCAAAGAAGAAAATGACAGATGTAGAGTAATTGCACTAACAAAAGGAAGAGAATAGATTTTGGCAAAGCAAAATCCTCATACATCCAAGACACAGAAAGTGAAACTTTAAAGCACTAAATCAGTATCTCTTCCTTAACAGTCCCCATTTATCTATGGAAAGAGCACAAACCAACTTGTTCTCTTTTTCAGAGACTGATAAAATGATTACTTTGTTGCCTTTTGTTCTCTTGTGGTACACTCATACTTTCCTGCCATTCCATAACAAAAGGCAATTATTGATATTGAGCCATATAAAATTAAAGCAAAGGAGGAAAAAAGAATTAAGTTGAAAATATCCTTAGTTTTGGGACTTCCAGCCAAGAGGGTGGAGAGGAGGCACACAGCTACATAAGTTCCGTGTTTTCTCTCAGAATCCATTTCATTACAAGCCTCTGAATTAATGCTTGACTGAAAAAAAAAAAAAAAAAAAAAAAAAGCATAAATAGTTACTAAGGGAAGGCATCCTTGAAATTCACCAGGAAAGGTCTGTTTTTGCTCAAGGGCAGGGGCAGTTTTAGATTAAGTGCAGGCTGAGGGCAGGCAGCTCACAGCTGAGCAGACTGGAGGTGGGGTGAGGTGAGATCTCAGCCATCTCTGTGGGAAGAGCTTTGCTACAGGATTGGATACGTTGCCCTGGCAGCAAGCCAGCAGAGAAGCAGAGAAGCTAAAAACACAGGGGTGAAGAATACAATCCCGAAGAGCTGGAGTCTTTCAAGACCTGGCCTCCCCTCCCCCACAGTGTCTCAACAAGCTCTCAGAGTCTCAGAGCGCAGGTGCAGCACAGCCATCACTGTCCTGTTAGGGCCTCGCTGCTACTCCCCCACCCCCCTTCAGTCTGTAGAGGAAGTTTGGTAACACCACCCAACCCAAAAAAGAAAGCAGATTCCTTTTGGTTTTTTTTTTCTTTTTTTTCTTTGCTAGTTTGTCTTTGATTCTTCTCTGACAAAATGAGCAAAAAATTGAAACAAACCTTAACCATTTACAGCTTCTATAAGGATAGAGAGCAGACTCTAAACCCTGAGGACACCAAAAACAGACTGCCTCCAAGTGAATCCCCAAAGGAGGAGATCATCTGTTCATCAGAACAGATGAATCTCATAGAAGAAATTAAAAAGGCTCTCACAAGAGAGCTAGAAGAAAAATGGGAAAAGGAAAGGGAGGCTTGGCAAGAGAGTCTGGAGAAGTCAACCCACACATTTAAAGACAGAGTGGATAAAGACAACAAATTGCTGAAAAATAGAATTAGTGAACTGGAAACACAAAATAGCTCTCTAAAAAATAAAATTGGTGAAAAGGAAAAAAATTCCACAGAACAAAACAACTCACTTAAAAACTCAATTGGACAATTAGAAAAAGATATTAAAAAAAAGTGAGTGAAGAAAATACTTCATTGAAAATCAGAATTGAACAAATGGAATTGAACAACTCGAGGAGACAACAAGAATCAGTCAAGCAAAACCAAAAAAAAAAAAAAAAAAAAATCAAACAATGGAAAAAAAATGTGAAAGACCTGTGATGACCGTGTATTTAAAATGAGCCAGAGTCAGGAATTCAGGTTAAGGGGAAAAATCTTCAATCTTTATTTGCAGTAGAGGTGAAGAAGGATTGTGATATGGGCAGCTACAACAGGAAACCAGCTAGCAGAGGGGGATTGGAGGTGAAGAGCAGTCACGATAGCAATGTGAGCAGCTGTGTCAAGATACCAGCCAGCAGTCTCTCTTTCTGCTTCCCTTTCCACTCCCCTGCCTCCACCCACCAAAAACGTCATTTCCTATACAATACATCAGGACTTGCACAAAGAGTGGGTGGGGCCATTCTTTCTCCAAGTATATATTAATAGAGTATGGTCCAATTACTATTTAGCCTCACGTGCTTGGGACCTCAGTGCATCAACTCAAGCCTCAGCCCATTACATCTCCTGCTTTCTTTTGTTTTAGAACACAGGTGATCACACCCTCCCTGATTTCTCAGGAAAGGAGGTGAAAGCACGGAAAAGGAGGTGATCACGACCCCCCTGACATCTCAGGAAGGGAGATGAAAAGCACCAAAGGGAAGTGGGAGTTGCTAGCGGGTCTCTGGGCTTAAGGGTCTTATTAGAAACAGGTATGCACAAACCCATTAGCATGGGAGGTATTACACAAGCACATAGCAATAATGCAGAGGCTATTAGTGATGATTCCCCACAGTCAGTGCAGGCTTGATGTGATGTAACAAACATGAATTGTGCATGCAAGTAACAGTATAACAAACAATATAAATCAACATGGTTTTGTAAAAGATTGCCAGAAGTCCTAGAAGGAGAGTATGTAAACAGCAGTCACACATACACCTTCTTCAGCAGCCAAGAGATAGTCCAAAACCAATCTATTGTCCATTGCTTCACATATCAGGGAATCCAATGATTCCCCCAAGTTTTTGAAGTCCTGAAAACGTCTTTTTATGTGTTAGGGAATCCAATGATTCCAGCAGATTTTGAAGTCCTGTAAGAGTCTTATCATTTCTCAGAAAATCCAATGATCCCTGAGGGCTTTCAAGTCTTATATCTCAAAGAATCCAATGATTCCAGAGGGTTGTCAAGTCCTACAACAATCTTATGTCTCAGAGGATCTAATGATTCCTGAGGGTTTTGAAGTCCAACAATTTTCTATGTCTATGAGTCAAACGCCATAACTGACACGCTCTTTCAATGGTGAGCACAATCAGCAACAGAACTACCCGATATTTCTTGGGTCTTCTCCTTCATTTCAAGGGTCTGCTCTGTCTCTCTGTGATGGACAAGGCAAATATGGCTCGTTGGCACCCATCTGATTCCTTCTCCACCTGTAGAGATACAAGCAAACCCTCTCCCCCAAGCAGTTAGCCTATCTGGTCCCTTCCATTCACCACTTTCTGGGTCTCTCCACATCACCTGGCGATTATCTAAAGATAGTGGAGCTGCTCGCAATGGACACTGCCCTTCTGGTGGGTTATAAAATCTGTCTGCCAGAGCCAGTTCATCTTTGTCAAAAATCAAGAAGTTAATCGTATAAAGGTCTAGATTTAGAAGTTCTCTAGGGTTACCTGTGGCTCCCCCTTTCTTTTGTTTTTAGAGCATCATCTTAATGTCTCTGTTTCTCCTCTCTACTATTGCCTGTCCTTGGGGATTAAAGGGTATGTCAGTGGTGTGTAAAATCTTAAACTGCACAAAAGTGTGCAAAATGTTTGAAGGTATGTGCAGGACCATTGTCTGATTTTATTGCTTGTGGCACACCCATAATGGCAAATGCTTGTGTGAGGAATTCAGTGACCGCTTGGGCTGTCTCTTTTGCTACTGGTATTGCAAATGAATCCTGAAAAGGTGTCTACCACAACATGGATAAAAGACAGATGACCAAAAGATTTATAATGGGTCACATCTATTTGCCAGATTTCATTGGGTCTCAAACCACAAGAGTTCTTTCCTGGAGGCAGTGTGGGAACATGGAAAGGAAGGCAAGCCATACAGGCTTTTACTATGCTCCTAGCTTCCTCTTTTGTTATCCCAAATTGTAAATGTAAAGCTCGAGCAGCCTGATGATATTTAGAATGGGATTTCTGGGCCTCCTGAAATAAAGGCTTGCTGGCTAACATAGTTAAAAGGCTATCTGCCTTTGAATTCCCATCAAAAATAGGACCCAGAAGTCCACTATGTGAGTAGACATGCAAGATATAAATTTTTTCTGGATGATTTCTCACTTGCTCTTGAAGTTCCTTAAAGATCTGATATATATTAGAAGCTGTAAATTTTATTTGGGCTGTGGCAATCCTTTGTACCACACATACTGAATAGGCTGAATCAGATATTATATTTATGTCTCCTGGATAGTAAGTGAGAGCTAGCACGATTGCATATAATTAGTTCTGTTGAGTGGACTGAAAAAGAGTTCTGACTACTCTCTTTATCATTAAGTCATGAGAGTATACAGCACAAATATTATGTTTGGATGTGTCTGTAAAGATAGTTGATCCTTTAAGAGGAACTTTAGAAATTTTTTCTTCAAGATCCATTGCCAATTATGTAAAAGTCTGGTTACCTTTAATGGAGACCCATGTGTAAAATTTGCCACTCTGGGATGGTCTCACAGCACACATTAATTTGTGTATTGGTGTAAAAGGTGTATATCTTGTCAGGTCTTGTCCCAGATAATTGTACTGCTCGCTTAATGGCCTTTAATAAAATTCTAGCCACAAGCACTAGGTAAGGAGTAAGACTTTGTTCTGATTGTGCCGGGAGGTTCACCCACTCTATCACACTGTCTCCTTGATGAAGGACTGCTGTGGGTGCCTCTTGTGTGGCAAAAACTTATATTTCCAAGGGTTTTTAAGTGACTCTTTCAACCACATTGGATAAAGCTCATTCAACTTTTCTCAAAGCCTCTTGAACTTCTTTTGTAAGCTGGCATGGTGAATTTAAAGCACTGTCTCCCCTTAAAATGCCATATAATGGTTGTAACTGATAAGTAGTCAAGCCTAACACTGGTTGCATCCATTGGATATCTCCTATCAATTTCTGAAAATCATTTAAGTTATTTAGCTTCTCTGTTCTTAAGGACAGTTTATGTACTGTAAGCACCTTAGGCTATACTTCGTATCCTAAATATTGAAAAGAAGCATGTCTTTGAATTTTTTCTTCAGCTATGTACAATTTGTAATTCCTTAGTGTTTCTATGGTCTTTTGTAGATATGTTTCTAACATTTGTTCCTCAGGTGCACATCCCAATATATTATCCATATAATGTAATAGCATAACTTTTAGAAATGCTTTTCTTATTGGAGCAAGAATAGCAACGGCATACATTTGACACATAGTGGGGCTGTTTTTTCATTCCCTGTGGCAAAACTGTCCATTCATATCTTTTATAAGGCTCAGCTAAGTTAATGCTGGGCACTGAAAAGGCATATCTTTTCATACCCTTCTTATCCAGAGGGATATGATAGAAACAATCCTTAATATCTATGACCCAAAGAGGCCATTGTGTAGGCAATTGAGTAGGAGATGGAAGTCCAGGCTGAAGAGTTTCCATAGTTTCCATCTGTTCATTCACTTTTCTTAAATCAGTGAGCATCCTCCATTTTCCAGATTTCTTTTTTACAATGAACACTTTGGAATTCCAAGGACTTACAAGGTTGTTAAGTGCCCTTGTTTAAGCTGCTCCTGTACTATACCACCCGGGGTGTTCTGAGCCATGCCCCAATAGCTTTTCAATCCCTGAGGCCAGCCTGAGGATAATGATTCTTCATACTCTATATCTTTTTTAAATAAGAATTGATGCACTTTAATTTCCTGTCGTGCCACTGGGTTTATCGAAGACACCGTTTTTGAAATCGCAGCTACAGAACTAGCCAAAGTTTCATTCTTGCTTTAACAATGTTCCAGAGATTGAATAGTATGTTTGTGGGGGAAATCAAGACCTAAAGTAAAGAACCAGAATTTAGTGAAAAAGAAGATGATGAGTGGATTCTTGGTGACTTTATAGACACTGATTTTTCAACAGAAGTTGAAGAGGAAGACTTCAGTGAAGAATCTCCTATTGATCATCCTCCAGTTTTTTCTTGTTTACCAGCTTCCCTGGAATGTTTAGCTGATAATAGTGAATCTTGCTACATCCAATTTGAGGCCTGTCCAATGGAGGAGAGTTGGTTTATTGTTGTGAGCTTTTTCTTCTCAAAACGCAGCCAGGTGATAAAAGTTCAGATCTTTTATTATCTCCAATATAGCCCGGTTAGCTTGGAGGCCTATCTCTCTGCTTGGTTCCAAGAGCTTTTGCCGCTTTGTCGTTTGCTTCTGCCTCTGCTTTCTTCAGCCTCCAGAGCCAGTACCAAGTTGAATCTGTCTTGCCTTGAAGAGAGGGCTTCTGGCGTAACTCCGCTGAAATCTCGACTTGTAGCTTCTTCACTCCGAAGAACTTCCTTGACTGGCCCATTGAAGCTCTATTTATGCTCCCAAAGAGCTTCAAGGGAGGTGTGAACTCATTGAACTCCAATGAGCAAAGGTGTGAACACAAGCCTTGTATTAATTAGTTCTACTTAATACCTTGTTTCATGTTCTGCCCAAAACATCTTCTTGTAAGATTAGATCAACTCTAATTAGTTAGCAGTTAGTAAGGATTCCAACAGTTTATTACCCCTCCCCCATGCTTTACTGCAGGTGGAAACTATCAAGGTGGAAACCAGTCCTTTGGAAAACCTTCTAATAGAACATCCCAGCATGTCTGTTTATATTTCCTCCAGGAATCTTAATGAGGGTAGCTGTGAGACTGAATTTCATAATCTAAGCAGTCCTAGGCCTGGAAGTGGTGAAGGGGAAGTAGCGGGAGGAAAAACTTCAAACTCAGCAGCCATCCCTCTCTCAGACTTCCTTCTGACTGCAGTGTCCTAGCAAGGGAAAAACCCTAATTGGAGGATGTCAGTGAAAAGTGGGATAACATGTTCACTGCTATGTTGCAGTTCTTGCTGCTCATTCAATTTCTTGAACAAACCAAGAGTTTTTGCCCCACATTGGGTGCCAATGACTGCGTATTTAAAATCAGCTGGAGTCAAGAATTCAGGTTAAGGGAAAAATCTTTAATCTTTATTCTCAGTAGAGGTGAAGAAGGATTGCTGTAGCTATATAGGCAGCTGCGATAGGAAGCCAGCTAGCAGAGGGGGATCAGAGGTGAACGGCGGTCATGATAGCAATATGAGCAGCTGTGTCAAGACACCAGCCAGCAGTCTCTCTTTCTACTTCCCTTTCCACTCCCCTGCCTCCACCCACCAAAAACATCATTTCCTATACAACACAACAGGACTTGTACAAAGAGTGGGAGGGGCCATTCTTTCTCCAAGCATATATATTAATAGAGTATGGTCCAATTACTATTTAGCCTCACGTGCTTGGGACCTCAGTGCAGCAACTAAAGCCTTAGCTCATTATAAAGACCTTCTTGGGAAAACAACAGATCTGGAAAATAGATCCAGGAGAGACAATCTGAAAATTATTGGACTCCCAGAAAAATATGATTAAAAAAAAAAACCTGGACAATATTTTCCAGGAAATTATCAAAGAGAACTGCCAGAAGTCATAGAAACAGAGGGTAAAATAGACATTGAAAGAATTCATTAATCACCTACTGAAAAGGATCCTAAAATCAGAACACCAAGAAATATAGTGTCCTAATGCCAGAACCCTCAGACGAAGGGAAAAAATACTGCAAGTGTCTAGAAAAACCCAATTCAAATATAGAGGAGCCACAATAAGGTTTACCCAGTATCTAGCAGTGTCCACATTAAAAGATCGAAGGGCCTGGAATATGATATTCCGAAAAGCTAAGGAACTCGGTATGCAACCAAATATAATTTACCCAGCTAGAATGACCATCTTTTTCCAGGGAAGAAGATGGGCATTCAACGAAATAAGCAAATCTCACCTATATTTGATGAAAAAACCAGAAGTTAACAAAAAATTTGATCTACAAATATAGAACTCAAGACAAACCTAAAAAAGGTAAACAGAAATCTTGGGAACTATATTTCTGCTATAAAGATATATAAAGATGTATAAAGAGTACATGTATACCTTGTTATAGAAATTAGAGGCAGAAAGGAAATATACTAAAAAAGGGTAAAGTGGGGGTACTACATCCCACAAAAAGGCAAAAGAAACCTATTATATCTGAGAGAAAGAATGGAGGGGGATGAATATAGTGTGTATCTTACTGCCATCAGAATTGGCTTAAAGAGAAAAATTTTATACATATTCGATTTATGGTGAAACTTCTCCCAACTCATTGAAAAGTGGGAAGGAAAAAGTGAAAAGGGAAGGAATAAGCTAAGCAGAAGGAAATATGAAAACTGTGAGTAAAAGGAGTAAGATGGGGGAGATAGGGGGAGGAATTCTAAGGAATTCTAAGAGGGAGGGATACTAAAAAGGGAGGGCTGTGAGAAGCAAATGGTGCTCACAAGTTTAATACTGGAGAGAGGGTAAGGGGGAAAGAAGGGAGAAAAGCATAAATAGGGGTTAATAAGATGGCAAGTAATACAGAATTGGTCATTTTAACCATAAATGTGAATGGGGTAATCTCCCCGATAAAGAGGAAGCAGTTAGCAGAATGGATTAAAAACCAGAATCCTACAAAATATTGTTTACGGGAAACACACCTGAAGCAGGGAGATACATACAGAATAAAGGTAAAAAGTTGGAGCAAAATCTACTATGCTTCAGGTAAAGTCAAAAAAGTAGGGGTAGCCATCCTGACCTCAGATCAAGCAAAAGCAAAAATTGATCTAATTAAAAGAGATAAGGAAGGGCACTGTATCTTGCTAACGGGTAGCATAGATAATGAAGCAATATCAATATTAAGCATATATGTACCAAGTGATGTAGCATGTAAATTCTTAAAAGAGAAATTAAGAGAGCTGCAAGAAGAAATAGACAGCAAAACTGTAATAGTGGGAGATCTCAACCTTGCACTCTCAGAATTAGATAAACCAAACCACAAAATAAATAAGAAAGAAATCAAAGAAGTAAATAGAATACTAGAAAAGTTAGATATGATAGATCGCTGAAGAAAACTAAATGGAGACAGAAAGGAGTACACTTTTTTTCAGCAGTTCATGGAATCCTATATGAAAATTGACCGTATATTAGGAAATAAAAACCTCAAACTCAAATGCAGTAAGGCAGAAATAGTAAATGCATCCTTCTCAGACCACGATGCAATGAAAATTATATTCAACAAAAAGCCAGGGGAAAATAGACCAAAAAATAATTGGAAACTAAATAATCTCATACTAAAGAATGATTGGATGAAACAGAAAATCATAGACATTATTAACAACTTCACCCAAGAAAATGACAATAATGAGACATCATAACAAAATGTGTATGATGCAGCCAAAGCGGTAATAAGGGGAAATTTCATATCTCTAGAGGCCTACTTGCATAAAATAGAGAAAGAGAAGGTCAATGAATTAGGCTTGTAACTAAAAATGCTAGAAAAGGAACAAATTAAAAACCCCCAGTCAAACACTAAACTTGAAATTCTAAAAATAAAAGGAGAGATCAATAAAATTGAATAAAGAAACCTATTGAATTAATTAATAAAACTAACAGTTGGTTCTATTAAAAAAAATAGACAAACCCTTAGTAAATCTGTTTAAAAGAAGGAAAGAGGAAAATCAAATTGTTAGTCTTAAAAATGAAAAGGGAGAACTCACCACTAATGAAGAGGAAATTAGAGCAATAATTAGGAGTTACTTTGACCAACTTTATGCCAATAAATTCAACAACTTAAATGAAATGGAAGAATACCTTCAAAAAATAGCTTGCCCAGATTAACAGAGGAATAAGTAAATATCCTAAACAGTCCCATTTTAGAAAAAAGAAATAAAATAAGCTATTAACCAACTCCCTAAGAAAAAATCCCCAGGACCAGATGGATTTACATGTGAATTCTACCAAACATTTAAAGAACAATTAACTCCAATGCTATATAAACTATTTTAAAAAATAGGGATTGAAGGAGTCCTACTAATTTAGTTTTGTGACACAGACATGGTACTGATGCTTAAACCAGGTAGGCTGAAAACAGAGAAAGAAAATTATAGACCAATTTCCCTAATGAATATTGATGCTAAAATAAATAAAATATTAGCAAAAAGACTACAGAAAATCATCCCCAGGATAATACACTATGACCAAATAGGATTTATACCAGGAATGCAGGGCTGATTCAATATTAGGAAAACTATTATCATAATTGACTATATCAATAATCAAACTAACAAAAAACATATGATCATCTCAATAGATGCAGAAAAAGCAGTTGATAAAATCCAACATCCATTCCTAATAAAAACACTTGAGAGTATAGGAATGAATGGACTTTTCCTTAAAATAGTCAGGAGTATATATTTAACACCGTCAGTAAGCATCATATGTAATGGGGAAAAATTGGAACCTTTCCCAGTAAGATCTGGGAAACAAGGTTGCCCACTATCACCATTATTATTCAGTATTGTACTAGAAACACTAGCCTAGGCAATGAGTCGAGAAAGAAATTAAAGGAATTAGAGCAGGCAATGAGGAAACCAAACTATCACTCTTTGCAGATGATAGTATACTTAGAGAACCCCAGAGATTCCACTAAAAAAAGCTATTAGAAATAATTCATAACTTTAGCAAAGTTGCAGGATACAAAATAAATCCCCATTAAATCCTCAGCCTTTTTATACATCACCAACAAAATCCAACAGGAAGAGATACAAAGAGAAATTCCATTCAAAATAACTGTTGATAGCATAAAATATTTGGGAATCTATCTATCAAAGGAAAGTCAGGAATTATATGAGCAAAATTACAAAAGAACTTTCCACACAAAGTCACTTAAATAATTGGAAAAATATTAAGTGCTCTTGGATAGGCCAAGCAAATATAATAAAAATGACAATACTCCCTAAACCAATCTCTTTATTTAGTGCTATACCAATCATACTTCCAAGAAAATATGTTAATGATCTAGAAAAAATAACAACAAAATTCATATGGAAGAAAAAAAAAATCGAAAATCTCAAGGGAATTAATGAAAAAAAATCAAATGAAGGTGGACTAGCTGTACCTGATCTAAAACTATATTATAAAACAGCAATCACCAAAATCATTTAGTATTGGCTAAGAAATAGATTAGTTGATCAGTGGGATAGGTTAGGTTCATAAGACAAAATGGTGAACTATAGCAATCTCATGTTTGACAAACCCAAAGTTCCTAACTTTTGGGATAAGAATCCATTATTTGACAAAAACTGCTGGGATAACTGGATATTAGTATGGCAGAAATTAGGCATGGACTCACACTTAACACCGTATATCAAGATAAGATCAAAATGGGTTCATGATTTTGGCATAAAGAATGAGATTATAAATAAATTAGAGGAACATAGGATAATTTTTCTCTCAGACTTGTGGAGGAGGAAGAAATTTGTGACCAAAGATGAACTAGAGACCATTACTGATCACAAAATAGAAAATTTCGATTACATCAAATCAAAAAGCCTTTGTACAAACAAAACGAATGCAAACAAGATTAGAAGGGAAGCAATAAACTGGAAAAAGATCTTCAAAATTAAAGGTTCCAATAAAGGCCTCATTTCCAAAATATATAGAGAATTGACTAATTTATAAAAAATCAAGCCATTCTCCAATTGCTAAATTGTCAAAGGATATCAACAGACAATTTTCAGATGACAAAATTGAAACTATTTGCACTCATATGAAGGAGTGTTCCAAATCACTATTGATCAGAGAAATTCAAAAACAACTCTGAGAAACTACTACACACCTGTCAGATTGGTTAAAATGACAGGAAAAAATAATGATGAATGTTGGAAGGGATGCAGGACACTGAAGCATTGTCGGTGGAGTTGTGAACGAATCCAACCATTCTGGAGAGAAATCTGGAATTATGCCTCAAAAGCTATCAAACTGTGCATACCCTTTGATCCAGCAGTGCTATTGCTGGGCTTATACCCCAAAGATATACTAAAGAAGGGAAAGGGACCTCTATGTGCCAAAATGTTTGTGGCAGCCCTGTTTGTAGTGGCTAGAAACTGGAAAATGAATGGAAGCCCATCAATTGGAGAATGGTTGAGTAAATTGTGGTATATGAATGTTATGGAATATTATTGTTCTGTAAAAAATGACCAGCAGGATGAATACAGAGAGGCTTGGAGAGACTTACATGAACTGATGCTAAGTGAAATGAGCAGAACCAAGAGATCACTATATACTTCAACAATGATACTGTATGAACATGTATTCTGATGGAAGTGGATTTCTTTGACAAAGAGATCTAACTCAATTTCACTTGATCAATGATGAACAGAAGCAGCTACACTCAAAGAATGAACACTGGGAAATGAATGTAAATTGTTTGCATTTTTGCTTCCCAGGTTACTTCTACCTTCTGAAACCAATTCTCCCTGTGCAACAAGAGAACTGTTTGGTTCTGCACACATATATTGTATCTAAGATGTACCATGACATATTTAACATGTATAGGAGTGCTTGCCATCTGGGGGAGAAGGTGGAGGGAGGGAGGGGAAAAATCAGAACATAAGTGAATGCAAGGGATAATGTTGTAAAAAATTACCCCAGCATGGGTTCTGTCACTAAAATTTATTAAAACATAAATAAATAAAATTTGCAAAAAATATATATATATTAAAATTGAACTTTCTAAAATTTTATACAACTTAAAGCAAACTATTTACAAATCATTATAATGTATGTTAAGGTGAACAGTTTTTAAATGGAGAACAGTCATGTATGTCTCTGTGGAATAAATCTTATTTTACGCCCACACTGCCTATGGAAAAAAAAAAAAAAGAAAATATCCTTAGTTTTGATTAGTCACTTATTCTACTTTACATACTCAGACTGCAGAGCCCATTTGTACAAGATCCCTATGATATCCATGTACCTTGAAAAATAAAAAGAATAAGCAAATGATGGTTCAAGCTAATTGAGAAGGAAAAGAAGGTAATGAAGGAAAAAAATGAGATCTATCAACCCAGATAGCTAGGTAAAGTACTTAAATGGCACTTGACTGTCACCTATAATTCTGGGAAGAAAATTAGGTCAGTGGACCATATTTCCTCTAAACTGAGAAAGCTGAGGGAGTCTAGCAGGTCAGTAATTAGAGTCTATCATCATACTCTGGAAAAAAAATCCCCAAATAAATACTCCTAGAAAATTTATAGCAAATTCCAGTTCTCCCAAGTCAAGAAACTAATATAGCCATCAAGTAAAAGATAACTCAAAGATTATAGAATCATAATAAAGATCAAAAAATTTATCAATTACCATGATAAAGGAGTGGAAACCTTAGAATACTAAGTATATTCTGGAAAGCAAGAAAGCTAAGGTTACAAGCAAGAATAATTTACATGGAATAGCTAGGAATAATTTTATACAGCAAAAATAAAATAAAATAAACATTTAATAAAATGAAAGACTTCCAGGAATTCTGTATTAAAATACAAGAGCTGCATAGAAATTTTGATATTGAAAAATAAGATTTAAAAGTACCATAAAAAGGTAAACATGTTAGAAATTATGAGGAGCTTAATAATTTATATGGTTTATAGTTCCAAATGTAAAAATGATATACATAACTTCCAAAAACTTTATCATCATTAAGGGAAGTTAGAAGGAATCTTTTTAGAGAGAGGGCATTATATAAATCTATTATATTAGGGTTATCTCCATTGAAAATTAATTCCTAAGAAAAAGGCTGGGAGAAGGGGAAAGAAAAGAGGAATTTGATGAAAATATTTCATGTAAGAAAAGGCATAGAAAAAAGAATTTTTGCAACTAGTTTTATTTTTTTTTTTAATTTCAAGTTTCGTATTTCATTGGGGGTTTCTAATTTGTTCTTTTTCTAAATTTTGTATAGCCCCCAGCTTGGCCAGAGCTAAAGTCTTTAAGAAAAAGGTATGCTTTTAAAGAGATCTTTTCAAGCATTCTAATTATAGTATAGAAGTGTGATTTTTTTTTTTTGATGGTTGCATTTTAAATCTTTCCAGGTAGCAACAGCTACTTGAAAAATAACCAAATTGCTATTCAGTTTGTTTAAGACATTTAATCAGAATCTAGGGAATCTCATTAACTGAAGTCAATTTTAAAAATCTGTTCTCTTTCAATTTTAAGTATTGTCTTGTTTTCCCCCTAAAACAAAAAGGAAATTTATTTAAGGGAATAGAAACTACAGCTATGACTACTTGGCTATTAGGAAAATTCTAAAATTGTTAACTAAGTTATTGTTGGAGTTATTGTCATCATGTTAAGTTTTGTAGTTTATTTCCTAGTTTGAGTTATGTGACACCTTTTTTCCCCTACAAAGAGTGGAGTGAAGCATCAAACAGTACAGCCCACAAAAACACTAAATAGTTGGGGTGGACAATAGCAAGCTCAGGTCCTTCCCTGGAATTTTTGTCAACTCCCCTTACTTTGTAAGCTTGCCAGTATTCTTAAACTTGAATCAGGGTAAGGAAGGTTAGCAGCACTGAGAAATAAGCTTGTTTAGATTTATAGTTTCCAAACAAGGAATGTGTTTACTAAGAATATATGTCTGTATAATGATTGATCCTTTTCACCAAGAAATATTTAAACATGTAAAACATGTTAAACAAAATCTATGTGTGTAAGTCCTGGCAAACTTTTAAAATAACATATCTATCCTTAAGCTGTAATTGGTAGAATTTGCTATTAGAGATAAAATATCTTGGGATTGTAACTGATATTCTTTTGAATTCTGAATTTGATTGCCTGATCAAATCAGGAGCCTACCCTTCCAGAGAAATGCCATTAGTTTGTAGGTGGATGTCTTATCTGAGAAAGAGTTGAGGACAACCTTAATCTCTGCTTAAGATGGGATTTTTCTGACTCAGTTTCCCATTTCTGTTTCTTTGTTTCCCACATGATCGTTTCTGAATCTGGCTAATTATTACTGAATTACAAACAGATCTAAAGATGCTTTCCTGTCATATATGTGTCGTCAGGCTGTGGCCTGAAGGACTTGTTTTGATGCTATTATAATAATATCCCTGGTTTTTCCTTAGCAAATTTCTATAATCAGAGCAAATGGTCAGTAGAAACCATGAGCCCAACACAAGTTTCCCAAGAAAACAAGTGGTTTTCTACTCTAGATCTTGAAGAGATTTTCTTTTGCATACCATTGCATAGATTCACAATATCTTTTTACCTTTGAAGGGGTGAGTCCAGGGGAACATAACCCTCCACCAATGAACATAGACAGTCATGTCCATAACATGGAGGTAGCTCAGGGCTTCTGTGACAGTGCCCCCATTTTGGACAAACCTCTAACTTCCAGCCCTTCTCCCCAACCCAGGGCTATGAATATTCTTTGTCTATAGGCCCACACAGTCTTATCAGTTATTAAGTTTCTTGACAGCTAAACTAATCTCTTGCCCAGCCTTAACCCTATCTAAAGACTTTTACTCTGTATTGTGATGAAAAGTGAGGCCAAGTCCTAGGGGCCTTGACTCAGGCTCTTAAACCTTATGTTGCTTTCTTCTCAAAGAAACTTGGCGTTTTTCTGGTAACCCTCTTGCCTTAGAGATAGCTGCCATAGCCCTTCTAATTGAGGAAGCTTCTAAGCTCATACTAGACTCATTCAGACCAGGTTCAGAGCATTTTGGAAGCCAAAGATCACTGGTGGCTTGTCAGTGGGAGGCTTACGAGATATCAGGCTTTCCTGTAGATACCCCTGACTTGACTTTCCTGGTGTGCTATACCCTTAACTCTGTCACTCTACTCCTTAACAACACTCAGTCATGTGACATTTCAAACCAAATGATGAATGGTTTACAGATGGTTCCAGTTTTCTTGGAAGTGGGGAAAGGAATGAGAGTGAACATCTTTATAGACTCCATATTTTGCACCCTAATGAAGCTATATGGAAAGAAAGGGGACTTTTAATTGTTAAAACAATTTTCTATTAAATATGCAAGGGAAACAGGCTTGCAGATTTAGCTGCCCATGCTGCTGCCCATTTGCCCCTGACCATGACACCTTTACTTACCCAGATCTTTGACTCTAGCTTCTCCTGTCCTTTCATATAGTTCACTGGGGAAGGAAGGGGGCACACCCTTTCTCCTTCTGGGTGGTTTCAAACACCCTCAGGTCAGCTTCTAATCCCAGAAGTAAAACACTGGGAACCTCTTTTGGCCTGTCCAGCTTTTTGAAGAATGACAAAGGCCCAACCTTCACTTCTCAAATAACGCAAAAGCTGGCTGAGACACTTAAGATTAGCCTTCTTTCTTGCTTGCTATTTTCTACTTTTTCCAGGTGTATCTTTAACAACACTCCAAGGATGAGAGCTTTGCTCTTAGTATTTTCTCTCCAGCTCTGGTATCATTCTGTCGTGTCCCACCAGTGGGGAGATAACACTTAGTCTTTAACCAGGCTAGGGAATTCTGTGGGCAGAGTGGGACCATTCAGGATTGTTGGGTGCCTATAGCATCCTCAAGGCAGCTCATATATTTGACCTGATGCATTATTTGCAAAGGCTCCATTCCCAAATGTCACCATCCTCACCTTGGATGCCATCTCATTTGTACTAGCTAACCCCCAGGGAAATAATTATAACCTGACTATCTCTGGTCTTCTTGTGGCTGTCTTACCCACATAATAATTGTAGGATATTCATTTCATTAGTCATTCCTTTTAACAGGTCTCTCAGAAACATAGAAGTAGAATGGAAAATCCATTTTACAAAGAAAAGCACATCCCTTAGGTGCATAGATAGTACCTGAGGTTAAGTTTTGTAGTAACTTCTTAGTTGTTCCCAAGGACAATTATAATCACATGGAATTAAATAACATATGTTATATGTTAGTTCTCAAAAGGTTATGAAGATACTTCAAGGAAAGTGGTGTAGAAGCATTATGAATGAGTTTGCCAGAATAATTTTGAAAAAGAAAAGCAGGGCTAGTAATCTGATCTCAGAAAAAAGTCAAAAATAAAATAGATTTAATTAAAAAAAAAAAACTGGGAGAAACTATCCTGTATGTCAACCATATTAATAAATATTATTTTAGACTATTTAAAATAACTAGATAACATAAGGTTGAAAAATTTCTGTGCCATTAGAAATGATGAAATGATGGTTTAGAAAATTATGAAAAAAAAAAGGATGTGCATGAGTCAGTGAACCCAAATTAAAATCAGAGACTTTTAGAGTAAGATAAAGCAAAAAGGGATTTATTTTGATCTTGTGAGAAAGGTTAAACCTAACCAACAAGGTATCAGTTAAAGGAGTACAAAGCAGAAACTGCAAAACACAAGATTAAATAGGTCCTTGAATATAGAAGCCCTCACTTTCATCTGGGCTTCTCTTCCATTGTTTGGAGGAGTCTAGGCTTTCATTTTAAACATGGAAATCTATTCCAGAAACAAAAGAATAAATTGCCTTTAAAAGAAGTACTTAAATGATAATTAAGAGTTGGGGAAAACAGAAGGGAACCCTTATTCAAGATAAGGGAACACCTGTACCTTTTTAGCTACAGCTCAATTTATTATTGCAAACTCTTAAGTCATAATTAGGGCATAGGTTGAAGCCCATCCTCATGAGAGTTTTTAACTTAGTTTCTCCCTTTTGGATATATGAAAGATGATGTTATCCACCTTGGAGAAATAGAGGACAAACAAGCCTAATAGAATCTTAATAGATGTATTTGAAGCTAGGTATGTGTGTGTGCATGCATGTGTATGATTTTATATATATATATACATATCATATGTGTATATGTAAATGTATACATATATGTATGTATGTTTATTTATGAATTTATATGTAAAAGATTTGTGCTTAATTGTAACCTTTTGGAAGAAGATGAAGGGAAGGAAAAAAAAAAGAAAAAAAGAAAAAGGTGTATAGCAGAGTAAAAAACCTATAAGGAAGCAAAAAAAAAAAAAAAAAAGATAAACAGTTCCAAATACAATTTGTAGTATTTATTATATATGCTTTCTTGAAACCGTAATTTATTGTCTCATATTGTGAACTCTAATTTTCCACCGTATACATGGCAATTTTCTTCTTCTTTTTATATTTTATTTTTTAAATGCAATTTAAAAAAAGTTAAAAAAAATACTTCTCCTCACTACCATTGGATTTGAGTGTACTACACTTTAACATAATATAATAATAAAATATTTTAATCATATAAACCCCTGATTATGTGATCATGCATGCCTGCTGTAGCTGACAGCATAGGTGAGTAACTTTTTCATTGAGTATCTTGCAATAATTGAAAATCAAGAATATACTGTATTAGACTGTGGGTTCAATTTTAAATTATCAGCCTGATTTTCATATATTTGAGTAAAACCCTCAAAAATCCAATAAATAGATCTTTCAGATATCACCTAAACTCTTTCAGAACTAGAGTCAGAACTTTTCCCTTAGGTTTTCCGAACCTTAGGAAAAGTTTTCCTGTAATGTCTGGGCTAGCTAGGGGGCCTTGGGACCAGTTTTGGTCTCAGCAGAAAAATCACCATGAGAATAGTCAGGAATAAAGTCCAAACAGTCTCCCAATCTGAACCAATCTCTCCCATAGTGCAGGAGACAGAAGAGTTACCACGAAGCTGGTCAAAGATAGAGTGTCTATCTTCCAGTCCTTGTTAGCCCTTACATACCTTATTGTAATTACATCATTATAGCATATTGATTATGTGTGAACTTAGAGAACCATTACATTGGTAAGTAATGACTATATGTATACTAGAGAACCATTATCTTATCAATTCCATTGAGTTAACACCTTGTTTCAAGTATACTCCAGAGTTCTGGCTTTCTATACTTTCCTTTTCTCCTATGAGATAGTTGTTAGGGTTTAAGGGTTGGACCCCAAAAACATATTGAAACATAGTTTCAAGCTGGTGTCACAAAGTTTCTCAAAGTAGGTTTAAATCATCTCCTAATTAAAAGGCAAAAGTTTTATTACATTGTGGACAATGGGATAATTTCTGAAAGGGATTTTTAGTGAAGAAATAGGATGCAGGTATTTTTTTTAATAAGAGAAAAATAACCTACATGTTGATAGCTATAGCTTGCTCTTCTGATTAGA
Source organism: Antechinus flavipes (assembly GCF_016432865.1). Taxonomy (NCBI): domain Eukaryota; kingdom Metazoa; phylum Chordata; class Mammalia; order Dasyuromorphia; family Dasyuridae; genus Antechinus; species Antechinus flavipes. The sequence goes on along the minus strand of NC_067398.1, from coordinate 522,880,059 downwards.
TACTATAACTCTGGAGTCATGCTTTTGTTAATAGTAGGAATTCTGCAAAGAATTCAACAAGGGTCTACTGCAAGAAAGGTACACTTAAGGAAAACAAAAGGCCAGTTTAAGAACACAAGATCCATTTAAGGACAAGATAATCCAATAACTGCTCTTCCCCAGCTTGCCTCGGTAACTTGATCTCCTAATCTTGTATAGTAGTTGTAAAATAGGGCCAAAATGACCTCAATTTGTTGTGTGTTAAAATATTATAGTGTGTCCTACTGTGGTTAATAAGACCTATGTAAACTCAGAATTCTCTGCTACATGTCAGACATAAATAGTCTCTATGAACATTTGGGGTAGCTTCTCTAAATTTGCGAATCTTGCATTTCTTCTGAGCTAATTCAATATTGCTTTGCTATATCAGAGCACTTTCTCTGAGGAGGGTGTTCCATGTTGAGCAGTCCTGTGCCAGGATTTCCCACATCATAAATCAATTCTAAAACTCTTAAGAAAGACTGAGAGTGTCCTTGTATCACTTTTTTAAGACATTTTGTGAGTACTTGCCTTCTGTGAGTTTTACATAAAATAATCTTTTTCACAAATATACATTTTGCATTCAAACAATATGGCCAGTGAAGTTATGATCTTTGCAAGAGAGTTGAAATGCTTGATAGTTTAGTTCAAGAAAAAGCTTCAATGTCTTGTGTATCTTCTGCTAGATAATCTTTAGAATCTTCCTAAGACATTCAAATGGAATTAATTATTGTACACCTGTGAAACCTGGACAATATACTAGTACCAGGCCAGGAAACAGAAACACTTTTATTTGAATTGTCTTAGGAGGATTCTGAAGATCATCTGACAAGATAAGATTCCCCCTAAGTCTCCTGCCTAGGGCCCATGAAGCTACCCCAGAACATACTTTTCACTGAGTACCCAATGACCTTCCTTTTGTTCCATGGCAATACTCTAATATGAAGATTTAGATACCTTTGTGAGGATTCACTGGGCCAAAAAGGAAAGAATCCTAGCAAATCCTTAACAAAGCTGAAGGGCATTGATAGCTGGATACAATTGTCCCATCTAAAGAGTGCTCAAATTCATAAGTAGATAGCCCAACCCACTACTGGAATTTCAATATCATCTAACCTGGAAAAAGAAGCATATGGTAGCAATAGTTGATTACTTCTTCAAGACACCAGATGTGGACTATGTATCTTGTATTCTTTGTTCCTTTACCTTTTTTTGGGGGGGTGGGGGGGTGGAATTAAGTAGACTTTATATGACTCTTCTTATATAAAGATCAGTATTATTGCTACTATCATACTATGATGATCCAGCAGCTCATTGAACTCCCTAATGCCTCCCTTGGTTAGTGACAGAATTTGTCTTGACCAACAAGAGAAAATGTTGAATGAAACTGACTATGAACTGACCCTGCCTGATAGTAGAGTTATTAATTGCTTGAGGGAAGTCAAAACCAGTTAAAAGGAGAGTTTTAGAAATCAATTGTAGAAAGAAAGGAACCTCTCATTTATTCAATTTCATAAAACAAACTTCACTTGCTGCCACTGAAGAGCCTCCTTCAGTCTTTTGTACACACTTTCCCATGAGAAATGAGTTGAACCCTGTGCCATTCTTCTTGTAGGCACTTCAGTACTCTGGTAATAAGTGATGGATGGCCTAGCATTGGGATCTCCTTGTCTTCATCAAAAATTATGTTTTTTTTTGGTTTTTTTTTTGTTTTGTTTTGTTTTGTTTTGTTTCTGTTTTTTTTTTTTCCTTGATAGTGATGTAGTAGAAGTGATATAAGTTCTGTGCCAAAATGATGTGGGTGTTGTAGGCACCAAAAGTTGGGGTTCAATCATGTGAAGAATCCACAATGAACATCCTTTTTGGCAAAAGGTAAATTTGCCCACTACTGTGTTGGAATCCTTACTAACTGCTAACTAATTAGAGTTGATCTAATCTTACAAGAAGATTTTGGCCAGAACCTGAAACAAGGTACTAAGTAGAACTAATTAATACAAGGCTTGTGTTCACACCTTTACTCATTGGAGTCCACAAGTATGCTAGCTTCACAAAGTACACTTTCTAACTTCAAGGGAGTCCACACCTCCCTTAAAGCTCATTGGGCCAGAGAGCACTATGGGAGAAAACCCATAATCCCATTCTCTCAGAAGAGTCAGATAGAGGGATCTATGGCAGAATACATTTTTTCCACTTGGCTGGCTGGTGGCGGATGAAGAGCTTTCAGAGGATAAAGCTATGAGTGAGAGTTCAGTGGACAACCAGATTCATCTTCACCTCACACCACTGTAGTTGGTGGCTGGGCTCCCCAGAAGGAGACAAGAGAGAGTTGGTTGGAGGCTGAAGAAAGCAGAGGCAGAGGCTGAAGGACAGAACCTTTGGATTTGGAGATATTTGGAGGGCTCTAAGCCTCTAAGCCCTGTGTTTTGAGAAGAACAAGAACTCTAACATTTGAACTCATAACATTTGGCGCCCAACGTGGGGCCCAAGGACCCTACTTTCACTGAAGAAGTCTCCAGTAACCAGGAACTGAGTGAGTACAACCTTTTTTGGCTGAAATGGGACAGATCCTAGGTAAAGATTCTCCAACCCCCCCAACCCCAGCCCCACCCAGGAGTGGTGCTATAGAAAGCCTGCTTAAGCTGATAGAAGATCAAGGGCTACTTGTAACTTGGGGACAGGCAGCTAGACTTCTGGCTACATTAAAACGCACCTCCCCTTGGTTCTTAGAGGAAGAGTAAATCTCTCTAAAAAACTGGGCATTGGTTGGTCAACAGATCTCCACATATAACAATGAAAATGGTCCTCGTTCAGTTTCCATTGAAGTATTCTTTTTATACAATACGATACAGTTGACCTTAAAATACTGTACTAGTTCTAGAAGAAAAGGAAAAAACTCTAGGAATAGCCAAAGGGGGAAGCCTGAGATAAAGGAGGAAGACAAAGAACAGATTAATGGCCATATCCCCACAGGGCAGGGAGACTTAAGTGAGGCTCAAGGGCAGGGTGAATCTGAGTCAGCTTCAGCCCCACCTGAGGAGCAGGTAATTGACTCTCCTCCATCAACTCCACCCTCCAGGATGGAGGGAGGAGGAGTAGTGGGGGGGGGGCAGTGACAGCACCAGCACCTCCCCCCCAGCATCCAACACTACTGGAATTTCAATATCATCTAACCTGTTTTTATGCATCCTATCTTTGAGATCTCTATGTTTTGCTTGCATAATGAACATATTTTATTTATTTTTTTGTGTGTGTTTTTTCTCCTAAAATTTCCTTCACTTCTAGGTAATTTGCCTTCCCTATGTGTGGGACAGTATTGACCACAAAAACAATCAGAGATTATCAGAGTAAGAAAAAGCACAAAGGAATTTATGATGATCTTGTGAGAAAATGCATCTCCTACCTGACAAGGTGTTTGTCAGTAAAAGGAGTGCAAACTAAAAACTGAAAAATACAAAATTAAATAGCCTGAAAGCAGAAGCCACACCTTCCCAGCCTGACTTTTTCCCTCCATTGTTTAAGGGAGTCAGGCTTTACATTCTAATCATAGAAATCTAACCTAGAAACAGAAGAATAAATCGCCTTTAAAAGAAGTACTTAAATGCTAATTAAGAGGTGATAGGAAACAAGAGGGGACAAACCTGAAACTTTTTTAGATATAGCCTCTACTTGTTTTATAGCCTCAAGTCACAATTATAGTGTAGTTTAAGGTTCTATTCCCACAAGAATGTCTTCACTCAGTTAATTTCACACAATTACTTATTATTATTTTTTTTTGCTTGTTTCTTTTGTTAAGACATGGCCTTGGCATTTCAGATTACAGTTTTTCTATTCTATGCATTGTTTTTGATTTACAGACTATAAATCCTGCTCTCATTATTCTTAAAACCACTCTGAAATAGTTTATTATGGTTTCAATTTCTCCTCAGATTCCACATGGTTCTGTCTTATGAAATATTGGGTCATTTTCTTTTATTTTGCAATATTTCATCATAAATGTCTGAATTCATTTACTAAATCTGGAGACCACTTTTTTTTCCTGTTAATAGTATTCCTATTGATTAATGTTTATATTTAATATTTTTAAGTTTTCTTCTTTCTTTGATCTTTTATACTGGCTCATCTCATCCTCACCGGTACGTTATTTTTCCCTCTTACTGTAATTCCAACTTGTTCTCCTCTGATAATTTTTTTTTTTAAAGTCTGACTCTCAAAGCATCTTGGCCTTCTCTCACACTAGACCAGTGGTTCTCAAACTCTTTTTCTCAGTATCTTTACAATATTAACAACTATTGAGAATATGTCCAAAGAGTTTTTGTTTATATGAATTATATAATAGATATTTATCATAAATAGAAAAAAAAACTAATTTTGAATTTGTAGACCCTCTGAAAAAATTTCAGAGACCCTCCAGGATTCCCTGCACCATACTTTGAGAGCCACTGCACTAGACACTTGACAATAAACTAGTCTGGATGAACAAAACTGCCCCCCACTGGGGACTGAGTAGTAGTTTCCCCTCAGGCTTAATGGAGTACTGTGTCTTATACCCCCTCCTACCTCTGTCCTAGTTTCTTGTTTCATTCCCTCTGTTCTTCACTTCTCTAACTCAGTACCAGCATTTCAGAGCTCTGCTATACTGGTGTTATGTGCTTGATTTTTGTATTTTATAACTCTCAAGCTCTGGGAGCAGATGTGGGGCTGGGATGTGATATTGAACTCTATTTTAAATCCTAATACCTGTCCTATCCCTTTTCCTCTGTTACTGTATTTTCTGCACAATTCTGAATTCTGAAAGGCAAGCTGTGTGGCCCTAGCTTTGGGACATTATATAGACATATTGCCTATCTCTTGACCCAAGTAAAATTCCAGAGAATACAGCAGAGATTCCCACAGTCCTGCAAAGAAGGAAAGGAAATCTGGGTATGGGGTTGTTTTCAGTTGTGAATTGTGTGGGTAAGCTTTTGTAGTCTGGTCTGTAGAGATGAGCGGGAGAAAAGAGTACTTGATGAGTTCAATGTACAAGTCAGCTCATGATTTTATTTGTACTGACTTTTTTTTTTATTCCAAAACTTCTGAAACATGGGAACAGCAAAAGTTTATCTTACATGTATAATTTCTTTTTTTAGAGATCGGATAGATCAAAGGGACTATGACTAGTATTCCATCACTTCCTCCATATGCTTTTTACACTAGTTTAAAAACATCTAGAATTTAAAAGTCTAGTTCTATATTTCTCATTCCCATTAGTAGTAGGTAAACAAACATAAATAAGGCAGTGATCCTTGAGGTCTGAAAGTGAGAATCCTTATATTTGGAATGAATTATTAGCTATGGCATTGTAGTTTGGCTCATGAATCTTTATCAAAATAACTCATATATTGTGTTGACATTGTATATAACTTTATTTTCAGAGGATTTTATATTTCTCACCCTAGTTTAAATGTATTTGTGAATTATTAAATTTTTATTTGTGAATTGAGCAATGTCAGAAACAAAGTACATGAAATAGAGACAAACAGTTCAAGGTGACCATTTAACTTTTAACAAAATGGCCTTGGAAAACACATAAATGTTCATTGGATTGTGGGAACGTCAGTATAATACACTGAGTACATTAGGTAAGAGTAAAAATCTGTCAGTCAACAATGAAATGATAAAACAGATAGGTAGGGAATACCTGAAAAAGCATTTTCATTAAGGACAGGGCTCAGAGAATTTAGTCTGCATAGCAGTCATGCTTAACTAACCTGAAAGAATTCTTTGAAGATGTTACTGTCTTGACAAATCAAGAAAATATTGTATATGTATTATGACCATGTTTTTCCAAAATGAATTTAACTGTTTTCCACATCAGAGAATTTAATTGTTAAGGTGAGTATCATGGGAAAAGTGTGGACATGAATAGATGGAAAAGAAAACGTGTTCCTCATCTAGTTACACGCAAATACAAAATTGTAAAGATTTATGGTGTATGTTCTTTACTCTTAGTAACAATTTCAGAACTTGTGAAAAAGCAACATTTAATTTATCTGTTTTTTTTTGTTTGTTTGTTTTATTTTGTTTTAATTAGAAAACTTCATGAAGTATAAAAGGCTTCAATAGGAAAATCAGAATGATTTTTATCCAAAAGAAATAGTAAGGGAAATCAGCCCATTACACACACACACACACACACACACACACACACACACACACACACACAGAGTTTATTAAAGCTCTCAAAGAGTTTTGTATAAACATTGTTTAATCATTATAAGAATACTCTAATGGAGGAGCTATTAGTCCTTTTTAAAAATAACTAAACTAATAATCAAAGACATCAAATAATTTTTTGATCATCACACTTCTAGAGACTACCAAGGTAGTGTTTGAATTCTGATCCCACATTTAGTACTCTTTCAGTTAATACCTTAGTATTTCTCAGAAGAAAAAATTGTGAAGACTGAGTTAGCACCCTGGATGCCTTAGAATCAACTGGAGTCAGGATAAGCAAAAATCCTTGGTCTTTATTCTTGGTCTTTAGGGGTAGAAGTGAATTGGATGGACTCAGGGTCTCCACGACCTCTTTTCTTCTTGTCTACCACCAAAGTGACCCTGGCTTGTCCTACTCCACCCCCTAATCCTTCCCAAAATTCTCTGTATACACCAAAAGATTGAACCAGTGCAGAATAATGGGAAGGCCCATTTTCCAAGCATATGCTAATAGAGTATTGTCCAATCAGTAATTAGCCTTAAGTGCTCGGTTGTCCGACCTCAGTGCATCAACTCAGAGTTTCAGTTCTTTACATCTCCCGCTTTCTTTTGTTTTAGAATGCAGGTGGCCACACCATCCCTGACTTCTCAGGAAGATGAGAACCCCAAAAAGGAGATGATCACACCCTCCCTGACTTCTGAGGAAAGGAGGTGAAAATACCAGAAAGGAGGTGAAAATACCGAAAAGGAGGTGATCATGCCCCCCTTGACTTCTCAGGAAGGAAGGTGAAAAGCACCAAAGGGAAGTGGGGATTACTAGCGGGTTTATAGGCTGAAGGGTCTTATTAGAAACAGGTATGCACAAATCTATCAGAATGGAATTATACATGCACATAGCAATAACACACAGGCTTTTAGTGAAGAATCTCCCAACAGCCAGTGCAGGCTCAATGTGGTATAACAAACATGAATTGTACATGCAAGTAGTGATATAACAACAATATAAATCAACATGATGTTGTAAAAGATTTCCAGAAGTCCTAGAAGGAGGGTATGTAAACAACAGTCACACATATGCCTTCTTCAGAAGCCAAGAGATAGTCCAAAGCCAATCTATTGTTCATTGCTTCACGTGTCAGGGAATCCAATGATCCCAGCAAATTTTTAAAGTTTTGCAATAGTATTTTTATGTGTTAGGGAATCCAATGATTGCTGCAGATTTTGAAGTCCTACAACAGTCTTATCATTTCTCAGAAAGTCCAATGATTCCTGAGGGTTTTCAAGTCCTACAACAATTTTTTCATGTCTCAGGGATTCCAATGATTCCTGAGGGTTTTGAAGTCAAACAATTTTTGATGTTCATGAGTCAGATGCCATAACTGCCATGCTCTTTCAATGGTGGGCACAGTCAGTGACAGAACTACCTGATGTTTCTTGGGTCTTCTCCTTCATTTCAAGGATCTGTCTTTCTCTGATAGAAAAGGTGAATACGGCTCATTGGCACCCATCTGATTCATTCTGCATCTGTAGAGATATAAGCAAACCCTTTCCCCCAAGCAGTTAACCTATCTGGAACCTTCCATTCACCATTTTCTGTGTCTCTCCATATCACCTGGCAATTATCTAAAAATAGTGGAGCTGCTCACACTGGACACTGCCCTTCTGGTGGGTTATAAAACCTTTCTGCTGGAGCCAGTGCATCTTTGTCAAAAATCCAGACCTTAGTAGTACAAAGAGCTAAATTTAGAAATTCTCTAGGGTTACCTGTGATTTCCCCTTTCTTTTGTTTTTGGAGGAGCATCTTAATATCTCTGTTTCTCCTCTCTACTATTGCCTGTTCTTGAGGATTAAAGGGTATGCTAGTAGGGTGAAAAATATTATACTGTGCACAAAAGTGTGCAAAATGTTTAGAAGTATATGCAGGACCTTGTCTGTTTTTATTGCTTGTGATACACCCATAATTGCAAATGCTTATATGAGGAATTCACTGACCACTTGGGCTGTCTCTTTTGCTGCTGGTATTGCAAAGGTGAATCCTGAAAAGGTGTCCACCACAATATGGATAAAAGACAGACGACCAAAAGATTTATAATGGGTCACATCCATCTGCCAAATTTCATTGGGTCTCAAACCATGAGGGTTCTTCTCTGGAGGCAGTGTAGGAGCATGGAAAGGAAGGCAAGCCATATAGGCTTTTACTATGCTCCTAGTTTTCTCTCTTGTTATTCCAAATTGTAAATGTAAAGCTCAAGCAGCCTGATGATACTTAAAATGAGATTCTTGGGCTTCTTGAAATAAAGGCGTATTGGGCAGCATAGTTAGATGGCTATTTGCCTTTGGATTACCATCAAAAATAGGACCTGGAAGTCCACTATGAGAGTAGACATGCAAGATATAAATCTTACCTGGATACTTTCACACTTACTCTTGAAGTTCCATAAAGAGCTGATATATATTAGATTTTATTTGGGCTGTGGCAATTCTTTGTACCTCATCTACTGAATAGGCCGAATCAGATATTATATTTATATGTCCTGAATAATAAGTACGAGCTAGAATAATTGCATACAATTCATTGTCCTTAGTGGACTGAAAAGGAGTTATGACTACTCATCATAGTTGTCACAAGAGTATACAGCACAAATAATATGTTTGGATGCATCTGTAAATATAGTTGGTCCTTTAAGAGGAACTTTGGAAACTTTTTCTTCAAGAATCAATCGCCAATTATGTAATAGTCTGGTTATCTTTAAGGGAGACCTGTGTGTAAAATTTGGAGCTGTGGCCAATAAAATTTGCCACTCTGGGATGATTTCACAGCATACATTAATTTGTGTATTAGTATAAAAGGTGTATATCTTGTCAGGTCTTATCTCAGATAATTTTACTGCTCGTTTAATAATCTATAATAAAATTCTAGCCACAAGCACTGGGTAAGGAGTAAGGCTTTGTTCTGGTTGTGTTGGGAGGTTCACCCACTTTATCACACTGTTTCCTTACTGAAGGACTGCTGTGGGTGCCTCTTGTGTAGGAAAAACTGATATTTCCAAGGGTTTTTGAATGACTCTTTCAACCACATTGGATAAAGCAAGTTCAACTTCTCTCAAAGCCTCTTGAGCTTCTTTTGTAAGCTTGTGTGGTGAGTTTAAAGCACTGTCTCCCCTTAACATGTCATATAAAGGTTGTAATTGATAGGTAGTCAAACCTAACACTGGATGCAAACATTGGATATCTCCCATCAGTTTCTGAAAGTCATTTAAGGTGTTTAGCTTCTCTGTTGTTAAGGAAAGTTTTTGTACTGTAAGCACCTTAGGGTATACTTCATATCCTACATATGGAAAAGGAGCATGTCTTTGAATTTTTTCTGGACCTATGTGTAATTTGTAGTTCCTTAGTGTTTCTATGGTCTTTTGTAGACATGCTTCTAACATTTGTTCCTCAGGTGCACATCCCAATATATCATCCATGTAATATAATAACATTACTTTTTGAAATGCTTTTCTTATTACAGTAAGAGCAGCAGCAGTATGCATTTGACACATAGTAGGGCTGTTTTTCATTCCCTGTGGCAAAACTGCCCATTCATATCTTTTATAAGGCTCAGCTAAGTTAACGCTGGGCACTGAAAAGGGAAATCTTTTCATATCCTCCTTATCCAGAGGGATAGAATAGAAAGAACCCTTAATGTCTATAACCCAAAGAGGCCATTCTCTAGGCAATAGTAAGAAGTGGAAGTCTAGGCTGAAGAGTTCCCATAGTTTCCATCTGTTCATTTACCTTTCTTAACTCAGTCAACATCCTCCATTTTCCAGATTTCTTTCTTACAACAAATATTGGGGAATTCCAAGGACTTAGAGTAGGTTGTAAGTGTCCTTGGTCAAGTTGCTCCTGTACTATATCTAATAAGGCCTGACTTTTATTGCTAGCTAAGGGCTACTGTTCTAACCACACTGGATTGGATAGGAACAGGTGAGAGTGTTTGCAGTTCTTCAACAGCAGCCCTGCCTAAAAAATCAGAAGTACTCATTTTTAATCCTAATTGTTGTAAAATATCTCTTCCCCACAGATTGATGGGGATTTTTTCGAATATAAAAGGAGTAAAAACTCCTGTTTCCCCTTCAAATATCCATTTCAGAGGGGTAGCACTAACTTCAGCAGCTATTGATCCCCCTACGCCAGACATGTAGGTGTCTGCCTTTATCTTTGGCCAGTGACTGGGCCAGTTGGCACCTCTAATGACTGTGTGATCTGCACCTGTGTCTACCAATCCTTCTAATTGTATGCCATTTATATAGACAGTGAACATAGGTCGGTCAGCTATTACAACTGCTGTCCAGTGTATTCCTGGATTTTTTTGCTTGGAGTCAGATTCTGGGTGACTATCACCAGATTGCTTGTTAGGAGTCTGCATCAGTAAACCTGATGCTACTACTTCTCCTGGGTGATAAGTCACACATTGTCTACCTATATTAGTGACTGGGATGTTATCTACACATTCCCCAGTTTCCCACATCAGTGGTGGATGATCACTGTTTTGTATGTACTCTCAGGAGGTGAAATGGTCAAGCCTACTGTGCCTGGAGGCAAGAGATCCATAGACTGGAAAGGAACAGATTTACCTTCTCCAGGGAGTATCTCAGTTGTCCCAGCTGCATTCTATTCTCCTCAATTGTAATCCTTTTCTCCCATCAGATGGCTTCCTGGCTGATTGGTCATGTCTAGGTACTGGAGAATTTTTTCCTAATGTCTGCCCCATTTCAGATAGAAAAGGTTACTAGTTTAGCCCTTAACAAAGTAAGTTCCCTGTTTGTCTATTAAAATACTCACCTTCTTTCCTGGTCACCAGGGACTTCTTCAGTGAAATTTGGGTCCTTGGTCCACACATTTGGCACCAAATGTGAAGACTGAGTTAGCACCCTGGATGCCTTAGAATCAGCCGGAGTCAGGATAAGCAAAAGTCCTTGATCTTTATTCTTGGGCTTTAGGGGTAGAAGTGAATTGGATGGACACAGGATCTTCACGACCTCCTTTCTCCTCATCTACCACCAAGTGACCCTGGCTTGTCTTACTCCACCCCCTAATACTTCCCACAATTCTCTGAATATATCAAAAGATTGAACCAGCACAGAATAGTGGGGAGAGCTATTTTCCAAGCATATGCTAATAGTATTGTCCAATAGGTAATTAGCCTTAAGTGCTTAGTTGTCCAATCTCAGTGCATCAACTCAGAGTTTCAGCCCTTTACAAAAAGTAATTTCCCAAATATCATAAAATATCTTAATACTAAATTATGTGAATGATGTAAACACCAGATGATGCTAGGCACCAAAAGTTAGGGTTCATATACGTGAAGAATATATAATGACAATTCTCTTTGGCAAAGGTAGATTTGTTTGGGGTAATAGGTTACAGACAGAATGAAGGGATACAATAGACTCCAGGAATGGTAAACATGAGATAGAGTGGGAGAGCATAAAAAGAATTCTTCAGTGAAACTTGACAATTATCCAGTAGAAAAGGAGTAAGTACCCCATGAGGTTGGAGCATGCCCTTGGCTGGCAGACTAAATCTGAAAGGGACTTGGTATCTTAAAAAAAAGTTATAAAGAGGAAAAGTGGGTTTGAGAAATATAGTGGAATTAGAAATTATATCATATGACATTGGAGGAGGGGATAAGAAGAAAGACACCACAAAGCAGAGTGCTGTGGCCCACTGACCCAAAGAAAAGCAGCAGTGAAACCATGGTGTATAAGTATATTTTATAGAGAAAATTTTCCTGCAGGTACATGAGTGGGACTTCTGACAGGGCATGGCAAGGTGAGACTTCTAAATACTAAAACAGAAGGTAAACCTTAGGGGTTTGAAATAACAAGTTTGTCTGACTGCAGAACCAACCCAGAAAGTGAGAACATGTTGCTATACTGGTCTCTATCAGTGCCTTCTCCCTGCTTGCCTCAGGGAGCAATTCTTTAGTTTTTCTTTGTCCACACCATTCAGGACATCATCACTAAAGAAAGAAATCAGAATTTATAGTCATTATTATAATAAGAGCTAAAGAAATTAGAAATAAATCTATTTCAGATAAGTTACAATAGATTAAATTGATAACATATTAAATACTAGGAAAGCATATTGTTATTCTCCTATCTGCATTTAAAAAAATGAAAAGAATGGAAAATAATATCCAGTCTTTATTTTATTAGTTGAAGAATTTGTTGAGACTTCCCAAAGACATAGCAAACTCAATGCCTTCTCTTCATTATTTCCAATATACCTTTTACATTGCTCATTTGTACATAATTATTTGTATATTGTCTTTTATTTTTGAATTGCTATCTCATAATTATTAGATTAATTTATAGGACAGAAAAAAATAAAATGAGAAATGGTAGAAAGAATGAAAAAAAAAAAAAAGGACCTTACTGCATTATTTATGGAGCTGTAAATTAATTCAATCATTCAATAGTGCAATTTGGAAAATAGCCCAAAGGACTATAATATCATGCCTACCTTTGGACCTAGAAATACCACTAGTCTTCAAAAAGTGAAAAAAAAAAAAAGGACCTTACTGCATTATTTATGGAGCTGTAAATTAATTCAATCATTCAATAGTGCAATTTGGAAAATAGCCCAAAGGACTATAATATCATGCCTACCTTTGGACCTAGAAATACCACTAGTCTTCAAAAAGTGAAAAAAAAAAAGAAGTAAAGGGCTTATATGTACAGAAATGTTAATAGCAATTCTTTTTTGGGGGCATAGAATTGGAAATTGAGGGGATGCATACCTATTGGAAAATGGCTGAACAAGTTGCGGTTTGTAATTTTGAAATGGAATATTATTGGGATATAAGAAATGATAAACAAGATGCTTTTAGAAGAATCTGGAATGATTTCCATGAGCTGATGCAAAGTGAAATGTACTGTGTACAAGGTGGACAGCAATAGGATGATCAACTCTGAATGACTTAACTATTCTTAACAGTACAATGATCCAAGACAATTCTGTAGACATTATGGAGGGAAATGCTATTCATACTATATCTAGAAAAAGAACAGATGGTCTAGGAATACAAATTGAAGCATTTTTAAATTCCATTTTTCTTTAGTATTTATTTATTTGGGTCTATGTTTCCTTTACAACATGATTCTTATGGAAATATATTACATGACTACAAGTGTATAACTTGAATTGCTTACCTTCTAAATGAGGGAGCAAAGAAGGAGAAAGAGAAAAAAATTTGGAACTCAAAGTTTTAAAAACAAATATTAAAAATTATTTTCACATATACTTGAGGGAAATAAAATACTAAATGAATGGTAAAAAAAAATAATTCATAAACCATAACTAAGGTGATCATCTTGAGAACTACCCAAGAAAAAACTTTCCAGGAACAATTTATTTTTCTAAAGTTTGCTTTCTAAGCTTAACCCAATTTTTCCTTTGACTTTTTGTATATTGTTGGAAAAGTGCATCTTAAGCTTTTTTTTTTTTTTTTTTTTTTTTTTTTTGGGTAGGCAGGATAGAAAGTTTTATACCAAATGGTACAAGCTAAAATGAGAAACAAGCAAATTAGATGAGAAACAAAAGTTATAAAAATAGATAAACCAAACAGCAAACAATCAACAGTACATTGAGTTACTGTGTCCTCAGTAGTCCTGAGAACTTATAATAACCACCCTTTGATATCAAGATTGCCAATTTGAATCTATGTCAGTAGAGAAATTTCAGAGGATCTGCTATATTAGCAAGAACTAAGTCAGGAATTAAGCAAAATTGGATAAAAAAAGAAGAACCTGTAATTTATTACTGTGTTAAGTAAATTGATAACAGAGTTTAGACACAAAGCACCTCAAAGTAGAATTAATTAAGGAGTAGCAGGTATGGATCTGACTTTAAAAATTATATTTTTGGAAATATGTAAATAAAAAGGTTGAAGCTTGGGAGCTTGCAACAAGAATTTGCATAAGTCAGGCCTCAAAAATTTCCTGAGATACCATATGTAATTTATTGATGCCATTATGTAAAATCTTGTCATTCTTTTGGAGTAATTGGAGTCTCCAATTTAGAGTCATTTTTTTTATTTTAGTGGAATTAATATGTCTTGATTTTTTTTAGTTCTTTACTTCTTTTTTGTGTTTTGAAAGAAGAGAATAGTTTAACTATGTACTGTAATATGTTCACATTGACATTTTCTTATAGACTATAAGTTTTAAGACATAATAAAAAAAGTAAAGGTAAAAAAAAGTAAAAATAACTACAATAACTTGTTGGAATCCTTACTAACTGCTAACTAATTAGAGTTGATCTAATCTTACAAGAAGATGTTTTGGGCAGAACCTGAAACAAGGTACTAAGTAGAACTAATTAATACAAGGCTTGTGTTCACACCTTTACTCATTGGAGTTCAATGAGTTCACACCTCCCTTGAAGCTCTTTGGGCCAGAGAGCACTATGGGAGAAAACCCACAATCCCTCTCTTGAGCATAAATAGAGCTTCAATGGAAGTTCTTTAGAGTGAAGAAGCTACAAGTCGAGATTTCAGCGGAGTTACGCCAGAAGCCCTCTCTCCGAGGCAAGGCAGAATATTTTCCACTTGGCTGGCTGGTGGCAGAAGAAGTTCTTCAGAGTGAAGAAGCTACAAGTCGAGAGTTCACCGGAATGACATGAAGAGTGGAGCTGGCTGGACGCTGAAGAAAACAGAGGCAGAGGCTGAAGGACCAGACCTTTGGATTTGGCGACATTCAGAGAGAGCTCTTGGAACCAAGCAGAGAGATAGGCCTCTAAGCAAACCAGGCTATATTGGAGATAATAAAAGATCTGAACTTTTATCACCTGGCTGCATTTGGGAAGAAGATCACAACAATAACTTATATTTGAAATTTAATTGTAAACTTTAACTCACATGAGATAGACATTTGCAAAATGTGTCATATGTAATAATGCATTGCTAATATATGTTAACATGAAAGATAATAATACTAAATTATGTTGGATAACATAAGAAAATTTTATTTCTATTATTTGTCTCTTCTCTAAATCTATTATGCTCCAATATGAGCATCTTAAAGATGTCTTATCAAAGAACTTGCCTTGGAGTCAGGAAAATCTGGCTTCAGGTTTTGCCTCTAACATATTCTAATTATGCAATTCTTGAGAAATCACTTAACTTCTCAGTATTATAGGCAATTCTCTAAAACTCTGAATTTTAGAAAGGTGAAGACAGGAGGAGAAGAAGAAGAAGAAGAAGAAGAAGAAGAAGAAGAAGAAGAAGAAGAAGAAGAAGAAGAAGAAGAAGAAGAAGAAGAAGAAGAAGAAGAACTAGAAGAAGAAGAAGAAGAAGAAGAAGAAGAAGAAGAAAGAAGAAGAAGAAAAGAAGAAGAAGAAGAAGAAGAAGAAAAGAAGAAGAAGAAGAAGAAAAAAAGAAGAAGAAGAAGAAAAGAAGAAGAAGAAGAAAAAAGAAGAAGAAGAAGAAAGAAGAAGAAGAAGAAGAAGAAGAAGAAGAAGAAGAAGAAGAAGAAAGAGGAGGGGGAGGAGAAGGAAGAGGAAAAAAGGAGAGGGAGGAGAAGGAAGAGGGAAAAAGGAGAGGGAGGAGAAAAGAAGAAAGAAAAAGAGGTGGAAGCAAGGAAAAAAATAAAGGAAGAAAATAATTAAGAAATTTTGAGGTAGTGTGAGATATTGACATCCCTGTTAAGTGTGCCAAAGATGGCATAGCATTTCATTCTGCCTATTGATCAGTCCCACAAACTTTAATCAGTTAACTCCCATGATCAAGATTAATGTCCTCTTCTACACATCCTTTTTGTTATTGTTATAGACACAGATGTCAAACCTGAATTATATTTATAAAAGTTAGATAATTGAGGTGGTATTTGATAGATATAGATATAGATATAGATATAGATATAGATATAGATATAGATATAGATATAGATATAGATATAGACTGAATGTAATGAAAATTACATGCTATTTGAAGCAGGCTAAAAAGAAATTATAGAAAATAATTTATTGAGGCATAGACTAAGAGTAAAGAAAGCTACTAAAATAACCCAGTATGATTCAAGACAGAGTTGAAGTATGAGACAAGAATGCAATAAAAGAGAATGAAGACTTTGGGTATAACTTGATAGATGAATGAACTAACGAGTGAGGAAAACAATCAGTTTGTAATTTCAAAGTAGGGTTGTGACAGGAAAAGCATTAAAAACCAAACCAAACCATACCATTTAATTCCATACTAAGAATGAAGGAATGAGGGTTTAAAAAAAAAAAAACTATCTCAAATCTGTATTTCAAAGATTAGAGAGGCCATGCTCTAAACCTTCATTTTAAGAGAGAATATAAAAGAGATCATGGGAATAAGATTCTGAGGTAACGAATATTAGGAATTTCATTCAGGATACCTGGCTTTTCTTCTTACTATTTATGTGATGTTGAACCACTCAATGTATTTTTCTGCATCTTATTTTCCTCAAATGTAAAATAAGTTAGTTGTACTGGAATACTCCTGGTGTTCATAAATATTATTGTAAAATTGAAAAGTTTAAAATGTAAAATCAGTAGCTGAGCCTAATAGTTTGAAGCATTGTATGGGATGCACAAAATCAAGGGCATTTTATTACTTTCTAAATTATTTTAATAGTTTCAAAATCTATTACATTATTATTATTATTATTATTATTTTGCATAAAATAATGAAGGACAATAACATTGATTAATTGTTCAGTTCTTCAAAGGAGGCAACAGTAAACTCTAACAATACAGGAAATTAGAAAAAAAAAAAAAACATGGACTTTTCTATTATGAATAAATCTAGGTCTACTGGTTAACTTGAATATATGTCATTCTGCATTTTCCACTTCCAAAACACACAAAAAAATGAAAAAGCCACAACTATTTAAAAAGAGTGATTTATAAATACAACTTGTTTATAAATTTCAAGTTTAAAGTCAAAATTTAGTCAATGAATATATTTGAATAAATATGCATCTGTTATGATTGTTAATAAACCAAATAAAGAAAGAAAATAATTAAGAAATTTTGAGGTAGTGTGAGATATTGACATCCCTGTTAAGTGTGCCAAAGATGGCATAGCATTTCATTCTGCCTATTGATCAGTCCCACAAACTTTAATCAGTTAACTCCCATGATCAAGATTAATGTCCTCTTCTACACATCCTTTTTGTTATTGTTATAGACACAGATGTCAAACCTGAATTATATTTATAAAAGTTAGATAATTGAGGTGGTATTTGATAGATATAGATATAGATATAGATATAGATATAGATATAGATATAGATATAGATATAGATATAGATATAGACTGAATGTAATGAAAATTACATGCTATTTGAAGCAGGCTAAAAAGAAATTATAGAAAATAATTTATTGAGGCATAGACTAAGAGTAAAGAAAGCTACTAAAATAACCCAGTATGATTCAAGACAGAGTTGAAGTATGAGACAAGAATGCAATAAAAGAGAATGAAGACTTTGGGTATAACTTGATAGATGAATGAACTAACGAGTGAGGAAAACAATCAGTTTGTAATTTCAAAGTAGGGTTGTGACAGGAAAAGCATTAAAAACCAAACCAAACCATACCATTTAATTCCATACTAAGAATGAAGGAATGAGGGTTTAAAAAAAAAAAAAAAACTATCTCAAATCTGTATTTCAAAGATTAGAGAGGCCATGCTCTAAACCTTCATTTTAAGAGAGAATATAAAAGAGATCATGGGAATAAGATTCTGAGGTAACGAATATTAGGAATTTCATTCAGGATACCTGGCTTTTCTTCTTACTATTTATGTGATGTTGAACCACTCAATGTATTTTTCTGCATCTTATTTTCCTCAAATGTAAAATAAGTTAGTTGTACTGGAATACTCCTGGTGTTCATAAATATTATTGTAAAATTGAAAAGTTTAAAATGTAAAATCAGTAGCTGAGCCTAATAGTTTGAAGCATTGTATGGGATGCACAAAATCAAGGGCATTTTATTACTTTCTAAATTATTTTAATAGTTTCAAAATCTATTACATTATTATTATTATTATTATTATTTTGCATAAAAATAATGAAGGACAATAACATTGATTAATTGTTCAGTTCTTCAAAGGAGGCAACAGTAAACTCTAACAATACAGGAAATTAGAAAAAAAAAAAAAAACATGGACTTTTCTATTATGAATAAATCTAGGTCTACTGGTTAACTTGAATATATGTCATTCTGCATTTTCCACTTCCAAAACACACAAAAAAATGAAAAAGCCACAACTATTTAAAAAGAGTGATTTATAAATACAACTTGTTTATAAATTTCAAGTTTAAAGTCAAAATTTAGTCAATGAATATATTTGAATAAATATGCATCTGTTATGATTGTTAATAAACCAAATAAAGAAAGAAATTAGATTTACATATACAACAATGCTATTTTAAATGGGTCTATACTTTAAAATACATAAATAAACATGTGCTTTAAAATTCATGACTATCCATTTTAATGATGGTAATAGAATATCCGCAGAAGTGTAAGCTATTTTATTGTTACAGTTTTAACAATAGCCTTTTAGGGAATATGCTACAACTCTCCTGTCAAAAATAACAAAAACAAAAATAGATATTTTAAATATAATTTCAATTATTACAAGAAAGTGGTTTTAAAATAATTCTGAATTACAGGCTCTGATCCAAGGAGCTTTAAGTATAAGTTAATGATTTGTTTTTGTATTTCTATAAGGCTAATCTAGGTTTGGAATTCACATTCAATAGGCACAGATTTTAAAGAGTTTGGGTACAAGTTTATTACTGCTCAGAACCTTGATTCAAACAAGACATAAGGAAAGAGGAAACTCAAAGCATAAAAATAATACACAGTCAACAAACACAGTGATAATCACAGCAATAAAGGTGATATAAGAAATAAACAATATGCAATATATATATATATATATATATATATATACACACAGAGAGAGAGAGATCATTACCACTCTGAAGAAGTACCAATACCTATATTTCTTGGCTGGGAGAATCATAGCCATTTAGAGTCTCAGAGTAAAAAAAAAAGTATACATTCATTCCTGGGTGAGATTCGCAAATTTGTTTTCCCACTAAGGAGTTTTTAAAGGCTGAGAATAAAGAAGGCACTACGATGAGTATACTCATTTGACTTGGGCTTCAAGTCAGCTGCCTTCTAGGTGCAGGGTGCTTTATCTCCAGGGATCCACCAAGGAGAATATTTGTTCATTTCTTTAGGATGACTGTATTTACTTAGGGAACTGGCCACCTAGAAGGCTGCTTACTTGAGGCCCAAGTCAAAGGAGAATACTCATCGTAGTGCCTTCTTTATTCTCAGCCTTTAAAAACACAGGTCAGCAATAAAGGAAACTTATTAATCAATATACAGGGAGGGTGGTCTTCTTTTTCTATGCTTCCTGGTATTCCTTTAGATAATTGCAAGCACATTTTCGTGTTCTTAGCAAAAAGTTACACATGGGACATGATTGAGACTCACTAGGAATCCATACTCATTAGGATTCCTTACAATATTTATTTTAGTAATTTTTTTTTGGCAGAAATGATCTTTTTTTTCCCCATAGTGTGAATTATGGTACCTTTTAGAGCAACAAATGAAATTAATGGTTGAGACTTTGAAAGCAAGCAAATGCAGTAATAAATGTCCATATTATTTAACTTTTTATTATTCAACAATAGCACAAATCATAGAGCTTGAGAAAGTAAAAAAAAAAAAGTAATTGCTAGTTGGAAGAAGTTATCAATATCAAAGAATTAAGTGAATCTAGAATGTCTGTTTCTTTCAAAGTGATAATAATTAAAGTTAAGAATATCAAGGGAATTAATGAAAAAAAATCCAAAAGATGGTGGCCTAGCAGTATCAGACCTAAAATTATTAAAAAGCAGCTATCATCGAAACTATTTGGTATTAATTAAGAAACAGAGTAGTGGATTGATTAGCGGAATGGATTCTAAACAGGACACAATAGTTAATGACAATAATTATCTAATGCTTGATGAACTCAAAGACTCAAAAATTCTTGGATAAGAATTAATTAACCATTTGACAAAAATTTCAGGGAAAACAGGAACATTCCTGGTATAGGTATGGACCAATATCTGACACTGTACCAGGATAACATTAAAATGGGTACATGATTTGAATGTAAAGGGTGATACTATAAACAAATGAGGAGAAGAAGGCACAGTTAACTCTCAGATCTCTGGAGAAGGGAAGAATTTATGACCGAATAAGAAATAGAGAATATTATAAAATGCAAAATGGATAACTTTGATTACATTAAATTAAAAGGTTTTTGCATAAATAAAACCAATGCAGCCAAAATTAGAAAAGAAGCAAAAAGGTTGTAAATTATTTTTAAACATTTCTGGTAAAGGCCATATTTCTAAAATATATAGAGAATAGACTCAGATTTATAAGATTACCAATGTGACTTCATGCAATTTCTTCCAGTAGTGAAAGAGTTAAATTGCCCAAGATAATCAAGATCTCCAGATTGAAGTAAACATGTCTCAAACTCTTTCTCAGGTTGAGGCTGTCATTATCTGATGTAAACAGGACTTACTATAATATAAACTAATTTATTGATGTCTATGTTAGCAAGGATATTTCAAGGCATCTGCAGATTCATTAGGTAATAACTATGTTATGTAATCATTTTCTTTCTTTTTTTTTTTTTTTTTTGGGTATGTGCTCTAAATGTTTTGTGTATTGGTAATTCACCATTCTGTATGGTTTTCAATAAAGATGCCAACAGTTCAAGGTGGGAAAGCAGTGAGGAGAGAGGAAGGTAGACGTGATAAAGACCTTATAAGGCATTTAGAGAGAAGTGTCGTTGAGTATAGTTAGTGTCTCAAGTTATAGGCAGTGAGTTTGATTGGGCAACAAAACGTTAAGCTCCTAGTTGAAAGCAGTTAGGAGCTGAGCGCAGCCAGCTGCTGATAAGAGGCAGAATTAAGATTCCAAGCAGCTATTCTTAAGGAAGTTTAGAGACTTGTCTTAGTCCTGTTTGGTTGTGAAAAGTTAGGAAAAGACTAAGAATTTGCCTCTCTGTAAAGAACTCAGAAACCTGAAAGAAGGGAGGAAATCAATCATCTCTGAGGATGGACAAACCACAAATCATTTCCAATTAATATGTAGTAAACTTAACAAATGAAGAAATTAGTCATCTACAATCATATAAAAATACTTTAAATCACTATTGATTAAAGAAATGCAAATCAAGATAATACTGGGATATCAACTCACAACTATCTGATTGGCTAAGATGACAAAAAGAAAAAGTAATGATAAATGTGATGATGTGGAGAAATTGGGACACTGAATGCATTATTGGTGGAGTTGTTGATTCAATCCACTGCTGAGTCTGTATCCCAAAGAGACAAAAAAAAAAAAGAGGAGAAAAGTATCCACATGTGCAAAAATGTTTGAAGCAGCTCTTTCTATACTGGAAAAGAATTGGAAAATGAATTAATGCCCCTCAATTGGGGGATTGCTGACTAAGTTATGATAAATGCATGTGATGGAATATTATTTTTCTATAAGAAATGATAAATAGGTTGATTTCAGAAAAGCCTGAGAAAACCTATTTGAGCTAATTCTGAGTGAAGTGAGCAGAACCAGGAAAATATTCTACATAGCAACAGCAAGATTGTATAGTGATCAATTATAATAGACTTAGTTCTCAGCAATTCAGAGACCTAAGACAATTAAAAAACTTGGATTGGAAAATTCCATCTGCATCCAGAGAGAAAACTCTGGAGACTGAATGCACATCAAAGCATATTATTTCCATTTTTTTTTCTTTTGCCTTGTTTTGTCTTTCTCATTATTTTCCCCTTTTCTTCTGATTTTTCTTCCCCAACATGCTTCATATGGAATTATGTTAAAAATTAGTGTACAACTAATGCATTGTTGGTGGAGTTATGAAATGATTCAACCATTATGAAGAACAATTTGGAACTATGTCCAAAGATCTTTAAAACTGCATAAAACATAGCAGTGTCACTAATAGGTTTGTATCCCAAGGAAACCATAAAGTAGGGAAAAAGACCCACATGTACAAAAATGTTTGTAGCAGTTTTGTTTTTATTTGTGATAGCAAAGAATTGGAAAATGAGTAGATGCTTTTCAATTGGTGAAAGGCTGAATAAGTTGTGATATATGAAGGTAATAGAATATTATTCTTCTATATAAAAAAAAAAAAAAAAAAAAAAAAAAAAAAAAAAAAGATTGAACAAGTTGATTTTAGAAAGGCCTGGAAAAATTTATATGAAACATTGCCAAGTGAAACAAGCAGAACTAGAAATACTTTGTGCACAATAATAGCAAGATTGTATAATGATCAACTTTGACAAACTTTGTTTTTCTCAATGGTTCAATGATTCAAGGGAATCTCAATAGACTTTGACAGAAAATGCTATCTGCAACTAGAAAAAGAACTGTGGAGATTGAATGTGAATCAACACATACTATGTTCATTTTTTTTTCTGTTTTTTTTTCCTCCCCAACAACTTTTTCCTTTTGTTTTGATTCTTTTCTTCCAACTTGATTCACAAAATAATTAAAAGTAAGTAAATAAATAAAATTGTACACATATAACCCCAAAATTAAATTAAATAAATTAAAAATATATTTTATCTTATATTTTCCTCAGATTCAAAACTTTTTTTTTACATTTGTTTTTAAGATTTTTGAGTTCTAGATTCTTTCCCTATCCCCACCCTCTATTAA
The DNA here is from genome assembly GCF_016432865.1 of Antechinus flavipes. NCBI lineage: Eukaryota > Metazoa > Chordata > Mammalia > Dasyuromorphia > Dasyuridae > Antechinus > Antechinus flavipes. Next base: position 522,857,067 of record NC_067398.1, on the reverse strand, counting down.
GAAAATACATGTGAAGTTATTCAAAACATTTTCATAAAAGTCAAGTTGTGAAAGAAAACATCGATTTCTTACCCTAATAAAAATAAAAAATTCTCTAGAAAAATAAAATTGAAAATAAAGAGAGAGATAGAGAAAGTAAGACAGAATGCTTGGATTTATATTCAGACTTGATTAGTTTCTTCTCTAGATATGAATAGGATTTTTCATCATAAGTCCTTTATAGTAGGTGTACAACTGAAAATAACAAAGCCATTTACAGCTGGTCATCCCAGAATATTGCTATAACTTTGTATATAGTATATTTCATTTTGTTCATGGAGGACTTTGCATATTTGCTTGTTTTGTTTTGTTTTTCCCTTTGAGCATCCTGTTCATCATTTTCCAGAGAATTATAATATGCCATCAGAGAAACTTGCTTTGAAAAAAAAATTACAATTAGTATTACTAATTGTATTTCCCCCATTATTCTTTTTCTCCTGACCCTCCTCAAAAGTGTTTTGCTACTGACTACTGATTCCCTAAATATGCCTTCTCTTTTAGCATTTTCCCTCTCTTCCCACATCCCATTCCTCTCCTATTTTTCTGCAAAGTAAGATAAATTTCTATATTGATTCTGGGTTTGTATAAACTGATGAGCATTTCATTCACTCCCCTTTTCGTTCTTCCCCTACACTGTAAAAGCTTTTTCTTGCTTCTTTTTTATGACAGATAATTTGCACCATTCCACTTGTTCCTTTTCCCTTCTCCCAGTACATTCCTCTCTGATCCCTTAATTTCATGCTTTTTTAAAAAGATATTATCCCTTCATATTCAACTCACATCCATGTTTTCTGTCTCTATACACTACTAAATGCTATAATAATGAGAACATTCTAACGAGTTATAAGTATCATCCTCTCATGTGGGAATGTAAATAGATAAACTTTATTAAGGCCTCTTATTTGTCACTTTTATGATTACCATCTTATACTTCTCCAGAGTCCTATATTTAAAAATCAAATTTTCCATTCAGCTTTGGTCTTTTCATGACAAATGCTTGAAAACCATCTGTTTCATTGAATGACTACCTTTTCCTCTGAAGGATTATATCCAGGTTTTCTGGGTAGATAATTCTTGGTTGCAATCCTAGCTCTATTGCTCTGCATAATATCATATTCTAAGCCCTCCAGGTCTTTAATGAAGAAGTAACTAAATCTCGTGTTATTCTGACTGTGGCTTCACTATAGTTGAATTGTTTCTTTCCGGATGCTTGCAATATTTTATCTTTGATTGGAAAATTCCAGAATTTGGTTATAATATTCCTGGAAGTTTTTATTTTAGGATCTCTTTTAGGAAACAAGCAGAACTAGAAATACTTTGTGCACAATAATAGCAAGATTGTATAATGATCAACTTTGACAAACTTTGTTTTTCTCAATGGTTCAATGATTCAAGGGAATCTCAATAGACTTTGACAGAAAATGCTATCTGCAACTAGAAAAAGAACTGTGGAGATTGAATGTGAATCAACACATACTATGTTCATTTTTTTTTCTGTTTTTTTTTCCTCCCCAACAACTTTTTCCTTTTGTTTTGATTCTTTTCTTCCAACTTGATTCACAAAATAATTAAAAGTAAGTAAATAAATAAAATTGTACACATATAACCCCAAAATTAAATTAAATAAATTAAAAATATATTTTATCTTATATTTTCCTCAGATTCAAAACTTTTTTTTTACATTTGTTTTTAAGATTTTTGAGTTCTAGATTCTTTCCCTATCCCCACCCTCTATTAAGAAAATACATGTGAAGTTATTCAAAACATTTTCATAAAAGTCAAGTTGTGAAAGAAAACATCGATTTCTTACCCTAATAAAAATAAAAAATTCTCTAGAAAAATAAAATTGAAAATAAAGAGAGAGATAGAGAAAGTAAGACAGAATGCTTGGATTTATATTCAGACTTGATTAGTTTCTTCTCTAGATATGAATAGGATTTTTCATCATAAGTCCTTTATAGTAGGTGTACAACTGAAAATAACAAAGCCATTTACAGCTGGTCATCCCAGAATATTGCTATAACTTTGTATATAGTATATTTCATTTTGTTCATGGAGGACTTTGCATATTTGCTTGTTTTGTTTTGTTTTTCCCTTTGAGCATCCTGTTCATCATTTTCCAGAGAATTATAATATGCCATCAGAGAAACTTGCTTTGAAAAAAAAATTACAATTAGTATTACTAATTGTATTTCCCCCATTATTCTTTTTCTCCTGACCCTCCTCAAAAGTGTTTTGCTACTGACTACTGATTCCCTAAATATGCCTTCTCTTTTAGCATTTTCCCTCTCTTCCCACATCCCATTCCTCTCCTATTTTTCTGCAAAGTAAGATAAATTTCTATATTGATTCTGGGTTTGTATAAACTGATGAGCATTTCATTCACTCCCCTTTTCGTTCTTCCCCTACACTGTAAAAGCTTTTTCTTGCTTCTTTTTTATGACAGATAATTTGCACCATTCCACTTGTTCCTTTTCCCTTCTCCCAGTACATTCCTCTCTGATCCCTTAATTTCATGCTTTTTTAAAAAGATATTATCCCTTCATATTCAACTCACATCCATGTTTTCTGTCTCTATACGCTACTAAATGCTATAATAATGAGAACATTCTAACGAGTTATAAGTATCATCCTCTCATGTGGGAATGTAAATAGATAAACTTTATTAAGGCCTCTTATTTGTCACTTTTATGATTACCATCTTATACTTCTCCAGAGTCCTATATTTAAAAATCAAATTTTCCATTCAGCTTTGGTCTTTTCATGACAAATGCTTGAAAACCATCTGTTTCATTGAATGACTACCTTTTCCTCTGAAGGATTATATCCAGGTTTTCTGGGTAGATAATTCTTGGTTGCAATCCTAGCTCTATTGCTCTGCATAATATCATATTCTAAGCCCTCCAGGTCTTTAATGAAGAAGTAACTAAATCTCGTGTTATTCTGACTGTGGCTTCACTATAGTTGAATTGTTTCTTTCTGGATGCTTGCAATATTTTATCTTTGATTGGAAATTCCAGAATTTGGTTATAATATTCCTGGAAGTTTTTATTTTAGGATCTCTTTTAGGAAGTAATCAGTGGATTCTTTGAATTTCTATTTTAACTTCTGGTTCTAGAATATCAGGACAGTTTCCCTTGATAATTTCTTGAAAGATGATGTCAGAATCTCTCTTTTTGATCATGACTTTCAGGTACAGCAATAATTTTTAAATTATCTCTACTGGATCAGTTGTTTTTCCAATGAGATATTTCACATTTTTTCTACTTTTTCTTTTTTTTTTTTTTTGGTTTTGCTTTATTGTATATTGATTTTTTTTCATAAAAGTCATTAATTTCCATTTGCTCAATTTTATTTTTTAAGGAATTATTTTCCTCAGTGAGTTTTTGTGCCTCCTTTCCCAATTGACTGATTTTGCTATAAGGCATTCTTCTCCTCACTAGCTTTTTGTATTTTTTTTTTGCACCTCTCTCAATTCTTTCTCTAATTTTCCCTCTATCTCTCTTACTTGATTTCCAAAATTATTTTTGAGCTCTTCCATGGCCTGAAATAAAGGCTCTGGATGTTACAGCTTTGACTTTGTTACCATCTTGTGAATGTGTGTTTTGATCTTGCTTGTCACCATAATAACTTTCATAGTCAGATTTTTTTTTCTGCTCATTTTCCTAGATTATTACTCAGCTTTTAACTGTTTATTAAAATCGAGCTCTGTTTCAAGGGAAAGTGCATTGTCCCAAGCTTCAGGGTTTTTGTTCATCTGTTTACAGAAATTCTTTTAGAAATCTGGTCACAAGCATTCTTTTCTGTCCTGGAAGTGTTAGGTAACCCCACACCACTGTAGCTGTAAGATCTACTGTGCTGGCTAGGGCTGAGGGTCAGGCTAACCTGGGCTGTACTGGGACTGTAACCAGACCCCTACCATATTGCCTTAGACCCTTTCCATTGACCTGAATTCTCCCTAGTGTTTCTGAGTTGAGAGTTCCAGAAACCTCCAGTACTGTTGCTGATTCAGAGGTCTTGCCTTCCTGATGTTGGAGTCCAAGCAGAAGTTGGGCTCAGGGCCTGCATGAGCTGAGATTGTTGGCTAGAGTTCCACATTGGTATCACAGACCTTCTAAGCTGCCTTTGGCTGGAAAATATTCTACCCCCTCTTTTTGAGTGTTCTGATGCTCTAAAATTTGTTTAGAGTCATTATTTAAATGAATTTAGAGTGGTTTGGGAAAGAGATTGGGCAAGTTCCTATTTTTACTCCACCACCTTGGCTCTGCTTCCCTAAATTAATTTTAAAAAATACAAATCCTTGTAATTGATTCTGATGAGCTCACAAATCACTAGGATCATTTTGACCCGCAGATAATTCATAGTCTAGCAGAGGAGTAAGATTTTTATTCTATTTATGACACACATGCCATTCACACAGGGAATAATTATATTCAAGTGCATTTGACTTTGAATTCCACTAATAGTAGCAGCAGGTTTTTATTCCTTCTCCTTAAAGGCATCATATCTATCTATCATAAAAGAATCACAAGTTACATTTGGTAAGTAACCTCATAGAGCAGATCTAAAAATATGACAAAGGGCTATCAGACAATAAGAACCCCAGCAGACAATAAAAATGTGGCCATTTGGAATATTTTCATAATTTTAAGTTATTAAATGCTTTATACAATTATAATGATAATTGTTTTTTTTTCTCATGTCAAAATGACTCAAATTAATTAAAAGCACTTAGCATGTCTTTTAAAAATCTGTAATGGAGTGTGGAACCAAGTTGACATCATATAAAGCAGCCTACTGAGATCTCCTAATATTCTCTACAAATCACTTTAATATAATGCTCCTAATCATTTTTTGGAGTTTTAGATACACTAAAAGATCAGAGTGAGACATTTTTCCCCAGCCCAAAATAAGTTAGAAGGAAAGAGAGATCTGTGACATAGGAATGGAGATGTCCCAAAGATTACATGGATGAATTAGCAACAGCAGCAATGGGACCAGGAGGTGGAAACAGAAGCAACAGTAACTTTGAAAGATCTCAAAACAGAGATAGGAAGGGCTCCTAGCAACTGATTAGAAAGAGATTATATGAGACATTTGCTATTACTGGTTGAAGAACCAGATTTTTTTTTGGGGGGGGGCACCTTTACTGCTTACATCCATATCTGGGTACAATTTTGGTTAAGGTAGAGTGGAAGCCCTGAGAGGCAATATCATTTTTGGTGCAAAGGGATCAGAGACTTTGAAGAATAGTTTAATTCATGTCTGATACTAAGGGTGTAGGAGCTCTAAGGAATAGTGCTGGTATCAATCTGAAAAGATTAGAAGTGTTTCCTAATAAGAACCAGAGTGCAAGCCAGAAAACAATGACCACAGACATCCAGGTTTACCACTTGGAAGCCTGCAAAAGTTCCATCTTTCCTGAACTAGCTCTAAAAACAACAGCCCCCAAAAGCCTAAAGTCTGAGACAATACTCCAGAGTCCTCATTCTGGGAATAGAACCAAACTTCAGCATAAAGTTCAATAAAGAAATAATCTGGAAAATGACAAAAAAAAAGTGATGTTACAAACTACAATGCTGATATAGAAGATCAAAACAATCTTAAAAGAAAATAAAGGCAAAATAGCTTCAAGCAAAGTCTCAAAGAAAAAAATGAATAGGATATAAGTGAAATAAGAATTTGTATAAGGGTTAAAATAGTTTTTAAAATCAAATGAAAATGGTAAAGAATAACTTGGGCAAAGAAGTGAAAACAAAATTTGAAAAGGAAATTGATAAATAGGAAAAAGAAGGTTTTGAAAAAAAAAATTCTTGAGGACTTCCGGCCACGATAGCAGAGAAGAGGCACACAGGCATGTAAGCTCCACATTTTCTCTCAGAATCCATTTTAATTACAAGCCTCTGAATTAATGCTTGACTGAAAAAAAAAAAAAAACACAAATAGTTACCAAGAGAAGATATCCTTGAAATTCACCAGGAAAGGTCTGTTTTTGCTCGAGGGCGGGGACGGTTTTAGATCGGGCACAGGCTGAGGGCAGGCAGCAGCACAGAGAGCCAGGCAGGCAGCTCACAGTCGAGCAGACCGAAGAGGAGGTGGGGTGTGATCTTAGCTGTCTCTGCGGGGGGAGCTTTGCTACAGGATTGGATAATTTGCCCTGGCAGCAAGTCAGTAGCCCAGTAGAGAAGCTAAAAACACCGGGAGGTGAAGAATACAATCCCAAACAGCTGGAATCTCTCGGGACCTGGCCACCCCTCCCCCACAGTGTCTCAGCACCTCTTGGAGTCTCAGAGCGCAGGCTCAGCACAGTCCTGCTAGTGCCTTACTGCTGCCCCTGCAGTCTGTAGAGGAAGCTCGGTAACACCACCCAGCCCCTCCCCCCAAAAAAGCAGACTCCATTTAGGGTTTTTTTCTTTTTTTTTCTATTTTGCTAGTTTGTCTTTGATACTTTTCTGACAAAAGGAGCAAAAAATTGAAAAGGACCTTAACCCTTGACAGCTTCTATATGGATAGAGAGCAGACTCTAAACCCTGAGGAGACTAAAAACAGACTGTCTCCAGGTAAATCCCCAAATGAGGAGATCATCTGTTCCTCAGCACAGATGAACCTCAGAGAAGAAATTAAAAAGGCTCTCACAACAGCTAAAAGAAAAATTAGAAAATGAGAGGGAGGCTTGGCAAGAGAGTCTGGAGAAGTCATCCCACTCATTGAAAGACAGAGTGGATAAAGAAATAAAATCTTTGAAAAATAGGATTAGTGAACTGGAAACAGAAAACAACTCTCTAAAAAACAAAATTGGCGAAATGGAAAAAAAAATTCCATAGAACAAATGAACTCAATTGAACAATTAGAAAAAGATATTTAAAAAAAATGAGTGAAGAAAATATTTCATTGAAAATCAGAATTGAACAAATGGAATTGAATGACTCAAGGAGACAAACAATGGAAAAGAATGTGAAATAACTTCTGGGGAAAACAACAGACCTGGAAAATAGATCCAGGAGAGACAATCTGAAAATTATTGGACTCCCAGAAATGTATGATGAAAAAAAGAGGCTCAACACTATTTTCCAGGAAATTATCAAAGAGAACTGCCCAGAAGTCACAGAAACAGAGGGTAAAATAGACATTGAAAGAATTCATCGATCACCCATTGAAAGGGATCCTAAAATCAAAACACCAAGAACTATAGTGGCCAAATGCCAGAACCCTCAGACGAAGGAAAAAATACTGCAAGCGGCTAGAAAAACCCAATTCAAGTATCGAGGAGCCACAATAAGGACCACCCAGGATCTAGCAGCATCCACATTAAAGGATCGAATGGCTTGGAATATGATATTCCAAAAGGCTAAGGAACTTAGTATGCAACCAAAAATAACTTACCCAGGTAGAATGAGCATCTTTTTTCCAGGGAAGAAGATGGACATTCAACAAAGTAAACAAATTTCACCCATTTTTGATGAAAAAGCCAGAACTTAACAAAAAGTTTGATCTACAAATATAGAACTCAAGAGAAATCTAAAAAGGTAAAGATTAATCTTGGGAACTATATTTTGACTATATAGATGTATAAAGAATACATGTATACCTTGTTCTAGAAACTAGATGTGGAAAGGACATTGTAACCAGAAAAAGGGTAAAGTGGGAGTACTACATCTCATGAAGAGGCAAAGGAAACCTATTATATCTGAGAGAAAGAATGGAGGGGGATGAATATAGTGAGTATGTTACTGCCTTCAGAATTGGCTCCAAGAGAAAAAATTTAGACATATTCAATTTATGGTGAAACTTATCCCACCTCATTGAAAAGTGAGAAGGGAAAAGTGAAAAAGGAAGGAATAAGCTAAGCGGAGGAAATACGGAAACTGGGAGGGAAAGGGGTAAGATAGGGGGAGGAACTCTAAGGTGGGGGGAGAGATACTAAAAAGGGAGGGCTGTGAGAAGCAAGTGGTGCTCACAAGCTTGATACTGGGAACGGGGGTAAGGGGAAAAGAAGGGAGCAAAGAATAAACAGGGGTTAACAAGATGGCAAGTAATACAGAATTGGTCATTTTAACCATAAATGTGAACAGGGTAAACTCCCCCATAAAGAGGAAGCGGTTAGCAGAATGGATTAAAAGCCTGAATCCTACAATATGTTGTTTACAGGAAACACACCTGAAGCAGGGAGATACATGCAGGTTAAAGGTAAAAGGTTGGAGCAAAATCTACTATGCTTCAGGTGAAGTCAAAAAAGCGGGGGTAGCCATCCTGATCTCAGATCAAGCTAAAGCAAAAATCGATCTAATTAAAAGAGATAAGGAAGGGCACTATATCTTGCTAAAGGGTAGCTTGGATAATGAAGCAATATCAATATTAAACATATATGCACCAAGTGGTGTAGCATCTACATTCTTAAAAGAGAAATTAAGAGAGCTGCAAGAAGAAATCGACAGCAAAACTATAATAGTGGGAGATCTCAACCTTGCACTCTCAGAATTAGATAAATCAAACCACAAAATAAATAAGAAAGAAGTCAAAGAGGTAAATAGAATACTAGAAAAAATAGATATGATAGATCTCTGGAGAAAATGTAATGGAGACAGAAAGGAGTACACTTTTTTTTTCAGCAGTTCATGGAACCTATACAAAAATTGGCCATATACTGGGACATAAAAACCTCAAACTCAAATGCAGTAAGGCAGAAATAGTAAATGCATCCTTTTCAGACCAGGATGCAATGAAAATTACATTCAACAAAAAGCCAGGGGAAAGTAGACCAAAACATAATTGGAAACTAAATAATCTCATACTAAAGAATGATTGGGTGAAACAGCAAACCATAGACATAATTAATAACTTCACCCAAGAAAACGATAATAATGAGACATCATACCAAAATGTATGGGATGCAGCCAAAACGGTAATAAGGGGAAATTTCATATCTTTAGAGGCCTATTTGCATAAAATAGAGAAAGAAAAGGTCAATGAATTGGGCTTGCAACTAAAAATGCTAGAAAAGGAACAAATTACCCCCCCCAGTCAAACACTAAACTTGAAATTCTAAAAATAAAAGGAGAGATCAATAAAATTGAAAGTAAAAAAAAAAAAAAACTATTGAATTAATTAATAAAACTAAGAGTTGGTTCTATGAAAAAACCAACAAAATAGACAAACCCTTAGTAAATCTGATTAAAAAAAGGAAAGAGGAAAATCAAATTGTTAGTCTTAAAAATGAAAAGGGAGATCTCACCACTAACAAAGAGGAAATTAGAGCAATAATTAGGAGTTATTTTGCCCAACTTTATGCCAATAAATTCGACAACTTAAATGAAATAGAAGAATACCTCCAAAAATATAGCTTGCCCAAACTAAGCAGGAAGAAGTAAATATCCTAAACAGTCCCATCTCAGAAAAAGAAATAGGACAAACTTGTTGGAATCCTTACTAACTGCTAAGTAATTAGAGTTGATCTAATCTTACACGAAGTTGTTTTGGCCAGAACCTGAAACAAGGTACTAAGTAGAACTAATCAAGACAAGGCTTGTGTTCCCACCTTTACTCATTGGAGTCCATAAGTATGCTAGCTTCACAAAGTACACTTTCTAACTTCAAGAGAGTCCACACCTTAAAGCTCTTTGGGCCAGAGAGCACTATGGGAGAAAACCCATAATCCCATTCTTTCAGAAGGTTCACATATAAGGCAAGACAGCCATTCCAGAATACACTTTTTTCCTCTTGGCTGGCTGATCGCGCTAGACTCGAGAGGAACGACTCTGCTGCAGAGAACACTTTTGACGGACTTCAGTGGAGCTACGCCAGAAGCCCTTTCTCTGCGGCAAGTAGGTGGCTGGGCTCCCCAGAAGGAGATAAGAGAGATCTTCCATCTCTGTTGGAGGCAAAGAAAGCAGAGGCAGAGGCTGAAGGACAGAACCTTTGGATTTGGAGACATCCGAAGGGCTCTAAGCCTCTAAACCGGCTGTGCTCTGAGAAGAACAAACTCCAACATTTGAACTCTTAACACAAACTATCAACCAACTCCCTAAGAAAAAATCCCCAGGACCAGATGGATTTACATGTGAATTCTACCAAACATTTAAAGAACAATTAACTCCAATGCTAAATAAACTATTTGAAAAAATAGGGATTGAAGGAGTTCTACCAAACTCCGTTTATGACACAGACATGGTACTAATACCTACACCAGGAAGATTGAAAACAGAGAAAGAAAATTATAGACCAATCTCCCTAATGAATATTGATGCTAAAATCTTAAATAAAATATTAGCAAAAAGATTACAGAAAATTGTCACCAGGATAATACACTATGACCAAGTAGTATTTATACCAGGAATGCAGGGCTTATACCCCAAAGAAATACTAAAGAAGGGAAAGGGACCTGTATGTGCCAAAATGTTTGTAGCAGCCCTGTCTGTAGTGGCTAGAAACTGGAAATTGAATGGATGCCCATCAATTGGAGAATGGCTGGGTAAATTGTGGTATATGAATGTTATGGAATATTATTGTTCTGTAAGAAATGACAAGCAGGATGAATACAGAGAGGCTTGGAGAGTCTTACATGAACTGATGCTAAGTGAAATGAGCAGAACCAGGAGATCATTATACACTTCAACAATGATATTGTATGAGGATATATTCTGATGGAAGTGGATTTCTTTAACAAAGAGACCTAACTCAGTTTCAATTGATAAATGATGTATGGAAGCAGCTACATCCAAAGAAAGAACACTAGGAAATGAATGTGAACTCTTTGAATTTTTTTTTTTCTTCCCGGGTTATTTTTACCTTCTGAATCCAATTCTCCCCGTGCAACAAGAGAAGTGTTTGGTTCTGCATACATAAATTGTATCTAGGATATACTGCAACATATCTAACATATATAGGACTGCTTGTCATCTAGCGGAGGGGGTGGAGGGGGGGGGGGAATCGGAACAGAAGCGAGTGCAAAGGATAATGTTGTAAAAAGTTTACCCTGGCATGGATTCTGTCAATATAAAGTTATTATAAAATAAAATTATATATATATATATGTGTGTGTGTGTGTGTGTGTGTGTGTGTGCATGTGTGTGTATACATATACATATGTATATATTTATAAGTTTAAAGAAACATAATTCTAAAAAAAAAGAAAAAAAAGGAAAAAATTCTTAAACGATAATTTGTTAAATCAAAAAAAAAAGTGCAAAAGGTCACTGATAAAAACAGCTTCTTAAAAGATAAATTTGGCCAAATGGAAACAGATTTACAAATGCTTACTGGAGAATGAAATACCTTAAAAATTAGAATTCCTCAAATGGAAGGTAATGACTTTATTAGAAATCAAGAAAGAGTCAAAGAAAAATCAATAGAATGGAAAAAAATAATTGAAAAGTTGAAAGATATCATCAGGAAACAACTGATCTGGAAATAGATTGAGTAGATAGAGAGAGAAAAAAAAATATTTATTTATTTAATTTTATAATATAGCTTTTTGTTTTTCAAAATACATGCAAAGATAGTTTTCAGCATTCGCCTTTGCAAATCTTTATGTTCCATATTTTTCTTCCTCTCTCCTATTTCCTATCTCCTTAGACTGCAAGAAATCCAACATAAGTTAAACATGTGCAATTCTTCTAGCCATGTTTTCACATTTATCATACTGTGCAAGAAAAATTAGATCAAAAAGGACAAAAATGAGAGAAAAAATAAGCAACAAAATCACAACAACAACAAAAGTAAAAATACTATGTTGTGATTAAATTTGGTGCCCATAGTTCTCTCTTTGGATGTAGATGGCTCTCTTCCTAACAATTTTATTGGAACTGAGGCAGAAGTGAAAAATGCCAAATAGGTTACAGTTGGTCATCATATATTCTTATTGTTGCTGTGTATAATGTTCTTTTGGTTCTAGTCATTTCACTGAAAATCAGTTCATTTAAGTCTTCTCAGGATTTGTGAAATTAATCTGGTAATCATTTCTTATAGAAAAATATTATTCCATGATATTCATATAAAACAACTTATTCAGCCATTCCTGAACTGATGTGCATCCACTCTGTTTCCAGTTTATTTCCATTAAAAAAAAAGTTTGCTACAAACATTTTTGCACATATAGGTCCTTTTCCCTTTGCTTTTTTTTTTTTTTTTTTTTTTTTTTTTTTTTTTTTTTTATGATTTCTCTGGGATACAGATGAAGTAGAGACACTGCTGTATCTGTTCTCCAGAATGGTTGGATCAGTTCACAAAGAGGATATAATTTAAAAATTGTTGAAATACTTGAAAATCATTATTAAAGAAAGAGCCAAGGCATCATATTTCAAGAAATAACAATGGAAAATTCCCTGATAATACAAAAACAAAGGATAAAATAGAAACTGAAAGAATCCACTAAACACTTCCTGAAAGAGATCTGCAAATGAAAACTTCCAGGAATATTAAAATAAATTCCAGATGTCCCAGTGAAAGAGAAATCCTTCAAGTAGCTAGGAAAAAAATATTCAAAAACTATGGAACCATGTTCAGGCTCACATAAGAATAAGGAGCTACCATGTTAGAAAAGAGCCCTAGGAGTATAATAATAAAGAAGGCAAATAATTTGTGATTGCAAACAAGAATAACCTACTTTGAAAAAGTGAGGCTAATCCTTGAAAAGAAATTGTATATTTAATTAAACAGAGGACTTTCTATCATTTCTAAGCTAAATTTTAAAAATTGAGTTGAATATAAAAGAAGTAGGCATAGTAATCCTGACATTAGGTAAGCAAAAGTAGAAAATAAATCTATTTAAAAGATATAAGGAGTAATTCTGCTAAAATGTACCATACAAAATAAAATAGCATCAATGCAAAACATATGCAGCAAGTATATAGCATCCAAAATCTTAAAGAAGCTATGTCATTTGCAGGAAAAAAATAGACTCCAAAACTATACTAGTGAAGGACATCAACCCTCCTCTCAAAATTGGTTAAATCTAATGACAAAATGGAAAAAAAAAGAAATTAAGGAGGTGAATAAAATTTTAGAAGTTAGATATGATGAACATCTGGAGAAAATTGAATAGGAATTAAGAGGAATATATCTTTTTTTTTTCTCTGCAGTACATTACCTACCCAGAAACTGACTTTTTTGGAGGATATTAAATCTCACAATTAAATACAGAAAGGAATAAATATTAAATACATCCTTTTCAAATCATGCTGCAATACAAATTACACACTAAAAGAACAATAGAAATATAGATTAAAATTGATTTAAAATAAATAATACAATGCTAAAAATGAATGGATCAAATAACATAGAAATGATTAATAATTTCATCTAAGAGAATGAAAATAATGGGACAACACAGAATTTATGTGATGCAAGTTAATAATTCTTAGGGAAATTTTTATATCACTAAATGCTTAGATATCAAAGAGTTGGGCATATATTTAAAAAAGCTTGAATAAGAATAAATTAAAAATCCCAAATTGCAAATTACAAATTCTGAAGATCAAAGAGAGATGAATAAATTTGAGGTAAGAAACATCTTGAAATAATAAATAAAATAACTGATTTATAATACCTCAATAAAATAGACAAAATTTTATCTACTAAAAACAGAAGAAAATCAAATTACTAAGCTCAAAAATAAAAAAGTATGAATTTACAACCAAAGAAATGAAAATTAAAACAATAATTAGTTACTTTGCTAAAATATATGCCAATAAATCTGATAATTTACATAAAACTGATGAATCTTATGTAATAATGAACTGCAATTATGTATGATGAACTATGAAAATATAAATTACCAAAATTAACAGAAAAGAAAATAAAATTCTGAAATAATCCCATTAAAAAATAAATTGAACAAGCCATCATTGGACTCTGTAAGAGAATATTTCTAGGACCAGATGGATTTACAAGTGCATCCTACCAAACATTTGAAGAACAACTAATTCCAAGACTGCACAAACTATTTGAAAAAAAAAAAAGATGAAGAAAGCATTTTACATAATAATTTTATGATACTAATATGATGCTGACGACTAAACCAGGAAGAGCCAAAACAGAAAACTTAGACCAATCTCCCTAATGAGTAGACTTGCAAAAAGATTAGATAAAATATTAGCAAAGAGATTACAGCCATTTATCAGCAGGATAATAGACCAAAATGTGGTGAGCTTTTTCTTCTCAAAACACAGCCAGGTGATAAGAGTTCAGATCTTTTATTATCTCCAATATAGCCTGGTTAGCTTAGAGGTCTACCTCTCTGCTTGGTTCCAAGAGCTCCCTCCGAATGTCACCAAATCCAAAGGTTCTGTCCTTTAGCCTCTGCCTCTTCTTTCTTCAGCCTCCAGCCAGCTCCACTCTTCATGTCATTCTGGTGAAATTTCCCAAAGTGCTCTGTGTCTGCACCAGAGTGCTCCTCTCCAATGCAGCTGAACTCTCTTCTGCGACCAGCCAGCCAAGTGGAGTTTATTCTGCCTTGCCTCGGAGAGAGGGCTTCTGGCGATTCCACTGAAATCTGACCAAGAGCCTCTGTCTATTTCTTTTATACAAGAGGGATGAATTGTGGGATACGAGAGAGAGGGACCAGGTGGGACTTATACCAGGAATGCAGGCCTGGTTTAATGTAAGGAAAAATATTAGCATAATTGACCATAGTAATAATAAAACTAACAGAAATCATGTGATTATAGCAATAGATTCAGGACAAGCTTTTTGACAAAATACAGCACCCTTTCCTATAAAAACAAAAAACAAAAAACACTAGAGAGCTTACTAGTAATTGTAGTTTCCTTTAAAATGATAATCAACAACTCTCTAAACCCATCAACAAGCATTAGAATTAATGAGAATAACCTAGAAGCCTTCACAATAAAAACAGAAATGAAGTAAAGCTGGTTTATTAACACAATTATTTAATATAATTCTAGAAATTTTAGATTTAGCAATAAGAAAAGAAAACAATGGAAGGAATTAGAATAGGCAGGGAGGAATTAAAACTATCACTCCTTGAAGATGATATAGTTTACTTAGAGAATCCTAGAGGATCAACTGTAAAGTAATTAACAATTACAGCAAAGTTGCAGAATATAAAAGTCCAGCTACAAGACACAGAAAGAAAAAATCCATTTAAAATAATTGCACATGATATAAAAATATTTGGAAGTCTACCTTGCAAGACAAACCCAAAAACTATATAAATTTAATTAGAAATATATATATATACACACATATATATGTATGTGTATATATTTTTCTTGATTTTATTTGGGTTAAGTGACTTGCCCAGGGTCACACAGCTAGGAAATATTAATTATCTAAGTCCAGATTTGAACTTAGGTCCTCCTGACTTCAGGGCTGTGATCTATCCACTTCATCACCTAGCTGTCCCTGGAAAATACTTTTTACAGAAATAAAGTCAAATGTAACAATTGAAAAATTATTAATTACTCATGGGAAGGCTAAACTAATATGATAAAAATGAGAATTCTGTTTAAATCAATTTACTTGTTCAGTGTCATACCAATAAAAGTATGAAAATTTATTTTATACAGCTAGAAAAAATACCTAGCAGGTTGCCTAATATGACAGAAAAGGAAAATGATCAATGTGGTAGAGGAAGTGGGAAAAATTATTGTTGAAGTTGTGAACTGATCCAACCACTCTGGAGGGCAATTTGGAACTATGCTCAAATGTAATTTTCTTGATTGAGGAAGAGTTGAACAAATTGGGGTATATGAATGTATTGGAATACTATTCTAAAAGAAGTAATTAGGATGCAGATTTCAGAAAAATGGAAAGACTTACATGAACTATTTCTAAATTAACTGAATAGAACCAAAAAATTGTACAAAGTAATAGCAATATGGGATAATGATCAATTTCGGTAGACTGGTTTTCTCAGCCATACAATGATATAAGACAAATCTAAGAAACTTATGAGAAATGCTATCCATACCCAGAGGAAAAAAAGATATGAAGACTGAATGCACATAGAACCACACTCTTTTCACTTTTTTTTTTCTCGGTTTTTTTTCCCTTTTTGTTGGGTTTCTTCTTCCATTACATGAATAATGTGGGACTATGATTAATATGATCATACATGTATAACCAGATTCTTTGCCATCTTGTAGAGTGGGAAATGAGAGAGAAAAATGAAAATCAAAATCTTATAAAAATAAGTGTTGAAAAATATCTTTATATGTAATTGGGAAAAAATGCTATCAATTAGAAAAAAAAGGAAGATATTCAGTTGTTCTTTGAAAATAATCCTATTCCCAAAGACACAGTATTTAATAAATTTTTATTTTGTTATGGTTGAGTTATTTCAGTTGTGTCCAAATCTTCATGGTCCCATTGAGGCATTTTCTTAGTTGAATCCTGGAGTAGCTTGTCATATTCTTCTGCAATTCAATTTTAACTTGAATTGATAATTTGAAGTTACTGGGGTTGTGTCTTCTTGAGGGTCACACCACTAGAAAGTATCTGCTGTCAGATTTTAACTCAAAAAAATCAGTCTCACTGATTCCAATCCCATTGCTCTATCCATCATGCTATCTAGTTGCATTAATACTCATAAAAACCATTAAGACAGCTATTAAAATGGAAGTCAGAGCAATAATCTTTCATGCAAAGTTACTTAATTTAACTCATATTTTCAACTTAATTCTTCATATCAGGAAGAAAACAAAAAATGCTTAGCATTTTAAAGTAGATTAAAGAGAGCCAGCCCTGTTACAAATTAATAACAAATTTCTTGATTATTCTTGTCTGTTTACCAAAGAAGAGCATTTGGAATATTATTCTTTCTCCAAGGGCATCCTGTAAGTTCATTCTTCTTTTTTTTTTTTTTTTTTTTTTTTACATTTCCCCATATCATATCATCAATGATTTGTTTTGTATTATTTTTCTTTTATTTCTTTTTAATTATTATTTTTATTTTCCTCAGTTACATAATATATATATATATATATATATATAGTTTTTATATGCACATTCATGTTTTAATAACTGCTTCCATATGTATCACGGTGGGGAAGAAAAAGTGGAACAAATGGAAAAAGCTACAAGAAAAAAAAAAGTGAAAATAGTATGTATTGATCTACATTCAATCTCCATAGGTCTTTTTGTGGATGTGGATGACATTTTCCATCCAAATATTATTGAGATCACCTTGGATCATTGAACTGCTGAGAACCAAGTCTATCATAGCTAATCATCCCACAATCCTATTGTTGCTGTGTACAATGTTTTCCAAGTTCTGCGCCCTTCACTCAGCATTAATTCATGTAAATCTTTCCAGGCCTTTCTAAAATCAGCATGTTCATTTTTTATAGACTATCATCCCATTACTTTCATGTACTTATTTAGTCATTCCTTAAGTGATGGACATCTACTCATTTGCCAATCTTTGTTCACAAAATGAGCTGCTACAAATACTTTTGCTTTTGTGGATCCTTGTCCCTCCTTTATAATTCCCTTTGGATATAGACCCAGTAGTGGCACTGCTGGTGAAAGGGTATGCACAGTTTTATAGCCCTTTGGGCATAGTTACAAATAGACTCCAGAATGGTTGGATCTTTCTCTTATTCTTATTCCTTTCCTTTCCTTCTTCCTGTTGTTTTACCTCAAAGATCAAATATAAAATTGTCTATTTGACATTCAAAGCCCTTCATAATCCTGGCCCTTGACACTTTTCCTATCTTCATGTACTTTACTCTCTGCCATAAACCTTTTGATATAGTAACATAGGCTTTTCATGGTGTTCAGCAAATAAAACAAGCCATTCCTCAGTTCTTAGTATTTCACCTGGTTATTACCTGTATCTCTTTAATGTCTGGGCTAGCGCCATGAAGGGCCTCAGGCTCTGTCAGAGTCAGGATCAATCCAAGTTCTTTCTCTTTATGGGAAGAAGTGAAGGAGGCAGGCAAGGTGCCATGTGGTTTGCCAAAGATGAATCCTGGATTCTGGAGTCGGTAGTCTCCAACCTCTCTCCTCCCTTGTCCAGCAGCCAAGTGACTCTGACCTCTCTCCCTCAACTCTCTGATCCTTGCCAACGATTACCTCACCACCAAACATCCAGCAAGCACCCATCATGAGGAGAACCATCACATTACCATATCATCTAAATATATGTATATAGAGCCATTATCTCACATCAAATAGGTAATTAGCATTAAGTGCTCTGCTATCTGATTCAGGAACACCTTTTCAGAGTTTTAGCCCTCTACAGATCAAGAATGTTTTTCTGTCTTTATCTCCACTAATGGCTTGCCTAGACTCTTTTAAATCCCAACTAAAATTCCATCTTCTACCAGAAGATTTCCCTAATGCTTCTTAATTCTAATGCCTTCTCTCCCTTAATAAAATAAAAATAAATCCTAAAGTTTTTGTTTTATTTTTGATTGATTTAAAAACAATCAGTAAATATCAGGTTGGAAAATTGAATGTCTTTCTTCAAAATGGCATCTCTCATGTATAAATTAAGATAACAAATGATTCATTTTAGATACAATTAGAGAGGTGATTTTTTTTTTAAATCTCTGATTACTAATACAAAGTGAGATACAAAACAGGGAGACATACATTTATGAAAGTTGTCACCTCCTGCTATGAAGAAGTTTTTGTACAATGTCCAAATGGACAGGAATTCCCAATGGAAAGTAAAGTTCTCAGAATCTCTTGGATGCAGATTACATTATGATAAGTGCATAGAATTCTGGAACACTGTTAAATTCTTTAGGTGAGATTCATGTTTATTTGAAATTGGAATAGCCTTTTTCATTGGAAAAAACAATTGGATAGAAAATTCATATTACCTAGATAAGTAGAACATTATTATGTACATATATTTCAACATATTTATGTATACATTTATATATATGTAGTATATAAATATCATCAAAAAGTATATATCAAAGATATAGTTATCTATAAGTAAATATATACAAACACATACATGCATACACAAATATACACATATAGATCATAGAAAGATATTAAAGATAAACATTAACTGAATACAGTATGAGAAAAAGAACAGGCTGAATTGCATTTTAGAAATAGCATAATTCTTTTTAGTGACCAAAGACTTATCCTTTCAATTCAATTTTCAATTTAAAGCATATTGATATTGGTTGATGCTAGGTGGAATAAAACTATTAGTAGTCCTAGTAGTAGTGATGCTGCTGCTACTGCTGATACAAGTGATAGATGACAAATCCCCATGTTGCATTTATAGACTTCAAAATATCTTAGGCAATCCAAATAACAAAGCACAAACTGAACAGCTGCCCTCAATTACCCAGAAAAAATACTGATCCATGAAGATTTAAAGAAGGCATTTTAACAGATGTCTACATATTAGCCATAATTTTAAAATTATGTGGAATAAAGATAGAAATTATAGAGAAGTGTTAGATGAAATCAAAATCACATAGATGCTAGATGAAGTATATAATTCTTATTACCTTGCTTGATAATGAAGTACTAAATATATATTCAGATAAATATTACCTATATAAGGTGAGCTTGCATACTAAACTTTTATTTAGCTACAGAAAGCAATTAGTTTATCTATCTGTGAAATAATCTACAGAAACTGAATATTCAAAATTAATAATAAGGTAAAAGCTTATGCAGAGAACATATCTTTATGGGCTCCTTGAAAACAGAAAAGTGAGCATGAAATAATGATAATAACTGTTTTGGAATACAATTATAGAAAGCTTTGTGAAAAAAAGTTTATATTTATCATTCTATTGATCAAAGTTGGAGTTGATTCAATGGACAATGGAAATACAAATGCAAAGTGTCAGTAGAATGCACATACAATGAGTTTAATCACACCAGTGAAAGGAGCACTCACACTAATGAGAAAATAGATGTATTTCTATCAAACTAGATATTGTAAGACATGTAACACCACATATTAATTGATATTATGTTCAACTTATTCCATACTACTTAAATACATTGAGTTAAAGTCAATGCTGTCTTTATGACATTTTGATCTGATCAGCTCAGCTTTCTCACAGTGTTGTTTAACTGAAACAAAATATATACAATGTTTTTTATTCACTGATATTTTTCCATAAATAGCACTGTCTAGAAGACCTAAACAAAATTGTAATGTTAACTGATATTTTTATAGCAATTACATAACATTATAACATTTATACATTTTAAAAAGCTTTACAAAATGCATTTCTTTGATCCGCAAAAGAAACTTTTAAATTAAATAGTTATTCTTATTTCCATTTTTCAGAAGTAGAAATGGAACCTGGAGTAATTTAATTAACTCATGCATGGTCACATAGAGAGAAACTCGAAAGTAAATTTCTTTAACATCAGATTCAGTGAACTTTCTACTGCCAGCACATTACCCTTGGGCACAACTAAAACAAATATATGTATATGTATATATATACACACACACACACACACACACACACACACACACACACACACATATATATATATATATATATAAATTTATTTAACATTTTCAATAAGTTGGATCTGTAAGTCAATTCATAATTTTATGCTGTAACAATTTGAAGTTTAACAAATACTTAATTCTGAAATTGTTTTGGAGTATATGAGTATACTGGGACCAAATGTACCAAGATACTTTCCCTACCTGGGATGGTTCACTTTTACTCTAATTGTCTCTGTACAATCCCTTTGAGTCTTGCTTCTCAACTCTAATTTTCATTTGGATTTTAAATCCTTATTCTGTCATATTTCATAAATACAGGGTGAATCATTTCTAAAACTCCATCTTAGCTCTCTCACTTAGTTACTGCAATTCCCCTAAGGCTTTTGACTTCATTGTCTTGCAACTGGTATTTTTCCCTTCCATAAAGTGTGTCAGAAACTATGTCAGGAAAAAAAAAAAAGATTACTTCTAAACTGTATCTTCACTCAATAATCTGAATTCTAATATTTGTTTTATTTTTCTATTCAGAAGGGAATAACCTTCTCCTCTCACTTGAAAGAACTTCGTTTTTTCCATTAGATATATAGTTTCTAAATGTATACTTAATAATTAGGTTTTCTGAATACTGTATATCTAAAATAATTTTTATCTTGTTTTTAACAGATACTGCTTGTCTTTAAAGGAAAATGCTTCTTCATAGAACATAACATAAAAAAAATTCTAAAATGACACAGCCAGCTTGGTAAAATTAAATTATGAAAGCGACTTCTCCAAGGTGACAGAGAATTTGAAAAAAAAAACAAAACAAAACAAAACAAAACAAAAAAACAAAACAAAACAAAAAAGAAACAAAAGCCTACAGTCATCATAGTCATTGGTTATTTTGTTTGTTTGTTTGATTGTTCTTTATTTTCAAAGAGGACCAAAATGATATTATTGTTAGAGTGAAAGTACAGTGTATTCAATTCTAGCTGATCAGAATTATGAGTTCATGAGATCCTAAACACAATGATTCCACATGAATATTTGAAGTGAAGATGTCTCTAAATTTGTACATTTCAAATTCCTTTGAATTACTGAAATTCTACTTCACTCATAGAGCACAGTGTCTTTTTTTGCTGGAGGCATGTCACAGTGGGCAGTTCTTGCTAATGTCTTCCCTGTCATGCAATTGATTCCAATTTTTTTTTTTCGACTTTGAGAGTATCCTTGTATCACTTCTCATCTTCATGTGAGTGCTTGCTTGTGTGAGTTCTCTGTAAAAAGTGTTTTAGTCAAATGTGACATTTCACTTAATAACATGTCCAGCTTATCTGAGGGGCACTCTCTGCCAAAGAGTTTGAATGGTTGGTAGCTTAGTTCAAGAAAGAACCTCAGTGTCTGGTACCTCATTTTGCCAGATGATTTTCAGAATCTTCCTAAAATAATTCAAATGGAAACAATTCAGTTTCCTGTTATACTGCAAGTAGATTAACCAGGTTTCATAGGAAAATAACAATGAGGTTAACATAATCTATCTGCAGACTTTCAATTTGGTAGGCAGTCTAATACCTCTCCTCTGAAACACTTTCTTTTATAGCCACTCAAACACTGAGCTTTGGCAATGCACACCTCAACTTCATCATCTGTGTATAGGCCCAGAAAGTACACTGCCAAAGTAAGTGAACTTATCTACAGCATTGTATATTGCTTCATTTGCTGTAAACTGATGGTTTCACATATGGATCATGTAGTATTGGCTGGTGGAGAACCTCTATTTTTAGTGTTGTTAGGCAAAAATTAGTGCAAGCAGCAGAAAATTGTTATATATACCTTATTGCAACTCAATCTCAGAGGTTGCATCGAGTGCACAAACATCTGCAAAAACAAAAAATAAAATAAAATAAAAACCACATACACCAATTCTGCCTCCAATTTTGTCTAGGCTTATAGCTTTTTCCAAGTTAAATAATTTACCATCAGTATGGTAGATGACTTTTTAGTGATTTGGATTTAATGAATTAGGTATGGAGTGTCTTCAGGGAAGATTAGTACCTCTTATCTGAGGGTTGCCAAGCACTTTTCAGAGCTGTTTTCTACCTTTGATGATCACCCGATTCACCCACCTCCATGATGCTCTAGCATATGCAGTAGTCATAGAACAATAAACTGTTTTGGCAGATGAGCTAAACCAGATTGAGGGTAACCAAGAGATCTCAAATATTTAGGTGATTTTGGGGGAGAGTGTCTACCTATGGCGCATGAAGAATTCCCCTGAAGTAATGGGTGGAAGAGAACATTTTTTTTCCTCTGGGGTCATGAAGGAAGTAACACAGGTATTATGTATGGAATTCCAAGAGCTCAGTTAGACATTGAAAATGTCCTTGTCATTCACTGAATTTTGAGCAATCACTGTCATCTTGACTTCATCTTGCAAATAGCCTCCAAAGATTCTGGAAAAGAGAGTGATACTTATAACTTTACAAAATTAAATTCAATCTATATGCAAATCAAGACAGCTCACCTTCAGCATTTTAACACAGTACGATGGCAATCAGAAAGTGATAAAACAGCAGGTGTGGATACAATAGGAGCTGTATATACAATTCTACTAAAAGGGACTCAGACTAC
Source organism: Antechinus flavipes (assembly GCF_016432865.1). Classification (NCBI taxonomy): domain Eukaryota; kingdom Metazoa; phylum Chordata; class Mammalia; order Dasyuromorphia; family Dasyuridae; genus Antechinus; species Antechinus flavipes. The sequence goes on along the minus strand of NC_067398.1, from coordinate 522,834,008 downwards.
AGGGCTATCTCACTGGACTGAAGTAGACTGAACAATTGTTTGAGCAGTCTTTTTAAAAGATTGCAATGCTGAACTCCTGGTGTGAAGAAGGATTTAGAAAAGATGCCCTATGATATCAAAATGAAAAGCTTGAATTCACTGCCAGTGAAGATGATATTAAAGCTATAATATTAGAAGCTATTTTGCCCAATTGAATGCCAATAAATCTAATAGTGAATGAATGAATGAATGAATACCTACAAAAATATAAATTGGTGAGATTAACAAAATGGGGAATAAAAATAATTAAATAACTTCATTTTAGAAAAAAATAAATTTAACAAGCTATCAATGAACTCCCTATGAAAAATACCTTCAGGGGCAAATGAATTTGCCACTGAATTCTACCAAACTTTTAAGAATAATTAGTTTAATACCATATAAGCTATTTGGGGAATAATGAGAAAGAAAGACTCATGCCAAAATCCCTTTATGACACAAAGATGGTGCTGATAACTAAGCCAGGAAGAGCCAGCACAGAAAAAAAAAATAATAAATCACTTTCCTTAATGAATATTAATGAAAAAAAAAACATTAGCAAAGGGATTATAGCAATTTATCACCAGGATAACATGCCATAACCAAGTTGCATTTATATCGGAAATGCAAGACTGGAAAACTATTAGCATAAATGACCATATCAATAAGAAAATGAAGAAAATTGATTATCTCCATAAATGCAGGGGGAAAAAAATATGACAAGATACAACACTCATTCCTATTAAAAACATGAGGTATAATAGGAATAAACTGAGTTTTCTTTAAAATGACAAGCAATGTGTATATAAAATTATAAGCAAGGACTATATGTAATGGCAATAAACAAGAAGCATTTCCAATAAGATCTGGTGTGCAACAAAGTTGCTCATTATCACCACTCATTCAATACTTAGTAGAAATTTTAGCTTTAGCAATAAGAAAAGAAAAAGAAATTGAAGAAACAAAACTGTGACTTTTTGTAGGTGATATGATGGTATATTTAGAGAATCAAAGAGAATAATGAAAAACTATGAGAAACAATGAACAAATTTAGCAAAATTACAAGATAAAAAACATATCCACATAAATCAAAGACATATCTATATAGTACCCAAAAAAGCCAAGCAGAAAGAAACAGAAAGAGAAATTTCATTTAAAATAACTGTAGGCAATATAAAATATTTGGAAGTCTACCTGCAAAGTCAAAACCAGGAACTCTGTGAGCACAGATACAAAACATTTTTCACACAAGGAAAGGTCGATCTAACATTGGAAAATATCAATTGCTTATGAGTAAACACTTTATATTACAATTCTGGTTAAATGAATTTACTTATTCAGAGCCAATTCATTAAACTGTCAAAAATTATTTTATAAAGCTTGAAAAAAATAACATCAAAATTCATTTGGAAGAACAAAAGATCAAGGATACCAAAGGAATTAATGGGGAAAAAAAGCAAAGGAAAGTACCCTAGCCATACCAGACTTAAACTGGAATGTAAAGCAGCAGTTGTAGTGTTCTTCTTCTTTTATATAATATATGATGGTTCTCTGTGGGAGCAGGTTTCTTGGGGAAGTTTTCTGGAGGTAGCCTTAGTTTCAGTTCAGAGTAATAATCACTCCAAATGCAGCCAGATATTAAAGTAGTTCTTTATTGTTTCTTCCAAAATAGCCCAGTTAGCTTTCTTTGGTTTCGAGAGCTCTTGTTATTAGTTTCAGCCTCTCTTAGAATCTTGGTTCTGCCCTACTGCAGATTAGCCTCTCAATCTCCCGAACTGAACTCTCACTCTGTCAGTCTTCCAAAGTGACTTCTGGCTCTAGCTCAACTCCGACTTGTGGCTTCTTCTGAACTGACTCTGACTGACTGACTGAAATTATTTTCATATGGCTATAAATAGTTTTAATTTCCTTGTCTGAGAATTATCTGTTCATATCCTTTGACCATTTATCAATTGGAAAATGGCTTGATTTTTTATAAATTAGAGTCAGTTCTCTATATATTTTGGAAATGAGGCCTTTATCAAACCTTTGACTGTAAAAATGTTTTCCCAGTTTATTGTTTCCCTTCTAATCTTGTCTGCATTTGTTTTGTTTGTACAAAAACTTTTCAATTTGATATAATCAAAAATTTCTATTTTGTGGTCAATAGTGATCTCTAATTCTTCTTTGGTCATAAATTCCTCCCTCTTCCACAGGTCTGAGAGGTAAACTATCCTATGCTTTTCCAATTTATTTATAATCTCATTTTTTATGCCTAGGTCATGAACCCATTTTGACCTTATCTTAGTGTATGGTGTTAAGTGTGGGTCAATGCCTAGTTTCTGCCATACTGATTTCCAATTTTCCCAGCAATTTTTGTCAAATAATGCATTCTTATCCCCAAAACTGGGGTCTTTGGATTTGTCAAACATTATATTATTAAAGTTATTGATTGTTTTGTCCTTTCAACCTAATCTATTCCATTGATCAACTAGTCTATTTCTTAGCCAATACCAGATGGTTTTAGTACCTGCTGCTTTATAATGTAATTTTAGATCTGGTACAGGTAGGCCACCTTCATTTGATTTTTTTTAATTAATTCCCTTGAATTTCTTGACTTTTTGTTTTTCCATATGAACTTTGTTGTTATTTTTTCTAGGTCATCAAAATATTTTTTTGGGAGTCTGATTGGTATAGTGCCCAAGTATTCTTTGCATGTATTCCATAAATTCTGATAAATTGTTCCCATTTTTTGGATGAAATTCAAGATCAACTCCGACTTGTGGCTTCTTCTGAACTGACTCACTGACTGAAATTCTTTTCATATAACAAACTGTTTCCCAGTTTTCTGCTTTCCTTCTAATCATGACTGTGTTTTTTGTTTGCAAAAACTTTTAATATAATGTAATCAAAATATCAATTTTTATTTCATAATTTTAAATTTAATATAATGAAAATATCCATTTTGCATTTCATAGTTTATTTATTTCTTATTTGGTCATAAATTCTTCCTTTCTCCAAAGATCTTTTAGTAAATTCTTCCTTCATCTCCTAATTTGCTCATAGTATCACTCTTTATACCTAAATCACATAATCCTTTTGACCTTATTCTGGTATGAGCCATGAGATATAAGTCTATGCTGAGTTTCTGACATCCTATTTTCCAGTTTTCCCCATAGTTTTGGCCAATTAAGTTTTTATTCCAGAATCTGGGATTTGAGCGTCTATCAAAATGTAGATTAGAGTTGTCAACAACTATATCTTTTTTAGCTAAGTTATTCCACTGATCCAACATTCAACTTTTTAGCCAATACAAAAATGACTTTTATGACTGTTGTTTATGAGCCAGAACTTGAAACAAGGTGATAACTCAATTGAATTGATAGAATCAATGCTTGTGTGTTTGGATTTGCACCTTTGAGAGTTCACACATTAGCTCACACACATTAGTTCACAAGTTTGGAAGATTCACAAGTGTTCACAAGTATGGGAGATACACAAAGTTAGCTTTGTGAATTCACATCTCCCATAATCCCACTCTTGGAGGAGGAGTCAACCTTTTTACACTTTAAGAATCATTCAAATCAAACAAAAAATGAAAAAAAAATAGAAGAAAATATAAAATACCTCATTGGAAAAACTGACCTGGAAAACAGATTTAGAAGAGATAATTTAAGAATTATTGGACTACCTGAAAACCAGGATGAAAAAAAAAAGAGCCTAAACATTATTTTTTCAGGAAATCATCAAGGAAAACTGCTCTGGTATCCTAGAACCAGAGGGTAAAATAAACATTGAAAAAAATTCACTAATCACCCTCAGAAAGATAACCCAAAATGAAACCACCAAGGAATAACGTAGCTGAATTTCAGAATTATCAGATAAAGAAGTTATTGTGGGGGCAGAGGCTAAGTGGTGCAGAGGACACTAGGACACACTTTTTTTTTGACTTTCTCTCATGTCCCTCAAACTAATTAGCAAATCCAGCCTCTGTATTAGTTTGGGACTGGCATAACCCACAAATATTGGGATTGTAACAAAATACTAGCAGAAAATATTTTCAAAGCTCTCCAGAAAAGGTCTATTTGAATCAAGCATGGATGGAGACAGGCCAAGCACAAGCAGATCTAGCAGAGATACCAAAAGCAGGCAGCACAGACTTTAAGTGGTGTGGCCTCTGCCTGCCAGAGAATCTACAGGGAGGAATCCAAAGCAGTGTTGGCTATTCTGACCTGGATGCAATCCAGATTAGCAGAGAAGTTATAAAATATTTAACACAAGAAGTAAATAGTGAACCCCAAAATGCCAGAATCTATGGGATCTGACCATGCCCATCCAGCACTGGAAGTCAATAAAAACTGACTCAGAACAGACAGTGTGCTGAATGAAGCAGTGCAGCCACTGCTATTTGTAGAAGATGGTTGGACAATCTTTCTTGCCCTAATAGCAGATCTCAACTTTAAAAAAAAAAAGGAGTAAAAAAGGCAAAAAGAACTCTTACCATAGTTAGTTTTCATGGTGAAAGAGAACATATCTCAAACCCTGAAGAGACTAAAAGCAGTTCATCTCCAGGTGAAGCCTCAAAGGGATGATATAAATGGTCCCCATCACACAATGGTGTTATAGAAGAAATTAAAAAAGAATCTTAAAAGAGGGCTAAAAGAATAATTGGGAAAGAAAATTAAACCTTTCCGAGAGATTTTGGAAAAGGCAACACAGAAACTATCTGAAGAAAATTCACTACAAAATAGACAAAATGAAATGGAGAAAGCATATAACTCATTAAAACAGATTTGACAACATGGATAAAGAAAACAACTCCCTGAAAAAAAAAATTTGTAAAATGGAAAAAAAAAAACTCCATAGAACAAAACAACATCTCTAAAAATTTAATGGGACAAATACAAAAAGAAGTAACTGAAGAAAATAATTCACTAAAAATCAGAATTGAACAAATGGACATTAATGACTTAATGAGATATCAAGTATCAGAAAAGCAAAACCAAAATTAAAAAAGAAAAGAAAAAAAAAAGAAGAAAATGTAAAATACCTACTTGGAAAAACATTTGACCTGGAAAATAGATCTAGGAGAAATAATCTAAGGATTATTGGACTTCCTGAAAACCATGATGGAAAAAAAAAGAGATTAGACACTATTTTTCAGGAAAACATCAAAGAGAACTGCCCTGATATCATAGAATCAGAAGATAAAGTAGCCATTGAAAGAATTTATTGAACATCTCCTGAAAAAGACCCCAAAATTAAAACTCCAAGGAATATTGTGACTTAATTTCAGAAATATCAGACCAAGAAAAAAAAATACAAGCAACCAGAAAAAAATATTGAGGAGCCACAATAAGGATTACCCAGGACCTAGCTGCTTCCATCTCAAAGGATGGAAGAACCTAAAATCTGATATTCCAAAAGGCAAATGAACTTGGAATGCAGATGAAATTATACTATCCTACTAAACTGAGCATTTTTTTTTTTCAGGGAAGAAGATGGATATTTAACAAAACAGGTGCATTTCATTTATTTCTGATGAAAAGACCAGAGCTAAAAAAAAATTACCTCAAGAGAAACATAAAACTATAAAAAGAAAAGAACTCTTGAGTACTGTATTTCTCTTATGAGTATAGATAGAGAGTGCATGTGTAATTTGATTTTACTGCTATACTATAAAAAAGAAACTAGAAATGGAAAGGGAATTGTACTGGAAAAAGGGAAAAGTGTAGATGAAAAGAGGGAAATTACATCTCACATTAAGTCAAAGAAAACCTATTACAATTGAGGGAAAGAAGGAAGGAAGATGAACATCGTTTGAATTTTACTCTGATCACAATTGGCAGAAATAAAGAATATTAGACATATGCGGTTTCACAGAGAAACTTCTCTCACCTTGTAGAAAAGTGGAAGGGGAAAGGGGAAAAGAGAAGAGATAGGCCAAATAGAAGGGAAAACAGAAATAGTAGGGGAAAGATATAAGAAAGGGGGAGGGACTCTAAAAAGATGCTTGAGGCAAGAGATGCTCATAAATAAAATACTGGGGAGGAGGGAAAAGGGAGAAGGAAAGAAAAAAAAGTCTAATTTGGGGTAAATAAGATGGCAAGAAAGCAAAAATTGAATTAATTAAAAGAGATAAGGAAGGAAACAATATCTTGCTAAAGAGTACCACAGATAATGAAGCAATATAAATAATAAACACATATGCACCAAAGTGGTGTAACATCTAAATTCCTAAAGGGAAAGTTAAGAGAGTTGCAAGAAGAAATAGACAGCAAAAATATAATAGTGGGAGATCTCAACCTTGCTCTCTCAGAATTAGATAAATCAAACCACAAAACAAAGAAGAAAGAAGTTAAGAAGGCAAATAGAATACTAGAAAAGTTAAGTGTGATAGATCTTTTGAGAAAATTGAAAGGAGACAGAAAGGACTACACTTTCTTCTTGGCAGTTCATGGAACCTATACAAAAATTAACCATATATTAGGACATAATGTCTTCAAAATCAAATACAGAAAAGCAAAAATAGTAAATATATTTTTTTCAGATCATGATGCAATAAAAATTATATCCAGTAAAAGGCCAGGGAAAAACAGAATAAAAAGTAATTGGAAACTAAAGAATCTCATTCTAAAGAATGAATGGGTGAAACAACAAATCATAGACATAGCAAATAATTTCTTCCAAGAGAACGACAATAATGAGACTACATGCCAAAATTTGCAGGATGCAACCAAAGTGGTAATAAAAAGAAATGTTATACTCTAGATGCCTACTTGAATAAAATAAAGAGAAGTTCATTGAATTGGGCTTACAATTAAAAAAGCTAGAAAAAAGAACAAATTAACTTCTCCCCCAAAACATATACCAAACTTGAAATTCTAAAAATAAAAGAAGAGATTAATAAAATTGAAAGTAATAAAACTATTTAATTGTTAAAATACACTAAGAGTTGATTCTATGAAAAACAACAACAACAAAATAGATAAACCTTTACATAATTTGATTAGAAAAAAGAAAGAGGAAAATCAATTTGTTAGTGTCAAAAATGAAAAGGGAAAACTTTCCACCAATGAAGAGGAAATTAGGGCAATAATTAGGAGTTATTTTGTCTTCATATTTCACTCAGGATAGAAGCTCATTTTTTTTAATTATCTGCCTCCTTTCAACTGAAAAACAAGTCACTAATTTAGCCCTTACCGATTCTTCCCACTTGCCTGTTTTTATACTCACCTCCTAAGGTCAGTGGTGCTCCTCTGCTGAACTCTGCTAATTGCGTCAATCGAGCTGATGTGTCTAGGGCCTCACCTAGGACCCCACATTTAGGCCCCAAATGTAGTATGCTTTGTAAAGCCCCAACTTGGGGTGTCAAAATGTACTATGCTTTCTAGAACCTACAACCCCTCTGCCTCCTAGAGGACCTCCCTACCCAAAACTAACAAGGGATATAAGTGAGACTGTGCCAAAAATAAACTTTCTCTGGTCTCACCTCTACCTCTTGGTCAGTCTGTCTTTGTGGGATCTGGGTTGGATCCCAAGAGCAGGCAAGCTGATCTAGTCACAACTTCTGAAAAGTGAGCATATAGATCAGGCAATGGGCCAAACAGGGACCACATGACTAGGACCTCACCATGTAGTAGGGCTACAAAGTGAGAAGAGAGAAAAAACTATGCTCTAGTAAGTGGAACATTTAGTATGGGACAAACAATAGTGAAAGTCTTAGACCTAGAGGTTTGGGGAAAAGAGGTGTACAAAACCATAAAGAAAGCAGGTATAGAGATAGATCAAAAAAATTTTGGGGAAGTTTTTTTGCTTAATTTGAGATAAGGATCACTATCCCTGCTTTTTTTTTTTTTTTTTTAACTTCAGCTGAAGCATAATAGGTTCTGCTCCAGCCTTTTACCTTTACTCTGAATTTGTCACCATACAATCATGTTGCCCATAGGTACAATATAATAGCCTTGATTTAAACTGATGGGGCACAGTAGGGCATCAGATGACTCCTTATAAAAAAGAAAATCCTGGGGAAATTCCCAAACAACATCACTTTATGTATCAAGTGATACAAAGTACTATTGAAGGCACTAAGTTAAATCCTCTCAAAATTCATATTGAAGTGCAAATGGAAAGGGAAGATAAAGATAGTGACAAGAAAGGAAAGAGAGTTGAATAGGCTCCTTCCCTAAAAAGTATTGTAATGAAAAAGGAAAAATGCTAATGTGGCAAGTGCCAATCTTTAGATAATCACTAGATGATGTGGAGACATCCAGAAAGTGGTGAATGGAAGGGGTCAAATAGGTTAACTGCTTAGGGGAAAGGGTTTGCTTGTATCTCTACAGATAAAGAAGTAATCAGATGGGTACAATGAGCTGTATTTGCCTTGTCCACCAGAGAGAAATGGAAAAAAAGAAGAACCTCAAAATGAAGGAGAAAACCCATCTTTGACTACATGTGCCACTGAAAGAGCATGGCAGTTAACCCTATGTGTATAGCAATTTACTCATGAACATCAAAAATTGTTAATGAGACTGCTGCAGGATTTCAAACCCTGAAGGAATCATTGAATTCCCTGAGACATGATGAGACTGATGCAGGACTTCAAAACCTGCAGGAATCATTGCATTCCTTTACATGTGAAGTGATGGACAATAGATTGGTTTGGGACTATCTCTTGGCTGCTGAAGGAGATGTATATGCTACTTTTATTTATATACCCTCCTTCTAGGACTCATGGAACTCTTTTATAATACCATGTTGATTCATATTGTTTGTTATATCACTACTTGCCTGTGTGATTCCTCTCATGCTAATTCATCTTGCTTGTTACATCACTACTTGCATGTAGGATTCCTCTGTTGATTCATGTTGTTTGTTAGTTACATCACTACTAGCCTGTGCTATATTACTACTTGCTTGTATGATACCTCCCATGCTGATGGATTTATGTATATCTGTTTCAACTAAAATAAAAGAAAGCGAGAGGTGTAGAGGGCCACAGATAATGGGGGAACTCTAGGTAAGGTATAAGACCCTTCAACCTAGGGGGAACCTGGACTTCCGGTTAAGATGGCGGAGAGGAGGCTCACAGCTGCATAAACTCCGTGCTTTCTCTCACTATCCACTTCATTACAAGCCTCTGAATCAATGCTTGACTGAAAAAAACCCACATATAGTTACCAAGAGAAGCCATCCTTGAGATTCGCCAAGAAAGGTCTATCTTTACTGGAGGGCTGGGACGGTTTTAGATCGGGCACAGGCGGCGGGCAGCGGCAGTGAGAGCACGGGAGCAGACTGGAGACGGGGTGGGGAGTGATCACAGCCGTCTCTGCAGGGAGAGCTTTGCTACAGGTTTGGATACTTTGCTCCGGCAGCAAGTCAGCAGCCCAGCAGAGAAGCTAAAAACACCGGGGCTGAAGAATACAACCCCAAACAGCTGGAGTCTCTCGGGACCTGGCCGCCCCTCCCTTCCCCCCCCCCACAGTGACTCAGCACGCTCTGGGATCTCAGAGCCCACGCGCACACAGTCCTGCTAATGCCTCACTGCTGCCCCCTGCAGTCTGTAGAGGAAGCTCAATAACACACCTAGCCTCCCCCAAAGAAAGACTCCATTTTTTTCTGTTTTTCTTTGGTAGTTTGTCTCTGATTATTAGACAGAATGAGCAAGAAGCTGAAGAGGACTTTAACCCTTGACAGGTTCTATACAGATAGAGAGCAGACTCTAAATCCTGAGGAGACTAAAAACAGACAGTCCCCAGGTGAATCCCCAAAGGAGGAGATCATCTGTTCCTCAGCACAGATGAACCTCATAGAAGTGATTAAAAAGGCTCTCACAAGGGAGCTAGAAGAAAAATGGGAAAAGGAGAGGGAGGCTTGGCAAAAGAGCCTGGAGAAGTCAGTTAAAGAGAGAGTGGATAAAGAAGTAAAATCCTTGAAAAATAGGATTGGTGAACTGGAAACAGAAAATAGCTCTCTAAAAAACAAAATTGGCGAAATGGAAAAAAATTCCACAGAACAAAAGAATTCAATTGGACAATTAGAAAAAGATCTTAAAAAAGTGAGTGAAGAAAACACTTCACTGAAAATCAGAATTGAACAAGTGGAATTGAATGACTCGAGGAGACAAGAAGAATCAGTCAAGCAAATCCAAAAAAATCAAACAATGGAAAAGGATGTGAAATACCTTCTGGGGAAGACAACAGACCTGGAAAACAGATCCAGGAGAGACAATGTGAGAATCATTGGACTTCCAGAAAAACATGATGAAAAAAAGAGCCTGGACACTATTTTCCAGGAAATTATCAAAGAGAACTGCCCAGAAGTCATAGGAACAGAGGAAAAAAAAAAACCTAGGGGGAACCTGCTGACAATGGTTTGGCTCTCCATCTCCCTTTGGTCCCTCTCACCCTTCCTGAGAAGTCAAGGAGGGCATGACCATCTGTGTTCTATTTGAAGCAAGGGATACTTGCAGCATATATCAATGGCAGGGTGCTTATAGTTAATACTTGAGCAGTCGGCTGTGGTGATGTAAAGCTAATATAGTTAGCACTTGCCCAGTATTGTCATGATGTAATGCTACTATAGTTATCATATGCTCAGTGTGCTGTAGTGATATAATCATTCTATGGTATTTAAGGGCCGAGGGGGCTTGAAATAAGGGGAGTCCATCTTTGACTATCCTTGTGCATTTCCTGCTTCTTCACTCCTCCACTAAGACCAAGGACTTGGGCTGGTCCTGAGATCCTCCAGAGAGCTAGTTCATAAAGTATATTTTGGCATCCCAGCATGGGGGCTCTAGAAATAACAGCGTCATTAATTATAGCTGTGAATGTGAATGGAATGAATTCTTCCATAAAATGGAAATAGATAGCAGACTGGATTAATAGTCAGAATTTTACAATATTTGTTTACAAGAAAGACATTTAAAACAGAGTGACAAATTCAGAGTAAAGATAAAAGGCTGGAGCAGAATCTATTATGCTTCAGCTGAAGTAAAAAAAAAAAAAAAAAAAGCAGGGATGGTGATCCTTATCTGAAATCAAGCAAAAGCAAAAAATAGACCTAATTAAAAGAGATAAGGGGACAGCTATGTGAACAATGGATAGAGTAGCAGCCTTGAAGTCAGGAGTACTGGAATTCAAATCTGGCCCCAGACATTTAACACTTCCTAGCTGTGTGACCCTGGGTAAGTCACTTAATAACAATTGCCTTGGGGGGGGAGAGAAAGAGAGAGAAAAAGAGAAAGAGAGAGAGAGAGAGAGAGAGAGAGAGAGAGAGAGAGAGAGAGAGAGAGAGGAAGGCATTTTCATCTTGCTAAAGGGTAAAATAGATAATAAGGTTTTTCTTAAAATTATCAGTAGCATCTATTTAAAGCATCACCAAGCATCATAAACTAGATCCATTTCCAGTGAGAGCAGGGGTGAAACAAAGTGGTCACTATCACCATGGCTATTCAATATTGTATCAGAAATTTTAGATTTGTTAATAAGAGAAGAAAAAGAAATTAAAGAAATTAGAGTAGGGAATGAGAAAACCAAATAATCACTGTTTGAAGATGATATGATGTTATACTCAGAGAATCCTAGAGAATCCAATAAAAACCTCCTGGAAACAATTAACAATTTTACCAAAGTCATAGGATACAACATAACTCCACAGAAATCATCAGCATTGTTATATATTACCAACAAAGCCCACCACCAAGAGATAAAAGAAATTCCGTTTAAAATAATTGTAAATAATACAAAATGTTTGGGAGTCTACCTGCCAAGGCAAAGTCAAGAACTATTTGAATACAATCACAAAACATTTTCCACACAAATAAAGTCAGATGTAATCAATGGGGAAAATATCAAGTGCTCATGGGTAGACTAAGCAAATATAATAAAATTGAAAATACTACTTAAATTAATCTACTTATCCAATGCCATACCAATCAAACTTCCTAGAGATTATTTTATAGAGCTAGAAAAAATAAATCTAGATTTATTCATCTAGAATTCATCTAGAAGAACAAAACATCAAAAGTTTCAAGGGAATTAAGGAAAAAGAAATCAAATAAAGTTGACCTAGTTGTACCAGACCTAAAACTATATTATAAAACAGCAGTCATCAAAATCATTTTAAATGGCTAACAAATAGAATAGTTGATCAGTGGAATAGTTTAGGTTTGCAGGATAAAATAATCAATAGTAAATTACTATAGTAATTTAGTGTTTGACTAACCCAAAGACCCCCAATTTTTGGGATAAAAACTATTTGACAAAAACTGCTGGGAAAATTGGAAATCAGTATGGCAGATACTAGGCATTAACTTACATCTTACCAAAATAAAAGGTCTAAATGGATTCATGATTTAGCATATTTATGAATAACTTAGTTGAACAAAGGATAGTTTAACTCTCCAGTCTGTGGAGAAGGAAGGAATTTGTGGCCAAAGAAGAACTGAAGTACATTATTGATTACAAAATGGATAATTTTGATTATATTAAGTTAAAATGTTTTTGTACAAACAAAATCAATGTAGGCAAGACAAAAAGGGAAGCAACAAACTGAGAAAAAAAATTACATTTTTGTTTTCTGATAAAGGCCTCATTTTAAAAATATACAGAGAATTGACTCAATTTATAAGAATTCAAGCCATTCTCCAATTGATACATGGGCAAAGGATATGAACAGACAATTTTCAGATGAAGAAGTTGAAACTATTTCTAGTCATATGAAAAGATGCTCTAAACTACTATTGATCAGAGAAATGCAAATCAAGACAACTCTGAGTACCACTACACACCTATCAAATTAGCTAAGATGATGTGAAAAGATCATGAGTTTTGGAGGGGATGTGGGAAAACTGGGACACTAATACATTGTTGGTGGAGTTGTGGACTGATTAAACCATTCTGGAGAGTGATTTGGAACTATGCCCAAAAGGCTGTCCAACTTTGCATAACATTTAATTCAGAAGTTTTTCTACTGGGTTTGTATCATAAAGAAATCACAAAGGAGGGAAAAGGTGCCACATGTGCAAAAGTGGTATCTCTTTTTGTAGTATCAGGAAACGGAAACTGAGTGGATGCCCATCAATTGGAGAATGGCTGAATAAGTTATGATATATGAATGTCATGGATTATGATTATGAGTATGATTTTGATTATTATTTTGCTGAGGCAATTGGAGTTAAGTGACTTGCTTAGGGTCACACAGGTAGGAAGTGTTAAAAGGCTGGAGCAGAATCTATTATGCTTCAGCTGAAGTAAAAAAAAAAAAAAAAAAAAAAAGCAGGGATGGTGATCCTTATCTGAAATCAAGCAAAAGCAAAAAATAGACCTAATTAAAAGAGATAAGGGGACAGCTATGTGAACAATGGATAGAGTAGCAGCCTTGAAGTCAGGAGTACTGGAATTCAAATCTGGCCCCAGACATTTAACACTTCCTAGCTGTGTGACCCTGGGTAAGTCACTTAATAACAATTGCCTTGGGGGGGGAGAGAAAGAGAGAGAAAAAGAGAAAGAGAGAGAGAGAGAGAGAGAGAGAGAGAGAGAGAGAGAGAGAGAGAGAGAGAGAGGAAGGCATTTTCATCTTGCTAAAGGGTAAAATAGATAATAAGGTTTTTCTTAAAATTATCAGTAGCATCTATTTAAAGCATCACCAAGCATCATAAACTAGATCCATTTCCAGTGAGAGCAGGGGTGAAACAAAGTGGTCACTATCACCATGGCTATTCAATATTGTATCAGAAATTTTAGATTTGTTAATAAGAGAAGAAAAAGAAATTAAAGAAATTAGAGTAGGGAATGAGAAAACCAAATAATCACTGTTTGAAGATGATATGATGTTATACTCAGAGAATCCTAGAGAATCCAATAAAAACCTCCTGGAAACAATTAACAATTTTACCAAAGTCATAGGATACAACATAACTCCACAGAAATCATCAGCATTGTTATATATTACCAACAAAGCCCACCACCAAGAGATAAAAGAAATTCCGTTTAAAATAATTGTAAATAATACAAAATGTTTGGGAGTCTACCTGCCAAGGCAAAGTCAAGAACTATTTGAATACAATCACAAAACATTTTCCACACAAATAAAGTCAGATGTAATCAATGGGGAAAATATCAAGTGCTCATGGGTAGACTAAGCAAATATAATAAAATTGAAAATACTACTTAAATTAATCTACTTATCCAATGCCATACCAATCAAACTTCCTAGAGATTATTTTACAGAGCTAGAAAAAATAAATCTAGATTTATTCATCTAGAATTCATCTAGAAGAACAAAACATCAAAAGTTTCAAGGGAATTAAGGAAAAAGAAATCAAATAAAGTTGACCTAGTTGTACCAGACCTAAAACTATATTATAAAACAGCAGTCATCAAAATCATTTTAAATGGCTAACAAATAGAATAGTTGATCAGTGGAATAGTTTAGGTTTGCAGGATAAAAAAAAAAAAAAAAAAAAAAAAAAAAAAAAAAAAAAAAAAAAAAAAAAAAAAAAAAAAAAAAAAAAAAAAAAAAAAAAAAAAAAAAAAAAAAAAAAAAAAAAAAAAAAAAAAAAAAAAAAAAAAAAAAAAAAAAAAAAAAAAAAAAAAAAAAAAAAAAAAAAAAAAAAAAAAAAAAAAAAAAAAAAAAAAAAAAAAAAAAAAAAAAAAAAAAAAAAAAAAAAAAAAAAAAAAAAAAAAAAAAAAAAAAAAAAAAAAAAAAAAAAAAAAAAAAAAAAAAAAAAAAAAAAAAAAAAAAAAAAAAAAAAAAAAAAAAAAAAAAAAAAAAAAAAAAAAAAAAAAAAAAAAAAAAAAAAAAAAAAAAAAAAAAAAAAAAAAAAAAAAAAAAAAAAAAAAAAAAAAAAAAAAAAAAAAAAAAAAAAAAAAAAAAAAAAAAAAAAAAAAAAAAAAAAAAAAAAAAAAAAAAAAAAAAAAAAAAAAAAAAAAAAAAAAAAAAAAAAAAAAAAAAAAAAAAAAAAAAAAAAAAAAAAAAAAAAAAAAAAAAAAAAAAAAAAAAAGCAGGGATGGTGATCCTTATCTGAAATCAAGCAAAAGCAAAAAATAGACCTAATTAAAAGAGATAAGGGGACAGCTATGTGAACAATGGATAGAGTAGCAGCCTTGAAGTCAGGAGTACTGGAATTCAAATCTGGCCCCAGACATTTAACACTTCCTAGCTGTGTGACCCTGGGTAAGTCACTTAATAACAATTGCCTTGGGGGGGGAGAGAAAGAGAGAGAAAAAGAGAAAGAGAGAGAAAAAGAGAAAGAGAGAGAAAAAGAGAAAGAGAGAGAAAAAGAGAAAGAGAGAGAAAAAGAGAAAGAGAGAGAAAAAGAGAAAGAGAGAGAAAAAGAGAAAGAGAGAGAAAAAGAGAAAGAGAGAGAAAAAGAGAAAGAGAGAGAAAAAGAGAAAGAGAGAGAGAGAGAGAGAGAGAGGAAGGCATTTTCATCTTGCTAAAGGGTAAAATAGATAATAAGGTTTTTCTTAAAATTATCAGTAGCATCTATTTAAAGCATCACCAAGCATCATAAACTAGATCCATTTCCAGTGAGAGCAGGGGTGAAACAAAGTGGTCACTATCACCATGGCTATTCAATATTGTATCAGAAATTTTAGATTTGTTAATAAGAGAAGAAAAAGAAATTAAAGAAATTAGAGTAGGGAATGAGAAAACCAAATAATCACTGTTTGAAGATGATATGATGTTATACTCAGAGAATCCTAGAGAATCCAATAAAAACCTCCTGGAAACAATTAACAATTTTACCAAAGTCATAGGATACAACATAACTCCACAGAAATCATCAGCATTGTTATATATTACCAACAAAGCCCACCACCAAGAGATAAAAGAAATTCCGTTTAAAATAATTGTAAATAATACAAAATGTTTGGGAGTCTACCTGCCAAGGCAAAGTCAAGAACTATTTGAATACAATCACAAAACATTTTCCACACAAATAAAGTCAGATGTAATCAATGGGGAAAATATCAAGTGCTCATGGGTAGACTAAGCAAATATAATAAAATTGAAAATACTACTTAAATTAATCTACTTATCCAATGCCATACCAATCAAACTTCCTAGAGATTATTTTACAGAGCTAGAAAAAATAAATCTAGATTTATTCATCTAGAATTCATCTAGAAGAACAAAACATCAAAAGTTTCAAGGGAATTAAGGAAAAAGAAATCAAATAAAGTTGACCTAGTTGTACCAGACCTAAAACTATATTATAAAACAGCAGTCATCAAAATCATTTTAAATGGCTAACAAATAGAATAGTTGATCAGTGGAATAGTTTAGGTTTGCAGGATAAAATAATCAATAGTAAATTACTATAGTAATTTAGTGTTTGACTAACCCAAAGACCCCCAATTTTTGGGATAAAAACTATTTGACAAAAACTGCTGGGAAAATTGGAAATCAGTATGGCAGATACTAGGCATTAACTTACATCTTACCAAAATAAAAGGTCTAAATGGATTCATGATTTAGCATATTTATGAATAACTTAGTTGAACAAAGGATAGTTTAACTCTCCAGTCTGTGGAGAAGGAAGGAATTTGTGGCCAAAGAAGAACTGAAGTACATTATTGATTACAAAATGGATAATTTTGATTATATTAAGTTAAAATGTTTTTGTACAAACAAAATCAATGTAGGCAAGACAAAAAGGGAAGCAACAAACTGAGAAAAAAATTACATTTTTGTTTTCTGATAAAGGCCTCATTTTAAAAATATACAGAGAATTGACTCAATTTATAAGAATTCAAGCCATTCTCCAATTGATACATGGGCAAAGGATATGAACAGACAATTTTCAGATGAAGAAGTTGAAACTATTTCTAGTCATATGAAAAGATGCTCTAAACTACTATTGATCAGAGAAATGCAAATCAAGACAACTCTGAGTACCACTACACACCTATCAAATTAGCTAAGATGATGTGAAAAGATCATGAGTTTTGGAGGGGATGTGGGAAAACTGGGACACTAATACATTGTTGGTGGAGTTGTGGACTGATTAAACCATTCTGGAGAGTGATTTGGAACTATGCCCAAAAGGCTGTCCAACTTTGCATAACATTTAATTCAGAAGTTTTTCTACTGGGTTTGTATCATAAAGAAATCACAAAGGAGGGAAAAGGTGCCACATGTGCAAAAGTGGTATCTCTTTTTGTAGTATCAGGAAACGGAAACTGAGTGGATGCCCATCAATTGGAGAATGGCTGAATAAGTTATGATATATGAATGTCATGGATTATGATTATGAGTATGATTTTGATTATTATTTTGCTGAGGCAATTGGAGTTAAGTGACTTGCTTAGGGTCACACAGGTAGGAAGTGTTAAATGTCTGAGACCAGATTTGAACTCATGCCCTTCTGACTTCAGGGCTGATGCTTTATCCACTGTACCACCTAGCTGCCATTGGAATATTTTTTTTTTTCAAAAAGAAATGATTGGCAGGAGGATTTCAGAGAGGCATGGGAAGACTTATGTGAACTGATATTAAACAAAGTGAGCAGAAGTAGGACCTCATTGTACATGGCAACAAGAAGATTATATGATGATCAATTCTAATGGACATGGCTTTTCTCAGCAATGAGATGATTCAGGCCAGTTTCAATGATCTTAGACAGACATTTTCACCCAAATAGAATTTGTATGGACTGAGTATGGATCACAAGATAGTATTTACATACTTTTGTTGTTTGCTTGCATTTTGTTTTCTTTCCCCCTTTTTTTTTTTCCTTTTTAATCTGATTTTTCTTGTGCAGCATGATGATATTGGAAATATATGTAGAAAAATTGCACAGGTTTAACATTTATTGGATTACTTCCCATCTAGGGAAAAAAAATGGGGAAAAGGGAAGGAATAATTTGGAACACAAGATTTTGCAACAGTGAATGTTGAAATTATTCATGCATATGTTTTGAAAATCAAAAGATTTAATAAAAAAAGAATATAATCATTAAAAATATCTTTCCTGTTGGTAAATATGATCATGAAAAAAAAAAAGATTACATGATAATCAGTTGATTAGTTCTGGTGGACATGGCTTTTTGTTTAAACAATGAGATGATTTAGGCCATTTCCAATGGTCTTGTTATCAAAAGAACCATTTGCACCCAGAGAAAGAACTTTGGAAACTGAATATGGATCACAACATAGTAATTTTCACTCTTTTTGTTGTTTCCTTGCCTTTTAATTTTTTTCTCATTTTTTTCCCTTTCTAATCTGATTTTTCTTGTGCAACATGATAATTGTGGAAACATGTATAGAAGAACTTCACATGTTTAACGTATATTGGAATTCTTGCCCTTTAGACAGAAGCAGTGGGGGAAATCGAGGGATATAATTGGAACACAAGGATTTGCAAGGGTGATTGTTGAAAATTATCCATGTATAAGTTTTGAAAACAAACAAACAAAAAGCTTTAAAAAAAATAAGGGAAAAGTGATAAGAAAGAAGGTAGGCTAAGAGAGGCACTAGTAAGAGTTGAAGGATGCTTTAGAAAAAGGCCAAGGTAAAAAAAAAAAAAAAGAAAGAAAGAAAGATAATACAAGAGAAGGAAATACACAGTTAAAAATCATAACTGTGGATGTGATTTAAATCAACTCATCCATAAAATGGAAGAAAATAGCAGAATGGATTAGAAACTACATTGTTTCTGATACATTGTTGGTGGAATTGTGAATACATCCAGCCATCCTGGAGAACGATTTGGAACTATGCTCAAAAAGTTATCAAATTGTGCATACCCTTTAATCCGGCAGTATTACTACTGGGCTTATATTCCAAAGAGATCATAAAGAAAGGAAAGGGATCTGTATATGCAAGAATGTTTGTGGCAGCCTTCTTTGGAGTGGCCCCAAACTGGAAACTGAGTGGATGCCATCAATTGGAGAATGGCTGAATAAATTGTGGTATATGGATATTATGGAATATTATTGTTCTATAAGAAATGACCACCAGCATGATTTCAGAAAGGCCTGGAGAGACCTACATGAACTGATGCTGAGTGAAATGAGCAGAACCAGGAGATCATTATATACTTCAGCAACAATACTATATGATGATCAATTCTGATGGACGTGGCCCTCTTCAACAATGAGATGAACCAAATCAGTTCCAATAGAACAGTAATGAATGAACCAGCTACACCCTGTGAAAGAACTCTGGGAGATGACTATGAACCATCACATAGAATTCCCACTCCCTCTATTTTTGTCCGCTTGCATTTTTGATTTCCTTCACAGGGTAATTGTACACTATATCAAAGTCTGATTCTTTTTGCACAGCAAATAATTGTTTGGACATGTATATATATATTGTATTTAACTTATACTTCAACATATTTAACATATATTGGTCAACCTGCCATGTGGGGGAAGTGGTGGGGGGAAGGATGGAAAAAGTTGAAACAAAAGATTTTGCAATTGTCAATGCTGAAAAATTACTCATGTATATATCTTGTAAATAAAAAGCTATAATACACAAAAAAGAAACTAGAGTCCAACTATATCTTAATTATAAAAGAAATACATGCAATAGAATGACATTTTTAAAAAGTGAAAATAAGGGGCTGAGGTAGAAAGTATTGTTTCAGCTGAAATAAAAAAGATGGCAGTACCAATTATGACTTCAGAAAAAGAAAAGCAAAAAAAAAAAATAATAATTTAAAAAGACATTCAGGGAAACTAATATTAACATGTACCATAGATAATGGATTAATATCAATAATGAACATATATCAACTAAATGGCATAAATCCAAATTCTTGGAGAAGATTTACAAGAGAAAATGACAATAAAAATGGATTAATTGGGAGATTTATCTTCCCTTTCCCAGGATAGTATAAATCTAAGTATGGAATCCATTAAAAAAAAAAAAAGTAAAGAAGGTGAATAGAATTTTAGGAATTTTAAATATGATAGAACTTTGGAGAATAACAAATGGTAATAAAAAGATATGATTATTTCTCAGCTGTGCATGCTGTCATAAAAAGTGATCATAAATCATTTTTTAAAACCTTCCACAAAGAATTCTTTATTAAAAAAAAAAAAAAACTCTTGGAAGAGCTCAATAAGGATTTAAAAATGAAATAAGAGATAGAAGAAAATTTGGGAAAAGAAATAAGAAAAATGTTAGAGAATCATGAAAAGGGGTCAACAGTTTGGTAAAAAAAAAAAAAAAATTCAAGAATGGAGGGAATATACAAAAATCCATCAAAGGAAATAACATTTTAAAAACTAGAATAGGTCAAATTAAAATGAAGATTTTAAATGAAGAAAATGAAATTTTAAAAATTCCAATTGGGGAATTTGAAGCGAATGGCTTAAGAAATGCTAAAAACTCAACCAAAAAAATTTTAAAAAATAGAAGAAAATGTAAAATATCTCACTGGGAAAAATAATTTTTCTGAGAATAGATTTAGTAGAGCTCCTTTTAAAATTACTTGACTACTGGAAAATCATTATCATAAAAAAAGAGCTTTGAAATCATATTTCAAGAAATTATTATGGAAAACTGCTGTATTATAATAGAATTAGAAGGTAAATTATAAATCGAAACTACCTGGAAAGACATTCTCAAAAGAAAACTTCGAGAAATTTCAAAGTCAAATTCCCAAACTCCTAGAATAACAAGAAAATACTGCAAGCAGCCAGAAAGAAACAATTCAAATATCATAGACAGCAATGGTGAGGATTACACAAGATTTAGAAACTTCTACGTTAAAGAATTGGAGGATTTGGAATATGATATTACAGAAGGCAAAGGAGTTTTAATTATTAGCAAATATCATCTACCCATTAAAACTGAGTATAATCCTTGAGAGGAAAGTGTCATTCAAAGATTTTTTTTAATTCAATCATTTCTACTTGAAAGATCAGAGTTGAAAAAACAAAAAAAAAATTTTTTTCAAATATAAGAAACAGGAGAAACATAAAAAGAAAATAAAGAAAAAAATGAGAGATTAAATAAGATGAAACTTTATATTCCACCAATGACATATATAACTCTTTTAAAAGACTTTATCACTATAAAGATAATTAGAAGGAGTATACATAGGCATAAGATATAGGTGTGAGAAGCCTTTGATGGAAAGACATTAAAAAAAAAAAAAACCTCACA
Source organism: Antechinus flavipes (assembly GCF_016432865.1). NCBI lineage: Eukaryota > Metazoa > Chordata > Mammalia > Dasyuromorphia > Dasyuridae > Antechinus > Antechinus flavipes. Next base: position 522,812,882 of record NC_067398.1, on the reverse strand, counting down.
TAATTAAGAAGTGAGAGAAAAAGTTGGAAGACGGAAAGCAGGGGATAGAACGGGATATATTATGTCACATAAAAGTGTATGAAAAAACTATTACATTGAAGGTGACTTTAGAAATGTAGGAAGTGACTTTAGAAAGTGTAAGAGGTAACTTTAGAAACTTTGAAGAAGGCAAATGGTAGAAAGAGAGAAAAGAATAAACATGAAAATAAGACAGAGGAAAATGTACAGTTATTACTCATAAGTGTGAATGTTAATGGGATGAATTCCCCCATAAAACAGAAATGTACAGCAAAATAAACTAGAATCCATGTTTTTTAAAAGCAAATTTGGAATGGCTAATATTTCTAATGCAATATTGAAAAATAGTAGTGATAATGTGCATCCTTGTTTCAACCTTGATCTTATTGGGAATGCTTCTAGCTGACAGAGATAGATAATAAGTATCTGAGAAAGAATTTGAATTCTGATCTTGTTAATGACAATTATAATGTTATGCCACAGTTCTTTTTTTAATGTCCTGACCCAATTTCCCCAATTATCCTCTTCAGTACTCTGCCTCAGGTTATAACCATTCCCCCTTAATGTTTGATGGGATAAAGGTCTTTACCCTTTATAGACATCATTAGAATATCAGGAGCCTCTCCAGTACTTCCCCCCATTATGTTATCCTAGGTGCCTGCCTCCATTAGGTTCCTCCCCCTCTTAGGTCATCCCCATCCAGGTACCTTATGTCATCATTCTTGTAACCTATAAAAGAATATTGTATCTGATATTCAAGGCTGAATTCTTTGAGACAATAGTCTTATTCAACCCTGGGATCAAACCATGGATCCATTTGGTCCCAGTAAATCTCTCCATTAAATAAATTGTTAAATACTCTTTAATCTCTACCTTGCTCAGTTTCTCCGGCATTACAATAGGACTCTCTTCATTGTGCCATCTACTTCCCTACAAGTAAGTGTAACAGATTAGGTATACAGAATATAAAAAATAATAATAATAATAACTTAGTAGTCTGGAGTTTAACAAACCCAAAGGCCCTAGCCATTGGGCAATTATCTCATTAGATTAAAAAAAAAAATTAGAACTGAATAAGTGTCTGGAAAAAATAAGGTTTAGACCAATATGTTATACCACATGTCAAGATAATATCTGAATGGGTATATGACTTATTATATGAATGAATTTGGAAGTAGATCATGACAAAATGAGATCATGAAAAAAATTATGCCAAAAACAAAAATGGATAGTTTAATTTTATAAAATATCAAAAAAAAAAATCTTTGCACTGATTAATATGGCCAAAACTTTAAAAGAAATGGTTAACTAATTAAACATTTTTGCATGAAATATTTTAAGGTAATATTTTCAAGGAAATATAAGTATTTGACTCAAATATGTAGGAAAAAGATATATCTTCCAGTTGAAAACTATTTGAAGAATGTGAATAAACATTTTTAAAATAAGAAAATAAAATTATCTTTAGTCATAAGGATTTCATAAATTACTAAACAGGAGAAAAATGCATATTTCAGCAAATCTAAAGTTCAGCCTCATATTTAACAAATTAGCAGAACTGATTTTTTTTTAAATGAAAAGTGAAAAATTTCAGAGGGATTGAAGGAAATTACCTTGATCAATTTGCAGTGCATGTATGAATTTGTTCATCTACTCTGGTAAGCAACTTTGAACTATTTTTTTAAAGAAATCATTAAATTGTGTATATCTTGATTTTGCAAGACAACTATTATGATCACTCTCTAAAAACTCACATTAGAAGAAAAAGGACTTATCTAAGTATTTTTGTGTTTGTATATACACATGCATCTCCAAACACAAAAATACTTAATCTGGGCCAATTTTCTAAAATAAGATATTTGTTAAAATAACAGATTGATAAAATAGGTTTATTATGGGAATTGAAAATAAGGTTAAAGTCTAGTTAAAATCTAGGTAGGGAAAGAGGTGAGGATAAAGAGAGGATGGCACTGGAATACATAATACTATTATGATCACTCTCCAAAGACTCAAATTAGAAGAAAAAGGACTTATCTAAGTATTTTTGTGTTTGCATATGCATGTGTATATGTTTATATTGGCAAAGACCTGTAAGCCAACAAGTCCATCAGGTGGGGAATAACTAAACAAATTATAGTATTTGAATATAAAGGAATAATTTCATACTATAAATAGTAATTAAAAAATGTTATTTTAGAAAAAAAAAACCTGTGAATAATTTTTATGGCCTGATAAAGTAAGGAAGAGAAAAAGGAGAATATTTTATTTTACATGTTACATACATACCTGCAACACTACAGAAATAAATGAGCCATTTCTAAAGATTTAAAGATGTTGACAATATAACGATTTACCCTTATGTAACCTTGAGATCTTTGTATGGGATAATCTAATGAGAGATTTAGCTAAAGGGGGCCCATGGGTGGAGTCCCAAGTTGGCTCCTTGCTGGGTTTCAGCGAGGGCTAGAATTTACTTGGTGGGTGTTGAGAGACCCAAGTTGATCAATGGAATGGGGGCTGGGTTGGCCCAAGTTGGCTCAGATCCAATGGGAGCTGGGACAAGCCTGGATCTCCTATTGGAATTCAAAGGAGCTTTTGACCAGGATTTGTGAATCAAAGGTCCTAGCTTCCTGAATTGATAATGCATCAGCCAGGAGGGGCTGGGAGTAATCTGAAAGGAATCACAAATCAATAGGAAATACAGTTTCTTAAAGAGACCACCATCCACTTCACTTCAACTTATACCCTGTCCATTAGGAAATGCCTTTTCTCATGAGATTATAATAAACCCCTTTTTGCTTTTTCTTACTCTGAGAATCTCTGATCCTTTTTGTGGTCACTTCTGTTCCACACATTTTGGGGGCTCATTCCCTGATATTTCCTGTTCCTGAGGGGTTTCTCCCATACTGAACCCTGCAGAGAGTTTTCCAGGGGTCCTTACACTCAGTTCATGAACTCCCACTCTGATCAGGTAAACTTTCAGAGAGACACCTGGAAAAAGCAAAAAAGGAAGTAAGCTAGCAAAGATAGAGGATTAATTTGGCCCAGAAAATAAGCCAAATGAGAAAAGTTGAAATTAGCCAGGTAACTTGTGTGGTACAACTCAGGAGAGCAAGAACTTCTAAGGAAAGCTAAATCTCTCATTAAAAGAGCCAAACTAAAATCCTCTCTTTGCACAGGTTCCAAACATGCCAGACATACCATGCTTGGCACCTCAAGGAGTATCTGCCCACTAGAATACTCTTTTCCAGTGCCATCCTCTCTTTATCCTCACCTCTTTCCCTATCTAGATTTTAATTAGACTTTAACCTTACTTTCAATTCCCATAATAAACCTATTTTATCAATCTAGGTTTTTCAGGTCTGTAAATTCTTTTTCAGGGAACTTCTTGTGCCGCCAGGAGAGAGTTCCCCAAAATTTCCTACCCTTGCACTGAATCCAAAGGTCCAAAGGGATTGCAGGAGAACTCCATTTGACTCCCTGAACCCCGAACTTGCCATTAGACCTCATTTAACTCCTTGACCACCAGTACCCTAATTTGTACCCCAAATCTAAACTTCATCAGAAGGAGTGCATAGCACATACTGCAAAATAAGGTTATATAGAGCAGAAGCTTCCCATCCTTGATATTTTTCCCATTGTCACAGAGAGTCCAGGTTTTATACTCTAAACATGGAAATCTATCGCAGAAACAAAAGAATAAATTCCCTTTAAAAGTACTTAAATGCTAATTAAGAAGGGGTAGGAAATAGGAGGGGAATGTTCATTTAAAACAATTGAACTCCTGCAGCTTTTTAGTTATAGGGAAAGTAGATACTCTAAATGGTTAGATCCCTAAGAGTTCTTTCCTTTGCCCAAAATTAGTAAACCCCCTTGGTGACTGGGATTGGGATTGGGAGAATTTAGATATGTAAAAGTATGTAAAAGACTCTTATTTCTTTTGATTTTGGGAAAATCCTTAGTGGTTTGAGCCATAAAAATGCTCCTGTTTTCCTTTGGTAAGATTGAGTGGATCCTCCATAGAGAGGACATGAAGCTGTGAACCTTGGAAAAGGAATGTAGATGGCTCTAAACTTATTTAGTGTCCAGAGAAGATAGCTCTTTAGAAAGAATTGGGATGAAGTATCAAAATGAATAGGAAATATTATTGTTTTGTTTGGGCAGATGCCCATTCAACTAAGATGAGTTGTCCATGCCCTAAGGGATGGGTGTAAATTCAAAGGAGCCTTCACTACCTGATCATTTTGTTCCTAAGGTTTCAGAGAACTCCCTCCTCGCTTCCACTCCAATGGGAGTCCTGAATGAGAACTTAATTGATTTGGAAAAACAGTTTGTGTTTGTGTAAATCTATGTTTATCTTTTATGTTTCTCTCAGTCAGTGGAATTGCAAAGGAAAAGATCTAGCTATTCGGAATTTAAAAGCCCTTGTTTTATACATAATTGGACTTATGCAAATAACTTTTAATTAGAGAGAGGAAAAACTACTTCTGAAATTTCAGTTTCTGAAGTTCTGAAAGTTTTAAACTGTAATGCTGGAGAAACTGAGTAAGATAGAGATTAGAGAACAATTTAATAGTTTATTAAATGGAGAGATTTACTGGTACCAAATGGATCCATGTTTGGTCCCAGGGCTGAATGAGACTATCATCTCAAAGAATCCAGCCCTGAATGTTGGATACAAGATTATTGTATAGGGTGGAAAGAGCAATGACATAATGAGGGAGGTACCTGGATGGGGATGACCTAATGAGGGGAGGCACCTAGGCTGACATAATGGGAGGTACTGGAGAGGCTCCTGATATTTTAATGATGTCTAAAATGGATAGAGACCTTTATCCCATCAAACATTAAGAGAGAATAAGTATAGCCTAAGATCTAAGATATAAGACCTTTATGCTATCAAATATTAAGAGGGAATGGTTATAACCTGAGGCAGAGTAACTGAATAGGACAATTAGGGAAACTGGGTCAGGACATTAAGAGAACTGTGGCACAACATAGCTATCACACCAAAAAGAAGAAAAAAACACAAAAAAAACTGACTTTTCTGTGGCCCTAAAACTGTGCAATTTGGGTCTGCAGAAATAGTTAAACATAATGTTAAAGAACTGCTAAACCATTTTGGCAGATTCTGAGGTTTTTGTGACTAATTATTAAGTTGCTGGGCATTATCTCTCAGCTAACTTGAGTTAGTCTACTGTATTTTTAAGTAGGTCTAATTTACATAATTACAAGCCTTCTGAGGGTCAGAACTTGAGGCTTACAGAAAAAGTACAAAAGAATATAAAACTGTTCTTTTTGGGACTTTCCTTGAAGAGGGTTGTAGAATCTGTCCTGGGTCCAAATTTCTCTGACCCTCTCTCTCAAGGTCCTAAAGTTCACCAATTTCTTAAATTTTCAAGCTGTGTGTATTTAAATTGGAATCCTGATTCTGAAGTTGTATGAGATAATTACTACTAAATAGTGAATACTAAAAATATGAACTTGTAGAAATCTAAACTTGTATTTGATTTGATTTTAGGTTTAAAATTTTGCCACACTGGTAACAGCTAAAGAGGTCACAAGTTTGTATCTCCTAATTAGATAAAATATACGTAAGCTACTATGTTGATTGTTAAATTGTATATTGGGCAATTTGTAAAAATTGTATGAGCTAAGGTTTCAACATTTTGTCAGCCCCGCTGGATATGTGATATAAATTTTGTGAAATTTAGTCTAAAGCCATTTAGAATGTTAATCTTAAGGTTGTCTTGCTTTCTCCCTTTACCAAGGAAGTAAAAGGAAGGAAATTTGGCATATGGGGATATGTGTAATTGTAGAGCAAATTGTGTTTGAAGAGTGTGTAATATATCTAAAGAATGATGGGAAGGTATTGAGGACATATCCCTCTGGAGACAGGGAGCCTGGCTCTAGAATATTTAGGTGAGATTTTGGTGAAATGACACCAGTGAGGAAATTGAGATATAGGGGATGGTTGGAAGCTTTCCCCTGAGCTCTATTGCTTTAAGAAGTGTTAGTGAAATAAGATTGGAACAAATTGTACCTAAGTATGGAATGGTAGAAACTATTGATTCTGATAATGGAACATTACTTCTAAGGTTTATAAGAAATAATGTGGAGGGATTGCAAATTGAGTAGCAATTCTATATACCTGGGCATCTGCCCTCATCTGGGAAATGGAACGAATGAATCAGATCCTTAAGAAAACTGATTACTAAGTTGATGTTAGAGACTAAATTGCCTTGGACCAAATGTTTGTCTATTGCTTTATTAAAGAATTAGAACCATTCCCAGAAATTATCTGGGACTTTCCCCATTTGAAATGCTGCTTGGTTTATCTTTATGTGGGAGGGGGGAAAGGGGGGGAATTACCCTTTTTTAAAACAAATATAAGTTTTTTTTTAAAAAAAATTATAAACTGATAGTGTCCTCATCCCATTTTAGCCCTTTAGGAAACAAAGATCACTGATTCAGACAACACTTTTGGAGTTATAGTTTGCAGGAGAGTGGGCACTTACTAAGTCTTTGAAGAAACAGTAGTGAGAAGGACTTTACCAGACATTACAGATGACTGATAATTCAGTCTGGAGACTGAGAATACCTGGTTTAAAGGCTTTGTGGAAGAATCTCAAGAATGTATTGTTAAGGACAATTCATAAATTCTAAAATTGACTTTGCAATTGGAAAAATGTTTTGGGGAAGATGGGAATATCTGTGCTTAGAGGAATTTTAACAATATCAATGTTGTATCTGTTATGTATATTTCCAGAAAAGTTTATAGGGACTCCTTGAATGGAATAAGTTGAATTAACATTTTTTTAAGATGAAGAAATTACTAATATTAATTCTGATAGGTTTTTTTTTTAATATGAAATCAGAATATTCTATATTCTATGTGAGTTTTAATTGGTTGTATTGAAACATTTTAAGTAATGTTCCCATCATTTAGGGAGATTCTGAGAATAGTGGTCTATATATTGGTCCATTTGAATATGGTAAATGCCTGAACATGTTATGCTATAGATTAGTTATTGAGTAACTTAAAGTAAAATGATTTGTACAAAGTTGAACTTCAAACCTGTGAACTTTCTATGATGATTCTCTTACTATTACCAATGTAAGATTATGATTAATACTTATTTAGGATATATGCTCATTATCTATGTAAATGGCAGACCTTTAATCCTCAAGGACAGGCAATAGTAGAGAAGAGAAACAGAGATATCAAGATGTTCCTCCAAAAACAAAAGAAAGGGGAAGCCACAGGTAACCCTAGAGAACTTTTAAATTTAGCTCTTTATACCATTAATTTTTTGAATTTTGATAAAGATGCACTGGCTCTGGCAGACAGGTTTTATAACCTACTAGAAGGGTGTCCAGTGTGAGCAGCTCCACTATCTTAGGTAATCACCAGGTGATGTAGAGAGATGCAGAAAGTGGTGAATGGAAGGGACCAGATAGTTAACTGCTTGGGGGAGAGGGTTTGCTTGTATCTCTACAGATGGAGAAGGAATCAGATGAGTACCAACAAGCCAAATGCACTTTGTCCTTTGAAGAGAGATGTCCTTGAAATGAAGGAGAAGATGCAAGAAACATCAGATGGTTCCATCACTGACTGTGCCCACCACTGAAAGAGCATGGCAGTTACGGCAACTCAAGATTGCTGCAGGACATTAAAATCAGTAGGAATCATTGGATTCCCTAAGACATGATGAGACTGTTGCAGGACTTCAAAACTTGCAGGAATCATTGGATTCCCTGATACATGAAGTAATGGACAATAGATTGGTTTGGGACTACTTCTTGGCTGCTGAAGGGGGTATATGTGTGACTGTTATTTATATATCCCCTTTCTAGGACTTATGAATATGTATATTCATATTGTTTGTTATATTACTATGTTGATTCATGTTGTTTGTCACATCACTACCAGTCTGAGTTATATTACTATGTGTTTATGTAATACCACTCATGCCAATGGATTTATGTATACCTGTTTCAATTTCAGCCCAGGGGATACCTGCTAACTTTATCTGGTTTGACTCCCCATTTCCCTTTGGTATTTTCATCTCCCTTTGATATTTTCATCTACCTTCTTGAGAAGTCAGGGAGGGCATGACATCTGTGTTCTAAAACAAAAGAAAATGGGAGATATAAAGGGCCAGAACTCTGAAGAGGTATACTTGAATCTAGGACAGCATGGTGCTTATGGTCATGTAATGGTTGTGTGTGCTCAGTGTGCTGTAGTGATGTAATCGTACTGAGGTATTTAAGGGAGCCTCAGCCACAGCTCTCAGCCACTCCATCTTTGACCAGGCTGTCCTGCGTCCATCTCTCCTCCACTAAGACCAAAGACTCAGGCTGGTCCCAAGGTCCTCCAGAGAGCTAGTCTGGATAGTACAGTTATTGACAATCTTCTTCTGGATATCATGTTCTCCCTGAGTTTATCAAACTTTTTCTTCCTCTGGTTCTCCTCTAACTGTCTTGGTATTATCTGTAAAGCTTTATCAAGATCATTATTAAAGTCCCAATTTTTATGTGTGGACATACCACAGAATCCTCTGTCTGAGACGTCTTCTCTATGCTTTCAACTTGAAATAGGATAGTTAGACATTCTCTTTTCTTTCTCTCCCTCCTCCTTTTTCCCTTTTCTCCTTTCTCTTTTTTCTTCTTCTCCTTCTCTTCTAACTTCTCCTTCTCTTCTTCCTTTTTCTTGTTCTTACTTTTTCTCTATTTTTCTCTCTTCCTTAAATTCTATGAATTCATATCTATTCAATGTGTATATTTGTATATACATACACACAATCTTTTATAGCACTAATATGTGTTGTAAAATTTTCACTAGGGATCTATAATCATTTCAAATTCTGCATTTCCAAAACTGAATTCAGTATATCCAACTCCCTCACCAAATCAACTTTCCCTTTTCTCAACTACTGCAAAAGACTACAATACCAGTTGAGTTTTACACCTTCAGAATGATCTTCATCTCCATTCTTCCTTGCCTTTCCCTCTTTTCCAGCCAGTTGCCAAAAATGGTAATTTAATCTTCATATCTATTACATTTATCTCTTTCCCCCCACTCATATAGCTATTCATTTGGATCAATCCCTTTTTTGGACTATTGCATTGACCTTCTTCTTTTCCCTTCTTTAATTCTTCCTCTATGTAGCTGCAAAAATTAAAAACAAAATAAAACATTTTTGAACTAACCTTTTAAAAATCAATCAAATGATTTCCCAAATCTTTCTTACAGTATGCATTTGCTTTTCTTCCAAAACACAGTCTGATACAGAATCAAGAAGAAAATATATTGCTTATGGGATTTTTTTCTATCTCATCAACAATTCAGAAAACATGATAAAGGTTGAATATATTTCAATTTTTCTACATTAATGATATTTACAAAACAAATTCTATTTTTTGGATCATAAAATTCTCAATTTCAAGTACTGATTAGTGATTGTTGCTAAGCATGAACCTTGAAACTGAAATAGAAAAAACAGAAGCAGACGGTAAATACCATCTGAGAATTTTAATAAAATGTGTTAAATGTTAGAAAAAGTTAATAAGTACATAAAATTATGTGTGCTAACATTGTAATTAAATAGCATGAACATCTAATTTTTCTTTGAAAAGTATAGCTTTTGTCTTCTAGTTTTTTGGTGTTCATGCTGAAATCAATTATGCTACCACTGAATAATCCACCACTACAAAGACAGATAACATAAGAAAGCTAGATGAGAGATGAAAACAATAATGGCACTTATTGTTATAAAATTTGCACAATGCCAGAATGATTCAGAAGTGAAATGGTTTCAAATAATGCTAAAATTCATTGTGCTATTTTACTATTTATATTTTATCACTTTTATGTAACATTAAGTTTCAAGATGAATTTCACAATAATCACTTTTATTTCATGTTGTTGAATTAATAATAGACTTTTTTTCAATAATAGGAAGTAGAATATACTATTGGGAACTAGTATTATAAAAGTCCAGTTTCTGCAATTCAATCAAAAAAATTCAATTATGATTTTTTAAAATACTAATTAGATGCTGGATGCAGTTTTAGACTGTGGAGATAGGAAAAAAATAATAAATATTCCCTGGCATCAAGGACCTCATACACTATTGATGGAAAATGATATGTACATTGAAGATTAAATGCAATGTATATACTAATTTCCAGAAGCAGAACATTATCAACTAATGGCATTAAGATAGGCTTGTCAAAGAAGTTGACATGTGAGCTTTGAAATAAAAAATCTAATGATTTCATGAGGCATTGACATTGCATCTTTTGTCTTAATTTTTATTATAATTTGTTTCTTTCTCCTTGGTATATTGTATTTTTAGTAGCTATTTTCAAAATCAAGCTTTTAGTATTTGTGGTAAAATAGTCCTAAAGTATATTACTAAAAAAAGTTAAAATTCTTGGTTTTTAATTAAACAGGGATTATGAGGCACTTGATAAGATTTTCTCCTTGAGAACCCTGAGGCCAGAATTGCAAATATTTCCCCCCCAATCTCTCCCTAGTCCATATAAAATTGAACCAGTGATCTGAACTATAATGGCCTAATCTTATTTTGATAGAGAACATCTTTCTTATTATTTCTAAGAGGATTACAGATAAATACTAAGTAGGTACTAAAAGGATGGGGCTGATAAGACAGATAATTCATATTATCAAAACATATTTACCATACAGTGAATCTGACTTAAGGAGGAAACAAGAAGCAGTATTAAATAAATGAAAAAAAGATTAAACAGTACTAGGTAAAAAGAAATAGAAGTGTAAGATAAGGGATACCTTCTAAGCAAGAAATCCTTTTAGAAAGATCTAGATTTTTAAAATATACTTTAATTTCAAGATTAAAAGTGTGTTAAAGTATTAAAACTGTGATTTGGCAGCCAAAGTATAACATGCTCTCAGACTCTAAATTAGAGAACAGAAAAGGAAAGGAGCGAGGAAGCAAGAGCAGATGAAACATTCATTCAGTATATATACAACAATAAATAAAGCATTCAGTGTCTATGCCTTTCATTTTCTTCATTTTGGGGGACTTGAGAAGGAAAGAAATGAGATGAGATGAACATTCCTACTACTAAATGAACTCTTTTGCCACTTTAATCTTAGCTCATTCTCATTGATAAGTAATTTTTCAACATAAGTGACTATCAAGGTAAGTAAATATTTTCAACATGTAAATTTTCAACATGTAAAATATTGAGGATGCGTATTTTTTAAGAGACTCATTCATCAACTACACAGATAGTAGAGATTCTCTTTTAAAGTACAGATAAAACAGTTTTAATAATGTATTCCGAATTTGTAATTCTATGATTGTGTGAAGATTTGTGGTACCTGATAATTTATCTTAAAAAAAAAAGAACCTTTCATGATGTTAAAATTACACATAATAGTTATTTTTAATAATATAAATTTTAATATTACTTATTATTCATTTGTTTCAGTTATGTTGTCTCTTTGGGACCCCATTTGGGTTTTCTTTTTTTTTTTTTTTTTTTTTTGGTTAGAGATACTAGAGTCGTTTATCATTGCCTTCTCCAGTTTATGTTACAGATAAAGACACTGAGACAAATAGGATTAAATGAGTTGCTCAGGGTCAAATCTAGTAAGTGAACTCAGAAAGATGAATCTTCTTAACTTAAAGTTCTGTGTTCTATCCACTGTGTCACAAAGATTCCCCTTCTAATATCCCATTATTATCATCATATAAACGCAGGTAAGAGAACAAAAGGAGTGATATTTATTTCATCCTACCTAAATAATTTGGGGCTATATTAACAAATACATTTTGAAAGATTTCCCTTGCATGTATCTTAGAGATTATATGTTTTTGTATACCCGTGTTTCCCTGATAATAAGACACTGTCTTATTATTTTTTTGGACAGAAAAACACCAGAGGGCTTATTTTCAGGGGAGGGCTTATTTTAATGAACATTGACAGAAATTTTAATAAACAGGTAAATGTGAACAAAAAAAAGTACCTTTATTCAATAAAGATCATGTCATCTTCTTCAACAACATCGTCATAAGTGTCCATACCCTGAATTCCGTCCTGGATGTCTTACGCCTCTATTTCCTTCAGAAGAAGTGGACCCAATCTGTCATGTCCAGCAATATAGCTCTCTTTAAATGAACATGTCTTGTCCAGGCAACCTGCTCATAGTGCCTTGGAGACACAGCTGTCAGTAATTTTATCCCATGACTTCTTCATCCTAGTCACGACTTCTTGCAGACAGGGCTTCACAAAGTTTCCACGCTGATTTCTTTCCATTCTATTTTCAATGTAGTCATTGACTTCCATGTGCAAATGGTCCTTGAATGACTTGTTTATTGTAATATCAAGGGTCTGGAGATAGGCAGTCATTCCTGCAGGAATCATTACTTGATCTATTCTTCTCTCTGCAAGGAAGTTCTTCATGTCTTTAGCGCGGTGAGTGCTGGCTGAATCCCAGATTATCAGACCTCTTTGGTTACCTCACATAACAAGTGGCAGCATTAAATCAACCCACTTTCTTTTAATGGCTTGTGTACACCAGGCTTTTTCAGTTTTCAAGAACATAAATGCCTGATACATGTTAAATCTTATCTTTCTTGCCCTTACTGATGATTAGAGGTGTGGCTTTCTTTCCATCCAATTGCCAAAACACAGGTGACCCGTGCACTTTCATAGCCAGTGGTGGGAATGTAGATTGACTTTGCACCCCTGTGATGAATTGTTGTTTGAGATCCTTGTCCCATAAACACTGCAGTTTCATCCATAGCAATCATATTGCAGGTTTGGTATTTGGAAAAGTCGATCCTATCAATAAAGGACTTGAATGCAAATGCACATTTAATAACTTCAGCATCTTACAGCTTAAACAGTGTTATTGATCTTCTTAGGGACAGTTCATACCGTTGAAGGAAACCGTCCAATCAATGTTGTGATGCTTTGAATCCTTCTGAGACCATTTCAAACTCTGGTGCCATTGAAAGGGCAAATGCTTGAATATCGGCCTTGAGCACAACCAAGGCCTTTGCTCTCCTGTCAGCAATCCATTCACCAATGAGGATCTCCAAGTCATGATATAAGGGTTGCAGACCTGATCCAGACCTGCACTTTTTCTCTTTTCCCTCATCCACCTCATCCACTGAGGTTATTATAATCTGCTCTCCATTTTCTGACCATTCGAAGATCCAAAAATTTTTCTTTACAGAAAACTGCAAGATTCTTGCCATGTGACTCCTTTACAATTGCTTTCTTGTACTCAACAGTATAGCTCTTCCTTTTTGTACTCATGTCTGGGGGTCAAAACAGACAGAATAATAAAATTACGACCATCAGTCCTTCTTTTCACTCCATCATGCCCCTCAATAATGTTTTAACCCCATCATGCTCCTTGAGTGCTCCTTCTATCCTCCATGATGCCCCCTGAGTTCTTCTTTTATCCTCCATCATGCCCCTTTTATCCTCCATCATGCCCCCTCACTCCCGCTTACATACTGGGTTTTTATGTTGTCCTGCCTTAGCTCTCCTCCGCGGCACTGCTCTCAATGGTGCCAGCAAGCAAATCACTGGGGAAGAACAGGATGATGCGCTCACTGCTGCAGCTCTGATTGGATGTAGCTCGGAGCACGGCATGCGTTTCACCCAGGGCGGGGGGTGGGAAGGGGGGACGGTGCATACAGAAGGTACCATAATGTAGCGTGTAGCGCAGGGGATCACCTTCACTACAGTAGCAATCTCAATAGGGCTTATTTTTTGGGGAGGGCTTATTTTAGAGGAATCTTACACAGTAAGGAGAGGGCTTATTTTCGGGATAGGTCTTATTATCGGGGAAACATGGTATTCAACTATTCTGTAGAGCAATTTAAACTATGCCCAAAGGGCTAAAAAGTCATGCATATCCTTCACTTAACAATACAACTATTAACTCTGTATCTTAAAAGAGATTTTTTTCAAAGGAAAAGTTAATATATGTATAAAAATATTCATAGCAGCTCTTTTCTAGGGGCAAAGAATTAAAAATTCAGGGTTTGTCCATCAACTGGGTATGTGATTATGGTAGAATAGTATGTGTATATATATATATATATATATATATGCTATCAAATTTTTTGATCCTTGGAATCCCTGGAATCAGGATTTTGTAGGTCCCTGTTCGGGCGCCAAAATGTGGTGATCTTCTTCCCAAATGCAGCCAGGTGATAAAAATTCAGATCTTTTATTATCTCCAATATAGCCCGGTTAGCTTAGAGGCCTATCTCTCTGCTTGGTTCCAAGAGCTCTTGCCGCTTTGTCCTTTGCTTCTGCCTCTGCTTTCTTCAGCCTCCAGAGCCAGCACCACTTTTCATGTCATTCTGCAAATTTTTTTATCAAATATTTTGGCTAACAAATGTTGAACAGGATTCTCTCAGAAAAATCTGAAAAGCTTTCCATGATCTGAAAAAAATGAACTACATTTAAATTAACAACAATATTGTAAGATTATTGATCTAAAATAAATATTTTAGCTATTTTCAACAATATAATCCTTCAAAACAACTGAAGAAATCATAATGAAAAAAATGCTATCCATACCTAAAGAAAGTACTTACTGATGTTCCTGAATACAAATTGAAGCACATATTTTTTTAAACTTTGTTTTTCTAAAGAGTTCTTATTGGATTTAGGTTTTTTTTTTTTTTTTTTTTGGGGGGGGGGATTGTTTTCTTTCACAACATGACAACTATAGAAATGTTTTGCATGACTACCCATGTAGGACCTGTGTTGAATTGCTTGGCTTTTCAATAAGGATGGGGTGGGAAGGGAGGAAGGGAGATAATTTGGAACTTATTTTAAATTTTTTTTGGAAATTTTGGAAGTTTTAAAAATCAATGGTAAAAATGATTTTATATGGGACTGGGGAGAAATGATGTATTATTTTTTTAAAAAATTACTTAGGGACACATATTAGTGATAGAACCCACAATTCCCACTTAAATTAAAAATATATGGGTCAAAGTTTCTTATTCTCTGGTTGGCTATGACTGATTATAATTTGAACTCAAGTGACTGGTTTGAAATAGATGGTCATTAAAAAATACTATACACAATTCAGCTCCAACACCATCACCTAATAAGTGTTCTAATTAATATCTAGTTAGTTCAGAGTAAACATTTCAGATGATATATCAGAGCAATGGCAGATACACCAATAGCCTCTTGTCTATTTTCTACTACCTACTTTCTCATCTGTTATCCAGACTTTTGAGAAGCTGCAAACTATTATAGCATATGTTATAGTCAACAAAATAGGAGTTGGGAGGAGACTATTGAATAGGCAGTCCAAAAGGGGTCTTTTAGAGAGTAACTTGTCTTTTCCTTTTCACTTAAATTTAAGACCAGATGTCACACTTTGTTATTTTGTATGCTGCTGATACTGTGGGTGTCCTGGGAAAACTAAATGCTACTAAGCTTATTTTTTCCATGTATTAAGACCTAACTTTCGGTAAATTTTTTATCTTTCTTTTTCTGTATGTCTATGCTAGTACTATAGGATAGATTTAAGAGATAGGAATAAATGGATATACTGATTAAATCATTGGGGATGTCGCAAAACAGACATGTAGGAGTCTTGGTAGGACATAGTAGGGACAAGTCGGTAAGCTCATTTATAGGGACAAAGAAATAATTGAATTCCATTGATCCACGCTCAAGCTATGAGTATGATACAGTTTTCTGTTTAATAGGTTACACCTAAGCTCTAAAAGGAAAAAAGAAATAAAGGTAAATATCATGCTTTGCATGGGAATAGATGTGTTTCCTAACTACATGTAGCTTGCTCATAAAGTTTTCTTTTTTTTTTTCTGCCAGGTTAGAGAAACAATCTTTCTAAAATGTTCTTTAGGAATGGAGGCCTAATATTTAACTAAGCTGAAAAAAATATTATTGATGTCCTCTTTTCTCTTTTTCTATCACATAATACTTAAGATAGTTAATCCATCTGAATTCTTAGGTATTGACTTCTAGAAAGTTCATAAAGGAAGGCAGTGTGTGCTGCTGCAGTATAGATTTGCTAAGAAGTTCTCTGAGATGGGGTGGTAGGAAATCACATTCAAAATATGGATGTTGATTATGAATAAACAAGATGATTTCAGAAGTAAAAAATTTCATTGTTAATTTGATAACACATAAATGTAAAATTGAGAAGCAGAGCTATTATGGGCCAGAACTCTTGTACTTGAAACAAGGGTTCTTATAAAGTGTTAACTAAGTGGAATTAATAAGACAATGATTATCTAATTTAGCATGGTGATTAATAGTTCTCTAGTCCAGTACATGTACTTATTACTTAATATAGTTCTACAAGATTCACACTTATGATAATGTAATTATAATAGAGTCTATAACAGCCAGCAAGGACTGAGAGACAGATTCATTCCATCATCCACTTTTGTGGTGGCTGGAGGCTAAAGCACAAGCCCTCTGACTCAGAGACTGATTCATTCACTTCATCTCACACCACCTTGGAGCCTGTCCTCCTGTACTTCCCCTACTGAGACCAAGGCAGGTCTGAGAGGTTGTCCAGAAAGCTGCCCAGCCCCAGGCAAGGAGACAATAAAGAACTGGATTTTTAACACCTGGCTATTCTTGTGGTGATTACCTAACTGAAACAAAGGCTGCTCCAAGAACTCCAGAAAACCAATAAGAACTTTACACAGAGACTAAATTGGATTCTGAAAAATATTATTCTAGGATGGACCAAAAAAATGTAAATTCTAAATGGACAAAATGGACTTTATTCAGAGCCATTGTGGACAGAGTAAGGGTAACAATAACAAAATGGAAAGAAAGAAAAAGAAAGAGAAAATGCTTATGGAGGCAGTCTTTTGATCAAGTGAGAAAGAAAAAAAAATTAGTATTTTGAATGTAGAGACCAAAGGAATAGTTCTCTAAAAGAGCCTGTGTTAAAGAAGAGAAGATTCAGAGGTAGGAGAAAAAAAAAAACATTCTTCTAAAATAAAATTGGATAGTAAAAATAAAGTGAACTATTAATAAGGAAATTACATCAATTATTAAACTAACCCAAAGTGTTAAAACAGGCTATTTTTATCATCAGTCACTCAGCCAAAGAGCATTTCTTAATCATTTACTATTATTATGGGGGTCATGCTATCTTGTTATTGTTTGTCCTTTGTTTTCTGAAAGGGCTAATTACAGGATGGGATGATGTCTTGGACTTACACATGAACTGGATTTAAGTGAGGTAGAATTGCACAATGTCATCAACCTCACTCTCTATTTCAAAGTCATTAAAGTTTTGAGGCAAGACAAAAGTCAGTGTTATGCAGAGGAAGATCTTAGAATCTTTGATATCTGATCAAGGCATTCCAGAGAGCCTGAAGATGGCAAGGTCCATCAGAATTGATCATCATATAGTATTGTTGTTGAAGTATATAATGATCTCCTGGCCCTGCTTGTTTCACTCAGCATCAGTTTGTGTCTCTCCAGGCCTTTCTGAAATCCTCCTGCCAGTCATTTCTTATCAAACAATAATAATCCATAATATTCATATACCATAATTTATTCAGCCATTCTCCAGTTGATGGACATCTACTCAGTTTCCAATTTCTGGCTACTACAAAGAGGGCTGCCACAAACATTTGTGCACATACAGGTCCCTTTCCCTTCTTTATGATCTCTTTGGGACATAAATCCAGTAGTAAACTGCTGGATCAAAGGGTATGCACAGTTTGATAACTTTCAGTACATAGTGTTTTGCTCATTTTAATAGGCTTTTTTGCTTCTTCATGAGATGTAAGGTTTTTCCCATTTTAACTCTTTCCTCCTATAGTTTCTTTTTTATCAGAAAAAAAATCAAATTAAACCATTATCCTCTAAGTATAAAGAGATGTAAGCTTTTTACATTTTCAGATAGTTATTTTTTCCTTCCTTTTTACTTTTTTATGCATCTCTTGAGTTCTGTATTTGAAGATCAAATTTTCCATTAAGCTCTGGTCTTTTCATCAGAAATAAATGAATTTTATCTGTTTTATTAAATGTCCATCTTTTTTTTCCCCTGAAAGATAATTCTCAATTTGATTCTTGAATGCAATTCAAGTTCTTTTGCCTTTCAGAATATCAGATTCCATGCCCTTCCATCCTTCAAAGTAGAACCTGCTAAGTTGTGGGTGATCCTATTTGTGACTCTTCAATATATGAATTGTTTCCTTCTACTTGCAATATTTTCTCCTTGATTTGGCAATTCTATAATTTAGTAAAGATGTTCCTTGGAGTTTTCATTTTGGAGAGTCTTTCAAGAGGTGTACCACATTCTTTCAATAGAAAGAATTTTTTCTTTTTTTTTTTTTTTTTTTTGCCCTCTGGTTCTAGGACATGAGAACAGTTTTCATTAATTTCCTGAAAGATATTGTGTAGTCTCTTTTATTTCATTGTGGTTTTCAGGAAGTCCAATGATTCTTTCATTGTCCCTCCTAGATCTCTTTTCCAGGTAAGTTGTTTTTCCAATGAGGTATTTTACATTGTTTTTTCTATTTTTTTTTCATTTTTTTTGGTTTTGTTTGACTGATTCTTGACGTCTCATCTAGTCATTCACTTCCATTTCTTCAATTCTAATTGTTAGTGAATTATTTTCTGCTGTTAGCTTTTCCATCATTTTTTGCATTTGGCCAATTGAAGTTTTAAATGATGTGTTTTGTTTTTTTGTATTTTTTCCCATTTCACAAATTCTATTTTTCAATGAAATGGTTTCATTTTCCTAGCTATTTTGGAAAGTGTTATATGCTTTTCCCCCCATTTCATCAAATATATTTTTAAGGAGCTTTCTTCAATTAATTTCTGTTTTTCCTTTTCCAAATTCTTTTGCGAGGTTTCATTTCCTTTCCCCATTTTTTCCTAACTCACTTTTAAGAACCTTTTTGAATTATTGCAAGAGAGCCTTATGAAATGAATACCAATCCACATCATCCTTTGAGCATTCATCTGGAGCTGATTTGCTTTTGGGATCTTGAGGTCTGTTATTTTCTTTTTCCATAAAAGCTGTCTATGATCAGAGTTCTTTTTGCTTGTTTGCTATTTTTTTAAAACTTTGAAGTCTGCTCTTAAGTCAAAGGGATGACAGCCTTTTTAGTTAACCCTAGGACCAGTGTTGCTGAATGACTCCAAGTGCTGGGTAGGCATGGTTAGCTCCCACATTTTTCTAGGGTTCAGAGGCTCATTATTTATCTTTTGTATTTGCTTTGTGTGTCTCACAGCTAACTTGCTGGACTCCTGCTTTATTACCAGGACAGAGTAGCTTAAGAATCCTGCAGTAGATTCCCTTGCGTGCTGACACCAAAATATCCTTGTTCTTTGTCCTGGCTCCCTGGCCTGGGTTTGGGCTCATCTGCCTTCTAGCTTTCTTGATTGAAACAGATCTTTTCTAATGTTCCTCCAAATATTTTTTTCTGAAAATTTCTTATACTTCAAATATTTGTGTTTTCTGTCCAAAACCACTTCAGAGGCTTAATCTGCTATTGATTTTAGCTCTGGAGGAGCTCAGATAGACACATGTCTACTCTTTGTCATCTTGGCTACATGGATAATTTTCAACATTGACCCTTGAAACAACTTGTGTTCCTAATTGTTTCTTTCCCTTCCCCCTCGGCCTCTACACAGCTAGTAAGCCAATTTATGTTAAACATGTGCAATTCTTCTATAGACATTTCCATAAATATGCTGCACAAGAAAAATCACATCACAAAGGAAAAAAAAATGAGAAAGAAAACATAATGGAAGCAAACAACAAAATAGTCAAAATACTATGTTATGATTTAGACCTATTTCCCACAGTACTCCCTCTGGGTGCAAATGGATCTCTTCATCACAAGACAATTGGAACTGGCCTGAATTATCTCACTTTTGAAGAGAGCCATGTCCACCAGAATTGATCATTATATAGCTTTGCTGTTGCTCTGTATGTATATCTCCTGTTTCTGCTCATTTCCTTTAGCATCAATTCATGTAAGTCTGTCCAGGTATCGCTGAAATCATCCAGCTAATCATAACTTACAGAACAATAATATACTAATATTCATCTCCTAAAACATTCATCATTAACTTTTGTTGTTATCTTAGCTAATCTGAAAGGTATTCCTTAGAGTTGCCTTAATTTCTAATTCTCTAAATTTCAAGGGCATTAATAAAAAAATATAAATGTAGGTGTCCTGGCTGTCCCAGACCTAAAATTATATTATAACATGGTGGTAATCAAAAACATTTAGTACTGGCTATGAAATAGAGTAGTCAATCAGTGGAATATGTTAGATTCACAGGACAAAATAATCAATTACTCTAATAATCTAGTGTTTGACAAACTCAAATATTCCAGATTTGGGATAAGAACTCACTTTTGACACAAAACTTCTGGGAAAATTAGAAACTAGTATGGCAGAAACTAGGGATTAATTGAAACCTAACATGTTATACCAAGATAAGATCAAAATGGGTTCCTAATTGAGACATAAAAAAATGATATTATAAGCAAATTAGAAGAACAAAGTATAGTTTACTTCTCAGATCTGTGGAGGATAAAAGAATTTGTGACCAAAGAAGAAATGGAGATCATTATTGATAAAAAAAAATAGATAATTTAGATTATATTTAGTTAAAAAAGTTTTTGTACAAACAAAACTGATGCAGATAAGATTAAAAGGGAAACAATAAACTGGGAAAACATTTTTACATTCAAGGATTCTGATAAAGGACTCATTTCTAACGTATAGAGAACATTGACACAAATGTATAAGAATTCAAGTCATTCTTCAATTGATAAATAGTCAAAGGATATGAATAGATGATTTTCAGTTGGAAAAAAATGAAACCATTTCTATTCATATGAAAAGGTGCTCTAAATCACTATTGATCAGAAAAATGCAATTTAAGACAACTCTGTGTTACCACTACACACATAAGATTCCCTGAAAAAGATAATGATAATTGTTGGAAGGGATATGGGAAAACTGGGATGTAATGGTCTGTTGATGCACTGAGGTCCCAAGCATGTGAGGCTAAATAGCAATTGGATGATACTCGATTAATATATGCTTGGAGAAAGAATGGCCGCACCCACTCTCTGCAAGTTTTGATGTGTTGTATAAGAAATGACCTAGAGATGATTTTGGTGGGTGGAGAGAGAGAAAGAGAGAGAGGCTGCTGGTCGGGGTCATGTCACGACTGCTCTCACTTCCTATCACCATCCCCCTTCACCTCCACTAAAAATAAAGATTGAGGATTTTTTCCTTAACTTGAATTCCTGACGCTGGATGATTTTAAAACATGAGGTCATCACATTTCATGCCCAAGCATGGGAACAAAGGACCTTACTTTCACTGAAGAAGTCTCTGGCAACCAGGAAATTAGTTGAGTATTTTAGTAGATAAACAGGGAACTTACTTTCTTAAGGACTAAACTAGTAACCTTTTCTGGCTGAAATGGGATAGATGTTCTCCTCCATCCCTACCCCCACCCCCACTCCTACTCCCACCCCAAAGTGGTGTTATAGAAAGCATACTTAAGCTGATAGAAGGACAAAGGCTACTTATAACTTGGGAACAGATAGCTAGACTTCTGGGTACATAAAAACGCACCTCTCCTTGATTCTTAGAGGAAGAGCAAATCTCTCCAGATAATTGGATATTAATAGGACACCAGTCTCTCTGGAAGTCCCTTGCCAGAAAGGACCCTATCTTCCCATGTTGAGATCTTGGGAAGTCTGCATCATAGCCTGGCTATAAAAGGCATTTGGGTCCACTGTGGCAAAGCATCTTATGAGCTCCTCTAAAGGAGCATCCTTGTGCAGTCCTAGTATAATTCTTCTGCAAATCTCATTAGTATTTTCCTTAGCAAGTTGCCTTATCATAATGTCTGTTACTGCATATGAACAGTAGTTCATATGACAGCTGTCTGCAAACGTCCCATAAAGTCAGCAAAGGGTTAATTTGGCCCTTGTGTTATTTTTGTGAAGACTTCACTCTTGTTGTCTTTATTGTGGAGAGAAGCCCATGCTTTGATAGCATTAGCAGCAATTTGCTCATATGCTACTATGGAGTAATTAATCTGTGACATCTGCATAAGACCCTACACGTGTTGGTAGATCACAGGTGATTGGAGTATGAACTCCACTTTGACTGTTTTGTTGGGCTTGTATCCTACAAAGCTCACTATATTCAGAAAGCCACAACAAGTTTTGTCCAGGTTCTAAGCATACCCTTGCTATAGATTTCCAGTCATTAGGGATTAAGATTTCAAAAGCCAAATTCTGTAATAACATCTTAACATAAGCTGATGTAGCCCCATAGAGCCATTAGAGGTGCCAACTGGCCCAGTCACTGGCCAAAGATTAAAGCAGATACCTACATGTCTGGTGTAGGAGGATCAATAGCAGTTGAAGTTAGTGCTGCCCCTATGAGATGGACTTTTGAAGGCAAAACAAGAGTTTTTACTCCTTTTATAGTTGAAAAAATCTCCATCAATCTGTGGGGAAGAGATGTTTTACAATAATTAGGGTTAAAAATGAGTACTTCATATTTTTAGACAGGGCTACTGCTAAAGGCCTGCCAACACTTTCACCTGTTCCTATCCAATGGAAAACTGATACACCAGTGTGGATAGAACAGTGGCCCTTAGGTAGTGATAAAATTCAGACCTTATTAGATGTAGTACAGGAGCAACTTGAGCAAGGACACTTACAACCTTCACTAAGTCCTTGGAATTCCCCAGTATTTGTTGTAAAAAAGAAATCTGGAAAATGAAGGATGTTGAATGATTTAAGTAAGGTAAGTGAACAGATGTTAACTATGGGAACTCTTCAGCCAGGATTTCATCCCCTACAAGAGAATGGCTTCTTTGGGTTATAGACATTAAGGATAGTTTCTATTTTATCCCTCTAGATAAGGAGGATATGAAAAGATTTGCCTTTTTAGTGCCCAGCATTAGCTTATCTGAGCCTTATAAAAAATATGAATGCACAGTTTTGCCACAGGGAATGAAAAATAGCCCTACTATGTGCCAAATGTATGTTGCTGCTGCTCTTACTCCAGTAAGAAAAGTATTTCCAAAAGTTATGTTATTACATTATATGGATGATATATTGGGATGTGCACCTGAGGAACAAATGTTAGAAGCATGTCTACAAAAGACCATAGAAACACTAAAGAATTACAAATTGTACATAGTTCCAGAAAAAAATTCAAAGATATGCTCCTTTTCCATCTTTAGGATATGACATATAACCTAAAATGCTTACAGTACAAAAACTTTCCTTAAGAACAGAGAAGCAAAACACCTTTAATGATTTTCAGAAATTGATAGGAGATATCCAATGGATGCAACCAGTGTTAGGCTTGACTTATCAATTGCAACTGTTATACAATATTTTAATGGGAGACGGTGCTTTAAATTCACCACACCAACTTACAAAAGAAGCTCAAGAGGCTTTGAGAGAAGTTGAATTGGCTTTATCCAACGTGGTTGGAAGAGTCACTCAAAAAACCTTGGAAATATCAGTTTTTGCTACACAAGAGGCACCCACAGCAATCATTCATCAAGGAGACAGTGTGATAGAATGGGTGAACCTCCTGGCACAACCAGAACAAAGTCTTACTTCTTTCCCAGTGCTTGTGGCTAGAATTTTATTAAAGGCCATTAAGTGAGCACTACAATTATCTGGGACAAGACCTGACAAGATATACACCTTTTACACCAATACACAAATTAATGTGTGCTGTGAGACCATCCCAAGGTAGCAAATTTTATTAGCCATGGCTTCAAATTTTACACATGGGTCTCCACTAAAGATAACCAGACTTTTACATAATTGGCAATGGATTCTTGAAGAATTTCCTCTTAAAGGACCAACTATCTTTACAGATGCATCCAAACATAATATTTGTGCTGTATACTCTCGTGACTTAACTATAAAGAGAGTAGTCAGAACTCCTTTTCAGTCCACTTAGCAGAATGAAATGCAATCATTCTAGCTCTTACTTCTAATCCAGGAGATATAAAGATATCTGATTCGGCCTTTTCAGTAGGTGTGGTACAAAGAATTGCCAGAGCCCAAATGAAATTTGTAGCCTCTAATATATATCAGTTCTTTAAGAAACTTCAAGAGCAAGTGACAAAGCATCCAGGTAAGATTTATATTTTGCATGTCTACTCTCATAGTGAACTTCCAGGTCCTATTTTTGATGGTAATTCAAAGGGAGATAGCCTGCTAACTATGTTGGTCAATACTCTTTTATTCCAAGATGCCCAGGCATCTCATTCTAAATATCATCAGGCTACTTGAGCTTTTTGTTTATAATTTGGAATAACAAGAGAGGAAGCTAGAAGCATAGTAAAAGCCTGTATGACTTGCCTTCCTTTCCATGCTCCTATACTGCCTCCAGGGAAGAACTCTCGTTATTTGAGACCCAATGAAATTTGGCAAAAGGATGTGA
This sequence comes from Antechinus flavipes, assembly GCF_016432865.1. Taxonomy (NCBI): domain Eukaryota; kingdom Metazoa; phylum Chordata; class Mammalia; order Dasyuromorphia; family Dasyuridae; genus Antechinus; species Antechinus flavipes. The sequence continues at coordinate 522,788,364 of NC_067398.1, read as the reverse complement.
CCCATTATAAATCTTTTGGTCACTTGTCTTTTATCCACATTGTGGTAGACAACTTTTCAGGATTCATTTTTTCAATACCAGCAGCAAAAGAGACAGCCCAAGTGGTGACTGAATTCCTCATATAAGCATTTGCAATTATGGGTGTATCACAAGCAATAAAAACAGACAATGGTCCTGCATATACTTCTAAACGTTTTGCACACTTTTGTGCACAGTATAAGATTTTACATACCACTGGCATAGCTTTTAATCCTCAAGGACAGGCAATAGTAGAAAGGAGAAACAGAGACATTAAGATACTCCTCCAAAAACAAAAGAAAGGAGGAGCCACAGGTAACTCTAGAGAACTTCTAAATCTAGACCTTTATACTATTAACTTCTTGATTTTTGACAAAGATGCCCTGGTTCTGGCAGACAGGTTTTATAATCCACCAGAAGGGTTGTGTCCAGTGTGAGTGGCTCCATTATCTTTAGATAATCACCAGGTGATGTGGAGAGACCCAGAAAGTGATGAATGGAAGGGACCAGATAGGTTAACTGCTTGGGGAGAGGGTTTGCTTATATCTCTGCAGGTGGAGAAGGAATCAGATGGGTGCCAATGAACTGTATTTGCCTTGTCCATTGCAGAGAGAAGGAGCAGACCCTTGAAACAATGAAGATCCAAGAAATATCAGGTGGTTCTGAAAGAGCTGAAAGAGCATGGCAGTTATGGTATTTGACTCATGGACATAAAAAATTGTTGGACCCCTCCACATTGTGGTAGACATCTTTTTAGGATTCACTTTTTCAATACCAGCAGCAAAAGAGACAGCTTTGTTGTTCAACAACCCCTCCAGAATCATTGGATTCTCTGAGATATAAGATTGTTATAAGACTTGAAAGCCCTCAGGAATCATTGGATTCTCTGAGACATAAGATTGTTGTAGAACTTGAAAGCACTCAGGAATCATTGGATTTTCTGAGAAATGACAAGACTGTTGCAGGACTTCAAAGTCTGCTGGAATCAATCATTGGATTCCCTAACACATAAAAGGACTGTTGCAGGATTTCAAAAATTTGGAGTTATCATTGGATTCCCTGACATGTGAAGCAATGGACAATAGTTTGGTTTTGAACTATCTCTTGGCTACTGAAGAAAGCATATTTGTGACTGTTGTTTACATACCCTCCTTCTAGGATTTCTGGAAATCTTTTACAAAACCATGTTGATTTGTATTGTTTGTCATATTGCTACTTGAATGGACAATTCATGTTTGTTACACCACATTGAGCCTGCACTGGCTGTGGGGAGAGTCATCACTAATAACCTCTGCATTATTGCTATGTGCTTGTGTAATATCTTTCATGCTGATGGGTTTGTGCATACTTGTTTCTAATAAGACCCTTCAGCCCAGAAACCTGCTAGCAACCCCCACTTCCCTTTGATTCTTTTCATCTTTCTTCCTGAGATGTCAGAGAGGGTGTGATCACCTCCCCTTGAGGGCTCTCACCTCCCTGAGAAGTCAGAGATGGCATGACCACCTGTGTTCTAAAACAAAAGAAAGAGAGAGATGTAATGGGCTGAAGCTCAAGTTGATGCACGGAGGTCCCAAGCATGTGAGGCTAAATAGCAATTGGACAATACTCTATTATTATATGCTTGGAGAAAGAATGGCCCGGCCCATTCTCTGAAAATTTTGATGTGTTGTATAGGAAATGACATAGAGTCGATTTTGGTGGGTAGAGAGAGAGAGGCAGAGAGGGCTACTGGTTGGGTTCGCAACTGCTTTCACTTCCTATAGCCATCTCCCTTCACCTCCACGAATATTAGATTGAGGATTTTTTTCCCTTAATCTGAATTCCTGACTCTGGCTGATTTTAAAATACATGGTCATCACACTGGGACACTAATACATTGTTGGTGGAGTTGTGAACTGATCCAACCATTCTGAAGAGTAATTTAGAACTATGCCCAAAGGGCTATCAAAATGTGCATAACCAGCAGTGTTTCTACTAGGTTTATATCCTAAAGTAATTTTAAAGGAGGTAAAGGGACCCACATATGCAAAAAATATTTGTGGCAGCCCTTTTTGTAATGGCGATAAACTGGAAACTAAGAGGATACCCAATAGCTGGGGAATAGCTGAATAAACTATGGCATATGAATGTTATTGTTCTATAAGAAATTATCAGCAGGATGATTTCAGAGAGGCCTGGAGAAAGTTACATGAACTGATGCTAAGTTGTTGGAATCCTTACTAACTGCTAACTAATTAGAGTTGATCTAATTTTACAAGAAGATGTTTTGGCCAGAACCTGAAACAAGGTACTAAGTAGAACTAATTAAGACAAGGCTTGTGTTCACACCTTTACTCATTGGAGTCCACAAGTATGCTAGCTTCACAAAGTACACTTTCTAACTTCAAGGGAGTCCACACCTCCCTTAAAGCTCATTGGGCCAGAGAGCACTATGGGAGAAAACCCATAATCCCATTCTCTCAGAAGAGGCAGATAAAGAGCCAACGATGAGGGATCTATGGCAGAATACATTTTTTCCTCTTGGCTGGCTGATCGCGCTGGACTCGAGAGGAACGACTCTGGTGCAGAGAACACTTTGACGGAGCATAGTGAAAAGCTGTACAGCTTGCCTTCCCTTCCACGCTCCTGCACTGCCTCCAGGGAAGAACCCTCGTGGTTTGAGACCCAATGAAATCTGGCAAATGGATGTGACCCATTAGAAATCTTTTGGTCGTCTGTCTTTTATCCACGTTGTGGTAGACACCTTTTCAGGATTCACTTTTGCCATACCAGCAGCAAAAGAGACAGCCCGAGTGGTCACTGAATTCCTCATTCAAGCATTCGCAATTAGGGGTGTGCCACAAGAAATAAAAACACATAATGGACCGGCATATACCTCCAAACATTTTTTTTTTAATTTTTATTTAATAATTACTTTATATTGACACTCATTTCTGTTCCGATTTTTTTTTCCCTCCCTCCCTCCACCCCCTCCCTAGATGGCAAGCAGTCCTTTATATGTTGGATATGTTGCAGTATATCCTACATACAATATATGTTTGCAGAACCGAACAGTTCTCTTGTTGCATAGGGAGAATTGGATTCAGAAGGTATAAATAACCCGGGAAGAAAAAGAAAAATGCAGATAGTTCACATTCGTTTCCCAGTGTTCTTTCTTTGGGTGTAGCTGCTTTTGTCCGTCATTTATCAATTGAAACTCAGGTCTCTTTGTCAAAGAAATCCACTTCCATCAAAATATGTCCTCATACAATATCGTTGTCGAAGTATATAATGATCTCCTGGTTCTGTTCATTTCACTTAGCATCAGTTCATGTAAGTCTCGCCAGTCCTCTCTGTATTCATCCTGCTGGTCATTTCTTACAGAACTATAATATTCCATAACATTCATATACCACAATTTACCCAGCCATTCTCCAATTGATGGGCATCCATTCATTTTCCAGTTTCTAGCCACTACAAACAGGGCTGCTACAAACATTTTGGCACATACAGGTCCCTTTCCCTTCTTTAGTATTTCTTTGGGATATAAGCCCAATAGAAACACTGCTGGATCAAAGGGTATGCACAATTTGATAATTTTTTGGGCATAATTCCAGATTGCTCTTCAGAATGGTTGGATTCGTTCACAACTCCACCAACAATGCATTAGTGTCCCAGTTTTCCCGCATCCCCTCCAACATTCATCCTTATTTTTTCCTGTCATCTTAGCCAATCTGACAGGTGTGTAGTGGTATCTCAGAGTTGTCTTAATTTGCATTTCTCTGATCAATAATGATTTGGAACACTCTTTCATATGAATGGTAATAGTTTCAATTTCATCCTCTGAAAATTGTCTGTTCATAACCTTTGACCATTTATCAATTGGAGAATGGCTTGATTTCTTATAAATTTGAGTCAGTTCTCTATATATTTTAGAAATGAGGCCTTTATCAGAACCTTTAACTCTGAAGATGTTTTCCCAGTTTGTTGCTTCCCTTCTAATCTTGTTTGCATTAGTTTTGTTTGTACAAAGGCTTTTTAATTTGATGTAATCAAAATTTTCTATTTTGTGATCAGTATTGGTCTCTAGTTCATCTTTGGTCACAAATTTCTTTCTCCTCCACAAGTCTGAGAGATAAACTATTCTATGTTCCTCTAATTTATTTATAATCTCGTTCTTTATGCCTAGGTCATGGACCCATTTTGATCTTATCTTGGTATATGGTGTTAAGTGTGGGTCCATGCCTAATTTCTGCCATACTAATTTCCAATTATCCCAGCAGTTTTTTTCAAATAATGAATTCTTTTCCCAGAAGTTAGGGGCTTTGGGTTTGTCAAACACTAGATTGCTATAGTTGACAATTCTGTCTTGTGAACCTAACCTTTTCCACTGATCCACTAATCTATTTCTTAGCCAATACCAAATGGTTTTGATGACTGCTGCTTTATAATATAATTTTAGATCAGGTACAGCTAGGCCACCTTCATTTGATTTTTTTTTTCATTAATTCCTTTGAGATTCTCGACTTTTTATTGTTCCATATGAATTTTGTTGTTATTTTTTCTAGATCATTAAAATATTTTCTTGGAAGTCTGATTGGTATAGCACTAAATAAATAGATTAGTTTAGGGAGTATTGTCATCTTTATTATGTTCGCTCAGCCGATCCAAGAGCACTTAATATTTTTCTAATTATTTAAGTCTGACTTTATTTGTGTGGAGACTTTTTTATAATTTTGCTCATATAATTCCTGACTTTCCTTTGGTAGATAGATTCCCAAATATTTTATGGTATCAACAGTTATTCTGAATGGAATTTCTCTTTGTATCTCTTGCTGTTGGGTTTTGTTGGAGATGTATAAAAATGCTGAGGATTTATGGGGATTTATTTTGTAGCCAGCTACTTAGCTAAAATTATGAATTATTTCTAATAGCTTTTTAGTAGAATCTCTGGGGTTCTCTAGGTATACCATCATATCATCTGCAAAGAGTGATAGTTTGGTTTCTTCATTGCCTACTCTAATTCCTTCAATATCTTTCTCAATTCTTGTTGCCGAGGCTAGTGTTTCTAATACGATATTAAATAATAATGGTGATAGAGGGCAATTGCTTCACTCCAGATCTTACTGGGAAAGGTTCCAGTTTTTCCCCGTTGCATATGATGCTTACTATGGTTTTAAATATATGCTACTGACTATTGTAAGGAAAAGTCCATTTATTCCTATGCTCTCAAGTGTTTTTATTAGGAATGGATGTTGGATTTTATCAAATGCTTTTTCTGCATCTATTGAGATGATCATATGGTTTTTGTTTGTTTGGTTATTGATATAGTCAATTATGCTAATAGTTTTCCTAATATTGAACCAGCCCTGCATTCCTGGTATAAATCCTGCTTTAAATTCACCACGCCGGCTTACAAAAGAAGCTCAAGAGACCTTGAGAGAAGTTGAACTGGCTTTATCCAATGTAGTTGAGAGAGTAACTCAAAAACCCTTGGAAATATCAGTTTTTGCTACGAAAGAAGCACCCACAGCAGTCCTTCATCAAGGAGACAGTGTGATAGAGTGGGTGAACCTCCCAGCACAACCAGAACAAAGCCTTACGCCTTACCCAGTACTTGTGGCTAGAATTCTATTAAAGGCCATTAAGCGAGCAGTACAATTATCTGGGACGAGACCTGACAAGATATATACCTTCTATACAAATGCACAAATTAATGCATGCTGTGAAACCATCCCAGAGTGGCAGATTTTATTGGCCATGGCTCCAAATTTTGCACATGGATCTCCATTAAAGATAACCAGACTACTGCATAATTGGCAATGGATTTTTGAGGAGAAGGTTTCTAAGGTTCCTCTTGAAGGACCAACCATTTTACAGACGCAGCCAAAAAAAATATTTGTGCTGTATACTCTCATGATCTAACCGTAAAAAGAGTAGTCAGAACTCCTTTTCAGTCCACTCAGCAGAACGAATTATATGCGATCATGCTAGCTCTCACTTATTACCCAGGCGACATAAATATAATATCTGATTCAGCCTATTCAATAGGTGTGGTACAAAGAATTGCCACAGCCCAAATAAAATTTGCAGCTTCTAATATATATCAGCTATTTAAGGAACTTCAAGAGCAAGTGAGAAAGCATCCAGGAAAGATTTATATCCTGCATGTCCATTCACATAGTGGACTTCCAGGTCCTATTTTTGATGGAAATTCAAAGGCAGATAGCCTTTTAACTATGTTGGCCAGTACGCCTTTATTTCAGGAGGCCCAGGAATCCCATTCTAAATATCATCAGGCTGCTTGAGCTTTGTGTTTACAGTTTGGGATTACAAGAGAAGAAGCTAGGAGCATAGTAAAAAGCTGTACAGCTTGCCTTCCCTTCCACGCTCCTGCACTGCCTCCAGGGAAGAACCCTCATGGTTTGAGACCCAATGAAATCTGGCAAATGGATGTGACCCATTAGAAATCTTTTGGTCGTCTGTCTTTTATCCACGTTGTGGTAGACACCTTTTCAGGATTCACTTTTGCCATACCAGCAGCAAAAGAGACAGCCCGAGTGGTCACTGAATTCCTCATTCAAGCATTCGCAATTAGGGGTGTGCCACAAGAAATAAAAACACATAATGGACCGGCATATACCTCCAAACATTTTTTTTTAATTTTTATTTAATAATTACTTTATATTGACACTCATTTCTGTTCCGATTTTTTTTTCCCTCCCTCCCTCCACCCCCTCCCCTAGATGGCAAGCAGTCCTTTATATGTTGGATATGTTGCAGTATATCCTACATACAATATATGTTTGCAGAACCGAACAGTTCTCTTGTTGCATAGGGAGAATTGGATTCAGAAGGTATAAATAACCCGGGAAGAAAAAGAAAAATGCAGATAGTTCACATTCGTTTCCCAGTGTTCTTTCTTTGGGTGTAGCTGCTTTTGTCCGTCATTTATCAATTGAAACTCAGGTCTCTTTGTCAAAGAAATCCACTTCCATCAAAATATGTCCTCATACAATATCGTTGTCGAAGTATATAATGATCTCCTGGTTCTGTTCATTTCACTTAGCATCAGTTCATGTAAGTCTCGCCAGTCCTCTCTGTATTCATCCTGCTGGTCATTTCTTACAGAACTATAATATTCCATAACATTCATATACCACAATTTACCCAGCCATTCTCCAATTGATGGGCATCCATTCATTTTCCAGTTTCTAGCCACTACAAACAGGGCTGCTACAAACATTTTGGCACATACAGGTCCCTTTCCCTTCTTTAGTATTTCTTTGGGATATAAGCCCAATAGAAACACTGCTGGATCAAAGGGTATGCACAATTTGATAATTTTTTGGGCATAATTCCAGATTGCTCTTCAGAATGGTTGGATTCGTTCACAACTCCACCAACAATGCATTAGTGTCCCAGTTTTCCCGCATCCCCTCCAACATTCATCCTTATTTTTTCCTGTCATCTTAGCCAATCTGACAGGTGTGTAGTGGTATCTCAGAGTTGTCTTAATTTGCATTTCTCTGATCAATAATGATTTGGAACACTCTTTCATATGAATGGTAATAGTTTCAATTTCATCCTCTGAAAATTGTCTGTTCATAACCTTTGACCATTTATCAATTGGAGAATGGCTTGATTTCTTATAAATTTGAGTCAGTTCTCTATATATTTTAGAAATGAGGCCTTTATCAGAACCTTTAACTCTGAAGATGTTTTCCCAGTTTGTTGCTTCCCTTCTAATCTTGTTTGCATTAGTTTTGTTTGTACAAAGGCTTTTTAATTTGATGTAATCAAAATTTTCTATTTTGTGATCAGTATTGGTCTCTAGTTCATCTTTGGTCACAAATTTCTTTCTCCTCCACAAGTCTGAGAGATAAACTATTCTATGTTCCTCTAATTTATTTATAATCTCGTTCTTTATGCCTAGGTCATGGACCCATTTTGATCTTATCTTGGTATATGGTGTTAAGTGTGGGTCCATGCCTAATTTCTGCCATACTAATTTCCAATTATCCCAGCAGTTTTTTTCAAATAATGAATTCTTTTCCAGAAGTTAGGGGCTTTGGGTTTGTCAAACACTAGATTGCTATAGTTGACAATTCTGTCTTGTGAACCTAACCTTTTCCACTGATCCACTAATCTATTTCTTAGCCAATACCAAATGGTTTTGATGACTGCTGCTTTATAATATAATTTTAGATCAGGTACAGCTAGGCCACCTTCATTTGATTTTTTTTTTCATTAATTCCTTTGAGATTCTCGACTTTTTATTGTTCCATATGAATTTTGTTGTTATTTTTTCTAGATCATTAAAATATTTTCTTGGAAGTCTGATTGGTATAGCACTAAATAAATAGATTAGTTTAGGGAGTATTGTCATCTTTATTATGTTCGCTCAGCCGATCCAAGAGCACTTAATATTTTTCTAATTATTTAAGTCTGACTTTATTTGTGTGGAGACTTTTTTATAATTTTGCTCATATAATTCCTGACTTTCCTTTGGTAGATAGATTCCCAAATATTTTATGGTATCAACAGTTATTCTGAATGGAATTTCTCTTTGTATCTCTTGCTGTTGGGTTTTGTTGGAGATGTATAAAAATGCTGAGGATTTATGGGGATTTATTTTGTAGCCAGCTACTTAGCTAAAATTATGAATTATTTCTAATAGCTTTTTAGTAGAATCTCTGGGGTTCTCTAGGTATACCATCATATCATCTGCAAAGAGTGATAGTTTGGTTTCTTCATTGCCTACTCTAATTCCTTCAATATCTTTCTCAATTCTTGTTGCCGAGGCTAGTGTTTCTAATACGATATTAAATAATAATGGTGATAGAGGGCAACATTGCTTCACTCCAGATCTTACTGGGAAAGGTTCCAGTTTTTCCCCGTTGCATATGATGCTTACTATGGTTTTAAATATATGCTACTGACTATTGTAAGGAAAAGTCCATTTATTCCTATGCTCTCAAGTGTTTTTATTAGGAATGGATGTTGGATTTTATCAAATGCTTTTTCTGCATCTATTGAGATGATCATATGGTTTTTGTTTGTTTGGTTATTGATATAGTCAATTATGCTAATAGTTTTCCTAATATTGAACCAGCCCTGCATTCCTGGTATAAATCCTACTTGGTCATAGTGTATTATCCTGGTGACGATTTTCTGTAATCTTTTTGCTAATATTTTATTTAAGATTTTAGCATCAATATTCATTAGGGAGATTGGTCTATAATTTTCTTTCTCTGTTTTCAGCCTACCTGGTTTAGGTATCAGTACCATGTCTGTGTCATAAAAGGAGTTTGGTAGGACTCCTTCAATCCCTATTTTTTCAAATAGTTTATTTAGCATTGGAGCTAATTGTTCTTTAAATGTTTGGTAGAATTCACATGTAAATCCATCTGGTCCTGGGGATTTTTTCTTAGGGAGTTGATTGATAGTTTGTTCTATTTCTTTTTCTGAGATGGGACTGTTTAGGATATTTACTTCTTCCTCTGTTAGTTTGGGCAAGCTATATTTTTGGAGGTATTTTTCTATTTCATTTAAGTTGTCGAATTTATTGGCATAAAGTTGGGCAAAGTAACTCCTAATTATTGCTCTAATTTCCTCTTCGTTACTGGTGAGTTCTCCCTTTTCATTTTTAAGACTAACAATTTGATTTTCCTCTTTCCTTTTTTTAATTAGATTTACTAACGGTTTGTCTATTTTGTTGGTTTTTTCATAGAACCAACTCTTAGTTTTATTAATTAATTCAATAGTTTTTTTACTTTCAATTTTATTGATCTCTCCTTTTATTTTTAGAATTTCAAATTTAGTGTTTGACTGGGGGTTTTTAATTTGTTCCTTTTCTAGCATTTTTAGTTGCAAACCCAATTCATTGACCTTCTCTTTCTCTATTTTATACAAATAGGCCTCTAGAGATATGAAATTTCCCTTTATTACTGCTTTGGCTGCATCCCATATATTTTGGTATGATGTCTCATCATTATCGTTTTCTTGGGTGAAGTTATTAATTATGTCTATGATTTGCTGTTTCACCCAATCATTCTTTAGTATGAGATTATTTAGTTTCCAATTATTTTTTGGTCTACTTCCCCCTGGTTTTTTGTTGAATGTAATTTTCATTGCATCATGGTCTGAAAAGGATGCATTTACTATTTCTGCCTTACTGCATTTGAGTTTGAGGTTTTTATGTCCTAACATATGGTCAATTTTTGTATAGGTTCCATGAACTGCTGAAAAGAAAGTGTATTCCTTTCTGTCTCCATTACATTTTCTCCAGAGATCTATCATATCTAACTTTTCTAGTATTCTGTTTACCTCTTTGACTTCTTTCTTATTTATTTTGTGGTTTGATTTATCTAATTCTGAGAGTGCAAGGTTAAGATCTCCCACTATAATAGTTTTACTGTCTATTTCTTCTTGCAGCTCTCTTAATTTCTCTTTTAAGAATTTAGATGCTACCCCACTTGGTGCATATATGTTTAATATAGATAGTGCTTCATTTTCCATGCTACCCTTTAGCAAGATATAGTGCCCTTCCTTATCTCTTTTAATTAGATCAATTTTTGCTTTAGCTTGATCTGAGATCAGGATGGCTACCCCTGCTTTTTTGACTTCACCTGAAGCATAGTAGATTTTGCTCCAACCTTTTACCTTTAACCTGCATGTATCTCCCTGCTTCAGGTGTGTTTCCTGTAAACAACATATTGTAGGATTCTGGCTTTTAATCCATTCTGCTAACCGCTTCCTCTTTATGGGGGAGTTTACCCCGTTCACATTAATGGTTAGAATGACCAATTCTGTATTACTTGCCATCTTGTTAACCCCGGTTTATGCTTTTCTCCCTTCTTTCCCCTTTCCCCCCTTCCCAGTATTAAGCTTGTGAGTACCACTTGCTTCTCACAGCTTTCCCTTTTTAGTATCCCTCCCCCCGCCTTAGAGTTCCTCCCCCTATCTTACCCCTTTCCCTCCCAGTTCCCGTATTCCCTTCCGCTTAGCTTATTCCTTCCCTTTTCACTTTTCCCTTCTCACTTTTCAATGAGGTGGGAGAAGTTTCACCATAGATTGAATATGTCTTAAGATTTTTCACTTAAAGCCAATTCTGAAGGCAGTAAGATACCCACTATATTCATCCCCCTCCATTCTTTCTCTCAGATATAATAGGTTTCCTATGCCTCTTCATGAGATGTACTACCCCCACTTTACCCTTTTTCTGGTACAATGTCCTTTCCACATCAATTTCTAGAACAAGGTATACATGTATTCTTTATACATCTACATAGTCAAAATATAGTTCCCAAGATTAATCTTTACCTTTTAAGATTTCTCTTGAGTTCTATATTTGTAGATCAAACTTTTTGTTAAGTTCTGGTTTTTTCATCAGAAATAGATGAAATTCGCTTACTTCGTTGAATGTCCATCTTCTTCCCTGGAAAAAGATGCTCATTCTCGCTGGGTAAGTTATTTTTGGTTGCATACCAAGTTCCTTAGCCTTTCGGAATATCATATTTCAGGCCCTTCGATCTTTTAATGTGGATGCTGCCAGATCCTGGGCGATCCTTATTGAGGCTCCTTGATACTTGAATTGGGTTTTTCTAGCCGCTTGCAATATTTTTTCCTTCATCTGAGGGTTCTGGCATTTGGCCACTATATTCCTTGGTGTTTTGATTTTAGGATCCCTTTCAGTGGGTGATCAATGAATCCTTTCATTGTTTACTTTTTCCTCTGTTCCTATGACTTCTGGGCAGTTCTCTTTGATAATTTCCTGGAAAATAGTGTCCAGGCTCTTTTTATCATCATGTTTTTCTGGGAGTCCAATGATTCTCAGATTGTCTCTCCTGGATCTGTTTTCCAGGTCTGTTGTCTTCCCCAGAAGGTATTTCACATTCTTTTCCATTGTTTGATTTTTTTGGATTTGCTTGACTGATTCTTCTTGTCTCCTCGATTCATTCAATTCCATTTGTTCGACCCTGATTTTCAGTGAAGTATTTTCTTCACTCACTTTTTAAAGATCTTTTTCTAATTGTCCCATTGAGTTCTTTTGTTCTGTGGAATTTTTTTCCATTTCGCCAATTTTTTTTTTTAGTGAGCTATTTTCTGTTTCCAGTTCACCAATCCTATTTTTCAAGGATTTTACTTCTTTATCCACTCTCTCTTTAACTGACTTCTCCAGGCTCTTTTGCCAAGCCTCCCTCTCCTTTTCCCAAGCTTCCCTCTCCTTTTGCCAAGCCTCACTCTGCTTTTCCCATTTTTCTTCTAGCTCCCTTGTGAGAGCCTTTTTAATTACTTCTATGAGGTTCATCTGTGCTGAGGAACAGATGATCTCCTCCTTTGGGGATTCACCTGGAGGCTGTCTGTTTTTAGTCTCCTCAGGATTTAGGGTCTGCTCTCTATCTGTATAGAAGCTGTCAAGGGTTAAAGTCCTCTTCAGTTTCTTGCTCATTCTGTCTAATAATCAAAGACAAACTAGCAAAGAAAAACAGAAAAAACTGGAGTCTTTCTTTGGGGGAGGGGCTGGGTGTGTTACCGAGCTTCCTCTCCAGACTGCAGGGGGCAGCAGTGAGGCACTAGCAGGACTGTGCTGCTCCTGCGCTCTGAGATTCCAGAGCGTGCTGAGTCACTGGGGGGGGGGGGGGGGCGGCCAGGTCCCGAGAGACTCCAGCTGTTTGGGGTTGTATTCTTCACCCCCAGTGTTTTTAGCTTCTCTGCTGGGCTGCTGACTTGCTGCGGGAGCAAAATATCCAAACCTGTAGCGAAGCTCTCCCCGCAGACACGGCTGCGATCACTCCCCACCCCCTCTCCAGTCTGCTCCCGTGCTCTCACTGCCGCTGCCCTCAGCCTGCGCCCGATCCAAAACCGTCCCAGCCCTCCAGTAAAGACAGACCTTTCTTGGCGAATCTCAAGGATGGCTTCTCTTGGTAACTATTTGTGGGTTTTTTTTCAGTCAAGCATTAATTCAGAGGCTTGTAATGAAGTGGATAGTGAGAGAAAGCGCGGAGCTTATGCAGCTGTGAGCCTCCTCTCCTCCATCTTAACCGGAAGTCGAGGTCTTTAATTCCTAACATATGGTCAATTTCTGAGTTCCTTGGACTGCTGAAAAGAAAGCATATTCCTTTCTGTCTCTATTCAGTTTTCTCCAAAGATCTATCATATCTATTTTTTCTAATATTTTATTTACTTCTTTAATTTCTTTCTTATTTGTTTTGTGGTTTGATTTGCCTAATGCTGAAAGTGCAAAATTGAGATCTCTGACTATTACAGTTTTGCTGTCTATTTCTTCTTGCAACTCTCTTAACTTCTCCTTTAGGAAGTTAGTGAATATATGTTTAGTATTGATATTGCTCCATTGTCTATGCTACCCTTTAGCAAGATATACTTTCCTTCCCTATCTTTTTTGAGTAGATCAATTTTTGCATTTGCTTGATCTGAGATAAGGATGGCTACCCCTGCTTTTTTGACTTCACCTGAAGCATAATAGATTCTGATCCAGCCTTTTACCTTTATTCTGTATGTATCTCCCTGCTTTAAATGTGTTTCCTGTAAAGAACATATTGTAGGGTTCTGACTTTTGATCCAGTCTGCTATCTGCCTCCACTTTATGGGAGAGTTCATCCCATTCACATTTATGGTTAAAATAACTAATTTTGTATTTCTTGCCATCTTGTTATCCCCAGATTATGTTTTTCTTTTACTTGCCCTCCCAACCCTCTTTCCCAGTTTTAAACTTATTTGCCCCACTTGTATCATGCCACTCACCCTCTTTAGGATCCCTACCTCCCCTCTTTTGAATCTCTTCCCCTTTCTTGTACCCTTCCCTTTTTATTCTTTTTTTTCCCTTTTCCTCTCCCCCTTTTTAATGAGGCAATAGAGGATTTTCTGTAAAACAAGTATGTCAATTATTTTCTCTGAGCCAACTCTGATGAGAGTAAGATTCACACAATGTTCCTCTCCCTCTCTGAATTCCCTCAGATATGATAAGTTTCCTTTGCCTCTTTGTGGGATGTAGTTTCCCTCTCTTTATTCCCCTTTTCTGACATTATCCCTTTTCCAGTTCTACTTCCTTTTTTTAAATGTTATATTAGTGAAATCAAATTATACATGTAGTCTTTTTGTATATCCACAACAGAAATACTATTCTCTAGAGTTCCTTTTACTCTTTCTGCATCTCTAGAGTCCTATTTTAGGAAATCAAATTTTTTGTTTAGTTCTGATTTTTCCTTAGAAACAAATGTAATTCATCTGTTTCATTAAATGTCCATCTTCTTCCCTAGAAGAAAATGCTCAGCTTAGCTGGGTAGTTTATTCTTGGCTGCATTCCAAGTTCTTTTGCCTTTTGGAATATCAGATTCCAGGTCCTTCAATTCTTTAGTGTGGAGGCAGCTAGATCTTGGCTGATCCTTATTGTGGCACTTCATTATTTATTTATTTATTTAATTTTTTCTGGCTGCTTGTAATATTTTTTTCCTTAATCTGATAGTTCTGAAATTTGGCCACAATATTCCTTGGAGTTTTTATTTTAGGGTCTTTTTCAGAAGGTGTTCAATGAATTCTTTAGATGCCTATTTTACCTTCTGATTCTATTACCTCTGGACAGTTCTTTTTCATGATTTCTTGTAAAATAGTGTCTAGGCTCTTTTTTTCATCCTAATTTTTGGAAAGTCCAATAATCCTCAGATTAGCTCTCCTAGATCTATTTTCCAGGTCTATCATTTTTCCAAGTAATTTTTTCATGTTTTTTTGTTTTTTTCCAATATATATGTATATATATATATATGGTTTTGCTTGACTGATTCTTGCTGTCTCAATGAATCATTAGTTTCTATTTGTTCATTTCTGATTTTTATTGAATTATTTTCTTCATTAGCTTTTTTTATTTCTTTCTGTATATGTCCAATTGAGTTTTTAAATGAATTGTTTTGAATCTTACTTTCTTGTTCACAAATCTTACTTTCCAGAGATTTTTTTTCCCTTTTCCAATTCATATTTCAAAGCTTCTCTTTCCTTTCCCCATTTTCCTTCTAACTCTCTTTTGAGATTTTTAATGGTCTCTTCTATTAGAGTATTATGTAAAAGGGGACAGATAACATTCCCCTTTGGGGTATTATCTGGTGATTATTTGCTATTAGTCTCTTGGTGTTGCAGGTCTGCTCTTTTTCTGTACAGAAGCTATGGATTGTCCAAGGAAAAGCCCAGTACTGCAGGTTGGAGCTGTGGGCTTGTGCTATGATCTGTGCTTTCACTTCCGGTTTGGGGTTTCACTCTGTCTCTAGTTTTCCCCATGCTGATCTTCTCCTAAGCCCCTCAGAACAACCTTTTCTGGTGAGATTTCAGATAATCTTTGACTGTTGAGTTGTTGTGCTTCTAATCTTTATGAGTTGTAGCAATTAAGCCCTATTTTTGAGGCTGGATATAATATTGATAGTGAGGGTAAAGAGGAGCTTATAAAGTCATGTGTGCCTTCTCTGCCATCTTGGCTCCACCCCCATTTGTGTCCTTTAATAAGTGTTGAAGCCAATGACCTTTTACCTCAAATTATAGTCAATCCCTCTTTAGTTGAATTTCCAACTGAAGAGGAAGTTTTGAGTGTCATCATGTTCCTTAAGAACACTTGTTGTTACTTCAAGCAGGGGCAGGGGAGTGGGGGAGGGGAAGGAAAGGGAGTCTATTGCTTATACAAAAGATGACTGAAATTTTTCTAGTTTTATAGTAAAAGGAGGTTATTCACCAGGCATTCAAAAATACATGTCCATCTCTATAAAGATAAAGAGGATAGATTATTCTGTGATAATCATAGTGGGGTCACTTTCTTAGTAATTGCTAGCAAGATTCTTGCCAGAGTCCTCCTTAATAGATTTATTTTTCACCTGGAAGATGTTCATGTATGTGGGAGCCAGTCTGACTTCAAAAGGCTTCAAAAGACTGTTCAGAGGAACAGTCAGTATGATATTTGTTCATTAACAATTCCAAAAGAAATGCCAAGATCAGAACAGAGGTCTGTACACAACATTTATAGATCTGATGAAGGCCTTTGATATAGTCAAGATGGATTATGCAAAATTATTTAAAAATTTGGCTGCCCAGAAAAGCTCATCATATTATATATTAAAATAATGATAGTTCACTTGACCAGGTTGTGGACATTGGAAGGCACTCCTTTGTAGTCACCAAAAGAATGAAAATATATTTGTGTTCTTCATCCCATTCTTTTCAGCTATATTGTCAAATGCCTTCAATGAAGACAGATATACCATCAAAGTAAGCATCAAAGTTTACCATAGTAATGGTAAACATCATGTGTCATTACTAAAGTGGAGGGAGCATGGGTGCATGAATTTTATTTTGCAGATGATGATATCCTCATTGCAGCTGCTAAGCTGAAATGCAACATGTGGATTGAAGCTCTGCTGATAATCTTTGCTTAACAATCAGCACCAAGAAAACACAGATATTCTATCAGCCAGCACCATATTGTCTGTATGTGGAACTACCAGTTACAATTACAGGAAAAGTTTTGAATGCTGTACATAAATTCACTTACTTTTGAAGCATACTTTACAGAAATGTATGGACACATAGTTATGAAGTTTGCCAGGACTATCTCAGTGCTTGGGAGGCTTTGAAGGAAAGTATGGACAAGGAAAGATATTAGATTTACTTTTACAGTGAAAATCTACAGAGCCATTGTGCTTACCTTTTTGGTGTGTGCTTGTGAAATCTGTAAAGCAGGGATGGGAACCTTTTTTTCTACTATTGGGAGATGGCAGAGAGGACACATGTTTCTTTCTGACCTCTTCCCAGACTCTCACACTAATTAGCAAATCCAGCCTTTGAATAAGATCTGGACTGGCAGAACCCACAAATATTGAGAGTATAACAAATTTCAAAGATCATCAGAAGAGGTCTATTTCAATTGGAAACAGAGGTAACAGGGCTAAGTGCAAGCAGGCCAAGAACAGACATGCAGACCTGGAGCAGTGGGACTGGATGTTCTGTGGAGCAGAGAATCTACAGCAAAGAATCTACAGCAGTGTTGGTTACTCTGTCCAGGTTGCTAGCCAGTGAATCAGCAGAGAAGTTAGAAAACATCCAACACAAACACAAAAGGTAAATAGTGAATGTCAGATGGCAGAATCTCACCAGATCTGGCCACGCTCATCTAATACTGGGAGTGAGTGAGCACGGATTCATAACAGTTGTAGCCACTTGTAAAGGAAGCTTGGAGAAATTCCCTTGCCCTAAAAACAGAACTCACCTAATTTTTTTTTAAATAAATGAAAAATCAAAAAGAACTCTCACCTTAGTGTTTATAGTGAAAGAGAATAAATTTCAAACCCTGAGGAGACTAAAAACAGATTGGTTCCAGTTGAAGCCCCCAAAGGTGATATAAATTGGTCCCCATCACACAAGGCTCTCCAATAAGAAATTAAAAACGATCTTAAAAGAGAGCTCGAAGAAAAATGGGGAAAGGAAATGAGAACTTTGCAGAAGGGTTTGAAAAAAAAATTACAGACATTATCTGAAGAAAATTCATTTCAAAATAGACTTAGTGAAATGGGAAAGTATATAACTCCTTAAAAATAGATTTGACAACACGGAAAAACAAAACAACTCTGAAAAACAGAATTTGTGAAATGGAAATAGAAAACAACCCCCTGAAAAACAAAATTTATAAAATGGAAAAAAGAAAATAGCTCCTTAAAAACAGAATTAGTGAAATGGAAAAATATATATATAATATATATATAGAATAAAACAATTAATTTAAAAATTCATTGGACAAATACAAAAAGAACTAAAGAAAAGTAAATTAATAAAATAATGCACTAAAAATCAGAAGTGGATAAATGGAAATGAATGACTCAATAAGACATCAAGAATCAGTCAAGCAAAACCAAAAATAATGAAAAAAATGGAAGAAAATGTAAAATGTCTACTGGGGGAAACAATTGACCTGGAAAATAGATCTAGGAGAGACAATTTAAGAATTATTGGACTTCCTGAAAACCATGATGAAAAGAAGAGCCTAGATATTATTTTTCAGGAAATAATTAAAAATAATTGCCATAATATCCTAGAATCAAAAGTTAAAATAGCCATTGACAGAATTCATGGATCACCTCCTGAAAGAGACCCCAAAATGAAAGCTCCAGTAAATTTTCTTATTAAATTTCAGAATGATCAGACCAAGGAAAAATATTGCAAGTAGCCAGAAAGCAATGATTCAAGTAGGGAGAAGCCTATGAGGCTTATCTACCTTATCGTTCACCTTAAAGGATGGAAGAGCCTTCTGATACTCTGAAAGGCAAAGGAACTTGAAATGCAGCCAAGAATATAGTACCCAGTTAAATGAAGCATGTACTTTCAGGGAAGAAGATGGACATTGAATGATACAAGTAAATTCCATTTATTTTTGATGAAAAGAGCAGAGCTCAACAAAAATTTTGAACTCCAAATATAGAACTCAAGAGAAGCATAGAAAGATAAAAAGGAAAGCACTCTTGAGAACTATATCTCTGTTATAGGTATACATAGAGAGTTCAGGTATAATTTGATTTTGCTGTCAGTATAAAAAAAACTAGAGGTGGGAAAGGGGATTTTACAGGTAAAAGGGAAAAATGGAGGTAAAATGAAGGAACATATCTCAGGAGGAGGCAAAGAAAACCTATTATAATTGAAGGAAAGAAAGGAGGGAGATGAATATTGTGTGAATCTTTCTTTCATCAGATTTAGATCAAAGAGAGAATATCAAACCTATTTGGTTTCACAGAGAATATTACCTCACATGAAAGTGGGAGGGGAAAGGAGAAAAAGGAAGGGATAGGCTAATTGAAGGGAAAACAGAAATATTAGGAGAAAAGTAT
The DNA here is from genome assembly GCF_016432865.1 of Antechinus flavipes. NCBI lineage: Eukaryota > Metazoa > Chordata > Mammalia > Dasyuromorphia > Dasyuridae > Antechinus > Antechinus flavipes. Next base: position 522,769,495 of record NC_067398.1, on the reverse strand, counting down.
GAGAAAGGGAGAGGGGCTCAAAAGAGGAGGGAGACTTGAGACAAGTGGTGTTCATAACTAAAATGCTGGGGAGGAGGGAAAGGGAAAAGGAAAGAGAACAGTATAATTTGGAGAAAATAAAATAACAGGAAATGCAGAATTAGTACTTTTAACCATAGATGTGAATGTGGTGAACTCTCCCATAAAGCAGAAATGGATAGCAAACTGGATCAAAAGCCAGATCCCTACAATATGTTGTTTACAAGAAACATATTTAAAGCAGAATGATACTTTCAGAGTAAAGGTAAAAGGCTGGAACAGAATCTATTATGCTTCAAGGGAAGTAAAAAAAAAGCAGGGATAGCCATCCTGATCTCAGATCCAGCAAAAGCAAAACTTGATCTAATTAAAAGAGATAAGTTAGAAAACTATATCTTACTAAAGAGTACCATAAATAATAAAACAGTTTAAGTACTAAATATATTAAATTATATATACACACACACACACACACACACACACACACATATATATATATATATATATGCACTAAGGAGTATAGCATTTAAATTCCTAAAGGAGAAGTTAAGAGAGCTGCAAAAAAAAAAAAAAATAGACAGCAAAACTATAATAGTGGGCAATCTCAAACTTGCTCTTTCAGAACTACCCCCCTCCCCTTCCCCCCCCAATTGAGATGCAATAAAAATGACACTCAATAAAAGACCAGGAGAAAATAGACCACAAATGTAATTAGAAATTATATAATCTCATCTTAACACATGAATAGGTGAAACAGAAAATCATAGGCAATATTAATAATTTCATTAAAGAGAATGATAATAATGAGAAAATATAACAGCATTTGTGGGATGGAGCCAAAGCAGTAACAAGGGGAAATCTTATATCTCTAGATGCTTGCAGAAAATAGAGAAAGAGAACATCAATGGATTGGGCTTGCAATGAAAATAGCTAGGGAAAAAACAAACAAATTAAAATCCCCCAATCAAATACTAAATTTGAAATAATGAAAATAAAAGAGCAATTAATAAAATTGAAATTAAAAATCCTATTTTATGAAAAAACCAACAAAATAGATAAACCTTTAGTTAATTTTATTAGAAAAAAGAAAGAGGAAAATCAAATTGTTAGTCTCAAAAATGAAAAGGGAGAACTTTCCACAATGAAGAAGAAATTAGAGCAATAATTAGGAGTTATTTTGCCCAAGTGTATGCCAATAAATTTGATAAACTAAGTGAAATGGAGGAATATCTACAAAAATATAGATTGCCTAGATTAACAGAAGAGAAAATAAATTATGTAAATAGTCCCATTTTAGAAAAAAAAAGGAGAACAAACTATTAATCATCTCCCTAAGAAAAAATCTCCAGGGACAGATGGATTTACATGTGACTTGTAAAAAACAATTAACTCCAATACTATATATATATATATATATACTATTTGAATAAATAGGAAAAGAAGGACTACTATCAAATTCCTTGTATGACATAGACATGGTACTGATACCTAAACTAGTTAGGGTAAAAATAGAGAAATAAAATTATAGACCAATATCCCTAATGAACATTGATGCAAAAATCTTAAATACAATATTAACAAAGAGAGTACAGAAAATCATCCCATGATCAAGGAGGATTTATTTATACCAGGAATGCTGGGCTGGTTCAATAATAGGAAAACTATTAGCATAATTGACTATATCAAAACCTACTCTAACAAAAATCATATGATTATCTCAATAAATGCAGAAAAAAATTGATAAAATACAACATCCATTCCTATTAAAAACACTAGAGAATATAGGAATAAATAGACTTTTCCTTAAAATAGTCAGTATCGTCTATTTAAAACCATTAGCAAGCACCATATGTAATGGGAACAAAATGGGGACAAAAAATAAAACATTCCCAATAAGATCAGGGATGAAACAAGTTTACCCACTATCCCCATCACTATTCAATATTGTATTCAAAATGCTAGCTTTGGCATTCTCTTATTGCCAATAGTTTAGCACTCTTTGCAGATATGATGGTATCAGAGAACTCAAGAGAATCAACTAAAAAACTATTAGAAATAACCCACAACTTTAGCAAAGTTGTAGGATACAAAATAAATCCACATAAATCATCAGCATTTTTATACATCACTAACAAAATCCAACAACAAGAGATACAAAAAGAAAATTCCATTTAAAATAATTGTCTATATAGAATATATAAATATTTGGGACTCTATCTGCAATGGGATAATCAGGAACTATATGAGCAAAACTACAAAACACTTTCCTCACAAATAAAGTCAGATCTAGACAATTGGAATAATGTCAAGTGTTCTTGGATAGGTCAGGGATGGCAATACTACCTAAAATAATCTATTTATTTAATGTTATTCCAATAAAACTCCCAAGAAACTATTTTACTGCTCTAAAAAAAATAGCATCAAGATTCATCTGGAATAACAGAAGGTTAATAATTTCAAAGGAATTAATGAAAAAAATGCACATGAAGGTGGACTAGCTATACAAGATCTAAAACTATATTATAAAGCAGCATTCATCAAAACCATTTGGTATTAGCTAAGAAACAGAGTAATCAATCAGCGGAATATTTTAGGCTCACAGGACAAAATAGTTGACTATATTAATCTAGTGTTTAACAAACTCAAGGACCCCATCTTTTGGGATAAGAATTCACTATTTGACAAAACCTGTTGGGAAAATTGGAAACTAGTATGGCAGAAACTAGGCACTGATCCATACCTTACACTATATACCAAGATAATCTTGAAATGGATTCATGATGAAGACATAAAGAATGATAATATGAACAAATTAGAATAACATATGATAGTTTACCTCTCAGATCTGTGGAGGCAGAAGGAATTTATGACCAAAGAAAAGTGGAGATCATTATTGATCACAAAAAAAGATAATTTTGATTATATTAAGGTAAAAAGTTTTTGGACAAATAAAACTAATGCAGACAAGAAGCAATAAACTGGGAAAACATTTTTACATTTAAAGTTTCTGATAATGGCCTCATCTCTAAAATATATAAAGAACTAACTGACCTTTATAAGAATTCAAGACATTCTCCAGTTGATAAATGGTCAAAGAATATTATCAATTTCTAGTCATATGAAATGGTGCTCTAAATCACTATTGATAAGAGAGATGCAAATTAAGACAAATCTGAGATACCAGTACACACCTCTCAGATTGACTAAAATGACAGGAAAAGATAATGATGAACATTGGAAGGGATGTGGGAAAACTGGGACACTAATACATTGTTGATGGAACTGTGAACATGTCCAACCATTTTGGAGAGACTTTAGAACTATGCATCATGCCAAGAAATTGAATTGCTTCCATTTGAATTATAATCTGAAATTCACCTGACAAGATAACATATCAAACACTAAGGTTCTTTCCCAAACTAAACTGCAAAGCATTCAAACTCTACTGAAGGGAATGCAATTGTTGTACTGGTCACATTGTTCAAATACCAAACATGTCCTTGCCAAAAAGGTTACTTTATGGATATCTACACAGGGTAATTATTCACATCATGATCATAAAAAGTAATAGAAAGACAAACTCAAGTTGCCCTGTAGGAACTTCAAAATTGATTGCATGACAAGGGATACACTGGCAAAGAACTGCCATGCATGATGTGCTCTCATCAGAGCTCATCTTATGAACAAAGCAAAACTGAACTTTCTCAAAAGAAATGTGAGATTCACAGAGTTATAGAATCAACCCTGGATGTCATATAGACTATTTGTGCCAAACTTGTGTTAGAGCATTCTCAGCTTGAATTTGCCTGATCAGCCACAGTTAGATACACTGAAACTTGACTCTGACTTAGTGATGTCATTTTGGTCCTCTGAGAATGATGGATGAAACCCATGAGTAGATTATATATAATATACTCCATGGGGTCATTGTGCTTTTGTTTTTCTTTCTTGGAAACTAATTAAGATATTGTTCATTCATTTTTCTTTGTGTCTGACTCATAATGACCCCATTTGGAATTTTCTTATAAAGAGAATTTCCTTCTCTAGCTCATTTGTGAAATGAAGAAACTGAGGATTAAATGATATGTCTAAGGTCACATAGCTAGTAAGTGACCAGATTTTAACTTTGAAGATGATGAACTTGTAACTCTGGTATCCACTACACCACCCAGCTGCCTAATAAAGAGAAAGATATTTATTTTATTCATTAATAACACACACCTGGAACTAGAACACATATATCCTTAAAAAAATTCTTCCTTTCACAATAATTTGCTTCCTCTATTGCTCAGGCCTTATGTATTTCTCCTGCTTTATTAGTAAATGTCATTGCACCATCATTTTTGATCTCCCTACTTATCTCATTGACTACACATTCTGACTTTCAGGAACTCTATATGATTCATAGCAAACTGTGGAATTCTGAAATCTGATTTCTGGATGAATAGTTTAGAATATATAGAAATTGTTTAAATGCCTAATGCATGATATTTGATGATATGAAGTAGATTGCAAATCACTGCCATAACTTTTGCAAGTATTGCAGAGAAATTTAAACCTCAGTTTGACGAAATTAATTTAGAAGTAAAAGAATCCAGGAGAGGTTAGTGACTTGGAAAAGAATATAATTGATAGAAGAGATAGAGATATAGAATTTAATGTAGCTTTTGAATTGAAAAGAAGCATTAATGTCAACAAGGAAAGTTAATTAGATGGGGTAGATCCAACACTTTAAAAATGGAGTATTTAACTTACTGTCATACATTTTCAGTATGTCACTGAGTCAAAAGACTATGCCAAGAATGTGCAAATTAATTTCATTTCTTCTTTTATAAAGGTCAAAGAAGGTGATTCATGATTAAAATGAGACTTGGTCAAAATCTGTCCTTCCCTTATTATGGTGGGAACATAAAAGAAGTGACTTTTGTATTAAATGGGTATAGCAATATCTTGACTGATAATAAAATTAAAACTAATTGATGATACATCATGAACCTTTGATATTCCCAGGTATAAGTACTTGATCCTTCCAGAAAAATCTAACTCTAATGACTCATCATGTAGAAAAAGTTCCTTGGGTTCTTGATTTAGAGCATAAGTAACTATACTCTCTCTCTCTCTCTCTCTCTCTCTTTTTTTTGTTTGTTCGTTCGTTTGTTTGTTTGTTTTAGCCTAAGTCATTAATTACTATGAGGTATCTCATGAAAGGATGAGTAAATATAGTCCCAGAAGGCTGACCACAGGGTGCATCTTTTTTCTGATCATAGCTATTCCCATTCTATAACCACTGATACCTGCCCCATTCCAGGACAAAACTACAAGGGATTTCTTTGATTTTTGTGCTTTTTTTAACTCCTCAGTGATAATAATGGTATAGCAATGGGTTATAAGGCAAAATTAGTGTGTGTGGATCTGAGTTCAAAATATTAGTCTACTATTAAATTCCTCTAGTGTTTTAGGAAGGTCGCTTCTCCTTTCTTAGTGTCATTTTTTTCATCCATAAAAAGGATAGAATGACATGATAAGAAAGGTCACACGTAGTTCTAAAACCTTATATTGGAAAAAAAGGAAATAGAAGGCTGCAAAACTGCTCAATTCTTAGATCTTTTATAAGAATGACTTTAATTGTCAGTATGCTTCATGTACAGTTTTGGTTTGAAGGCCAATAAATTGGCCCACTAATTAGATCAATTGAACCATATACTGAAATTTTCAAGATAAAACAAAGAATTAGCAAAAAGATTGTATTAAATTAAAAGAAAGCAAAGAAATTGAATTTCTAGATGCAATAAGATTTGACATATTTGATTTGTTTTAAGGTGATCAGAAATATATCTTAATAAGGTATTTTTCCATTTTATTTCCATAATGTCAAGGACAAATGTGAACAATCATGAAGATATGGTAGTTTATTTGAGAAAAATTATAGGATGAATTAAATGTAGATATTTGATGAAGAATTTGGCAAAATTCTTCAAATTAGTTATTGTACATATTGGGATTCAGTAGCTTCAAGGGGGACAGGAAGGATGTTTAAAAATAATATATCCCTCATCATTCAACTATCAGAGAATGCATTGGAAGATTGCACAGAGGCTTCACAAAAGTATCATAAATGGTTGCTCTAAAAAGATTTGTGAGATACATGGTACTGTAAACAAACGGAAAATTATTATATTTTACATAGGACACAATTCTATTGATGTGATTTTTAAAAAATAGCTATCTTTTTGGAATCAGATAATTTTCTTTTCTTTTCTTTTCTTTCTTTCTTTCTTTCTTTCTTTCTTTCTTTTTTTTTTTTTTTTTTTTTTTGCTGCATCAATTGGGATCAGTGACTTGCCCAGGGTCACTAAGCCAGGAAATGTTAAATATATGAGGCCAGGCTTGAACTCAGGTACTCCTGATTTCAGGACTGGTCCTCTATCCACTATATCAACTAGCTGCTCTGGAGTCAGATAATTTTCTGTAAGCCAATGTCAAACTAGAAGAGATTTTTTAAAAGACTATAATTCAATAAAACATATGTCTTGATATTCACTGACTTCATTTTGACATTGGGGAATGAGAAATAAATGAAATTATGGTTAAGGAAATGATTTGGTATCAATAAAATTTAAGCAAAATCTTATAGATTACATTAAAGTCACCCTTGTGTATCATTAATATTTTCTTGAAGAAGGTATAGTTAGGTCTACTATTATATCCATTTCTAAAATGTTTTTACTCTCACATGATTGATAGACTTAGAAATATTTTGAGCATAAGAAAACAGAACTTGACTTTTGATTTGTTTTCTTCTCTATTTCTTCATTGGGAAAGAGTAACAATTCAAAAATGATTATTACTTTACATTAAGTCAGAACCTAGAATCCTTTTGTTGACTATTTTTAGAAGTAAACTTCAGGTCTTTGTTAAGGTCCATCTTCTGCAGTAGGAGCTATAAGCTGGGAAGAGATCTACTATTCATACCCCCAACTCCTTCCCAAATGATTTCTTATATGAAACCTTAAGTTACTGTGGCCTGACCAACTTGATTTTGCACCCAGAAGATAGAAGAATCTGGTGCAAGATGACCACCATTATTTATTTTATCACACACACACACACACACACACACACACACACACACGTACATATACATATATATTACTTAAATATTTAATGAGTATAAAGTTATGCTATTAATTTTGTCATTTTAATGTGTATTTGTCACAGGTAAAATTTTGAGTAATTTGTGTCACAATATTATTTTCCCCCAAAACTTTGTGTTATTCATTGAGCAATTTTGCATACTATGATACTTTTATAGGAACATCTGTCAAATTATAGTAGAAGTTACCAAGAAAGTATGGAATATGGTAAGTTAAATTGACTTTTTCTTTTCATATAGAAACTATTATCTGCCAAACACAGCAGTTATTGAAAAATCTGCTATCTTTGTAGCAGTCTCTGTTCATCTGTTGGTTTGACACTTAGGTAAAAGTTAATACAAATTAAAAGGAAGAATCAAGAGTAGAAGACAAGGTGATTGAACACTTTGCTCAATCAAAGTATCTCCTTTAGAAAATGAGCAAATTGATTTTTAAAATTTTTTTTAAATGATCATACACTGATTTGAGCTATCATAATTTTTGATAGTATTTTAACCAGTGCAAAATAGTTGGCACAAGAAAAACATTTTTTAAAAAGGCTAAAACTGTCATAGCACTTTAACTCATGCATATGTAAACTGACAAGGAAGTCTTGGGTGATAGTAGTTTAGAGTTGAAGATATTTGCAAATGTTGAAGAAAATGACAAAAGATTTGAGCAGCATTGCCTAAAAATAATAAATCATAATTATTAATTTGACATAGAGACTTAAGATAGTAGAGAGAACAGAGTGTTAAAGTCTCATGTCAAAAGAAACCTGGGTTTGAATCCTACTTTCACCATTTAGTCAATAAATACCACGGGTAAGTTTCTTAATCTTTCTGATCCTAAGCTCCTTTACCTCTAATGTGAAAATAAAAGTGAAATCTATAATAAATGAAATTATAATATCTATGATATCATTTTTGTAGGATTGATATGATTCATTTGAAACAATGAATGCAAATTCATTTTTCAAAAGCAAAACATTATATAAAATATTATAATTATTTTTTCTTCATTTGACACAGTATTTTTATTACCCTGTTATTATTTGCTTGGTTCATCAACAGAAGTTTGCTACTAGTTCATGAACTATTTTAGCTGCTCTACTTCATGAAATTATCTGCTAAAATGTGAAGAGACTGCAAACTGATTCAGTGAGAAATGCCATTCTGATAAAAAAATATGGCTCATTTGAAGTAGTAGAATTTTTTTTTGTCATTTAAATATTTGAATTGAAATTTAGTGGGACACAAAATCTAATCAACTTTATATTGCTCCTAGAAGGGGAGTAAATGTTTACTCCCTGATCCTTTCTTTCAACATGCCTTTTTTTTTTTCAAACCAACTCTTCTTTCTTAATCACAACTACCCTGTATGTGTCATCTTTCACTCTGACAAAATGTAAGTTTCTGGATGTAGAATATATATATGTGTGTATATATATGTGTGTGTATATATATATATTCTATATGTATTTGTACACATACACACACATATATATGTATATATACATATATATACATATATATATATAAATGTGCATATAAATATGCACATAAAGATATATATGTGCACATAAACAAAGGTATATGAAATATATATTATATATGTGTATACATAATTTCTTATACTATTAATAAAATCCTATAAGAAGAAATAGAGAAATTCCAGTTAAAATGAATGTACTCGTGAAAAGTAACTCATTTGGGCTCCTATTCTATTTTAATCACTAAAATCATATGCAAGTTCCCAGTGAGGGATATATGAGGTGCCAGAACTGTGAGCTGTAGATTATAAGTTTGTTTGCTTAATTATAGGAAGTTAACTGAAAGTCCTTCATTCTTGTTTTCCTTGTCATGGTGAACAAGTCCAGCATGGCAGAGATGTCAACTACTTGGAAAGTTCCCCCAAATACTCTTGTACCGCCAGACCAATGACATATACAATAGGTGTAGGGGAACTTATAACCTCTTAGCTCAAGAAACTTTTGGTACTTTATGCCTTTTCTTCCTGCCCAACTTATGGAGAAAACTGTGCATCTTGCATAAATATATTTCTTACTTCACCAACTTGAGACCTTGCTCACATATTATTTTGCTTATTTTAGCTTATGTGGGACATGTCAATCAATAGAATTATTCTCTATTTGATATGGCTGTTATGGAATGTTTAGTTATCTAGTCTTATAAAATAGGGGCCTGAAGGTGGGAGGTATCTCAGATCATGAGAAAGATCTGAGGTTCACTTCATTAAAGGGAACCATGGACCATTTAATAAAGTGCCATTGACTCGGATCTCTGTCTGTCTCATTGATTATAGGTGGAATAATTTTAATACTCACAACTTAAAATGGGAAAAATATTTGGGACTCTAACTACCAAAATATACACAGGAACTCTATGAATACAACTAGAATGCACACTTTACACAAATAAAGACTGCTCTAAATAATTGAAGAAATATTGATTGCCTGTGATAGATAGAGGTTATATGATAAAAAATACATTACAACCTAAATTAATTTTTACTTCAGTTCTATACCAATTGAGCTACCAAATAATTACTTTATAAAACCAGAAAAAATTATAATAAGGGAAGTAATGAAAAAAAATGAGAGTAAAGGAGGGTTGGCATTGTCAGATTTCTAAATATATCATACTGCAGTAATCATAAAAAATAATAGTTGCTGGGGGAGAAAGAGAGAGAGAGAGATAGAAAAAGAGAGAGAGAGAGAGAAAGAGAGAGAGAGAGAAAGCAAGAAAGAGAGAGAGAGAGAGATCAGTGAAACCAACCAACTAATTAATCAAAATTAATCAAAAACTATTTATTAAGCACTTACTATGTGTATCATAGTAGCTCTGGGGGCAGGAGGACCTGAGTTCAAATCCTATATGTCCATAGGCAAACCACCTAACCTGTTTGTCTTAGTTCATTATCATAAAATGACCTGGAGAAAGAAATGGTGAACTACTCTAGTATCTTCACAAAGAAAACTCCTAACTGGGTCATAGAGAGTAAGACTCTACTCAATATTTATTCAACAATAACAACAAGTAAAAAAGACTGTAATTCTGGTGATTTTTTTTTTCTGAGGCAATTGGGGTTAAGTGACTTGCTCAGGAAAACACAGCCACGAAGTATTATGTCTGAGGTCAGATTTGAACTCAGATGCTCCTGACTTCAGGGTTAGTTCTCTATCCACTGCGCAACCTAGCTGCCCCAGGATTCTAAATTCTGGGGATATAAAAAAGTCAAAAATAGTCCCTAACCTCAAGAACATTCCAATCTAATGGAATCATACCATTCAAATTAGTTGTTTTCCTTCCTACTCAAAGAGGCTAGAAATAACATTTTTATATTAGTTGAATTATAGTGTGTCTGACTGTAGCTGATCAAATTAAAACAAGCTCATAATGATCTGTCACAGATTGAACATAAAAACCCATATGATCATTCAGGGTAGCTTCTCTATTTTTGTGCATCTCATATTTCTTTTGGGTTAATTCAATTCTGCTTTGCTCATAAAGTACAACACTTTTTCTGATGAAGGCACATCATGCTAGGCAGTCCTGTGTCAGTGTCTCCCATGTAATGCAACAGATTCTAAAGTTCTTTTTTTTTTAATTGTTATTATAGCTTTTTATTTACAAGATAAGCATGGATAATTTTTCAGCATTGACAACTCCAAACCTTTTGTTCCAACTTTTCCCCTCCTTCCCCTCACCCCTTCCCCTAGATAGCAGCTTGACCAATACATGTTAAATATGTTAAAGTATAAGTTAAATACAATATATGCATACATGTCCATACAATTATTTTGCTCTACAAAAAGAATTGGACTTTGAAATAGTGTACAATTAGCTTGTGAAGGAAATCAAAAATGCAGGTAGACTAAGTAGAGGGATTGGGAATTCTATGTAGTGGTTCATACTCATTTCCCAGAGTTCTTTTGCTGAGTGTAGCTGCTTCAATTCATTATTGCTTTATTGGAACTGATTTGGTTCATCTCATTGTTGAAGAGGGCCATGTCCATCAGAATTGATCATCATATAGTATTGTTGTTGAAATATATAATGATCGACTTCCGGTTAAGATGGCGGAGAGGAGGCACACAGCTGTGTAAGCTCCGCGCTTTCTCTCACTATCCACTTCATTACAAGCCTCTGAATTAATGCTTGACTGAAAAAAACCCCACAAATAGTTACCAAGAGAAGTCATGAACCCATTTTGACCTTATCTTGGTGTACGGTGTTAAGTGTGGGTCAATGCCTAGTTTCTGCCATACTAATTTCCAATTTTCTCAGCAATTTTTGTCAAATAATGCATTCTCATCCCAAAAACTTGTGTCTTTGGGTTTGTCAAACACTAGATTATTAAAGTTATTGGCTGTTTTGTCCTTTGAATTTAACCTATTTCATTGATCAACTAGTCTATTTCTTAGCCAATACCAGATGGTTTTAGTAACTGCTGCTTTATAATATAATTTTAGATCTGGTACAGCTAGGCCACCTTCATTTGATTTTTTTTTCATTAATTCCCTTGAAATTCTTGACCTTTTGTTTTTTCATATGAACTTTGTTGGTATTTTTTCTAGGTCATCACAATAGTTTTTTGGGAGTCTGATTGGTATAACACTAAATAAATAGATTAGTTTAGGTAGTATTGTCATCTTTATTATATTTGCTCACCCAATCCAAGTTATTATATTTGCTCGCCCAATCTAAGCCTGCTGGCCATTTCTTACAGAACAACAATATTCCATAATATTCATATACCGCAATTTATTCAGCCATTCTCCAATTGATGGACATCTACTCAGTTTCCTGTTTCTGGCCATTACAAAGAGGGCTGCCACAAACATTTTAGCATATATAGGTTCCTTTCCCTTTTTTAAAATGTCTTTAGGATATAAGCCCAGTAGTAACACTGCTAGATCAAAGGGTATGCACAGTTTGATAACTTTTTGAGCATAGTTCCAAATCGTTCTCCAGAATGGCTGGATGTATTCACAATTCCACCAACAATGTATCAGTTTCCCAGTTTTTTCACATCCTCTCCAATATTCTACATTATTTTTCTGTGTCATTCTAGCCAATGTGACAGGTGTGTAGTGGTATCTCAGAGTTGTCTTAATTTGCATTTCTCTGATTAATAATGACTTGGAACATCTTTTCATATGTCTAGAAAGAGCTTCAATTTCTTCATCTGAGAATTGTCTATTCATATCCTTTGACCATTTATCAATTGGAGAATGGCTTGATTTTTTATAAATTAGAGTCAATTCTCTATGTGTTTTGGAAATGAGGTCTTTTATCAGAACCTTTGCCTGTAAAAATGTTTTCGCAGTTTATTGCTTCCCTTCTAATCTTGTCTATATTAGTTTTGTTTGTACAAAACTTTTCAATTTGATATAATCAAAATTTTCTATTTTGTGATCAATAATGATCTCTAGTTCTAGATTCTAAAGTTCTTAAGCGAGACCTTGAGAATGTCCTTATATTGTTTTCTTTTGACCACTTGTGACTACTAGCCCTGTGTGAGTTCTTCAATATGTGTATATATATATGTGTGTATATATATATATATATATATATATATATATATATATATATATATATAGGCAAATGTACCAATGTAAACAATGTGACCAGCCCAACAGAGTTGTACTCTTTGCAGCAGAGCTGGAGTGCTTGGCAGTATAGTTTGAGAAAGGACCTCAGTGTCTGACATCTTATCCTGCCAGGTGATCTTCAGAATCTTCTTGAGACAATCCAGTGGAAGTGATTTAGTTTCCTGGCATGGCAGCATTGATATTCTGTCTAGGTTTCTTAGGCATACAACAATGAAGCCAGCACAACAGCTCTCTAGACCCTCAATTTGGTAGCCAGAGTAATATCTTTTTTCTTACCCTTTTCTTCAGAGCCTCTAAAAAACTAAACTAGTTTTGACAATGAACATGCCAAATTCCTCATCAATGTGGGTATCCTTGAAAAGTGTAATGCCAAGGTAAGAGAACTTATCCACATCATTCCAAACTTCACCATTTACTGAAACTGATGGTTCAACATATGGAAGGAGGTGTGATGCTGGCTGATCAATCAGCTCTGTTTTCTTAGTTAATTGTTAAGCCAAAATTTGTACAAGCATCAGAGAATTGATCTATACTTTGTTGCATCTCACCTTCAGAGGCTGTATTGAGTTTTCAGTATTCTACAAACAAAAGAATCATGTATACCGGATAAATAAGAAATAATTAATGCTAGGAAGAAAATAGAATTAAAAGGAGATGAGGAAGGTTTTCATTAAAGGATGTGATAAGATGGGATTTAAGTTGATATTTTATTAAAAGAAGTCAGGGAGAAAAGTAGGCAGAGCAAAAGAGGGAAAACATTCCATGCATGTGTAACAGTCAGATAAATGTCTAGAGATATTTGTTCATGTGACAGCCAAGAGGTCAGTGTCGCTCTATAGAAGATTATATGATGAAGACTGGATAAGAAGGAGGAGGGACTTCCTTATGTAGGGCTTTGAACAGCCAACAGAATTTTCCACTGAACCTGGAAAAATAAGGTTTCAGTAGAATTTATTACATAATTGGAATAGCTCTTCAGGCAAAATGCTTTAGTGATTGAATGAAGGATTAATTGGAGTGGGAAGAAACTTAAGTCAGGCTGACCCACCAGAAGGGTTTTATTATAATCAGGTTTTGAGATGATTAGAACCTGCATTACAATGGTGGCAGAGTCAGAGGATAGAAAAGGGGAATATTCAAGAGAAATAAGAAATATATTGTCCTTGGCAACATGTTTGATATGAGGAGGAGGGAGGAGTATCAAGGAGATAGTGAGGAATCCAGAATGACTTTTTGGTTTCAAACTTGAGGGACTAGATATAATGGTTCTCTCTGAGAGGTTTCTTGGGGAGGTTTTCTAGAGGCACCCTTAGTATCAGTTCAGATCAATAATCACCCCAAATGCAGCTAGGTGTTAAAAGTTTAGATCTTTTATTGCTTCCTCTAAAATAGCCCGGTTAGTTTTCTTGGTGGCCTCTCTCTTTGCTTGGTTCCAAGAGCTCCCTCTGAATGTCTCTAAATCCAAAGGTTTGTCCTTCAGCCTCCAGCCAGCACAAAGGTGGAAAATGGAATGAATCTGATGCCACTTCTGAGAGTGGACTTGTGGGCTTCCTCCCAGAGTCCTCCTGTGTCTGTCCCAGAGTGTCTGTGTCTGTCCCAGAGTGTGCCTAAGAGCTTCTTGCTTATATGTGCTCTCTAAAGTTGTGAACACAAGCATTTGTTTCTATGAGTTCCATTTAGTACCTTGTTTCTTCTGGCCCATAACATCTCCTTGTAAGATCAGACCAATCATACTGAACCATGCTAAATTAGATAATTATTGTCTCTATCAACTCTAATGAGTTAACACTTTGTAAGGATTCCAACAATTATCTAGTTTAGCATGGTGATTAATAATTTTCTTGTTCAGTATGATTGAATTAATATTATAACAAATAATGGTTCCATAGTGACATGATTGACTTATCCTCAGTATGATGAATTGATTTAATTATAATAGAATATTTAAGAGGCCAGACAGACTTAGAGGGGGACTGGAACAGACTCAGGGAAGACAGAGGACTGGAGGCTGGATGGAGCACAAGCTCTCAGATTCAAGGAGACTTCAAGCCAGAGATAGTTATGGTGATCCTCCTGCCTCCTCCGCAGAAACCAAGACACATTCCCTAGGACCTTCAGAAAGCTAACCCAGGCCCCAGGCATGGAAATAGACTGTGAAGTAGACAATAAAGATTTTTTGACTTTATCTCTAGCTATTCTTGTGGTGATTACTCTGCTGAAATGAAGCCTGGTCCAGAAACCTCCAGAAAAATAACCAGAACACTACAGTATTAGTCTACAATTAAGAAATGAAAATGACTTAACTATTCTCAGCAATACTATGATTCAAGACAATTCCAATGGACTCATGATGAAAATTGCTCTCTTCTTTGTGAATGGAAATTGAAGCGTATTATTTTTCACTTTTCTTCCTTCCTTTTTGTGTTTGAGTTTTTCCCATACAATGACTATTATAGAAATACATTTTATAACATATATCACATTGTTTGCTACCTCAGGAAGAAGTGACAAAGAAGGGAAGTATAGAATTTGGAGTTCAAAAACAAAACAAAACAACCTATAAATGTTACATCTGTTTTGACATTTAATTTGGGGGAAATATTATTTTGCAAAATTAGGACATAAAAAATAATTATTTTGAGGAGACAAAGGCTGTACAGGGATTCTCATAAATTAAAGAAAAAAAAAGAAGGCTATGAAATGATGCAGAGTGAAATGGACAGAAATGAAAAATAAATATACAATGACATCAATAGAATAAAGGCAAACAACATTGAAAGAATTAGGTATCATATTCATGTAATGGCCAAAAATTATTCCAGAGTACTAATGAAGAAACATGCTACCTATTTCCTGGTAGAGTTAAAAACCTTAGAATACAGAATGAGAAAATGTAGAAAAGGTAATAGCTACATAAAAATTCATTATAAATAACTTGTCTAAAATAGATTCAACCACAGTTTTTTCCCCCCAAGAACTTCCATATATGAAAAGCAACAGTCTCTTTCTGCTATAAATATACAAAAGATTCTGAATTGTGTCAGAAAAGATTCCATCTATTCCAAGATTCTATCACACTCTCTCCCCCTAACCCCCGAGAGATTGACATTTATTCTCAAAAGGATTAGGACTTGTAAAAAGTATATTATATTCTGAAATTATACTCATAGATGGTAGGCCTCATGAATCCATGTATCTTTGAATCAACATATCTTCCTAAATGGTAGATGTCAGTCTACCATCTCATAAAAATGAATTGATTTGACCTGTACGGGAAGAGCTAGGATTCATCAGATCTGACCATACTGAATCCTGGGATTATCTCAAACGTTCTGCTGATGTTTATAACAAACAAGACTATAGAAGTGGGGAACATTCTAGCAAACTAGAATGTTATTTCCCCTCACTGTCAGACTTCTAAAACAAAGACCATACTTATTATTTTCATTTCTTCACCATCTATTTAGTACTTAACTTCTTGCAGCATGGCTTTTGATCCTTCCACTCTACTGAAGTTAATCTTGTCTGGATAGCTAAATTCAATGGTTTTTTTTTTTTTTTCCTTCAAGTCAGTTATTTATTTTTAATACAACTGACAATTCATCTCTAATCCAATTGCATTCAATTAATAAATATTTATTAAATTACTTATTTTGATTTATTAACAATTTTCTTTTTCAAATTTATTATTTTTATTTTTATGATAATAATTTTTTATGTTTTAAATGCACACAAAGTTTTCATCATTCACCCCTGCAAAACTTTTGCTCCAAAATTTTCTCCTCCCCTCTCTATTTTTCCCCTTCTCTAAATAGCAAGTAATCCAATATAGGTTAAACATATACATTTCTTAAAATCATATTTCCACATTTATCATGCTGTACAACAAAAATCAGATCAAAAAGGAATTAAAATTAGATAAAACAAACAAACAACTTTCTCCAACACAAGTCTAATGGAATTGGCCTCATTGTTGGAAAGAGCCAAATCCACAACAATTGATCATCACATAATCTTGCTATCATTGTGTAAGATGTTCTCTTGGTCCTACTTACTTCATCTAGCATCAGTTCATGTCTTTCCATCCTTTCTGAAATCATCCTACTGATCATTTCTTACAGAACAATGATATCCAATTAGATTCATATAACATAACTTATTGTGTCCTTCCCCAACTGATGGACATCTGCTCAGTTTCCAGTTCTTTCCTGCTACAAAAAGCGTTGCTACAAACATTTTTGCATATGTGCTTCCTTTTCCTTTTCTATGATGTCTTTGGCATACAGAATCAATAGAGACATGGTTGGATCAAAGGGCATGCACAGTTTGATAGCTCTTTGGGCATAGTTCAAAATTGCTTTTCAGGATGGCTAAATCAGTTCACAACAATGTATCAGCTTCCCAAATTTCCTACATCCCCTCCAACATTTATCATTATCTTTTCCTCTCATCTTAGAGAATTTGAAAGGTGTGAAATGATACCTCAGAATTGTCTTAATTTGCATTTTTCTAATCAATAGTAACTTAAAGCATTTTTTCATATGATTGTAGATGGCTTGAAATTTTGTCTTCTGAGTTTACCTCTCAGACCTATGGAAGAGGAAGGAATTTATGACCAAAGAAGAACTAGAGATCATTACTGATCAGAAAATAGAAAATTTTGATTATATCAAATTGAAAAGTTTTTGTACAAACAAAACTAATGTGGACAAGATTAGAAGGGAAGCAATAAACTGGGAAAACATTTTTCCAGTCAAAGGTTTTGATAAAGGCCTCATATACAAAATATATAGAGAATTGACTCTAATTTATAAAAAATCAAGCCATTCTCCAATTGATAAATGGTCAAAGAATATGAACAGACAATTCTCTGTTGAAGAAACTGAAACTATATCTAGCCATATGAAAAGATGCTCCCAAGTCATTATTAATCAGAGAAATGCAAATTAAGACAACTCTGAGATACCACTACACCCCTGTCAGACTGGCTAGAATAACATGGAAAAATAATGCAGAATGTTGGGGGGGGATGTAGGAAAACAGGAACACTAATACATTGTTGGTGGAACTGTGAATACATCCAGCCATTCTGGAGAGCAGTTTGGAACTATGCTCAAAAAGTCATCAAGCTGTGTATACCCTTTGATCCAGCAGTGTTACTACTAGATTTATATTCCAAAGAGATTTTAAATAAGGGAAAGGGACCTGTATGTGCAAGAATGTTTGTAGCAGACCTCTTTGCCAGAAACAGGAAACTGAGTAGATGCCTATCAATTGGAAAATAGCTGAATAAATTGTGGTATATAAATAATATGGAATATTCATTTTTCACTAAGAATGGCCAACAGGATGATTTCAGAAAGGTCTGGAGAGACTTATACGAACTCATGCTGAGTGAAATGAGCAGGACCAGGAGATCATTATATACTTCAACAACAATACTATATGATGATCAATTTTGATGGACCTGGCCATCTTCAGCAATAAGATGAACCAAATCAGTTCTAATGGAGCAGTAATGAACTGAACCAGCTACACCCAGCGAAAGAACTCTGGGAGATGACTAAGAACCATTACATTGAATTCCTAATCCCTATATTTTACCTGCCTGCATTTTTGATTTCCTTCACAGGCTAACTGTATAATATTTTGGAGTTTGATTCTTTTTGTACAGCAAAATAATGGTTTGGACTTGTATACTTATTTTATATTTAATTTATACTCTAATATATTTAACATGTATTGGTCATCCTGCCATCTAGGACAAGGGGTGGGGGGAAGGAGGGGAAAAATTGGAACAAAAGGTTTGGCAATTGTCAATGCTGTAAAATTACCATGCATATAACTTGTAAATAAAAAGCTATTAAAATAAAAAAAAAAAGAAATTTTGTCATCTGAAAATTGTTTGTTCCTCTTTTTTGAACATTTGTCAATTGGAGAATGACTTATATTCTTATAAGTTTGAGTCAATTTTGTATACATATCAGAAATTAGATCTCTATGGGAACCCTTAGGTGTGAAATATTTTACCAAATGTTTTGCTTTTCTTCTAAATTTGGCTCCATTTGTTTTGTCTGTACAAAACCTTTTTAATTTAACATAATCAATGATATCCATCTTGCATTTTATAATTTTTTATAGTTCTTTGACCATAAATTTCTTCTTTCTCTACATATCTGAAGATAGACTTTCCCTAATTCTCCTAATTTACTTATGGTATCACCCTTTATGTCTAAATCATAAACCCATTTCAACTTTGTCTTTTGTATAGAGTGTTAGTGGTCAATGCCTCGTCTTTGCCACACTATTTTCCAATTTTTGTTTAATAGTGAGTTTTTGCTCCAGAAACGTTAGTCTGTAGATTCAACAAACATTATATTATTATAGTCATTGACCTTTGTATCTTGAGGATCTACCTATTCCACTCATCCATTATCTATTTTATAGCAAATACCGAATGTTCTTGATGACTGCTGCTTTATAATAATTTTAGGTCTGGTACAGCTAGGCCACCTTTGTCAGCATTTTTTTCTTTAATTCCTTCAAAATTCTTGACCTAAACATTATATTTCTAAACATTATATATTATGCCCTGTTGGAATCCTTACAAACTGCTAACTAATTAGAGTTGATCTAATCTTACAAGAAGATGTTTTGGACAGAACCTGAAACAAGTCCTACTAAGTAGGACTAATTAATACAAGGCTTGTGTTTACACCTTTACTCATTGGAGTTCACAAGTATGCCAGCTTCACAAAGTAAACTTTGTACCTTTATGAGTTCACACCTCCCTTAAAGCTCTTTGGGCTAGAGAGCACTATGGGAGAAAACCCATAATCCCTCTCTCTCGTATCCCACAATTCCTCCCTCTTGGATAAAAGAAACAGACAGATGCTCTCGGTCAGATTTCAGTGGAGTTCACCAGAAGCCCTCTCTCCGA
Organism: Antechinus flavipes; assembly: GCF_016432865.1. Taxonomy (NCBI): domain Eukaryota; kingdom Metazoa; phylum Chordata; class Mammalia; order Dasyuromorphia; family Dasyuridae; genus Antechinus; species Antechinus flavipes. The sequence goes on along the minus strand of NC_067398.1, from coordinate 522,749,766 downwards.
GGCAAGGCAAGAGAGAATATATATTCCACTTGGCTGGCTGGTCGCAGAAGAGAGTTCAGCTGCATTGGAGAGGAGTTGGTGGCTGGGCTCCTGCACGCCCCCCACTGAGACCAAGCTGGTCTGAAAGACTCACCAGAAAGCTAGCTGAGCCCCAAGTGAAGGAGACAAGAGATTCATTCCATCTCTGTCCTGGTTGGAGGCAGAAGAAAGCAGAGGTAGAGGCTGAAGGACAGAACCCTTGGATTTGGAGACATCCGGAGGGCTCTAAGCTAAACCAGCTGTGCTTTGAGAAGAACAAGAACTCCAACATTTGAAATCCAACATTTTGGCACCCGAACAGGGAGCCCACATTTGAACTCCCAACAATGCCCTTTCACAGAATCTCTTATAACAAACTGAAATAATAACGTTTCTTGATTTCATCCTATATTTTTAAATCTACATCCATTAATAAAAGCTGCCTTCACTCTCTTGCTCCTCAAAGTTTACCTTCCCTCAGTTTCCTATTTTTCTGTAAAGTTTTCTTGATGCTGAGTTGTGTATTGAGGACATCAAGGATGGGAGCCAATTCGAATTGGCAAAAGAAGTATAAAAGTTTGAATTCAATAAGCTGGGTTGGAAGTGAACATATCAAATGATGTAGCAAGGCAAGAACTTGATTAAGGTAAAGGAGAAAAGAACAGGTAAACTCTCAGCAAGTAAAGCATGAGAAACTGTCATCTTTTGACAAGGATTTCTTAGTCAATTGAGGTTAAGCAAGCTCAAATTTAAAGAGCTCTAGCCTCTTAGATGGTGATATAATTCCATTAATTCAGGACTTTCCCTCAGTCTCCACACAGAAATCACAAGAGGCTGACTCAAGATGCAGTGCTAAATTTTCTTGGTAGATGAAGTTACACTGAACTCATGAACCCTTAAATAATTCATGTAGTACTCACTTTCTGAGTGCTTATAAGATTTCCAAAGATTGTAGAGTAATTTTTGTAGATGATATACCTAACGGTATTTTGTCTTCCTCCAAGTTTCCTAATCTCTTCCCTCCATTTGATAATACTAGATTAAATTTGAACATTTGAAACAAAATAAAACATAATTTAATAAAATTAAACCATTGAATATTATAAAATGTAAAGCTAAAAATGTAAATAGTTTTCTTCATTGGCCTCAATAAAATTTGTCTTAGTATCTCAATATTCTCATTTTTTTTCCAAGTGCCAGAAGCCACACATTTTTTATGTAAACAGAAATTACAAAATATGTCAACAAATGGGAAGAAAATATATATTTTTCAATTTTTCTAGGGAAAGGAAAAGTTAAATCATATAGACTTGTAGAAATACTGTGCTTTTTGTTACCATTTAGGCTTAGTAGAAGTAATATGTTAACATAGATGCCATGAAATTTAATCAAACTGATTATGTAATGGACTGATTTAATTAAACAAAACTCAAAATGTAAAACTTGGAAATTAATATTCTGAGAAATTAGGAAAGAAGGGAAAAGGTCATATTAGGGAATAAGTCTTCACTCAATCTAATCAGTGTTACTATTGCTGCCAGACATCCAAAATAAATCATTCTGCATCAGTTATAATCAATGTTTTTCACAAATTCAACATGAAGAGCTCTTTCTAGTCTACAGGATAAAGTTCTATATTCTAGATAATTTTTCATAAATAAAAAAGAAAAAAGAAAAACTACTTCATGATATTAAAGGGATTCCTCTTTTCCACCCCAAAGATATTTTCCCAAAGGGAAAAAATACGACTTCTGTCACATGATATTGAATAATGCAAAATCAATGTTAAGGAAATATGTAATATATAGTAACCTAATACCTCTACTAACATAAAATTTTAATAGACTAGAATCCTTCCTTTGTCTGTTACTTTGAAGATTGAACTGATATTACTACTGATTTTTTTTTTCTGTTTTCTTAAAAACTCAGTGACACACATGGACTCTGCATTTCTGAAAGAATTTCACTCTGTCATAATTCAGCATTTAACATAAAAGATAACCAATATTTTATCATCCTAAAATAAAAATGACCTTAAGACTCTTTTAGAAGGCATACCATGTTAGAGTTCATATCCTTTGGAATTTTAGTTTATTATTGTTTCTGAAGTCTTACTCATGGATTCCTAGTATACTATATAAAAGCTAAAATGGATCTTAGAGTCCATGTAGGTCAGTTCTTTTATTTTACAGATAAAGAAACTGAGTTCTTAGTAGGTTAAAAAATATGTTAATGTGATAGAGGTAGGATTTATAGTGAAAAACTTCAATTTGCTATAGTCTACTGTGTAATTAGAGGAATTGGAAAAGGAAAGAAAAGTCAAGCTAATCTAAAGTTCTGTATATATGGATCATGTTAGTTAAATTGTTACTAGCACAATTCATATCATGATATTTCTTTTATAATCACTATAACATTTTCCATAATCTATATATGTTTGCTATTTAGTATATTTGAAACACTAAATGTCATCCTTCATTTATGAAGATAAAAGAATTCACAAAGCTTGCTTGAAAACTGCATATATTGATAAACCCAACTGTGATTAACACTTAGCCCATCTCATAGGTGCAAGTCACCATTGCAGAAGTATGGAAGAAAAAAACATGAGTCAATGTTATTTTGTTTACTTTACATTCTGGCATCAAACTCAGGAAAGTCAAAAGTTAATTAAAAAATTCAGGTTAAAAACTAACTTTGATACTTTTATTCTAAACTTGTCATATATTCCTCTTATTTTTGCACATAAATTACTCCTGGGTTCTGGAAAATTTTTATGATTCCATATAATGCCAATAGATAAAACTCCTCTCTCTATAAGAAAAGGCCCAATAAATCTAGCAAATTAGCTCAAAAAGTTATTCTCTACATTTTTTCTCTTCTCACCCCCTTAGTAATTGATAATGCTAAAAAAATTCTGCAGTGCAGAATTTTAATTAAAGGTAACATATCAATTTCTTCTCTGCTTACCTTGTCTTCCTTCTTAGCATTGCTACTGACATATAATCGGCAACAAGTCTGACTTTTTATATAATACGTATGTCACACTACCTCTCTGTACAACACATATGTAATATAAATATCACATAATTTTGGAGGGGAAGACTTTAAAATTAAAATAATCAAGAAAGTTTTTATATATATATATGTTATATATATATATATATATATATATATATATATATATTATATATATATATAAACTTTTTATTGACAGAACCCATGCCAGGATAATTTTTTACAACATTATCCCTTGTACTCTCTTCTGTTCTGATTTTTCCCTTCCCTCACTCAACCCCCTCCCTGAGATGGCAAGCAGTCCTATACATGTTAAATAGGTTACAGTATATCCTAGATACAATATATGTGTGCAGAATCGAACAGTTCTCTTGTTGCACAGGGAGAATTGGATTCAAAAGGTATAAATAACCCGGGAAGAAAAACAAAAATGCAAGCAGTTTATATTCATTTCCCAGTGTTCTTTCTTTGTGTATATCTGCTTCTGTACATCTTTGATCAGTTGAAACTGAGTTAGATCTCTTTGTTGAAGAAATCCACTTCCATCAGAATACATCCTCATACAGTATCGTTGTTGAGGTATATAATGATCTCCTGGTTCTGCTTATTTCACTTAGTATAAGTTCATGTAAGTCTCACCAGTCCTCTCTGTATTCATCCTGCTGGTCATTTCTTACAGAACAATAGTATTCCATAACATTCATTTACCACAATTTACTTAATCATTCTTCAATTGATGGGCATCCATTCATTTTCCAGTTTCTAGCCGCTACAAACAGGGCTGCCACAAATGAAAGGCTTCATTTATAAATTGTACTAGTTAAAAATAGCTTTCTAGCTTCTCAAACTAAAGTTTTCACAGCATGCTTTTATTATTGTGTGTGAAGATATTATTAAAGTATCAGTATAAGCAATAGATCATGGTTGAATAATCTCATCAGTATGAATATTATTTCCAGGGAAACAGATCCTAACCCATCCACTACTGCTTCATTTCTGTGACTTGATTCTAAGCTAACTTAAATAAATTCTTCAGTAAAAATAACTATTTCCTTTTTATAAAATAAATATTTAATATTTCTTCATGAGTTGATAGAGTATTTTCTTTGTTTTTTAAAGTGATCAAATCCATCCCCCTTTGCTCAAAGCCTGATATAATATCTATTGTTCGATTTCTTCTTAAGTTAGAACCTGAATCATTTTATCTTTCTTGAGAGAACCCGAATTCATCAGGAAAATTTATCTCTTATTATTTATATTGTCTTGCATAGGATAATACCAAAATTAACTTGTATGTTTTCACTGAAGTTGATAGAAATTGTTACCTGTTTTTGAAGTTTTGTTTTAAAATTAATATTTAGGGACTTCCGGTTAAGATGGAGAGGAGGCTCACAGCTGCATAAGCTCCACGCTTTCTCTCACTATCCATTTCATTACAAGCCTCTGAATCAATGCTTGACTGAAAAAAACCCACAAATAGTTACCAAGAGAAGCCATCCTTGAGATCCGCCAAGAAAGGTCTGTATTTACTGGAGGGCTGGGGCGGTTTTAGATCGGGCGCAGGCGGCGGGCAGCGGCAGTGAGGGCACAGGAGCAGACTGGAGAGGGGGTGGAGAGTGATCGTAGCCATTTCTGCGGGGAGAGCTTCGCTACAGGTTTGGATACTTTCCTCCGGCAGCAAGTCAACAGCCCAGCAGAGAAGCTAAAAACACCGGGGCTGAAGAATACAACCCCAAACAGCTGGAGTCTCTCAGGACCTGGCCGGCCCCCCTTCCCCCCCTCAGTGACTCAGCACGCTTTGGGATCTCAGAGCGCAGGCGCAGCACAGTCCTGCTAGTGCCTCACTGCTGCCCCCTGCAGTCTGTAGAGGAAGCTTGATAACACACCCAGCCCCCCCCCCAAGAAAGACTCCAGTTTTTTCTGTTTTTCTTTGGTAGTTTGTCTCTGATTAATAGACAGAATGAGCAAGAAGCTGAAGAGGACTTTAACCCTTGACAGCTTCTACACAGATAGAGAGCAGACTCTAAATCCTGAGGAGACTAAAAATAGGCAGTCCCCAGGTGAATCCCCAAAGGAGGAGATTGTCTGTTCCTCAGCACAGATGAACCTCATAGAAGTGATTAAAAAGGCTCTCACAAGGGAGCTAGAAGAAAAATGGGGAAAGCAGAGTGAGGCTTGGGAAAAGGAGAGGGAGGCTTGGCAAAAGAGCCTGGAGAAAGTTAAAGAGAGAGTGGATAAAGAAGTAAAATCCTTGAAAAATAGGATTAGTGAACTGGAAACAGAAAACAGCTCTCTAAAAAACAAAATTGGCGAAATGGAAAAAAATTCCACAGAACAAAAGAACTCAATTGGACAATTAGAGAAAGATTTTAAAAAAGTGAGTGAAGAGAATACTTCACTGAAAATCAGAATTGAACAAGTGGAATTGAATGACTCGAGGAGACAAGAAGAATCAGTCAAGCAAATCCAAAAAAATCAAACAATGGAGAAAAATGTGAAATACCTTCTGGGGAAGACAACAGACCTGGAAAACAGATCCAGGAGAGACAATCTGAGAATCATTGGACTCCCAGAAAAACATGATGAAAAAAAGAGCCTGGACACTGTCTTCCAGGAAATTATCAAAGAGAACTGCCCAGAAGTCATAGGAACAGAGGAAAAAATAAACATTGAAAGGATTCATCGATCACCCACTGAAAGGGATCCTAAAATCAAAACACCAAGGAATATAGTGGCCAAATGCCAGAACCCTCAGATGAAAGAAAAAATATTGCAAGCGGCTAGAAAAACCCAATTCAAGTATCAAGGAGCCTCAATAAGGATCACCCAGGATCTGGCAGCATCCACATTAAAAGATCGAAGGGCCTGGAATATGATATTCCGAAAGGTTAAGGAACTTGGTATGCAACCAAAAATAACTTACCCAGCGAGAATGAGCATCTTTTTCCAGGGAAGAAGATGGACATTCAACGAAGTAAGCGAATTTCATCTATTTCTGATGAAAAAACCAGAACTTAACAAAAAGTTTGATCTACAAATATAGAACTCAAGAGAAATCTAAAAAGGTAAAGATTAATCTTGGGAACTATATTTTGACTATATAGATGTATAAAGAATACATGTATACCTTGTTCTAGAAATTGATGTGGAAAGGACATTGTACCAGAAAAAGGGTAAAGTGGGGGTAGTACATCTCATGAAGAGGCATAGGAAACCTATTATATCTGAGAGAAAGAATGGAGGGGGATGAATATAGTGGGTATCTTACTGCCTTCAGAATTGGCTTTAAGTGAAAAATCTTAAGACATATTCAATCTATGGTGAAACTTCTCCCATCTCATTGAAAAGTGAGAAGGGAAAAGTGGAAAGGGAAGGAATAAGCTAAGCGGAAGGGAATACGGGAACTGGGAGGGAAAGGGGTAAGATAGGGGGAGGAACTCTAAGGCGGGGGGAGGGACACTAAAAAGGGAGGGCTGTGAGAAGCAAGGGGTGCTCACAAGCTTAATACTTGGAAGGGGGGAAAAGGGGAAAGAAGGGAGGAAAGCATAAACCGGGGTTAACAAGATGGCAAGTAATACAGAATTGGTCATTCTAACCATAAACGTGAACGGGGTAAACTCCCCCATAAAGAGGAAGCGGTTAGCAGAATGGATTAAAAGCCAGAAATCTACAATATGTTGTTTACAGGAAACACACCTGAAGCGGGGAGATACATGCAGGTTAAAGGTAAAAGGTTGGAGCAAAATCGACTATGCTTCAGGTGAAGTCAAAAAAGCAGGGGTAGCCATCCTGATCTCAGATCAAGCTAAAGCAAAAATTGACCTAATTAAAAGAGATAAGGAAGGACACTATATCTTGCTAAAGGGTAGCATGGATAATGAAGCACTATCTATATTAAACATATATGCACCAAGTGGGGTAGCATCTAAATTCTTAAAAGAGAAACTAAGAGAGCTGCAAGAAGAAATAGACAGTAAAACTATAATAGTGGGAGATCTTAAACTTGCACTCTCAGAATTAGATAAATCAAACCACAAAATAAATAAGAAAGAAGTCAAAGAGGTAAATAAAATACTAGAAAAGTTAGATATGATAGATCTCTGGAGAAAATGTAATGGAGACAGAAAGGAATACACTTTCTTTTCAGCAGTTCATGGAACCTATACAAAAATTGACCATATATTAGGACATAAAAACCTCAAACTCAAATGTAGTAAGGCAGAAATAGTAAATGCATCCTTTTCAGACCACGATGCAATGAAAATTACATTCAACAAAAAAGCAGGGGGAAGTAGACCAAAAAATAATTGGAAACTAAATAATCTCATACTAAAGAATGATTGGGTGAAACAGCAAATCATAGACATAATTAATAACTTCACTCAAGAAAACGATAATAATGAGACATCATACCAAAATGTATGGGATGCAGCCAAAGCGGTAATAAGGGGAAATTTCATATCTCTAGAGGCCTATTTGTATAAAATAGAGAAAGAGAAGGTCAATGAATTGGGTTTGCAATTAAAAATGCTAGAAAAGGAACAAATTAAAAACCCCCAGTCAAACACTAAACTTGAAATTCTAAAAGTAAAAGGTGAGATCAATAAAATTGAAAGTAAAAAAACTATTGAATTGATTAATAAAACTAAGAGTTGGTTCTATGAAAAAACCAACAAAATAGACAAACCCTTAGTAAATCTGATTAAAAAAAGGAAAGAGGAAAATCAAATTGTTAGTCTTAAAAATGAAAAGGGAGAACTCACCACTAACGAAGAGGAAATTAGAGCAATAATTAGGAGTTACTTTGCCCAACTTTATGCCAATAAATTCGACAACTTAAATGAAATAGAAAAATACCTCCAAAAATACAGCTTGCCCAAACTAACAGAGGAAGAAGTAAATATCCTAAACAGTCCCATCTCAGAAAAAGAAATAGAACAAACTATCAATCAACTCCCTAAGAAAAAATCCCCAGGACCAGATGGATTTACATGTGAATTCTACCAAACATTTAAAGAACATTTAACTCCAATGTTATATAAACTATTTGAAAAAATAGGGATTGAAGGAGTCCTACCAAACTCCTTTTATGACACAGATATGGTACTGATACCTAAACCAGGTAGGCTGAAAACAGAGAAAGAAAATTATAGACCAATCTCCCTAATGAATATTGATGCTAAAATCTTAAATAAAATATTAGCAAAAAGATTACAGAAAATTGTCACCAGGATAATACACTATGACCAAGTAGGATTTATACCAGGAATGCAGGGCTGGTTCAATATTAGGAAAACTATTAGCATAATTGACTATATCAATAACCAAACAAACAAAAACCACATGATCATCTCAATAGATGCAGAAAAAGCATTTGATAAAATCCAACATCCATTCCTAATAAAAACACTTGAGAGCATAGGAATAAATGGACTTTTCCTTAAAATAGTCAGGAGCATATATTTAAAACCATCAGTAAGCATCATATGCAATGGGGAAAAACTGGAACCTTTCCCAGTAAGATCTGGAGTGAAGCAAGGTTGCCCACTATCACCATTATTATTTAATATCGTATTAGAAACACTAGCCTCGGCAATAAGAGTCGAGAAAGATATAAAAGGAATTAGAGTAGGCAATGAGGAAACCAAACTATCACTCTTTGCAGATGATATGATGGTATACCTAGAGAACCCCAGAGATTCTACCAAAAAGCTATTGGAAATAATTCATAATTTTAGCAAAGTAGCTGGCTACAAAATAAATCCCCATAAATCCTCAGCATTTTTATACATCACCAACAAAACCCAACAGCAAGAGATACAAAGAGAAATTCCATTCAGAATAACTGTTGATACCATAAAATATTTGGGAATCTATCTACCAAAGGAAAGTCAGGAATTATATGAGCAAAATTATAAAAAAGTCTCCACACAAATAAAGTCAGACTTAAATAATTGGAAAAATATTAAGTGCTCTTGGATCGGCCGAGCGAACATAATAAAGATGACAATACTCCCTAAACTAATCTATTTATTTAGTGCTATACCAATCAGACTTCCAAGAAAATATTTTATTGATCTAGAAAAAATAACAACAAAATTCATATGGAACAATAAAAAGTCGAGAATCTCAAGGGAATTAATGAAAAAAAAAATCAAATGAAGGTGGCCTAGCTGTACCTGATCTAAAATTATATTATAAAGCAGCAGTCACCAAAACCATATGGTATTGGCTAAGAAATAGATTAGTGGATCAGTGGAAAAGGCTAGGCTCACAAGACAGAATAGTCAATTATAGCAATCTAGTGTTTGACAAACCCAAAGCCCCTAACTTCTGGGAAAAGAATTCATTATTTGATAAAAACTGCTGGGATAATTGGAAATTAGTATGGCAGAAATTAGGCATGGACCCACACTTAACACCATATACCAAGATAAGATCAAAATGGGTCTATGACCTAGGCATAAAGAACGAGACTATAAATAAATTAGAGGAACATAGAATAGTTTATCTCTCAGACTTGTGGAGGAGAAAGAAATTTGTGACCAAAGATGAACTAGAGACCATTACTGATCACAGAATAGAAAATTTCGATTACATCAAATTAAAAAGCTTTTGTACAAATAAAACTAATGCAAACAAGATTAGAAGGGAAGCAACAAACTGGGAAAACATTTTCACAGTTAAAGGTTCTGATAAAGGCCTCATTTCCATAATATATAGAGAACTGACTCAAATTTATAAGAAATCAAGCCATTCTCCAATTGATAAATGGTCAAAGGATATGAACAGACAATTTTCAGAGGTTGAGATTGAAACTATTACCACTCATATGAAAGAGTGTTCCAAATCATTATTGATCAGAGAAATGCAAATTAAGACAACTCTGAGATACCACTACACACCTGTCAGATTGGCTAAGATGACAGGAAAAAATAATGATGAATGTTGGAGGGGATGCGGGAAAACTGGGACACTAATGCATTGCTGGTGGAGTTGTGAACGAATCCAACCATTCTGGAGAGCAATCTGGAATTATGCCCAAAAAATTATCAAATTGTGCATACCCTTTGATCCAGCAGTGTTTCTATTGGGCTTATATCCCAAAGAAATACTAAAGAAGGGAAAGGGACCTGTATGTGCCAAAATGTTTGTAGCAGCCCTGTTTGTAGTGGCTAGAAACTGGAAAATGAATGGATGCCCATCAATTGGAGAATGGCTGGGTAAATTGTGGTATATGAATGTTATGGAATATTATTGTTCTGTAAGAAATGACCAACAGGATGAATACAGAGAGGACTGGCGAGACTTACATGAACTGATGCTAAGTGAAATGAGCAGAACCAGGAGATCATTATACACTTCGACAACGATATTGTATGAGGACATATTTTGATGGAAGTGGATTTCTTTGACAAAGAGACCTGAGTTTCAATTGATAAATGACGGACAAAAGCAGCTACACCCAAAGAAAGAACACTGGGAAACGAATGTAAACTATCTGCTTTTTTGTTTTTCTTCCCGGATTATTTATACCTTCTGAATCCAATTCTCCCTGTGCAACAAGAGAACTGTTCGGTTCTGCAAACATATATTGTATCTAGGATATACTGCAACATATCCAACATATAAAGGACTGCTTGCCATCTAGGGGAGGGGGTGGAGGGAGGGAGGGGGAAAAAATCGGAACAGAAACGAGTGTCAATATAATGTAATTATTAAAAAAAATAATAATCACAGGAAAAAAAATAAAATTAATATTTACATATTCATGACATTAATTTGGTTGTGATATTTTCAAAATCTTACAATCTTATTTTGGATACTTAGAGTTCATGGTTTTCTTATGAATGGGCTAATATTAAGGTAAACATTTTTATGTAAATGCATTGATAAAAGGACAAGAGTTGACTTTAATCTACCAATTGAAATTTTAATATGTATAGTTTTGAAATTTACATTTACATTTAAATTTAAAAAGTCCTTTTTAAACTGTTCGATGACATTTACACAAATGGAAAAGTAGACCAGATTTTAGAGGGATTCTTTTATATAAATTGCTCAAAATCAATTTAATCACTATTTATTGATTAATATCAATAAATCAATATTATTATTGATTTTCAATAATAATCAATACATATTAAATTTATCAATAATATTGATATTTTATATCTATATCTATCAATCAATAAATTATTAATCAATAAATCAATTTATTTGATCAATCAATCAATTGATTAATTGTAATCAATAAATATTAAATAGCAACATGAGGCAATAATCATAATTTTCAAAGAAAATATGGACTTTATGATAGAAACTGAGTTTTTATTTTGTATTGAGTATATATGATAATAGCAGTAGTCTGCATAAGTAGAATTCTAATAGTCTGTGAATTTCTTCTAGATTGTATGCTGGTCCAAAATGAATGGACACATTATAATGTTATTTATATAATGCAGGCACTCATCACCTCATACATACACAATTGGAATAGTCTTTTGTTTGGTCTCCCTGCCATAAATCTCTCTCCACTCTAGTCCATTTTCCACCTATTTGCCAAATAAATCTGTCTAATGCACATCTGACATAACATCTAGCCATTTGATAAACTCCAGTGCCTCCCTATTACTTTCAATATCAAATAGAAAGTCTTCTGTTTGGTCTTTAAATACTTTATCACTTGATATTTTCCTTCATTTCCAGTTTGCTATATTAGACCTCTTCATATACTTTGCAATTCAGTGACTATCACTTTTCTGTTCTTTGTATATCATATTCCATCTCCTGCCTTAAAGTCTTTACTGGATGCCCTCATACCTGAAATGTTCTTCTTTCCCATATCTACCTCCTAGCTTCCCTGACTTTTTTCAAGTCTCAGAAAAAGGACATTTTCAGAAAGAGGACTTTTTTAGTTTCCCTTCCTTCCTACCCCACCCCAACTTTCCATATATATATATTCCCTCCTCCCCATTAGAGTGTGAGTACCTTGAGTAGAGGGAATCAATTACTTAATAATTACTACTTGACTGACTATTCCACAGCATCATAGAAGAGGGAAAAAGATAGATAGAGACAGATTGATAGTCAGATATATGCATGGATGAATGGATGATTGATGGGTGGATGGATGTATAGATAATTAGATAGACAGAGAAATAGATAGATAGATATAGATATAAAGTATCAATTTTCCTTTTAAGAGACCATCCAAGCAATCTTCTTTAGGAGGCAGAAACCAAAAGTGATTTAATTGCTACACTTTATATAATGGATGTTTGACTGGATTAGTAGAATGTAAATTCTTGGAGCATAAGGAATTTTTCTTAACTTTTGTTTCTGTATTTTCTTTCAAGGAACAAGTGATCAGTACATAATGTGTCCTTGACAAATAAGTATTTGCTGAACTGAATGATATATGACCAATGGTGTTATGATAGTTCATTGTCCTAATGCCAATGAATGAATGTGTATGTGTGATGATGCTAGAAAAATAGGAATGACAAAAATATGCAAAAATGAAACTGAAGAACACCACCTATATACTTTTATGATGAATAAGGGATATCCCAAACCCAATACTATTGATTAGTGACTATCCATCCTCTACTAATTTACATCAGGAAATGAATTTGATTTTTGTTTGCCATTTAAGAGAGAACATCTTGTTCATCCAAAAGATTTGTGATGGAATTTGAAAGAGTATATTAAATATACATTAAAAATACAGTGCTGTGATAGATAATTAGGCCACTCAGGTAACTTCTGTAAAGCACTTTAAATCATATCAGTTTGAAGACTGCCTCATAGCTCTCCGTAATCCCAAAGAAGGATTGTCCCACCTCATCAATAAAAAGAAGAAAAATTATGTTTTCTCTAAGTAAAGTTTTTCATTATTTGACATTTAAATAAAATTCAGCATTGGTATAGAGTGGTTAGAATTCTATACTTGAATTCAGAGAGAACTGGGTTCAAATTCTCTTTCAGAAACATTATAGCTGTGCGAACCTGACCAAATTTTCACTTGCTTCTAACAGTTCATAGAGATTATTTAAATCAGAAATGAGGATTCCATATGCCAAGAAGTTCATAAATCCTTTGTCTATTTGCCATCTCTAAGACTGCTTGGTTTGGCTTATTTAGAAATTAATGAACAGTCATATTCTAACAAATCATGCTAAAAAAACAAAAAAAAAAACAAAAAAAAAAACAAAAAAAAACAAAACAAAAAAAAAAACCTTTATTTGTTTAACGATTGAAAATTCTCTGAATCCTGTTTCTGGGTCACTCTGTCTATTTCTTACTTTTTGTTTAAAACTTATAACTGATGGAGTCACAAAATGACATGCCACTTGCAAGGCTAACCAATGCTTAAAATGTCTAAAATGTCTAACAAAGTCTGATTGGAATATTTGAGTAAGACTTGCACTTTTCAATACAATTTGCTTATCCTTTCTTTACAGAAAGCAACTTCCCTTGCCTGCTTCTTACATTATCACCTTATGGGATAAAATGGAAGTTCCCTAGAAAAGCCATAATTCACTGTTTATATATCATTCTTTAACAGACACTATTATCTTAATTAATTAATTAACTAAGTTTTTGGCAAAGAAAGATACAAACCCATAGTAGATTATCAGTCTTGAAATAGTTTTGGAATGGGTGCAAATATGCAAGGCAAGAATCATATACCATGTCATTAATAATTACCTGGAAAATGTCTGCTGAACAGCTTATAGAGGTAAAATAAATGGTTTTCATTAACTAACAATTAACCTGGCTATATTATGAAGGTCAAAAACTAGACAGTGGACTATAAAACTGTACATGCAGATATTCAGGAGATTTTTTTTTTCCCTAAGTACTCTAGGAGAATGCACTTAATGGAGGTAGAAACATATAGAGTAGAAGTAGTAGCAACCATAGAGGAAGTGAGACAGAAGGTCTCAGAAAAAAACAGAAAACAGAATGATGGAAAGAACCAAATGCATATTTTGTACATATTCTTCCATAAATTATGCAACTTTTAGTGCTAAAAATTATAATCTGCAAGTTTTTCATAATGCATGAGAATTTGAGTTTATGTACGGAGAATGTGGAGGCAGGTTAGAGATATAATAGATTAAGAAATAGGGAGGAATTCTAAAGCATTATTATGGGGAAATAGGTATATTCTTTATGACTTCAACATTTTATTGGGACTGGAAATGTTTACTTCATTAGTTAGAATGGTAATAAATTTACTGATTTTTGATCTCTTGTTAGACAGCTGAACCAAGTTAAGTTCTTTATTCACAGTGAGTGCTCCCACAGAGGATCAACTATACAGGGAATAAGATGTGAAAGGGATAAAATGATGATAGAAAATAGAACAGAACATGCTGAATGCATATAACTTAGAATATTAACAGCACCTTCTTAATTCATGTTTTGACCTCCTCCAATTTTCCCCCTGCACTTGAAATACTGGCTCTAGCTATGTCAGCTCACTTTTCAATCCTAATTGCATTGGCACTGATTCACAGTGCACCTCAAAAGCCCAGATGGTTCTAGGAGTCACATGTGCTGCAGAAAGCAGGCATCAAAGCATGCAGGAGAATATGAACTTGCTTGGTTGTAATAGAAACATTGCTTTGTATTTTGATAGATTAGATTATTGGGTGTGTAAAAGTTCTATATTAATATTATCCAATACATTTTTCTATCTATCTCATAATGTTTTCAGGTCATATGATTATTTCCCTATTCATTTTTATATATCACAGGCATTAGCATATTCAAATATTTTGAATATTATTGAAGATTCAAAATAATAATTAACTTGGTGATCACATCATCCTGACAATTCGGAACTAAACATTTTATACCAATTTAATTCTAGTTAAAATAGAATCTAGTGGTCAGGTTGACTATCTCTCTCTATCATCTCCCTCCTATTCAAACAGAACAGGATTGCAATTGGCTAGTAGTGTGTCAGAATCATTCTTTTTCTTATCTTTGGGACAATTTTTTTTTCCAATTTGCAAAGGGAAAAAAAAAAGAAATGATCAGTTATTTGATGGAAAGGAAACATTTTTAAAATAATTTTTTTTTCCATCTTATTGCCAAAGTTAACACTTATAATACAATATTGAATAGTTATGGTAATAGTGGCCAGCCTTGTTTCATACCTGATTTTTACTGGGAATGGTTCTTGTTTATCCCCATTACATAAGATTCTTGCTGATGGTTTTAAATAGATGCTACTGATCATTTAAAGGAAAAATCCACTTATTCCTGCAGCCTCTAGTGTTTTTAATAGGAATGGGTGTTGGATTTTATAAAATGCTTTTTCTGTATCTATTGAGATAATCCTATGATTTTTATTAGTTTGGTTATTGATATAGGTGATTATGCGAGTAGTTTTCCTAATATTCTATCAGCCTGGCATTCCTAGTATAAGTCCCATAATAATAAATGTATTACCCTGGGCATTACTTTCTATAGTAATATAGAATTTCTATAATCTTATTGCTAATATTTTATTTAAGATTTTTGCATAAATATTCATTATGGAAATTGTTCGGTAATTTTCTTCCTCTGTTTTCACCCTACTTGATTTAGCTATTAGCATCATATCTGTGTCATAAAAGGAATTTGGTAGGACTCCTTCTTTCCTTATTTTTTTCAAATAGTTTATGTAGTAGAATTTGTTTAGTAGAATTCACATGTTAATCCATCTGGCCCAGAAATTTTTTTCTTAGGGAGCTTAATAATAACTTGTTCTATTTCTTTTTCTAAAATGGGACTATATAAATAATTTATTTCCTCCTTTGTTTACATGGGCAATCTATATTTTTGTAGATATTCCTCCATTTCATGGAGATGATCAAATTTATTGGCATATAGTTGGGCAAAATAACTCTTGATTATTGCTTTAATTTCCTCTTCATTGGTGAAAAGTTCTCCCTTTTCATTTTTGAGACTAACATTTTGAGTTTCTTCTTTCCTTTTTTTGTAATCAAATTAACTAAAGATTTATCTATTTTATTGTTTTCTTCATAAAACCAACTCTAAGTTTCATTTATTATTTCAATAATTTTCTTATTTTCAATTTTATTAATCTCCCTTTTATTTTCAGAATTTCAAATTTGGGATTTATTTGAGGGTGTTTTTTCCCTTTCCTAAATTTTTATTTATTATCCCAGTTCATTGATCTTTTTTTTTCTCTATTTTATGTAAGTAAGCATCTAGAGTTATAAAATTTTCCATTATACCTACATCCCACAAATTTTGGTATGTTGTCTCATATTGTCATTCTCTTGGATGAAATTATTGATTGCGTCTATGATTTGCTATTCATCCATTCATCCTGTAGGACCAGATTATTTAATTTCCAATTAACATTTTATCTATTTTCTTCACACCTTATATTATAGGTGATTTTCATTGCATCATGATCTGAAAAAAATGCATTTGATTTTGAGGTTTTCACGCTGAACATATGGTCATTTTTTTTTTAATAAATTCCATGAACCACTGAGAAAAAAGTAAACTCCTTTATGTCTACATTCAATTTTCTCCAAAGATCTATCATACCTAGCTTTCCTAAAATAATTGTTTACCTCCTTAACTTCTTTCTTATTTATTTTATGGTTTGATTTATCTAATTCTGAGACACCAAGGTTGAGATCCCCAGTAGTATAGTTATCTTGTCTATTTCTTCTTTCATCTTTCTTAATTTCTACACTAGGAATGTGGATGCTATACCAATTACCATTAAACATATGTGTTTAATATTGATATTGCTTCATTATCTATGGTACCTTTTAGTAAAATAGTGTCCTTCCTTATGTCTTTTAATTAGCTCTATCTTTGCTTTTATTTGATCTGAGTTCAGAATTGCTACCCCTGTTTTTTTTTTTACTTCACCTGAAGCACAATAGATTCAGCTCCAGCCTTTTATTTTTATTTTAAATATATGACTTTGCTTCAAATGTGTTTTTTTGTAAACACCATATTGTGGGGTTATGGCTTTTAATCCAGTCTGTTATCCACTTTTGTTTAATGGGAGAATTCATCCCATTCCCATTCCCATTCACAATGCTTATCCCCTTCTCTTCTTTCCCTCAATTATAATAGCATTTTTTACTTCTTCTTGAGATATAATTACACTTATTTTACCTCCTTTTTCCTTTTTTTCTATTATGATCCCCTTTCCACTTCTACTGTCTTTTTTATATTATCAAAATAAAACAAAATTATTTCCACATTCTCTAATCATACCCATAATACAAATATAGGGCTCAAGAATTTGTTTCATTTTACCTTTTCATATTTCTCTTGAGTTCTGTGTTTGGAGAGCAAATTTTTGTTCACTTCTTTTCATTAGAAATAGGTGAAATTCACTTATATCATTCAATGTCCATCTTCTTCCCTGAAAAATAATGTTCATTTTATCTGTGCACCTTATTTTTGGCTGTAATTCAAGTTCCTTTGCCTTTTGGAATATCAGACTCCAGGCCCTTTGATTCTTTAAGGTGGAAGCTGCTGGGTTCTGGGTAATCCTAATTGTGGCTCCCCAGTATTTACATTGTTTATTTCTGGTTCTTTTCCTTGGTGTGATAGTTCTGAAATTTAGCCACAATATTCCTTGGCTAAATTTCAGAACTATCACACCCCAATATTCCTTGGGGATTTAATTTTGGTGTCTCTTTCAGGAGGTGATAGGTGAATCTTTCAATGGATATTTTAGCTTCTGATTCTAAAATATTAGGGAAGTTTTCTTTTATGATTTCCTTTAAGATAATTTACAGTTTTTTTTTTCACCATGGCTTTCAGCAAGTCCAAAAATCCCTAGATTATCTCTTTTGTATTTATTTTCCAGGCCCATTGTTTTTCTTGGGAGATATTTCATATTTTCTTTTATTTTCTTTATTTTTTTGTTTTTGTTTGATTGATTCTTGAAGTCTTATTGAGTCATTCACTTCCATTTTTTCAGTTCTAAATTTTAGTGTATTATTTTCTTTTTTTGTTGTTCTTTGTAATTGGGCAATTGAATTGTTTTGTTATTTTTTTTCCATTTCACAAATTTTGTTTTTCAGTAAGTGTCTTTTCATATTTGTTTTGTTGGACATTATATGCTTTTCCCATTAGTTCTTAAAATAATCCCATCTCCTTTCCCCATTTTTCCTTTAACTCTCTTTTAAGACCCTTTATGCAGTCTTTGAAGAAAGCCTTGTAAGATGGGGACCAGCTTGTATCTCCCTTTGGTGCTACATCTGGATTTGCTTTGCCTTTAGGAAGCTCAGGATTTGAGGTCTGTTCTCTCTTTCCATAAAAGCTATCTATTGTGAGAATTCTTTTTGTTTTTTTATTCAATTTTTTTTTTAAAGGCTTGATGTCTGCCTAATGCAAAGCTGCTTTAATTTGCCCTAGGGCCGTTCTGCTGATTGATTTCCAGTGCTGGGTAATTGAGCTAGGTCCAGCATTCTTCTGGAGCTCAGTGGTTTACATTTTGCTTTTTGCAGCAAATCTGCCAAACCACCTGCTTGCAACAAGGACAAAGTAGTCTTTAAAGCTTACAGAAGATTCCCAGGTGCATGGAAACTGCAACACCAAGCTCCTGGTCCTGGTCTCCCTGTGCTGCAGTATGCTTGGCAGACAGTCCCCTTGACTATTTGAAACAGATCTGTTCTGAACTTCTTCCAAGGTATCTTCTATTGGGAATGTGTTGCACTCTAAATACCTGTTGATTCTTTGACTCCAAATTCAGTTTAGAATCCTAATCTGCTGCTGGTTTGAAAGGTCAAAGAACATCACAGAAAGTCATGTCTGCTCTCTGTCATCTTGGCTCTGCTCCCTAAACATACATATTTAAAACTATAACTCTGTGTGTGTGTGTGTGTGTGTGTGTGTGTGTCTGTGTGTGTGTGTGTGTGTGTGTGTGTGTGTGTATTCAAGTACATGCTGGAACTCATAAATATGCATTTCTCCTCTTGAACTCTTATTCCTGATTTTTAGGGCTGGATCCTCAAAATTGGCCTCCTGCTCAGGTTCTCATTTCTAGCTTGCTGGGACATATCTTCTCCTGGATTGCTCAGGCACTACCTTTACTGCACTTTTCTATTTCCTTCCAACCTTTTATTTTGTGTTGGTTTGAAAAAAAAAAGTTTCAACCCATTATCTTGCTTTTTTTTTTTCTGCTGCCTCAGAATTAAGTTTTAGATATTATTTTATAATTGTTTGGAGGTAAATTTTATAAAGTTTCAGTGAATTCTTGACTTACTAAACCATCTTGACTCCCTCTCCCCAAACATACATATCTAAAACTACACCTATGTCTCTGTGTGTGTGTTAAAAACATATTGGAATTCAAAAGTGTTTATTTCTCCACTTTAAAGCTATAATTTCTCTGTCAGAAAGAAGACACTGTATTAATAGATTAGTTATTTGGAGTGATGAATAGTCATTTTATTAACCTTAACTCTTAATTTTTAAAGTTTTTTTTTTAACAGTGTAATTGGTATTTTATAGCTTCTGATTGTGATTATTTCATTTTCCCTTCAATTTATGAAAATCTTCAGAATTATTTTGATAAATATAATATAATATAATTTAATATAAATTGTTCTTTTTGTTTTGCTTATTTCAGTCTTCATCAGTTCATTTTTCATATCTTTTTGAAATAATCAATTTCCTTATTTCTTGTAATATGATTGGACTCTACCTCATATATATACTACAGTTTATATAATTACACCTCAACTATTGGGTATATCTTCATTCTGTTTTGCTACAATTTCTTCTATAAATATTTTGTTTTTATTACCACTCATATGAAAGAGTGTTCCAAATCATTATTGATCAGAGAAATGCAAAGTAAGACAACTCTGAGATACCACTACACACCTGTCAGATTGGCTAAGATGACAGGAAAAAATAATGATGAATGTTGGAGGGGATGCGGGAAAACTGGGACACTGATGCATTGTTGGTGGAACTGTGAACAAATCCAACCATTCTGGAGAGCAATCTAGAATTATGCCCACAAAGTTATCAAATTGTGCATACCCTTTGATCCAGCAGTATTTCTATTGGGCTTATATCCCAAAGAAATACTAAAGAAGGGAAAGGGACCTATATGTGCCAAAATGTTTGTGGCAGCCCTGTTTGTAGTGGCTAGAAACTGGAAATTGAATGGATGCCCATCAATTGGAGAATGGCTGGGTAAATTGTGGTATATGAATGTTATGGAATATTATTGTTCTGTAAGAAATGACCAGCAGGATGAATACAGAGAGGCTTGGAGAGACTTACAGGAACTGATGCTAAGTGAAATGAGCAGAACCAGGAGATCACTTTATACTTTGACAGCGATATTGTATGAGGATGTATTCTAATGGAAGTGGATTTCTTTGACAAAGACTCAATTTCAATTGATAAATGATGGACAGAAGCAGCTACACCCAAAGAAAGAACACTGGGAAACAAATGTGAACTATTTGCATTTTTGTTTTTCTTTCCGAGTTGTTTTTACCTTCTGAATCCAATTCTCCCTGTGCAACAAGAGAACTGCTCGGTTCTGCACACATATATTGCATCTAGGATATACTGCAACATATCTAACATATGTAGGACTGCTTGCCATCTAGGGGAGGGGGTGGAGGGAGGGAGGGGAAAAATCGGAATAGAAGCAAGTGCAAGGGATAATGTAAAAAAATTACCTTGGCATGGATTCTGTCAATATAAAGTTATTATAAAATAAAATAAAATAAAATATGAATATACTACTAAAGAAAAACAAAAAATAAATAAATAAATATTTTGTTTTTTTATAGATGTATTTCTTATTTATTTGATTTTTGGTACATATAAGTGGTTAATTCATCAACAGGCAAAACTCTACCAATTCTCAAGTCTAACAACAGTAAATTAATATGCCTAGTTTCCTACATTCTCCCCGATTTAAATTATTTTCTTCTAAATTTTTGGTTCATCATTCACAATCTGATGGACATGTGGAGGAAAATTACTTTAATTTTAAATTTCTCTTATTAGAAGTGATTTGGACAATTTTATATTGCTGTATTTTTTTTTTTGGATTAGTACTTTTGATAACTGTTCATTCATATTCTCAAAAATGTTAAAAGTGGACAAATAACTTTTTTCTTATATGTTTATGTCAATTCTTTCTATATCTTGAAAAAAATGTAGAATAGAGAAATTTTCTGCAAATTTGTTTCTCCTGAGGTCTTTTCTTCTAACTTTAGTTTTATTGTTCTTATTATGCAATTTTTTTTATGTTTATTTTATGTAATCTATCAGTCTTGATCTCTCTGATACTTGCTTTTATTTGATCATAAATAGTTCTTCTATTCATAGATCATTTTATCTTTGTTTCTCTACTTTGCTGATGATGTGAACTTTTATAGCTAGGTCATATAAACTTTTGGAACTTTTCTTGGTAGGAGGTGTAAGGTGTTATTCTAAATTCAATTCCTTTCATACTGTCTTATGCCACAGTGTTTGTATCAAAAACTAAGGTATTAAATCCATTTCTTTCTGTATTTTCTTTACAAAATGTGATTAATTATCAAATTATTTATTAACCATTATGGAGTTGTTAGGGGAATTAATGCTTTGCAACATAGATTGAGATTTGCATATTCTAGCCCCCTTCTTTTAAGTATTTACAACATCAATTACATTATTATCCTTTTCTATCTTTGCAATATAATCTTTAGAGATTATTTGTAGTTTGAGTCAAGTAAATTCACTTTGAAAATGTTTTCATTAATGTTATGTTGACATACAAAAGTATTTTTTATTTATTTATGTCTGTTTCTGAAAATAGTGGATTATAACTTTTTATTTTCAATGTATTTCTTGGTAGATAGACAACAAAGTATTTTATAGCTTTTATATTTATTTTAAATAAAATTTTTCTTCTAATCTCTTGTGGCTATATTTCATTGGTATGATAAGGGAAAGCTAATGGTGTATATAGATTTATTTTATATTCTCCAAGTTTGGTAAAATTATTGTTTCAATTAATTATAATTGAGATCTGAGAGTTCTTTAAATATATCACCATATCATTTGTGAAAATAAAAAGAACATTTTTCTCTTTCCTTACGTATGCTTATTTCTTCAAGTTGTTTTTTCTTTTTTTACTTACTAAAGCAAAGATATTTAGCTGTATGTCAAATAAAAGTGCTAACATATCTCTTACTTGTAATGGATCTCCTGGTTTTAGATACTTGCTATCATTTTTAAGGAAAGGATTATTCCCTATATTTGCTCATGTTTCTAACAGAAATTTCATCAGTTTTCTGCATGTATTTATATAACTATGTTTATGTTAATTTTCTTATTAATGATTAAGTTAGTAGTTCTCACAATACTTTTTTTTCTTTTCTTTTTTTTTCTTTTTTCTTTTATTTTTCTTTTTATTTTTTATTTTAATAACTTTATTGATAGAACGCATGCCAGGATAATTTTTTACAGCATTATCCCTTGCATTCATTTCTGTTCTGATTTTTCCCCTCCCTCCCTCCACCCCTTCCCCCAGATGGCAAGCAGTCCTTTACATGTTGAATAGGTTACAGTATATCCTGAATACAATATATTTGTGCAGAACCGGACAGTTTTCTTGTTGCACAGGGAGAATTGAATTCAGAAGGTATAAATAACCCGGGAAGAAAAACAAAAATGCAAGCAGTTTATATTCATTTCCCAGTGTTCTTTCTCTGGGTGTAGCTGCTTCTGTCCATCTTTGATCAATTAAGGGTTTCTTTATCCAAGAGATCTACTTCCATCAGAATACATCCTCAAACAGTATCATTGTTGAGGTATATAATGATCTCCTGGTTCTACTCATTTCACTCAGCATCAGTTCATGTAAGTCTCACCAGTCCTCTCTGTATTCATCCTGCTGGTCATTCCTTACAGAACAATAATATTCCATAACTTTCATATACCACAATTTACTCAGCCATTCTCCAATTGATGGACATCCTTTCATTTTCCAGCTTCTAGCCACTACAAACAGGGCTGCCACAAACATTTTGGCACATACAGGTCCCTTTCCTTTCTTTAGTATCTCTTTGGGGTATAAGCCCAGTAGAAACACTGCTGGATCAAAGGGTATGCATAGTTTGATAACTTTTGAGCATAGTTCCAAATTGCTCTCCAGAATGGCTGGATGTGTTCACAATTCCACCAACAATGTATCAGTGTCCCTGTTTTCCCACATCCCCTCCAACATTCCCCATTATCTTTCCCTGTCATTCTAGCCAATCTGACAGGTGTGTAGTGGTATCTCAGAGTTGTCTTAATTTGCATTTCTCTGATTAATAATGATTTGGAGCATATTTTCATATGTCTATAAATAGTTTCAATTTCTTCATCTGAGAATTGTCTGTTCATATCCTTTGACCATTTATCAATTGGAGGATGGTTTGATTTCTTATAGATTAGAGTCAATTCTCTATATATTTTGGAAATGAGGCCTTTATCAGAACCTTTGATTGTAAAAATGTTTTCCCAGTTTATTGTTTCCCTACTAATCTTGGTTGCATAAGTTTTGTTTGTACAAAAACTTTTCAATTTGATATAATCAAAATTTTCTATGTTGTGGTCAATAGTGATCTCTAATTCTTCTTTGGTCATAAATTCCTCCCTCTTCCACAGGTCTGAGAGGTAAACTATCCTATGCTCTTCCAATTTATTTATCATCTCATTCTTTATGCCTAGGTCATGAACCCATTTTGACCTTATCTTGGTGTACGATGTTAAGTGTGGGTCAATGCCTAATTTCTGCCATACTGATTTCCAATTTTCCCAGCAATTTTTGTCAAATAATGCATTCTTATCCCAGAAACTGGTGTCTTTGGGTTTTTCAAACACTATATTATTAAAGTTATTGGCTGTTTTGTCCCTTGAACCTAACCTATTCCATTGATCAACTAGTCTATTTCTTAGCCAATACCAGATGGTTTTAGTAACTTCTGCTTTATAATATAATTTTAGATCTGGTACAGCTAGGCCACCTTCATTTGATTTTTTTTTCATTAATTCCCTTGAAATTCTTGACCTTTTGTTTTTCCATATGAACTTTGTTGTTATTTTTTCTAATTCATCACAGTAGTTTTTTGGGAGTCTGATTGGTATAGCACTAAATAAGTAGATTAATTTAGGTAGTATTGTCATCTTTATTATATTTGCTCGCCCAATCCAAGAGCATTTAATATTTTTCCAGTTGGTTAGATCAGACTTAATTTGTGTGGAAAGTGTTTTGTAGTTTTGCTCATAAAATTTCTGATTTTCCCTTGGCAGATAGATTCCTAAATATTTTATACAATCAGTAGTTACTTTAAATGGAATTTCTTTTTGTAACTCTAACTGTTGGGTTTTGTTAGTGATACATAAGAATGCTGATGACTTATGTGGGTTTATTTTATATCCTGCAACTTTGCTGAACGTGTAGATTGTTTCTAATAACTTTTTGGTAGAATCTCTGGGGTTCTCTAAGTATACCATCATATCATCAGCAAAGAGTGATAATTTGTTTTCTTCATTGCCTAGTCTTATTCCTTTAATCTCTTTCTCAACTCTTATTGACAAAGCTAGCATTTCTAATACAATATTAAATAGTAACGGTGATAGTGGCCACCTTGTTTTACTCCTGATCTTATTGGGAATGGTTGCAGTTTGTCCCTGTTACATATGATGCTTACTGCTGGTTTTAAAAAGATGCTACTGATTATTTTAAGGAAAAGTCCATTGATTCCTATACTCTCAAGAGTTTTTAATAGGAATGGATGTTGGATTTTATCAAATGCTTTTTCTGCATCTATTGAGATGATCATATGGTTTTTGTTAATTTGATTATTAATATGGCCAATTATATTGATAGTTTTCCTAATATTGAACCAGCCCTGCATTCCTGGTATAAATCCTACTTGATCATGATGTATTATCCTGGGGATGATTTTCTGTAGTCTTTTTGCTAATATCTTATTTAAGATTTTAGCATCAATATTCATTAGGGAGATTGGTCTATAATTTTCTTTCTCTGTTTTCAACCTACCTGGTTTAGGTATCAGTACCATGTCTGTGTCATAAAAGGAGTTTGGTAGGACTCCTTCATTCCCTATTTTTTCAAATAGTTTATAAAGCATTGGGGCTAATTGTTCTTTGAATGTTTGGTAGAATTCACATGTAAATCCATCTGGTCCTGGGGATTTTTTTTTAGGGAGTTGATTAATAGATTGTTCTATTTCTTTTTCTGAAATGGGACTATTTAAGCAATTTACTTCCTCCTGTGATAATCTGGGAAGCCTATATTTTTGAAGGTAGTCATCCATTTTGCTTAGGTTATCAAATTTATTGGAATAAAGTTGGGTAAAGTAACCCCTTATTATTTCTTTAATTTCCTCTTCATCAGTGGTAAGTTCTCCTTTTTCATTTTTAAGACTGCAAATTTGATTTCCCTCTCTTCTTTTTCTAATCATATTTACCAAAGGTTTATCAATTTTATTGGTTTTTTCATAAAACCAACTCTTAGTTTTATTTATTAGTAAAATAGTTTTTTTTTTTTTTACTTTCTATATTATTAAGTTCTCCTTTTAATTTTAGAATTTCAAGTTTAGTAATTGATTGGGGATTTTTAATTTGGTCTTTTTCTAACTTTTTAAGTTCCAGGCCCAATTCATTGATCTTCTCTTTTTCTATTTTATTCAAGTAAGCCTCTAAGGATATAAAATTTCCCCTTAGTACTGCTTTGGCTGCATCCCATAAATTTTGATATGATGTCTCATTGTTGTCATTATCTTGAGTGAAATTATTAATTGTATGTATAATTTGCTGTTTCACCCAATCATTCTTTAAGATGAGATTATTTAGTTTCCAATTACTTTTTGGTCTATTTACACCTAACTTTTTGTTGAATGTAGTTTTTATTGCATTGTGGTCTAAAAAGAAAGCATTTACTATTTCTGCCTTCCTGCATTTAATTTTGAGGTCTTTATGTGCTAATATATGGTCAATTTTTGTGTAGGTTCCATGAACTGCTGAGAAGAAAGTATACTCCTTTCTGTCACCATTCAGTTTTCTCCAGAGATCTATCATACCTAATTTTTCTAATATTCTATTTACCTCTTTAATTTCTTTCTTATTTGTTTTGTGATTTGATTTATCTAGATCTGAGAGTGCAAGATTGAGATCTCCCACTATTATAGTTTTGCTATTTCTACTCGCAACTCTCTTAGCTTCTCTTTAAGGAAGTTAGATGCTATACCACTTGGTGCATATGTTTAATACTGATATTGCTTCATTGTCTATAGTACCCTTAAGCAAGATATAGTTTCCTTCTTTATCTCTTTTAATTAGATCAATCTTTGCTTTTGCTTGATCTGAGATAAGGATGGCTACCCCTGCTTTTTTGACTTCACCTGAAGCATAATAGATTCTGCTCCAGCCTTTTACCTTTACTCTGTATGTATCTCTCTGTTTTAAATGTGTTTCCTTTAAACAACAGATTATAGGGTTCTGACTTTTGATCCAGTCTGCTCTCTGCCTCCTCTTTATGGGAGAGTTCATCCCATTCACATTTGCGGTTAAAATAACCAATTCTTCATTTCCTGCCATCCTAATATCCCCAGATTATACTTTTCTTTTTCTTGCCCTCCTTCCCTTCTTCCCTATTGGTCCTACTAATGTCGCGCAGCTCTCCCTCTTTAGTATCCCTCCCTCCTCCTTTTGAATCCCTTCCCCTTTCTTGTACCCTTCCCTTATTACTCCTTTTCCTTCTCCCTTTTCCTCTCCCACTTTTTAATGAAGTGAGAGAAGAATCTGAGTAAAACAAATATGTCAATTGTTTCCTCTTTGAGCCAACTCTGATGAGAGTAGGATTCACACAATGTTCCTCTCCCTCTCTAAGTTCCCTCATAGATGATAGGTTTCCTTTGCCTCATTGTCGCATGTAGTTTCCCTCTTTCTATCTCCCTTCTTCCCTTTTTCTGACGCTATCCTCTTTCCATTTCTAATTCCCTTTTTTATGTTATATCGGTAAGATCAAATTATACATATGGTTTTTATGTATATTCACAACAGAAATACAGTTCTCAAGAGTTCCTTTTACCCTTTTCTACTTCTCTTGATTCCTGTTGTTGAAGATCAAATTTTTTGTTTAAGTCTGGTTTTTTCCTTAGAAACAGATGGAATTCCTCTATTTCATTAAATGTCCATCTTCTTCCGTGGAAAAAAATACTCAGCTTAGCTGGATAGTTTATTCTTGGCTGCATTCCAAGTTCTTTTGCCTTTCAGAATATCTGGTTCCAGGCCCTTCGATCCTTTAATGTTGAGGCAGCCAGATCTTGCGTGACCCTTATTGTTGCATCTTGGTATTTGAACTGTTTTTTTCCTGGCTGCTTGTAAAATTTTTTCTTTAGTCTGGAAATTCTGACGTTTGGCCACAATATTCCTTGGAGTCTTTATTTTAGGGTCTTTTTCAGAAGGTGTTCGATGAATTCTTTCAATGCCTATTTTCCCTTCTGGTTCTATTACTTCTGGGCAGTTCTCTTTGATGATTTCCTGTAAAATAATATCTAGGCTCTTTTTTTAATCATAATTTTCTGGTAGTCCAATGATCCTCAGGTTATCTCTCCTAGATCTATTTTTCAGGTCTGTTGTTTTTCCAAGTAAATATTTGACATTTTTTTCCAATCTTTCATTTTTTTGATTTTGCTTGACTGATTCTTGATGTCTCAATGAATCAGTCATTTCTATTTATTCAGTTCTAATTTTTAGTGAGTTATTTTCTTCATTAGCTTTTTTTTACTTCTTTTTGTATATGTCCAATTGAGTTGTTTTGCTCTATGGAATTTTTTTCCATTTCACTAATTTTTTTTTTAAGTGAGTCATTTTCCTTTTCCAATTTGCAAACTCTGTTTCCCAATTTGCAAACTCTGTTTCCCTGCACTTCTTGGGAGTTTTTTACCTTTTCCAATTCTCATTTCAAGAAGTTGTTTTCTTTTTCCACGTTATCAAATTTTTCTTTTAGTGAGTTATATGTCTTTCCCCATTTCTCTTCTAGCTCTCTTTTAAGGTTTTTAATAGTCTCTTCTAGGAGAGCCTTTTGTATTGGAGACCAACAATCATCTGGAGACTGTTTGCTATTAGTCTCTTCAGGGTTGAAAAGCTGTTCTCTTTCTGTATAGAAAGTATCAATTGTTCTTTTGATTTTTTTACTCATTTTGTTAATGCCTGTAAGGTCTGCCTTCAGAGCCAGGAGGTTACTAGCTTCCTCTGCAGAGCAGTGAAAGGTATATGGACAGGTAGCTGTCCTGCCAGCCGGCTACAAAAAGCAGCGAGGTACTGGAGTGCTCTGGGAAAGAGTTCCCCACCTGAAAGTAACTCATGCCTGCAGGGCCGGGGCTGGGAAAGTGTTTTTCAAAGAACCTCAGCTGTGTGAGATAACGACTGCCCTGGGGCTAGACACTTAGCAGTGAGAGTTTCACTGCCCCGAGCTAAACCCTGCCCTGGGGCTATGGGTATTAGCAGCTGAGCAGTGAATGGATTTGCAGGTACTGGAAGTGTCTGCCCGGAATCGCGAGGGCAGCTGGGGAGGTTCTATTGCCCCAGGCTGAGCCCCCCACACTGCCAATTAGAGGCTGCCCAGGCTGTGCCCCCCTGCCGTGCAGATTAGTAACTGCCCCCACAAAAGCCCTGCACTGCCGGATGTGGCCACAGGGCTGAGATAAAGTCTGCCTGAGTCACTTCCGGGTTTGAGGCGTTACAGCCAGATCTCGTTAGGTTCTGGCGTTTTTTAGAGGACCCTCTGTTTTAGGCTTTAACTTCTCTGCCAGTTTACTGCTTTGTAATCAAGGCAGAGCAGTTAGCCTATAGCAGAGTGGTCCCTATAACTTCTCTAGCCATAGAGGTCACCCCCGCCCCTGGTCTGCTCAGGACACTAGCCTCTCGCTGCCTGTGCTAGTCTGTTCCTGGCCCCTCAGGACAAACCTTTCCTGGTGAGGTTCCGGATCGGCTGGTAAGTTGTAGTGCTTCTTATCTTCATGAATTTAAGCAGTGAAGAGTTATTTTTGAAGCTGGATTAAATAGTTGGTTATGAGGGTAATGAGAGGAGCTTAGAGAGTCATGTGTGCCTGCTCTGCCATCTTGGCTCCACCCCGGAAGTCCCCAGTTTTCACGATACTAAACCATATTTTTATTAATAATATAAATACACTACTTAGATAAACCATGGTGTATAATTTCTGATAGTTACTTTAGGCACTTTCTTTATATTTATTTGCTTTTTCTTTGCATCAATGTTGATTAGGTACATTAATTTTTTAGCTTACTTTTTTTTCTACTTGTCTATTTTTTATATATGTTGATCATATCTGTTTCATAGACAGAATTTGATAAGATTTTTCTTTTGCTATGTTTTCAAAAAGTTTATTTGATACAGAATTGAGTTTGAATATTTGACAGAATTCCCTTGTGTTTCCATCTGTTGGTGTCATTCTTTTTCCTTCAGAAAATAATCTATTTATGGCATCATACAGTATATTCATAAGGGTAACTACTGTGTTTCCTTAGTGCCAAGGCAGGTACTTTATATTTAGCAACAGCTCAATAATTTTTTTTTTTTATCATATGTCATGGGTGATGATGATAATGATGACAATCATATATACATGTATACCCATACATGCATATAATTACATACACATATACATACATCATATATATATATATATATACACACATATAAATTTATAGGGGAAAATAGTGTTGACAAATAGTATCTGCTTAATGTTGAATTACCTATTAACATTAATTCCTTATGATCCTATATTAAGATATTTATGAGACTAAGAAAGTTGATTAAACCTAAAGTGTTTTATTAATGTTAACCATTGAAGCTATGAATAATCAACTATCCAGATTGATAAGGCATTTTACAGTGAAATGTTGATTGTTATGAGGTGATATTAAATAAGAGATAACTGACAACTTAATTTAAAAGTTTTGTGTAGCTATCAACAAAATAAATTCTTATAAGTTTAAAATAGTTATTAGCTTTGAAAGTACAAATTTAACTTTGGGGATTAAAGAAGAGTTAATAGAGTCCATGACAAGAAATGTCTCTTAGAAATGATCCTCCTGATTCCTTGTAAAGAACAACAAGATATTCCTTAAAATTTTGAAACTCATAGATTTTTAAAATCTAAAAAAATTGCTCAGAGGGGAAAGAATTGTGAATTATGAATAAGTAAGCAGTATCTTGTAAGTTACTGTAAGCATAACTATCTTTGTTATTTCTAATTCTGAAAAAAAAATTGATGTTTGATTTTTCTTTGTAGGTAACACTTTCTATCTTGTCATTTTATCTGGAATGGAAAAACTCTATTTGTATTTACAGAAGATTTAACACATCACATTTCTATTAATTATACATAGACATACATAAATATGAAATAATAACATAAAGACAATAAAACTCTGAAATTACAAATTTATTTGTTTATTTTATTTATTTATTACCAATTTATATATTTTCCTTGACAAAAACATAAGAATGACATTTTAAAATTGTAACTTTGATCTAATGGATTCATCTCACATTTTTCTCATTGGATCATAAAATAATTTATATATTTTATGTTTTCCTGGGAAAGAGTATAGGTTTCTCAGCACCATGGGAGTTTTTTGTGTCTGTTTTATACAAGATAGATCTGAATTATCTATTAAAAAGTTGGTACACATGGAAATAAACTGCAAACGGGTTAATAATAATGACATTTATGGTAAAACAATAAAATTTTTCATTAAGCTGTTACTTCAGAGTACTCTTCAAAATACTCAACATTACAATTTCTTTTAAATTGCCTTGAAACAAAAATCTAATTATGGAAGGGGAAAATTCCTTTATAAAATGTCAGAACAATTTTCCCTGAAATGAATATAAAAGTTAACAATTGGCAATTGCTCATATCCAATAAATAAACTTGCATTTTCAGCAAAAGATCAAGAAATACCTTATTTTGAATTTTAATAATAACATTCTTTTATCAATTGATTGAAGAAAATTTAAGACCAATTTATGTTAAAATAATGCAAAAGATATTAATACTGAAATAGGACACTAATCTATATTCTGCATACTTCATTAGATTTCAAGAAATTTGATTTGCTTTAGAAACATATAGCTATGATTATGTTGCTTCTGGACAATAGTGTCTGAATAATATAAACCTCCTAAAATAATTGTTAAAATAAAATTGAGCATTCAAAGGCTTCTCCTTTAAAAGTTATATTCTATGTTTGTGGCAGCCTTTTTTGTAATTGAAGAAACTGAAAACTGAGTGGATGCCTATCAGTTGGAGAATGGCTGAATAAATTATGGTATATGAATGTTATGGAATATTATTATTTTATAAGAAACAACCACTAGAATGATTTCAGAAAGGCCTGGAAAGACTTACCTGAACAGATATTAAGTGAAATAAGCAGAACCAGGAGACCATTATACACAACATATATATAACAGTCAATTATAATGGATGTGGCTCTCTTCAACAATGATATGATTCGAACTAGTGCCACTTGTTCAGGGATGAAGAAAGCCATCTACACTCAGAGAAAAGACCATAGGAATTGAATGTGGATCACAACGTAGCATTATCACTCTCTCTGTTGTTGTTTGCTTGCATTTAGTTTTCTTTCTCAGTTTCTTTTTCTTCCTTCTTAGTCTTGTTTTTCTTGTACAGCAAGATAACTATAAATATGTATACATATATTGGATTTAACATATATTTTAACATAAAAAATAAAAGTTATATTTTAGTTAGCTTGAATTTTAGGAGACTGTTATTACAAAAAAAAAATAATAATGCAACACTACTTTGTGATTAGGGCAATATATCCAAAGGTGTTTCTTATTTAAATTTCCGTAACTATGATTTTATTTCTTGCTACTTTATCTAAAGTGTTACAAAAGTCTTCTCTACCCAAGTGATTAGTTAATTCTAGATATAGTTAAAAACATAAAATTAGGTTATAAAGTATTTTAAAAAGTAAGCTTATTTGTAGCTGCTTAGAAAATAATTTTTTTTTAAATTTAATAGAATAATCACTACTTGGTATAATTAAAGTTGATGAGTTTCCTAGCATTTTGAAATAGAAAAAAAAACATTCAGTATTGAATGTTTTTCTAAGTATATTTTTAGGTTCAACAGTTGTTTTAGAAGCTTTCATTTATAATTTTCTTTCAGTTGATCTCAATAATCTTTTGTATAAAAACAAAACACAGGTAATTGATTCAATCCAAAATTATGGTTGAAATTGTTCCAAATACTTCACTGAAAATATGGACACTTAGTTAAATTAAAGATGATTTACATGGGACAACCAGGTGGCTGTGTATAGAACACCAGCCCTGAAATCAGGAGGCCCTGAGTTCAAATTTGGCCTCAGACAGTTCCTAACTGTGTGATCCTGGGCAAGTCACTTAAGCTTAATTGCCTCAGTAGAAAAAAAAAAAGTGATTCAAATAACAAAAATATTTTTTCTTGATTAAAGTTATACACTACTTTTAAAGTGATCTAATACATGGAAATTAAAATAGACAAAATAAAAATCCTGTTTTTCAATTCACTAAAAATTTTACATGATTTTTAGTGAATTTAAGAATTAGTTTATTAAATATTTTGAATCAATATAAATTTTAAGGAAAATACCCAAATTATAAAACAGGAATAACTTTATAAATACATGATATCTTAAAAATAATGAAATAATTATATTTTCTGCAAAATACAGACTGTCAGTGAGACAATTTTCCCACATAAGTTATTCTTGTTATGTTATGTTGACTGGTTTAATATACCATTATCTAATCTGAAAGGACAATTTAGGAAGATCTGCTATAATAGATAAAGGAAGAATTGCAAGGTTGTACTTAACAATTCTGTATGTATCACATGGAACACTTAAATCTTGGTGGCAACATACATAAGCAAATTAACACTGCTAAGATTTCATGGAAGAGGAGCACAGCTTTATAGAATCTTAGAACTAGCTATCCTTGTTCTTACCAGCACTGTGACTTTTAGGTAAGTAGTTCATTTCTCTAGCTCTCATTCTCCTCATCCATGAAATGAGCAAGTTTGAATACAAGATTTCTAAGATATTTTCCAACTCATGTTTTATGAGTTTATTTCATGACATAACCATACAAACTTCTGAAAGTCTACAAAAATTTTTACCTGAAATGAGGGGAGTGCTCTTTCTCTCGAAAAAGTGACTGCATATAGAATGTTGGATTTCACATAGAATTATATGTATAGACTCCTAATAGACTACAGAAGCCAGCTAATCAAATTTTGTCATTTGAGGAACAAATTGAGGCACAGAAGAGTTGCAAATTGTCCAAGCTCATACAAATTGTAACATTATAGGAGGATTTCAGATCTATGCCTTCATATATAAAAATCATCTTTTAATAGTGCCCAACTATTTCTAAGAATAGGTCTCTACTACTTCCTATCTGTGCGACCCAATCATGTGAACTCTCTTCATATCAATTTCCTCATTGTAAAATGAAGGGGATGGGCTTGCTTACTTGTAAGTATTTATTTTTAAATTCTACAAGTAAAAGGTCTTCAAAGATCAGAATCTATAGATGTATATTTTTGACACATTCTTCTTATCTATTTAATTAAATCTATATGAATAAATCTATTTGCACTCTTGCTACACTTAATAGATCACCTATATTTTCAATTTCTATCTTGATATTTTTCCTACCAATTGTATACTAGTTTTGAGGAAGTCTATCAACTTAAAGAATGGTTGCAACCATTAGTGTTTGCCTATCAAATAAACCACTTAAATGATTTTAACAGTGCCATACTATTCCTAAATTTATGTCTCTGTCTCTGCTCCTTACTATGTGACCCCAAAATAAGCCACATATCCCAAACTTATAACTACTTTTATATATAAAACACAATAAAAGTTAGTGAATAGTCAATGGAGACAGAAACCAAATACACTTGGAAAAAAATAGTAGCCATTGTATCACTTTTTATCACATATGACTATATCTCTATTTTTTTCAAATAAATGAAAATTATTTTATTGTCAATATACTATGGTCCTCTTTTTCTTCATTCTCTGCTTCAGTGGAGTCCTCAGAAGTATATTTAGCACTCAATTTGATTTCATATGCAGAACTCACAAATTTTTGTCTCTTCAATCTAGATAAAGAAAAAAGAAAATGTAAAAATGACTAGAAAATCCAGCAAGGACTATGTCAGGTAAATAGAATCATTCTGAACTATTAAAATACCACATTTATGCTTTTCAAGGCCTAGAGGCAGGGAGATGGCTTTAGACACTAGCTCTATGACCCTGGATACTTAACTGTTTTATTCATTTTCCTTATCTATAAAATAAGCTGGAGAAGGAAATGGCAAACCACTCCACTGTTTTTGCCAAGAAAACTGCAAATGACTTCAGAAAGAATCAGACATGATTGAAACAACTGAATGACAAAACTTAAATATTTCTTCTTAATTTTATTTAAGCAAAATAAAGATGGACTGCAGTAGCTTAACTGATCTTTAATCTTATTTGAATCCTAGCATATGCTCATATAATCTGTTGTTTACTCTGCACATGCACATATGGTACAATGACAGTTCACTAATCATGAGACAGGGAAGGAATTATTTGCAATAAATGAAATGTGATCAGGTCAATAAAATAGGATAGAAATCTAAAATAATCATTTATGCAACAAAAGGTGCTGGGGTTTTTGATAAATCAAGTAATAAATATAAGACAGTGACTATTATCTCAACTCTCAATGTTTCTTTAGTAGGAGATATTTGGACTTTGCAATCAGATGGAATATTTTATAAAATAATGTAAATGTTTTTGTTTAGACAAATGAAAAAAAAATGAACAGTCATGGATACCTGAATGTATTCACTCTTTTCATAAATCAGAAAATTTGAGTAAAACAGATAGATGAAGAGACAGTCAGATGGATAAATAGATAGATGGTTAGATAGATAGAAAGGAAGATAGAATACATAGTTGAGATTCGTAAATTTTTAAAGAATTTGTAATACATTGAGCTAGATCCCCAAATTTAAAGATATATATAAGTGTGTGTGTATATGTATGTATAAGTGTATATACACCTGTGACAGTGACACACATGGACATGTATATATACTTGTAGAAAACTAAGCTGAAGAATGCAAATGAAAAATAATAGATATTTACCTATTTATATGCATATATATGTATATAAATATGGGTGTACTCATGTTCACATGTTTATATGTATATAATATTGTTTTAAGTAGTATCTCAGGGAAGTTTTAATTTTAATTTTTTTTTTTTTTTTTTTACTATATATTGCTTTATGAATCAAGTTGGGAGAGAAAAATCAGAACAAAGGGGAAAAACCATGGGAAAGATTAAAAAAAAAAAACAGAAAAAAAAGAAGCGAATATAGTAGGTATTGATTTACATTTAGTCTCCTTAGATTTCTTTTTAGGTGTAGATCATATTTTCTGTCAAAAGATTATTGGCGAGACTTCCGGTTAAGATGGCGGAGAGGAGGCTCACAGTTGCATAAGCTCCGCGCTTTCTCTCACTATCCACTTCATTACAAGCCTCTGAATTAATGCTTGACTGAAAAAAACCCACAAATAGTTACCAAGAGAAGCCATCCTTGAGATCCGCCAAGAAAGGTCTGTCTTTACTGGAGGGCTGGGGCGGTTTTAGATCGGGCGCAGGCGGCGGGCAGCGGCAGTGAGGGCACAGGAGCAGACTGGAGAGGGGGTGGGGAGTGATCGCAGCTGTCTCTGCGGGGAGAGCTTCGCTACAGGTTTGGAACCTGCAGCAAGTCAGCAGCCCAGCAGAGAAGCTAAAAACACCTGGGCTGAAGAATACAACCCCAAACAGCTGGAGTCTCTCAGGACCTGGCCGCCCCCCCTTCCCCCCCTCAGTGACTCAGCACGCTTTGGGATCTCAGAGCGCAGGCGCAACACAGTCCTGCTAGTGCCTCACTGCTGCCACCTGCAGTCTGTAGAGGAAGCTCGGTAACACACCCAGCCCCTCCCCCAAAGAAAGACTCCAGTTTTTTCTGTTTTTCTTGGGTAGTTTGTCTCTGATTAATAGACAGAATGAGCAAGAAGCTGAAGAGGACTTTAACCCTTGACAGCTTCTACACAGATAGAGAGCAGACTCTAAATCCTGAGGAGACTAAAAACAGGCAGTCCCCAGGTGAATCCCCAAAGGAGGAGATCGTCTGTTCCTCAGCACAGATGAACCTCATAGAAGTGATTAAAAAGGCTCTCACAAGGGAGCTAGAAGAAAAATGGGAAAAGAGCCTGGAGAAGTCAGTTAAAGAGAGAGTGGATAAAGAAGTAAAATCCTTGAAAAATAGGATTAGTGAACTGGAAACAGAAAACAGCTCTCTAAAAAACAAAATTGGCGAAATGGAAAAAAATTCCACAGAACAAAAGAACTCAATTGGACAATTAGAGAAAGATTTTTAAAAAGTGAGTGAAGAGAATACTTCACTGAAAATCAGAATTGAACAAGTGGAATTGAATGACTCGAGGAGACAAGAAGAATCAGTCAAGCAAATCCAAAAAAATCAAACAATGGAGAAAAATGTGAAATACCTTCTGGGGAAGACAACAGACCTGGAAAACAGATCCAGGAGAGACAATCTGAGAATCATTGGACTCCCAGAAAAACATGATGAAAAAAAGAGCCTGGACACTGTCTTCCAGGAAATTATCAAAGAGAACTGCCCAGAAGTCATAGGAACAGAGGAAAAAATAAACATTGAAAGGATTCATCGATCACCCACTGAAAGGGATCCTAAAATCAAAACACCAAGGAATATAGTGGCCAAATGCCAGAACCCTCAGATGAAAGAAAAAATATTGCAAGCGGCTAGAAAAACCCAATTCAAGTATCAAGGAGCCACAATAAGGATCACCCAGGATCTGGCAGCATCCACATTAAAAGATCGAAGGGCCTGGAATATGATATTCCGAAAGGCTAAGGAACTTGGTATGCAACCAAAAATAACTTACCCAGCGAGAATGAGCATCTTTTTCCAGGGAAGAAGATGGACATTCAACGAAGTAAGCGAATTTCATCTATTTCTGATGAAAAAACCAGAACTTAACAAAAAGTTTGATCTACAAATATAGAACTCAAGAGAAATCTAAAAAGGTAAAGATTAATCTTGGGAACTATATTTTGACTATATAGATGTATAAAGAATACATGTATACCTTGTTCTAGAAATTGATGTGGAAAGGACATTGTACCAGAAAAAGGGTAAAGTGGGGGTAGTACATCTCATGAAGAGGCATAGGAAACCTATTATATCTGAGAGAAAGAATGGAGGGGGATGAATATAGTGGGTATCTTACTGCCTTCAGAATTGGCTTTAAGTGAAAAATCTTAAGACATATTCAATCTATGGTGAAACTTCTCCCATCTCATTGAAAAGTGAGAAGGGAAAAGTGAAAAGGGAAGGAATAAGCTAAGCGGAAGGGAATACGGGAACTGGGAGGGAAAGGGGTAAGATAGGGGGAGGAACTCTAAGGCGGGGGGAGGGACACTAAAAAGGGAGGGCTGTGAGAAGCAAGGGGTGCTCACAAGCTTAATACTTGGAAGGGGGGGAAAGGGGAAAGAAGGGAGGAAAGCATAAACCGGGGTTAACAAGATGGCAAGTAATACAGAATTGGTCATTCTAACCATAAACGTGAACGGGGTAAACTCCCCCATAAAGAGGAAGCGGTTAGCAGAATGGATTAAAAGCCAGAATCCTACAATATGTTGTTTACAGGAAACACACCTGAAGCGGGGAGATACATGCAGGTTAAAGGTAAAAGGTTGGAGCAAAATCGACTATGCTTCAGGTGAAGTCAAAAAAGCAGGGGTAGCCATCCTGATCTCAGATCAAGCTAAAGCAAAAATTGACCTAATTAAAAGAGATAAGGAAGGACACTATATCTTGCTAAAGGGTAGCATGGATAATGAAGCACTATCTATATTAAACATATATGCACCAAGTGGGGTAGCATCTAAATTCTTAAAAGAGAAACTAAGAGAGCTGCAAGAAGAAATAGACAGTAAAACTATAATAGTGGGAGATCTTAACCTTGCACTCTCAGAATTAGATAAATCAAACCACAAAATAAATAAGAAAGAAGTCAAAGAGGTAAATAGAATACTAGAAAAGTTAGATATGATAGATCTCTGGAGAAAATGTAATGGAGACAGAAAGGAATACACTTTCTTTTCAGCAGTTCATGGAACCTATACAAAAATTGACCATATATTAGGACATAAAAACCTCAAACTCAAATGCAGTAAGGCAGAAATAATAAATGCATCCTTTTCAGACCACGATGCAATGAAAATTACATTCAACAAAAAAGCAGGGGGAAGCAGACCAAAAAATAATTGGAAACTAAATAATCTCATACTAAAGAATGATTGGGTGAAACAGCAAATCATAGACATAATTAATAACTTCACCCAAGAAAACGATAATAATGAGACATCATACCAAAATGTATGGGATGCAGCCAAAGCGGTAATAAGGGGAAATTTCATATATCTAGAGGCCTATTTGTATAAAATAGAGAAAGAGAAGGTCAATGAATTGGGTTTGCAATTAAAAATGCTAGAAAAGGAACAAATTAAAAACCCCCAGTCAAACACTAAACTTGAAATTCTAAAAGTAAAAGGTGAGATCAATAAAATTGAAAGTAAAAAAACTATTGAATTGATTAATAAAACTAAGAGTTGGTTCTATGAAAAAACCAACAAAATAGACAAACCCTTAGTAAATCTGATTAAAAAAAGGAAAGAGGAAAATCAAATTGTTAGTCTTAAAAATGAAAAGGGAGAACTCACCACTAACGAAGAGGAAATTAGAGCAATAATTAGAAGTTACTTTGCCCAACTTTATGCCAATAAATTCGACAACTCAAATGAAATAGAAAAATACCTCCAAAAATACAGCTTGCCCAAACTAACAGAGGAAGAAGTAAATATCCTAAACAGTCCCATCTCAGAAAAAGAAATAGAACAAACTATCAATCAACTCCCTAAGAAAAAATCCCCAGGACCAGATGGATTTACATGTGAATTCTACCAAACATTTAAAGAACAATTAACTCCAATGTTATATAAACTATTTGAAAAAATAGGGATTGAAGGAGTCCTACCAAACTCCTTTTATGACACAGATATGGTACTGATACCTAAACCAGGTAGGCTGAAAACAGAGAAAGAAAATTATAGACCAATCTCCCTAATGAATATTGATGCTAAAATCTTAAATAAAATATTAGCAAAAAGATTACAGAAAATTGTCACCAGGATAATACACTATGACCAAGTAGGATTTATACCAGGAATGCAGGGCTGGTTCAATATTAGGAAAACTATTAGCATAATTGACTATATCAATAACCAAACAAACAAAAACCACAAGATCATCTCAATAGATGCAGAAAAAGCATTTGATAAAATCCAACATCCATTCCTAATAAAAACACTTGAGAGCATAGGAATAAATGGACTTTTCCTTAAAATAGTCAGGAGCATATATTTAAAACCATCAGTAAGCATCATATGCAATGGGGAAAAACTGGAACCTTTCCCAGTAAGATCTGGAGTGAAGCAAGGTTGCCCACTATCACCATTATTATTTAATATTGTATTAGAAACACTAGCCTCGGCAATAAGAGTCGAGAAAGATATAAAAGGAATTAGAGTAGGCAATGAGGAAACCAAACTATCACTCTTTGCAGATGATATGATGGTATACCTAGAGAACCCCAGAGATTCTACCAAAAAGCTATTGGAAATAATTCATAATTTTAGCAAAGTAGCTGGCTACAAAATAAATCCCCATAAATCCTCAGCATTTTTATACATCACCAACAAAACCCAACAGCAAGAGATACAAAGAGAAATTCCATTCAGAATAACTGCTGATACCATAAAATATTTGGGAATCTATCTACCAAAGGAAAGTCAGGAATTATATGAGCAAAATTATAAAAAAGTCTCCACACAAATAAAGTCAGACTTAAATAATTGGAAAAATATTAAGTGCTCTTGGATCGGCCGAGCGAACATAATAAAGATGACAATACTCCCTAAACTAATCTATTTATTTAGTGCTATACCAATCAGACTTCCAAGAAAATATTTTATTGATCTAGAAAAAATAACAACAAAATTCATATGGAACAATAAAAAGTCGAGAATCTCAAGGGAATTAATGAAAAAAAAAATCAAATGAAGGTGGCCTAGCTGTACCTGATCTAAAATTATATTATAAAGCAGCAGTCACCAAAACCATTTGGTATTGGCTAAGAAATAGATTAGTGGATCAGTGGAAAAGGCTAGGCTCACAAGACAGAATAGTCAATTATAGCAATCTAGTGTTTGACAAACCCAAAGCCCCTAACGTCTGGGAAAAGAATTCATTATTTGATAAAAACTGCTGGGATAATTGGAAATTAGTATGGCAGAAATTAGGCATGGACCCACACTTAACACCATATACCACGATAAGATCAAAATGGGTCTATGACCTAGGCATAAAGAACGAGACTATAAATAAATTAGAGGAGCATAGAATAGTTTATCTCTCAGACTTGTGGAGGAGAAAGAAATTTGTGACCAAAGATGAACTAGAGACCATTACTGATCACAGAATAGAAAATTTCGATTACATCAAATTAAAAAGCTTTTGTACAAATAAAACTAATGCAAACAAGATTAGAAGGGAAGCAACAAACTGGGAAAACATTTTCACAGTTAAAGGTTCTGATAAAGGCCTCATTTCCAAAATATATAGAGAACTGACTCAAATTTATAAGAAATCAAGCCATTCTCCAATTGATAAATGGTCAAAGGATATGAACAGACAATTTTCAGAGGTTGAGATTGAAACTATTACCACTCATATGAAAGAGTGTTCCAAATCATTATTGATCAGAGAAATGCAAATTAAGACAACTCTGAGATACCACTACACACCTGTCAGATTGGCTAAGATGACAGGAAAAAATAATGATGAATGTTGGAGGGTATGCGGGAAAACTGGGACACTAATGCATTGTTGGTGGAGTTGTGAACAAATCCAACCATTCTGGAGAGCAATCTGGAATTATGCCCAAAAATTATCAAATTGTGCATACCCTTTGATCCAGCAGTGTTTCTATTGGGCTTATATCCCAAAGAAATACTAAAGAAGGGAAAGGGACCTGTATGTGCCAAAATGTTTGTAGCAGCCCTGTTTGTAGTGGCTAGAAACTGGAAAATGAATGGATGCCCATCAATTGGAGAATGGCTGGGTAAATTGTGGTATATGAATGTTATGGAATATTATTGTTCTGTAAGAAATGACCAGCAGGATGAATATAGAGAGGACTGGCGAGACTTACATGAACTGATGCTAAGTGAAATGAGCAGAACCAGGAGATCATTATACACTTCGACAACGATATTGTATGAGGACATATTTTGATGGAAGTGGATTTCTTTGACAAAGAGACCTGAGTTTCAATTGATAAATGACGGACAAAAGCAGCTACACCCAAAGAAAGAACACTGGGAAACGAATGTAAATTATCTGCATTTTTGTTTTTCTTCCCGGATTATTTATACCTTCTGAATCCAATTCTCCCTACGCAACAAGAGAACTGTTCGGTTCTGCAAACATATATTGTATCTAGGATATACTGCAACATATCCAACATATAAAGGACTGCTTGCCATCTAGGGGAGGGGGTGGAGGGAGGGAGGGGGAAAAAAATCGGAACAGAAATGAGTGTCAATATAATGTAATTATTAAATAAAAAATTTAAAAAAAAATAAAAAAAAAAGATTATTGGCATTGCTTTGAATTACTGAACTACTGAGAAGAACAAAGTCTTTAATAGCTGATCATCTCACAGTCTTACTATTATTGAATACAATGTATTCCTAGTTCTGCTTCTTTTGCTTAGGATCAGTTCATGCAAAGGCCTTTTCAGGCCTTTCTATATAACCAGCTTGTTCATCATTTTTTTATAGAACAATAATATTCCATTACCTTCATGTACCACAGCTTATTCAGTCATTCCCCAATTAATGGGCACCCATTGCTTTTCCAATTCTTTAATACCATGAAAAAGCTGCTACAAACATTAATGTTTGATCATTTGATCATAAAATCCTCCCTTCACCAAAGATATAATAGGTAAATTATCCCTTGTTTTCCTAATTTGTCTATGACATCATGATTTTTGTCCAAATCATGTATTCATTTTGACTTTATTTTTTATGAAGTCTGAGGTGTAGGTCTATGCTGAGTTTCTGATGTTATTTTGCAATTTGCCAAACAATTTTTGCCAAATAGTGAGTTCTTATTCCAGAAGCTGGAGTTTGGCAGTTTATCAAATACTAGATTGCCATAGGCCTTGATTATTTTGATTATTGTGTTGTGTGTATCTAATCGATTCCACTGATCCATCATTTTATAGTACCAAATAGTTTTGTTTACTACTGCTTTATAATACAGTTTTAGGTTTGGTACAGCTAAGCCACCATCCTTTGCATTTTTTCACATTAATTCCCTTGATATCCATGCCTTTTGTTCTTCCAAATGAATTGTGTTATTATTTTTTCTATTTCTGTAGAGTTTTGACAATTCCATTGGTATGGCAATGAACAAATAGACCAATTAAGACAGAATTGTCATTTTATTATATCATTTCAGTCTAGCTATGAACAACTGATA
Organism: Antechinus flavipes; assembly: GCF_016432865.1. NCBI lineage: Eukaryota > Metazoa > Chordata > Mammalia > Dasyuromorphia > Dasyuridae > Antechinus > Antechinus flavipes. The sequence goes on along the minus strand of NC_067398.1, from coordinate 522,706,883 downwards.
TTTTTTTCCAATTATTTTGATTGCATTTTATTTATTTGAGAAGTGTTTTGTAACTGTGTTCATATAGTTCTTGGGTTTGCTTGGCAGGCAGGTACAAAATAAAGTATTTTATCTACAGTAATTTTAAATGGCATTTTTCTTTCTATTTCTTGCTGATGGCATTTGTCAGCAATATATAGACATGCTGATGATTGGTGTATATTTATTTTATATCGTGCAACTTTGCTAAAATTGTGAATTGTTTCCAGGAAGTTTTTCTATGAATATATATGTGTATACATACATATATATATATATCACATATAAATTTTATATATATACTCTTAAATATATTATCATGCCATCTGCCAAGAATGATAGTTTTATTTTCTTATTCTCTATTCTAATTCCTTTAATTTCTTTTTATTTTTTTATAGCTAAAATCAACATTTCTAATACAATGTTGAATAGTAGTGGTGATAATGGGAATCTTTGTTTTACTCGTGATCTTTTTGGGAATGCATCCAGTTTCTTTCTATTAAAAGTAATGTTTGCTAGAGGTTGTAAATATATACTGCTTATTATTTTTAAGGAAAGCTCCCTTTATCCTTAAGCTCTCTCATGGTTTTTAATAAGAATGGATGCTATATTTGGTTAAAAGCTTTTTTTTTTTTTTTTTTTTTTGCATCTATTGAGATTATCAAGTGATTTTTGTAGTTTTGTTATTGATGGGATTGATTTGGGTAATGGTTTTTCTGATTTCTGATCTGGTTTTCTGATTTCAAACCAGTCCTGAATTCCTGGTATAAATCCTCCTTGGTCATAGTATATTATCCTGAAGATAAATTGCTGTAATCTCTTTACTATCATTGCATTTAAAATTGTCACATCAATATTCATTAGGGAAACTTGTGATTTTCTTTCTTTATTTTGGCTCTTGCTGGTTTAGGTATTATTGCTACATTTGTGTCATAGAAAGTATTCCTTCTTTACCTTTTTTTCAAGTAATTTTTATAGTACTGGAATTAATTGTTCTTTAAATGTTTGTTAAAATTCTGTTGTGAATCTCTCTGGCCCTGGAGATTTTTTCTTATGGAGTCCATTAATGACTTGTTAAATTTCTTGTTCTATAATGGGACTATTTAAGTAATTTATTTCCTATTCTGTGAATTTGGGCAATTAATATTTTAATAAATATTCATCTATTTCATATAGATAGCCAGACATGCTTCTATAGAATTGGACAAAATAGCTCTTACTTATTGTTTTAATTTTTTTTCCATTGGTGGTGGTAATTTTACCCATTTCATTTTTAATATTGGTAATTTTTTTCTTTCTTTTTTGTCATCAAATTGAACAATGGTTTATCTATTTTGCTAGTTTTTTCATAAAACAAACTCTTTGTTTTGTTCATTAGTTCAATAGTTGTTTTTTACTTTTGTAAATTTATTAATCACTCCATTGAGTTTCAAAATTTCTAATTTGGTATTTAATTGGAAATTTTTTATTTGTTATTTTTCTAGTTTATTTAGTTATATGCCTCTTTCTCTGTTTTATTTATATAGCTATTTATGATATAAAATTTCCCCTAAGAAGTGCTTTGGTAGCATTCCATAGATTTTGGAATGTTCTTTCATTATTACCATTTTCTTGGATGAAATTATGGATTTTTTTTCCTGGGAAAAAAAAATCCATAATTTCATCCAAGTTATTCTTTTAACACATTTATTGTTCAGAATCATATTGTTTGATTTCTAATTGAATTTTTGTCTGTCTTTTCCTGGCAATTTTTTTGAATGTAATTATTTACTTCATTGTGCTCTGATAAGGAAAAATGTACTATTTCTGCCTTTTTGCATTTGAATGTGAGGTTTTTATTTCCTAATGCATGGTCAATTTCTGTGTAAGTACCATGTACTGCTGAGAAAATATGTATTTCTTTCTGTCCCCATTCAATTTAGGTTTTCAAGGATTCTATTAACGTTCCTAGTTTATTCTACTGTTTAACTAGGTGATTTCTTCATTTTTTCCTTTCATTTTCAAACTGCTGATTCTCTCATGTGTATCTGATTTCTTTTCTCATATTTTCTTCTATCTCTCTTTTTTGTTTTTTGAATTCTTATGTGAGGATTTCCAAGAAACTTTTTTTGGGTTTGAAATGATTTATCTCACTCTTCTTCTGTGTACATTGTGTCCTCATCTGTGTTTGTGTTTGTGGCTGTCCTGTGATCATAGTAGCTTTCTATGATTAAGGTTCTTTGCTGTTTCTTGATCATCTTCCCCCTTTTCTTTTGGTATTTCCTAATTTTACTTTTAAGATGTAGTTCTGCTCCTGGGTAAAGATGGTGCTGTCCCAAGCTTTCAGTACAGCTCTAAATCTTGGCTAAATCTGAGTACAGGAGCCACTTGTGTTTGTACTGGGTAATATCTTTGCTTGCTCTGTTCAGGAAACAGCCTATTTTCCCAGAGTTTTCCTTTTGACCTGGGACTGGAAGCTGCCCCACTGATTTACTTCTCTACTGAGCCAGAAATTAGAATTTTAGTTGCTCATCTGTTGTGATTAAAGCCCTCATGGGCTTTTCCAGAGTCTACATGAGCGGTGTTGAACACTCTTTTCACCTCAGTGAGACTGAACTTACTTGAAGTTTTTTCAGTCTATTTTGAGTTGGAGAGTAGTTTCACTCCATCAGACTTTTTTCATTGGCTTGGTTTCATATAATTTTCTAGGGAAAATTGAAGAACTTGAGCTGTCTTTACTCTGCCATCTTGGCTCCATACCTGAAGCTTTGTATATAATATTTTAAAATTTAAATGCATGTATATAAACATAGATGCACATATATATTACTTTCAAAATTTGCTATATCAACTTTAACTGTCTATATCAATTAACTTTTAAGAATAGTTTAACTTTTCATTTAATCTTGGGGGTAATTAGATACTATAGTGAATAGAATGTTGGAATTATACAAAAGTGAGTACAAATATGTTTCTAGACACTGAATAAGTATGTGACTTTTAGCAAGTGATGAGTTCTGTTAGCCTCAGTTTTCTTATTTATAAAATGGGAATAATAGCATTTAAGTTGCAGGATTGTTGGGAAGATCACCAGACATTATCAGATTTCTTTGAGAGATATACAAGGAGGTGGGTCACTGAAAAGCACTGTGTCAGTTTTGGACCCCAGACACCAATTCTACATGAAGGCAAGAAAGCATCTTAACAATCTCTGATCAATTAAATCTTTTTTCTTTTTCTTACTTGATTCTGTGTCTCCCTCATTTTTTTTTAATGTTTCTCTCTCTCTCTTTTTTTTTTAACAGACCAATATCCATATCTATTTATTACAAGAATATACATATCTCTATTTGTGGATATACCTGTGTAAAATTAGTATTATGCATTTAATAAACATATAGTAACAGAATAGTATTGAAATATGCACATAAATGCATATACACACATATATCTATGTGTACATAGAATTATGAGAAAGAGAGATAATCCTTCTTGACATACAACAGTAACCAAGGGAAGTTTTTTATTTAAATTGAATATTTATCTCAATGCAAGTATAGGGCACTTAGAGAAAGCTAGGCTACTTAATGTCACTATTTAATGACAATCTCTATTCCAGGAAACATATTGAATTTGTACTTATTCTGGGCTGAGTGAGACGACTACTGTTAGCTTCCAAGTTACAAATATCCCTTTTAGATCAATACTTCAAATTGTTATTAGGAAATCAATAATCAGAATGAAGGACTGCTATACATATTTCATAAATAGAACTATTGGAAATAAATCTTAGAATTGCATGGAAACTGAATGAAAGTAATTGTCTAATCAGAGGCTCTTCACATTTTACATCTTTTTTTGTTCTCATAATGGATTATCTCAGTCCCAAACTTCCTACACTTTATTCTCCTAATGGATTATTTCAATCCCAAAGTTTCTACCCTTTTTCCCACTGAACAATGAAGCCAGATTTATTTCTTTTTTGATGATGTTGGTCAGATCTCTCTAAACTTTCTTGAAAAAATTGCAGAATAGATATGGCCATACTCACCTTAAATGTGAAAAAAATAGCTAATTATATGCCTTCCAATATGATAATGGATTATCAGATTACCAACTGTATTTATACTCCAAACCTAATATAGGGTCATCTTTGATTGACTAGCCAATTCACAGAAAAGTATCTTAGAGATCTCTCTCTCTCTCTCTCTCTTTCATTTCTCAAAATGTATGTGAACAATTCTTCAATATTAGCCCTTGAAAAACCTTGTGTTCCAATTCACCCCCTTCTCTCACACCCTCCTCTAGATGGTAAGTAGTCCAATATATGTTGAACATAGTAGAAATATGTTAAATCCAATATATGCATACATATTTTTTCAATATCTTGCCACACAAGGAAAAGCAAATCAAACCAGAAAAAAAGAAGCAAAATAAAATGCAAGCAAACAACAACAAAAAGAGTGAAAATGAGTGAAACACTCAATTCCCACAGTCCTCTCTCTAGTTGTAAATGGCTCTCTTCATCACTAAAAATTTGAAACTTATTTAAATCATCTCATTGTGAAGAGAATCGTATTTGTCAGAATTGATCATTGTATAATCTTGTTGTTGCTGTGTATAATGATCTACTAGTTCTGACCATTTGGCTTAGCCTCAATCCGTGTAAATCTCTGCAGATAGCTCTGAAAACAGCCTGCTGGTAATTTCTTACAGAACAATAATATTCCTTAACATTCATATACCATAACTTATTCAGACATTCTTCAATTCATGGGCATCAATTCAGTTTCCAGTTTCTTGCCACTACAAAAAGAGCTGCCATAAACATTTTTTCCATATATGGGTCTCTTTCCTCCTTTATCATCTCTTTGGGAATAAGCCCAGTAGTAACACTGCTGGATTAAAGGGCATGTATGGTTAGATAGCTTTTTGATCACAGTTCCTAACAGCTTTCCAGAATGTTTGGATCCATTTACAATTTCACAAACAATGTCTTGGGTCCCAGTTTTCCCACTTCCCCTCCAACATTCGTCATTATCTTTCCCTGTCATCTTAGCCAATCTCAGAGTTTTTAGTGGTATCTCAGAGTTGTGTTAATTTGCATTTTCCTGAGCAATAGTGATTTAGAGCACCTTTTATTATGACTAGAGATAGTTTCAATTTCTATATCTGAAAATTGTCTGTTTATATCCTTTGACCATTTGTCAATTGGTGAATGACTTGAATTCTTATAAATTTGATAATTTAGAAATTTAGAAATTTCCTTTATCAGGAAATAGAAAAAAAAATGTTTTCCCAATTTATTGCTTCCTTTCTAATCTTGTCTGCATTTTTGTACAATTTTTTTGTTTGTACAAAACCTTTTTAACTTAATATAATGAGAATTATCTATTTTGTGATCAATAATGATTTCCAGTGTTTCTTTGGTCACAAATTCATTTCTCCTCCACAGATATGAGAAGTAAACTATCATATGTTCTTCTTCTAAATTGTTTATAATATCATTCTTTATGAATAGATCATGAACCCATTTCATCCTTGTCTTGGTATACAGTATATTGGTATATTATATCTCAAGAGAATCAGAAAATTAGAGAATTAAAAGAAAAAACAATCAACTCAAAACCATGAATAAAAATGATTAAGCCAACATACTGGAATGTTGGCTTGGAATAAACATAAACTGCATATTTAAAAGCAATTTAATTTATCTTGCAATATAAAACCCTTTCTAACAGAAATACAAAGACCATTTCTATAATGGTCCTGGCTTTTAGTTGTAAAATCTCAATTATCAGAGCTAACGGGCCCTCATGAAACAAGGAAGTGGAAAGAGTTGACAGTTTGATGCCGATATCTCCAACAGATTAGTAAAGACACAAATTAATTTTAGCCAATTATCATGCAGATAGTGTTAATTGATGAAAATGGTATATATTATATATGAAATTGCTAGCAACCCAATACTTTATTTTTTAAATTGAACATTATTTTGATATTGTTCATTGATAATGATAATAGGGTTTTTAAATGTTTATAAAATATGAATGAGTAATATTATAAATTTTTATTTTAAAAAGTACTCCTGGTAGCAATATTCTGCATTTGCATTAAAGTAAAGGTATTTTCATTTGGAAGTCAGAGGTTTTTTTTTTTTTTTTTTTTTTCCCTTGATTAGTTATCTGGAACTCAACTGCGTCCTTGGTGGATGAAAAGTGAAAAGAAATGCCTCTCTGGCAGGACTCTGTTACTTTGTTCAGATTTTGATTCAGATCACCCTCCTGGGGAGCAATATTAGGTTTGAGAGGACCATTAACAGAACAAAGCTTACATCCACAATGAAAAGGAGACCATCTTCACAGTTTCAAGGCAAGAAAGCATGTTTTTGATTTCTCACAGACCAGGAGAATAGTAAACGCAACTGTTATTAGATCAAACCACATTTAAAGAACTGAAAACTTAGAAGTCCCTAACAGTATATTTGAAAACAGATACGCAAAACTCCTGAAGCTTGGAACATTGCACTCTCCACCTTTAAAGTAGATCCTTACTTTATAAAGCATTAAAAATCAAATAACAAACTAGAAAAATAAGCCAACAACAGAAAAAAAAATTCTGACCCTCAAAAATATGTAGAGCTAAATCATTTTATAAAAATAAGAACCATTTCCCAATTATTAAATGATCTAAAGATATGAACTGTTTTCAGATGAAGTAATTAATTCTAACTATAGTCATGTAGGAAAAAAATAATGTTATAACTAATTTCTGATTGGGTAAATGCAAATTAAAACAATTTTGAAGTACAACTACATTTAGATTGGATAATAGGAAAGAAAATTTTTTTTAAAAAATGAGACATTAATGCTCTGTTTGTAGAGTTCTGAACCAATTCAACCAGTCTGTAAGGTAATTTGGAAGTATGTCCAAAATGCTATAAAATTTGATGGCAAAGAATTTGAAGTTAAGGGAATGCCAATCATTTGGGGAATGGTTGAAAAAAATTGTGTTATATGATTGTGGTATAACAAATGATTAGCAAGATACTTTCAAGAATAAGTGGAAATACTTCCATGAGCTAATGCAAAGTGAAATGTATCATGAACAAAGTAATAGCAGCATTATTTTTTTAATGTTTTATTCTTTTTTCTGATTATACATGTATATTAACTTTTCAAGTAAATTTTTATTTTTTAATTTTATTTAATTCTATATTTATTCATTTTAGTAAATAAAATTTTAAATAAAAATTTCTTTATGAATCATGTTGAGAGGGAAAATCAGAACAATAGGGAAAAACCACAAGAGAAAAAATAAGTGAACATAGCACATATTGATTTACATCCAATCTCCATAGTTCTTTTTCTGGATCCAGATGGCATTTTCTGTCCATAGTTTATTGAAATTGCTTTGGATCCCTGAAGCATGAGAAAATCCAATTTTTTTTATAGTTGATCATTGCATAATCTTGCTGTTACTATGTACAATATATTTCTGGTTCTTCTTGTTTTGCTCAGTTTCAGTTCATATAAATTTTTTCAGGCCTTTCTAAAATCGTCTTTTTTTCATTTTTTTATACAACAATGATATTCCATTACCTTCACATAGCCATTTCTATATTGATGGGCAATTATTCATTTTCCAATTCTTTACTACTACAAAAAGATCTGTTATAAACATTTTTGCACATGAGAGTCCTTTTTCCTTCTTTATGATTTCTTTGGGATACAGATATAGCAGTGGTATTACTGGTTCATAGAGAATGCACAATTTTATAGTCCATTGGGCATAGATGCAAAGTGCTCTCCAGAATGGTGGATCATTTTCCAGTTCCACCAATAATGCATTAATGTCCCAGATTTCCCACATCCCCCTCCAATATTTATCATTATCTTTTTTCTGTCATCTTAGCCAATCTGAGATGTGTAAGGTGTCACCTCAGATTAGTATTTCTCTATTCAGTACATTTAGAACACTTTTTTGATATGACATTAGAGAGCTGCAATTTTATTATGTGAAAATTATTGGTTCATATCCTTTGACCAATTATCACTTTGAGGAATGACTTGTATTCTTATAAATTATATATTTTAGATATGAGATGTATATTTTAGAAATGAGATGTTTATCAGAAACATTGACTACAAATTTTTTCCCCAGCTTTGTACCTCCCTTTTAATATTGTTTGTGTGTGTTTTGTTTGTTTGTTTGTTTGTTTGTTTTTGTTTTTTTTTGTGTGTGTGTGTGCAAAATCTTTTTTTTTTTAAATTAAGGTAGTCAGGGTTGTCCATTTTGCCTTTTACAATTTTTTTTTAGTTCTTTGATCATAAATTCCTCCCTTTTCCAAAAATCTGACATTATCCCTTGCTCTCCTAATTTATTTTTATGGTATCATTCTTTATGCCTGGTTAAGTCTGATATTGCTAGGTCACCATCCTTAGAATTTTTTCATTGATTATCAATATTCTTGACATTTTTTCTTCTAGATGAATTTTGCTATTATTTTTTCTAGCTCTATGAAATTATTTATGGTAGTTTAATTGGCATGGCACTGAATAGACCAATTTAAGTGGAATTATCATTTTTATTATATTAGCTCAGCCTACCCATGGGCAGTTGGTATTTTCTCAATTATTTATATAGCAATTTATTTGTATAAAACATGCTTTGTAACTGTCCTCACATAGTTCTTGAGTTTGTCTTGGCAGGTGGACTATCAAATATTTTATATTTTCTGCAGTTATTTTAAATTGAATTTCTCTTTTTATCTCTTGCTGATGAGTTTTGTCAAGTAGTATTTGGAAATGCTGATGATTGATGTGGGTTTATTTTATATCCTGCAACTTTTCTAAAGCTGTTCATTATTTCAAGTTGGTTTTTGGATAACTTTTTTAGGATTCTGTAAGTTTATCATCATATCATCCACAAAGGGTAAAAAAAAAAAATATCTCTTTATTGTGTATTCTAATTCCTTTAATTTGAACAACATTTCTAGTACAGTACTGAATAATAGTGGTGATAATGGACATCCATTTTTCACCTTGATTTTGTAGGGAATGTGTCCAACTTTTCTTCATTACAAATAATGCTTGCTGTTGGTTTTAAGATGGTACCATTTATTATTTTAAGGAAAATTCCCTTCATTCTTTTGCTTTCTAATGTTTTTAATAGGAATCGATGCTGTATTTTATCAAAAGCTTTTTTTTGCATCTACTGAGATTATCACATGGTATCTGTGGGTTTTGTTATTACTATAGTTGATTATGGTAATAATTTTCCTGATATTGAAGAAGCCCTCCATTTCTGGTATAAATTTTGCTTGGTCATAGTGTATTATCCTGTAGAAAAGTTGCATACCAGCAGCATTGTAAGATAATCAGCTGTGAATGACATAAGTATTCTTAGTAATACAATGATCCAAGATAGCTTTGAAGGAGTTATGATGAAAACTACTACCCATACTCAGAGAAAGAACTGATGTTGTCTGAATGCAAATTGAAACAAACTTTTGTTCAACTTTATTTTTCCTGAGGTTCTGTTCTGTGGAGTTTTTTTTTTTTCATTTGTTTGTTTTGTTTTGTTTTTCTTTTATAATGAGATGATCCAGGCCAGTTCCAATGATCTTGTAATGAAGAAAACAATCTGCACCCAGCAAGAGAACTATGGGAATTGAGTGTGGTTCACAACATAGCATTTTCACTCTTTTTGTCATTGTTAGCATTTTATTTTTTTCTCACTTTTTTCTTGTTGATTTCATTTTTCTTATGTAGCAAGTAATTGTATAAATACATATGCATATATTGTATTTAACTTATATTTTTGCCATGTTTAACATATGTTGGATTACTTGTCATCTAGGGGAGGGGATGGAGGAAGGAGGGAAACTTAAACACAAAGTTTTGCAAAGGTTAGTGTTAAAATTTATCTATGAATATGTTTTGAAAATTAAAAAGCCTTAACAATATTAAAACATATTTCTTTACATGAACAATTACAGATTGGTAAATTAAGGAAATTCTCTAGTTTAATAAACAAGAAATAGCTCAATAAAGTAATTGAAAAATTATCTCATGAAATCCTTTTCATCAAGATGGAGAAAAGTAAGATTAAAGATAAAAATTAGAAATATTGAGAACTGGCAAAATTTCCAATCATAAAGGATAAGAAGTATGTTATCTATGTCACTCATAAGAAAAAAAATAGTTAAGGAATCTGAGATTGATGTAATTTTATTTAATATATTAAAAATGGATAAAATTATATAAAATATTTATAACTTCAGAGAACACAGAGCTTACAGGGATATTAGATACTTTAAACAGCATTAAGGTCCAAGAATATTCTGTTGGATACAAATTAAATAAGACAATTTATAAGATACTCCTTAAATAAGATAAAATTTGGTATAGATAAATGAAACATTCCATTTTCAGTTTCAAATAACTGCACAAATACAGGCTTGTGGTGGAATGTTGGACAACAAATCTTGAAGACAAGATCTAGGAATTATTATCGGCTGCAAGTTCAAAACAACTCAACAATGTGACAAAACAATGGAAAATACAAGTGAACAAAATTAAAAGAAACTGGAAAAAAAACAATAACTCTGGAGAACAGTGAAACACCTCCTACCTTTTTCAACAAAGAGGAGAATATCTGGGAATGTAATAGTACATTATTAGCAGATCTGTAATGTTTGTAAATGTTCATAGTGGAAATTTAACAATCAGCTTTTGTGAGCTGGTTTAAGCTGGCTATAAAGTACTACCATATTCTTTACCTGTCAGTACAAATATGAAGTATGCATTATGTTCTGGTGATGATATATAATTTTAAAGTTTTATTCATACCTTTTTTTACATAACAGTTTGGCCACCATCGTTGAACAGTTTTTCATAAAAATAAAAAAGGTTTGAGCAAAACTAAAAAGAAAATGACTGTCACATCAGATCTGCAACATCCCTCATTTGTAGCCACTTGTACCCGACCCCGTAAAAGAAGGAAATCACTTTCTTAGCACTTGTTCTTTGGAACCAAGATTGTAGGCATCAGTGTTAAGAAAGAAAATGAAGAATTAGGAGTATATCTAATATCTAACTAGGAGTATAATCAAAGAGGGTGACTAGAATGATATAGATCCTGAAGACTGTTTCAATCCTGGATAAACTTAAATATTTTTATTTTAATCAGTTATATTTGCTATTTTATGTATATATGGGATTACTTAAGCATAAGTATATACAGCCCCTGACATTCAGCTTTTCCTGAAATCTCTCCAATTGATTAATTATTTCTGTCCCTCTTCATAAGGATGGACTTTGAAGCAGGCCTTTGCTGGAACTAAGTGTATTAACTGGGATAAATCTCCAATGCCTCTGGGTCTTACTTACCTCATATATATAATTATCTTTAAGGAATCTTTCTAAGTCTAAATGCAATGATTAGAGTATGTGTGGGCTTGTAAGAATGAATTAAAAATTGACTTGGAAAATAAAAGGCTAAGAAGTTGTGCATAAATAAAAAAATGTTGCTAAATAAACATTAAAACCAAATACTGTCAAAAAAAATTAGCATGGAAAAGCATGGCTTAGCAGGCAAAATACTTTGTTTCCCCAAAACCAAGCATAGAAAGGATATTAAGAAAGCTATTGAAGAGATATCCCATTGTGTCCAGTTATAAAGTGGCATATGCTTGATTTCTTATCTAAACATGTATCTCAATACTTTTGTTAACTAATGCCACTAGTAAACTTCTATGGACAATTATATGTACAGAAACCTGTGCTATCATTTGAATTATATTCCTGTATTTGTGATTGTATTAACTGAATTTCGGAGCTGGAAGGAGCCTCAGCTACAAACTATTTCATAATATAAGTGACAGAATATCTTCTACAACATACAAAAAACATGGTCATTCAATCTCTACTGAAGAGGAACCCACTTTTCCCTAAAATAGTAAATTTAACTCAGCTCTAATTAATAGAAAGTTTTTTGTTTGTTTGTTTGTTTGTTTGTTTGCTTTCCCCCCCCTTAACCATGCCTGAATCTATGCCTTTGAAGTGTCCACATATTATTCTTTCTGGGTTTAAATTAGTTTGTGAATTCTGGAAGATAATGTCTTCTATAAATATATATTAGTATATTATATATATATATTTTCTCTTCACATATATTTCTTCCTCTATGAATATATATGTATGCATGTGTGTAGTCTGAAATTAGCTAGAAATAGAAATATTAATAGAACAGACTTAAATATAAATGCCTTTTAAAAATGAACAGTATATTTCAAGGGGCAGAACATAAGCTCTGAGTCTAGATGACTTGATTTCAAATTTCCTCATTGGGACTTATATTGTTGTGACCTTGAGTAAATCAGTAAAATTCCTAGGGTTTCAGTTTTCTAAAATATTAAGTGGAGGAATTTCATTAGATGGCCTCAGTGACCTCTTTCAATTTTAGATTGCTACTTTCATAATGCAGTATGATTTAAGAACTATATTTGCTTATTCTCCAATAGAATCTAGAACCGTCTATATTTATTTATCCAGCCATAACACACATATATTTTGTAATAGATAATAGTACTTTTTATTTAAAAATATAGCAAAATTGAATTTATTTTGTATTTTATTAGTTCAGAATCTTTGGTAAGTTAAAAATTAATGGATTTAAAGTTCATCTGTCTAATACACATGTCATATCAAATGATATAATTCTTGAAAAAAATGCATTTAGCAGTGAATGCCACATAATATGTGTTATATTATCTTTCCCCTTACATCCTTCCTCCTTAATGGTAAAATATTTGGCATATTTATCATATAAACACAACAGAATCATTATTATTTTTTAAATTTTATTTTATTTAATGATAACTTTGTATTACAGAATCCATGCCAGGGTAATTTTTTACAACATTATGCCTTGCACTCGCTTATGTTTCGTTTTTTCCCCTCCCTCCCTCCACCCCCCCCAAAATGGCAAGCAGTCCTATATATGTTAAATATGTTGCAGTATATCCTAGATATAATACATATTCGCTGAACCAAACAGTTCTCCTGTTGCACAGGGAGAATTGGATTCAGAAGGTAAAAATAACTCAGGAAGAAAATCAAAAATGCAAATAGTTCACATTCGTTTCCCAGTTTTCCTTCTTTGCGTGTAGCTGTTTCTGTCCATCATTTATCCATTGAAACTCAGTTAGGTCTCTTTGTCATAGAAATCCACTTCCATCAGAATACATCCTCATACAATATCGTTGTCGAAGTGTATAATGATCTCCTGGTTCGGCTCATCTCACTTAGCATCAGTCCATGTAGGTCTCTCCAAGCCTCTCTGTATTCATCCTGTTGGTCATTTCTTACAGAACAATAATATTCCATAACATTCATATACCACAATTTACCCAGCCATTCTCCAATTGATGGGCATCCATTCATTTTCCAGTTTCTAGCCACTACAAACAGGGCTGCTACAAACATTTTGGCACATATAAGTCCCTTTCCTTTTTTTAGTATCTCTTTGGGGTATAAGCCCAATAGAAACACTGCTGGATCAAAGGGTATGCACAGTTTGATAACTTTTTGGGCATAATTCCAGATTGCTCTCCAGAATGGTTGGATTCGTTCACAACTCCACCAACAATGCATCAGTGTCCCCGTTTTCCCGCATTCCCTCCAACATTCATCATTATTTTTTCCTGTCATCTTAGCCAATCTGACAGGTGTGTAGTGATATCTCAGAGTTGTCTTAATTTGCATTTCTCTGATCAGTAGTGATTTGGAACACTCATGTGAGTGCTAATAGTTTCAATTTCATCATCTGAAAATTGTCTGTTCATATCCTTTGACCATTTATCAATTGGAGAATGGCTTGATTTTTTATAAATTTGAGTCAGTTCTCTATATATTTTGGAAATGAGGCCTTTATCAGAACCTTTAATTGTAAAGATGTTTTCCCAGTTTGTTGCTTCCCTACTAATCTTGTTTGCATTCGTTCTGTTTGTACAAAGGCTTTTTAATTTGATGTAATCGAAATTTTCTATTTTGTGATCAGTAATGGTCTCTAGTTCATCTTTGGTCACAAATTTCTTTCTCCTCCACAAGTCTGAGAGATAAACTATCCTATGTTCCTCTAATTTATTTATAATCTCATTCTTTATGCCTAGATCATGGACCCATTTCGATCTTATCTTGGTATATGGTGTTAAGTGTGGGTCCTTGCCTAGTTTCTGCCATACTAATTTCCAGTTATCCCAGCAGTTTTTATCAAATAATGAAATCTTATCCCAAAAGTTAGAATCTTTGGGTTTGTCAAACACTAGATTGCTATAGTTGACTATTCTGTCTTGTGAACCTAACCTTTTCCACTGATCAACTAATCTATTTCTTAGCCAATACCAAATGGTTTTGGTGACTGCTGCTTTATAATATAATTTTAGATCAGGTACAGCTAGGCCACCTTCATTTGATTTTTTTTTTCATTAATTCCCTTGAGATTCTTGACTTTTTATTGTTCCATATGAACTTTGTTGTTATTTTTTCTAAATCATTAAAATATTTTCTTGGAAGTCTGATTGGCATAGCACTAAATAAATAAATTAGTTTAGGGAGTATTGTCATTTTTATTATATTTGCTCAGCCTATCCAAGAGCACTTAATATTTTTTCCAATTATTTAAGTCTGACTTTATTTGTGTGGAAATAAATTTTTTTGTAATTTTGCTCAAATAATTCCTGACTTTCCTTTGGTAGATAGATTCCCAAATATTTTATGCTATCAACAGTTATTTTGAATGGAATTTCTCTTTGTGTCACTTGCTTTTGGATTTTGTTGGTGGTGTATAAAAATGCTGTGGATTTATGGGATTTATTTTGTATCCTGTTACTTTGCTAAAATTATGAATTATTTCTAATAGCTTTTTAGTAGAATCTCTGGGGTTCTCTAGGTATACCATCATATCATCTGCAAAGAGTGATAGTTTGGTTTCCTCATTGCCTACTCTAATTCCTTTAATCTCTTTCTCGACTCTTATTGCAGAGGCTAGTGTTTCTAATACAATATTGAATAATAATGGTGATAGTGGGCAACCTTGCTTCACTCCAGATCTTACTGGGAAAGGTTCCAGTTTTTCCCCATTGCATATGATGCTTACTGAAGGTTTTAAATATATGCTCCTGACTATTTTAAGGAAAAGTCCTTTTATTCCTATGCTCTCAAGTGTTTTTGTTAGGAATGGCTATTGGATTTTATCAAATGCTTTTTCTGCATCTATTGAGATGATCATATGGTTTTTGTTTGGTTGGTTATTGATATAGTCAATTATGCTACTAGTTTTCCTAATATTGAACCAGCCCTGCATTCCTGGTATAAATCCTACTTGGTCATAGTGTATTATCCTGGGGATGATTTTGGGTAATCTTTTTGCTAATATTTTATTTAAGATTTTAGCATCAATATTCATTAGGGAGATTGGTCTATAATTTTCTTTCTCTGTTTTCAGCCTATCTGGTTTAGGTATCAGTACCATGTCTGTGTCATAAAAGGAGTTTGGTAGGACTCCTTCAATCCCTACTTTTTCACATAGTTTATTTAGCATTGGAGTTAATTGATCTTTAAATGTTTGATAGAATTCAGATGTAAATCCATCTGGTCCTGGGGATTTTTTCTTAGGGAGTTGATTGATAGTTTGTTCTATTTCTTTTTCTGAGATGGGACTGTTTAGGATATTTACTTCTTCCTCTGTTAGTTTAGGCAAGCTATATTTTTGGAGGTATTCTTCTATTTCATTTAAGTTGTCGAATTTATTGGCGTAAAGTTGGGCAAAGTAATTCCTAATTATTGCTCTAATTTCCTCTTCGTTAGTGGTGAGTTCTCCCTTTTCATTTTTAAGACTAACAATTTGATTTTCCTCTTTCCTTTTTTTAATCAGATTTACTAAGGGTTTGTCTATTTTGTTAGTTTTTTCATAGAACCAACTTTAGTTTTATTAATTAATTCAATAGTTTTTTTACTTTCAATTTTATTGATCTCTCCTTTTATTTTTAGAATTTCAAATTTAGTGTTTGACTGGGTGTTGTGGTCTTTTTCTTCTCAAAAACGCAGCCAGGTGATAAAAGTTTAGATCTTTTATTGTTTCCAATATAGCCCGGTTAGCTTAGAGGCCTATCTCTCTGCTTGGTTCCAAGAGCTCTCTCCAAATGTCTTTAAATCCAAAGGTCTGGTCCTTCAGCCTCTGCCTCTGCTTTCTTCAGCCTCCAGCCAGTTCCAGTCTTCATGTCATTCCGGTGAAATCTCGACTTGTAGCGTCTTACTCTCAAGAACCCTCCGACTGGCCCATTGGCCTATTTATGCTCCTTCCAGAGAGAGGGATTATGGGTAGTTCTACTTAGTACTTTGTTTCAGGTTCTGCCCAAAACATCTTCTTGTAAGATTAGATCAACTCTAATTAGTTAGCAGTTAGTAAGGATTCCAACATCTCCCCCTTTCTTTTGTTTTAAAACATAGGGGGTTTCTGAGGGGGTACACATAAATCCATAAATATGGGCCAGAACTTTGTAACAGATATACATGGTATACATAAATCCATCAATATGGGAGGCATTATACATAATTTACAAAAGCACACAGCAATATAACACAGGCTAGTGGTAATGTAACAAATAACATGAATCAACATGAAAATTTAACTACTGCAAAAGTCTCATCAACAATCTTTCATCTTAAGAAATCCAATGATTCTTGCAATTGCTTAAAATACATAAGCACATAGTAATATAACACAGGCTAGTAGTAATGTAACAACATAAATCGACCTGAAAATTTACAAATGTCCATAAATCCTAGAAATAGTCCATAAGGAATCCATTGTTCATTAGTTCATGCGCCAGGAATCTAATAATTCCTGTAAGCTCTGAAGTACTGCAAAAGTCTCATCAACAATTTTTCATCTCAGGGAATCCAGTGATTCTTGCTGGTTTTTCAGGAACTGAAAGCTGAAGATTTTAAAGTTCTTTTGACAGTCTCATTGTTAGCCATCTGATTCCTTTTCCACCTGTGGAAATATAAGCAGATCCTCTTCCCCAAGCAGTTAACCTATCTAATTCTCTTCTGTTTACCACTTTTGGGATTTCTCCTCATCATCTGGTAATTACATTGGAGCTGTTTGCATTGGATATTGTCTTGTTGTCTTAAAAGGCCTGAATTCTTCCCAACTGTAATCCTGATTGCTTTTCTGTTGGTTGATGACATCAGAGTTCTGAATTTCTAAAGTCTCTCTGGGTGTAACCTCAGCTGCTATCATGCCCCACCTGTCCTTTGATTGGTACTTTAGAGCTGGGCCCTGCCTCTCATTCCTCTGGGTCAATATACATTTAGAGGCCCAGTGAAAGCCTCTGTTACATTTTGGACATGGGGTTTTGGGTTTTCTCTCATCCTGTCTTCTCATTGTATCTCTATATCTACATTGGGCTCTCAGATGTCCAATTTTTCCGCACTGAAAACATCGACGAGTTTCTCTAGAATTCCTCTGCCAAGAAGGACCTTGTCTTTCCATGTTCATCATAGTCTGGGCATAATAAGCATTTGTGCCCACTGTGGCACAGCGTCTTATGATTTCCTCTAAAGGAGCATCTTTGTCTAGCCCCCATATAATTCTTTTGCAAACCTCATTGGCATTTTCCTTAGCCAAATGTTTAGTCATTATTTCTGTTGCTGCATTATCTCCAATGGTTCTTATTACAGCTGTTTGTAAACGTCCCACAAAATCTGCAAAAGGTTCATTGGGACCTTGCTCTATTTTTGTGAAAGCATTATTTCCATCTTTCTGTCCAGGGAGAGAATTCCAAGCTTTTATTGCAGCCTTAGAAATTTGCTCATACACTGTTATGGGATAATAAATCTGTTCTGAACTCTCTGCATACTGACCTTCTCCAGTTAGTTGGTCAAAAGCAACTTGTACAATAGCTCCTGTTTGCCTATTGCATTGGGCTTGAATCCTACATAATTCATGAAACTCCGAAAGCCACAATAAATTTTGTCCCGGTTCTAGACAAGTTTTTGTTATGGATTTCCAGTCATTCGGGGTTAGGATTTCATAAGACAAATTATCTAGTAACATCTTCACATAAGATGATGTAGCCCCATAAAGAGTGCAACCCTTTTTCAAATCTTTAATTTTTTCCAAATTAAAAGCAGTGTATTTTCTCTCTTTTTGACCTGAGGAGTTGAGCTCTTCAATCACAGGATATGCATTTATAAAATCAGATATATCTTCTCCTTCATTTTTTGCTTTAATTAATGCTTTTTCTAATCTTGTCAAATTCTGCTTTACAGAAGAAGCTGACTGTGTTTCTGTCTCTCTCCCTCCCCCTTGTTCCACCCATGAAGGGTTAATTGCAGAGGGAGGGTCATGAAATGTGGAATCACCTAATTCCTCCTGCTGTGAAGTAACATACTCAGAATTGTAATTAACTCCATTCTCATCTGATTCGTCCTCCTTTTCACCTAGTAAAGTTGGCAATTCTTCCTCCTGTACTTTCCTTTTCATCATTCTATCACTTAAATAACTTCTTATAGCCAATTGTATTACATTATATGTATTAATTATTGAGTTAGGCCCATTTTTATCATAGAATTGACAAAGATCCTCTCCAACCAATTTCCATTCATTTAGATCTAATTCCTTATCAAGAGAGAAACAAGGACATATGTCCTTTACAGTTTGTAAAAATTCAGTGATTTGCTGTAAACTTATAATTAAACCTTGGCTTTCCATAATTTTGACAATGCTGTCTAAACATTTTCCTTGAACAGAAACAGGCTGTTTTCTAAATATCTGTCCCATCTTAGCTGAAATTCTACTTTAACTCTTCTAACAAAATTTCTTTGTTGCACTCACCCTAATTTCTGGGTTGATGAGTCTTTTCCACTGGATCAGGATCAGAGGCTTTTCCACTTGAATCAGGATCGGAGCTTTTCCACTGAAATCCACTGAGGGGGTCTGTTAGCCCCACGTTCAGGGCGCCAAAATGTTGTGGTCTTTTTCTTCTCAAAAACGCAGCCAGGTGATAAAAGTTTAGATCTTTTATTGTTTCCAATATAGCCCGGTTAGCTTAGAGGCCTATCTCTCTGCTTGGTTCCAAGAGCTCTCTCCAAATGTCTTTAAATCCAAAGGTCTGGTCCTTCAGCCTCTGCCTCTGCTTTCTTCAGCCTCCAGCCAGCTCCAGTCTTCATGTCATTCCAGTGAAATCTCGACTTGTAGCGTCTTACTCTCAAGAACCCTCCGACTGGCCCATTGGCCTATTTATGCTCCTTCCAGAGAGAGGGATTATGGGTAGTTCTACTTAGTACCTTGTTTCAGGTTCTGCCCAAAACATCTTCTTGTAAGATTAGATCAACTCTAATTAGTTAGCAGTTAGTAAGGATTCCAACAACTGGGGGTTTTTAATTTGTTCCTTTTCTAGCATTTTTAGTTGCAAGCTCAATTCATTGACCTTCTCTTTCCTATTTTATACAAATAGGCTTCTAGAGATATGAGATTTCCCCTTATTACCGCTTTGGCTGCATCCCATACATTTTGGTATGATGTCTCATTATTATTGTTTTCTTGGATGAAGTTATTAATTATGCCTATAATTTGCTGTTTCACCCAATCATTCTTTAGTATGAGATTATTTAGTTTCCAATTATTTTTTTGGTCTACTTTCCTGTGGATTTTTATTGAATGTAATTTTCAATGCATCGTGGTCTGAAAAGGATGCCTTCACTATTTCTGCCTTACTGCATTTTAGTTTGAGGTTTTTATGTCCTAATATATGGTCAATTTTTGTATAAGTTCCATGAACTGCTGAAAAGAAGGTGTACTCCTTTCTGTCCCCATTACATTTTCTCCAGAGATCTATCATATCTAATTTTTCTAGTATTCTATTTATCTCTTTGACTTCTTTCTTATTTATTTTGTGGTTTGATTTATCTAATTCTGAGAGTGCAAGGTTGAGATCTCCCACTATTATAGTTTTACTGTCTATTTCTACTTGCAGCTCTCTTAATTTCTCTTTTAAGAATTTAGATGCTATACCACTTGGTGCATATATGTTTAATATAGATACTACTTCATTATTCATTCTACCCTTTAGCAAGATATAGTGCCCTTCCTTATCTCTTTTGATTAGATCAATTTTTGCTTTAGCTTGATCTGAGATCAGGATGGCTACCCCTGCTTTTTTGACTTCACCTGAAGCATAGTAGATTTTGCTCCAACCTTTTACCTTTAACCTGCATGTATCTCCCCGCTTCAGGTGTGTTTCCTATAAACAACATATTGTAGGATTCTGGCTTTTAATCCATTCTGCTAACTGCTTCCTCTTTATGGAGGAGTTTACCCCGTTCACATTTATGGTTAAAATGACCAATTCTGTATTACTTGCCATCTTGTTAACCCCGGTTTATGCTTTTCTCCCTTCTTACCCCCTTACCCCCCTTCCCAGTATTAAGCTTGTGAGCACCACTTGCTTCTCACAGCCCTCCCTTTTTTAGTATCCCTCCCCCCGCCTTAGAGTTCCTCCCCCTATCTTACCCCTTTCCCTCCCAGTTACCATATTCCCTTCCACTTAGCTTATTCCTTCCCTTTTCACTTTTCCCTTCTCACTTTTCAATGAGGTGGGAGAAGTTTCACCATAGATTGAATATGTCTAAAATTTTTCTCTTAAAGCCAATTCTGAAAGCAGTAAAATACTCACTATATTCATCCCTCTCCATTCTTTCTCTCAGATATAATAGGTTTTCTTTGCCTCTTCATGAAATGTAGTACCCCCACTTTCCCCTTTTTCTGGTACAATGTCCTTTCCACATCTAGTTTCTAGAACAAGGTATATCTGTATTCTTTATACATCTTTATAGCCGAAATATAGTTCTCAAGGTTAATCTTTACCTTTTTAGATTTCTCTTGTGTTCTGTACTTGTAGATCAAATTTTTTGTTAAGTTCTGGCTTTTTCATCAAAAATAGGTGAAATTCACTTACTTCGTTGAATGTCCATCTTCTTCCCTGGAAAAAGATGCTCAATCTCTCTGGGTAAGTTATTTTTGGTTGCATCCCAAGTTCCTTAGCCTTTCGGAATATCATATTCCAGGCCCTTCGATCCTTTAATGTGGATGCTGCCAGATCCTGGGTGATCCTTATTGTGGCTCCTCGATATTTGAATTGGGTTTTTCTAGTTGCTTGCAGTATTTTTTCCTTTGTCTGAGCGTTCTGGCATTTGGCCACAATATTTCTTGGTGTTTTGATTTTAGGATCCCTTTCAGTAGGGGATCGATGAATTCTTTCAATGTCTATTTTACCCTCTGTTTCTATGACTTCTAGGCAGTTCTCTTTGATAATTTCCTGGAAAATAGTGTCCAGGCTCTTTTTTTCATCATACTTTTCTGGGAGTCCGATGATTCTCAGATTGTCTCTCCTGGATCTGTTTTCCAGGTCTGTTGTCTTCCCCAGAAGGTATTTCACATTCTTTTCCATTGTTTGATTTTTTTGGATTTGCTTGACTGATTCTTCTTGTCTCCTCGAGTCATTCAATTCCAATTGTTTGACCCTGATTTTCAGTGAAGTATTTTCTTCACTCACTTTTTTAAGATCTTTTTCTAATTGTCCAATTGAGTTCTTTTGTTCTGTGGAATTTTTTTCCATTTCACCAATTTTGTTTTCCAGTTTACCAATCCTATTTTTCAAGGATTTGGTTTCTTTATCCACTCTCTCTTTAACTGACTTCTCCAGGCTCTTTTGCAAAGCCTCCCTCTCCTTTTCCCATTTTTCTTCTAGCTCTCTTGTGAGAGCTTTTTTAATTTCCTCCATGAGATTCATCTTTGCTGAGGAACATATGATCTCCTCCTTTGGGGATTCACCTGGAGACTGTTTGTTTTTAGTCTCCTCAGGATTTGGAGTCTGCTATTTATCTGTATAGAAGCTGTCAAGGGTTAAAGTCTTTTTCAGTTTTTTGCTCATTCTGTCTAATAATCAAAGACAAACTATCAAAGAAACAGAAGAAAAAAACCCTTGAATGGAGGCTGCTTTCTTTGGGGGAGGGACAGGGTAGCCGTGAGGCATGGTTCCTACTGTGCTGCAGCGCCTGCACTCTGAGATCCGAGAGCGTGCTGAGACACTGTGGGGGAGAGGTGAGACACTGAGAGACTCCAGCTGTTTGGGGTTGTATTCTTCACCCTCGGTGTTTTTAGCTTCTCTGCTGGGCTGCTGACTTGCTGCCAGAGCAAAGTATCTAATCCTGTAGCAAATCTCTCCCCACAGAGAAGGCTGCGATCACGCCCCACCCCCTCTCTGCTCTGCTCGGCTCTGAGCCGCCTTCTGTGCTCTCGCTGCCGCTGTTGCCCGCAGCTTGCTTCCGATCTAATAACCGTCCCTGCCCTCGCGCAAAAACAGACCTTTCTTGACGAGTCTCAAGGATGGTTTCTCTTGGTAACTAATTGTATGTTTTTTTTCAGTCGAGCATTAATTCAGAGGCATGAAATGAAATGGATAGTGAGAGAAAAACGCGGAGGTTACACAGCAGTGTGCCTCCTCTCCGCCATCTTGGCCGGAAGTCCAGAATCATTATTAAAGTTACTTAACTGCATGCTTTTTTCACCAAGACCTGAAAAGTATCTTTATACATTCAAACAATAATTGTGCCAATGAAAAATCCTTCTTGTGCTTCTTAAATGGATTCTCAGAGGAATTGTACTAAGTACCACTTTTTATTGTAAGTTGATTTATTACATGGACTGGAAAACAAAATTGAATTTCTTTTCATGTACACTAGTTCTGCTAAGTGCAGAATTAGGTACTTGCCTTGCCTTGCTACTAGTTTTATTTCTCAAAAGTTAAGAGAAGAAAGAAAGGGATCAGAACTTTGGTCTTTGTTATGTCAAAAAAAAAAAAAAGAATACATAAAATGAGAGTGGCAGGAATTGGGGGAAGTTTTTAAAAGTGAACAAAAGAAATTTTCTGACTTAGATTTTAGAAAAACACACACACACACATACACACACACACACACTGTATTTTTTCCTGAATCAACATTGGCATTTTCTTCCTTGCACCTCTGGGGTTTTTTAATTTATCTTTTACATTATCTGTTTTTTATTTTATATTATCATTACTTTAACATTTTTATTTCCTTTTAATAATGACAATCATTAATATAAAATACTTCATGCTTATAGGCTACATATTTTATAATGTAACTCCTCTACTAAACTTTAAATCCTCCTGGATAAATTCATAAATTATTAATTCTGTCTAATCTCCTCTAGTACAAGTCTATGTCTGTAAAAGGTTTTAGATCTAAAGCTGATAAATATATATTACAACATTGGAATATGATCTCAGATAGTCATGTGATAAATTCAGTCTAAGGCTTATCTGAAGGGTTTTATTATTACATTCAACTTCCTGGTCAATTTATGCCTTATAAGTACAGTTATACCATAAAAGACACCATAGGGAAGGAAACACATATACAACAATGCAGTTCTTCATCTCTCTTCCCCTGGGTTAACTCATTAAGCAAGACCCTCAGAAAAATTTTCCTGGAGACATAAATAATGCATATAGAATTTTTTTTTAATCCCAAAGACTTAAGTCGAATAATGTTAATCTCATTTTAAGCAAGTATATCTAAAGAATGGCTGCCTGCTTATTTCCACTAGCAAAAGTAATACCTCATCATCTTTATTAATATACCAAATAAATGTTATCATTTTTGGAGAGTTGTGTTGGGAAATTTATTAGCTAGATACGATTGTTAACTTAACTCTATTATTCCTGTTGTTGATTTTTTTAATGAAATGAATGGAGTTGATTTCAGTAAACTAAATCAATAATAACACTGTCTATTTTCCTATTCATGGAATATATTGGGTTTTATATTATAGCTATTACTATATTCTTCTAAATCACGATCAAAGAAAAAAACCTAAAAATCATATTTTAAGAAATTATCAAGGAATGCTATCCTAATATTTTACATTCAAAGGATAAAATATAAGTTAAAATAATTCACAAGTTATTTCCTGAAAGAGATACTAAGCTAAAAACTCCCATGAATATTATAGCTAAATTCTGGAGCTCTCTAGAGAAGCAGTCAGAAAGAAACAATTCAAAAAGTGTGGAATCATAAATGAGCACACAAGATTTAGCAAAGTTCACAGTAAAGTGTGGAAAGCTTACAGGAAAAGGCAAGAAGTGATTATAACCAAGAATGGCTTACCCAGCAAAACTAAGCATAATACTTCAATGGGGGGTGGAGGGGAGATAGAAATGTAATGAAATTGAAGACTTTCAAGAATTCTTTATGAAAACACCAGACCTGTACAGGCAACTTGACATTCAAAGAGAAGACTCAAGAGAAATATAAAAGGTAAATATAAAAGAGTTTTCATAAGGGACTCAACAAAGTTAAATTGCTTTCATATGTATATGGAAATAGGGAGACACATAACTCCTAAAAAGTTATCATTAATAAGGCCATGAAATTTGAGGTGCTAATGACCCTCAGGGGGAAAAAGGATTTTAAATTTGTGGTAGTAAATCCTGATTTAATTTGGTTGAGTTTTGTTCTGGAACTAAATAATGATATGGTCTCTTTATTAGTGAGAGATTTTCTCCTATTGAGGCAATTGTTTTAAGTTGACTTAATGAAAATTACATTTCCTATCCTGTGTTAAAGACTCATAACCACATAAGTCATCAGCATATTTATATATCACTAACAAAACCCAACAGTTAAAGTTACAAAAAGAAATTCCATTTAAAGTAACTACTAATTGTATAAAATATTTAGGAATCTATCTGCCAAGGGAAAATCAGAAACTTTATGAGGAAAACTACAAAATACTTTCCACACAAATTAAGTCTAATCTAACCAACTGGAAAAATATTAAATGCTCTTGGATTGGGTGAGCAAATATAATAACGATGACAATACTATGTAAATTAATCTATTTATTTAGCGCTATACCAACCAGACTCCCAAAAAACTACTTTGATGAACTAGAAAAAATAACAACAAAGTTCATATGGAAAAACAAAAAGTCAAGAATTTTAAGGGAATTAATGAGAAAAAAAATCAAATGAAGGTGGCCTAGCTGTATCAGATCTAAAATTCCAGATCTAAAATTATATTATAAAGCAGCAGTTACTAAAACCATCTGGTATTGGCTAAGAAATAGACTAGTTTATGAATCAAATAGGTTAGGTTCAAAGGACAAAACAGCCAATAACTTTAATAATATAGTGTTTGACAAACCCAAAGACCCCAGTTTCTGGGATAAGAATACACTATTTGACAAAAATTGCTGGGAAAATTGGAAATTAGTATGGCAGAAACTAGGCATTGACCCACACTTAACACCGTACACCAAGATAAGGTCAAAATGGGTTCATGACCGAGGCATAAAGAATGAGATTATAAATAAATTGGAAGAGCATAGGATAGTTTACCTCTCAGACCTGTGGAAGAGGGAGGAATTTATGACCAAAGAAGAACTAGAGATCACTATTGACCACAAAATAGAAAATTTTGATTATATCAAATTGAAAAGTTTTTGTACAAACAAAACAAATGCAGACAAGATTAGAAGGGAAACAATAAACTGGGAAAACATTTTTATATTCAAAGGTTCTGATAAAGGCCTCATTTCCAAAATATATAGAGAATTGACTCTAATCTATAAGAAATCAAACCATTCTCCAGTTGATCACTGGAGTAGGTTAGGTACACAGGACGAAATAGTCAATAATGATAGCAATCTAGTGCTTGACAAACCCCCAAACCTCAGATTTGGGGACAAGAATACACTATTTGTCAAAACCTGCTGCAAGAACTGGAAACTAGTATGGTAGAAATGAAGCATTCACCCACACCTAACACCATATGCAAAGCTAAGGTTGAAATGGGTACATGATTTAGACATAAAAAGTGATACTATAAGCAAAGTAGAAGATATGACAGTTTACTTCCCACATCAGTGGAAAATAAAGGAATGTTTGACCAAAGTAGAACTGGAAATCATTATTGAGCACCAAATAGATAATTTTGGTTATATTAAGTTAAAAATGTTTTGAAGAAATAGCATGTACTTAAAGCCATTAGCAAGTATACTATGTAATGGAGATAAATGAAAATAATTTCCAATAAAATCAGGGGTGAAACAAGGTTGTCCACTATCACCATTACTATACAATATTGTATCAGAAATGTTTGCTTTGGCAATAAGAGAAGAAAAAGAGATTAAAGTAATTTGAGTAGTTTATGAGGAAACAAAATTATCATTATTTGCAGATGATATGATGGTATACTTAGAGAACCCTACAAAATCAACTAAAAAACTACTAGAAACAATTCACAACTTTAGCAGATTTGCAGGGTACAAAACAAATCCACCTAAATCATCAGCATTTTTATATATTACCAGCAAGTCCAGCAGTAAGAAATACAAAAAGAAATTCCATCAAAATAATTGTCAATAGTATAAAATATTTGAGAATCTATCTGTCAAGGGAAAGTCAGGAACTGTACAAATACAATTACAAAAAAAAAAAAAAAAAAAAAAAAAAAAAAACTTACCACACAAATAAAGTCAGATCTAATCAGTTGGAAAAATATCAAGTGCTCATGAGTAGGCCAAGCAAATATAATAAAAATGACAATACTATCTTAATTAATCTACTTATTTATTGCCATACCAATCAAACTCCCAAGAAATTATTTTATGTTCTAGAAAAAATAGTAACAAAATTTATCTGAAAGAACTAAAGTTAAAGAATTTCAAGGGAATTAATGAAAAAAAAAATGCTAACAAAGGTGGCCTTGCTGTGCCAGATTTAAAATATATAAAGCAGAGGTCAGTCATCATGATCATCTGGCACTATCTAAGAAATAGAATACTCAATCAGTGGAATAGGTCAGGATCAAAAAATAGGCAATAATTATAGCAGTCTAGATCCCAGCTTTTGGGATAAAAACTCACTATTTGACAAAAACTGCTGGAAAAATTCAAAAGTAGTATGAAAGAAATTAGGGCTCAACCTATACCTAGAACCATATACTAAGAAAAGATCTAAATGGGCTCATAAATTAGACATAAGAAATGCTATTATAAGCAAATTAGAGTAACATGTGATAGTTGATTTGTCATATCTGTGAAGAAGGAAGGAATTTGTACCCAAAGAAGAACTGGAAATCATAATTGAACACAGATAGATAATTTTGATTATTTTAAGTTAAAAAGGTTTTGTACAAACAAAAACTAATGTAGACAAGATCAGAAGAGAAGGAATAAATTGGGAGATCATTTTTACACTAAAGGGTTCTGATAAAGGCCTCATTTAAATTTAAAATAAAAAAAAAATCCTACCTACTACAAGAGAGACAGACATTATTGCTTTCTGATGTGCCAGTGGACACAAAACACTCTTATTTCCATTAGAATGTAGAGTATTCACCAGTTTTATGGAAGTCTATTATAATAATGACATTTAACCACAGCAATGTCAAGTGTTCAAATTATTTAGGAGGCCATCTCTCCTATTCATCTCTCTTGAATTCTTTTTTCTTGGGTATTCACTAAAAGAGTGAATTGTGATTTTGTTTGAAATAACTTTGTGAATAGGCAGTTTTCACAAGGTAAACAGTGACCAAAGATTTTTATAGTTCTTTATGAATTGACCAACCCCTCTCCTCAAGGACCTCTATTGTTTTGTGAGAAAGAATACAGAGCAGTGTATAGGTCAGTAGACTTAGTGTGCAAAAGACACATTCAAATTTTACCTTAAAAATACTTTTGTGGGGCAGCTATATGGTAGAGTGGGTAGAGCATCAGCCCTCAAGGCAGGAACACCTAAGTTCAAATGTGATCTCAGACACTTAACATCTCCTAGCTGTGTGACCTAGGCAAGGGATTTTGAGAAATCCCTTTACATCTCTGAACACTAATTTCCTCATATAAAAAATGAAATAGCTGTATTTGACTTGTAAGGTCTTTTCCAAGTGCACATCTTAAGTGCTGGCATTTTAAAATCTCCTATTTGCTTGTAATTCTCTGGAACATATTCTTGTGTACTATAGAACTAAACCCTCATATTTCATAGAAATCTTCTTGATGAACAAAGTTCATCTTACAAAGCTGAATTAGGGAAAAAAAGATATTATTTTTCCTGATGACTTTTCCCTAAGTCAGTCACCTTTTTCAGCTGAAAGAACTTCAGAAACTGTTGTCCTTACAGATGAACAAATAACTGTCTTTTTAGCTAAACCCAGTGCTAAACATAGTTTTATTAATGAGACTCCTCCAAGACTTAATTTTAGAAGCAGGTGACTTTCTGGGTTCCCTGAAATCAATGTTCATTTCGGTCAAAGGCACTTTAAACTTTCTACTCTCACAGCTGCCAGTCATTGAGATGCACAATTGCCAGAAATCCCACTCCCTCAGTGGGATGTGGGGAAGAACCCTGCAGGTGGGGAACATTCTCCAGTGGCAGCCTATTTGCATCAAGGTAACCATCCATAATTCTTTATCTTTGACTGCCAGAAAATGTCACAAAAAAGTTTCTTTTTCATTATTTGGCACCAGCTGCCTAAAAAATTCTTTGCTATTATTAAATGGAAAATTTCCCTCAGTTATATTATTTGCATCAAACTCTAATAAATTTAATATTTTCTAAAAAATTGTCATATAAATCAGAGCACTCATTAATAGATACACTTATTTATTTGTTTACTTATTTGGGCTATACCTCATTTTGTAATGGTATAAAGAAACACTGCTAAGAAAGCTTTCTTTGCTTATGTGCTTGCATCACTGATAAGACAAGTGGCTTGCCATAAGTCAGAAAAACAATACTTAAATCAAGTTGGACTTATTGGCTCTTTTGGATTTATTGGCTCCTTCCTGGTTTGCTTGGAATGGATCTGCATTGGTATATCCTGTGCTGGATTGTGTTCCACTTTCACCCAGGTGTGACAGACCACTCCTACTCATTTTTAAAGATATTTTGGACTGGGAAATTATTTCTATTAAAAACATCAAAACATTAGAATATAGATCATCATATATATTTCATTCTTATAGGATCTTAATATGTCCTCTACAGCCTATAGAGGATATTTTCTATATATAATCCTCTGTTTCATTGAATGACCCATCTTTTCCTCTAAAAGATTATCCTCAATTTGGCTAGCTAGGTGATTCTTGATTATACTTCTAGTTCCATTGCTCTTCAGAATATCATATTCCAAGCCCTCCAGTTCTTTAATGTAGATGCTGCTAGATCTTAGGTTATCCCGACTATGGCATCACTGTACTTGAAATGTTTCTTTCTGGATGCTTGCAAATTTTCTCCTTGACCTGGGAGTTCCAGAATTTGACTATAACATTTTTTTAAAAAGTAAGGGGATTCTTTCAATTTCTATTTTATCCTTTGGTTCTAATATATCAGGAAAAATTTCCCTGTAAATTTTTTGAAAGATGATGTTCAGGCTCTTTTTTTTTTTTTTTTGATCATTATTTTCACATAGACCAATGATTTTTAAATTACTTCTCCTGGATCTATTTTTGAGGTCAGTGTTTTTTCCAATGAGATATTTCACATTTTTAAAATTTTTTAAATTTTGCATTATTATATTTTAATTTCTTATAAAATCATTAGCTACCATTTGCTCAGTTCTATTTTTTAAGAAATTATTTTCCTCAGTGAGTTTTTGTATTTCCTTTACCAATTGGCAATTTTGCTTTTTTAAAGCATTCTTCTTATCATTAACTTTTTGTATTACCTTGTACCTCTCTCAATTATTTTCCTAAATTTTCTTCTATCTCTATTACTTGATTTTAAAGGTATCTTTTCAATTCTTCCATGAGCTGAGCCCAATTCTTATCTTTCTGGGAATATTTGGATGTAGGAGCTTTGACTTTGTTATCAATCTTCTAAGTGTATGTTTTGATCCTCCTTATGACCAAGATAACTTTCAATAGTCACAATATGTTAACTTGTTTGTTTCCTGTTATTTCCCTAGCCTATTACTGTGCTTTTAACACTTTGTTAAAGTAGTACTCTGTTTCTAGGGTAGAGGGTGCACTGCTCCAAGCTTCAGGGGTTTTGCACAATATTTTTTTCCAGAAATTCATCTAGGTATATGACCTAAAGCACTCTTCTGTGCCCTGGAGCTGCTAAGTGTATCCCTTTCACACCATTATCTATATGATCTAGTGTACTGGCCAGGGCTGGGGCTCAGCCTACCAGGCCCACACTGGGATACACACCAGACCTCCACCCTATTACCACGGACCCTTTCTACTGACCTTCCAAGTCTTCCCTGGTATTTTTGGGCTGAGAGTTTGAGAAGTCTTCAGCGTTGTTGCTGATTCAATGCTCCAACTCACTAATGCTGGGGTCCAAGTCAGAGCTAGGGCCAGAATAAGCCAATCATTGGATTGCATTCTAGTTTCCTGCTCTGGTTCCACAGAGCTTTTCTGCTGACATTCCAGCTCCTGGTTGGTGACCCTGAAGTGAAAGATCTGGAAAGACCTCCATATTGCTGTTCACAGGTCAGGCTAGGCTGAGCTAGGGCTGGGACTGGATCCAAAGCTGACTTTTTCTGCTGAGTTTCTAAGTTGTTTTTGGCAGGAAAATGTTGTACTCCATCTTTTTGAGTATTCTGATGATCTAAAATTTATTTAGAGTCATAATTTAAAAGAATCAAGAGCAGTTTGAGGGAGTGATTGGGCAAGTTATTGCCTTTATTCCCACCATCTTGGCTCCACCCAATACAAAATTTTAAATAAAACATTAGCAAAGAGATTAATGCAATCAATCACCAGGATAATACAATATTTCCAGCATATTTATATCAGGAATTCAGTGATGATTCAATATAAAAGTGCATTAGTATGATGGACCATATCAATTAAAAAAAATCATCAATCATATGATTATCTCAATAGATGCAGAAAAATATATTTGATAATTCACAATACCTGTTAAAACAGTATACAGCACAGTAACAAATGAAGTTTTCCTTAAAATGACAAATATGATTTGCCTAAAACAATCAGCAAATAAAGGGGATATGCAATTATTATATGTAATGGGGATAAGCTCAAGACCTTCCAAATAGACTCAAGGATGAAGCAAAGACGCCATCATCACCACTATTATTAAATGTAGTACCAGAAATGTTACTTTTAGCAATAAGTGAACAAAAGGAAATTGAAGGAATTAGAATAGACAATGAGGGAGAAAAAAAAAAACTATCACTCTGCTGATGACATGATAGTATACTTAAAGAATCTTAGAAAATCAACTTAAAAAAAAAACTACATGGATTAATAACTTTAGCAAAGTTGCAGGATATAAAATAATTCCACACAAATCTTTGCTATTTCTCCATAATGTTAGGAACATAAAGCCCTGTAACAAGAAATAGAAAAAATAATTCAATATTAAATAATTGTAGATATTGCAAAATATTTGGGAGTTTTCCTTCTGAGACAAATCCAGGAATTGTGTATGGAACTAAATAAGTAAACCTATTTAGGTAGAATTTTCATTTTATCATATTAATTTTGCATACTCATTAATAATCATATGTTTCCAATTATTTAGATCTGACTTTATATGTATGAAAAGAGCTAGAAAAAATAAGACAATTCATCTGGAAAAACAAGATATCAAGAATATCAGAAAAGTGCAAATAAACCTAGTCTAATTGTATCAAATTTAAAGCTTTATTATAAAGTGGCAATCAACAAAACTAATTTTTATGGGCTAAGAAATAGAGTGATGAATCCATGGAATAGGTTAGGTACAGAAGACACAGTTGTAAATGACTGTATTAATCTATTATTTGATAAACCCCTAAACTCCAAATTCTGAGATAAGAACTCACTTTTTTCCATAAAAAACTTCTAGGAAAATGGGAAAATAATAAAACTGAAGCTAGGCATAGACTAGCATCTCATACCATATTCCAAGATAAAGTCAAAATGAGCACATGCTTTAAATATACATTGTAATACCATAAGTGAATTTGGAGAGCAAGGTATATTTTATCTGTCAATTTTATGGAGAAGGGAAGAATTCATGACTAAACAAGAAATAGAGAACATTATAGAATACAAGGTAAATAATTTTAATTGCAATAAATTAGATTGTTTTTATATAACCAAAGTAAATGCAACCAAGATTAGAAGGAAAGTAGAAAACTCTGAATACAACAATATATTCCATAACATTCATATATCCCAACTTATTCAACCATTCTCCAACTGATGGACATTCACTCAATTTCAATACAAAAATGGCTGCCACAAATATTTTTGCACATGTGGTCCCTTTCCCTTCTGTAAGATCTCTTTGGAATATAAGCCCAGTAGGAACCCAACACTGGATCAAAGAGTGGGTAAGATAGTTTTGGGGACATAAGTCCTGTACAAATAGTGCTGGGTCAAAGACTATGCACATTTTGTTAGTCTTTTGGGCATCGTTACAAATTGCTCTCCAGAATGGTAGGATTTGTTCACAATTCCACCAACAATGTATTAGTGTCCCAATTTTCCCATATTCCCTCCCACGTTAGTCATTATTTTTTCCTGTAATCTTAGCCAATCTGAGAGGTGTGTAGTGGTATCTCAGAGTTTATTTAATTTGCATATCTCCTTCCACTCCCTCCTCTAGATGGCAAGTAATCTAATATTTGGTAAACATGTACAGTACTTTTATAAGTTATTTCCACAATTATAGTGCTGCACAAGAGAGATCAGATAAAAAAGGAGAAACATTGAGAAAGAAAAAATATAAGCAGACAACTACAGAAAAGTGAAAATACTATGTTATGATGCACATTCAATCCCCATAGTTCTCTCTCTTTGTACATGTGGCTCTCAATCACAAGACAGTTGGAACTACTCTAAATCACCTTGTTGTTGAAAAGAATTAAGTCCATCAGAATTGATCATTGTATAATCTTGTTTCTGTATACAATGTTCACTTGGTTCTACTCACTTAGCAATAGTTCACATAAGTCTCTCCAGGCATCTCTGACATCATCCTGTTCATAATCACTTATAGAACAATAATATTCATAGCATTCATATACCATAACATATTCAGCCATTCTCCAATTGATGGGTATCCTCTTAGTTTCTAGTTAGTTGCCACTACAAAAGGAGTGCTACAAATATTTTTGCATGCATATTGAGTATTTTTTTCCCTTTTTGATGATCTCTTTGGGATATAGGCCTAGTAGAGACATTGCTGTATCAAATATTATGCACAATTTGATAGTCCTTTGGCTATAGTTCCATACTGCTCTTCATGATTATATTAGTTCACAACTTTCCCAACAATATATTAAGATCCCAGTTTTCCCACATCTCCTCCAACATTCATCATTATCTTTTTCTGTCACCTTAGACAATCTGAAAGAAATTGTGTAGTGAGACGTCAGAGGTGCCTTAATTTGCATTTGTCTTATCAATAGTGATTTAAAGCACATTTTCATATGACTAGAAATGGTTTTAATTTCCTCATCTGAAAATTGCCTATTCATCCTTTAAGCATATATTAACTGCAGAATGGCTTGTATTCTAATAAATTTGCATTAATTCTCTAAAAGTTTTAGAAATGAGGCTTTTAGTAAATCTCTTGGATATCAATTTTCTTTGATACTCTTAACCTAATTTAGTCCATATGCAAACACTGTTTGCCAGGGTGTAGTCAATGTACATGCTATAGTTTCTCAAAGCCATTGGTAAAATTTGAGTGAATCCAATGGAACTAAAGGTGTAAGCATCCTTAAAGCAATCCTCATATCAGAGATACTAGTCTTTCCTGAACATGCCCTACTTCCCAACTAATGGGGAAAAAAAGGGAGCGGTACTGAAAGTAAAGGATTAGAGTGAGGGAAACAGAAGCAGTGGGATATTTAGTACAAGAAGGAAACTGATCAAATCCAAGATACCTTGACTATTACACACACACACAGATATACAAAGGAGTGTTCAAAGGGTTTGAAGAAATAATATTCAAAAAGAAGTAATATAAAGTATCATTCAAAAAAAAAATAAAGTGACTAAAATGTCCATATCCCTTGATATAGAGTCAATCACCAAACTTTTGCTACACAAAATCTATCAATCCTTAGAACACTACTTTATGTGACATTAAAAATTGGAAACAAAATAAATGTGCATCTCTTGAGGAATGGATAGCCAAATAATGGTACCTGAATGCAATGTAATAGTACTGTAAAAAATAATGTGTGTGATAAATAAAGTATGGGAAGCATGGGAAGATACATATAAACTAAGAGAAAATCATATACAAAGGGCCTACAATAATGCAATTGGAAAAATGTCCCAGCAAAAAAATAAAAAATAAATGTAACAAAGTTTCAATGAAGTGGGACTCAGATGAAGACATAGAAGAAATCTCTAATCCACCCTTTATTGGAGAAAAGAGGTTTTCAGATTTTACAAATTTTCAGATTTTTTTTCAAGTTACTGACCAGTTGTGCTGACTTGTTTTTTCTTTACAAAATATTATATTTGTCATATGTGATTAATATTTTGGAGCAAGAGAGGAAAAGATACACAGGATTCTATGGATATGTGAGATATGGAAAAAATCCATCAAGAAAAAAATAATAAGAAAAGAAAAATATATAATTGAGAAATATTTTTTTTAAAAAAGAGAAATATTTAACAAAATATGCAGCAAATATATTGCTAATTTATATCTTTCTAAATCAACATCAGGCCAGTAGCAGGGATCTTTTTCTTTTTGAACTTGATATTTACAGATTAGGAAATTTTTGAGATCCTAATCCATTCAAAAGGTTTATAAGTCTTTGGATCCATTATTTAATGGAATAATGTTAATGCTTTATAGGAGCAACTGGATAAGTCAGTAGATAGATTGGAAACAAGAAAACAGGAATCTGGTCTCAAACACTTATTAGCTGTGTGACTTGGCCACATTATTTAATTCTGTTTTCCTCAGTTTCCTCATGTATGAAATAATTTGCAGATGGAAATGACAAATTATTCCAGTATCTTTGCCAAAAAGGATTACAGATATTTAGATATGACTGAACAACAATGAATATTTTTTATCTAATATATGAAGTGCTTCCATTATTGTTATAAACTGGGTAGGCAATCTTATTCCATTAGGTAATTATGATAATTTTCAAAAATGCATGAATAGCAAATATGAATGTTGTAATCACCCAGTAAGATCTGGAGTGAAGCCAGGTTGCCCTCTATCACCATTATTATTTAATATTGTATTAGAAACACTAGCCTCGGCAATAAGAGTCGAGAAAGATATTAAAGGAATTAGAGTAGGCAATGAGGAAACCAAACTATCACTCTTTGCAGATGATATGATGGTATACCTAGAGAACCCCAGAGATTCTACTAAAAAGCTATTAGAAATAATTCATAATTTTAGCAAAGTAGCTGGCTACAAAATAAATCCCCATAAATCCTCAGCATTTTTATACATCACCAACAAAACCCAACAGCAAGAGATACAAAGAGAAATTCCATTCAGAATAACTGTTGATACCATAAAATATTTGGGAATCTATCTACCAA
The DNA here is from genome assembly GCF_016432865.1 of Antechinus flavipes. NCBI lineage: Eukaryota > Metazoa > Chordata > Mammalia > Dasyuromorphia > Dasyuridae > Antechinus > Antechinus flavipes. The sequence goes on along the minus strand of NC_067398.1, from coordinate 522,671,237 downwards.
AGGAAAGTCAGGAATTATATGAGCAAAATTATAAAAAAGTCTCCACACAAATAAAGTCAGACTTAAATAATTGGAAAAATATTAAGTGCTCTTGGATCGGCCGAGCGAACATAATAAAGATGACAATACTCCCTAAACTAATCTATTTATTTAGTGCTATACCAATCAGACTTCCAAGAAAATATTTTATTGATCTAGAAAAAATAACAACAAAATTCATATGGAACAATAAAAAGTCGAGAATCTCAAGGGAATTAATGAAAAAAAAATCAAATGAAGGTGGCCTAGCTGTACCTGATCTAAAATTATATTATAAAGCAGCAGTCACCAAAACCATTTGGTATTGGCTAAGAAATAGATTAGTGGATCAGTGGAAAAGGTTAGGTTCACAAGACAGAATAGTCAACTATAGCAATCTAGTGTTTGACAAACCCAAAGCCCCTAACTTCTGGGAAAAGAATTCATTATTTGATAAAAACTGCTGGGATAATTGGAAATTAGTATGGCAGAAATTAGGCATGGACCCACACTTAACACCATATAAAAAGATAAGATCAAAATGGGTCCATGACCTAGGCATAAAGAACGAGATTATAAATAAATTAGAGGAACATAGAATAGTTTATCTCTCAGACTTGTGGAGGAGAAAGAAATTTGTGACCAAAGATGAACTAGAGACCATTACTGATCACAAAATAGAAAATTTTGATTACATCAAATTAAAAAGTCTTTGTACAAACAAAACTAATGCAAACAAGATTAGAAGGCAAGCAACAACCTGGGAAAACATCTTCACAGTTAAAGGTTCTGATAAAGGCCTCATTTCCAAAATATATATAAGACTGACTCAAATTTATAAGAAATCAAGCCATTCTCCAATTGATAAATGGTCAAAGGATATGAACAGACAATTTTCAGAGGATGAAATTGAAACTATTACCACTCATATGAAAGAGTGTTCCAAATCATTATTGATCAGAGAAATGCAATGTAAGACAACTCTGAGATACCACTACACACCTGTCAGATTGGCTAAGATGACAGGGAAAAAAATGATGAATGTTGGAGGGGATGCGGGAAAACTGGGACACTAATGCATTATTGGTGGAGTTGTGAACGAATCCAACCATTCTGGAGAGCAATCTGGAATTATGCCCAAAAAATTATCAAATTGTGCATACCCTTTGATCCAGCAGTGTTTCTATTGGGCTTATATCCCAAAGAAATACTAAAGAAGGGAAAGGGACCTGTATGTGCCAAAATGTTTGTAGCAGCCCTATTTGTAGTGGCTAGAAACTGGAAATTGAATGGATGCCCATCAATTGGAGAATGGCTGGGTAAATTGTGGTATATGAATGTTATGGAATAATATTGTTCTGTAAGAAATGACCAGCAGGATGAATACAGAGAGGACTGGCGAGACTTACATGAACTGATGCTAAGTGAAATGAGCTGAACCAGGAGATCATTATACACTTCGACAACGATATTGTATGAGGACATATTTTGATGGAAGTGGATTTCTTTGACAAAGAGACCTAACTGAGTTTCAATTGATAAATGACGGACAAAAGCAGATACACCCAAAGAAAGAACACTGGGAAACGAATGTGAACTATCTGCATTTTTGTTTTTCTTCCCGGGTTATTTATACCTTCTGAATCCTGAAACCAAAGAAGTCAAAAGCTGAATTATCTTTCCCACATGTTAATCATAGAGACAAGAGAAAAAAAAATAAAACACTGATGATTTCAGTCATGTAGGCAATTGAAAAGTCCCACAATCTCTAAAGACATAATACCCCAGATAACATCCATTTCTTCTGTCTATTTCTATTCCTTGTTTCTTTGGGCATTATTCTCCAATTTTTCATAGAAAAGGGAATTTGAGTATAGTCATGGAGAAGAGATATAAAGCTGCAGGATTTTTAAAAAATACATGAATGCATTAATGTATTCTCTAAATTGTCATCAATTCTTTTCCAATTCAATAAACATTTGTTCAGCATTTATTATATGTCAAGTACTGTTCCATGTGCAATGGATACAAATTAGAAAAAAAAAATCCAATCCCTGCCTTCAAGGAATACACACCCTAATACTTTCCAACTGTTTAGGTTTGTTATTTGTCTGAAAAGTGCTTTGAAATTGTGTTCATATAATTTATGGGTTTCTCCTTATTATTTACTCCTATTTTATTTATATTATGTACAGTTATTGTAAATGAAATTTTTCTTTTCATCTTTTGCTGCTTGACCTTTTCAGTAATATTTATGTGGTGGTTTATGTGGATTTATTTTGCATCCTGCAACTTTTTTTTTTTTAATTGTTAATTATTTCAAGTAGTTTTTAGTTTATTCTCTAGGATTACCTAAGTTTACCACCATATCATCTCCAAAGAGTGAAAGTTTTGTTTTCCCATTCTAATTACTTTATTATTCTTATCATTGCTTTTTATAATATCTTAGTACAATATTAAATAATAGTTGATAATAAGCATCCTTGCATTGGTCCTGATTAATAAGTTTTCTAGCTTATCTTTTTATAGATAATGCTTCAGTATGCTTTTAGATAAACATTGCTTATTGTTTTAAGATAAATTTCTTTTATTCCTATGCTATCTAGTATTTACTTAATAAAAATAGGTCCTGTAGTTTGTTAAAGGTTTTTTTTTCCCTACATCTGTTGGACAAATCATATGATTTCTATTATTTTTGTTATTAATATAATCAATTATTTAATAGTTTCCCTGTATAGAACTAGTCCTGTATTCTTAGTATAAATCCCACCTAGTCACCATGCATGATTCTTGCAATATATTGCTGTAATTGCTTTGTTAGTTTTTAAATTAATTTTTTTGCATCGATATTCATTATGAAAAAATGTTTTAATTTTTTCTTGCTCTGTTTTGACACTTCCTGATTGAGTATCAGTGCAATATTTTTGTGGAAAAAGAATTTGGGAGGATTTTTTTTACCTATTTTTTTCCAAATAATTTGTCTAATGTTAGGATTTGTTATTCTTTAAATACTTGTTAGAATCCATTTGTAAATCTAACTGTTCCTGGAGGAAATTTTTTTTTTCCTTATAGATGGTTTTTTTAAAATTTATTTTTAATTTAATTTAATTTTATAATTTTTTTTGTTGTTGACAGAACTCGCTTCTATTCTGATTTTTCTCCTTCCCTCCCACCACCCCCTCCTCTAGATGGCAAGCAGTCCTATATATGTTAAATATGTTGCAGTACCCTAGATACAATATATGTTTGCAGAACCGAATAGTTCTCTTGTTGCACAGGGAGAATTGGATTCAGAAGGTAAAAATAACCCGGGAAGAAAAACAAAAATGCAAATAGTACACATTCATTTCCCAGTGTTCTTTCTTTGGGTGTAGCTGCTTCTGTCCATCATTTATCAATTGAAACTGAGTTAGGTCTCTTTGTCAAAGAAATCCACTTCTATCAGAATACATCCTCATACAATATCATTGTTGAAGTGTATAATGATCTCCTGGTTCTGCTCATTTCACTTAGCATCAGATATTCATGTAAGTCTCTCCAAGCCTCTCTGTATTCATCCTGCTGGTCATTTCTTACAGAAAAATAATATTCCATAACATTTATATACCACAATTTACCCAGCCATTCTCCAATTGCTGGGCATCCATTCAATTTCCAGTTTCTAGCCACTACAAATAGGGCTGCCACAAACATTTTGGCACATATAGGTCCCTTTCCCTTCTTTAGTATTTCTTTGGGATATAAGCCCAGAAGTAAAACTGCTGGATCAAAGGGTATGCACAGTTTGATAACTTTTTGGGCATAATTCCAGATTGCTCCTGGAGGAATTTTTCTAAGAAAGTTCATGATAACTTGTTCAATTTATTTTTTCTAAAATTGGATTAAGTGTTTTGTTCTATTAATACGAACAATTTTTTTTTTAGCTATTCACCCATTTCATTTAGGTTTTCAAATATATAGGCATATATATATTTTTTTTATTAATTTACTTTTCATTAGTAAATTCACTTGTTTCATTTTTGATACTAGTAATTTGGTTTTCTTGTTTCTTTTTAAAATCAAATTAATTGAATAGTTATTTATTTAACTGTTTTATTTTATTTTTCAGAACAACAGCTTCTAGTTATATTTATTAGTTCAATGGCTTTCTTACATTCAGTTTTACTAAGCTCTCCTTTGATCTTCAGTATTTTCAATTTTGTGGATAATTGAAGATGTTTAATTTGTTATTTTTCTATTTTTTTATTTTTATGTTCAAATCATTGATTTACTTTTTATCTATTATATGACAGAAGCAATTGCAGATATCATTTTCCCATAAAGTTCCAATTTAGCTGAACCTTATTCATTGTGATATGTTGTCTCAATATTGTAATTTTCTTTGAGGAAGTGATAAGTTTATTCTATGGCTTATTCTTTGATTCAATTTTTTTTTAAGATGAAACTATTTAAATTTCAATTATGCTTTAGAGTTTCTATCCAATGTCCATTATTGCATGTAATTTTTATGGCATTATAATCTGAAAAGGATATATTTATTGTTTCTGCCTTTTTGCATTTGATTGTGAGATTTTTATATCCTAAGGCACTTACACTACAAAAACTGTCTTTAAGAACAGAGAGGTTGAACACTTTAAATGATTTCCAAAAATTAATAGGAGATATCCAATGGATGCGTCCAGTATTAGGTTTAACTACCAATCAATTGCAACCCCTATATGACATTTTAGGGGAGACACTGCTTTAAATTCACCACGCCAGCTTACAAAAGAAGCTCAAGAGACCTTGAGAGAAGTTGAACTGGCTTTATCCAATGTAGTTGAGAGAGTAACTCAAAAACCCTTGGAAATATCAGTTTTTGCTACGAAAGAAGCACCCACAGCAGTCCTTCATCAAGGAGACAGTGTGATAGAGTGGGTGAACCTCCCAGCACAACCAGAACAAAGCCTTACGCCTTACCCAGTGCTTGTGGCTAGAATTCTATTAAAGGCCATTAAGCGAGCAGTACAATTATCTGGGACAAGACCTGACAAGATATATACCTTCTATACAAATGCACAAATTAATGTATGCTGTGAAACCATCCCAGAGTGGCAGATTTTATTGGCCATGGCTCCAAATTTTGCACATGGATCTCCATTAAAGATAACCAGACTACTGCATAATTGGCAATGGATTTTTGAAGAGAAGGTTTCTAAGGTTCCTCTTGAAGGACCAACCATCTTTACAGACGCAGCCAAACAAAATATTTGTGCTGTATACTCTCATGATCTAACCGTAAAAAGAGTAGTCAGAACTCCTTTTCAGTCCACTCAGCAGAACGAATTATATGCGATCATGCTAGCTCTCACTTATTACCCAGGCGACATAAATATAATATCTGATTCAGCCTATTCAGTAGGTGTGGTACAAAGAATTGCCACAGCCCAAATAAAATTTGCAGCTTCTAATATATATCAGCTCTTTAAGGAACTTCAAGAGCAAGTGAGAAAGCATCCAGGAAAGATTTATATCCTGCATGTCCATTCACATAGTGGACTTCCAGGTCCTATTTTTGATGGAAATTCAAAGGCAGATAGCCTTTTAACTATGTTGGCCAGTACGCCTTTATTTCAGGAGGCCCAGGAATCCCATTCTAAATACCATCAGGCTGCTCGAGCTTTGCGTTTACAGTTTGGGATTACAAAAGAAGAAGCTAGGAGCATAGTGAAAAGCTGTACAGCTTGCCTTCCCTTCCACGCTCCTACACTGCCTCCAGGGAAGAACCCTCGTGGTTTGAGACCCAATGAAATCTGGCAAATGGATGTGACTCATTATAAATCTTTTGGTCGTCTGTCTTTTATCCACGTTGTGGTAGACACCTTTTCAGGATTCACTTTTGCCATACCAGCAGCAAAAGAGACAGCCCGAGTGGTCACTGAATTCCTCATTCAAGCATTCGCAATTATGGGTGTGCCACAAGAAATAAAAACAGATAATGGACCGGCATATACCTCCAAACATTTTGAACACTTTTGTGCACAGTATAAGATTCTACACACTACTGGCATACCCTTCAATCCTCAAGGTCAAGCAATAGTAGAAAGAAGAAACAGAGACATTAAGACACTCCTCCAAAAACAAAAGAAAGGAGGAGCCACGGGTAACCCTAGAGAACTTCTAAATTTAGTTCTCTATACCATTAATTTTTTAATCTTTGATAAAGATGCACTGGCTCCAGCAGACAGGTTTTATAACCCACCAGAAGAGCAGTGTCCAGTGCGAGCAGCCCCACGTTGGGCGCCAAAATGTTGTGATCTTTTTCTTCTCAAAACGCAGCCAGGTGATAAAAGTTCAGATCTTTTATTATTCCAATATAGCCCGGTTAGCTTAGAGGCCTATCTCTCTGCTTGGTTCCAAGAGCTCTCTCCAAATGTCCTTAAATCCAAAGGTCTGGTCCTTCAGCCTCTGCCTCTGCTGTCTTCAGCCTCCAGCCAGCTCCAGTCTTCATGTCATTCCGGTGAAATCTCGACTTGTAGCTTCTTCACTCTCTGAAGAACACTTCTGCCACCAGCCAGCCAAGTGGAAAATATTCTGCCTTGCCTCGGAGAGAGGGCTTCTGGCGTAACTCTACTGAAATCTCACCGAGAGCTTCTGTCTGTTTCTTTTATCCAAGAGGGAGGAATTGTGGGATACGAGAGAGAGGGATTATGGGTTTTCTCCCATAGTGCTCTCTGGCCCAACGAGCTTCAAGGGAGGTGTGAACTCATTGAACTTAGTTCTACTTAGTACCTTGTTTCAGGTTCTGCCCAAAACATCTTCTTGTAAGATTAGATCAACTCTAATTACTTAGCAGTTAGTAAGGATTCCAACAAGAAATGCCAAAGAGGAAGACAGATATCCCTATAAGTGTAGTAGTTGTGTTTCGATATATATTTTATTGCATTTTAGGAATTATATCACATGTTGTATCTGGAATATAAAGTCTGCTGCAAATTATGATTGTAGTCAATGGATCAACAAAACAAAAAAACAATTTGTATTTGTTATTCACATATGTCATCCATGGAATATTTTATTTCAATTTTTCTTTGAGTATTACATGTTTGAATAATTCTATACAAGAGAAACATTTATGAAGTACCTAATAACACATTCTGCTAGTCTTTGAATACAAAAAAGAAAACAATAGTTTCTAACCTTATGTAACTTAGATTCATAATACTTCATTAATAGGAAAATAGCATCTCTCTCTCTCTCTCTCTCTCTCTCTCTCTCTCACACACACACACACACACACACACACACACACACAAAGAAGTAGTTCTTAAATACCTAATGTGTGCTATTAACTATGCTAAAACCTGGAAAAAAATTCTCCCTACCAGCTTACAGTTTAATTAAAACTGAAGATTAAATCAATCAACTGGTTATATCTGTATGAAACTAAAGGAGCCAGTGTAACCCATATATCCTCTGAATTAATTTATTGTCTTTTGTGTTAGATTCAGGCAGAGACTAATACAGGAAGAAAGAAAAATCATGTATATATAGGTATCCATTATATACAAATTGAAAAAAGTGCTCTCTATGCAGTTTCCCAGAGGTGTCTTTTTCAGGATTTCTTTTTGTGATACATGTTTAGTCATAGAGGTTTATTTATCAGAGATATTTTCAACTGAGATACCAGAGTTAATTGAAAATTAATTCATAAATGACATATTTCCTTGTTTCTGATATGATTCTTTAAGATATCTACCTTGGATTATCAGAGGTGAGTGCTTTTATTATATATTATATAATTTTGAAAGAGAAGTCAAATTATGGAACATAAGGGATGGAAAGGATTTTGAAAAATCACACAATCCTACCTGCAGATATTACAGATGAGAAAACTGATACCCACAGAGATCACAAAATTCTTCCTAGGTAAAAAATAAATTATTGGCTGATTCAAATCTGAATGCATATACCACAATAGTATTTACTTGACTATTTTTGGATGGAAAAATAATGAGAGGAGGTGCCATTAAAAAAGTTTAAAGCAGCCAAGAAGTTGCCTCAACTGTTCCCATTTCTCCTTGGAAACATAGTTATATGAATAGTGACAAAATCCACAAAGAGATGAAGTAAATGCTTTTCCAGTTTAAGATAACTTAATGAGACTTCAGGAAAATTCAGTCTCCCTTGGGTAATAGGTCAATATATCTCATGGCAGCCCAGCACAGATCATGGCCAAATGGGCAAACAAATAATTAGAGGCTTTTAACCCTAAAACAAATCAGCAATTGAATGCCTCTAGACCCTGCCTCATCTGGCCAATGCCACAGCAGACAAGCAGAGGCTTCAAGCTCCAGCACAATAGGCAAATTGTGAGAACAGAAACCCCAGATCAATAGGTATGACTATGACAGACCACCCAAATGCAATGGTCAAGTCATAACTATCTAAAGACCTAATGTGAAAAGTCAGAGCCCAGATTCCTACTCTCCGAATAAGAAGCTTGGTACAGTATTCCTATTTCCCAGGAACAAAGGTCAAATTTAAAAGTCATAAAAGAGGTTAAAAAATAAGTAAACAATTTGGAAAAGGGAGCACAATTTTATTTTCATAATTCTCCACATAACTCTCATTCTGTGCCTCAATTTATCATATAAATTCTTTCTTGCTTAATTTTTAAAATCTTTTTTGATCTCTTTCAAGAGTACTTTTTAGGCTTGAAATCAATTTATATTGCCCTTTGAGTCTTCACATTTAGGAATTCTCATCATGTGTGGTCCTCTGAGTTTGTGTTAATCTTGTCTGCCTTCATAGTATCTTTCTATGGTAAGAATTTTTTTCTATTTCTTCTTTTTTAGGCTTTTCAAAAATAGAATTGCCCAATTGTGTGGAAAATCCACCAAAGAAGACAACTCTTTTGAAAATAGAATTCATCAAATAGAAAAAGGAGTCACAAAATCTCATCGAAGTGAATAAATTCTGAAAAATTAGAATAGAGCAAATGGAAACTAATGACACTATAAGTCATCAAGAATTACTCAAATAAAATGGAATGAATGAATGAATGAATAGGAATGTAAAAAGGAATGAAAAAATAGGAGAAAAAATAAAATACCTTATTGGAAAACAAAGGAAAATAGAGACAAGGGAGATAGATAATTTAAAAATTAAATTAAATATATGAAGAAAAATGCAAAAATTTAGTAACCCTAACTATTAATATGAAGAGGATGATGTCTCCCATAAAACAGAAGGAATTAGAATGGATTAAAAACCAGAAACCTATAAGATATTGTTGCTAAGTATCACATCTGAAGCAGAGCTTTACATACACAACAAAGATAAAAGTTTGTGGCAGAAAATATTATGCTTCAGGTGAAGTTCAAAAAAAAAAAAAAACTGGGAGGGAGTAGCAATCCTAATCTCAGACTTTTCTCCCTTCTTTCCCCTTTCCCCCCTTTCCAGTATTAAGCTTGTGAGCACCACTTGCTTCTCACAGCCTTCCCTTTTTTAGTATCCCTCCCCCCGCCTTAGAGTTCCTCCTCCTATCTTATCCCATTCCCTCCCAGTTTCCGTATTCCCTTCCGCTTAGCTTATTCCTTCCCCTTTCACTTTTCCCTTCTCACTTTTCAATGAGGTGGGAGAAGTTTCACCATAGATTGAATATGTCTTAAGATTTTTCACTTAAAGCCAATTCTGAAGGCAGTAAGATACCCACTATATTCATCCCCCTCCATTCTTTCTCTCAGATATAATAGGTTTCCTATGCCTCTTCATGAGATGTAGTACTCCCACGTTACCCTTTTTCTGGTACAATGTCCTTTCCACATCAATTTCTAGAACAAGGTATACATGTATTCTTTATACATCTTTATAGCAGAAATATAGTTCCCAAGATTAATCTTTACCTTTTTAGATTTCTCTTGAGTTCTATATTTGTAGATCAAACTTTTTGTTAAGTTCTGGCTTTTTCATCAGAAATAGATGAAATTTGCTTACTTCATTGAATGTCCATCTTCTTCCCTGGAAAAAGATGCTCATTCTCGCTGGGTAAGTTCTTTTTGGTTGCATACCAAGTTCCTTAGCCTTTCGGAATATCATATTCCAGGCCCTTCGATCTTTTAATGTGGATGCTGCCAGATCCTGGGTGATCTTTATTGTGGCTCCTTGATACTTGAATTGGGTTTTTCTAGCTGCTTGCAATATTTTTTCCTTTGTCTGAGGGTTCTGGCATTTGGCCACTATATTCCTTGGTGTTTTGATTTTAGGATCCCTTTCAGTGGGTGATTGATGAATCCTTTCAATGTTTATTTTTTCCTCTGTTCCTATGACTTCTGGGCAGTTCTCTTTGCTAATTTCCTGGAAAATAGTGTCCAGGCTCTTTTTTTCATCATGTTTTTCTGGAAGTCCAATGATTCTCAGGTTGTCTCTCCTGGATCTGTTTTCCCGGTCTGTTGTCTTCCCCAGAAGGTATTTCACATTCTTTTCCATTGTTTGATTTTTTTGGATTTGCTTGACTGATTCCTCTTGTCTCCTTGAGTCATTCAATTCCAATTGTTCAATTCTGATTTTCAGTGAAGTATTTTCTTCACTCACTTTTTTAAGATCTTTTTCTAATTGACCAATTGAGTTCTTTTGTTCTGTGGATTTTTTTTCCATTTCACCAATTTTGTTTTCCAGTTCACCAATCCTATTTTTCAAGGATTTTACTTCTTTATCCACTCTCTCTTTAACTGACTTCTCCAGGCTCTTTTGCCAAGCCTCCCTCTCCTTTTCCCATTTTTCTTCTAGCTCCCTTGTGAGAGGCTTTTTAATTACTTCTATGAGGTTCATCTGTGCTGAGGAACAGATGATCTCCTCCTTTGGGGATTCACCTGGAGACAGTCTGTTTTTAGTCTCCTCAGGATTTAAAGTCTGCTCTCTGTCTGTATAGAAGCTGTCAATGGTTAAAGTCCTCTTCAGTTTCTTGCTCATTCTGTCTAATAATCAAAGACAAACTAGCAAAGAAAAACAGAAAAAACTGGAGTCTTTCTTTGGGGGAGGGGCTGGGTGGTGTTACCGAGCTTCCTCTCCAGACTGCGGGGGGCAGCAGTGAGGCACTAGCCCTACTGTGCTGCACCTGGGCTCTGAGATCCCAGAGCGTGCTGAGTCACTGTGGGGGAGGGAAGGGTGGGGGCGGCCAGGTCCCAAGAGACTCCAGCTGTTTGGGGTTGTATTCTTCAGCCCCGGTGTTTTTAGCTTTTCTGCTGGGCTGCTGACTTGCTGCTGGAGCAAAGTATCCAGTCCTGTAGCGAAGCTCTCTCTGCAGAGACGGCTGCGATCACTCCCCACCCCCTCTCCAGTCTGCTCCCGTGCTCTCACTGCCACTGCCCGCTGCCTGCGCCCGATCTAAAACCGTCCCAGCCGTCCAGTAAAGACAGATCTTTCTTGGTGAATCTCAAGGATGGCTTCTCTTGGTAACTATTTGTGGGTTTTTTTTTTTCAGTCAAGCATTAATTCAGAGGCTTGTAATGAAATGGATAGTGAGAGAAAGCGTGGAGCTACACAGCTATGTGCCTCCTCTCTGCCATCTTGATCCTAATCTCAGACAAAGCAAAAGTGAAAATAGAAAATGACAACCTGTAATGTTCTTGGTGGTTTTCTGGAGATCTCTGAGCAGTCTTCCTTTCAATTCAGCAATCACCACAAGAACAGCCAGGTGTTAAAGTCCAAATTCTTTATTATAGTCTTCATAGTTTTATTTCCTTTACTTCGGGCTCAGCTAGTTTTCTGGAGGGCCTTCAGACAGGACTTGGTCTCAGTGGAGGGAATGTAGGAGGCCAGGCCAGTCACCACAAGTCTGATGAAGATGGAATGAATCTCCAATTCTGATGGACATCGTGTTCTTCAACAATGACATGAAACAAATCAATTCCAATAGAGCAATAATGAACTGAACCAGCTATACTCAGGAAAAAACTCTGGGAGATGACTTTGAACCACTACATAGAATTTCCAATCCCTCTATTTTTGTCCACCTGCATTTTTTATTTCCTTCGCAGCCTAATTATACATCATTTCAAAGTCCGACTCTTTTTATACATCAAAATAACTGTTTGGACATGTATACATATATTGTATTTAACTTCTACTATAACTGTAACTGTATTTAACATGTATTGGTCAACCTGCCATCTGAGGGAAGGGGTGGGGGGAAAGAGGGAAAAAAGTTGGAACAAAAGGATTTGCAATTATCAATACTGAAAAATTACCTATGCATATATCTTGTAAATAAAAAGCTATAATAATAATAAAAAAAGATGGAATGAATCTCTCTGAGTCCAAGGGCTTATACTTCAGCCTCCAGCCACCACAAAGGTGGACAATGGAATGAATGTGTCTCTCCTTGGCTCCCAGAGCTTGAGCTCCTGCCTCCAGTCTTCTGTCTTTTCTGACTCTGAATGAATCTGGCTCTGAGTCCCAGCTTATATGCTCTACACTGAGTATAAACCAATCATTATTTCACTAAGAAATCATTATTTGTTGTAAGATTAAATCAATAATACTGAATTTAGAGAACTATTAAGCACCATGCTAAAGTAGAAAATCATTGTCTCATCAATCCCACTGAATTAGCACCTTGTAAGAATCCTTGTTTTAAGTTCAGAGTTCTGGCCCATAACAACAATCTAGCCATTCACAAGTATGTACCCCATCCTTTCACACCATTCTTTCCCTTCTTCTTTAGTCCATGTCATTAATCTACACACCTTATCAGATTCCCATTAATCTGTAAACCCTTCTATACCTCATTATGCTATTTTATTTCCTTACAAATTTTAAAAGTTTATTCTCTCTCTCTCTTACTATTTGATATATAGTGTTACAGTCATTCAGTATTTTAATATAGCCTCTATTAACTCTTGTGTAATTGTACTTGTGGCAGTGCCATATCTTTATTGTTGTTTTTTTTTCATGCTGCTCATAATATTTTTTTTTCCTGATCTGGAGGGGAGAGTTCAGAATTTGTCTAATATATTCCTGTAGATTTTCTTTGTAGAATCTTTTTCAGGTGTTGAAAAATGAGATGGTTTTTTTTCCAATTTTTTTTCTTGTTATAACACTTCAGAATAATTTTCTTTAATTATTTATTCTATTATTGTACCAAGATTTTTTAAATCATAGCTTTCAGGTAGTCCAGATATTCTTATGTTATCTTATCTTGATCTTTTCTCCAGATCTGTTGTTTATTTTATAGGATTTATGTTATGTTTTATTATTTCTTGGTTTTATAACTTTAGTAGCTTCCCCCATCCAATTCTAGTTCTCAAGAAGTCATTTTCTTTCTTAAGATTCTGTATTTCTCTTTCTAATTGGTTGGCTTTTTCTTAATCTTCTTGATTTGATCTTTTTTCCTCTCATTTTTCCTCAAAATTTCTCATTGGACTTTTAAAATGTCTTTTCTGAGTTCTTTAAATTCCTTTTGGGCAAGTAATCACTTATTGTTATTCTTTAGCATAGGGGATGCTTTTAAAAATAGTTCAATAATTTTTCTCTGAATATGAGCCCCAGTATTATTTTCAATGTGGTTTGGTTCTTTTTCCTTTGACTCTTCTTTTAAAAAAAATTATAGCAGATATTTGATATAATTACTTCTAGTTACGAGATGTGGGAGATGGTGCCTTTGGTTTTAAGTCCTTCAGTTCTTCCCTCTGGCCTGGAACCTGAAATCAAGTACTTTACCCTCCTATTAGTGCCTATATTCAGCATACTTCCTACCCCAGTGCTTTTGCACTCAATGGGAATATGCTCATTCTTTTTCAAACAAAGTTACATATCAGCAACATAGCTGGGATCTGGTTCCTTCTCAGCAGACGTTTACTCAAACTTTTTCTACTCAGAAACCCAACTGCCTACACAATATAGGAGGTAAAATTTTCTGTGACTGTTTCCAATGTTATTTCTTAATCCAGCTAGCCCCAGATTTTAAGACTTGTTCTTTCAAGGGAGCTAGTGTGGAATTGTTTTCCTTTAACATGGATCAATCTTCCATTTGGTATCTTTCTTCAGATTTTCTCTGATTTTCTCAGGAGGACTGTAAAGGGCTGAAATTCTTGAGTTAATGCACTGAGGTCGGACAACCAAGCACTTAAGGCTACTTACTGATTGGACAATACTCTATAAGCATATGCTTGAAAAATGGCCCTTCCCACTATTCTGTGCTGGCTCGATAATTGGTATATACAGAGAATTGTAGGAGGGATGAGAGGGTGGAATAAGACTACCAAAGTCATTTTTATGCAGGAGATGAAGAGGAGAGGTTGTGCAGATTCTGCATCCATCCAATTCACTTCTACCCCTAAAGACCAAGAATAAAGACTAAGGACTTTTGCTTATTCTGACTCTGGCTGATTCAAAGGTCTTCACAGAGGACCACTATCCTGTTCCAACTTTTATTTGTTTTTTACTATTCTAAGTTTTCCCTATAGCACTTTTTAATTTTAGTTTGTAGGGGAAATCTGCAGAACTTTAAATTCTTTGACCTATTTTGTCATAGTCTCAGAAACCTCTCCTATCTCTAGGATACAAATTCTTAGAAAAAAAAAATTATGTGAATTATAGAAAGAAAAAGGCAGCAAAACTACATTGGTGAATGATCTGAATATCTCCATCTCAGAACTTGGCAAATTTAACTTCAAAATAAAAAAAAAATCAAGTTAAGGAGATGAATATAATTTCAGAAAAGTCTGATATAATAGAACCCTGAAGAAAATTGAATAGGGATAGAAAGTAATATACTTTTTCCCCCACAGACATGCTACCTATACAAGAACTCACCTTGTATATGGTATAAAAACCTTATAACCAAAGAGAAAGACTGAAATATGAAATAGATTAATTTTCTGTAATGATGCGAAAAAAACCCACATATAACAAAGGTCCCATGGAAAGATACAGTAAAATCTAATTTATAAGTAAACAATCTAATCATAAAGAATGACTGAGTCAAACAAAAATTATAGAAATGACCAATAATATCATCAAAGAGAACAACAGTAATGAGGCAGAATAGCAAGATTTGGAATGCAGCTAAAGCAATACATAGGGGAAATTTTGTATTTCTAATGTGTTTCATGAATAAAATAGAGAAAGAGAAAATCAATGAACTGACTATGCAGTTTAAAAAGCTAAAACAAAGAACAAATTAAAAATCCTCAATTAAATACCACATTAGAAATCATAAAAATAAAGGGAGAAATTTATAAAATTGAAAATAATCAATTGAACTAATAAATAAAGCTAAAACCCATTTTATGAAATAAGCAACAAAATAAAAAAAAAAACTTTTTTCTCAATTTGATTGGAAAAAAGAAAGAAAAACAAATCACCAGTATAAAAAATGAAAACTAGAAGGGCAGCTACATGGTGCAGTGACTCTGAAGTCAGAAGAATCTGAGTATACATAATGCTTCAGTCACTTAATGTTGGCTGTGTGACCCTGGTCAAGTCATTTAATCTGAATTGCCTCAAAAACAACAAACAAAATAAATTAAATGAAAATGTTGAATTCACCACTAATGAATAAAATACTTAAACCCCAACCCCCAACCCCTCAAAAATGAAAATGCTATCAATGAACTTTATAAGAAAATATATCCAGGGCAGTTCAATTTACAAGTAAATTCTATAAAACATTTAAGGAATAATTCATTCCAATTCTATATGAGCAATATTAAAAAAAAATCGAAGAATTCTTATCAAATTATTTTTATGACAAAAATATGCTGCTGATGTTTAAATCTGATAGAGCCTTCAAATTAAAAAAAAAATTGTAATACTTGCAAAGATATTACACACATATATTGCCAGAATGACTTTGACCTATTTTGTCATTGTCCCAGGGAGGGAATGCAGGGAGAGAATTCAGTATTAGAAAAACTGTCCTTATTGACCCTATTAACAACAAAACAAAGAAATTATATGATTACCTCAATACATGCAGAAAAAAAATCTTTTGACAAAATACACCTATTACTATTAAAAACATTGGAAAGCATGAGAAATAAAGGAACATTTTTTTCAAAAGATAAGAAACATCTATCCACAACCATCTAAAGCATTATCTATAGATAAACTTTAAACATTCCAAATAAGAAATATGGCAAAACAAGGATGTCCAATAATACGACTATTATTCAATATTGCATTAGTAATGTTAGCTGTTGCAATAAGAGAAGAAAAAGAAATTTAAGGATTGTACTATCATTCTTGGCAGATAATACAAGAATATAATTAGAGAATACTAGAGAATCAACTAAAATACTTGCAACAATAACTATAGCAAAATTGCAATATATACAATAAAGCCACAGAAATAATTAGCATTTCTATATATTAATTACAAAACCCAGCAGCAAAAGATAAAAAGAGAAATTACACTTAAAACACTTAAAAATAGTATAAAATTTTGGGGATTCTATCTACCAAGACCAATCCAGGAACTATGTGAATACAGATAGAAAACACTTCACAAAAATAAAGTCAAATCTAAATATCTGTAAAATATGATAAGTTCATGGATAGGCAGAGCTAATAAAATGAAAATGACAATCCTGCTAAAACTGATTTATTTATTTAATAGCATATCAATCAAACTACAAAAAATATTTTATACAGTTAGGAAAAAAATGATAACAAAATTAATTAGAGGGAAAAAAACTCAAAAAATATCAAAGGTATCAATGGGAGGGAATGCCAGGAAAGGACCCTAGCTGCATCAGATATCGAACTTGACAATTATCAAATTATTTGATACTAGTTAAGAAATATAATAGTGGATTAGTTGAATAGTTTAAGGTCACAAGACAGCAATCAACAATTATAGTAAATTATTCTTTGATAAACCCAAAGTCTCCAGCTCCTAAGGTAAGAAGTCACTTTTTTTAAGTTGGGAAAACTGGAAAGTAGTATGGCAAAGACTAAGCATAGATCAAAATCTTACACTATATAACAACATAAAGTCAAAATGGGATCATGGACAATGGAGGTAAAGGAAAGAGAAACAACAAATTTCACCTCAGCATCTTGCAAGGATGAATAACAAAAACTATTAATATGTAATTGGTAGAAAAAAATTAAATACTCTTAAGTAAAACAAAACAAACAAACAAAAAAAAAAAACACCTTAGCAATAATTTGAAGAATTGTGTGGTATGATGGAGAGAGATTTGAGCTCAGAATTCAGAAGCAGTAGATGATTCAAGTCAGACCTTAACCCCATTTTTGGTTGTATGACCCTAGGTGAGATGTTTAACTTCTTTATTATGATTTAACTTATGATTATAATTTCCATGGAATATTTTGGTGTGAATTAGTACGGGGACTTTTCTCACTGTATGCTCTCAATAACTGAAATAATTTGAGTTCTGGTCAATTTTTTTTTAAAATAGCACAAATACATGTATATATCTATATCTATATCTATATGCTATTTTTAAAAATTGACCAGAAATGAAATTGTGTGCCTATACACACATACATATATGTGTATATACAGACATGCACACACACACACACACACACACACACACACACATATATACAATTTTAAGTTTTACACATTTTTGTTCAGATAAAGCTTAGGCATTTCACAGTCAGAATACCTTCAAAAGTATGTTCTCAGATATTTTTTCTAGAGATTTTATTTATTTAAATATATATATATATATTATATATATATATATATATATATATATATATATATTTTTTTTTTTTTTTTTTTTTTCTTATCAACCAGAGTTTTAATTGCCTTTTTCACAACTGTTTGGGAATTCTACTTCAGATTAATACACAGTTACTGACAAAAGATTCCTCTAACATCAGCTGTCAGAAGATAAAATGAGACTTCCATAATTATTCTTGAACTTTCATCATTTGCTCATTTGTTCTACTCCTCTAATCAAACATTAATTTGACACTGAACAACAACCTTGGCAGAAACAGCTAAGCCACTCGCAGAAGTGACTTTGACATAATGGAAATAATAATGATTTCTTTTTGAAACATTAGACCTGTTATTTCATTGTTAGTGGGATTTTCTTAGAGAAAAATTGCTAATTATTCCCCCAGAAAGTCAGGTGCTTATCAGTTACTGATACTCTCAGAGAGCTGCCTAGAGGTTAAAGGCACTTTCCTTGGTTCATTGTTATTTAGAATCCACACCTCAAAAGGGATTTCTACAAGAAACCTAATATATGTTCAACTAAATTGTAGCCACATTAAAAATTTAAAAATCTCTTCTGCTGACTTCCGGCCAAGATGGCGGAGAGGAAATACACTTCTGTGTAATCTCCGTGTTTTTCTCTCACTATTCATTTCATTTCATGCCTCTGAATTAATGCTCGACTGAAAAAAAAACCATACAATTACTTACCAAGAGAAACCATCCTTGAGACTCGTCAAGAAAGGTCTGTTTTTGCGCGAGGGCGGGGACGGTATTTGGAAGCAGTCTGCGGGTAGCAGCAGCTGCAACCAGAGCACAGATAGCAGCTCAGAACCGGGTGGAGCGGAGAGGGGGTAGGACCGCAGCCGTCTCTGCGGTGAGAGCTTTGCTATAGGAGCAAGTCAGCAGCCCAGCAGAGAAGCTAAAAACACCGGGGGTGAAGAATACAATCCCAAACAGCTGGAGTTTCTAGGGACCTGGCCACCCCTCCCCCACAGTGTCTTAGCCCGCTCGGATCTCAGAGCGCTCGGATCTCAGTGCGCAGGCGCCATAGCACAGTAGGACCTGTGCCTCACGAATACCCTGCCCCTCCCCCAAAGAAAGCAGCCTCCATTCAAGGGGTTTTTTTTCCTTCTGTTTCTTTGATAGTTTGTCTTTGATAAATAGACAGAATGAGCAAGAAACTGAAAAAGAATTTAACCCTGGACAGCTTTTATACAGATAAAGAGCAGACTCCAAACCCTGAGGAGACTAAAAACAAACAGTCCCCAGGTGAATCCCCGAAGGAGGAGACCTTATATCCCTCAGCACAGATGAATCTCATGGAGGAAATTAAAAAGGCTCTCACAAGGGAGCTAGAAGAAAAATGGGAAAAGGAGAGGGAGGCTCTGCAAAAGGAGAGGGAGGCTTGGCAAAAGAGCCTGGAGAAGTCAGTTAAAGAGAGAGTGGATAAAGAAACCAAATCCTTGAAAAATAGGATTAGTGAACTGGAAACAGAAAACAGCTCTCTAAAAAACAAAATTGGCGAAATGGAAAAAAATTCCACAGAACAAAAGAACTCAATTGGACAATTAGAAAAAGATCTTAAAAAAGTGAGTGAAGAAAATACCTCACTGAAAATCAGGGTCGAACAATTGGAATTGAATGACTCGAGGAGACAAGAAGAATCAGTCAAGCAAATCCAAAAAAATCAAACAATGGAAAAGGATGTGAAATACCTTCTGGGGAAGACAACAGACCTGGAAAACAGATCCAGGAGAGACAACCTGAGAATCATCGGACTTCCAGAAAAGTATGATGAAAAAAAAAGCCTGAGCACTATCTTCCAGGAAATTATCAAAGAGAACTGCCCAGAAGTCATAGAAACAGAAGGTAAAATAGACATTGAAAGAATTCATCGATCCCCTACTGAAAGGGATCCTAAAATCAAAACACCAAGGAATATAGTGGCCAAATGCCAGAACCCTCAGGCAAAGGAAAAAATACTGCAAGCGGCTAGAAAAACCCAATTCAAGTATCAAGGAGCCACAATAAGGATCACCCAGGATCTGGCAGCATCCACATTAAAGGATCGAAGGGCCTGGAATATGATATTCCGAAAGGCTAAGGAACTTGGTATGCAACCAAAAATAACTTACCCAGCGAGATTGAGCATCTTTTTCCAGGGAAGAAGATGGTCATTCAACGAAATAAGCGAATTTCATCTATTTCTGATGAAAAAGCCAGAACTTAACAAAAAATTTGATCTACAAGCACAGAACTCAAGAGAAATCTAAAAAGGTAAAGATTAATCTTGGGAACTATATTTCGGCTGTAAAGATGTATAAAAAATACATGTATACCTTGTTCTAGAAACTAGTTGAGGAAAGGACATTGTACTAGAAAAAAGGGAAAGTGGGGGTACTACATTTCATGAAGAGGCAAAGAAAACCTAGTATATCTGAGAGAAAGAATGGAGAGGAATGAAAATAGTGAGTATTTTACTGCTTTCAGAATTGGCAGTAAGAGAAGAATTTTAGACATATTCAATCTATGGTGAAACTTCTCCCACCTCATTGAAAAGTGAGAAGGGAAAAGTGAAAAAGGAAGGAATAAGCTAAGTGGAAGGGAATACGGGAACTGGGAGGGAAAGGGGTAAGTTGGGGGGGGGGGACTCTAAGGGGAGGGGAGGAATACTGAAAAAGGGAGGGCTGTGAGAAGCAAGGGGAGCTCACAAGCTTAATACTGGGAAGGGGGGTAAGGGAGGGGGTAAGGGAGTAAGAAGGGAGAAAAGCATAAACCTGGGTCAACAAGATGGCAAGTAATACAGAATTGGTCATTTTAACCATAAATGTGAACGGGGTAAACTCCTCTATAAAGAGGAAGCGGTTAGCAGAATGGATTAAAAGCCAGAATCCTACAATATGTTGTATACAGGAAACACACCTGAAGCGGGGTGATACATGCAGGTTAAAGGTAAAAGGTTGGAGCAAAATCTACTATGCTTCAGGTGAAGCCAAAAAAGCAGGGGTAGCCATCCTGATCTCAGATCAAGCTAAAGCAAAAATTGATCTAATCAAAAGAGATAAGGAAGGGCACTATATCTTGCTAAAGGGTAGAATGAATAATGAAGAAGTATCTATATTAAATATATATGCACCAAGTAGTGTAGCATCTAAATTCCTAAAAGAGAAATTAAGAGAGCTGCAAGAAGAAATAGACAGTAAAACTATAATAGTGGGAGATCTCAACCTTGCACTCTCAGAATTAGATAAATCAAACCACAAAATAAATAAGAAAGAAGTCAAAGAGATAAATAGAATACTAGAAAAATTAGATATGATAGATCTCTGGAGAAAATGTAATGGGGACAGAAAGGAGTACACCTTCTTTTCAGCAGTTCATGGAACTTATACAAAAATTGATCATATATTAGGACATAAAAACCTCAAACTCAAATGCAGTAAGGCAGAAATAGTGAATGCATCCTTTTCAGACCATGATGCATTGAAAATTACATTCAATAAAAAGCCACAGGAAAGTAGACCAAAAAATAATTGGAAACTAAATAATCTCATACTAAAGAATGATTGGGTGAAACAGCAAATTATAGACATAATTAATAACTTCATCCAAGAAAATGATAATAATGAGACATCATACCAAAATGT
This sequence comes from Antechinus flavipes, assembly GCF_016432865.1. NCBI lineage: Eukaryota > Metazoa > Chordata > Mammalia > Dasyuromorphia > Dasyuridae > Antechinus > Antechinus flavipes. The sequence continues at coordinate 522,649,889 of NC_067398.1, read as the reverse complement.
ATGGGATGCAGCCAAAGCGGTAATAAGGGGAAATCTCATATCTCTAGAGGCCTATTTGTATAAAATAGAGAAAGAGAAGGTCAATGAATTGGGCTTGCAACTAAAAATGCTAGAAAAGGAACAAATTAAAAACCCCCAATCAAACACTAAACTTGAAATTCAAAAAATAAAAGGAGAGATCAATAAAATTGAAAGTAAAAAAACTATTGAATTGATTAATAAAACTAAGAGTTGGTTCTATGAAAAAACCAACAAAATAGACAAACCCTTAGTAAATCTGATTAAAAAAAGGAAAGAGGAAAATCAAATTGTTAGTCTTAAAAATGAAAAGGGAGAACTCACCACTAACGAAGAGGAAATTAGAGCAATAATTAGGAGTTACTTTGCCCAACTTTACTCCAATAAATTCGACAACTTAAATGAAATAGAAGAATACCTCCAAAAATATAGCTTACCTAAACTAACAGAGGAAGAAGTAAATATCCTAAACACTCCTATCTCAGAAAAAGAAATAGAACAAACTATCAATCAACTCCCTAAGAAAAAAACCCCAGGACCAGATGGATTTACATCTGAATTCTATCAAACATTTAAAGATCAATTAACTCCAATGCTAAATAAACTATTTGAAGAAGTAGGGATTGAAGGAGTCCTACCAAACTCCTTTTATGACACAGATATGGTACTGATACCTAAACCAGGTAGGCTGAAAACAGAGAAAGAAAATTATAGACCAATCTCCCTAATGAATATTGATGCTAAAATCTTAAATAAAATATTAGCAAAAAGATTACAGAAAATCATCCCCAGGATAATACACTATGACCAAGTAGGATTTATACCAGGAATGCAGGGCTGGTTCAATATTAGGAAAACTATTAACATAATTGACTATATCAACAACCAACCAAACAAAAACCATATGATCATTTCAATAGATGCAGAAAAAGCATTTGATAAAATCCAACAGCCATTCCTAATAAAAACACTTGAGAGCATAGGAATAAAAGGACTTTTCCTTAAAATAGTTAGGAGCATATATTTTAAACCTTCAGTAAGCATCATATGCAATGGGGAAAAACTGGAACCTTTCCCGGTAAGATCTGGAGTGAAGCAAGGTTGCCCACTATCACCATTATTATTCAATATTGTATTAGAAACACTGGCCTCTGCAATAAGAGTCGAGAAAGAGATTAAAGGAATTAGAGTAGGCAATGAGGAAACCAAACTATCACTCTTTGCAGATGATATGATGGTATACCTAGAAAACCCCAGAGATTCTACTAAAAAGCTATTAGAAATAATTCATAATTTTAGCAAAGTAGCAGGATACAAAATAAATCCCCATAAATCCTCAGCATTCTTATACACCACCAACAAAATCCAAGAGCAAGAGATACAAAGAGAAATTCCATTCAAAATAACTGTTGATAGCATAAAATATTTGGGAATCTACCTACCAAAGGAAAGTCAGGAATTATATGAGCAAAATTACAAAAAAGTTTTCACACAAATAAAGTCAGACTTAAATAATTGGAAAAATATTAAGTGCTCTTGGATAGGCCGAGCAAATATAATAAAGATGACAATACTCCCTAAACTAATCTATTTATTTAGTGCTATACCAATCAGACTTCCAAGAAAATATTTTAATGATTTAGAAAAAATAACAACAAAATTCATATGGAACAATAAAAAGTCGAGAATCTCAAGGGAATTAATGAAAAAAAAATCAAATGAAGGTGGTCTAGCTGTACCTGATCTAAAATTATATTATAAAGCAGCAGTCACCAAAACCATCTGGTATTGGCTTAGAAATAGATTAGTTGATCAGTGGAAAAGGTTAGGTTCACAAGACAGAATAGTCAACTATAGCAATCTAGTGTTTGACAAACCCAAAGATTCTAAATTTTGGGATAAGATTTCATTATTTGATAAAAACTGCTGGGATAACTGGAAATTAGTATGGCAGAAATTAGGCAAGGACCCACACTTAACACCACATACCAAGATAAGATCAAAATGGGTCCATGACCTAGGCATAAAGAACGAGATTATAAATAAATTAGAAGAACATAGGATAGTTTATCTCTCAGACTTGTGGAGGAGAAAGAAATTTGTGACCAAAGATGAACTAGAGACCATTACCAATCACAAAATAGAAAATTTTGATTATATCAAATTAAAAAGCCTTTGTACAAACAGAACGAATGCAAACAAGATTAGTAGGGAAGTAACTAACTGGGAAAACATCTTTACAATTAAAGGTTCTGATAAAGGCCTCATTTCCAAAATATATAGAGAACTGACTCAAATTTATAAAAAATCAAGCCATTCTCCAATTGATAAATGGTCAAAGGATATGAACAGACAATTTTCAGATGAAGAAATTGAAACTATTACCACTCACATGAAAGAGTGTTCCAAATCACTATTGATCAGAGAAATGCAAATTAAGACAACTCTGAGATATCACTACACTCCTGTCAGATTGGCTAAGATGACAGGAAAAAACAATGATGAATGTTGGAGGGGATGCGGGAAAACGGGGACATTGATGCATTGTTGGTGGAGTTGTGAACGAATCCAGCCATTCTGGAGAGCGATCTGGAATTATGCCCAAAAAGTTATCAAACTGTGCATACCCTTTGATCCAACAGTGTTTCTATTGGGCTTATACCCCAAAGAGATACTAAAAAAGGGAAGGGGACCTGTATGTGCCAAAATGTTTGTAGCAGCCCTGTTTGTAGTGGCTAGAAACTGGAAAATGAATGGATGCCCATCAATTGGAGAATGGCTGGGTAAATTGTGGTATATGAACGTTATGGAATATTATTGCTCTGTAAGGAATGACCAGCAGGATGAATACAGAGAGGCTTGGAGAGACCTACATGGACTGATGCTAAGTGAGATGAGCAGAACCAGGAGATCATTATACACTTCGACAACGATATTGTATGAGGATGTATTCTGATGGAAGTGGATTTCTCTGACAAAGAGACTTAACTGAGTTTCATTGGAGAAATGATGGACAGAAACAGCTACACCCAAAGAAGGAATACTGGGAAATGAATGTGAACTATTTGCAATTTTGATTTTCTTCCCGAGTTATTTTTACCTTCTGAATCCAATTCTCCCTGTGCAACAAGAGAACTGTTTGGTTCTGCAAATATGTATTGTATCTAGGATATACTGCAACATGTTTAGCATATATAGGACTGCTTGCCATCCTGGGTGGGGGGGGGAGGAGGGAGGGAGGGGAAAAAACGAAACATAAGTGATTGCAAGGGATAATGTCGTGTAGAAATTATCCTGGCATGGATTCTGTCAATGCGAAGTTATTATTAAATAAAATAAAATTTATTATAAAAAAAAAAAAAAAAAAAAAAAAAAAAAAAAAAAAATCTCTTCTGCTGTTAAGCACTTGGTGCAAAAAAATTCATATAGTTACTAGGAGCAATTTTCAGGCTTTTGAAAGCCATGAAGATAAACTTTCCGACTTGGCTTTCTAAAATGAAGGAGTCTCAACACTTGTCTCAGACATTTTGGTACTCCCATCTCTATGGAAGGGAAGTACCACTCCATCCTTAAAAATAGTCCAGCTTTTCTTTGAGGTTCTTCAGAGACTCACCATAAGTTTCACATCTTTCTTACCTTAGACAGTATATTCCAATATGCATTTTTTTTTCTCTCTCTGTACTAGGAGGTCTTTGAAGGTGAATGTTTTTGGTTTCCATTTGCACTTAAATTGCACTGTGCTGTGTGGAGAGCTTATATACCATTTAACATTTTTTTTCTTCTCTAAAAACTCTATCTACATTCAATTAGCATGATTCCTTTGCTATTAGCACAATGGTACAGTGAGTTAATCATTTTAATAAAATGTGACTGTTTCTTAAAAGATAATTATTAAGCAGAAAATTATAGTTTATTAGCAAAATATTAGCTTTTTCTCTTGAAATCAGTTTTAAAATTAATTTGTCCTCATAAAAGGATATTGGGTGCTTTTCATTTTCTTATGTGTTTTTATTGCAAGTTTCATGCAAAAATTGGATTATTAATTTTTTTATTCTTCCCTCAGAACACATTTGACCAGTATAAAACTATTCACAAAATGCCCATTGAATGTCCAACATCTACACACAGATTTTATTGGATAATTATGTTTACAAGCTATATTAGTACTCTTGGAAGCTAAATCTTCTTGAAAAACATGAAATTTCAATGGAGCTTTATTCTTTAGCCCTTGAAAACACTGTTCCTTTTTCTATTTTGCCAAATAAAGATCCTTTTTTTTTTCTTTAGTATAAAGCTTATCTCCAATAAAATCAGTGATCATTAATATATTACTATATTTATAAGGAAAAAACCCAATACTGTCTGTGTTTATATAAGTATGCTTATGTATGTACACATAAATATTATTTATATGTACATATGTTTATATATGTATGTATATATGTATGTATGTATATATGTAAACACTTACATGTGTGCATTCTGATTTTCATACTACTACCGGGAAACATTAATGAGAATGGTCAAATCCATCTATATTCCATGTATAAGACTGTATAAGAGGGTTAATATATAGGAGAAAAGAACAGCTTACAGTCTAAAGTAAATGTAGAACTAGATACGATCTCATAAACTACCTAGCCCAATTATTTTATTTTAAAAAGAAAAAAAAGGGTTAATAACAACCAAAAAACTTGAGAACCTCCAAAGTTAAAACTGGACTTCTTAAATATTTTCCACTTGCAACATCTCTTCACTCAAGACATTTTTATGTAAAACTGTGTATAGAGGTATATAAGATGGGAATACAAATCAGACATTTCCTAATAGTAAATTATAATTTCTTCCTTCACTCAGTTATGTGATCCCCCATATGGGGTAATGGCCCACAGTTTAAAAAGCTTTAAGGTAAATTATATTGAAGTGACTGGCAATCAATAGGTTCTTCATAAATGTTCATTACTTGTTTAATTGAAAGATTGATATCTATGCTACCTTTGTCAAGTCATTTAATGTTAATTTTTGTCAAATTATCTCTACAAAAACGAAACATTGGGGAAGGGAGAGAAGAAGACTTTGATGATCCATGTGAACTCAAAATCTGTGATCATAAGATTCTATTTTATATAAAATGATGATAATGATGCTTTTTATTTAATCTAAAGTGGCTAGGCTATAAGAAATTAATTTGTAAATTAAAAGTGCCATATATATAATCGTTAAGTTAAGGGTAATATTTTATCAAGCTTTGCATCTACAACTATACCTAATATGCTGTTTTGCCTCTAGAAGATTCTCAAACAATAAAATTTTTTTGAAATTATTTCTCAATGTAATTATCCTCTAGATATGTTATGTTTAGATAATTGAGTAATTTAATATCATTGGTAAAAGTGATAAAACAATTTACCAAACAATACAAAAGTATTGTTTAATAAACATTTACCTAGTTAATATAAATCTTTTGTTAAACAGCTTCAACTTTATCATGCCAATAACAATGAGCACTCTGCTATTAAGTACAGAATCTAGTTACTGTCGCTATATTCAACATAATTCAAATCTTGATTGAATGACCATTTATTTAGCAAAATCCTAAGTCCTATAGCCAGATAATTACTTTTACTTTTCAAAATACAAAAGCTAAAGTATCTCTGCACAAAATCTTTATAATAAAATGAAAGCTAATAAATTGATACTTTCTTCATGTCAATTGAAAGTTCATTTTCTTTACTTTTCATTACAACATAAAATAAATTATCTGAACTTTGGCCTGCTTCTTGTTATCCTTCAAATTCTTAAATCATCCCAAATCTAATTAAAAACAACAGTATGTCTATTCATGTAGATTGTATTCAATTCGTGTAAATTGTACCCAAAATGTTTATTGAGTATGGGTTTTTTGTATTGCAGTAGACTAGATGCTGGGAGGATGCCTAATATGAATAGATGGGAATAGAAAGTGTAACAACCTTGATTAATAGAATAGCCTGACAAAGATATAGAAATATGACATTCTTAGCAAATACAGTCAGAAGCTATTGTTTGGCTGCTGTATATAACTTCTCCCTAAGAGTCTTTTTATAAAATACAGAATCCCAATAAACTCTTTATTTATGAAGTTTTGGTATATTTGGTTTGATTCTACCATAATCATGCTTCTTCTCAGGATAAACTTCTTACTAAGAAATTCATTAATATGGTGATTGTTTCTACCTTGGTATGCTCACATAACACATATCCTCAATTGCTTTCTCACTCCTCTGATTGGAGGAGTGAAATCTTCAAAAATAACAACAACAGTGAGAATTCTTAAGGGCCATACCTAAGTGAAGGGGCAGCCTTCATAGCTGTGAATCATAACATCTGAAGAAATTGCAAAGCAGCCTTTACTGACACAGGTTTTGCTTGTGGACTGGGAATGAAATAAATTGGAGGCAGAGGGAAGAGGAGAGAGGTCAGACAATGCAACTACTTCTCTGTGGAGAGGTCAGAGAACACAATTGCCTCTCAGACTTATTGTAGCATCATCATCCGCTCACATGAACAGATTCATTCTACAGGTCTGAGTTAGACTTCCAACAGCCACTGGCTAGTGGCTCCCATATCACAACAAAGAAGAAGAACAAACCAGAACAAAATCCCTTGCTTTTATAGAGGTCCCAGGATTTTCAATCAGTTTTTTTTTTTCCTTTCATAATAGCTGTTTTTCTTGGTTATTCATCACATAAATATTCCTACAGGACAAGCTCATCACCAGAAAACTTTTTTCATTATGGAAATTGTTTCAGCATAGGTACCCACATCTCAAGAATATCCTCAGTTGCCTTCCTCTCACCACCCACATCCCTTTCAGCTTCTTTATTGTGCATTGTTTTCCCTCATTAGATTGTATAGGAGCTTATGAACAGGAACTGTCTTTCTTTTTTTGTTTGTTTTTTTTTTTTGTTTTTAATTTACATTTACACTACTTACTATTGCTTTTGAATACAGGGGACATTTAATTATATGCTGTGTGCATATGTAGGTATGTGTGGGGAATGGGGAACTTAAACAATATGAAATAAAGTTGAAAGATGGGGGGGCCATCACTAAAAAAAAAAACATAAAATGGAGAATTCTTGCACAACTGTGGACAAAAGGAGAATTCTCAATTGAAAAAGTTATATAGGAAATATCAGAAAATAAAACCCCATCTATATAAAATGGAAAAAGTTTTGGAATACAAAATTAATGCCAATAGACTTAGTGGACAAATATTTAATGAATAAATTTCTTAGTGGTAAATATCTCCTATAACTACCTGATTTACAAGATGTGTAGGGACATGATATAAATATTTAAAAAACAGATGATTTCCCCATACATTATTGTACAAGAAATATAAATTATTGCTTGTTTAAACAAAAAATTCAAACTGTTATCAATTATGTGAAAGAGTACCCTAAATCATTAATAATAAAAGAATTACCAATAAAACAAGTTATTTTTTTCTCATGCATCAGTTGGCAAACATATTAAATGATTTATTAAATATATCATCATGGCATTATTATATGATATGTATTATATTACATATGGTATTATGATTTGGTATATGTCATATAGCATTATAATATGGAGGACCTGTAAGAAGACATTTATATTAATGCATTTTTGATCGAGTTATAAAGTGATTCAACAATTCGTGAAAAATAATCATATTTATACCAAAGAAATCACTAAAATATAGCAGTGACCCAACCATTACCACATAGAGCAAAAAGATAAAAACGCAATGCATATATATATATTGTTTGTGCATGTATGTATGTGTATATATATATATATATATATATATATATATACATACATGTATGTACATATATGTATATGCAGCTACAAATATATGCACACATACATGTGTATATAACCTTTTTTCTAAAGAAAAATTGGCAAAAAGATTGATGGCCATCAACTGTGGTATGGCTAAAAAAAATAGGTATATAAGTATTTCAGAGTGTTTTAGTTGCATTGTGTGTGTGTGTGTGTGTGTGTGTGTGGATAGAAGATACATAGGTAAATAGATATGTTGAAAGATAGATCATAGAAAGATGGATGGATAGATATATAGAATTTAGAAAAATGACAAAAATAGAATCATGGGAACACTTTTTACACTTATGTCAACAATGTGGAAGAAAAAGATGTTGCTAGACTTGACAAGTCTCTGATCATTGAAACAATCATAGCTGGAAAACTAATAGGGGAAAAAAAAGTTTCTCATTTCTTGGGAGAGAGGTACTGAATAGGGCACATGTTTTCATGTGTCTTCAATATATTGATTTGTTTTGGTAGTTTTTTTATTTTTTATTTTATTATTATTATTTTTTTAATAAAACAAAAAATTTTAATAGGCATATGTTAACAATTAAGATAATACAAAATTGTTAATAGGCACACATTAAAATTAATATATAACATATAACACAAAGATTGTTAATAGGCACATATTAAAATTAACACATATAATATAAAAGTGTTAATAGGCACATATTAAAATAAACATATATAACACAAAGGTTGCTAATAGGCATATTAATAAGGGCATTTTGGGTGGCACAGTGGCTAGAAGGCTGGTCCTGGTATCAGGAAAACTTCTCTCTGGTTGTTGCTCAGTTGTGATAGCCTTGTCCAGCCCTTGTTGTCCCCATTTGGCCTTTTCTTGGCAGAGATCTTCCCTAGTGGATCCAGTGGATCCACTTTGTCAGAGGTAAAATGACTTGTCCAGGGCTAGGCAGGATGTGAGGCTAGATTTGAATTCAGTTCTTCTTGACTCCAGGTCCTGTGCTCTATCTCTTTTTTTTTTTTTTTTTTTTTTTTTTTTTTTTTTTTTTTTTTTTGTGAGTGGGTTGGGGAGGAGACATTTATTTGGTCACCCCAAATACAGGATTTGGAGGCACAGGAGTCAAGGGCATGTTACAGTGTGCCTAACCATGGGATGCACAATGGCAAGTGAAAAGAACATCGACTCTGAAGATAGAGGACTTGAATAAAACACTTGAGTCTTGCAGTGTATCCTTCAATTTCTCATCTTTGTTGAAGTAGTTGTAGGAGAAGTTGGGTTGAACTGTATTCTCTTACTTTACTATGTTGTCTAGTTTCTCCTTATTCTACTTCTCTTGATTCCTGTTGTTGGAGATCAAATTTTTTGTTTAAGTCTGGTTTTTTCCTTAGAAACAGATGGAATTCCTCTTTTTCACTAAATGTCCATCTTCTTCCGTAGAAAAAAAAATACTCAGCTTAGCTGGGTAGTTTATTCTTGGCTGCATTCCAAGTTCTTTTGCCTTTTGGAATATCTGATTCCAGGACCTACGATCCTTTAATGTTGAGGCAGCCAGATCTTGCGTGACCCTTATTGTGGCATCTCGGTATTTGAACTGTTTTTTCCTGGCTGCTTGTAAAACTTTTTCTTTAGTCAGAAAATTCTGAAGTTTTGCCACAATATTCCTCAGAGTCTTTATTTTAGGGTCTTTTTCAGAAGGTGTTCGATGAATTCTTTCAATGCCTATTTTCCCTTCTGGTTCTATTACTTCTGGGCAGTTCTCTTTCATGATTTCCTATAAAATAGTATCTAGGTTCTTTTTTTCATCATAATTTTCTGGTAGTCTGATGATCCTCAGGTTATCTCTCCTAGATCTATTTTCCAGGTCTGTTGTTTTTCCAAGTAAATATTTGACACTTTTTTCCAATCTTTCATTTTTTTGGTTTTGTTGGACTGATTCTTGATGTCTCAATGAATCAGTCATTTCTATTTGTTCAGTTCTAATTTTTAGTGAGTTATTTTCTTCATTAGCTTTTTTTACTTCTTTTTGTATATGTACAATTGAGTTGTTTTGCTCTATGGAATTTTTTTCCATTTCACTAATTTTTTTTTTTTTTTTTTAGTGAGTTATTTTCTTCTTCCAATTCGCAAATTCTGTTTCCCTTTTTGGGAGTTTTTTTTTTATCTTTCCCAATTCACATTTTAGGAATTTGTTGCTCTCTTGCATAGCTTCTCTTTCCTTTCCCCATTTCTCTTCTAGTTCTCTTTTAAGGTTTTTAATAGTCTCTTCTAGGAGAGCCTTTTGTACTGGAGACCAATAATTGTCTGGAGACTGTCTGCTATTAGTCTCTTCAGGGTCGAAAAACTGTTCTTTTTCTGTGTAGAAACTATCAATCGTTCTTTTGATTTTTTTACTCATTTTGTTAAAGACTGTAAGGTTTGCCTTCAGAGCCAAGAGGCTACCAGCTTCCTCTGCAGAGCAGTGAATTGTATATGGATGTGTAGCTGTCCTGCCAGCCGGCTACAAAAAGCAGCAAGGTACTGGAATGCTCTGGGAAAGAGTTCCCCACCTGAAAGTAACTCAGGCCTGCAGGGCTGGGCTGGGAAAGTGCCTTGCAAAGAACCCCTGCTGTGTGAGATAATAACTGCTCTGGGGCTAGACACTTAGCAGTGAGAGTTTCACTGCCCAAGCCAAACCCTGCCCTGGGGCTATGGGTATTAGCAGCTGAGCAGTGAATGGATTTGCAGGGACCAGTAGTGTTTATCCAGGAAGAGCAGTCAGCTGGGGAGGTTCTATTGCCCCAGGCCAAGACCCACACACTGCCGATTAGAGGCTGCCTAGGCTGTGCCCCACTGTTGTGCAGATTAGTAACTGCCCCCACAAAAGCCCCGAACTGCAGGATGTGTCTGAAGGGCCGCGGTAAAATCTGCCTGAGTCACTTCCGGGTTTGAGGGGTTACAGCCAGATCTCATTAGGTTCTGGCGGTTTTTAGAGGACCGTTTGTTTCAGGCATTAATTTCTCTGCCAGTTTACTGCTTTGTAGTCAAGGCAGAGCAGTTAGCCTATAGCAGAGTCATCTCTATAACTTCTCTAGCCACAGAGATCACCCCCGCCTCTGGTCTGCTCAGGATGCTAGTCTTTCCCTGCCTGTGCTAGTCTGTCCCTGCCTGTGCTAGTCTGTTCCTGGCCCCTCAGGACAAACCTTTCCTGGCGAGCTTCCGGATTGACTTCGGCTGGTAAATTGTAATGCTTCTCATCTTCATGAATTTAAGCAGTGAAGAGCTATTTTTGAGGCTGGATTAAATAGTTGGTTATGAGGGGAAGGAAAGGAGCTTAGAGAGTCGTGTGTGCCTGCTCCGCCATCTTGGCTCCGCCCCCGGAAGTGTTGGTAGTTTTTTAAACAAAGAAAGATTGCAGTTGGTAAAAGTAGCTGATAAGAATTAATAATAGTATAGAAAAAGGAATCATTTAAACTTAATTAAATATCTATCAGAGGATCAGTAAAAAGGATATTATTTAGACTTTTCAAACCACTTCAACCATCCTTCCCTGAACAAAGATATAATACTATATATTCATTTAATTCATTTCAAAACATTATTCTGAATATTTCAATATGTTTCATCTAATGTCAAAGCAATCCATGAAACAAAGAAATGTTAAGAAATTTATTAGTACAAAGATGAAAAAACCCTTCCAATTAAATAAAATCAGAAGTGTGCTGTTGAATGATTAATTATTAGCTCTCTAGGAAAATAAATGACTTCAAAATAAACAACTAACAGGAAGAATGAATACCACTTAAAGAAAATGCAAATTTATATTCATAATTATATAACATTGTTGGAATCTTTACAAACTGCTAACTAATTAGAGTTAATCTGATCTTACAAGAAGATGTTTTGGGCCAGAACCTGAAACAAGGTACTAAGTACTAAGTAGAACCAATTAGTACAATGCTTGTGTTTGCACCTTTACTCATTGGAGTTCACAAGTATGCCAGCTTCACAAAGTAAACTTTGTAACTTTGTGAGTTCACACCTCCCTTGAAGCTTTTTGAGCCAGAGAGCACTATGGGAGAAAACCCATAATCCCATTCTCTCAGAAGAGTCAGATATAAGGCCAGTGAAGAGAGAGCTATTCCAGAATATTTTCCATTTGGCTGCCTGGTGGCAGAAGAAGAGTTTTCAGAGGATAAAGCTATGAGTGGAGAGTTCAGTGGACAACCAGATACATCTTCATCTCACACCACTGTAGTTGGTGGCTGGGCTCCTGCACTTCCCCCACTGAGACCAAGCTGGTCTGAAAGACTCACCAGAAAGCTAGCCAAGCCCCAAGTGAAGGAGACAAGAGATTAATTCCATCTCTGTGCTGGTTGGAGGCTGAAGAAAGCAGAGGCAGAGGCTAACGGACAGAACCTTTGGATTTGGAGATATTTGGAGGGCTCTGAGCCAAACTGGCTGTGTTTTGAGAAGAACAAGAACTCCAACATTTGAACTCCAACATAACACAAAGAAAAATGAGCCACAGCCTAGGGAATTGAGACTGTTGAATGGCATGAGAGCATGTAACAACAAACAATTGATTGTCTAAAAAAATGCATTCCAAAAAATGAAAGAAAAAAAAAAAGAAACTAGGAATGAATATAGATCAGAACTTAGTGTGCACAGCAAAGACTTTTAAAACTCAGGTAACAAATCTAAAAAAAAAAAAAAAAAAACTCTGGAAAATAATATAGTCTTGGGTGATAGAAGGGGATAAGATCAGAATCTACAAGGTTTTCTGTTTTATAGAGGACTGCAGATAGTGGGGGAACTCTGGATAAGGTATAAGATCCTTTAGGCCAGAAGGAGTCTGCTGACAATGTCTGGTTTAACTCCCCATCTCCCTTCAGTGCTCTCACCTTTCCTGAGAAGTCAGGGAGGGCATGACCCTCTCCCTTTGCTGTTCTCACCCTTCCTGAGAAGTCAAGGAGGGTAAGACCACCTGTGTTCTATTTAAAGCAAGGGATATTTACATCAAAAAGAGATGCATTTACATATCAATAGCAGGGTGCAATAGCACTTGCACAATGTGCTGTGGTGATGTAATGCTACTATACTTAGCACTTGCTCAATGTGATGTGATGATATAATGGTTCTCTAGATGGCACATGATTAGTGTTCTGTAATGATGTAATCATACTAAGGTATTTAAGGTCTGAGAGGACTTGAAATGAGGACTCCATCTTTGACCATCTTTGTGAGTCTCCTTCCTTCTTCACTCCTCCACTAAGACCAAAGCTGGTCCTGAGATCCTCCAGAGAACTAGTCCTGGCAGTATATTTTGGCATCCCAATTTGGGGCTCTAGAAAGTGCATTACATTTTGGTACCTGAACAGGGACATCCAGAAGGACACTACACTGGATAGAGATTGAATTTATGTTCACCTATATTATGGCTTTAAGTTATTGCTTTTTAAAGTGTTATTTTTTTAAATAAAACTTTTTTTTTTATTTTCAAAACATATGCATGGATAATTTTTCAACATTAACCCTTGCAAAATTCTGTGTTCCAATTTCCTCTCCTTCCCCCATCCTGTCCCCTGGATGGCAAGTAATCCAAAATATGTTAAACATTGTAGAAATATATGTTACTTCCAATATATGCATACATATTTATACAATTATTTTGCTGCATGAGAAAAATCAAATCCCAGAGGGGGAGAGAAAATATAAAATGCATCAAACATAAACATAAACATAAACATAAACAGCATCAAAAAGGGTAAAAATGCTATGTTCTGAAAAACAATCAGTCCCCACAGTCCTCTTTCTGTTGTGTAGATAGCTCTCTTTATCATAAGATCATGGGAACTGGGTCTGAATAATTGTTGGAAAGTATCATATCCATCAGAATTCATATCATCATATAATCTTGTTGTTGCTGTGTACAAGGATCTCCTGCTTCTGTTCATTTCGCTTAGTATCAATTCATGTAAGTCTTTCTCTGTCTGTCTGAAATCATCCTGCTGATCATTTCTAATAGAGTAATATCCCATAGCATTCATATACCATAACTTATTCAACCATTCTCCAACTGACAGGCATTCACTCAGTTTTCATTTCCCTGCCATAAAGAAAAGGGCTGCCACAAACATTTTTGCACATGTGGGTCCCTTTCCCTCCTTTAAGAGCTCTTTGGGATATAAGCCCAATGGAAACACTGTTCAATCAAAGGGTATGCACAGTTCCAAAGCACTCTCCAGAAGGGTTGGATAAATTCACAATTCCCCAACAATGTATTAGTGTCCCCATTTTCTCATGTCCCTTCTAACATTAGTCCTTATCTTTTCCTATCACCTTTGCCAGTCTGACAGGCATGCAGTGGTATCTCCAAGTTCTCTTAATTTTCATTTCTTTGATGTGATTTGGAGCACCATTTTATATGACTAGAAATAGTTTCAATCTCTTCACCTGAAAATATTCCATTCATATCCTTTGACTATTTATCAATTGGACAATGGCTAGAATTCTTATAAATCTCAGTCTTATGAATCTGCATATATTTTACAAATTATACCTTTGTCAGTATCCATGAATGTAAAAATGTTTTCACAGTTTATTGCTTCCCTTCTAATCTTGTATGCATTAGTTTTGTTTGTACAAAAACTTTTTAACTTAATACAATCAAAATTACCTATTTTGTGATTAATAATGATCTCTAGTTCTTCTTTGATCAAAAACTCCTTCTTCTTCCACAGATCTCAAAGGTATAGTATCCAGTGATCTTCTAATTTGCTTCTAATATCACTCTTTATGACAAGATCATGAACCCATTTCGATGTTTTCTTGGTAAGCAATGTTAGATGTGAGTCATTGCCTAGTTTCTCCCTCCCTTTTTTTCCCCTTAATTATAAAAGATCTTCTTTGCCTCTTCCTGAGATGTAATTTTCCTCATTTTACCTACATTTTCCTTTTTTTTTTCAAGTTCAATTCTCTTTTCACATCTAGTTTCTTTTTTATATTATCACAGTAAAATCAAATGATAATTGCATTCTGTATGTATATCCAAAATAGAGATGTAGTTCTCAAGACTTCTTTCCCTTTTGACTTTTTATGCTTCTCTTGAGTTCTATATTTGGAAGTCAAATTCCAGAGTTCAGCTCTGCTCTTTTCATCAGAAATAAATGAAATTAATCAACATCTCTGAACATATATCTTCTTTTCTGAAAGGTAATGCTTAATTTACCTGGATAATTTATTCTTGGCTGTAAACCAAATTCTTTTGCCTTTCAGAATCAGATTCCAGTCCTTTCAGTTCTATAAGGTGGTAGCAGCTAAGAACTGTGTAATCCTGATTGTGCCTCCTTAATACTTGTATTATTTCTTTCTGGCTGCTTGCAATATTTTTTCCTTTGTCTAATAGTTCTGAAATTTAGCTAGGATATTGCTTGGAGTTTTTATTTTTGTGGTCCATCTGAGAAGATGATTGGGAAGTCATGCAATGGCTATATTACCTTTTGATTCTAGGATGTCAGAGTAGTTATATCCTTGATGATTTCCTGAAATATAATGTCTAGACTCTTTTTTTCATCATGGTTTTCAAATGTCCAATTATCCTTAGATTGTCTATCCTTCATCTATTTTCTAGGTCAGTTGTTTTCCCAAGTAGGTATTTTACATTTTCTTCTGTTTTTTCTTTCTTTCTTTTTTTTTTTTCTTTTTGGTTTTGCTGGATTGATTCTTGATGTCTTATTAAATCATTCATTTTCATTTGTTCACTTCTCATTTTTAATGAATTATTTTCTTCAATTAACTTTTTTAGTTCTTTTTGTATTTGATCAATTGAATTTTTAAATGAGTTGTTTTGGTCTATGAATTTTTTTTTCCATTTCACAAATTCTGTTTTTAAGGAGTTATTTTCTTTTTCCAATTCACCCATTCTATTTTTTAGGGAGTTGCATTCTTTTTCCATTTTCTCAAATCTGTCTTGTAAGGAATTATAAGCTTTTATCAATTTCACTAAATCTATATTGTAAGGAGTTTTTTTTCAGATAATTTCTATTTCCTTTTCCACTCTCTTTTAAATTTCTCATTTGCTTTCTCCATTTTTCTTCTCTCTCTCTTTTAAGATCTTTTTTTGAATTCTTCCAAGAGAGCCTTGTGATATCAGGACCAATTTATGTCACTCTTTATAATTTCATCTGAAGATGATTTGTTTTTAATGTTGTCAGGGACTGAAATCTGTTCTTCTCTTTCTCCATAAACATTATGTATTGTCAGACTTCTTTCTTTCATTTTTGCTCATTTAAAAAAAAAAAAGTTGAGGTCTGCTTTCAGGGAAAAGGGAAGATGGTTCAAGCTTCCTCCAAAGCAACAGTGCTTGTGCTGGGTAAGTGCTGACTTTCTTCTGGTGCTGGGTGTGCATTGCTGGGTCCAGTGAAAGTTTGGCATTTAGGGGCTCACTATTTGTCTTTTGTATTTGTTTTGGATGTCATATAACTAGTCTGTTGATTTACTGGCTTGCAACAAGGACATAAGAGCTAATACTGCTGGGGATTCCTCTTGGTAGATTCTCCAGCACATGAAGCCCACACTGTCCTGAGAATGTGCACTGTCTGTGATTGGAGCCTGTGCTCCACCCACCTGCACTCAGCCCACCTGTATTTGCCCCACTTTCCTTTGTGAAAGAGAACTTTTTTGGACAATTTTCATAAATATATTCTGTTAAATAATTTACACTTGTAATATTCAAGGGTTCTTTCACTCCAAAACCAATTCAAAGGCTGGATTTGTTGTGTCTGAAGGACATGGGGAGAGTTCAGAAAATATGTGTCTCCTCTCTACCATCTTGGCTCTGCCCTTTAAAGTACTATTAATGTTTGTTGAGCCCCTGAAATTTTAACTTTATACAAGTTGAGTGAATAAAGGTATATATACTGTTTGGTAACTGGAAATAGGAATTCTAAGATATTATTCATTTAAATCCTGGGGAAATCCTCAGATTCTGGAAATTATTATTCATGACTATACGAAAAGAGCAGATGTATATCCATATGGATGCTTCTAAAGGCTGACAATGACTTCTTGGATTCAGGTTTTGAAGTAAATAATAATCTAATTACCAGAAATGCGTATTCATTAGAATACGAGAATAAACATTAAAATTAGACAGAAGCAACCTCTTTTAGTAGCAGCTGTATGTTTTAATCAAACAATGTACTACTAACTAAAGTCAAAAAAGAATATAACAGAGAGAACTCTAAATGATTTAAGAAAATAATCACTCAAAAATTTCTTTCCCTCTTTATTGAAGTAATCAGAAACTCCATATCCTATAGGAGAACTAAAGATGAGGAAGATTCCTCTTTTATATAGCATTTCCTAAGGTATGTTTACTTTTCATTGAAAAAACTTTAAACAAAGACAACTCTGAGGTACCATTTCACACCTTGGTTTAGATTAGTTTAGAGAACAGGAAAAGAAAATGATAAATTTGGAGGGGCTATAGGAAAATGAGGACACTAATGAAATATTGTTGCAAAATGATTCAATCATTCTGGAGAGCAATTTGGAACTATGTTCAGTAAGGATATAAAATTACATACCCTTTGATCCAATAGCTTCATTACTGTATTTGTATCCCAAAGAGATCATAAAAAGGGGGGAAGGATCCACATGTGCAAAGATGTTTGTAGCTGTTCTTTTTGTAGTGGCAAGGCACTGGAAATTAAGTAGATGCTCCCTAATTGGGAAATGGCTGAATGAATGGTGTTATATAAATGTAAATAGGATATTATTGTTCTATAAGAAATGATGAGGAGGGCTGATTTAAGGAAATCCTGAAAAGACTGATATGAACCAATGCTGAGTTAAATGAGTAGATCCAAGAGAATGCTGTGCACAAAGCAAAAAGATTATTTGAGGAACAATTGTGAACTAGACTCTTCTCAGCAATGTGGTGATTAAAGACAATTCCACTAGATTTAGGATGGATAATTTCATGCACATCCAGAGAAAGGAAACTTCAAAGACTGAATGTCAACTGGAGCATAGTATTTTCATCATTGATTGTTTCCTTGCATTTTCTTTATTGTCTTTCCCCCCCTTTTGGTCTATTGTTTTTTCTTGCACAACATGACAAATATGGAAATATATTTAAAAGTAGTGTATGCATGTAATCTGTATCAAATTACTTGCTGTTTGAGAAGGGAAAAGAAAGGAAGGGAGAAAAATTTGGAACACAAAATATTAGAAAAATGAATGTTGAAAATTATCTACATGTATTTGGATAAAAATACTATAAAAAGAACAAATATTAGAAATGCAAAAACTTTTAATGTTGATAAATTATGAAAATACAAATCTTAATTAATGATTAAATTTGAGCATTAAATTACTTATACTACATTTTAAAAACTTATTATTCAACAAAGATTAGCAAATGCCAAACATTATAGTAAAGAAAAGTAGATCTTATAAAATGTGAATGCCACAAACACAAGAATATCAGAATGTGCTAGAAAATTATTGATGATTAAAAGAAAAAATATCATAAGGGGAATCAAAATTAAAATTCAAAAGGACAGGTGCTAGAAAAGTTAATGAAGCAGTGAACAATCGGAAAAAAAAATCAATGTAAGTAAAAATTAAGGAGGCAAGAATCCAAAAGAATATCTTTAAGTCCTGATTTCATAGTTGACAGCTATATACTCAAATATTTTGAAATAAAGAATGTTATAATTAAGAAGGGAAATATGGACAGAAATGGGAGACTTAAACCGAATTAAAATCAGAGAACATATATAATGAATGTTATGCAACATTTTATTTTTTATTTTTTATTTTTTATTTTTTTTAATTTTTATTTAATGATTACTTAACCCTTGCACTCGTTTCTTTTCAGATTTTTTTCCCCTCCCTCCCTCCATCCCCTCCCCTAGATGTCAAGCAGTCCTTTATATGTTGGATATGTTGCAGTATATCCTAGATACAATATATGTTTGCAGAACCGAACAGTTCTCTTGTTGCATAGGGAGAATTGGATTCAGAAAGTATAAATAACCAAGAAAAACAAAAATGCAGATAGTTCACATTCGTTTCCCAGTGTTCTTTCTTTGGGTGTAGGTGCTTTTGTCCGTCATTTATCAATTGAAACTCAGTTAGGTCTCTTTGTCAAAGAAGTCCACTTCCATCAGAATACATCCTCATACAATATCGTTGTCGAAGTGTATAATGATCTCCTGGTTCTGCTCATTTCACTTAGCATCAGTTCATGTAATTCTCACCAGTCCTCTCTGTATTCATCCTGCTGGTCATTTCTTACAGAACAATAATATTCCATAACATTCATATACCACAATTTACCCAGCCATTCTCCAATTGATGGGCATCCATTCATTTTCCAGTTTCTAGCCACTACAAATAGGGCTTATGCAACATTTATTAATCAATAAATGCACATTTATTAAGTACCTAATATGTGCCAAACACGTTGTTATGTGCTGTATAAAAAAAGTGAATAGTCCCTATTCTCAAGGAACTCAAAATCTATAAATAATAAGTAGCCATAGTAAATAAAATAACAATGAAAGTATGTCAGAATATATTTGATGTAAATAAAATAGTGACTCGAGGAACATATTATCAGTGAAATCATTAGCAAAACCGGCAGGCCAAATAATTAATTAATATGAAATTGAATGAAAAATTAGAAAATAGATAATATTCAAACTAGTACAAAATTAGATATTTTAAAATAAAAAATCAACAAAAGAAAAATCAACAAAATTAAAAATAGGGATTATTGAATGAATAAATACTACTAAAAACTGACAAATCTTAGTTATTTTTAACAGTGAGAGAATTATCAAGATAAAAATAAGAAACTAGTCTCTATAAATAAGAAGGAAAAAGATATAATATTATAATATTTAATTATTCTCAATTTTTAAGAATCAGATGTAGAATATATGCAAAGTAATGAAATATAACACTAAATAATATAGTCTTCAAAAAACTGAGAAAGATAAATGAACATCAAAAGTTTTTGTTATTAGTTTTGTTAAAACAGACTTTAATAGTGAATTTGTTAAATAGTTTAAGAGTAAATAAATCCTATATTAGACATAGCTTTTTCAAAGTTGGAGAAAGAGTTACATGCTTGCTAAACTAATGTGGGAAAGATAAGTTAAAAAAAGGCATGGAAATATTAATATTTTTGATTTCAATAAAATAATGGCAAAATTATTGCAGGAATCAAAATACTAGTTGAATTTGTGTTGATGTCATATAAGGAAACTTATCTCCACTTTCCCCCTTTTCCAGAACAATCCCCCTTTTACCTCCAGCTTCTTTTTTATATTATAACAGTAATATCGAATTATGCATGCACTCTATATATACCATAACAGAAATATGGTTCTCAAGAATTCTTTTCTTTTTACCTTTTTATGCTTCACTTGAGTTTTATATTTGGAAGTAATTTTGGTTTTTTGTTTAGCTCTGGTCTTTTCATTAGAAACAAAGGGAATTCACCTGTTTCATTGAATGTCTATCTTCTTTCCTGAAATAAAATATTTAGTTTAGTGGGGTGATTTATTCTTGGCTGCATTCCAATTCCCTTTGTCTTTTGGAATTTTAGATTTCCAGGCTACCTTGATTCTTTAAGATGGAAGCTGCTAGATGCTGGGTAATCCTTATTGTGATGCCTAAGTATTTGAATTTTTTATTTCTGGCTGCTTGTAATATTGTTTCCTTGATCCAATAGTTCTGGAATATATTCCATGGAATATTAATTTTGGGGTCTCTTTCAAGAGGTATTTGGTGAATTCTTTTGATGGCTATTTTACTTTGTGATTCCATGACAGTTCTCTTTGATGATTTCCCGAAAAAAAAAATGTGTCTAGGCTCTTTTTTTCATCATGGTTTTTCAGGAAGTCCAATAATCCTTAGATTGTCTCTCCTAGATCTATTTTCCAGGTCATCAGTTGTCTTCACATTTAGGTATTCTTCCTCCCACCCCCCTTTTTTTTCAATTTTTTCATATTTTGGTTTTGTTTGTTCGGCTAAACTTCTTCTACAAGCAGCAGCAGCTGCAATGGGTCAGTACTGACTGCTCCAAATCAGTGTTTACTGACTTCTAGTGCTGGGTGGGCATGGCCAGGTCCCATGAGATTCTGGCATTTTGGGGGTTCACTCTTTATCTTTTGTGTTTGTGTTGGATATTTTATAACTTCTATGCTGATCTATTGGCTTGCAACCAGGGCATAGTAGCCAACACTGCTGTAGATTATACCCTCCTTTTAGATTCTCTGCTACAGCTGATATACAGAACTCCCACCTCCCTGGTTCTGCATAGCCTGCACTGACATCTATGCCCAGCCTGCTTGCACTCGGCCTGCTGCTCTCCATGCTCCATTGACACAGACCTTTTCTGGCAATCTTTGAAATTATCTTTTGCTGCTAATTTGTTGCACTCCCAATATTCATGCATTCTGCCAGTCCAGAACTAACAAAGAAGATGGATTTGTTAATTATTCTGAAGGTCTCAGAAGAAGATCAGAAAGAAGCATGTGTCCTCTCTGCCATCTTGGCGCTGCCCCTCCCAAATAGTGAGTTCTTATGAAAAGCTGGTTTGTCAAACACTAGATTGCTGTAGTTATTGTCCTGTGATCCTAATCTATTGCACTCATTGACTACTCTATTTCTTAACCAGGACCAAATGGCTTTGATGACCACTGATTTATAATATTGTTTTAGGCATTTTTTTTCATTGATTCCCTTGAAATATTTGACTTTTTGTTCTTCCAGATGAACTTTGTTACTAATTTTTTTTAACCTATAAAATAATTTCCTGGGAGTTTAATTGGTATGATACTAAATAAGTAGATTAATTTATGTAGTATTGTCATTTTTCTTATATTCTCTTGGCCTACCCATGAGCACTTGATATTTTTCCTACTGATTAGATTTGACTTTATTTGTGTGGACAGTGTTTTGTGGTTGTTTTCATATAGTTATTGACTTTTACTGGGCAGATAGATTCCCAAATATTTTATACAATTGACAGTTGTTTTGAGTGGAATTTCTTTTTTTTTTATCTTTGTAATATATGAAAATGCTGATGATTTATGTGGATTTATTTGGTGTCCTGCAACTTTGCAAAAGTTGTGATTTGTCTCTAGTGGTTTTAGTTGATTCTCTAGAGATCCCAAAGTATGCATTTACTATTTCTATCTTTCTACATTTGATTTTGAGGGTTGTATCCCTAATACATGGTTAATTTTTGTATAGGTTCCATGAACTGCAGAGAAGCATGTGTCCTCTCCACCATCTTGGCTCTGTCCCTCCTAAATAGTGAGTTTTTTATCAAAAGCTGGTTTGTCAAACACTAGATTGCTATAATTATTGTCCTGTGATCTTAAATTATTCCTTTTTCTATTCAATTTTTTCCCAAAGATCTAGCATACCTAAGTTTTCTAATATTCTGTTTACCCCCTTCATTTCTTTCTTATGTATTTGTGGTTTGATTCATCTAGTTCTGTGAGGGCAAGGTTGAAATCTTTCCCTAACATAGTTTTGTTGTTTATTTCTTCTTGCATCTCTTAACTTCTTCTCTAAGAATTTGAATGCTATTTCCCTTGGTGAATATGTTTAGTATTGATATTGCTTCATTATCTATGGTACTCTTTTGTAAAATATAGTTTCCTTCCTTATCTGTTTTAATTAGATCTATATTTGCTTTGATTTGATCTCAGATCAGGATTCCTATCCCTTCTTTGTTTTTCACCTGAAACATAATAGATTCTGCTCCAGCCCTTTACCTTCACTTTGTATGCTTCACTCTGCTTTAAATGCTTTAAATGCTTATATGCATCATATTGTAGAATTCTGGTTTTTAATCCAGTCTGCTATCTGCTTCAGTTTTATGGGAGAGTTCATCGCATTCCCATTCACAATTAAAATAACTAATTGTTTATTTCCTGCCTTCTTATTTACCCTGTTATGCTTTTACCTTTCCTTTCCCTCTTCCCTTCTCCCCAGCATTTTGCTTCTGATGACCACCTCCCTCAAATAGCCCTCACCATTTAGAACTTCTTGCCCTTTTTAATAACTTTCCCCTGATACTTCCATTTTCCCTTCTATTAGTTTTTCCCTTTCTTTTATTCTTTCCCGTCCCACTTCTTTATAAGATGAGATAAGTTTCTCTGTGAAACCAAATATGTTTAATGTTCTCCCTTTGAGATAAAACTGATAAGAGTAAGATTCACACAATATTTATTCCTCTTCCTTCTTTCCCTCAATTTGAATAGATCTTGTTTTGCCTCTTCATGAGATGTAATTTCTCTCATTTTTCCTCCATTTCATTTTTTCAAGTACAATTCCCTTTCTACCTTTAGTTTCCTTTTTATATCATCACCACAAAATCAAATTATGCCTGCACTCTCTATGCATACCCATTAGAGAAATATAGTTCTCAGGAGTTCCTCTTTTTATCTTTTTATGCTTCTCTTGAATCCTGTGTTTGGAGATAATTTTTTTTTCCAGTTCTGGTCTTTTCATTAGAAATAGATGAAATTCACCTGTATCATTAAATGTCCATTTTCTTCCCTGAAAGTTAATGTTTATTTTAGCTGGATAGTGTATTCTTGGATGTAATCAAAGTTTCTTTGTCTTTTGGAATATCAGATTCCAGGCCCTTTGAAACTAATAGATGAAAGCTGCTAGGTCCTAGGCAATCCTAGTTGTTCTGGGTATTTTTTTTTCTGGCTGCTTGCAATATCTTTTCCTTGGTGTGATAGTTCTGAAATTTAGCCACAATATTCCTTGGGGTTTTAATTTTAGGGTCTCTATCAGTAGGTGATCAGTGAATGCTTTCAATGACTATTTCACCTTCTGATTCTAAAACATCAGGGCAGTTTCCCTTTATGATTTCCTGTAAGATAATGTCTAAGTTATTTTTTTTTTACCTTGGCTTTCAGGAAGATCAACAATCCTTAGATTGTCTCTCCTAGATGTATTTTCCAGGTCAGTTGTTTTTCCTAGGTGTTATTTCATATTTTCTTCCTTTTTTTCTTTCTTTTTTTCATATCTATTTTGTAAGGAGTTATATATTTTTTTCCATTTAATCAAATCTATTTTATAGGGAATTATATGCTTTTCCCATCCCTTCTTGCAAAGATCTCATTTCCTTTCCCTATTTTTCTTCTAACTCTTTTTTAAAGATCCTTTATGCAGTCTTTCAAGAAAGCCTTATGAAATGGGAACCAGCTCATATCGCCCTTTGGGGTTTCATCTGTATTCCTCTTGCATTTAAAAACCTAAGAATTTGAAGTCTTTCCATAAAAGCTGTCTATGGTGATACTTCTTTTTGGGATTTTTCTCATTTCTTAAAGCTTAAGGTCTGCTCTTAATGCAAAGAAGTGACAACTGTTTTAATTTATCCTGGGGCAGTTCTGCTGATTGATTTTCAGTGCTGGGGAATTGTGTCTAGGTTCCATGGTCTTCCCAAGTTCAGTGGTTTACAATTTGCCTTTTGTAGTAAACCTACTTGCAATCAGGACAAAGTAGCCAAAGAGGGTCATGGAAGATACACAGGTGTGTGGAAACTGCAATGCTCTGACAAAGAGCCCCAGCTCTTTGCTGTAGTCTCCCTGTGCTGGGTTCTGTGCTTGGCACACTGTCCCCTTGCCCTTTTGAAACAGACCTGTTCTGAATTTCTTCCTATATATTCTTCTGGAAATGTATTGTAATATTTGAGAGTTCTTTAAATCCCAAACAAGTATAGAACCTTAATCTACTGTTGGTTTGAGAGAAGGTCAGAGGAGGTCATAAAGAGAAATGCCCACTATCTTGGCTCTACCCCTATAATATTGACTAATACTGGTGATAATGGCTTTCTTGTTTCACTCTTGATTGTACTGGGAATGTTTCTGATTTATCCCTATTACACAATATATTTGCTGATAATTTTAGATAGATTATGCTTATCTTTTTAAAGAAAACTACTTGTTCCTATACTATCCAGTTATTTTAGTAGGAATGGGTTCTGTATTTTGTCAAAAAGCTTTTTCTGCATCTATTGAGATAATCATAAAACTTTTATTTTTTTTTGTTATTGTTATTTTTGTTATTGATATGGTCAAATGAACTGATAGTTTTTCTTATACTGAACTAGCTCTACCACTACAGATATAAGAGTACTAATTTACACTGCCACAGCTCTTGAAACTTTATAAAGCCTTTTACTTCTAACAACTATTTTAATTAGCTAATGTAAATGTATTTTCCACTATATTATAGATGAAGTCTCAGTTCTCAGGGGATGTGTTCAAGGACTCACTATTAGTAATTGGAAGAGCCAGGATTTGAATCTAGTCCACCTAGTTTCAGTGATTGCTGCCTTTTGTATAAAATTTTATAATCATATATTCCTTCAAAATAACAATGGAATAATCAATAATTTTAAAGTATCATAAAATTTTCTAGTAAGTAGTATTTTTTCATCAGACACCAGGCAATCATTACATCACTGGGAAAATTTTGGTCTTTTCAAACCATTTTCTTTATGATTATTTAATTCATTTTAATCCTAAGAACTTCTAATTTTGACTCTGCCAATCTAATAATAAATATTTATTAAATGCCTGTGAGTGA
Organism: Antechinus flavipes; assembly: GCF_016432865.1. Classification (NCBI taxonomy): domain Eukaryota; kingdom Metazoa; phylum Chordata; class Mammalia; order Dasyuromorphia; family Dasyuridae; genus Antechinus; species Antechinus flavipes. The sequence goes on along the minus strand of NC_067398.1, from coordinate 522,624,427 downwards.
CTTTAAGATATCAATACGAGTGAAACAGTACTTTGCCTTAGGAAGCCTCAATTATATTTGCTTATATTATATGTTATAGTAAGTAAACCAAGAATATATACAAAAGAAGTTCCTGAAATAAATAGCACTCTAAAAACTGGTTGATTATGAAAAATATCTTGAGAAGAGGTAGTGGTTGCATAGGCCTTAAAGGGAGTTATAGGTTTCAAGGAGTGTAAACAAAGAGGTAATCAATGTCAGGTTATAAGTGAAAGCCTTTGTGAAATCATGGAAAGAAGGAAGGAAGGGAGGGAGGGAGGGAGGGAGGGAAAAAGGGAAGGAAGAAATTATTTGTTAAGTGCTTACTACATGCTAAGCTCTGTTCTGAGTGCTAAACAAATATAATAACTGACAATAAATAGATTAATATATGCTAGGCACTTAAGGGAGAAAGGGAGAGATGGAAGGAAGAAAGGAGAGAAAGAAGAAGAGAGGAAAGAAGCAAGGACAGAAGGAAGAGAGGAAGGGAGGAAGGGGGGAAGGAAGAGAGAAAGGGGGAAGAGAGGAGGAAGGAGGAGAGAAAGGAAGGAAAGAAGGAAGGAAAGAAGGAGAGGAAGAAGGAAAGTAAGGAGGAAGGAAGTGAGGGAGAAAGGAAGGAAGGAAGGAAAGAAGGAAGAAAGGGAGGAAAGAAGGAAGAAGGAATGGGAGAAAGCGAAGAAAAGGGGAGGAAGGGAGCAAGGATGGGAGGAAAGAAGTGAAGAAGGAAAGAAGAAAGAGAGGAAGGAATAGAGGAAAGAAGGGAGGAAGGAAGGGAGGAAGGAAGGAAGGAAGAAAAAAGGAAGAAGGAAAAAGGGAAGGAGAGAAGAATGAAGTTAGGAGGATGGGAAGAAAGAAGAAATGATTTCTTTAGTGCTTACTACATGCTAAGCTCTGTTCTGAGTTCTAAACAAATACAGTAACTAATGATAATAATAATAAATAGCTTAATATATGCTAGGCACTGTATTAAGAACTTTACAGTTATTATCTCATTTGATCTTGTCAACAACCCTAAGAAGGAGAGGTAAATATCATTTTCATCCTTATTTAACCTTTGAGGAAACTGAAGTAAACAGAGCTAAAGTGATTTACTCATGGTTCCACAGCTAATCAGTGTATGAGGTCTGATTTGAACTCAGATCTTCCTGATTCTAGGTCAAGTGCTTTATCTACTATACCATCTTATTGCCTCCCTCTAAGGAAAATATAAACCATAAATCAAGCTGTATAGAAGATAACAAGTAGTTTAATTTTACTTGGATGCAGAGTGCAAGCAATTTTATGAAAAAGTCTAGAGACTTTTCACCTTGTGGGGGATGGTAAATCCAGATTAAGATGAGATTTTATGTTAAAGGTAGTGGTTTGGAGGAAAGGAGTGACATGACAAACATCTCCATAAAAACATTATTCGATTTTCAATTTAAAGTGTAATCTGGAAAAAAAATGGTGGAAAAAGGAAGATCTATAAAGCTATATGATTGAGCATCTGTATTAGACTCATAAAGCAATAAAAAGACCAGGAACCTAGTGAAAAATGTACAGAAGATTTGTCAATAGTAGGAGGAATTCAGTTGAGATAATACAGCATGTATTTATCATAAAAGTAATCATCATAATTATTTTTGTTTAAAGTTGAAATAATAAATCTATAGGATCAAAAGACAGTAAATAAAGAGACAGTCACTTTGCTTGTTTAATATCTAAGAATGTAAATATGTATTTGCATGCTGGTATTTACTGAGAGTTGAGGCCTAGCAAAGCAGGATAAGAATGGCAATGGGTCAAATGGCTGATAAGTACTCAAATGCTAGTTGTTGAATCAAAAAATGATTTTCTATGAAGAATGTGAATTAAGAAATACAAAAATAAAAGTTAGGAAATAGAGAAAGAGGAGTATAAAATGGAGATAACAACAGCATCTCAAGAGTTGCTTTGAGGAATAAATTAAATTATATATATGAAATATGTCACAGCATTAACATCCTATATAAATGATAATTATAGCAAAGGAAACTGAAGCAAACTGGGATCAAATGATCAGTTCTTTCTGACTTGTCAAAAATTGCTAAATAAAGATTTTATACATGTTGAAGAAAATGGAATGTATAGTCTATATTCAAGACATTATTGGAATTAAATATTAATGTCCAATTGAAGAGAGATTGTATATTAGAAAGTAATTGGAGCTTTGCTTAGAAGCAAGTATTTGAAGCTTCACTTTGCAACAGTTATAGTTATGGGGCTTTTGTAAAGTTTAACTCCTGTTACATAGTTTTAAAAATAAGAATAGCAACAGCTACCTGGCCTGACTCACAAGATATTAGTTTGGATAAAGTGGGGTATACATTTCTTTGATAGCATGTAAGCTTTTTGTTTAAAAAGGCTTCAGCAAAACAAATTCAAAAATTGTTTTTAGAGAATACACTTTGAAAGATAAGCACAATAGTTTTCTTATCAAATGGGAGAAGACTTTAGGTCAAAAGTAAAAGGCAATAATCATTCTTAAAAGACTTCTTAGAATCTTTCTACGTAGTTCAGATAAAGAACAGCTAAAATCTAATTCCTCAACAACACATTAGTTATGATTAAAGTTTAAATTACTTAAAGATTCCTAAGTGTTTCTTAGTCATTGAGATGAATATTAATTTAAATTATATGGGTGAAATGATGTGTTTTGTTACTATTAGAGTACTACTATATCCATTATTTTCCCTTAGTAGACTTGATTACTTTCTGATGGAAAATGAATTTTGAAAGTAAAGGATAATGGATCAAGAAGAAAGGATAATATGTCACAAATGGAAAGTAAGATACACCTGGGAAAGCCAGTAATACAATTCTAATCAAACTTGAAGAATAAGATGAAGGTCAGGGCTGACCAAATTTTAAAAACAGACATACAAGAATGTGAGTTTAGAAATTACCCAAAGATGGGAGATTATTCCCAGAGGAAAAATGAATGCAAATTCCAAGGCTGAAGCACTGCAATACTTATGGTGCTAACACAGACAGAGAAAGGGCATATCCCAAAGATATCCAAAGAATAGAATATTTGCAAAGGCAGAAAAGATTTTTAAAAATCTGGCAGTAGATACTTGAATTTTTGTCACTGGAATGTTAGGAGTTTGAGAACAAAGAAAACATTCCCCAGAGAACCAGATACAGTTATTGGAGACTGGGGTCATTGAGTCAAATATCATGGGAGGGCCAATGATAGTACAAAAAATAACAAGATTTGTCTCAAGGATGTAAAAATACAAATGATAATGAGAACAATAATAGATAACATTTATAGAATGTTTCAAAATCTTCAAAGCACTTTCTAGTCTCATTGCACACTCATGACAACCCTGTGAAGTGGGTGCTATCATTATCCCTATTTTAGAGATTAAAAAAACCAAGGTTTTAAAAGATTAACATGACTTAACCAGGGTTTTCTGGCAAAGTTGAAACTCGGGTCTTTCTGATTACAAGTCCAATACTTCATCCTCTGGACAATTTAGCTGCTTGAATAACTTTTGAGAAGTTGGATAGTAAAGGGTAGAATAGAGATAAAATAATGTAGATTGTGAAAATTGCAGAATTAATTATATCTCAACCTCAACATACCTACTTATTTATCTACCATGAGCATGTATATATACACACATTTATGAAGTTATATAGACATGTCTATTCATGTATATATGTGTATAGACTCACATACAAATATGCAACCATGTATATAGTTACATATATACATAAACAGAATGTTTCTTCATATATTCATATACCATACATTTGCATATATATACATACATATACACATATATACTTATGCTTATACACATACATGTATGTGTGTATATAATTTTGGTTATATTTTTAAGTGAAGGAAAATAGCCAGAAGAGAAGAAATGATTTGAGTTATAATATAACATGTTATATAATGAGAGAAGCATAAAGAAAGGAAAACTTTTTCCTCCCTTTCCTTTTTCTTCTTCTTCATGACATTCTACTATTCAACCAATGAGTGACTAATCTTTTCATCCTAACATTTTAACGTTTCTCTATCCATTTAACTTGCCCCATACTTTTCTAACCTGTCTACAAGAATATCATAAAAGACTGTGAAATGTTTCTCTGAATTCCAAATATTAGCATGTTTCAACTTTTCAAATCACCCACAAATATGATATATTATTTGGTTCTCAGAACCCTAGAAAGTAGGTTTTCATCTCCCTCTTTTTTTTTCAGAAAAGTAAAGTTTGTAGAGGAAGTATCATAGAATGAATTAAAAGTCAGGTCTTCCTGTTTAATTCACTGTATTGTCCATCCACCTCAATTTCCTGATCAACCATTGCTGTAATGCACAGAATTATGTGACATAAATACAAACTAGATAGACTCCACAATGGCCATATGGAATATAAAAAGGGATAGACTCAAAAATTACTCTAAATTAAGAATAAGAAAATAGATTATTTAATATATTTTACTCTTGAATTTTTCCTTTTAGACTTCAGGAGAGATCAGGGCATTATAAGAAGATATAGTTTCTTTTTGTTGCTTCTGTCTTAGCTTACTGTACAGAGAAATAATTCACATCTGTCAGAATCCTTACAAAGTGATGTCAGTTGCCTAATTTAGCATGGTACTTAGCAAATTCTCTGGCTCACTAATGTATTTAAGTACTCATTGGAGTTCACACTTTTGGGAGATTCACAAGTCAGTATTTAGTAAGAAATTCACAAGTCAGAAACCCACAATCCCACTCTCTAGGAGTAGGAGTCAACCTTTTACACCAAGCATAAAAAAGAGCTTCAGTGAATCAGCCAGAGTCAGTTCAGAAGAAGCCCACTCTTGGTGGCAGAATCAGATTCATTCACTTCATCTCACACCACCGTGGTGGCTGGCCTCCTGCACTTGCCCCACTGAGACCAAGGCTGGTCTGAAAGGCTCTCCAGAAAGCTGCCCAGCCCCAGGCAAGGAGACAAAACTCGGAAGAAGAAAATAAATGTTTAGATTTTATCAGCTGGCTGTATTTGAGGTGATTATTACTCTGAACTGAAACTAAGGCTGCCTCCAGAAAACCTCCCCTAGAAACCTGCTCCCAAAGAGAACCATTATATTATAGAAAAAGAAGAAAACACCACAACATCATTTTATTCTTAATATTTGCAGGTATACACATATGCTTAATATTTTAATGGAAATAAAGAGTTAATTTCTGCTAAAATATTTCCAGTTGAATCAACTAAAGTTTATTTAAATTAAAAAAGCAGAAAATACAAATGCTTCTGATATTGTGGATGTGTCACTTTCATAACCTTGTTATCTGCATTGATGTGATGAATGCTGACTGGTGACAATTTCTTGCAAAAGGAAGCAAGCAACATGTCAATTTCTTATCAGGTTTCTGCACAAAAATTCAAAAAGAATCATTTAGTTCTAAGATTTACATAGCTTTTCAACAGTTGCTTATATCTGTATGTCTCAGAGATCAGAATGACTTGTTATTTTCTTTGAATTGTTAAAACCTGCACTTCAAAGTAGTGCTATCCATATTTTTGTTAACATACCCTTGTCACGAAAAAGTCACAACAGATATATTCTTTACTCACTTATATTTAATATTCATGTCTTACTATGTTTATTTTTGTTTGCTCTAATTTTTGAAGAAGATCAGTGACATCACAGGATAGTGTTTTAACTCATGTGTGAATAAGATTTAAATGAGAGAGAGGTTCACAAAACTATCAGCTTCAATGTTTTCCAGATTGAGCAATATCACAAAAGTCAAAACAACTGATGATAGTCTGAGGCTCTGTGTATGATCTCCGTATCTTCACAGTTTAACCACACTCTAAGCGCTCTACAACTCCTGCTTCAGCTGCCTTGATCCCATTGGAACAAAATATTCTTAATCATCCATTCCATTGAGAAAGTCTTTGTTTTTCAAAAGATACTCCCTTAACTCAGGAATGGATTTGAAACCATCTATTACCCTCAACTTGGTTTAAGCCGTCAGCCAAACTAACTAGAATGTAAATGCTGTGCATTCTATAGCTTCTTGGATCTGCAGAAGAGTGTCAAGTTTCAGATAGACACCAAAGGTGCTGAGCAGTCCTGAAGTTGCTGAGGCAAGCCTTCACACCAGGAGTGCTAGTTCTCCTTGAATACCTTATATACTGTTGAAGGCAGTAAGGCATCATGATTAGAAAATTCTTAAAGACAAAATGACCTTGGTTCAAATCATGTAACCTTTCAATATTCTAGGCATTTCTCTAAGCCTATAATTTAATATCTGTGTATCAATGAAAAGAATTTCCTCATTTGGGAGTTATTTCTGTATACCACTGAGATTCTAATTTCAACTCTAATCTAGTCCATAGAACCATCTAATGCTATAGTGGATAGAGTGGTGAGCCTCAAATCAGTAATATCTAATTTTAAATCCATCCCAATCTAAGACATTCAATAGCTGTATAACTGTAGGAAAGTCACATTGCCTCTCTCTGGCTCAATTTTCTCAACAATAAAATGGGTGTTATAATAAAATCTACTTTACATAGTTGTTGCAAATATCAAATGAGATAATATTTGTAAAAGTAGTTAGCAGAGTAAGTGATTCATACTAGGCATTTAATAAAAGTTTCCTTCCTTCCTTATTTTCTAAATGTGTTTCTGTTCTTACTGCTCTGTATGCATTGAAACTTACAGATAATTAGAAAAGGAATAAGATAAGATGAAAAAAAAATATTACATCCTAGAGTCACCAGTGAGAACTTAATAGGAACCATTCATAGCTATTTAGTAAGGGGACATCATTATGAATATTATGGAATATTACTGCTCTATAAAAAGTGATTAGCAGGATGATTTCAGAAAGGCCTAGAGAGACTTATATGAACTGCTGTTTAAGTGAAGTGAGCAGAACGAGAAGATCATTTTACACAGCAAGATTATATGATGATCAATTCTGATGGATGTAGTTCTTTTCATCAGTGAGATAATTCAGGCCAGTTCCAATGGTCTTATGTTGAAGAAAGTCATGTGCACCCTGAGAGAAAGGATTATGGGAACTGAGTGTAAATCACAGCATAGCATTTTCACTTTTTGTTATTGTCTGCTTACATTTTATTTCCTTTCTCATTTTTTTCCCTTTTTGATCTGATTTTTCTTGTGCAGCATGATAATTGTGGGAAGATGTGTAGAAGTATTGCACATATTTAACATATATTGAATCACTTGTCATCTAGGGGAGAGAGCAGAGGGGAAAGGAGGGGGAAAATTCTAATGCAAGGTTTCACAAGGGTGAAAGTTGAAAATTATCCATGGATATGTTTTGAAAATAAAAAGCTTTAATAAAAAAAAGGGAACAAAAAGAAGAAAAGAAAGAAAGCTCTCCTTGCAGAGCTTCCTTTTTTAAACTTCATAACTTTTTGACTGATTTCTTTGAGATGAGCAAAAAGAATGTGGGAAAAGATTGAGAAATTTAATCTTCTTGAATCTTGTCCTGAAGGTAAGCAATCGTTTATAAAAATGATAGTAATTGCAGTAGACATAGGAGTAGGAATAAGAATAGCAGTAGTAACACTTATACTCAACAACCAAATTGTAGAGGAAAGAGTTAGGGATGGATTTTCTTAGCTTACCCGAATATTTAGAGCATAAAATTCCAACTAACTGTAATAAAATGCTACAGTAACATAAAGCTAATTATTTTCCTATAGTTATTAAAAAGGAAAAGATGAGAAGCCAATTAACATGTTAGCTTTTAATTAACATAACAAATTAACATACAAGAATAAAAATGTGATTAAAATACAAGAATACTTTCCTTTTTGTACATTTCATTCATATTTACTATTTCACATCTAATTTATGTTATATTTTTGATTGTTTTAGAAAAAGAATATTTCATTGATTCCCATAGTCTATATTTTTTTGAATATTTTCTATTTCTGTTCCCCTTCCTAGTTGTACCCTCTCTTATAACAAATGAAAACAATGAAACAGAGATATTCAGGATTTTGATCACATCTTACAATGCATAGAGTATTTTATGCAAGTAGTCCCCCCCACATTTTTTTTTAATCCATGAAGTTGGAGGTTTAATTATCTTTTATAGCCAATCATTGTTTTTTTTTTTTAATTTTTTTTATGTGTGTTGAGCATTTGGTTTCATTTATATTGTCAATGTGTAATTTGTTATTCTAGATATTTCTTCATCCCTTCATCAAAATCTTTTCTTGTTCCTGTGTATACCTCCTATTTTTCATTTTCTATTGAATAAAGATATGCCATTCTTTTTACATATTAATGTGAAAAAATATTTTTCTATACTTTGGCATAAATATTAATTATCCCCTTTTAATGTCTGATAAAAAATCATTTGAAAATTCATGTAACTCAGGATTGTCCACCCACTTTTGGCTGGTTATTTTTGACTAATTTAATTTTGCATTTGAGAGTAGATTTAAGAAAACAGCTTTTCTTTCATGAGTTTGGGATTTTAGAACACACACATGCACACATACATACACATGCCAGTAATTTCAACAACATAGGTACTCCTCCCATGTCTTTATTTATATCATATCAGGAACACTACGTATGTACTTTCTCAGTTAATCTTAGTCAAATCTTACATAGATTTTCTGTGGAATATACTGGATACTTCCTTTTTGTTCTTCATTGAAAAGACAACAGTTTTTCTATCTATTTTTTTTCTCTATCCCTTCTTCTCCATGCATGACTTTATACACTTTAATGAAATCCTTCATATTTTTTAAAGATTTTATTGATATAATACTACAACTACTATTTATCTTTTCTTTTTTCTTTTTGGTTATTTCTTATTAGTTCTTTTGGGAAGTAAGTGTTTCATGATTTATCTTATGAAACTTAATTTTAAGGGTGCAATTTTGCCTTGATGAGACTTTGACTTGGAAGCACTACACAATTCCCTAAAGAGAGTGCAGAACCATCATCTTTTCTCTAAAATTCAAGGCCAATTTCATTATTTTTTTGATATGACATCAAAATTATTGATAATAATGGCTTAAATTGAGCAGTCATGTATCATGATCTGCCCAATGTAAGTTTTTCATTCATTTTTAGAATATGGATGATTAAAACATTTTTAAAAAATTAAAAAAAAATTCTGATTTCCTAGAGGAAATTTTACATTTTTCTGAGGGTTAATGAAATAGTGTGATGGAGAAACCTGTAATGGGCCAGAATTCTGGAGAAGTATACTTGAAACAAGGATTCTTACAACAAGGTGTTAACTCAGTGGAATTGATAAGACAATGGTTATCTAGTTTAGGATAGTGGTTAATAGTTCTCTAATTCTGTATGATTGAATTAATCTTACAACAAATAATGATTCCCTAGTGATATAATTATTGTCTTATATTCAGTATGATGAATGGATTTAATTGTAACAGAGTATTTAAGAGGTCAGAAGCAGACCTAGAGGAGGGATCAAAGAGATTTGAAGGCAGAGATCCTTGTGGTGGCTGGCCTGTCCTCTTGCTTCCCCCACTGAGACCAAGGTCCATCTGAAAGGCCTCCAGAAAGCTATCCAGGCCCCAAGTGAAGGAGATAGATTTCAAAGGAGATAACAAAGAATTTGGACTTTATCACTGGCTATTCTCATGGTGATTACTGAAACAAAGGCTGGTCCCAAGACCTCCAAAAAGCTAATCAGAACACTACATTTTGGTGCCCAAACATGGGACTAAGGATTTATACTCAGCAGTCCAGACTGACACAATCCTGAGTCTAGTGGAAAAGTCTCTGTGACTCAGAAATTAGGGTGAGTACAAAAGTAGACAAGCAGGAAACTTTGCTAAGGGCTAAACTAAGTGTTTCAGCTGAAATGGGACAAATGTTTAGAGAACAGCCTTCTCCACCCCAAGCAAAGTGTTTAGAAAGCATAATTAGTTGCACAAACCTTTGTCTAATTTAAGGCTAATGAATATTCTTTATTTTTCCCACATATTTAACATAGTGTTTTGTACAATTTGATATTAAGTAAATCATTTAATGGAAAAAAAAAAAAACAAATAAAACATTAAGAAAAGCCCAATGAGCACAAAAAGCTGACACATATTAGTAGACACAAAAAAAGAAATATTAAAAAATACATCAGGACTGCCTAGTTTTTCTTTCATTAAAATTCATATTTTGGTAACATTTATCCCTCTTTTCTCTGAAGCTTACATATTTTGTCTATTTATTTTGTGATATATTGAGAAATATTTTTGTTTACATTTGCAGTCATGTCTAATGTTCCGAGACTCCATTTGGAGTTTTCTTGGTAAGGATCCTACAATGGCTTGCCATTTCTTTCTCTAGCTGACTTTATAGATGAGGAACTTGAAGCAAATAAGGTTAAGCTGCTAAATGTCTGAGAACAGATTTGAACTTAAAATGATAAGTGATTGGGACTTCATTCTGAGCACTTTACCTTCTGCCCTGCCAAGGTGCCTTGAGAAGAAATGTAGCACAGCACAGCACATATCAAAGTGATTTTAAAATTGAATTTATTCTGACATTGATTTTCTCTACATATTCTATTTTCATCTACCTATTCAATTCCAAATTTATCTTAAATCTTTTTTTTTTATATTTTATTTTATTTTATAATAACTTTATATTGACAGAATCCATGCCAGGGTAATTTTTTTACAACATTATCCCTTGCACTCGTTTCTGTTCCGATTTTTCCCCTCCCTCCATCCACCCCCTCCCCTAGATGGCAAGCAGTCCTATATATGTTAGATATGTTGCAGTATATCCTAGATACAATATATGTTTGCAGAACCGAACACTTCTCATGTTGCACAGGGAGAATTGGATTCAGAAGGTAAAAATAACCCAGGAAGAAAAACAAAAATGTAAATAGTTCACATTCATTTTCCAGTGTTCTTTCTTTGAGTGTAGCTGCTTCTGTCCATCATTTATCAATTGAAACTGAGTTAGGTCTCTTTGTCAAATAAATCCACTTCCATCAGAATACAACCTCATACATACAATATCATTGTCGAAGTGTATAATGATCTCCTAGTTCTGCTCATTTCACTTAGCATCAGTTCATGTAAATCTCTCCAAGCCTCTCTGTATTCATCCTGCTGGTCATTCCTTACAGAACAATAATATTCCATAGCATTCATATACCATAATTTACCCAACCATTCTCCAATTGATGGCATCCATTCAATTTCCAGTTTCTAGCCACTATAAACAGGGTTGCCACAAACATTTTGGCACATACAGGTCCCTTTCCCTTTTTTAGTATCTCTTTGGGGTATAAGCCCAGTAGTAGCACTGCTGGATCAAAGGGTATGCACAGTTTGATAACTTTTGGGGCATAACCAGATTGCTCTCCAGAATGGTTGGATTCGTTCACAGTTCCACCAACAATGTATCAGTGTTCCAGTTTTTTCGCATCCCCTCCAACATTCATCATTATTTTTTCCTGTCATCTTAGCCAATCTGACAGGTGTGCAGTGGTATCTCGGAGTTGTCTTAATTTGCATTTCTCTGATCAATGTGATTTGGAACACTCTTTCATATGAGTGGTAATCAAATTTATCTTAAATCTCAAGGAGTTTTTTCCTCTTTCTGTCACTTTCTTTTGTATGTTGGCTTGTAAATCTTTCCTAGAGAATATGCCCCTAAAAACTATAGAGTCTCTAGGAGTACTCAAACTTTTTAAGTAGGGGGCCAATTCATTGTCCCTCAGACTGTTAGAGGACCAGACTATAGTAAAAACAAAAAGTTTGTTTTGTGGGCCTTTAAATAAAGAAACTTCATAGCCCTTGGTGAGGGGGATAAATGTCCTCAGCTGCTGCATCTGGCCCATGGGCTTGAGGACCTCTGCTAGACTTTTAAAAAATATGATAAATTCAATAACTTATATCAAAAATAAAATAAACATACAAAATTCCATTTGGACACTAAAACTTATATTAGACGGGATATGTATACATAAAGGTGTTTGGAATATGTATATTCTCCTCTGAAATCCTACAAAAACCTTTAAATGATGTGTCATAAAAAATTCCAAAGCAGCAGAATCCACAAAAGGATAAAGTGAAATAATTTTACAGTACAAGACAACTTAGGAGATCAGTAGGAAAGGTCTGCTGCTCCTGAGGGAGAGTGAATCACATTTCCACACAGGCTATGTGCCCATAGACTCATTCAAACAAACCAAAGAGTCAGAAGGAGTTTACAGGAGTAATTAACACTGAGGTAGAATTCTGTCGCTTTGCTCATATTCAGATCCAGGTTTCAGTCCTGTATGGTAATCCCAGGAATACTAGCAAACCAGACCTTGCAGGAACAGTGTAGTAGGGTATTTCTTCAGAATTGGAGGGGTGAAAAGTGTGTTTTGTCCTCACTCATAGAGTGTCCTCACTCACAGAGAGCAGAGGCTGGGATAGTAGGAAACACCTGGGAAGAATTGAAAATTTATAAGCTCCAAATACCTCTGGACATAGCTGCACAAAATCCCTGAAGTTTGGTATAATGCAACCTCCAACCTGGAAGACTACTTTAACAAAAATTTAAAAGCTGAGTAATAGACTGAGGAAATGTGTAAACAATAGGGAAAAATTCTAATCTTGTAAAATTATTATGGTAACAAGGGTGATGAAAGACACACATTCAAATGAAGGTTTCAAAGTCAAAGCTCCTCCATCCAAAATCTTCAAGAAAAATAACAATTAGTCTTAGGTTGTGGAAGAGCTCAAAAATGGTTTTAAAAATCAGGTAAGAAAAGTAGAATAAAAACTGGGGAAAGAAATAAGAGGAATGTAAGAAAAGCATGGAAAAGAGTAGAAAGGTTGGCTCCTCTACTGATGAAATGTATACCTTAAAAAACAAAAAAGACAAAATGGTTAAAAAAAAAAAAGTTACAAAAACAAGGAAAAAATGCCTTGAGAATCAAAATTGTTCAAACAGAAAAAAAAGAGACACAAATATATAATAGAGAAAAAGGTCCTTAAAAAGTAAAACTGACCAAATGGAAAATGAGGTATAAAACCTCACGTTAGAAAATAATTCCTTATTGTCATTGAGAAAAAGGAAGTTAATAACTTTTTGAGAGAATCAAGAAACAATAAAATAAAAACAAAAGAATGAAAAAGAGAAGATAATATGGAATATCTCATTAGAAAAACAACTGAATTGGAAAATAAATCTAGGAGATTTAATTTTAAAATTAATACATTATCTGAAAACCATGGTCAAAAAAATATCCTAGACATCATCTTTCAAGAAATTGTCAAGAAAATCTTTCATGATACTCTAGAATCAGAGGATAAAATAGACATTGAAAGAATTCATCAAATATCTTCTAAAAAATCCCAAAATGAAAACTCCGAGGAATAAGCCAAAATCTAGATTCCAGATTCTGGATAAAACATTGCAAGCAGCCAGAAATAGAAAAAAAAGTCAAATATTGTAGAGTTACATTCTGGATAATAGAAGATTTAACAGAATCAAATACACTGACTATAGTCCAGCACAGAAAAAAAATGACATTCAATGAAATAGAAGATTTTCAAATACTTTTGATGAAAAAAATTATTTTTTTCGTCAAATTGAATAGAAAATGTAAATTGAAAATTTTATTTTAAACATGAGAAACAAAAGAAGCATACAAAAGTAAAGAGGAAAAAAGGGAATTGATCAGTTTTATCTTTACATTCTGCAAAGAAAGTTGATACTTGTGATTCATAAGAACTTTTTTCATTATTAGGACAGTTAGAAGGATATCTAGACATAGAACACAGGTGAAAGTTGGATATGAAGAAATGATACCTAAGAACTGGTGATGTCTGAATACAGATAGACATACTTTTAAAACTTTATTGTCCTTGGATTTTTTCTTTGTATGATTTCTTTTACAGCATGAATAATATGGAAATGTTTTTCATGACTACATATATGTAACCTATATTCCATTGCTTGTCTTCTCAGGGAAGGGGGGCAGGGTACACACTTTGGAACCCAAGGCTTTAAAAACAAATGTTATGAGTTGTCTTTCAAGCAACTGGTCAAAATAAAATATTAAACAAAGCTTTAAAAAAGAGAAAATTATCACAATAAAACACAAGACATGAATCTGTATCTACTTGAAATCAAATCAAATAATTCATCTAACCTTCTTTTCCCACAAATCTTTCAGGGATGGTCAAAATAAACATCATGGTTGGGAGGATGGACCTGTTGATTTCTCTCTCTTTTTAAATCTTGCTTTGATTTTTACCTATCTTCTCTTATCTTTCATGCTACTTTTTTTCTTTCTTAGCTTCCATTTTGATAATTAATTTTCACTACTAAATATACACTCTAATTTATTATAATTTATTGATTTCTTTTAATTAAGCATGTTATAAATAAAAATTATAGTAAATTAAGCACTATTTCCTTTATCTTCATAAACAAAAATGGTTGTAGATATGTTTGTACATTTTTTTCAACTTTTCATGAAGTTTTGGGGTAAAAAATCTTAAAAATGGCACTTATAGGGGGAAAAAGTTAAAATTTTGTAATAAGTTTTATACTGGCATAATTAATTTCAAAATGTGTAGAGGGCTACAGATAATGGGAAACTCTGATGAGGTACAAGACCCTTCAGCCCCGAGCCAACCTGCTGATGATATCTGGTTTGGCTTCCCATCTTCCCTAAGAGCTCTCAGTCTTTCTGAGAAGTCAGGGGGTATATTGTAATTGAAGCAGAGTGATATGAAGGGGCAAATTTTTGTCATCTACATACAATAGCAAGTTATTTATGTGGTCAGGCTTGTGCAGTATATAATTATATATACTTAGCCCATGATCAGAGTGTTTTGATTACATAAGGATATTAGGTATATAAAGTTGAGAGATTTTGGGAAAAAAAATGACTCCATGTGTGACCATAACATAAGTTCCACCACTTCACTCCACTTGTAAGACAAAGAAGTTGGGCTGGTACCAAGGTCCTCCAGAGAGCTAGTTCAGATACCACATTTGACTTTTTTATTATTATTATAGCTTTTTATTTATAAGATATATACATGGGTTAATTTTTTAGCACAGACACTTGACAATCTTTTGTTCCAATTTTTTTCCCACCATCCCTCCCCTCCCTGCCCCATGGCAGGTAGATCAAGACATGTTAAATATGTTAAAGTATAAGTTAAATACAATATATGTACATATGTCCAAACAGATATTTTGTTGCACAAAAAGAATCAGAATTTGAAATAGTGTACAATTAACCTGTGAAGGAAATCAAAAACGTAAGTGGACAAAAATAGAGAGATTGGGAATTCTATGTAGTGGTTCATATTCATTTCCCAGAATTCTTTCGTTGGGTGTAGCTGGTTCAATTCATTACTGCTTTATTGGGACTGATTTGGTTCATCTCATTGTTGAAGAGGGCCACATCCAGCAGAATTAGTCATCATATAATATTGATGTTGGAGTATATAATGATGTCCTGGTCTTGCTCATTTCACTCAGCATCAGTTCATGTAAGCCTCTCCAGGCCTTTCTGAAATTATTTTGCTGGACATTTCTTGCAGAACACTAATATTCCATAACATTCATATACCACAATTTATTCAGCCATTCTCCAATTGATGGGTATCCACTTAGTTTCCAGTTTCTGGCCACTACAAAGAGGGCTGCCACAAACATTTTTGCACATGTGGATCACTTTTCCTCCTTTAGGATCTCTTTGGGATATAATCGCAGTAGAAACACTGCTGGATCAAAGGGTATGCACAATTTGATAACTTTTTGAGCATAGTTCCAAACTGCTCTCCAGAATGTCTGGATGTATTCACAATTCCACCAACAATGTATCAGTGGCCCAGCTTTCCCACATCCCCTCCAACATTCCGCATTATCTTTCCCTATCATTCTAGCCAATCTGACAGATGTGTAGTGGTATCTTAGGGTTGTCTTAATTTGCATTCCTCTGATTAATAATGATTTGTAGCATCTTGTCATATGGCTAGAAATAGTTTCTATTTCTTCATCTGAAAATTATCTGTTCATATCTTTTGACCATTTATCATTTGGAAAATAGCTTAATTTCTTATAAATTAGAGTCAATTCTCTATATATTTTGGAAACGAGGCCTTTATCAGAACCTTTGACTGTAAAAATGTTTTCCCAGTTCATTGCTTTTCTTCTAATATTGTCTGCATTAGTTTTGTTTGTAGAAAAGCTTTTTAATTTTATATAATCAAACTTTTCTATTTTGTGATAAATAATGATCTCTAATTCTTATTTTGTTACAAATTACTTTCTCCTCCACAGGTCAGTGAGATAAACTATCCTTTGTTGTTCTCATTTATTTATAACATAATTCTTTATACCTAGATCATAAACTTATTTTGACCTTATCTTGGTGTATGATGTTAAGTATGGGTCAATGCCTAGATTCTGTCATACTAATTTCCAATTTTCTCAGCAGGTTTTATAAAACAGAGAATTTTTATCACAAAATCTGGGGTTTTGGGGTTTGTCAAACACTAGATTATTAAAGTTGTTGACTAGTTTGTCCTGTGAACCTAACCTATTCCATTGATCAACTAGTTTATTTCTTACCCAATATCAAATGGTTTTGGTAACCGCTGCTTTATAATATAGTTTTAGATCTGGTACAGCTAAGCCACCTTCATTTGACTTTTTTTTTTTCCCCCATTAGTTTCCTTGAAAGTGTTGACCTTTTGGAAAGGAACCTGCATGTGCCAAAATGTTTGTGGCAGCCCTGTTTGTGGTGGCTAGAAATTGGAAAATGAATGGATGTCCATCAATTGAAGAATGGTTGGGTAAAATGTGGTATATGAACGTTTTGGAATATTATTGTTCTGTAAGAAATGTCCAGCAGGATAATTTCAGAAAGGCCTGGAGAGACTTACATGAACTGATGCTAAGTGAAATGAGCAGAACCAGGAGATCATTATATACTTCAACAACGATAATATATGAACATGTATTCTGATGGAAGTGGATTTTTTTGAGAAAGAGATCAAACTTACTTTCAATTGATCAATAATGGACAGAAGCAGCTACACACAAAGAAAGAACATTGAGAAATGAATGTAAATTTACTCTTTGCATTTTTGTTTTGCTTCCTGGATTATTTTTACCTTCTGAATACAATTCTCCCTGAGCAACAAGAGAACTGTTTGGTTCTGCACACATAAATTGTATCTAGGATATGCTATGGCATATTTAGCATGCCATATAGGCATGCTATATAGGACTGCTTGCCATCTGGGGGAGGGAGTGGAGGAAGGGAAAAACCAGAACAGAAGTGAGTGTAAGGGATAATGTTGTAAAAAAATTACCCTGGCATGGGTTCTGTCAATAAAAAGTTATTAAAAAAAAAAGTCTTGACCTTTTGTTCTTCCAGATGAATTTTATTGTTATTTTTGCTAAGTCATTAAAATACTTTTTTGGGAATCTGATTAGTATAGTACTAAATAAATATATTCATTTAGGTAGTATTGCCATCTTTATTATTTTTGCTCAAACTATCCAAGAGCACTTAATATTTTTCCAATTGGTTAGATCTGACTTTGTTTGTGTGGAAAGTGTTTTGTAGTTTTGCTCACATAGTTCCTGACTTTCCCTTGGCAGATAGATTCCCAAATATTTTATACTGTTGTCAGTTACTTTAAATGGAATTTTTCTTTGTATTTCTAGCTGTTGGATTTTGTTAGTGATATATAAGAATGCTGATGGTTTATATGTGTTTATTTTGTATCCTGCAGCTTTGCTAAAGGTGTGGATTATTTATTTTTAGTGAAATCTCTGGGGTTCTCTAAGTAAACCATCATATCATTTGCAAAGAGTGATAATTTGGTTTCCTCATTACCTATTCTAAACCCTTTAATCTCTTTCTCAAATCTTATTGCCAAAGCTAGCATTTCTTATACATTATTGAATAGTAATGGTGAAAGTGGGCAACCTTGTTTCACTCCTGATCTTATTGGGAATGGTTCCAATTTATCCCCATAACATATGATGTTTACTGATGGTTTTAAATAGATGTTCCTGACTATTTTAAGGAAAAGTCTATTTATTCCTATATAATCTTAAGTGTGTGTGTGTGTTTTTTAATAGGAATAAATGTTGGATTTTATCAAATTTTTTTATGCATCTATTGAAGTGATCATATGTTTTTTGGTAATTTGGTTATTGATATAGTCAATTGTGCTAATACTTTTCCTACTATTGAACCAGCCCTGCATTCCTGGTATAAATCCTATTTGGTCATTGTATTATCCTGGGGATGATTTTCTGTAATCTTTTTGCTAATATTTTATTTAAGATTCTTGCATCAATATTCATTGAGGAGATTGGGCTATAATTTTCTTTTTCTGTTTTCAACCTCTCTGGTTTAGGTATCAGTAACATGTCTGTGTCATAAAAGGAATTTCATAGGACTTCTTCAATCCCTAATTTTTTCAAATAGTTTATATAGCATTGGAGTTAATTGTTCTTTAAATATTTGATAGAATTCACATATAAATCCATCTGGTCCTGAGAACTTTTTCTTAGGGAGTTTATTAATAACTTGTTCTATTTCTTTTTCTAAAATGGAACTGTTTAACTAATTTACTTCTTCCTCTATTAATGGGGGGCAAGCTATGTTTTTGAAGGTATCCTGCCATTTCATTTAAGTTATCGAATTTATTGGCATAAAGTCGAACAAAGTAACTTCTAATTATTGCTCTAATTTCCTCTTCATTAGTGGCGACTTCTCCCTTTTCATTTTTAAGACTAACAATTTGATGTTTCTCTTTCCTTTTTCTAATGAAAGTTACTAAAGGTTTATCTATTTTTCCCCCAGAAAACCAACTTTTAGTTTTATTTGTTAATTCAATAGTGGTTTTTTTTTTCAATTTTATGAATTTCTCCTTTTAATTTTAGAATTTCAAGTTTAGTATTTGATTGGGGTTCTTTAATTTGGTCTTTTTCTAGTTTTTTAAGTTGCAAGCCCAATTTGTTGATCTTCTCATTCTCTATTTTATTCAAGTAAGGCTCTAGAGATATAACATTTCCCCCTTATTATTGTTTTGGCTGCATCTCACAAGATTCGTTATGCTGTCTAATTGTCATCATTCTCTTGGGTGAAATTTTTAATTGTGTCTATGATTTACTCTTTCATCCATTTATTCTTTATGATGAAATTATTTAGTTTCCAATTACTTTTTGGTCTATTTCCCCTAGCTTTTTGTTGAATGTAATTTTTATTGCATTGCGATCTCAGAAGAATGCATTTACTATTTCTGCCTTACTGCCTTTAATTTTGATGTGTTTATGTTCTAATATATAGTCATTTTTTGATAGCTTCCATGAACTGCTGAGAAGAAAGTATCTCCTTTCTATCTCCATTCAGTTTTCTCCAAATATCTATTGTACCTAATTTTTCTAAGTCCATTTAACTCTTTAGCACATTTCTTATTTATTTTGTGGTTTGATTTATCTAATTCTGAGAGTGCAAGGTTGAGATCTCCCAGTACTATGGTTTTGCTGTCTATTTCTTCTTGCAAATTTCTTACTTTCTCCTTTAGGAATTTAAATGTTACACTACTTGGTGCATATATGTTTAGTATTGATATTGCTTCTTTGTCTATGCTACCCTCTAGCAAGATAAAATTTACTTCCTTATCTTTTTTAATTAGATCGATTTTTGCTTTGCTTGATCTGAGATCAAGCAAGATCAAGCAAAGCAACTCCTGCTTTTTTTTTTTTCTTCGCCTGAAGTATAATAGATTCTGCTCCACTCTTATACCTTTATTCTGTATGTATGATCCCGCTTTAAATGTGTTTCCTGCAAACAACATTGTAAGATTCTGGCTTTTGATCCAGTCTGCTATCCACCTCCACTTTTTGGAGAGTTCATTTCATTCATATTTACGGTTAAAACTACTAATTCTGTATTTATGGCCATCATATTATCCTCACATTTATATTTCCTTTTCTCCCTTACCCACCTTCCCAGAATTAAACTTATGGGTACCTCACACAAGTCTCCTTCTTTACAATCCCTCCTAACCCTTTAAGTTTTTTTTTTCTTTCTTATATCTTTTCTTTATTTTTTTCTGCATTCCTTTCTATTGAGCCTACTCTTTTCCTTTTCACTTTTCCTCTCCCACTTTTTTAAAGAGGTGAGAGAAGTTTCTCTGTAAACCAATATGTCTAATATTTTGTCTTTGAGCCAAATCTGATGAGAGTAAGATTCACACAATGTTTCTTCCCCTCCCTTTAATCCCTCAGATAAAATAGGTTTCCTTTGCCTCTTTGTGGGATGTAATTTTCCTCTTTTTATATCCCCTTTTCTCTTTTTCTGATATAATCCCCTTTCCACTTCTACATCCTTTTTTTTTTCATATTATAACAGTAAAATTAAATTATACATGTCCTCTTTATGTATTCCCATAACAGAAATATAGTTCACAAGAGTTCTTCTTATCTTTTATGCTTCTCTTGAGTCCTATATTTGGAGGTCACATTTTTTGTTAAGGTCTGTTTTTTTTTTTTCATTAGGAATAAATGGAATTCACCTGTTTCAATAAATGTCCATCTCCTTCCCTGGAAGAAATGTTCAGCTTAGCTGCATAGTTTATTTTTGGCTGCATTCCAAGTTCTTTTGCCTTACAAAATATCATATTTCAGGCCCTTCAATTTTTTAATGTGGAAGCTGCTTGATCCTGAGTGATCCTTAGTGTGGCTCCTCAGTATCTGAATTGTTTTTTTTTTTTTTTTGGCTGTTTGTAATATTTTTTCTTTAGTCTGGTAGTTCTGAAATTTAGCCATAATATTCCTTGGAGTTTTTATTTGGGGATCTCTTTCAGAAGTTGTTCAGTGAATGTTGGAATCCTTACTAACTGCTAAGTAATTAGAGTTGATCTAATCTTACAAGAAGTTGTTTTGGCCAGAACCTGAAACAAGGTACTAAGTAGAACTAATTAAGACAAGGCTTGTGTTCACACCTTTACTCATTGGAGTCCACAAGTATGCTAGCTTCACAAAGTACACTTTCTACACCTCCCTTAAAGCTCATTGGGCCAGAGAGCACTATGGGAGAAAACCCATAATCCCATTCTCTCAGAAGAGGCAGATAAAAAGCCAACGATGAGGGATCTATGGCAGAATACATTTTTTCCTCTTGGCTGGCTGATCGCGCTGGACTCGAGAGGAACGACTCTGATGCAGAGAACACTTTGACGGATTTCAGTGGAGCTATGCCAGAAGCCCTCTCTCCGTGGCAAGTTGGTGGCTGGGCTCCCCAGAAGGAGATAAGAGAGATCTTCCATCTCTGTCTTGGTTGGAGGCAGAAGAAAGCAGAGGCAGAGGCGGAAGGACATAACCTTTGGATTTGGAGACATCCGAAGGGCTCCAAGCCTCTAAACCGGCTGTGCTTTGAGAAGAACAAACTCCAACATTTGAACTCTAACATTTGGCGCCCAAGCGTGAGAACCAAGGACCCTACTTTCACTGAAGAAGTCTCCAGTGACCAGGAACTGAGTGAGTACAACCTTTTTTGGCTGAAATGGGACAGATCCTAGGTAAAGATTCTCCATCCCCCACCCCAACCCCCCCAACCCCAGCCCCACCCAGGAGTGGTGCTATAGAAAGCCTGCTTAAGCTGATAGAAGATCAAGGGCTACTTGTAACTTGGGGACAGGCAGCTAGACTTCTGGCTACATTAAAACGCACCTCCCCTTGGTTCTTAGAGGAAGAGCAAATCTCTCTAAAAAACTGGGCATTGGTTGGTCAACAGATCTCTGCATATAACAATGAAAACGGTCCTTGTTCACTTTCCATTGTAGTATTCTATTTATACAATACAATACAGATGGCCTTAAAATACCGTACTTGCTCTAGGAGAAAAGGAAAAAACTCTAGGGATAGCCAAAGGGGGAAGCCTGAGATAAAGGAGGAAGACAAAGAACAGATTAATGGCCATATCCCCACAGGGCAGGGAGACTTAAGTGAGGCTCAAGGGCGGGGTGAATCTGAAGCAGCCTCAGCCCCACCTGAGGAGCAGGTAATTGACTCTCCTTCATCAACTCCACCCTCCGGGATGGAGGGAGGAGGGGTAGTGGGGGGGGGGGGAGTGACAGCACCTCCCCCCCAGCATCCAGCACCTCCCCCCCAGCATCCAGCACCTCCCCCCCAGCATCCAGCTGCTCCTATGAGTAGATTGCAAAAGGGACTAATTAAGGCCAGAGAAGAAGGGAAAAATGTATCAGAATTTCAACACCACATTTTTCCTGTAATTCAACAGTTTAATTCTTCAGGTCAAGAAAGTAGAAGATACTCACCTTTTGATATAGAAATCCTCAAAGACCTGAAAAAAGCTTGCACTCTTTATGGGGCTACATCAGCTTATGTTAAGATGCTAGTACAAAATTTGTCTTTTGAAATCTTGACCCCTAATGACTGGAAATCTATAGCAAAAATATGCCTAGAACCTGAACAGAACTACTTGTGTCTTTCTGAATATAGTGAGCTCTGTAGGATACAAGCCCAACAAAATATTCAAAGTGGAGTTCATACGGCAATCACCTGTGACATACTAACAGGTACAGGTTCTTATGCAGATGTTGCAGCACAAATTGGTTATTCTGTAGCAGCATGTCAGCAAATTGCTGATAATGCTATCAAAGCGTGGGCTTCTCTTCACAATAAAGACGACAAGGTGAGGGCCTTCACAAAAATAACACAAGGGCCAAATGAACCCTTCGCTGACTTTGTGGGACGCTTGCAGACAGCTATCATAAGAACAAATGGAGAAAATACAATAAAAGACATCTTGATAAAGCAACTTGCTAAGGAAAATGCTAATGAGGTTTGCAGAAGAATTATACTAGGACTGCGCAAGGATGCTCCTTTAGAGGAGCTCATAAGACGCTGTGCCACAGTGGACACAGGTGCCTTTTATAGCCAGGCTATGATGCAGACTTCCCAAAATCCAAACATGAGAAGACAGAATCCCTCTTGGCAAGGGACTTCCAGAGAGACTCGTAGATGCTTTCAGTGTGGAAAAGTAGGACATCTGAAAGCTCAATGTTGGTATAGAGATAGAATGGGAAAACAAGGTGGGAGAACAAGACCCCAAACCCCATGTCCAAAATGCAACAGAGGCTTCCATTGGGCCCCAGAATGCAGACAGATTCAGGGAAACAGGATGAGGGGCCCAGCCCCAGGGCCCAAGGCAAAAAACACTTGGGGCATGATGGCAGCCAATGGTGCACCCAGAGAGTGCCTAGAAGTCCAGTACCCAGACATGACCAATCAGCCAGAAAGCCATATGATGGGAGAAGGGAGAAGGGAGAAGACATAGTCAACCAGCCAGAAAGCAATCTGATGGCAGAAAGGAATTACAATTGGGGAGAATAGAGCTGTATGCAGCTGGAACAACTGAGATACCCCCTGGAGAGGTGAAATCTGTTCCTCTCCAGCCTATGGATCCCCTACCTCCAGGCACAGTAGGCTTGACCATTTCACCTCCTTGTATGTACAAAACAGTGTCCATCCACATACTGATGTGGGAAACTGGGGAATGTGTAGATAATATCCCAGTCACTAATACAGGTAGACAATGTGTGACATCACCCAGGAGACGTAGTAGCATCAGGTTTACTCATACAGAATCCTAATAAGCAGCCTCGTGATAGTCACCCAGGTTCTGACTCTAGACCACAAAAACAAGGAATATACTGGACAGCAGCAGTAACGCCTGACCAACCTATGCTCACTATCTATATAAATGGCCTACCATTGGAAGGATTGGTAGACACAGGTGCGGATCGTACAGTTATTAGAGGTGCCAGTTGGCCCAGTCACTGGCCAAAGATTAAAGCAAATACCTATATGTCTGGAGTAGGAGGATCAATAGCAGCTGAAGTTAGTGCTGCCCCTATGAGATGGACTTTTGAAGGCAAAACAGGAGTTTTTACTCCTTTTATAGTTGAAAAAATCCCCATCAATCTGTGGGGAAGAGACGTTTTACAACAATTGGGGTTAAAAATGAGTACTTCGGTTTTTTAAGCAGGGCTGCTGTTGAAGGCCTGCCAACACTTTCACCTATTCCTATCCAATGGAAAACTGATACACCAGTGTGGATAGAACAGTGGCCCTTAAGTAGCGATAAAATTCAGGACTTATTAGATATAGTACAGGAGCAGCTTGAACAAGGGCATTTACAACCTTCTCTAAGTCCTTGGAATTCACCAGTGTTCATTGTAAAAAAGAAATCGGGAAAATGGAGGATGCTCACTGATTTAAGAAAAGTGAACGAACAGAGGAAACTATGGGAACTCTTCAGCCTGGACTTCCATCTCCTACTCAGCTTCCTAGAGAATGGCCTCTTTGGGTTATAGACATCAAGGATTGTTTCTATTCCATTCCTCTGGATAAGGAGGATATGAAGAGATTTGCCTTTTTGGTGCCCAGTGTCAATTTAGCTGAGCCTTATAAAAGATATGAATGGACGGTTTTGCCACAGGGAATGAAGAACAGCCCCACTATGTGTCAAATGTATGTTGCTGCTGCTCTTGCTCCAATAAGAAAAGCATTTCCAAAAGTTATGCTATTACATTATATGGATGATATATTGGTATGTGCACCTGAGGAACAAATTCTAGAAGCATGTCTACAAAAAACCATAGAAACACTAAGATATTACAAACTTCATATAGCTACAGAAAAAATTCAAAGGCATGCTCCTTTTCAATATTTAGGATATGAAATATATCCTAAGGCACTTACACTACAAAAACTGTCTTTAAGAACAGAGAGGTTGAACACCTTAAATGAATTCCAAAAATTAATAGGAGATATTCAATGGATGTATCCAGTATTAGGTTTAACTACCAATCAATTGCAACCCCTATATGACATTTTAAGGGGAGACACTGCTTTAAATTCACCACGCCGGCTTACAAAAGAAGCTCAAGAGACCTTGAGAGAAGTTGAACTGGCTTTATCCAATGTAGTTGAGAGAGTAACTCAAAAACCCTTGGAAATATCAGTTTTTGCTACGAAAGAAGCACCCACAGCAGTCCTTCATCAAGGAGACAGTGTGATAGAGTGGGTGAACCTCCCAGCACAACCAGAACAAAGCCTTATGCCTTACCCAGTGCTTGTGGCTAGGATTCTCTTAAAGGCCATTAAGCGAGCAGTACAATTATCTGGGACAAGACCTGACAAGATACATACCTTCTATACAAATGCACAAATTAATGTATGCTGTGAAACCATCCCAGAGTGGCAGATTTTATTGGCCATGGCTCCAAATTTTGCACATGGATCTCCATTAAAGATAACCAGACTACTGCATAATTGGCAATGGATTTTTGAGGAGAAGGTTTCTAAGGTTCCTCTTGAAGGACCAACCATTTTTACAGACGCAGCCAAACAAAATATTTGTGCTGTATACTCTCATGATCTAACCATAAAAAGAGTAGTCAGAACTCCTTTTCAGTCCACTCAGCAGAACGAATTAAATGCAATCATGCTAGCTCTCACTTATTACCCAGGCGACATAAATATAATATCTGATTCAGCCTATTCAGTAGGTGTGGTACAAAGAATTGCCACAGCCCAAATAAAATTTGCAGCTTCTAATATATATCAGCTCTTTAAGGAGCTTCAAGAGCAAGTGAGAAAGCATCCAGGAAAGATTTATATCCTGCATGTCCATTCACATAGTGGACTTCCAGGTCCTATTTTTGATGGAAATTCAAAGGCAGATAGCCTTTTAACTATGTTGGCCAGTACGCCTTTATTTCAGGAGGCCCAGGAATCCCATTCTAAATACCATCAGGCTGCTCGAGCTTTGCGTTTACAGTTTGGGATTACAAAAGAAGAAGCTAGGAGCATAGTAAAAAGCTGTACAGCTTGCCTTCCCTTCCACGCTCCTACACTGCCTCCAGGGAAGAACCCTCGTGGTTTGAGACCCAATGAAATCTGGCAAATGGATGTGACCCATTAGAAATCTTTTGGTCGTCTGTCTTTTATCCACGTTGTGGTAGACACCTTTTCAGGATTCACTTTTGCCATACCAGCAGCAAAAGAGACAGCCCGAGTGGTCACTGAATTCCTCATTCAAGCATTCGCAATTAGGGGTGTGCCACAAGAAATAAAAACAGATAATGGACCGGCATATACCTCCAAAAATTTTGAACACTTTTGTGCACAGTGTAAGATTCTACACACTACTGGCATACCCTTCAATCCTCAAGGTCAAGCAATAGTAGAAAGAAGAAACAGAGACATTAAGACACTCCTCCAAAAACAAAAGAAAGGGGGAGCCACGGGTAACCCTAGAGAACTTCTAAATTTAGTTCTCTATACCATTAATTTTTTAATCTTTGATAAAGATGCACTGGCTCCAGCAGACAGGTTTTATAACCCACCAGAAGAGCAGTGTCCAGTGCGAGCAGCTCCACTATCTTTAGATAATCGCCAGGTGATGTGGAGAGACCCAGAAAGTGGTGAATGGAAGGGACCAGATAGGCTAACTGCTTGGGGGAGAGGATTTGCTTGCATCTCTACAGGTGGAGAAGGAATCAGATGGGTGCCTACGAGCCGCATTCGCCTTGTCCATCGCAGAAAGATGGAGCAGACCCTTGAAACAAAGGAGAAGACCCAAGAAATATCGGGTGGTTCTGTTGCTGATTGTGCTCACAAGAATTATTAGATTCCTGGCACATGAACTAATGGACAATGGAATCCTATTGGACTGTTTCTAGGACTTATGGACATGTGTAAATTTTCAGATTGATTCTTGTTATTTGTTACATTACTACTAGCCTGTGTTATATTGCTATGTGCTCATGTAAATTATGTATAATGCCTCCCATATTAATGGATTTATGTATACCATGTATATCTGTTACAAAGTTCTGGCCCATATTGATGGATTTATGTGTACCCCCTCAGAAACCCCCTATGTTTTAAAACAAAAGAAAGGGGGAGATGTTGGAATCCTTACTAACTGCTAACTAATTAGAGTTGATCTAATCTTACAAGAAGTTGTTTTGGCCAGAACCTGAAACAAGGTACTAAGTAGAACTAATTAAGACAAGGCATGTGTTAACACCTTTACTCATTGGAGTCCACAAGTATTCTAGCTTCACAAAGTACACTTTCTACACCTCCCTTAAAGCTCATTGGGCCAGAGAGCACTATGGGAGAAAACCCATAATCCCATTCTCTCAGAAGAGGCAGATAAAAAGCCAACAATGAGGGATCTATGGCAGAATACATTTTTTCCTCTTGGCTGGCTGATCGCACTGGACTCGAGAGGAACGACTCTGATGCAGAGAACACTTTGACGGATTTCAGTGGAGCTACGCCAGAAGCCCTCTCTCCGTGGCAAGTTGGTGGCTGGGCTCCCCAGAAGGAGATAAGAGAGATCTTCCATCTCTGTCTTGGTTGGAGGCAGAAGAAAGCAGAGGCAGAGGCTGAAGGACAGAACCTTTGGATTTGGAGACATCCGAAGGGCTCCAAGCCTCTACACTGGCTGTGCTTTGAGAAGAACAAACTCCAACATTTGAACTCTAACAAATGAATTCTTTCAATGCCTATTTTACCTTCTGATTTTATTACATCTGGGCACCTCTCTTTGATGATTTCCTGTAAAATAGTGTTTAAGCATTTTTTTCATCATATTTTTCAGGAAGCCTAATGATCCTCAGATTATCTCTCCTAGATCTGTTTTCCAGGTATGTTGTATTTCCAAGTAGATATTTAACATTTTTCCTATTTTTTTTTCTTTCTTTTTTCTTTTTTTTTCTTTTTGACTGATTCTTGATGGCTCAACAAATCGTTCATTTCTATTTGTTCAATTCTGGTTTTTAATGAGTTGTTTTCTTCATTAACTTTTTCTTACTTATTTTTGTATATGTCCAATTGAGTTTTTAAATGAACTGTTTTGCTCTATGGATTTTTTTTTCCATTTCACTATTTTTTTTTTTTTTACTAAGTTATGTTCTTTTTCCAATTCACAAATCCTACTTTCCTGGGAGTTCTTTATCCTTTCTAATTCACAAAACCTTCGCTCTTGGGAGTTCTTTATCTTTTCCCATTCACTGATTCTGTTTTCCTGGGAGTTCTTTACTTTTTCCAATTCACATTGCAGGAAGTTGTTTTCCTTTTCCTCTTCATCAAATATTTCTTTTAATGAATTATATACCTTTTCCATACTCTCTTGCAGAGCTTCTCTTTCTTTGCCGATTTTTCTTCTAGCTCTCTTTTAAGATCTTTTCTAATTTCTTCTAGGAGAGCTTTGTGTGATGGAGACCAGATTATATGCCCTTTTGGGGTTCTGTCTGGAGATTGTCTGCTATTAGTCTCCTCAGGGGTGGGAAATCTGCTCTCTTTCTGTATAGAGGCTTTCTATATTTAGAGCTTTCTTGGCTTTTTTACCCATTTTTTTTAAAGCCCTTAGAGTCCGCCTTCAGGGCACAGAGTTTCTCAGCTTCCTCAACAGAACAGGGATAAATGGACAGTAGCTGTCCTGCAAATGGGCTGTGAAGAGTGGCCATGCTACTGTGGAAGTGCTACTGCCCTGGGAAGAGCCCCACTATGCCAGAAGTTGATTTTCCTGGCCAGAACTCCTCTGTGTTGGATGTGCAACTGCCCTGACAGAGCCCCACTGTTTGGAACAATGGCTGCCTTAGGGTGAATGTCTAAACAGTGCAAGTGTCACTACCCTTGACAGATCCCTGTTCTATGGACTGCAGCTGCACTTTGGTTGTGCTGAGTCACTCTGGGTCCTGGATGGGTATGTCCAGATCCTATTAAATTCTGGCATTTTGGGGTACACTCTACCTTTGGTATTTGTGTAACTTCTCTGCTGATCTACTGCTTTGCAACCAAAGCAGAGCAGCCAACCTGTGGCAGAGTCCTCCCTGCAAATTCTCCCATCACTAGTTCACTCAGTGTGGGTTAGCATCCATGTATTGCCATGTACTACATCCAGACTCTGCTGGCCTCCTCCCACCTGATCAAGACAGACCTTTTTGGGCAATCTTCTGAGTTATCTTTGGCTAGTAATTTGTTGTACTTCCAATATTCGTGGATTTTACCAGTCAAGAACTATTTCTGAGGCTGAAGTAAGTAATTAGTAAGTGAGGGTAGAAGGGAGCTCAGAATAAAGAGTGTGTTCTCTCCACTATCTTGGCTCCACCTTAATACCAATTCTTGAAAAACAAAATTTGTGAAATGGAAAAAAATGCAATGAACAAAACAATTCAATTGGTCAAATACCAAAGAGCTAAAAAAAAGGTAATTAAAGAAAACAATACAATAAAAATAAGAATTGAACAAATGAAAGTGAATGACTCAATGATTCACCAAGATTCAGTCAAACAAAAACAGAAAGGAAAAAAAGTAGAAGAAAATGTGAAATACTTCCTAGAAAAAAAAAAGTGACCTGAAAAATAGATCTAAAAGAGACAATCTAAGAAATATTGGACTTCCTGAAAGCTATTTATGAAAAAGAAAAAAAAAAGAATCTAGATATTGTCTTACAGGAAATCATAAAGGAAAACTGGCCTGCTGTTTTACAATCCAAAGGTAAAATAGCCATTGAAAGAATTCACCAATTACCAGCTGAAACTCAAAAATTAAAACCTCATATTGTGTCTAAATTTTAGAACTATCACACCAAGGAAAATATATTGTAAGCAGCCAGAATATGAAGAAAATTTTCAGATGAAGAAACTAAAGCCATTTCTAGTCATTTGAAACAATCCTCTAAATCACTGTTGATTAGGGAAAAAAAAGACAAATTAAGACAACTCTGAGGAATCACATATCCCAGATTGACTAAGATGACAGGAAAAGATGATAATAAATGTTGGAGGGGATGTAAGAAAACTAGAAAACTAATACATTATTGGTGGAGTTGTGAATTGATCAAACCATTCAGGAAAGCATTATGGAATGATGCCCAAAAGGCTACCAAACTGATAGTATTTGTCAGAGCTATTGTTTTCCTTTTTTGTCATTATAATAGCCAATCCATAAGTTGTGAGATAGTACTTCCACCATCTTTAATCTAGCAGTATCTCTATTTGGTCTATATTCAAAACAGATCATAAAAAAGAGAAAAGTACCCATATCTTCAAAACTGTTTGTAGCATCCCTTATTGTAGTGGCAAGGAACTGCAAATGAAATGGATGACCATCTGTTGGGGAATGGCTTCATGAGAATGATCTATGAATAATGGAATATTTTTGTTTTACAAGAAATGATCATCAGGATGATTTCAGAGAGCCCTGAAGAAACTACAAGAACTGATGCTAAAGGAAGTGAATATAACAAAAAGAACCTTGTGCACAGCAACAAAATTTTGTGATGAACAGCAATGATGGACATAGCTCTTTTCAACAATGAAGTGATTCAGGCCAATTCCAATAGACTTGTAATAGAGATAGCCATCTGCATCCAAAGCAAGGAACATAAGGATTGAATATGGATCACAAAATAGTATTTTCACATTTTTATATTGTTTGCATGCTTATTTTATTTTTCTCTCATTTTTTTTTCTTTTTGATCTGATTTTTCTTGTGCAGTATGATGAAAGTGGGTATATCTAGAAGAATTGTACATGTTTGACAATTGCTTGTTGATTGTGGGATGGGAGAGTTGAGGAATGAGAAAAAAATATATATATAGAACCTATGGTTTTGTAAGAGTGAATGTTGAAAAAAAAAGTGCCTTTGGGGACTTTTTAGTGTTGGAGCCAAGATGATCGAGTAAGGCCAGGAAGTTGCTCCAGCTCTCCCAGTTTCTCTAAAAAAACAGATGAAACCAAGCCTCTGAAAGAGGTAGAATTTGCCCAAGCAATTTACCTTTCTTGTTTTTTCTTTGTTTTAATGGGACAGGAATGTGGGAACTAGGCATTCTGCTTCCATTTCAGGTGGCCATATTCACAATCAACATGTCACTGGCTGTTCTTTCTTGAAATACTCTCCCTTCTTATCTTCATCTATTGGTTTCCATCACCTGCAGTAGTTAGCTAAAATCTAATCTTCTGCAAAACACCTTCCTATTCTGTGATACCCCTCCCCAAAACCTCCTCTTTGAGATTATTTCCCATTTTGGAGAATATACCTAATATTGATACTACTGGATTAAAAGCATGAAAAATTTAATTACTTTGGGGACACACCTCCAAATTGTCAGAAGATAACAACTCCTCAGAAAGTATAACTTACCAAATGGAAAAAGAGATACAAAAGCTAACTCAAGAAAAGTCAAATGGTATCTAATGACTTTGTGAGACAGCAAGAATAAGTCAAACAAACTAAAAAGAATGAAAAAAATGGAAGAAAATGTGAAATACATCATTGAAAAATAGCTAATCTTGAAAATAAATTCAGAGGAGACAATTTAAAAAGTCTAGGCCTACTTGAAGGCCATGGCCATAAAAAAAGTCTGAATAACATTCTTCAAGAGATCATTAAGGAAAACCATTAAAATAGTTTTCTAGAAACAGAAGGAGACATAGTCAAAAGAATATTTTGATCACCTTTAGCAATAGATTTCACAAGGAAAATCCAAATAAATATTGCTGCAAACTCCATCACTACAATCTAAAAGAATAATTACTGCAAGTTGCTAGACAAAACCAATTCAAATATCAAGCAGCAACAGTCAGTATTTCCCAGGATCTGGAAGCATCTACAATAAAGGACATAAGGGACTGGAATACCATATTCTGGAAGGCAAAGGCTCTAAGATTACAACCAAGAATTAACTCTCCAGTGAGGCTCAGCAACATCTTCCAGGGGAAACAATGGAGCTTTAATTAAGAGACTTTAAATCATTTCTATTGAAAAAAAAAAAAAAAAAACTAAACTAAACTAAACAGAAAATTTAATCTACAAACACAGTACTCCAGAGAAACATGGAAAGTAAACAAGGGGAAAATATATGCTATGTAAAAATTAAATTGTTTATATCCTTAGGTGGAAAAACTATATCTGTAACTCTTGAGAACTAAATTTGTCATGGAAGCAGACAAAGGGGAGCATCACGTGGACTGAGGGTGTGAATGGACTCTGATGTGATGATAGCAAAGAAAAATACATTAAAGTGTGGGAAAAGGTCTCTATTGGAAAAAAGAGGAAAGGAGAAGCATGATGGGACAATTAGTTCACATGCAAAGGTGCAAAAGACCTTTTACAACTGAGAGGGGAAAAAGGAAGGGGATGAGCAATGTCTGAACCTTTATCTGATCAGTTTTGCCTCAAGAGAGAATAACTTAATCATTCAGTTGGTTCAGAATTTATCTAATTCTATAAAGTAGTAGATTAAGAAAGGAAAGAAAGGGGGCACACTAGAAAGAAGGGCAGAGACATTGGGGGGAAAGTAAGAGAAGGGGGAAAG
Source organism: Antechinus flavipes (assembly GCF_016432865.1). NCBI lineage: Eukaryota > Metazoa > Chordata > Mammalia > Dasyuromorphia > Dasyuridae > Antechinus > Antechinus flavipes. The sequence continues at coordinate 522,591,984 of NC_067398.1, read as the reverse complement.
AGGTAATAGAAGGTAAAGTAGTGGGTGGAGTCGGTTAAAAATGTACTATTAAGAAAAGGTAATGGGTAGGGTGGGTTAAGGAGAGGATGGAAAGAGAGAACAAAAGTCCATCTGGGGGAGAAAATAGGATGGAAGGAAATACAGAGCTGGTTATCATAACCCTGAATGTGAATGGGATGAACTCTCCCATAAAATGGAAACAAACAGGAGAGTGAATGAAAAAAAAAAAAGAATCTTAAAATATGTTGTTTACAAGAAACACATTTGAAACAGAGAGGTATATACAGAGTAAAGTTGAAAGGATGGTACAGAATTTATTATGTTTTAGCTGAAGTAAAAAAAAAAAAAGCAGGGGTAGCAATTTTGATCACAGATAAAGCAAAAGTAAAAATAAAGCTTATTAAAAGAAATAAGGAAGGAAAGTGCATCTTGATAATGATACTGTAAATGATAAAGTAATAACTATATTATATATGTATACACCAAGTGGTAGAGCAAAAAAAAAATGGTAGAGAAGATTTTAAGCCCATTACAGAAAGAAATAGACAACAAAACTATATTAGTGCAAGAACTCAACCTTCATCTCTCAGAATCAGACAAATCTAATCACAAAATAAGTAAGAAAAAAAACTAGAAATGATCATAGAATCCTAGAAATCCTAGATATGACAGACATTTTGGGGGGAAAAACTGAAAAAAGGCAGAAAGGAATACATCATTTTCTTGACAGTACACGGTACCTATGCAACTATTGACTACATATTAGGATATTAAAAACCCCACAATCAAATGCAGAAAAGTAAAAATAAGAAATGCTTCATTTTCAAACAGCAATGCAATAAAAATTATATTCAATAAATGGCCAGGCAAAAATTAACTAAAAACCAATGGGAAATTAAATAATCTTTTTTTTTTAAAAAAATAGTGAATTAAACAAAAAAATCACAAAACAATTCATAATTTCATTCACAAGAATGATAATAAAGAGACAACCTACCAAAACATATGGGATGTAGTCAAAGCTGTTTTAGGGGAAATTTTTCATCTCTAAATAGTTACATGAATAAAATGGAAAAAGAAGAGATCAGTGAATTTGACATGCAACTAAAATCCTAGAAAAAGAACAAATTAAATACCCCCAATTAAATATCAAAGTAGACATTCTAAAACTCAAAGGAGAGATTAATAAAATTGAAACTAAGAAAACTATTGAACTAATAAATAAAGCTAAGAGTTAGTTTTACTTTAAAAATAACAGCAATATAGATAAAGTTTTGGTTAATTTGATTAGAAAAAAGGAAATGAAAAACCAATTCACCACCATCAACAATGAAAAGTGTGAACTTAACACCAATGACAAAGAAATTAAAACAATAATTAGGTTCTATTTTGCCCAAATATATGCCAGAAAACCTGACATCTAACTGAAATGGGTATATATTTACAAAACATAAATTGTCCAGATTAAAAGAAGAGGAAATTAAATTATTTAAATAATTCCATTTTAGAAAAATAAACTGAACAAGCCATTAATGAACTCCCAAAGAAAAAATCTCCAGGGCCAGATAGAATCACAAGTGAATTCTACCAAATAATTAAAAAACAATGAATTCCAGTATTATGGAAAATATTTGGAAAAATAGGTAAAGAAGGAGTCCTGGCAAATTCCTATTATGACAGAAATATGTCACTGATACCTAAAATGGAAAGAGCCTAAACAGAGAAAGAAAATTACAGACCTAGCTCCTTAATGAATGTTGAGGCAAAATTGTTAAATAAAATAGTAGCAAGGATATTAAAGCACAGAGATAACTTATCAGCAGGATAATAGATTATGACCAAATGAGATTTATACTAGAAATGCAATACTGGCTCAATATCAGGAGAACTACTACTATATTTGACCATATCAATCTAAAAAATAGCAGAAGTCATATGATTATCTCAATAGATTAAGAAAAAGTTTTTGATAAATTACCATACACATAGGGATAAAGGGAGATGTCTTTAAAATAATAATTGGTATCCATCTAAAATCAACAGAAAGCATTTTTGTAATGAAGAGAGAAACTGGACGAATTCACAGTATAATATTGGATGAAAAAAAGGATGCCCACTATCACTACAATGATTCAACATTGTACTAACAATGTTGGCTTTAGCAAGGGAAAGAAATTAGAATTGGCAATGAGGAAATCAAACCATTACTCTTTGCAGATGATATACTTAGGGAATCCTAGAAAATCATCCAAAAACTACTAGAATCAATTAACAGCTTTAGTAAAGTTGCTAGATATGAAATAACCATATCCAAGTCATCAGCATTTCTATATATTACTGATAAAGTCCATCAGCAAGTGATAGAAAGAGAAATTAAAATTAATGTAGACAAAATAAAATATTTGTGAATCTATCTGCCAAGGCAAACCCAAGAACCACATGAACACAATTACCAAACACTTACCACACAAATAAAGTCAGATCTAAACAACTAGGGAAATACCAGTTGCTCATGAGTAAGTAAAGCTAATATAATAAAATTTTATAGAACTAGAAAAATAATAGCAAAATTCATCTGGAAGAGAAAAGGTCAAGAATATCAAGGGAATTAATGAAAAAAAATATTATAAAGGAAGATGGCTTAGCAGTTACAAACCTAAAACTATTTGTCATCAAAACTATTTGATACTGGCTAAGAAATAGACTGCTGGAAAATTGGAATACATTAAATTCACACTACACAATAATCAAGCCCTAGAGTAATGAAGGTTTTAATAATTAAAAAAAAAAAAAAACTCCCAACATCAACTTCTGGAATGAGACTCACTACTTGACAACAATTGTTGGGGACAAATGAAACATAATGTTAGAGATATTGTATGAGGATGTATTCTGATGGAAGTGGATTTCTTTGACAAAGAGACCTAACTCAGTTTCAATTGATAAATGATGGACAGAAGCAGCTACACCCAAAGAAAGAACACTGGGAAATGAATGTGTACTATTTGCATTTTTGTTTTTCTTTCCGGGTTATTTTTACCTTCTGAATCCAATTCTCCCTGTGCAACAAGAGAACTATTCGGTTCTGCAAACATATATTGTATCTAGGACATACTGCAACATATCTAACATATATAGGACTGCTTGCCATCTAGGGGAGGGGGTGCATGGAGGGAGGGGAAAAATCAGAACAGAAGCGAGTGCAAGGGATAATGTTGTAAAAAAATTATCCTGGCATGGATTCTGTCAATATAAAGTTATTATAAAATAAAATAAAATAGTAAAAAAAAAATTCTAAATGAAAAAAAAAGTCTTATGAAAGAAAAATCAGAACAAAAGGAAAAAAAAAGAAACATAATGTTAGAAACTTAACATAGACTTACATCTCACACACCACATACATCAGATCAAAATGGGTACATGATTTGGACAAGTATAATGTCTTCATGTCTAATATGTCTAGACAAATTAGGAGAACAAGGAATAATTTATCTATCAGATCTTTGGAGAAGGGAGGGATTTATGATCAAAGATGAACTAGAGAACATTATGAATGGCATAATGGACAACTTAGTTTACATTCAATTAAAAAGTTTTTGCACAAACAAAACCAACAGAAACAAGATAAATAGAGAAGTACAAAGCTGGGAAAACCCTTTGCAGCCAGTGTTGCTGATAAAGGCCTCATGTCTAAAATATATAATAAACTGTGAAATTTGTAAGAGTACAAGTCATTTCCCAGTTGATAAATGGTGAAATATATGAATAGGCAGTTTTCAGATGATGACATTCAAGTCAACTATATTTACATGAAAAAAATGCTCTAAATCACTATTGACTAGAGAAATGCCAATTGAAACAACTCTGATTTACTACCCCATGCCTCTCAGATTGGCTAAAATGACAGGAAAATATGATAAATGTTGAAGGAGATGCAGGAAAACTGTGACACTAATGCATGTTTGGTAGAGCTGTAAAATGACCCAACCCTTCTGGAGAACAATATGGAGTTATACCCAAAGGGGTATAAAACTGTGTGTATCCTTTTTATCTAGCAGTGTCATTGCTGTTTCTGTATCCTAAGGAAATCAGAAAGGAGGAAAAAGGACCCACATGTAAAAAAATGTTTGTAGCAGCTCTTTTTGTAGTAGTAAAGAAGTGAAAAAATTAGTAGATGACCATCAATTGAGGAATGGCTGAACAAATTGTGGTATATGAAGGTAATGGAATATTATTGTTGTATAAAAATGATGAACAAGCTGATTTTAGAAAGGCCTGAAAACATTTTCATGAACTGATGCAGAGTGAAATATGCAGTACCAGGAATACATTGTATGCAATAACCACAAGTATGTGCTATGATCTATTAACTATGAAAGATGTGGTTCTTCTCAGTGGTTCAGTGATATAAAGCAATTACAGTAGACTTTGGGCAGAAAATGCCATATGCATCCAGAAAATGAATTAAGGAGACTGAATATAAATCAACTCATGCTCTATTCACTTATGTTTTTCTCTTTTTAAAAATCTATCCCATTGTTTTTCTCTTTTCTCTGAATTTTTTTTCTCCTAATATGATTCTTTAAAAAAAATGCATTAAAAAATTTAAATGAATAATGAAAAGGTGGAAAAAAGAAAACTGCCTTTGCATATATTTTGAAAAATTAAAGGCTATTATAAAAATAAAAAAATAATAAACATAATTGGAAAATATTCTTTACTTGCAACTTTAAGAAACAGAATAAAATCAGCTAAAATATATACATATTTTAAAATTTCCTCTAAAGACACATCTAAATGGCATAAAAACTTTGGAAAGAGTTTCTCATAGTAATTTTTCATATAGTAAATAGGAGTCTTTTCAAATATATTTGCTATATAATTAAAGAAAACATACTACTATCAAGGCAAAGTTATTACAAAAGAAACATTGCTGTTATTCTAGAAATAAATATATTTTTTTAAAAAGACATAAAACCAATATTCTCATTGTGAAGATGATTTGCTTGGAAAATTCTCTATCATTTTTCACAAATAATGAAATGGAATCTAGCTGGAAGAAGATTTTCGAATTATATAATTCAATTCTTACACATTGTAAACTATCAATAGAGATGTTAATAGCTAAAATGAATTGTCTAAGGGGTCACATATAGCAATAAAAATGGAATAAATATTATACACATATACATACATATATGCTATAATAATAATATGTGTTATAATAAAATCAGGGTTACATGCCTTTAGTAGCAAGAATTAGTTTTGTGTAAAGTTAGCAGATGTGTCATTATGACTTGATTGTCTCTGCTTCACCTGATAGATCATCTATGGACATAAAAAGTGCCAAACATTTGGGAGTCAGAACACATCATTTTTTTTATTATATTTTTGTAGAGCGTATTTATCATCATATTCTACTTTGCTGACTAGAAGCTTTATTTATGGAGGTGAGAGAAGTTATGTTCAGAGTAGCATTGATGCATCTCTATCTTGGAAGTCAAGTGGCACAGGGATTACATGCTGGGCACAGAGACAGACAGATTTAAGATCAAATCTGACCTCAGATATTTCCCAGTTCTGTGACCCTAGACATGTCAAATAACCTCATTTGCCCCAGTTTCTTCATCACTAAAATCAACTGGAGAATGAAATAAAAAAGTACTATTGTATCATTGTCGAGAAAACTCCAAACGATATTGGATACTACTGAAATGAGTGAATAACAGCAAAACTTCTTTTTGTCAACTGCTAAGTGATATTCAATTACCCTAGGTCCCAAGATCAAATAGACTAACAGGGGGTGTGAGCATTAGACTTGCTTAAAACATTTTTTTGAGACATGGTCTGAAAAGAACAAATAAGAGATGAGCTTAGAAGAGCAGCAGAAGAAAAATGGAAAAAAAAATGTGACGAGGGAATACATTATTCCTTTGGGATTGTGTCTTAACCCCTGCTTATACTCACACTGATTTTCTGATTATAGTTAGAAATTAAGCTTTCTGTCAATACAAGAAACATTGGAGAAGCTCCCACTCTTCACTTTAGCTACTAGAAGAGGATAGTGATAAGACAGACATTTTTAAAAGTGATAAAGTTTAACTTGGATGCATAAAGTGCTAGTCATGCTGCCTGCAGAATATTATTAGCATTAAATTCTCCTCTCATTAATAGGTCTTCTTTTTTATTCAGTTAACTTTAATAAAAGTTTGTGTGTAAAGCATTGAATAAGCTCTTGTAGAGGCAAAGATAAAACAAAGACTGCTCTCATGTACATAAAGTTTTGATCAATTTATTCTATATTTATTCATATTTATAGCAAAAGCATAAATGCAGTAAATGAAGGAAACATGGAGAAAGCCAGAATCTCACTAAAATAAAAGCTTAAATATCAAAGGATGTAAGCCTTTTTGGAATATTACATCCATTTCTAATTAGAACACTTGAGAGGATAGGAATAAATGGACTTTTCCTTAAAATAGTCAGGAGAATATATTTAAAACCATCCGTAAGCATCATATGCAATGGAGAAAACTAGAACCTTTCCTAGTAAGATCTGGAGTGAAGCAAGTTTGCCCACTATCACCATTATTATTCAATATTGTATTAGAGATGCTAGCCTCAGCAATAAGAGTCGAGAAAGAGATTAAAGGAATTAGAGAAGGCAATAAGGAAACCAAACTATCACTCTTTGCAGATATGATGGTATACTTAGAGAAGCCCAGAGATTCTACTAAAAATCTATTAGAAATAATTCATAACTTTAGCAAAGTTGCAGAATACAAAATAAATCCCCACAAATCCTCAGCATTTTTATACATCACCAACAAAATCCAACAGCAAAAGATACAAAGAGAAATTCCATTAAAAATAACTGTCAACAGCATAAAATATTTGGGGATCTATCTACCAAAGGAAAGTCAGGAATTATATGAGGAAAATTACAAAAAAAAAAAAAAACATTTCACCAAATAAAATCAGACTTAAATAATTGGAAAAATATTAAGTGCTCTTGGATAAGCCGAGTGAATATGATAAAGATGACAATACTCCCTAAACTAATCTATTTATTTAGTGCTATATCAATCAGACTTCCAAGAAAATATTTTAATGATCTAGAAAAAAAAAAAAAAACAACAAAATTCATATGGAAGAACAAAAGATCGAGAATCTCAAGGGAATTAGTGGGAAAAAAAAAAAAAAAAACAAATGAAGGTGGCCTAACTGTACATGATCTAAAACTATATTTTAAAGCAGCAGTCACCAAAACCATTTGGTATTGGCTAACAATAGATTAGTTGATCAGTGGAATAGGTTAGTTTCACAAGACAAAATAGTCAACTATAGCAATCTAGTGTTTGACAAACCCAAAGATCCTAACTTTTGGGATAAGAATTCTTATTTGACAGAAACTGCTGGGATAATTGGAAATTAGTATGTCAGAAATTAGACATGCACCCACACTTATATACCAAGATAAGATCAAAATGAGTCCATGATTTAGGCATAAAGAATGAGATTATAAATAAATTAGAGGAACATACGATAGTTTATCTTTCAGATTTGTGGAGGAGGAAGAAATTTCTGACCAAAGATGAACTAGAGACCATTATTGATCACAAAATAGAAAATTTTGATTACATTGAATTAAAAAGCCCTTGTACAAACAAAACTAATGCAAACAAGATTAGAAGGGAAGCAACAAACTGGGAAAACATCTTCAAAATTAAAGGCCTCATTTCCAAAATACATAGAGAATTGACTCTAATTTATAAGAAATCAAGCCATACTCCAATTGATAAATGGTCAAAGGATATGAACAGACAATTTTCAAATGATGAAATTGAAACTATTTCCATTCATATGAAAGAGTGTTCCAAATCACTATTGATCAGAGAAATGGAAATTAAGACAACTCAGAGATACCACTACATACCTGTAAGATTGGCTAAGATGACAGGAGAAAATAATGATGAATGTTGGAGGGGATGTGGGAAAACTGGAACACTGACACATTGTTGGTGGAGTTGTGAATGAATCCAACCATTCTGGAAGGCAATCTGGAATTATGCCCAAAAGGTTATGAAACTGTGCATACCCTTTGTTCCAGCAGTGCTACTACTGGGCTTATACCCCAAAGATATACTAAAGAAGGGAAAGGGACCTGTATGTGCCAAAATGTTTGTGGCAGCCCTGTTTATAGTGGCTAGAAACTGGAAAATGAATGGATGCCATCAATTGGAGAATGGTTGGGTAAATTGTGGTATATGATTGTAATGGAATATTATTGTTCTGTAAGAAATGACCAGCAGGATGAATACAGAGAGACTTGGAGAGACTTACATGGACTGATACTAAGTGAAATGAGCAGAACCAGGAGATCATTATCTACTTCAACAATGATACTGTATAAGTATGTATTCTGATGGATGTGGATTTCTTTGACAAAGAGAAAATCTAACTCAGTTTCAATTGATCAATAATGGACAGAAGCAGCTACACCCAAAGAAAGAACACTGGGAAATGAATGTAAACTGTTTGCATTTTTGTTTTTCTTCCCAGGTTATTTTTACCTTTTGAATCAAATTCTCCCTGTGCAACAAGAAAACTGTTTGGTTTTGCACACATATATTGTAGCTAGGATAGGCACATTTAACATGTATAGGACTGCTTGCCATCTAGGGAAGGGGGTGGAGGGAGGGAGGAGAAAAATCAGAACAGAAGTGAGTGCAAGGGATAATGTTGTAAAAAATTACCCTGGCATGGGTTCTGTCGATAAAAAGTTATTTAAAAAATTATATGAAAATATATTTTTAAAAAGGGATCTTAAAGACAGCCAGAAGAAAAATAGGGAGGCTTTCAGGGCAGAGCCAAGATGGTAGAGACTACATATGTTTCTCTCTGACCTTCTTTACAACCTTCACAATAACAAAATTATGAAATAATCACAATTACAAAACACAGCCTCTGAATTAGCTCTGGATCGGCAATTCTCACAAATATTGGGAGTGCAACAAATTATCAGCAGAAGATAATTTCAACGATTGTCAAAAATGATCTGTTTCAATTGGAAACTGGAGGGAGGCAGCCAGGGAAACCAGGACAATAGGCAGGGCTGATAGCTCAGAGTCCTGGGGCAGAAAATTTACAGGAGGAATCAGACCAGAAAAGATCTGTTTCAATAAGCAGCAGGAGAAAGGCAGCAAAGCACAAACAACTGACCCCAAATGCCAGCATAGACAGAGCAAGGGCCCAGAGCAGAACAATCTCAGTGTTGTGGTTCAACCTCTGTAGGGCAGATAATTTGTTGGAGAAAGCAGACCAGAGAAAGTGTGTTTCAATTGAAATGGAAGATATACAGTGAGGCCTGGGCAGCTGAACACAAATACCAGAGTCCCAGAGCAGTATAGTCTCAGGGTAGTGGTATAGACTATGACCACAAATGCCACAGAGTCCCAGGGCATTGCTGACTACACCATCACTGGACACTCCATGTAGCAGACCCAATGCCAGGGGTGAATCAGCACTAAGCTAGTGCCGCTGCTGGTGCTTGGAAAACCTTTCTTGCCCTCAAGGTAGACCTTAACTTAACTTTAAAAAAGGAGTTAAAAAGGAAAGAGGACTCTAACAATTGACAGCTTTTATGACAAAAGTGAAGAACAGATTTCAAACCCTGAGGAGACTAAAGGCAGATTGTCTCCAGATGAAGCTTGAAAACATGATATAATGTCATCTCCATCACACAAGGCTCTCCTAAAAGAACTTAAAAAGGATCTTAAAATAGAGCTAGAAGAAAAATGGGGAAAAGAAATGAAAGCTGTGCAAGATAGTTTGGAAAAGGAAACATAAAATAGACATAGTGAAATAGAAAAAGCATATAACTTATTAAAAGATAGATTTGATAATGTGGAAATAGAAAACAACTCCCAGATAAACAGAATTTATGAAACAGAAAAAGAAAATAACTCCTTAAAAATAGAATTTGTGAATTGGGAAAAAAAAGTTACCATAGAACAAACAACTCATTCAAAAATTCAATTGGTAAAATACTAAAAGAAGTAAGAAAAGTAAATGAAAAAAAAAAAAAAAACAACACACTAAAATTCAAAATTGAATGGAAATGAATGACTCGATAAGACAACAAGAATCAGTCAAGCAAAACCAAAAAATAAAAGAAAAAAGAAAAAAAAATAAAATATCTAATGGGGGCAACAACTGACCTGGAAAAATACAACTAGGAGAGATAATCTATGGTTTATTGGACTCCCTAAAATACACAATGAAAAAATGAGCCTAGACACTATCTTTCAGGAAATCATCAAAGAAAACTGCCCAGATATCATAGAAACAGAAGGTAAAATGACTATTGAAAGAATTCACCGAAAGCCTCCTGAAAGAGATCTCAAAACTAAAACCCCACGGAATATAGTGACAAAATTTGAGAACTATTGGACCAAGGAAAGAATATTACAAGGAAGAAATAATTCAAATACCAAAGAGCCACAATAAGGATTACTCAGGACATAGCAGCTTCCACTTAAAAGGATCAAAGGTCCTGGAATTTGATATTCCAAAAGGCAAAGGATCTTAGAATGCAGCCAAGAATGAATTACCCTGCTAAACTGAGCATTTTATTTCAGGGAAGAAGATGGACATTCAATGAAACTGGTGAATTCCATGTATTTTTGATGAAAAGACCAGAGCTAAACCAAAAAAAAAAAAAAAAATGGCCTCCAAATATATAACCCAAGAGAAGCCCAAAAAGGTAAAAAGAAAAAGAAAAAAAAAAAAAACTCTTGTGAACTGTATTTCTGTTATGAGTATACATTGAGAATTAAGGTATAATCTTATTTTACTGTTACAACTTAAAATAGAAACTAGAGATGAAAAGGGGATTGTAACAGGAAAATATGGGGGGAAAGTGGGGATAAAATGCAGGAAATTACATCTCAGGAAGAGAAAAAGAAAACATATTATAACTGAGGGAAAGAAAGGAGGGCATAATCCAGTGAAAGAAAGGAGTCATCATATGACTGACTCTCTCTTTCTCTCTCTCTTTCTTTCATTTTTAATTATAACTTTTGTTGACAGAACCAATGCCTGGGTAATTTTTTTACAATATTATCCCTTGCACTCACTTCTTTTCTGACTTTTCCCTTCTCTCCCTTTACCCCCTCCCCCAGATGGCAAGCAGTCTTATACAAGTTAAATATGTCACAGTATATCCTAGATACAATATATGTGTGCAGAACCAAACAGTTCTCTTATTGCACAGGGAGAATTGGATTCAGAAGGTAAAAATAACCCAGAAAGAAAAACAAAAATTCAAACAGTTTACATTCATTTCCCAGTGTTCTTTCTTTGGGTATAGCTGCTTCTGTCCATCATTGATCAATTGAAACTGAGTTAGATCTTCTCTTTGTCAAAGATATATCCTCATAAAGTATCATTGTTGAAGTGTATAATGATCTCCTGGTTCTGCTCATTTCATTTAGTACCAGTTCATGTAAGTCTCTCCAAGCCTCTCTGTATTCTTTCTGTTGGTCATTTCTTACAGAACATATATTCCATAACATTCATATACCAAAATTTACCCAACCATTCTCCAGTTGATGGGCATCCATTCATTTTCCAGTTTATAGCCACTACAAATAGGGCTGCCACAAACATTTTGGCAATACAGGTCCCTTTCCTTTCTTTTGCATCTCTTTGGAGTATAAGCACAGTGTGACTCTTACTCTCATCAGATTTGGCCCAAAGAAAGGATATTAAATATATTTGGTTTCACCAAGAAAGATCTCTCATCTTATAGAAAAGTGAGAAGGGAAGGGAGAAAAGGAAAGGAGTGGGCTAAATAGAAGGGGAAAAAGAAATAGTTGGGGAAAGACACAAGAAAGAGGGAGGATCTCTAAAAGAGGATCTCTACTGCTTGAGGCAAGTAGTTCACATACGTAAAACACTGGGGAGGAGTGAAAGTGGAAAAAGAAAAAGAAACATATAATGTGGGGTTAATAAGATAGCAGGAAATACAAAATTAGTAGTTTTAACTGTAAATATCAATGGAGTAAATTCTCCCATAAAATGTAAATGGATAGCAGAGTGGATTAAAAGCCAGAATCCTAAAATATGTTATTTACAAGAAACACATTTAGAGCAGAGTGATACATACAGTGCAAAGGTAAAAGACTAGAGTAGAATCTATTATGCTTCAGGTGAAGTAAAAAAAAAAAAAAAAGCAGGGGTAGCCATCCTCATCTCAAATCAAGCAAAAGCAAAAAGTGATCTGATTAAAAGAGATAAAAAGGGAATTATATCTAGATAATGAGTACCATAGATAATGAAGCAATATCAATATTAAACATATATTCACCAAGTGGTGTAGCATCTAAATATTTAAAAGAGAAATTGAGAAAGTTGTATGAAGAATCAGACAGCCAAACTACAATAGTGGGAGAGCTCAACCTTGCTCTCTCAGAACTATATTAATCAAACCATAAAATAAATAACAAAGAAATTAAAGAGGTAAATAGAATACTAGAAAAACTAGATACCACATATCTTTGGAGAAAATTGAATGGAAACAAAAAGGAGTACACTTTCTTCTTGGCAGTTCATGGAACCTATACAAAAATTGACTACATATTAAGACATAAAGACCGCAAAATCAAATGCAGAAAGGCAGAAATAGTTAATACATTTTTTCAGATCATGATGCAATAAAAAATTACATCCAATAAAGGACCAGGGAAAAATAGACCAAAATGAAATTGAAAACTAAATTATCTCAACCTAAAGGATGAATTGGTGAAACAGCAAATCATAGACACAATCAATAATTTCATTTAAGAGAATGAAAATAATGAGAAAACATAACAAAATTCATGAGATGCAGCCAAATTGTTAATAAGGGGAAATTTTATATCTCTAGAGACTTACTTGCATAAAATTTTAAAAAATCAATAAATTGCACTTGCAACTAAAAAAAAAAACTAGAAAAAGAACAAATTAACCCTCCCAATCAAATACCAAATTTGAAATTATATAAATAAAAGGAGCTATTAATACAATTAAACCAAAAAAAAATTGAAGTAACAAATAGAACTAAGAGTTGGTTTCATGAAATAATCAATAAAATAGATAAAGATTTGGTTAATTTGATAAGAAAAAGGAAAGAGGAATATCAAATTGTTAGTCTCAAAAATGAAAAGGGAGAACTATGCACCAAGGAAGAGGAAACTAGAGCATAGTTATTTTGCCCAACTTTATGCCAATAAATTTGACAACCTAAGAGCAAAGGAGGAATACCTACAAAAATATAGATTGCCCAGATTAACAGAAGAGGAAATAAATTACTTTAAAAGTCCCATTTTAGAAGAAGAAATAGAACAAGTTATTAATCAACTCCCTTTAAAAAAATCCCTGTGACCTTCCAGGTAATCACACCTGCCTTGGTCATATAATCACACCTGCATAGAGTCTGTATAGCTTACTATATTTCCAAGCTGCACTTCCTCAGGCATTCTGAACTGCTCAATTTGCACTCAGTTTGCAGTAATTTGTGTCATTCTGACCTGGCACAAACCCCAACTTTAATCTGCTCATTGCAGGGTGGAGGCCAGGAAGCTTCAGGAGCAAAGATGTTATGGGAACGAAACTGCGGGAGTGATAAGCCACTGGCCCAGATAGGAGGAGAAATAGTTGCTCTGAAAATCTTAAACTTTCTCCTTGAACCAAACTTTCACAGAGTCTCTTCATACACTGACTGATTTATCTACTTTTTTGTTTTCATTTTGTATTCCCTTAGCAACATTGTGGTTAGAAAGCATTTAAGGGTGCAGTTAATGATAATAAAGTACCAGTCTATTCTTTTGAATACCTCAATTTGGAAGAACACAGGTATTTTTTTGGTCTGTGTTTCATTCTTTTGCTTTTCATGATCTCTGTAAGAGCCAGAACAGCTCTTTTGATTTCTGGCCTTTTCACAGGTTGTGCATTCCACAGATCCTCAGTACCAGATGGATTTATAGGTGAATTCTACCAAACATTTAAATAACAATTAGCTCCAATACTATATAAACTATTGGAAAAAATCAGGGAACAAATGACTCCTTCCAAATTCTTGTTATGACACAGATGTGATACTGATACCTGAACAAGGTAAGATGGAAACACAGAAAGAAAATTATATACCAATCTTTCTAATGAATATTTATGCAAAAACCTTAAATAAAATACTAGCAAAGTGATTACAGAAAATCATCCCCTGGATAACACACTATGACCAAATAGAATTTATACCAGAATATAGAACTAGTTCAAAATTAGGAAAACTATTAACATAATTGTATATCAGTAACCAAATTAACAAAAAAACATATGGTTATTTCAATAAATACTGGAAAAACAACAACAAAAACAACAACCAAAAAAAAAAAATTTTGATGACATCCTGCATCCATTCCTATTAAAAACACTAAAGAGTATAGGAATAAACAGACTTTCCCTTAAAATAATCTGTAGCATTGATTTAGAACCATCATCAAGCATCATATGTAATTATGATAAACTGGAACCATTCCCAATAAGATCAGGAGTGAAACAAGGTTGCCAATATCACCATTACTATTCAATATTGTAATAAAAATGTTAGCTTTGGCAATGAGAAGAAAAAGAGAGGAAGATGATATGATGGCACACTTAGAGAACCCTAGAAAATCAACTAAAATTACTAGAAATAATCCACAATTTAATCAAATTTGCAGGATACAAAATAAATGCACATAAATCATCAGCATTTTTTATACATCACTAACAAAATCCAACAACAAGAAATACAAAGAGAAATTTCATTTAGCATAAAATATTTGGGAATCTATCTCCCAAGGGAAAGTCAGGAACTATATAAGCAAAACCACTAAACACTTTCCACACAAAGTAAGTCAGATCTAAACAATTGGAAAAATATTAAGTTCTCTTGGATTGATTGAGCAAATATAATAAAGATGACAACACTACCTAAATTTATTTATTTAGTGCTATAACAATCAAACTCTCAAGAAATTATAATAAGATAGATAATTAAATGCTGTGAGGATAGGGAAATTTAATAAATATCCCAAATTTATATAAGCAGACAAACAGATTTTAAGCAAATATATTGAACTGAAGGAAGTAAAAACATAAAAATTCCCATATGAGTTAATGACATTAATAAGATTTTTTGTTTTGTTTTGTTTTGTTTTTTTAAACATACGTGGACTCTACATGGAAACCGAGAAAACACCAGATCTTTAGTGCATTTTAGTATAGATGGGGAAGAAAGTATTTTGATAACTTTGAAGTCTTAGGATATATTATTTAGTGATTACAATCACTAAATCAGTCAGCCTTTTCTTCAAATTATTTTTCCAGTGTACATATTAACTTAATATTCGTAGGAAAATGAGAATTCAGTCTTCTCTGAACATGCCATGCATTTATTTCTATGAAATGATAATCTTTGTTCTTACTCTTATTCCCAACTCAGGGTAACTTCTGGAATCCTAAGACACAAGTGGGTTCCAAAAGTGGATATTAAAAAAAAAATCAAAGTCTTAGTCCTACCTTTTGAACATTAATCCTATGTTGATTAGGGGTATACATTTTTTTTTTGATAAAATCAAATAACTTATGTGGGAACTTAGTTAAAGCTTTTTAACCTATCTGGGCCTCATTGTGGTTATCTGGACTATGTGTGTGTTAGTCTGATTAATCTTTTTTAGCTTTACAACCACCATGATGTTATTGTATCATATGCATAACTTATATTATTTTTATAGGTACATAATAATATTTCCATATATGGGCTAATATGTATATATCCTAATCTAATAATTCTAGCACATGTACTTAACTTATTATCAAAACACAGTTTTTGTGTTTAAAAAAAAGAGGAATTTTTAAAGTACGTGTGTTAAAACATTAAAGGACATTTCACGTAATCTTTCATAAAACAGTGTGAGTCACACTAATAACACTGCACATTCCTTGAAACAGTAGTTTTAGATTATTTGGTTTTATTGTAGAATGTGATTTTATATACAAACTTATTATTCATTCATGAGGTTTGATTAAATCTAATTTTTCCCCATGTCAGGAAGGACTAAAGCAATCTAGCAAACAATGTCTGCTGAAGTTCTCTCAGACAGGGAAGTAAGCAAAGCCTCATAATAATGAAGAGTAATTAGGGGAGGGCAGAAAAATTCATTTACATTGAGATTTTCCCTCTCTGAGGCTTACTGCTAGAAAATCCATGAAAAGCCCCATGGAATGCCTACTGAAATATGGAATTAAGAGAGCACATCAAATATAATTTCTTTAAAGGGAACATTTTAATCTCCTACAAAAAAGAAAATTAAGGTTTTTAAAGTGGCCCTATAAACCCCTTAATAATTCCAGTGTTTTAAAATATGTATGAAAAAATTTACATGTTTAACATATATTAGATTACATCCATCTGGGGAAGGATATAAGAGGAAGGGGAGAATTTGAAGTACAGGATTTTGCAAGAGTGAATGTTGAAAATTATCCTTGTATATGCTTTGAAAATTAAAGAAGCTTTAATAATAATAATAATAAAAATCAGTATCTCCAAAGTTTAACACCTGGAATGATGTATGTTAGTCACTTGAAACATTTATTGACTATGACTATTAAATTAAAAAAAATTATGGCACAGAAGTCTTGAACGAAGGTAGGAATTCAGAAAGATAGGAATTAGAAACATCAATCATGACAGATAGCTTGCATAAATGCATGGATATAAGAATCTATTGAGTATTACAAACAAGAAATCAAGTTTGGCTAGATTATATGTGGGAATGACAAAAGAAAGATTAGAATTTCCTCTCCAAGAATATGGGGATCATTTGAGGAGTGAGGAAAGAGCTAACAAAAGGGGTTAGGCAAACAATATGTCTTTTCTTTTAAAAATTCAGAATCTCCACAAAAAAGAGAGAAAGGTACCCATATATGCAAAAATGTTTGTGGCAACCTTTTTTAGTGGCAAGAAATTGGAAACTTAATTGGATGCCCATCAGTTGGGGAATGGCTGAACAAATTATGTGTATGAATGTTATGGAATATTGTTGTTCTATAAGAATAAAAAAATCATCAGGATGATTTCAGAGAGGCCTGGAGAGACTTACATGAACTTACGCTAAGTGAAGTGAGCAGTAGAACATCATTGTGCATGGCAACAGCAAAATTATATGATGATCAAATCTGATGGGCATGGCTTTTCAATAATTTCAACAATGAGATGATTCAGAACAGTTCCTATGGTCTTGTGATGGAGAGGGCCATCTGGACCCTCACAGAGGACTATGTATACTGAGTAAGGATCACAACATAGTATTTTCACTCTTTTTGCTGTTATTTTGCTTGCATTTTGTTTTCTTTCTCATTTTTTCCATTTTTGATTTGATTTTTCTTATGCTGCATAATAATTGTGGAAATATGTATGAAAATAAGTGCTTTTGCATTAGCCGAGCGAACATAATACAGATGACAATACTCCCTAAACTAATCTATTTATTTAGTGCTCTACCAATCAGACTTCCAAGAAAATATTTTAATGATCTAGAAAAAATAACAACAAAATTCATATGGAACAATAAAAAGTCGAGAATCTCAAGGGAATTAATGAAAAAAAATCAAATGAAGGTGGCCTAGCTGTACCTGATCTAAAATTATATTATAAATCAGCAGTCACCAAAACCATTTGGTATTGGCTAAGAAATAGATTAGTGGATCAGTGGAAAAGGTTAGGTTCACAAGACAGAATAGTCAACTATAGCAATCTAGTGTTTGACAAACACAAAGACCCTAAATTCTGGGATAAGAATTCATTATTTGATAAAAACTGCTGGGATAATTGGAAATTAGTATGGCAGAAATTAGGCATGGACCCACACTTAACACCATATACCAAGATAAGATCAAAATGGGTCCATGACCTAGGCATAAAGAACGAGATTATAAATAAATTAGAGTAACATAGGATAGTTTATCTCTCAGACTTGTAGAGGAGAAAGAAATTTGTGACCAAAGATGAACTAGAGACCATTAATGATCACAAAATAGAAAATTTTGATTACATCAAATTAAAAAGCCTTTGTACAAATAAAACTAATGCAAACAAGATTAGAAGGGAAGCAACAAACTGGGAAAACATCTTCACAGTTAAAGGTTCTGATAAAGGCCTCATTTCCAAAATATATAGAGAACTGACTCAAATTTATAAGAAATCAAGCCATTCTCCAATTGATAAATGGTCAAAGGATATGAACAGACAATTTTCAGAGGATGAAATTGAAACTATTACCACTCATATGAAAGAGTGTTCCAAATCATTATTGATCAGAGAAATGCAAATTAAGACAACTCGGAGATACCACTACACACCGGTCAGATTGGCTAAGATGACAGGAAAAAATAATGATGAATGTTGGAGGGGAAGCGGGAAAACTGGGACAGTGATGCATTGCTGATGGAGTTGTGAACAAATCCAACCATTCTGGAGAGCAATCTGGAATTATGTCCAAAAAGTTGATCCAGCAGTGTTTCTATTGGGCTTATATCCCAAAGAAATACTAAAGAAGGGAAAGGGACCTGTATGTGCCAAAATGTTTGTAACAGCCCTATTTGTAGTGGCTAGAAACTGGAAAATGAATGGATGCCCATCAATTGGAGAATGGCTGGGTAAACTGTGGTATATGAATGTTATGGAATATTATTGTTCTGTAAGAAATGACCAGCAGGATGAATACAGAGAGGACTGTCGAGACTTACATGAACTGATGCTAAGTGAAATGAGCAGAACCAGGAGATCATTATACACTTCGACAATGATATTGTATGAGGACATATTTTGATGGAAGTGGATTTCTTTGACAAGGAGACCTAACTGAGTTTCAATTGATAAATGACGGACAGAAGCAGCTACACCCAAAGAAAGAACACTGGGAAACGAATGTGAACTAGCTGCATTTTTGTTTTTCTTCCCGGGTTATTTATACCTTCTGAATCCAATTCTCCCTGTGCAACAAGAGAACTGTTCGGTTCTGCAAACATATATTGTATCTAGGATATACTGCAACATATCTAACATATATAGGACTGCTTGCCATCTAGGGGAGGGTGTGGAGGGAGGGAGGGGAAAAATCGGAACAGAAACGAGTGCAAGGGATAATGTTGTAAAAAAAAAAATTACCCTGGCATGGATTCTGTCAATATAAAGTAATTATTAAATAAAAATTTAAAAAAAAATCAGTCTGAGTCAGGAATTCAGGTTAAGGGAAAAATCTTAAACCTTTATTCTCAGTAGAGGTGAAGAAGGATTGCAATAGCAATATGGGCAGCTGTGACAGGAAGCCACCTAGCAGAGGGAGATTGGAGGTGAAGGGTGGTCACAATAGCAATGCGAACAGCTGTGACAAGATGTCAGCCAGCAGTCTCTCTTTCCGCTTCCCTTTCCAATCCCCTGCCTCCACCCACCAAAAACGTCATTTTCTATACAACACATCAGGACTTGCACAAAGAGTGGGTGGAGGCCATTCTTTCTCCAATCATATATATTAAGAGAGTATGGTCCAATTACTATTTAGACTCACGTGCTTGGGACCTCAGTGCATCAACTCAAGCCTCAGCCTATTACATTTGTCAAATGTATATTTTAAGGAATTGCTTTCCTTTTCCAAACTGTT
Source organism: Antechinus flavipes (assembly GCF_016432865.1). Taxonomy (NCBI): domain Eukaryota; kingdom Metazoa; phylum Chordata; class Mammalia; order Dasyuromorphia; family Dasyuridae; genus Antechinus; species Antechinus flavipes. The sequence continues at coordinate 522,572,239 of NC_067398.1, read as the reverse complement.
AATTCTGTTTTTATACTTTTTTTCATGTAGTTATTTAGAGATATAAACTTTTTACTAAGAACTGCTTCTCATAGGTTTTGGTATGTTGTGTCATTGTTGGCATCCTCTTGTATGAAGTTATGGATTGTTTCTATGACATATATTATAATTAGATTTAATGATTATGTTATATGCTCTTTGAGCCAAAACTAATGACATCAAGCTTCAGACAATATTCATCTCAGTCCCTTCTTTCCCTCAATTGAAATAGGTCTTTTGTGCCTCTTCATGTGATATAACTTTTCCCATTATACTTCTCTCTTCTTCTTCTCCCAGAATAAACCTTTTTTCCATGTCATAATGTGTTTTTTTGATATCATAACATCAGAGTCCATTCATAACCACATTATGTATACATATGATGCACCCTCTGTCTGCCTCAGATGTAAACAGTTTCATCTTTAAATAATATATATTTTCCTCCTGTTTACCTTTCTATGTATTTTGTGATTCCTGTGTTTGAAGAGTAGATTTTCAGTTTAGTTCTGTTTTTTCCCAATAAAATGATTGAAAATCTCTTACTTCATTGAAGATCCATCACCTCCCTTCAAAGATGATGCTCAGTCTTTCTAGGTAGTTGATTTCTAGTTGTAACTCCAGATCTTTTACCCCTCCAGAATATTCCAGTTCCTCTGACCCTTTATTGTGGAAGCTGCCAGATCCTGGGTAATCCTGACTATTGCTCTTTGATATATGAATTGTTTTGTCTAGCAGCTTACACTATTTTTTCCTTCAGATTGTGGTTCTGGAGTTTTGCAAATATGTTCCTTGGGATTTTCTTTGTGGGATCTCTTTCCAAAGGTGATCAGCAAATTCTTTCCATGGCTATTTCCCTCTCTGAGTTCTGGGGCACTTTTACTTAATGATCTCTAGAAGAATTTATTCTAGCTCTTTTTTGGTCATAGACTTCAGATAGACCAATATTTTTTAAATTGCCACTTGAGGATCTATTTCCATGTCAGCTGATTTTCCTTGAGACATTTTACTTGTCTTCCATTTTTCCATTTTTATTTGTCCATTCCATATCTTGATGTCGCATAAAAATTCATTAAACTTTCATTTGCTCCATTCTTTTTTTTTAAATTGTGATTTTATTCAATAAGCTTTTGTAGTTCTTTTTCCATTTGGTTAGTCATGCTTTTGAAGGTATTGTTCTCTTCAGTGGATTTTTTCTTGCATTTTGTCAATTGTATTTTTTTTAAGGAATTGTTTTCCTTTTCCAAGATGTTAACTCTCTCTGTTATACCTTTCATGTATTTTCTCATTTTTCTTCTACCTGTTTATTTGTCTTTTTTTTCTTAAGAGCACTTCCAAGATGCCTCTGTGGGGTTGGGGCCTATTCATATCACTTTCTGAGATTTCCTTTGTGGCCTATTCTTTTCAGGAAATAGCCTGGAATTTCCCAGAGTTTGCCTTCTGAGTTGGGACTGGAAAGTACACTCTTGATTTTCTCCTCTATTTAGCCAGGACTGAGGGTCTCAGTTGCTGAACTATTATTATTAAGTCCCTCTCACTGGCTCTCCTATACTGTATCTGAACTGGGCTGCACATCCTTTCACCCCATTGATACCAACATTTCTTGAAGTTTTTTTTTTTTGTTTTGTTTTGTTTTGTTTTTTTTTTTTCATTCTATCTTGAGCTGAGAAATTCTTTTATTTTGTCAGACTCTATTCGGAGGCTTGGTTTCATGTGGTTTACAAAGGAAACTGGGAGAAGTTTAGCTGCCTTCTAGCTTTCCGTCACCATCTTGGATCTACCTCCAGAAATCTTGGTCTATCCTGTCTCTAAGTGATAAAGTTAGTTTTTTCACATATCTCATTCTTTTCCAATGTTAATTCTGAAATCATCACTTCATTAAAATTACACTCTAAGTTAGCATTGATTTCTTAAAACAATAGCAAATTTCATTTTGAGGTTTTCTTTCTGTTTGATTTCTTAGAATCTCTTGATCTTGATGATCATACTCTCCTAGTGTGTCATTCTCCTAAATAGATTTTCATGAAATTGATTTTCCTAGTTCTATTGCAGTGAATCACTTCCATCTTCTGTTCACTTTGCTTTGGTCTGATACTCTTTTCTTCTTTCTTCATGCTTCATGTTGGGGAACTCATAGATACCAAGTTGTTTAATTTGATTGATACTTTATTACTGCAAATCTTTAAATAATCTTGAGCTGGAGTTCTATATCATTTATTTATCTGTTGTGTATCTTCACCATAGATAATCTATGAAGATGGGGACTAAACTGACAATTTTGTATCAAAATAAGAAATTAAGAATGGGAAAACTATTTATCAATGCAATCTGACATACTCTCTGCAATTTGTTGGCTTATAAATGTGCCTAGAGCACTGAAATATTAAGTGACTTGTTTAGGATCACATAGTCATAGAGACTTGAGTATGTCTTTTTAGCTATTATTTACATCTCACACTTTTATGTTCAAAATTAAATTCATGTTTTCTCCCAAACCCATTATTTTTATATAATTTTTTATTTCTGTGAAATATGACATTTTTTGCATTTGTCTCCTGAACACCTAGAACATTTTGGCGTACAGCAAGCTCTTAAATACTGATTGATTGAATATTTTTTCTTAATACCTTGAATGGGGATTTTCTCATAAAAATCACGAAATCATGTAGAAAGAAGGAAATAATTCAAGGGAATATATATTTGGTGCTATACCATAATTTTTCCTGAAGTAAGTTAGAAAATATTTTGACCTTTTTCACTGACCTCAACTTTATACATAATGTCATATCTGCCTGAACAAAGTGTGACACTTTTCTCAACATGATGACATGATTAACATTCAATTAGGAAAGTGCTTTGTAAAGATGAGTAAGATTCCTAAACATAGCACATACTCAATATATGCCTTTTTCATTTTCTTTGTACTAGTTCTCAACAGAGTTGTGGTAGACAAATGAGCTGCATTTGTAGAAAGTAACCCTCAACCAGTGCACATTTTTATTTTATTTTATTTTTGCAAATCAGGCCAGCTATGGCATTTCCAAAACTGCTATTGAATGGCATAATTTCCAGTTGTGCTTCTTATTTGATAACTAGCTTATGGAAAAGGGAGTGGACTTTAAGTGTGGAAAATGAGAATAAATTTAAAAATGAGTGACTCATAATTTATATGGTAATTCTGACATTTAAATAACCATTTATAAGCAATGCTCTGAAAAATGGTATTGATGTGCATAACTCTTACCATCACACAAATTTCAAATTTATTCAGTTCATCCAGGGCACTTTGAAATTCTAAGAAGGAAACTAGCCACAATATAACAGGAAAAAAAAAGTCAGGGTAGTGATTAACAAAGGAGTTTAGGGCATTCAATGTAAGAAATTTTCTGAAAAAGAAAACACTGGGGACCAAAATGAAAATATGTGATCTCATGATTAACCTGATTTTACTCAAGAATTGCAGGCTAGGAAATACACCTTGGGAGAGCTCTGGCAGATGTTATTACCTTACTGAAAAAAGCTTAAGGGTGGGAAAACTGCAGCATCCTCTAAACAACTGAAAACTCCCCAAAGAAACACATGAAAATTACAGTAGGTAATGTAGGGAGGAAATGAAAATGCAGTGATTCCCCATTCAAACATGGTTAGATAATGACATAAAACAAATGAAGTAGGGGAAAAAATGCCAGGATAAAATAATTTTCCAGCCAGACAATGTGGAAGGTCAGCAGAATAGGTGTGTTCCACAAGTTGAGATTGGAGCACAGCACAGGATACATGATGTCGACATAGTCTCAACCCCAGTAAATCAGTGAAATAATGAATGAGCAGTAAGAATAGCAGTTCCCAGGGTTAACATACCCAAACAGTAAGGGCATTGAAAAACTGACCAGAAGGAATATACAATAGTTTTTGTTTTTGTTTTGTTTTGTTTTTTTAATTTCATGTGTTTTTGCTGTCAGTAGTTGCAGAACTGTGCTGCTTTGCCAGTACTTGGATCTGGATAACTATCCTCAGTGGGAGTCCTGGAGGAAGGAAGAGAACTACAAAACAGATCTTGCAATTATAGTACAGTGAATACTGTCCTCAGAATTCCATGACTGAACAGGATGTTTCTGGTCACTCACAGATCATACATCATAAAAGTAGTAAATCCCTCTTTTTAAATCATACCATCTTACAGGAAATGAAAACTTGCAGGTTGCTAGAAGTATCATTGAAAACAGCTGCACAAACTCCCTGAAGCTTTAGACAGTTCACCTTCCACACTGGAAACAGATAATTTCTTTAATGAAGAGTTAAAAGTAGTGTATTAGGCTGGAAAAATTAGCAAACAACAGGAAAAAATTCTGATCATAAAAATTCACTATGATGACAAGGAAGAACAAAGTACACCTTCAGATGAAGATAACAGAGTTAACTAACACCCAAATCCTTCAAGAAAACTAAAAAAAAAATGGCTTAAACTAAGAAATAGCTCAGAAAGCATTTTAAAAATCAAATAAGTATGTTAGAAGAAAAATATGAGAAGTTAAATAAAAAAGAAACAAGAAAGTCATGAAAAAAAGTCAATAATTTGGAAAAGGATTGATAAAAAATACTAAAAAAAAATGCCTTAAAAAAGAATAAGTTGGAGGTGGAACCAAGATGGCAGAGAGGACACATGTTTTTCTGATCTCTTCCCATAAGCCTCAGACTAACAGCAAATCCAGCCTCTGAATTAATTTTGAAATAATAAAACCTACGAGTATCAGAAGTGTAACAAATTACCAGCAAAAGATAATTTCAAATATCTTCAGAAAAGTTCTTTTTCTAATATTTTCCACTTGGCTGGCTGGTGGCAGAAGGAGAGTTTTGGGAGGAAGAAGCTACGAGTTGAGAGTTGAGTGGGAGATTGAGAAGGCTGGGCTCCTGCACTTCCCCCACTGAGACCAAGCTGGTCTGAAAGGCTCGCCAGAAAGCTAGCCGAGCCCCAAGTGAAGGAGACATGACATTCATTCCATCTTTGTGCTGGCTGGTGGCTGAAGAAAGCAAAGGACAATCTGCAAGAGCTCTTGGAACCAAGCAGAGAGATAGGCCTCAACTAACCAGGCTATTTTGGAAGGAGAAAATAAATGTTTGCATTTTACCAGCTGTCTGCATTTGGGTGATTATTTACTCTTAACTGAAACTAAGACTGCCTCCAAGAAAACCTCCCCGAGAAACCTGCCCTCTCCCCCAGAGAGAATCATCATCTTATATTATACATTTTAAAAAAGAAAAAAGAACACCAACATTTTTGAAGGGAGATAGGCCAAGTGTAAGTAGGCTGAACACAGATGCCTAATACAGGAAGCGTAGAATCCTGGAGAGGTGTGAACTCTACACACTGAAGAATCTACAAGAAAGCAGTGTTGGCTACTCTGAACTGGTTACAAGCCAGTAGATAAGCAGAGAAGTTATAAAACACCCAAAGCAAACACAAAAGGTAAACATTGAACCCCAAAACACAAGAATTTCATGGGACTTTACCACACCCACCCAACATTAAAAGTCAGTAAGCACTGACCTAGCAGAGTCACTGCCCCTTGAAGAGAAAGCTTAGACAATCTCCTTTGTGTTAAGGGAAGACTTCAACTTTTTTTTTTTTTAAATGAGCAAAAAAGCAAAAAGAACTCTGACCATAGATAGTTTTTATAGTGAAAGAGAAGAACAGATTTCAAACCTTGAGGAGACTAAAAGCAGAATTTCTCCAGATGAAGAAAAAGGTCCCCATCACACAAGGCTTTCCTGGAAGAAATTAAAAAGGATTTTTAAAAACGGCCAAAAGAAAGATGGGGAAAGGGAATGGTGATTCTGCAAAAGAATTTAGAAAAAGAAACAGAAATAATCTAAAGAAAATTAGTTATAAAATAGACTTAGTGAAATGAAAATAGCATATAACTACTCACAAAATAAATTTGACAAAATGGAAAAAAGAAAACAACTTCCTGAAAAACAGAATTTGTAAAATGGAAAAAATCCATAGAACAAAACTTATCATTTAAAAATTAAAATGGCCAAATATATAAAGAACTAAAAAAAAAATTCAGAATTAAACAAAAGGAAATGAATGATTCGATGAGAAAACAAGAATTAGTCAAACAACAAGAATTAGTCAAACAAAACCAAAAAAAGAAGAAGAAAATGTAAAATACATACTTGGGAAAACAACTGACTGGGAAAGTAAATCTAGGAGAGATAATCTAAGGATTATTGAACTTCCTGAAAACTATGAGAAAAGAGCCTAAACATTATTTTTCAGGAAATCATCAAAAATAAAAAATAAAAAAAACTGCCCTGATATCCTAGAATCAGAAGGTAAAATAGCCATAGAAAGAATTCACTGATCACCTGCTGAAACAGACACCAAAATGAAAACCCCAAGATATATCATAGCTAAATTTCAGAACTATCTTACCAAAGAAAAAATATTGCAAGCAGCCAGAAAGAAACGAGGAGCCTCAATAAGGATTACCCAAGAACTAATAGCTTCTGCCTTCAAGAATCGAAGGGCCTGGAATCTGATATTCTGAAAGGCAAAGGAACTTGAAATGCAACCAAAAATGAATGACCCATCTAAATTGAGCACTTTCTTTCAAGGAAGAAGATAGATATTCAATGAAACATGTGAATTTCATTTACTTCTAATGAAAAGCCCAGAGCTGAACAAAAAAAGTTGTTCTCCAAATACAGATCTCTTTTTTTTTTATTTTTTTAAATTTTTTATTTAATAATTACATTATATTGACACTCGTTTCTGTTCCGATTTTTTTCCCCATCCCTCCCTCCACCCCCTCCCCTAGATGGCAAGCAGTCCTTTATATGTTGGATATGTTGCAGTATATCCTAGATACAATATATGTTTGCAGAACCGAACAGTTCTCTTGTTGCATAGGGAGAATTGGATTCAGAAGGTATAAATAATCCGGGAAGAAAAACAAAAATGCAGATAGTTTACATTCGTTTCCAGTGTTCTTTCTTTGGGTGTAGCTGCTTTTGTCCGTCATTTATCAATTGAAACTCAGGTCTCTTTGTCAAAGAAATCCACTTCCATCAAAATATGTCCTCATACAATATCGTTGTCGAAGTGTATAATGATCTCCTGGTTCTGCTCATTTCACTTAGCATCAGTTCATGTAAGTCTCGCCAGTCCTCTCTGTATTCATCCTGCTGGTCATTTCTTACAGAACAATAATATTCCATAACATTCATATACCACAGTTTACCCAGCCATTCTCCAATTGATGGGCATCCATTCATTTTCCAGTTTCTAGCCACTACAAACAGGGCTGCCAAAAACATTTTGGCACATACAGGTCCCTTTCCCTTCTTTAGTATTTCTTTGGGATATAAGCCCAATAGAAACACTGCTGGATCAAAGGGTATGCACAATTTGATAATTTTTTGGGTATAATTCCAGATTGCTCTCCAGAATGGTTGGATTCGTTCACAACTCCACCAACAATGCATTAGTGTCCCAGTTTTCCCGCATCCCCTCCAACATTCATCATTATTTTTTCCTGTCATCTTAGCCAATCTGACAGGTGTGTAGTGGTATCTCAGAGTTGTCTTAATTTGCATTTCTCTGATCAATAATGATTTGGAACACTCTTTCATATGAGTAGTAATAGTTTCAATCTCATCCTCTGAAAATTGTCTGTTCATATCCTTTGACCATTTATCAATTGGAGAATGGCTTGATTTCTTATAAATTTGAGTCAGTTCTCTATATATTTTGGAAATGAGGCCTTTATCAGAACCTTTAACTGTGAAAATGTTTTCCCAGTTTGTTGCTTCCCTTCTAATCTTGTTTGCATTAGTTTTATTTGTACAAAAGCTTTTTAATTTGATGTAATCGAAATTTTCTATTCTGTGATCAGTAATGGTCTCTAGTTCATCTTTGGTCACAAATTTCTTTCTCCTCCACAAGTCTGAGAGATAAACTATTCTATGTTCCTCTAATTTATGTATAGTCTCGTTCTTTATGCCTAGGTCATAGACCCATTTTGATCTTATCTTGGTATATGGTGTTAAGTGTGGGTCCATGCCTAATTTCTGCCATACTAATTTCCAATTATCCCAGCAGTTTTTATCAAATAATGAATTCTTTTCCCAGAAGTTAGGGGCTTTGGGTTTGTCAAACACTAGATTGCTATAATTGACTATTCTGTCTTGTGAGCCTAGCCTTTTCCACTGATCCACTAATCTATTTCTTAGCCAATACCAAATGGTTTTGGTGACTGCTGCTTTATAATATAATTTTAGATCAGGTACAGCTAGGCCACCTTCATTTGATTTTTTTTTCATTAATTCCCTTGAGATTCTCGACTTTTTATTGTTCCATATGAATTTTGTTGTTATTTTTTCTAGATCAATAAAATATTTTCTTGGAAGTCTGATTGGTATAGCACTAAATAAATAGATTAGTTTAGGGAGTATTGTCATCTTCATTATGTTCGCTCGGCCGATCCAAGAGCACTTAATATTTTTCCAATTATTTAAGTCTGACTTTATTTGTGTGGAGACTTTTTTATAATTTTGCTCATATAATTCCTGACTTTCCTTTGGTAGATAGATTCCCAAATATTTTATGGTATCAACAGTTATTCTGAATGGAATTTCTCTTTATATCTCTTGCTGTTGGGTTTTGTTGGTGATGTATAAAAATGCTGAGGATTTATGGGGATTTATTTTGTAGCCAGCTACTTTGCTAAAATTATGAATTATTTCTAATAGCTTTTTAGTAGAATTTCTGGGGTTTTCTAGGTATACCATCATATCATCTGCAAAGAGTGATAGTTTGGTTTCCTCATTGCCTACTCTAATTCCTTTTATATCTTTCTCGACTCTTATTGCCGAGGCTAGTGTTTCTAATACGATATTAAATAATAATGGTGATAGTGGGCAACCTTGCTTCACTCCAGATCTTACTGGGAAAGGTTCCAGTTTTTCCCCATTGCATATGATGCTTACTGATGGTTTTAAATATATGCTCCTGACTATTTTAAGGAAAAGTCCATTTATTCCTATGCTCTCAAGTGTTTTTATTAGGAATGGATGTTGCTACAAACAGGGCTGCTACAAACATTTTGGCACATACAGGTCCCCTTCCCTTTTTTAGTATCTCTTTGGGGTATAAGCCCAATAGAAACACTGCTGGATCAAAGGGTATGCACAGTTTGATAACTTTTTGGGCATAATTCCAGATCGCTCTCCAGAATGGCTGGACTCGTTCACAACTCCACCAACAATGCATCAATGTCCCCGTTTTCCCGCATCCCCTCCAACATTCATCATTGTTTTTTCCTGTCATCTTAGCCAATCTGACAGGAGTGTAGTGATATCTCAGAGTTGTCTTAATTTGCATTTCTCTGATCAATAGTGATTTGGAACACTCTTTCATGTGAGTGGTAATAGTTTCAATTTCTTCATCTGAAAATTGTCTGTTCATATCCTTTGACCATTTATCAATTGGAGAATGGCTTGATTTTTTATAAATTTGAGTCAGTTCTCTATATATTTTGGAAATGAGGCCTTTATCAGAACCTTTAATTGTAAAGATGTTTTCCCAGTTTGTTACGTCCCTACTAATCTTGTTTGCATTCGTTCTGTTTGTACAAAGGCTTTTTAATTTGATATAATCAAAATTTTCTATTTTGTGATTGGTAATGGTCTCTAGTTCATCTTTGGTCACAAATTTCTTTCTCCTCCACAAGTCTGAGAGATAAACTATCCTATGTTCCTCTAATTTATTTATAATCTCGTTCTTTATGCCTAGGTCATGGACCCATTTTGATCTTATCTTGGTATGTGGTGTTAAGTGTGGGTCCTTGCCTAATTTCTGCCATACTAATTTCCAGTTATCCCAGCAGTTTTTATCAAATAATGAAATCTTATCCCAAAATTTAGAATCTTTGGGTTTGTCAAACACTAGATTGCTATAGTTGACTATTCTGTCTTGTGAACCTAACCTTTTCCACTGATCAACTAATCTATTTCTAAGCCAATACCAGATGGTTTTGGTGACTGCTGCTTTATAATATAATTTTAGATCAGGTACAGCTAGACCACCTTCATTTGATTTTTTTTTTCATTAATTCCCTTGAGATTCTCGACTTTTTATTGTTCCATATGAATTTTGTTGTTATTTTTTCTAAATCATTAAAATATTTTCTTGGAAGTCTGATTGGTATAGCACTAAATAAATAGATTAGTTTAGGGAGTATTGTCATCTTTATTATATTTGCTCGGCCTATCCAAGAGCACTTAATATTTTTCCAATTATTTAAGTCTGACTTTATTTGTGTGAAAACTTTTTTGTAATTTTGCTCATATAATTCCTGACTTTCCTTTGGTAGGTAGATTCCCAAATATTTTATGCTATCAACAGTTATTTTGAATGGAATTTCTCTTTGTATCTCTTGCTCTTGGATTTTGTTGGTGGTGTATAAGAATGCTGAGGATTTATGGGGATTTATTTTGTATCCTGCTACTTTGCTAAAATTATGAATTATTTCTAATAGCTTTTTAGTAGAATCTCTGGGGTTTTCTAGGTATACCATCATATCATCTGCAAAGAGTGATAGTTTGGTTTCCTCATTGCCTACTCTAATTCCTTTAATCTCTTTCTCGACTCTTGTTGGAATCCTTACTAACTGCTAACTAATTAGAGTTGATCTAATCTTAAGATGTTTTGGGCAGAACCTGAAACAAGGTACTAAGTAGAACTAATTAATACAAGGCTTGTGTTCACACCTTTACTCATTGAAGTTCAATGAGTTCACACCTCCCTTGAAGCTCGTTGGGCCAGAGAGCACTATGGGAGAAAACCCATAATCCCTCTCTCTCGTATCCCACAATTCCTCCCTCTTGGATAAAAGAAACAGACAGAAGCTCTCGGTCAGATTTCAGTAGAGTTACGCCAGAAGCCCTCTCTCCGAGGCAAGGCAGAATATTTTCCACTTGGCTGGCTGGTGGCAGAAGTGTTCTTCGGAGAGAGGAAGACGCTACAAGTCGAGATTTCAGCGGAATGACATGAAGACTGGAGCTGGCTGGAAGCTGAAGAAAGCAGAGGCAGAGGCTGAAGGACCAGACCTTTGGATTTAAAGACATTTGGAGAGAGCTATATTGGAGATAATAAAAGATCTGAACTTTGATCACCTGGCTGTGTTTTGAGAAGAAAAAGCTCACCACATAAATTATGATTTTTGAAGGGTGATATTGAAATGATAGTGTTATGATGAGGTTTTTTTGCTCTTTTTAAAATAACACTAAGAAAGAATAATATTAAAATTTTCAGAATGCAATTTGTAAAAAATACGCTGTGCCACAGTGGGCACAAATGCTTATTATGCCCAGACTATGATGAACATGGAAAGACAAGGTCCTTCTTGGCAGAGGAATTCTAGAGCCAAAATGTAACCGAGGCTTTCACTGGGCCTCTATGAACATGGAAAGACAAGGTCCTTCTTGGCAGAGGAATTCTAGAGAAACTCGTCGATGTTTTCACTGCGGAAAAATTGGACATTTGAGAGCTCATTAAACTCGTCGATGTTTTCATTGCGGAAAAGTTGGACATTTGAGAGCTCATTGTAGATATGGAGATAGAGTGAGAAGACAGGGTGAGAGACCCAGAGGAATGAGAGGCAGGGCCCAGCTCTAAAGTATCAATCAAAGGACAGGTGGGGCATGATAGCAGCTGAGGTTACACCCAGAGAGACTTTAGAAATTCAGAACTCTGATGTCATCAACCAACAGAAAAGCAATCAGGATTACAGTTGGGAAGAATACAGGCCTTTTAAGACAACAAGACAATATCCAATGCAAACAGCTCCAATGTAATTACCAGATGATGAGGAGAAATCCCAAAAGTGGTAAATAGAAGAGAATTAGATAGGTTAACTGCTTGGGGAAGAGGATCTGCTTATATTTCCACAGATGAAGAAAGAATCAGATGGCTGACAATGAGACTGTCAAAAGGATTCTTAAAATCTTCAGAAATCATTGGGTTCCCTGAGATGAAAAATTGTTGATGAGACTTTTGCAGTACTTCAGAGCTTACAGGAATTATTAGATTCCTGGCACATGAACTAATGGACAATGGATTCCTTATGGACTATTTCTAGGACTTATGGACATTTGTAAATTTTCAGGTCGATTTATGTTGTTACATTACTACTAGCCTGTGTTATATTACTATGTGCTTATGTATTTTAAGCAATTGCAAGAATCATTGGATTTCTTGAGATGAAAGATTGTTGATGAGACTTTTGCAGTAGTTAAATTTTCATGTTGATTCATGTTATTTGTTACATTACCACTAGCCTGTGTTATATTGCTGTATGCTTTTGTAAATTATGTATAATGCCTCCCATATTGATGGATTTATGTATACCATGTATATCTGTTACAAAGTTCTGGCCCATATTGATGGATTTATGTGTACCCCTTCAGAAACCCCCTATGTTTTAAAACAAAAGAAAGGGGGAGATGTTGGAATCCTTACTAACTGCTAACTAATTAGAGTTGATCTAATCTTAAGATGTTTTGGGCTGAACCTGAAACAAGGTACTAAGTAGAACTAATTAATACAAGGCTTGTGTTCACACCTTTACTCATTGAAGTTCAATGAGTTCACACCTCCCTTGAAGCTCGTTGGGCCAGAGAGCACTATGGGAGAAAACCCATAATCCCTCTCTCTCGTATCCCACAATTCCTCCCTCTTGGATAAAAGAAACAGACAGAAGCTCTCGGTCAGATTTCAGTAGAGTTACGCCAGAAGCCCTCTCTCCGAGGCAAGGCAGAATATTTTCCACTTGGCTGGCTGGTGGCAGAAGTGTTCTTCGGAGAGAGGAAGACGCTACAAGTCGAGATTTCAGCGGAATGACATGAAGACTGGAGCTGGCTGGAAGCTGAAGAAAGCAGAGGCAGAGGCTGAAGGACCAGACCTTTGGATTTAAAGACATTTGGAGAGAGCTATATTGGAGATAATAAAAGATCTGAACTTTGATCACCTGGCTGTGTTTTGAGAAGAAAAAGCTCACCACATAAATTATGATTTTTGAAGGGTGATATTGAAATGATAGTGTTATGATGAGGTTTTTTTGCTCTTTTTAAAATAACACTAAGAAAGAATAATATTAAAATTTTCAGAATGCAATTTGTAAAAAATACGCTGTGCCACAGTGGGCACAAATGCTTATTATGCCCAGACTATGATGAACATGGAAAGACAAGGTCCTTCTTGGCAGAGGAATTCTAGAGCCAAAATGTAACCGAGGCTTTCACTGGGCCTCTATGAACATGGAAAGACAAGGTCCTTCTTGGCAGAGGAATTCTAGAGAAACTCGTCGATGTTTTCACTGCGGAAAAATTGGACATTTGAGAGCTCATTAAACTCGTCGATGTTTTCATTGCGGAAAAGTTGGACATTTGAGAGCTCATTGTAGATATGGAGATAGAGTGAGAAGACAGGGTGAGAGACCCAGAGGAATGAGAGGCAGGGCCCAGCTCTAAAGTATCAATCAAAGGACAGGTGGGGCATGATAGCAGCTGAGGTTACACCCAGAGAGACTTTAGAAATTCAGAACTCTGATGTCATCAACCAACAGAAAAGCAATCAGGATTACAGTTGGGAAGAATACAGGCCTTTTAAGACAACAAGACAATATCCAATGCAAACAGCTCCAATGTAATTACCAGATGATGAGGAGAAATCCCAAAAGTGGTAAATAGAAGAGAATTAGATAGGTTAACTGCTTGGGGAAGAGGATCTGCTTATATTTCCACAGATGAAGAAAGAATCAGATGGCTGACAATGAGACTGTCAAAAGGATTCTTAAAATCTTCAGAAATCATTGGGTTCCCTGAGATGAAAAATTGTTGATGAGACTTTTTGCAGTACTTCAGAGCTTACAGGAATTATTAGATTCCTGGCACATGAACTAATGGACAATGGATTCCTTATGGACTATTTCTAGGACTTATGGACATTTGTAAATTTTCAGGTCGATTTATGTTGTTACATTACTACTAGCCTGTGTTATATTACTATGTGCTTATGTATTTTAAGCAATTGCAAGAATCATTGGATTTCTTGAGATGAAAGATTGTTGATGAGACTTTTGCAGTAGTTAAATTTTCATGTTGATTCATGTTATTTGTTACATTACCACTAGCCTGTGTTATATTGCTGTATGCTTTTGTAAATTATGTATAATGCCTCCCATATTGATGGATTTATGTATACCATGTATATCTGTTACAAAGTTCTGGCCCATATTGATGGATTTATGTGTACCCCTTCAGAAACCCCCTATGTTTTAAAACAAAAGAAAGGGGGAGATGTTGGAATCCTTACTAACTGCTAACTAATTAGAGTTGATCTAATCTTAAGATGTTTTGGGCAGAACCTGAAACAAGGTACTAAGTAGAACTAATTAATACAAGGCTTGTGTTCACACCTTTACTCATTGAAGTTCAATGAGTTCACACCTCCCTTGAAGCTCGTTGGGCCAGAGAGCACTATGGGAGAAAACCCATAATCCCTCTCTCTCGTATCCCACAATTCCTCCCTCTTGGATAAAAGAAACAGACAGAAGCTCTCGGTCAGATTTCAGTAGAGTTACGCCAGAAGCCCTCTCTCCGAGGCAAGGCAGAATATTTTCCACTTGGCTGGCTGGTGGCAGAAGTGTTCTTCGGAGAGAGGAAGACGCTACAAGTCGAGATTTCAGCGGAATGACATGAAGACTGGAGCTGGCTGGAAGCTGAAGAAAGCAGAGGCAGAGGCTGAAGGACCAGACCTTTGGATTTAAAGACATTTGGAGAGAGCTATATTGGAGATAATAAAAGATCTGAACTTTTATCACATGGCTGAGTTTTGAGAAGAAAAAGCTCACCACATTTTGGCGCCCGAACAGGGACCGATTCAGATCCATCTGAACTAGATCACAACAGACTCTTATTGCAGAGGCCAGTGTTTCTAATACAATATTGAATAATAATGGTGATAGTGGGCAACCTTGCTTCACTCCAGATCTTACCGGGAAAGGTTCCAGTTTTTCCCCATTGCATATGATGCTTACTGAAGGTTTAAAATATATGCTCCTAACTATTTTAAGGAAAAGTCCTTTTATTCCTATGCTCTCAAGTGTTTTTATTAGGAATGGCTGTTGGATTTTATCAAATGCTTTTTCTGCATCTATTGAAATGATCATATGGTTTTTGTTTGGTTGGTTGTTGATATAGTCAATTATGTTAATAGTTTTCCTAATATTGAACCAGCCCTGCATTCCTGGTATAAATACTACTTGGTCATAGTGTATTATCCTGGGGATGATTTTCTGTAATCTTTTTGCTAATATTTTATTTAAGATTTTAGCATCAATATTCATTAGGGAGATTGGTCTATAATTTTCTTTCTCTGTTTTCAGCCTACCTGGTTTAGGTATCAGTACCATATCTGTGTCATAAAAGGAGTTTGGTAGGACTCCTTCAATCCCTATTTTTTCAAATAGTTTATATAACATTGGAGTTAATTGTTCTTTAAATGTTTGGTAGAATTCACATGTAAATCCATCTGGTGCTGGGGATTTTTTCTTAGGGAGTTGATTGATAGTTTGTTCTATTTCTTTTTCTGAGATGGGACTGTTTAGGATATTTACTTCTTCCTCTGTTAGTTTGGGCAAGCTGTATTTTTGGAGGTATTTTTCTATTTCATTTAAGTTGTCGAATTTATTGGCATAAAGTTGGGCAAAGTAACTCCTAATTATTGCTCTAATTTCCTCTTCGTTAGTGGTGAGTTCTCCCTTTTCATTTTTAAGACTAACAATTTGATTTTCCTCTTTCCTTTTTTTAATCAGATTTACTAAGGGTTTGTCTATTTTGTTGGTTTTTTCATAGAACCAACTCTTAGTTTTATTAATCAATTCAATAGTTTTTTTACTTTCAATTTTATTGATCTCACCTTTTACTTTTAGAATTTCAAGTTTAGTGTTTGACTGGGGGTTTTTAATTTGTTCCTTTTCTAGCATTTTTAATTGCAAACCCAATTCATTGACCTTCTCTTTCTCTATTTTATACAAATAGGCCTCTAGAGATATGAAATTTCCCCTTATTACCGCTTTGGCTGCATCCCATACATTTTGGTATGATGTCTCATTATTATCGTTTTCTTGGGTGAAGTTATTAATTATGTCTATGATTTGCTGTTTCACCCAATCATTCTTTAGTATGAGATTATTTAGTTTCCAATTATTTTTTGGTCTACTTCCCCCTGCTTTTTTGTTGAATGTAATTTTCATTGCATCGTGGTCTGAAAAGGATGCATTTACTATTTCTGCCTTACTACATTTGAGTTTGAGGTTTTTATGTCCTAATATATGGTCAATTTTTGTATAGGTTCCATGAACTGCTGAAAAGAAAGTGTATTCCTTTCTGTCTCCATTACATTTTCTCCAGAGATCTATCATATCTAACTTTTCTAGTATTCTATTTACCTCTTTGACTTCTTTCTTATTTATTTTGTGGTTTGATTTATCTAATTCTGAGAGTGCAAGGTTAAGATCTCCCACTATTATAGTTTTACTGTCTATTTCTTCTTGCAGCTCTCTTAGTTTCTCTTTTAAGAATTTAGATGCTACCCCACTTGGTGCATGTATGTTTAATATAGATAGTGCTTCATTATCCATGCTACCCTTTAGCAAGATATAGTGTCCTTCCTTATCTCTTTTAATTAGATCAATTTTTGCTTTAGCTTGATCTGAGATCAGGATGGCTACCCCTGCTTTTTTGACTTCACCTGAAGCATAGTAGATTTTGCTCCAACCTTTTACCTTTAACCTGCATGTATCTCCCCGCTTCAGGTGTGTTTCCTGTAAACAACATATTGTAGGATTCTGGCTTTTAATCCATTCTGCTAACCGCTTCCTCTTTATGGGGGAGTTTACCCCGTTCACGTTTATGGTTAGAATGACCAATTCTGTATTACTTGCCATCTTGTTAACCCCGGTTTATGCTTTCCTCCCTTCTTTCCCCTTTCCCCCCCTTCCAAGTATTAAGCTTGTGAGCACCCCTTGCTTCTCACAGCCCTCCCTTTTTAGTGTCCCTCCCCCCGCCTTAGAGTTCCTCCCCCTATCTTACCCCTTTCCCTCCCAGTTACCGTATTCCCTTCCGCTTAGCTTATTCCTTCCCTTTCCACTTTTCCCTTCTCACTTTTCAATGAGATGGGAGAAGTTTCACCATAGATTGAATATGTCTTAAGATTTTTCACTTAAAGCCAATTCTGAAGGCAGTAAGATACCCACTATATTCATCCCCCTCCATTCTTTCTCTCAGATATAGTAGGTTTCCTATGCCTCTTCATGAGATGTACTACCCCCACTTTACCCTTTTTCTGGTACAATGTCCTTTCCACATCAATTTCTAGAACAAGGTATACATGTATTCTTTATACATCTATATAGTCAAAATATAGTTCCCAAGATTAATCTTTACCTTTTTAGATTTCTCTTGAGTTCTATATTTGTAGATCAAACTTTTTGTTAAGTTCTGGTTTTTTCATCAGAAATAGATGAAATTCGCTTACTTCGTTGAATGTCCATCTTCTTCCCTGGAAAAAGATGCTCATTCTCGCTGGGTAAGTTATTTTTGGTTGCATACCAAGTTCCTTAGCCTTTCAGAATATCATATTCCAGGCCCTTCGATCTTTTAATGTGGATGCTGCCAGATCCTGGGTGATCCTTATTGTGGCTCCTTGATACTTGAATTGGGTTTTTCTAGCCGCTTGCAATATTTTTTCTTTCATCTGAGGGTTCTGGCATTTGGCCACTATATTCCTTGGTGTTTTGATTTTAGGATCCCTTTCAGTGGGTGATCGATGAATCCTTTCAATGTTTATTTTTTCCTCTGTTCCTATGACTTCTGGGCAGTTCTCTTTGATAATTTCCTGGAAGACAGTGTCCAGGCTCTTTTTTTCATCATGTTTTTCTGGGAGTCCAATGATTCTCAGATTGTCTCTCCTGGATCTGTTTTCCAGGTCTGTTGTCTTCCCCAGAAGGTATTTCACATTTTTCTCCATTGTTTGATTTTTTTGGATTTGCTTGACTGATTCTTCTTGTCTCCTCGAGTCATTCAATTCCACTTGTTCAATTCTGATTTTCAGTGAAGTATTCTCTTCACTCACTTTTTTAAAATCTTTCTCTAATTGTCCAATTGAGTTCTTTTGTTCAGTGGAATTTTTTTCCATTTCGCCAATTTTGTTTTTTAGAGAGCTGTTTTCTGTTTCCAGTTCACTAATCCTATTTTTCAAGGATTTTACTTCTTTATCCACTCTCTCTTTAACTGACTTCTCCAGGCTCTTTTGCCAAGCCTCCCTCTCCTTTTCCCAAGCCTCACTCTGCTTTCCCCATTTTTCTTCTAGCTCCCTTGTGAGACCCTTTTTAATCACTTCTATGAGGTCCATCTGTGCTGAGGAACAGACGATCTCTTCCTTTGGGGATTCACCTGGGGACTGCCTGTTTTTAGTCTCCTCAGGATTTAGAGTCTGCTCTCTATCTGTGTAGAAGCTGTCAAGGGTTAAAGTCCTCTTCAGCTTCTTGCTCATTCTGTCTATTAATCAGAGACAAACTACCAAAGAAAAACAGAAAAAAACTGGAGTCTTTCTTTGGGGGAGGGGCTGGGTGTGTTATCGAGCTTCCTCTACAGACTGCAGGGGGCAGCAGTGAGGCACTAGCAGGACTGTGCTGCGCCTGCGCTCTGAGATCCCAGAGTGTGCTGAGTCACTGAGGGGGGGGCGGCCAGGTCCTGAGGGACTCCAGCTGTTTGGGGTTGTATTCTTCAGCCCTGGTGTTTTTAGCTTCTCTGCTGGGCTGTTGACTTGCTGCCGGAGGAAAGTATCCAAACCTGTAGCGAAGCTCTCCCCGCAGAAACGGCTACAATCACTCTCCACCCCCTCTCCAGTCTGCTCCTGTGCCCTCACTGCCGCTGCCCTCCGCCTGCGCCCGATCTAAAACCGCCCCAGCCCTCCAGTAAAGACAGACCTTTCTTGGTGGATCTCAAGGATGGCTTCTCTTGGTAACTATTTGTGGGTTTTTTTCAGTCAAGCATTGATTCAGAGGCTTGCAATGAAATGGATAGTGAGAGAAAGCGTGGAGCTTATGCAGCTGTGAGCCTCCTCTCCGCCATCTTAACCGGATGTCCTCCAAATATAGATCTCAAGAAAAACATAAAAATGTAAAAAGTAAAAAACTTTTTAAAATAGTATCTCTATTATGGGTAGAGATAATGTATGTTTTGATTTTGATTTTACTGTTATAATATAAAAAAGAAACTAGAAGTGAAATGAGGATTGAACTGAAAAGGGGGAAAGCATAGGTAAAATAAGGGAAATTATATTTCAGGAAGTGGCAAAAAAAACCTATTACAATTGAGGGGAAAAAGGAAAGAGGATGAACATTGTGTCAATGTTACTCTCATCAGATTTGGCTCAAAGAGAAAATATTAGACATATTTGGTTTTACAGAGAAATTTCTCTCACCTTATGGCAAAGATGGAGGGGAAAAAGGAAAAGGAAAGTGAGAGGCTAATAGAAGGAAAAAACAAATAGTAGTGGAAAGATATAAGAAATGGGGAAGGTCTATAAAGGGGGCAGGCTGCTTAAGACAAGCAGTGTTCATCAGTAATTACTGGGAAAAAGGGAAAGGGAGAAAAGAAGGACAAAATCATATTTTGGGATAAATAAAATAGCAGGAATTATGGAATTAGTTGTTTTAATTGTGAATTTAAATGGGGTGAACTCTCCCATAAAACAGAAACACAAAGCAGACTGGATTAAAAACCAGAACCTTACAATATTTTGTTTACAAGAAACACATTTCAATCAGAGTGATACATACAGAGTAAAGGTAAAAGGTTGGAGCAGCATCTATTATACTTTTGGTGATTTAAAAATAGCAGTGGTAGCATTCCTGATCTCAGATCAAGCAAAAGGAAAAAATGATCTAATTGAAAGAGATAAGCAAGGAAACTATATCATGCCAAACAAAACCATAGATAATGAAGTAATATAAATAGTAAACATATATGCACCAAGTGGTATAGAATCTAAATTACTAAAGGAGAAGTCAATAAAGTTGCAAGAAGAAATAGACAGCAGAACTATAATAGTGGGAGGTCTCGACCTTGCTCTTTCAGAACTAGAAAAATCAAACCACAAAATAAATAAGAAAGAATTTAAGGAGGTAAAAAGAATACTAGAAAAGTTAGGTATGATAGATCCTTGGAGAAAATTAGATGGAGACAGAATGGAGTACACATTTTTCTCAGCAATTCATGGAATCTATACAAAACTGACCATTTAATAGGATATAAACATCTCAAAATCAAATGCAAAAAGGCAGAAATAGTAAATTTTTTTTTCAGATCACAATGCAATAAAAACTAATTTTAATAAAAAATCAGAGAAAATAGACCAAAAAGTAATTGGAAATTAAATAATCTAATCCCAAAGAACAAATGGATGAAACAGCAAATGATAGACACAATCAATAATGTTATCCGAGAAAAAGACAATAATGAGAAAATATACCAAAATCTGTGGGGTGCAACCAAAGCAGTTGTAAGGGGAAATTTTATATCTCTTGATGCTTACTTGTATAAAATAAAAAAAAAAAGAGAAGATCAATGAATTAGGCTTATGACTAAAAAATTTTAAAAAAGAATAAATAAAAAACCCCCAACCAAAAACAAAATTTAAAATTCTGAAAATAAAAGGAGAGATTAATAAAATTTAAAGTAAAAATGAACATATTGAATTAATAAATAAAACTAGGAATTGTTTTTTATGAAAAAAACAACAAAATACATAAACATTTAGTTAATTTGATTAGAAAAATGAAAGAGACCAATCAAATTGTTGTCTCAAATATGATAAAGGACAAGTATCCACCAATGAAGAGGAAATTAGAGTAATAATTAGGAGTTATTTTACCCAACTTCATGCCAATAAATTTGGTAACCTAAGTGAAGTGGATGAATACCTGCAGAAATATAGGTTGCCCAAATTAACAGAAAAGGAAATAAATTATTGAAATAGTCCCATTTTAGAAAAAGAAATAAAAGACTCTATGAATCAACTCCCTAAAAAAAGAATCTCCAGGACCAGGTATATTTACATGTGAATTCTGCCAAATAATTAAGGAACAAATAATGAAAATATTATACAAATTATTTCAAAAAACAGAGCATGAAGGTCTTCTACCAAATTCCTATTATGAAGCAGATATGGTACTGAAACATAAATCATATAGGATGAAAACAGAAAAAGAAAGTTGTAAACCAAATTTCCTAATGAATATAAATGAAAAAATCTTAAATGCAATATCAGCAAAGAGATTACAAAAAGTCATCTCCAGGATAATGCACCCTGACCAAGTAGGATTTAGACCTGAAATTTAGGGCTTGTTTAATATTAGGAAAATCATTAGCATAATTGCCTATATCAATAACCAAACTAACAAAAAACATATGATTATCTGAAAAGTTTTATTAAAAGCACTAGAGAGTATAGGAATAAATGGTATATTCCTTAAAATAATAAGTAGTATCTATTTAAAACCATCAGCAAGCATTATATGTAATGGGATAAACTAGAAACATTTCCAATAAGATCAGAAGTGAAACAAGGTTGCCCACTATCACCATGACTATTCAGTATTTTCTTAGAAATGCTAGCTTTGACAATAGGAGAAAAAAAAAAGATTAAGGGAATTAGAGTAGGTAATAAGGAAACAAAATTATCACTCTTTGCAGATGATATGATATAGTATACATAGAGTATATATAGTATACATATGTATAGTATACATAGAGAACCCACTAAATACTGGAATCCACTAAAAATACTGGAAAGAATTTGCAGCTTTAGCAAAGTTGCAAGATACAAAATAAATTCACATAAATCCACATTTTTATACCTCACTACAGCAAGAGATACAAAGAGAAATTCCATTTAAAATAATTGTCAATAGTATTAAATATTTGGGAATCTATCCACCCAGAGAATATCAGGAACTATATGAGCACAACTACAAAACACTTTCTATGCAAATAAAGTCAGAAGTAAACAAATGGAAAAATATCAAGTGCTCTTGGATAGGTTGAGTGAATATAATAAAAATGACAATAGTACCTAAACTAATCTATTTATTTAGTGCTATAGCAATCAAACTCCTAAGACACTATTTTACAGATCTAAAAAAAAAAAATTCCCAACAAAATTCATCTGGAAGAAAAGAAGGTCAAGAATTTTAAGGGAATTAATGAAAAAAAAATGCAAATGAAGGTGGTCTACCTCTACCAGATCTAAAACTATATTACAAAGCAATGGTCATCAAAACCATTTGGTAATGGCCAAGAAATAGAGCAATCGGTCAGTGGAACAGGTTAGGTTCACAGGACAAAATAACCAATGATTATAGCAATGTAGTGTTTAACAATCCCAAAGACTCCACCTTTTTGGATAAGAATTCACTACTTAACAAAAACCATAGGGAAAATTGTAAACTGATATGGCAGAAACTGGGCATTGACCTACACCTAACACCCTATACCAAGATAAGGTCAAAATAGCCTCATGATCTAGACATAAAGACTGATATTATAAAAAATTAAAAGACCATAGGATAGTATACTTCTAGGATCTATTGAGGAGGAAGGAATGCGTGATCAAAAAATAACTGGAGATCATTATTGATCACAAAATAAATATTTTTGATTATATTAAGTTGAAAAGTTGTTTTTTTTTTTAACAAACAAAATGAATGTAGACAAGATTAGAAGGGAAGCTATAAACTGGGAAAACATTTTTTTATTCAAATATTCTTATAAAGACCTCATTTCTAAAATATATAGAGAATTGAATCAAATGTATAAGAATTCAAGCCATTCTTGAATTGATAAATGGTCAAAGGACATGAACAATTTTCAGATGAAGAAATTGAAACTATTTCTAGTTGTATGAAAAGCTGTTCTGAATCACTATTGATCAGGGAAATACAAATTAAGATAATTTTTACATACCACTACACACCTCTCAGATTGGCTAAAATGGCAAGTAAAAATAATAACAAATGTTGAAGGGGATGTTGGAAAACAGGGATACTAGTACATTGCTGGCGGAGCTGTGAACAGATCCAACCATTCTGGAGAGCAATTTGGAATTATGCCCGAGCTATCAAACTGTGCATAACCTTTGATCTTTTAGTGTTTCTACTGGGCTTGTATCCTAAAGAAACCTTAAAAGAGGAAAAGAGACACAGATTGCAAAAATGTTTGTGGCAACCTTTTTGTAATGACAAAAACAAAACAAAACAAAACAAAACAAAAACTAGAAACTAAGTAGATGACAATCAATTGCATATTGGGTCAATAAGTTATGGTATATGAATGTTATGGAATATTATTTTTCTTTTTTATTATTATAACTTTTTATTGACAGTACATATGGATGGGTAATTTTTTATATTATCCCTTGCACTCACTTCTGTTCTGATTTTTCCCTTCCCTCACTCCATCCCTTCCCCCAGATGGCAAGCAATCTTATACATGTTAAATATGTTATAGTATATCCTAGATATAATATATGTGTGCAGAACTGAACAGTTCTCTTGTCGCACAGGAAGAATTGGATTCAGAAGGTAAAAATAACGTGAGAAAAAATAAAACAAAAATTTAACCATTCACACTCATTTCCCAGTGTTCCTTCTCTGGCTGTAGCTGATTCTGTCCATCATTAATTAATGGCAACTGAATTAGATCTTCTCTTTGTTGAAGATATCCATTTCCATCAGAATGCATCTTTATACAGTATTGTTGTTGAAGTATATAATGATCTCTTGGTTCTGCTCATTTCACTCAGCATTGGTTCATGTGAGTCTTTCCAAGCCTCTCTGTATTCATCCTGCTGGTCATTTCTTACAGAACAATAATATCCCATAACATTCATATACCACAATTTATCCAATTATTCTCCAATTGATGGGCACGCATTCATTTTCCAGTTTCTAGCCACCCCAAAAAGGACTGCCACAAACATTTAGACACATACAGGTCCCTTTCCTTTCTTTAGTATTTCTTTGGGATATAAGTAATAACACTGATTGATCAAAGAGTATGCACAGTTTGATAACTTTCCAGATTGCTCTTCAGAGTGGTTGGATTCATTCACAACTCCACCAACAATGCTTCAGTGTCCCAGGTTTCCCACATCCCCTCCAACATTCATCATTATTTTTTGCTGTCATCTTAGCCAATCTGACAAGTGTGTAGAGGTATCTCAGAGTTGTCTTAATTTCCATTTCTCTGATCAACAGTGATTTGGAACTCTCTTTCATATGAGTGGAAATAGTTTCAATTTCATCATCTGAAAATTGTCTATTTATATCCTTTGACCATTTGTCAATTGGAGAATAGCTTGATTTCTCATAAATTAGAGTCAATTCTCTATATATTTTGGAAATGAGGCCTTTATCAGCACCTCTAACTATAAAAATGTGTCCCTAGTTTGTTGCTTCTCTTCTAATCTTGTTTGCATTAGTTTTGTTTGTACAAAGGCTTTTTAATTTGATATAATCAAAATTTTCTATTTTGTGATCAATAATGATCTCTAGTTCATCATTGGTCACGACCTTTTGTTCTTCCATATGAATTTTGTTGTTATTTTTTCTAGGTCAATAAAATAGTTTCTTGGGAGTTTGATTGGCATAGCACTAAATAAATAGATTAGTTTAGGGAGTATTGTCATCTTTATTATATTCACTCAGCCTATCCAAGAGCACTTAATATTTTTCCAGTTATTTAAATCTGACTTTATTTGTGTGGAAAGTATTTTGTAATTTTGCTCATATAATTCCTGACTTTCCTTTGGTAGATAGATTCCCAAATATTTTATGCTATCCACAGTTATTCTGAATGGAATTTCTCTTTGTATCTCTTGTTGTTGGATTTTGTTGGTGATGTATAGAAATGCTGAGGATTTATATGGATTTATTTTGTATCCTGAAATTTTGCTAAAATTGTGAATTAGTTCTAATAGCTTTTTAGTAGAATCTCCAGAGTTCTCTAAGTATACCATCATATCATCTTCAAAGAGTGATAGTTTGGTTTCCTCATTGCTTACTCTAATTCCTTTAAACTCTTTCTCAACTCTTATTGCCAATGTTAACATTTCTAATACAATACTGAATAATAATGGTGATAGTGGGCAACCTTGTTTCACTCCTGATCTTACTGGGAAAGGTTCCAGTTTATCTTCATTATATATGATGCTTACTGATGGTTTTAAATATATGCTCCTGACTATTTTAAGGAAAAGTCCATTTATTCCTGTCCTCTCAAGTGTTTTTATTAGGAATGGATTTTGGATTTTATCAAATGCTTTTTCTGCATCGATTGAGATGATCATAGGGTTTTTGTTAATTTGGTTATTAATATGGCCAATTATACTGATAGTTTTCCTAATATTGAACTAGCGCTGCATTCCTGATTTATATCCTCCTTGATTGTGGTGTATTATCCTGGAGATGATTTTCTGTAATCTTTTTGCTAATATTTTATTTAAGATTTTAGCATTGATATTCATTAGGGAGATTGGTCTATAATTTTCTTTCTCTATTTTCAACTTACCTGGTTCAGATATCAGTACCATGTCTGTGTCATAAAAGGAATTTGGTAGGACTCCTTCATTCCCTATTTTTTCCAATAGTTTAGAAATCATTGGAGCTAATTGCTCTTTAAACCTTTGGTAGAATTCCCATGTAAATCCATCTGGTCTTGGAGATTTTCTCTTAGAAAGTTGAATAATAGCTTGTTCTATTTCTTTTTCTGAGATGGGAGTGTTTAAACAATTTACTTCTTCCTCTGTTAATTTGGGCAAGTATATTTTTCAAGGTATTCTTCCATTTCATTTAAGTTATTGAATTTATTGGCATAAAGATGGGCAAAGCAATTACTAATTGTTGCTCTAATTTCTTCTTCATTAGTAGTGAGTTCTCCCATTTCATTTTTAAGACTAACAATTTGATTTTCTTCTTTCATTTTAAAAATCAGATTTACTAAGGGTTTATCTATTTTGTTGGTTTTTCATAGAACCGACTCATAGTTTTATTAATTAATTCAATAGGTTTTTTTTTTACTTTCAATTTTATTAATCTCTCCTTTTATTTTTAGAATTTCAAGTTTAGTGTTTAACTGGAGGTTTTTAATTTGTTCCTTTTCTAGCATTTTTATTTTCAATCCCAATTCATTGACCTTCTCTTTCTCTATTTTATGTAAGTAGACCTCTGGAGATATAAAATTTCCTCTTATTACCACTTTGGCTGTATCCCACACATTTTGGTATGATGTCTCATTATTGTCATTTTCTTGGGTGAAGTTGTTAATTATGTCTATGATTTGTTGTTTCACGCAATTGGAATATTATGTTCAATAAGAAAGAACAAGCAAAATGATTTTAGAGAGGCCTGGAGAGACTTACATGAACTGATGCTAAGTGAAATGAGCAGAACCAGGAGATTACTATACATGGTTACAACAAGATTATATGATGATCACTTCTGATGGTCATGATTCTCTTCAATAGTGAGATGATTCAGATTAGTTCCAATAGTTTAGTGAGGAAGAAAGCCATCTACACCCAGAAAGAGCACCATGGAAACTTAGTGGGGTTCACAACATAGCCTTTTCACTCTTTTTGTTGTTGTTTGTTTGCATTTTATTTTGTTTCTCATTTTTTTTGGGGGGGTTCATTTTATTTTTCTTATGTGACAAGATAATTGTATAACTATGTATGCATATATTGGACTTAACATATATTTGTATCATGTTTAACATATAATTGATTACTTGCCATCTAGGGGAGGGGAGGGGGTGACAGAAAATTGGAACACAAGGCTTTGCAAGTGATAATGCTGAAGTATTGTCCTTGCATATGTTTTGAAAAATTAAAAAAAAAAACTTTAATAAATAAAAATAGAATAGATCAAATGGTAAAGAAAATACTCAATTTCGGTGAGGAGAAGAATGCTAAGACAAACAGAACTGAAGAAATGGAAATAGACACAAAAATTCACAGAAGGAAAAAAAATCCTTTAAAAAGTAAAATAATACAAAATGTTACCACAGAATATTATCTTGAAGTGATAGAATAAAAAGGAAAAAATAAAAAGAGAAAAAAATGAACCAATCGCCACCTCAACGAGATTTTATGAGGAAACACAAAGGAATATTATTTCTAAATTTCAAAAAAAAAATCCAGACCAGAGAAAATTCTACAATCATCAACAACAGCATCAACAACAAAATTCAATTTTGCTGCAGTTACAATTTTAATTGTAAATTAATTTACCAAGACCACAGATTCTGCAATTCTCTCCCTCCCTTCAACCCCTCTGTGTGTGTATATATGTATATGTATACACACACACACACACACACACACACACACATACATATAGAAAATCAAAAGAACTAGGTCTTGAGCTATTAGAATCCTTACAAGCTGTTAATTCATTAGAATTGATAGAGACAATAATTATCCCTCCCATATTGATGGATTTATGTATACCTTGTTTCAAGTTCTGACCCATAACATCTCCTTGTAAGATCAGATCAATCATACTGAACCATGCTAAATTAGATAATTATTGTCTCTATCAATTCTAATGACTTAACAGCTTGTAAGGATTCTAACATTGAACTAAAATATTTATCCAGCAAAACTAACAAGATTCAATGAAAAAATGGGCATCCAATGAATTTGCAGATTTTCAGGATTTTTTTATATTGACTAACTTTAAACTCAATACAAACTTTAATATATAAGAACCAACATAAAAAGATTAACTTCAATGCATTCAATAAGGAAGAATTATTTTATATTATTTTACATGAAAACAAAAACCATTTATCTTAGCAATTTAGCAGCTTAAAAGAAATATTGGGACAGAGTTGAATTTGATCTTACTCTAAAAGGCAAAACTGTTTAGGAAAAGATAAAAAAGAGTAATTATGCTGTATCAATGAAGTACAGAAGATAAACTGATCCAAAGACATTAGAAATAAGGAGGGAGGAAATAATAATAGGTGGGGTATAGAAAGGTGTGGATATTTATGACAGTATTTCTTGCTTTCTCAGTGAAAGGTGTGGGGAGTAAGAAAGGGAAAGAATTTAGAACTCAGACTTTAAAAAAAAGTTAAAATTGTTTTTACATGTACTGAGGAAAATAAAATACTAAATATTTAAAAAAAAAACTTTTGGAGTAGACCTCAAAGAACCAAGAACTTATTTAATGCAGATTGATCTCTTTAGGTTAGAGACTAAGCATGAGGAATCATGGCAGTTGAACTATTGAAAGGGATGAAAAGAACAGAAAATTAACTTTTATGACATTGCAAGATGAACATTCAACTTAAATACTATCATTTTGCAAACATTCTTTAATCCTGCTGAGCTTCTTTTTTTATGAAATTTGCAATTCAATAGGAGTACTATATTCTGTCTAATCACTGATTTTTTTTTGTTTTATTTTTATGAAAATCATATTATATAATGTATGCAAAATACTTAAGGCAAAAGAAGGAAACTGCCATGCAAATGTGTGGCTATAGTTACCATTATCTTATTTGATTTTATTGAAGAAGGACCCTAAAATGAAACTATTATTTTGACTCACAGGCAAAGGGAAGCTAGTATAGCTTCTTTAGAATAGAAACTCTTGCTTTAGAATCATCAAGTAAGACATCTGTAAGACAGAGAAATTGGTTAGAAGAATATCAATTAGATGGTTATTGTAGTATTACACAGAAAATAAATAGAAATTAGAGATAGACAAAAAGACAAAGAGATAGAGACTGAGACAATGAAGACAGCAATGGAGATAGAGACACAGAGACAGAGACAGAGAAAGACTATGAAGAGAGAATAGGAAATGTTTTTTAAACAGAAACCTAAAGTCCAAACAATATATATATATATATATATATATAATATATATATATATATATATATATATATATATGCACTATGATATACTATCTCAAAAATACATTTACTTTGTTCATAGACTTGTTACTACTTCAGTATTGTACTCAAGATTGATTCTAAGAATTTAAATATTGAAGGCAGTGTAAAGCACTCAGGGTTTAAGACATATGATATGTTAGAAATTCAGACTCCAACAGTAGGTAGCTATTTTGGGGACTCTGGAAATGTCACTAAACTTTTGAGAGTCACTTTCTTCATCTGCTAAATTAAGATAATATGGAGCAGTGAGATGGTGCAGTGGATAGAGTGCTAGCCCAGAAGTCAGGAGGACCTGAGTTCAGTTCTAGATTCAGCCACTTAATACTTCCTAGCTGTGTGACACTGGGCAAGTCACATAATCCCAACTGCCAAAGAAAGAAAGAAAGAAAGATAGTATTATTTAGATCACTCACCATGCCTGCCTTATAAATGTGAACAAAATATTTCATAGGATATACTTTAAAAAAATCTATTGCCAACACCTATAACTGCAAACTACTTCAGGGTGTGTGTGTGTGTGTGTGTGTGTGTGTGTGTGTGTGTGTGTGTTTGTGTGTGTGTGTATGCATACTTACTAATAATGATAGTAAATGATAATCTACATTTTGTATTTTCATTCTAGTGTCACTTGAGATATACAAAAATTAACAGGAGTAATCTAAAAAGTCAGTAATGGAATGGAGTTAAACTCACTGTCACTCAGGCAGCTTGTTAATATATCTGGATAGAATATATCTTAGAGAATTAAAACAATACATTGTTGGCCAGATAGCCTTCAGGAAATTTTACACAATATCACCCTCAATAATTCATGATGGTTTCTCTAAAGACAACAAGGAAAGTCATATAGATTCAGTCTAAGACTCTGCAGTAAAAAGGAGCTTTATTCCTTATTTATTTTAAAATTTTATTTTATTGTTGCAACATAAATTTTTGTGAGTTGTCAATTCAAACTGTTAAAGGCCTATTAACATTTCATTGACCTATAACAACTGCAGTTGCAGCTTCAGCCAATAGACTTGGGGGTGAGGGTGTGAAATTATGTGCTAGTTGACAATATGTAAATAACATTTGTAAATTTAAAAGTCCAGTTTCTACATGGTTTGACACAAAAAGGAGTTTTTCAATAATGTAAGAATGGTGGTATAGAATACTGTAATTCAAGGAAAGAAAAAGAAACTGCAAATGTGAAAAAAGAATACATGCAATTTAAACATAAAAAAAAAAAAAACCTTCCTTCTTTGAGGACAAAAGACACTGCCAGAATAGGAAATAAGAGGTTTTTTGTATTCTTATTTGTTTTTCGTCAGATAAGTTAGAACTGGGGAGCAGAAAGTTGAAATCATACCTGTGAAGTACTGACTGCTACTGCAAAGTGGGAATGCCAGACTGGAGAAAGCCAAAAAAAAAAAAAAAAAAAAAAAAAAAAACCTGCAAGTAGAAAAGGGATGAAATAGAAAGAGAACACCAATTCATAGGACTTCAGAGAAGTGAAAATAAGGTTAGAAAACAGCTCAAGGGAGGGAGTTAGTTGCAGAAGGTGAACAATGGGATCCAAATATAATGCACTGATTCAAAAGGTGAATATTGTTTTTCTTTTTATTGTAAGAAACTGAAAATAATCCTTTTGTGATATTGCATTGCAAAAATGAAAATTTTGATCAAAGTACAAAGATTAAATTAAAGGTGACAAAAAGTGATAGTCATTGATGATGAAACACTCATATATTCATATGTCTAATACAGAAGTTATTTCATTTATTTTAAACCCCAATATTGGAAAAACACATTTTTAAAGGTAAACATAAAGTGTTTCATAGAATTCACTGGTTTTCAAAATATCCTGACAATTGCTATGTAAATAGGAGGATTTTAAACAATATGCATGAATTTATTTTTCTTTCTTTATATCATTAATTCAGTTTTCATGAACATGAGATTAAATGAGTTTAAAAGGACTTTATGAACATGGATTATATATTCTTAATACTTTATTGACTACAAAGCTTAACTATGGGTTTCAGCAGAATACTGTGCATCTTTCTCACATTGATTCAAATTATTGGTGTAATTATCTTGCCTAAATTATTCATGCTTTCTTTGTAGCTTTCTTCATTTCTCTGAGATTATATAATTTGAAATTATTTGTCAGTATTAACTAAAGCATCATGTCTCAGAATTGATACCCAGCAAAACATGATGAATTAAAAGTAATTTTATTTTAAGGAAAGGTCAAGCTATAACAATTCATAGTATTTATTAAACCCCTCTACTTTTAACCAATTTCAATCTAAGCATTTTTAAATGTTTGACATTTTTAAAGGTTAATTTTATAGAGTAAAAAACTTCTTAAAGCAATTTCTACAGCAAGAATTTCTTAAGCATCAGTGCATAAATATAGTTTAAGGAACTTAATTTTCTGTTCTTCTTGATAATAATAATTGCCACTGGCAGTCATAGAACAGAGATAATTTTTTTCTGTCCCCTCTACCCTGATATAGTTACTAAAATGTCTTTCTAACTACTGCCAATGTGATGTTTTTGGTCTGGATATAACTTTTCCACAATCTATTTGGGGTTGCTGCTATACTTATAAAATGTTGTTTCTATTTAGATTTGATCATTTATTCTATTTTAGCCTAGGTTATCCATTTGGGGGGGTAATATTTTTTTTAATTTTTCAAAATAAATGCAAAGATAGTTTTAAACATTCAACTTTGAAAATCTTATGTTCCAATTTTTTCTCTCTGCCTTCCCATCTCCCCCCTTCCCTAGTCAGCAAGCAATCCAATATACGTTAAATATGTACACTTTTTCTAAACACATTTCTACATTTATCACGCTGCACAAGAAAAATCAAACCAAAAGGAAAAAAAAAACATGAGAAAGGAAAAAAAGCAAGCAAACAACAAAAACAAAAGATGTAATTGCTATGTTATGATCCACATTCAGTCCCCATAGTCCTCTCTCTGGGTGGAGAGGGCTCTCTTCTTCACAAGTCTATTTCAATTGATATTAATCACCTCATTGTAGAAAAGATCTAAGTTCATTACAATTGATTATCGTGTTGTTGCTATAGCACAGTTTATCTATTGAAAAAAAAAATCATGAATGATGTACAAGATTTTCCTGAGGTTTGTCTTTAAAGTACTTGTCTGTTTGTACCACTTAAAATAAAGGATATATCAGAATTAATAAATTACTTAAAAAGTTCAAGAATATTTGAATTGCAGAACTAGAAATGATCTTAGATATCACCTAGTCCAAAAATGATATTTTTACAGAATGAAAAACTGAGGTTATGAAAAGTTAATTGATTTCCAAAGTATCACAAAGAGCAAATAACTTTGTTATTTGTATGGAATTCAAATTCAGATATTTGTGTTCTGAATATACTTCTCCTATACCTAACTATAGAAGCAGGCTATTTTTAACAGTTTTCTTGGCCACAACAATCAAAATTAAAGAATATTACGATTGCTGGTAGAATTCATCCCACTGAGTTAAATTATTTATGGAAACTGTGTTCTTTTTGAATACTCATTACATAATATATATTGGTTTTAGACTTCTCTTTTAGGTACTGATGAAGATACAGGATTTTGGAAGAAAAGATTCATATTTGCAAGGAATCTATAAGAGTGAATTTAGAACCTAGAATGATCACTTTCAAAATAAATAGAATGGATGGATAAATACAATTCTCAATGGTATTTTTACATGGATAGTCAAATGTAGAAGACTGAAACTCTGAATAAGTGTATTTGAATCTGAGAATGCAGAGCACTTAAGGCTAATTACCTATTTGATGTGAGACAATGGCTTTATTAGCATATATCTGGATCATCACTCTCCTCAGTTTTGGTGCTTGCTGAATATTTAGTAGCAAGATAATCATAGGCAATGATTGGAGAAGGGGTGAGGAGAAGGGAGAGTCAATTGGCAGCAGGATGAGGAGGAAAAAGGCTGGAGACTGTGGACTCCAGAATCCAGGAGACAGCTTTAGCAAGCCTCATGGCAGCTTGCCTGCCTCCTTTACTTTTCCCCCTAAAGACCAAGGACTTTAATTTGTCCTGACTCTGCCTGACCCTGAAGCCCTCCAGGGAACTAGTCCATATTCTACAGTCAAAAATATTTTATATTTAAAAACAACAACAACAACAACAACAACAATGTCTTCTTTAAAATCCACACTACTACATCATTGGTGGAGGAATGAACTTATCCAACCATTCTGAAGAGCAATATGGACTATGCCCAAAGGGCTATCAAACTATGCACACCCTTTGATCTAAAATTTTCTCTACTGGATCTGTATCCAAAAGAGATCATATAAAAGGGAAAATGACTCACATGTGCAAGAATGTTCATAGTAATCCCTTTGATAGTGGCAATGAAGTGGAAACTAATTGCATGCTCATTAGTCGGAGAATGGTTGAATAAGTTATGATGTATGAATGGTATGGAGTGTTATTGTTCTTTAAGAGATAAACAGCAGCATGATTTCAAAAAGGCCTGAAGAGGCTTATATAAACTGATGCTAAGTAAAGTGAGTAGAATAAAAGTGAGTAGAACACAACAACAAAAAGTTTATAAGATGAGCAATTCAGATGGATGTGGATATTTTCAATAGTGGGGTGATTAAGGACAGTTTCAATGGTGGTGTGATGGAGAGAGCCATCTGCATCCAGAAAGTGGACTATGAGGACTTTATAAATCACAACATAGTATTTTCACTTATTTGTTATAGTTTGCTTGCATTTTGTTTTTCTCATTTTTTTTTCTTTTTGATTAGATTTTTCTTGTGCAGAATGACACTTGTAGAAATATGTATAGAAGAATTGCACAAGTTTAACAAATATTGGATTACTTGCTGTCTAACAAAAGGGTAAAGAATAAGGAGGAAACAAAAAGTTTGCAAAGGTGAATTTTGAAAACTATGCATATGTTTTGAAAATAAAAAAAACAGATTTACATTTTTAAAAATGCATTTCATCTTTGTTATTTCTGGACATAAATACAATTTCAAGATCTTATTCATAAAATTTGTATATACTTATATCCCCTAATTATCCATTTCTCTTATTATAATAAAAAAACTTATTCTGTTTTATATCACCGCTTCACATAAATTTTCCATCTTGTCTCTTATTTTTTAATGTCCTGGCTAAAACTGAAGACAAAAAAAGTATGTTTATAATATTCATTATTGAATATAAGTGAATGAATGAAATTCTGAGCAATATGGTAAGTAGTAGATTGCTTTTATAAACTTTGTAACCTTCTTTCTCAAGCCTTCTAAACTATCCTTATCATGGTGAATCATTTTTTCACAAACACCTCTTTGAATATAAATTTAATGCTTCTCTGTACTTCACTGTCTGGTGGATCTGCAAAAAATCACACCTTCAACATTACATTTTGTCATCTATTGAAATGATATTATAATATGCACTTTTTAATTGTTTCTACTCTGCTGTACTGTGAGTACACAAAAGTATATATAATTCCTATTTATTCTTCCTATAATTCTTATGCCTAGTCTTCATGTTTTCATTGTATATTTATGCAATTTGGTTTTATTCCCATGAATTTTCCCATTCTTTGATTTTTATTTTCTGTTTAATTTATACACTTTAATATGTTTGTTTAAAAGTAATTTTACTTAGCTTGCTGAAAAACAAACAATTGAATACATCATGGGCTGGTGATGCATATATAAAAAGCAGCACAATCATTGCTCTTAAGGATCCTAAATTGAATAAGGAAATGATAAAAACTACTCCATTTAAATCAATTGTATGATATTCATCAGACAATGGAGAAGTATATAGAGAATATAAGTTGGATATAAAATATTATACATAAGAACTGTAAAAAAATGTTACCAGAATAATATATGAAAAACAAATTGATCATAGGAGAATGAGGGACAGCCTATAGATAATATATGTGTAGATGAGTAAACTTAAAATGTCAAAAGAAAATAATAAGGATGCTTGAATTTTCTGTATATTTCTGCAGCAAATTAATATGAACACAGGAAAAAAAACTGAACAATATTGTCAGAAATAGGTGGTTTGAAATCTACATCACTAAAATAAATATTGACATTACTGATACCATAGATTAATAGGATGTGAAAATATAGGTTAGAGTGATATATTACATTTAAAAATCTATGTAATGAGAAGAACATTAAGATAAGTTAAAAGGATTTATTCTATCCAAAACAAGGTATTGTAAAAGGATGATAGCTCCTTTAACATATACATATATGTATATGTATTTGCATGCACACATATAAACAACATATTAACTAATTTTGACAAGGTGGCTAGGGATATTCAGCTCCCAGGAATGAAATGTAACCAAGACCATTGTTTCCATCTTCTAGGGAAATCATATTTTAATTGCTGGCAAGGAGCCCCAAATAAATGAAAGATGTATTCAGCCAATTAAATTTTCTTTTTAATTGATGAATAAACAACTATTCTTTATATTTCGTAATTATTCATCTCTAAATATTACCCAAAGATCAATACTTTAACACCCTTACTGATTTATAAAGCCCCATTTTTCTTTACTTAGACTATTGGAACTATTCAATAATTCTAGGGATATTTTAAAAAGTAATCAATTTTTCCAAGTTTGGATTTTTTAAATATTGATTCCAACATTGAAATTCTATATACATGTATATATAGGCATAACTACACACACACACACACACAGAAAAAATTATATATATACACACACACACACACACACACACACACACACACATATATATATATATATATATATATATATATATATATATATATATATATATATATATATATATGTATATATTCCCTGCAGTCTAGGTAATTGCATGTTTTATTTATAAACATGTAAAATTATATGCATCCACTTATTAAATTACAATTTTATCAGTGGAGATACAAAAGCAAAAATCAACAAACCCTGTCCCTCAAGTAACTTATTAGCTGAGAGATAAAAAAAAATACATATAAAGATGTAAATACAAAGACATTAAATTTAATTTCAGGAGAAAAGCATGAGCAATGAGAAGATTAAGAAAGAATTTACATGTGAGGGACTACTTGAGCTCTGTATTGAAGAGTATTAGAGTTTCTTAGAAGAGGATATGAGGAAAATATATAATAATAAAATCTATTAATGAGTTTACTGAAAATTACAAGTCTTAAAATATAATAGCTATACATGAAAAAATAGATTTGGACAAGTAAAAAAAATAGCAATGCATCATCGTTGATATATACATTGAAGGAGATTTAGAAATAATTTAATCCATTTACATAATTTAATTAATTCCCCAGAAGCTAAAGTAAATGATATGGTCAAAATGACAATGATAAGTATACCAGAAAAAACTACATAACCCCCTATCCTTTTGTATACAAAAGAGAATTTATCTTATACACAAAACTAAACAGCAATAAAAACAAAACAGCCTACAGAGCAGGAAACATTAAGACAAAATATTGATTTTATTTTAAAATATATGTATTGTTCCTTTTTTTTTACAAATCCATGAATAATAACTTTATTTTATTTTGAAGTTTGAGTTCCAAATTCTATCCTTCCTCACTCTCTCACACCTCATTTATGAATACATCCAGCCATTCTGGAGAGCAATTTGGAACTATGCTCAAAAAAGTTATCAAACTGGGCATATGCTTTGATCCAGCAGTGTTTCTATTGGCTTATATCCCAAAGAAATCTTGAAGAAGAGAAACGGACCTGTATGTGAAAGAATATTTATGTCAGGTCTCTTTGTAATGGCCAGAAAGTGGTGGAGAATGGCTGAATAAATTGTGGTATATGAATATTATGGTATATTATTATTCGGTAAGAAATGACCAACAGGACAATTTCAGACTTACATGAACTGATGCTGAGTGAAACGAGCAGGGCCAGGAGATGATTATATACTTCAATAACAATACTATATGATGATCAATTCTGATGGACTTGGCCATCTTCAGCAATGAGATGAACCAAGCCAGTTTTAATGAAGCAGTAATGAACTGAACCAGCTACACCCAGCGAAAGAACTCTGGGAGATGTTTAAGAACCATTACATTAAATTTCCAATCCCTATATTTTTGCCTGCCTGCATTTTGAATTTCCTTCACAGGTTAATTGTACAATATTTCAGAGTCCGATTCTTTTTGTACAGCAAAATAACAGTTTGGTCATGTATACTTATTGTGTATCTAATTTATACTTTAATATATTTAACATTTACTGGTCATCCTGCCATCTAGGGGAGGAGATAGGGAGAAAGAGGGGAAAAATTGGAACAAAAGGTTCAGAAATTGTCAATGCTGTATAATTATCCATGCATATAACCTGTAAATAAAAAGATATATATATATATGAAAGATAATATGGTCTAACAGGAGGTGTGATCACTGCTCTCCTGGCTTATGCCCTGGTCTGTGAGTGACACCAAGTATTCTTTGCAATGTTAGAAATATTAGTAGGATTTTTGCTTCTTTTTGGCTATAGTCATTGGAATGTTAGTGATCCTTTTCTACCCAGGGAATGAAACTCAGGACTGCAACTTGGTCTATCTTTGGACAATTCTACAGTCACACACCCAGTTCCAGTAAAAGAATGCTTATAATTTCGTTCTGACCAATTTTCCTATCCCTTTACCATCTACTGAGAAATCCAGAGGCTGCTGACCCTACTGACTCAGTCACCCCCCACAGCTTGCTGAACATCAGCCTGTACTGAACTGTGCTCCATTCTCACCCAAGTGCAAGAGACTTTCACTATTAAATTTCTAAGTTGTTTTGTGCTGGACAATCATTTAGTTGCTTTTATTGTAGGTTCTTTCACACCGAAATTCATTTTGAAACATTACTTAAATTATTTACAGGGGAATTTGGAAAAACTCAGGTTAAGTCCCTTTCTTTGCCAACTTAATGGCCAACTTGGCATTGCTTCCAATATTTTCTTTTTGTTGTAATTTTCTTTTATTTCTTCTTTTTCTTTTTTTCCCCAAAGTAGTTATATGCAGAAATATTGATTTGTAAGAAAAAAAAATAATATTTCTCACATCAATCTTAGGGATTTTTTTCAATTCTTAAGAACAGTTTTAAACTGGAGTGGAAGTATGGGGGCAAATGTTACTTTTGTTATTTAATCAAATTATGTTTACTCATATCTGAGAATATATGATTGTCTTTTTAACATTTCATCATTTTCCAGAGTTCCTTATCATGTTTATTATTAAAATCTGACATTTAGGGAAGCACAATTATTTTATGACTGATTGATCAATATACACAAGAGAAAACATCCATGAACAAGAGCCACAATATTTACTTTCTTAAAGGTGTCACCATGTGCAAAAATTCAAGCTTCTTTCTAAGTGAGCTGTGTGATGTGTTTTCCTTCCTTTTCCAAACTTTTGCTTGTTGTTTTTAAATAATCTGTCCTCAAAAATTTTAATCAAGCTTAACTTACACTGGAAAAAATGTTTCTTTCAAAGAAAAATAAATTTACTTTCAGAGTAAAAAAAAATTATGCACATATAATTCAGCATGGTGTACATATACTTTTCTTACAATATACATGTGAACTAGATTTTGAAAGTTTCACCATTCCTACGAGAAGAGATATGACTAGTTTATGGCCACATAGCTATAGGGTGAAAGCATCAGAATCTTTTAATTTGCAAGTTATTTTTCATTATGCCACATACTACATGTTTATATATACATTAACACCCATATACATCTATATGTATAATTTATACATAGGATAGAAAAAAGGGATTGCATATAAAAATTATTAATCTGTTTTGTAACAGTTCCTTTTGAACATGTGTGTGTTTTGTATTACCATTGCTATCTGTCCCTGCTCACACATGACAAAGTAAAAGAAAGACATCCTTATTAACAAACAACTATAGTTAAGTAAAATAAATCAGCACAGTGATAATGTTAAAAGATCAATGTCTATTTTAGCCTCCTCTCTCTTTCAGAGATTGAGTAACATACTTCACAGAGAATTTTGGCAGATATAATTGTTCATTATTTTGTCTGTAATTCTTAAGTCTTTCAAAATTATTTTTCTTTACATTGCTAAGATATACATATATACATATATACATGCACACATATACTATATATATATATATATATATCACATAGTTACATTTTAATACATGCTTATGCAAAACAAATCAGTCATTGCTAAAATGATGAGTGACCAAAGCCTGTATCTTGGTAGTGATAGTAATACCTGTACTTTCCAGCTGATAAATTCAAATCATTATAATACAAAAGTAACTCCTTTTGTCTTGTCTCCCCCCCAAAAAATATAGCTTGTATGATTTCTCTTAGATCACACTTTTTATATTGAGCTGCCAAACTTTTTGAGAACTTGGAATCACAGAAAGCTAATTTTCTAACAAATTTTAATGGAAGACTTTGCATTCCTCCTCACACAAAAAAGTTAACTACAAGAAAAATGGAAACAAAGTTTTCCAAATTTTCTATGAAAGGCAAATATGTATCTTAGATAAAAATGTGATCATGAACTTAGAGATAGCAGGGATTTTAGAAGTCAACTAGTCCAATTTTCTCATCTTATAGATAAAGAAACTGAGATTTCTAAAGGACAAAGTCAAGATTTCCATACTAGTCCTGTTAAAGACTGTGCCTAGGTATAGAGGCAGGTCAATTCTCCGAGAACCTACAGAGCTGTGAATCATAACATCTGAAGGAGTTGCAAAGCAGCTTTTACTGACACAGGTGTTGCTTGTGGACTGAGAATGAAATAAGGCAGAGGTAAGAGGAGAGAGATCAGACAATGCAACTACCTCTCAGTGGAGAGGTCAGAGAACAGCAACTGCCTCTCAGTCTCCTTGTATCATCATCATCCTTTCACATGAAGATATCTATTCCTCAGGTCTGAGTCAGACCTCCAGCAGCCACTGGCAGATAGCCCTCATATGACAACATAGTCCTCTGATTACAAAGACATTTTTAATCTATGTATCATATTCATTCACTATTATATCCTGACACTATAACATTTGATTAAATAAACATATATCAAGATTGTCTATAAATATACTTCTTTAATTTATTCAAGTTTATGAAGTATAATGCTTATGAAATAATATTTATGCAAGTAAATTACATCCAGAAGTAAACAAGCAGATTTTTGGAACTTCACGAATTAGTTCACAGGAACAAAATGTCATAGTATATTCATTACCTGCTCTGTAGATGATTGAGCTGAATTTGTAGATTACCATTCATTTTTATCTCCTCATCCAGAGATCGCTGAAGTTTACGAATGTGATTTAGCGAGTCATCAAGCTAAAAGCAAAGAAAAGAGATGTCTGATTTAAAGTGATCCTAAAAACTGAATTTTTTTAGACTTGTTATTTTCTTTAATTTTCTGGTTATATGTGTTCATTAATTTTTAAATACACATTTCTTTATGAAAAGTGTTAGGAGAGAAAAATAAGAACAAAAAGGAAAATCCTTGAGAGAAAAGAAAACAGAAGAAAAAGAAAAAAAAGGGGGGGGGACCATATTTTGTGTTGATTTACATTAATTCTCTAAAGTTCTCTCTCTAGATGCAGATGATGTTTTCTATCCAAAGTTTATTGGGATTGCTTTAGGTCATTGAATCACTGAAAAGAATCAGTGTTTCATATTTGATTATCACACAATTTTGCTGCTATTGTGTACACTGTATTCCTGTATCTACTCGTTTCATTCAGCATCAGTTCATTTAAATCTTTTCAGGCCTTTCTAAAATCAATTTGCTCATCATTTTTTAAAGAACAATAATATTCTATTACTTTCACACACAATTACTTATTCAGCCAACTGATGGATATATCTTCACATTCCTTTTTTTTTTCCAACACATTTTTGCACATGTAGGTCAAAAGCAAATTTTATTTTTAAATTAACTTTGAAATAAAAAAAAAATCCTGGGATCTTTTAAACACCTTGATTTTGCTTATGTAAATTTTTTAAGGTAAAGAATTATGGTCAGTATCTGGGGGAATGAAAAAAAAAGTTATTTTTCCTCTGATTTTAAAATTAATGCAGTGGGACTTCCGGTTAAGATGGCGGAGAGGAGGCTCACAGTTGCATAAGCTCCGCACTTTCTCTCACTATCCACTTCATTACAAGCCTCTGAATCAATGCTTGACTGAAAAAAACCCACAAATAGTTACCAAGAGAAGCCATCCTTGAGATCCGCCAAGAAAGGTCTGTCTTTACTGGAGGGCTGGGGCGGTTTTAGATCGGGCGCAGGCGGAGGGCAGCGGCAGTGAGAGCACGGGAGCAGACTGGAGAGGGGGTGGAGAGTGATCGTAGCCGTTTCTGCGGGGAGAGCTTCGCTACAGGTTTGGATACTTTCCTCCGGCAGCAAGTCAACAGCCCAGCAGAGAAGCTAAAAACACCGGGGCTGAAGAATACAACCCCAAACAGCTGGAGTCTCTCGGGACCTGGCCGCCCCCCCCTTCCCCCCCTCAGTGACTCAGCACGCTCTGGGATCTCAGAGCGCAGGCGCAGCACAGTCCTGCTAGTGCCTCACTGCTGCCCCCTGCAGTCTGTAGAGGAAGCTCGATAACACACCCAGCCCCCCCCCCCCAAAGAAAGACTCCAGTTTTTTCTGTTTTTCTTTGGTAGTTTGTCTCTGATTAATAGACAGAATGAGCAAGAAGCTGAAGAGGACTTTAACCCTTGACAGCTTCTACACAGATAGAGAGCAGACTCTAAATCCTGAGGAGACTAAAAACAGGCAGTCCCCAGGTGATTCCCCAAAGGAGGAGATTGTCTGTTCCTCAGCACAGATGAACCTCATAGAAGTGATTAAAAAGGCTCTCACAAGGGAGCTAGAAGAAAAATGGGGAAAGCAGAGTGAGGCTTGGGAAAAGGAGAGGGAGGCTTGGCAAAAGAGCCTGGAGAAGTCAGTTAAAGAGAGAGTGGATAAAGAAGTAAAATCCTTGAAAAATAGGATTAGTGAACTGGAAACAGAAAACAGCTCTCTAAAAAACAAAATTGGCGAAATGGAAAAAAATTCCACAGAACAAAAGAACTCAATGGGACAATTAGAGAAAGATTTTAAAAAAGTGAGTGAAGAGAATACTTCACTGAAAATCAGAATTGAACAAGTGGAATTGAATGACTCGAGGAGACAAGAAGAATCAGTCAAGCAAATCCAAAAAAATCAAACAATGGAGAAAAATGTGAAATACCTTCTGGGGAAGACAACAGACCTGGAAAACAGATCCAGGAGAGACAATCTGAGAATCATTGGACTCCCAGAAAAACATGATGAAAAAAAGAGCCTGGACACTGTCTTCCAGGAAATTATCAAAGAGAACTGCCCAGAAGTCATAGGAACAGAGGAAAAAATAAACATTGAAAGGATTCATCGATCACCCACTGAAAGGGATCCTAAAATCAAAACACCAAGGAATATAGTGGCCAAATGCCAGAACCCTCAGATGAAAGAAAAAATATTGCAAGCGGCTAGAAAAACCCAATTCAAGTATCAAGGAGCCACAATAAGGATCACCCAGGATCTGGCAGCATCCACATTAAAAGATCGAAGGGCCTGGAATATGATATTCCGAAAGGCTAAGGAACTTGGTATGCAACCAAAAATAACTTACCCAGCGAGAATGAGCATCTTTTTTCCAGGGAAGAAGATGGACATTCAACGAAGTAAGCGAATTTCATCTATTTCTGATGAAAAAACCAGAACTTAACAAAAAGTTTGATCTACAAATATAGAACTCAAGAGAAATCTAAAAAGGTAAAGATTAATCTTGGGAACTATATTTTGACTATATAGATGTATAAAGAATACATGTATACCTTGTTCTAGAAATTGATGTGGAAAGGACATTGTACCAGAAAAAGGGTAAAGTGGGGGTAGTACATCTCATGAAGAGGCATAGGAAACCTATTATATCTGAGAGAAAGAATGGAGGGGGATGAATATAGTGGGTATCTTACTGCCTTCAGAATTGGCTTTAAGTGAAAAATCTTAAAACATATTCAATCTATGGCGAAACTTCTCCCATCTCATTGAAAAGTGAGAAGGGAAAAGTGGAAAGGGAAAGAATAAGCTAAGCGGAAGGGAATACGGGAACTGGGAGGGAAAGGGGTAAGATGGGGGAGGAACTCTAAGGCGGGGGGAGGGACACTAAAAAGGGAGGGCTGTGAGAAGCAAGGGGGGCTCACAAGCTTAATACTTGGAAGGGGGGAAAGGGGAAAGAAGGGAGGAAAGCATAAACCGGGGTTAACAAGATGGCAAGTAATACAGAATTGGTCATTCTAACCATAAACGTGAATGGGGTAAACTCCCCCATAAAGAGGAAGCGGTTAGCAGAATGGATTAAAAGCCAGAATCCTACAATATGTTGTTTACAGGAAACACACCTGAAGCGGGGAGATACATGCAGGTTAAAGGTAAAAGGTTGGAGCAAAATCTACTATGCTTCAGGTGAAGTCAAAAAAGCAGGGGTAGCCATCCTGATCTCAGATCAAGCTAAAGCAAAAATTGACCTAATTAAAAGAGATAAGGAAGGACACTATATCTTGCTAAAGGGTAGCATGGATAATGAAGCACTATCTATATTAAACATATATGCACCAAGTGGGGTAGCATCTAAATTCTTAAAAGAGAAACTAAGAGAGCTGCAAGAAGAAATAGACAGTAAAACTATAATAGTGGGAGATCTTAACCTTGCACTCTCAGAATTAGATAAATCAAACCACAAAATAAATAAGAAAGAAGTCAAAGAGGTAAATAGAATACTAGAAAAGTTAGATATGATAGATCTCTGGAGAAAATGTAATGGAGACAGAAAGGAATACACTTTCTTTTCAGCAGTTCATGGAACCTATACAAAAATTGACCATATATTAGGACATAAAAACCTCAAACTCAAATGTAGTAAGGCAGAAATAGTAAATGCATCCTTTTCAGACCATGATGCAATGAAAATTACATTCAACAAAAAAGCAGGGGGAAGTAGACCAAAAAATAATTGGAAACTAAATAATCTCATACTAAAGAATGATTGGGTGAAACAGCAAATCATAGACATAATTAATAACTTCACCCAAGAAAACGATAATAATGAGACATCATACCAAAATGTATGGGATACAGCCAAAGCGGTAATAAGGGGAAATTTCATATCTCTAGAGGCCTATTTGTATAAAATAGAGAAAGAGAAGGTCAATGAATTGGGTTTGCAATTAAAAATGCTAGAAAAGGAACAAATTAAAAACCCCCAGTCAAACACTAAACTTGAAATTCTAAAAGTAAAAGGTGAGATCAATAAAATTGAAAGTAAAAAAACTATTGAATTGATTAATAAAACTAAGAGTTGGTTCTATGAAAAAACCAACAAAATAGACAAACCCTTAGTAAATCTGATTAAAAAAAGGAAAGAGGAAAATCAAATTGTTAGTCTTAAAAATGAAAAGGGAGAACTCACCACTAACGAAGAGGAAATTAGAGCAATAATTAGGAGTTACTTTGCCCAACTTTATGCCAATAAATTCGACAACTTAAATGAAATAGAAAAATACCTCCAAAAATACAGCTTGCCCAAACTAACAGAGGAAGAAGTAAATATCCTAAACAGTCCCATCTCAGAAAAAGAAATAGAACAAACTATCAATCAACTCCCTAAGAAAAAATCCCCAGGACCAGATGGATTTACATGTGAATTCTACCAAACATTTAA
Source organism: Antechinus flavipes (assembly GCF_016432865.1). NCBI lineage: Eukaryota > Metazoa > Chordata > Mammalia > Dasyuromorphia > Dasyuridae > Antechinus > Antechinus flavipes. The sequence goes on along the minus strand of NC_067398.1, from coordinate 522,527,342 downwards.
AGAACAATTAACTCCAATGTTATATAAACTATTTGAAAAAATAGGGATTGAAGGAGTCCTACCAAACTCCTTTTATAACACAGATATGATACTGATACCTAAACCAGGTAGGCTGAAAACAGAGAAAGAAAATTATAGACCAATCTCCCTAATGAATATTGATGCTAAAATCTTAAATAAAATATTAGCAAAAAGATTACAGAAAATTGTCACCAGGATAATACACTATGACCAAGTAGGATTTATACCAGGAATGCAGGGCTGGTTCAATATTAGGAAAACTATTAGCATAATTGACTATATCAATAACCAAACAAACAAAAACCACATGATCATCTCAATAGATGCAGAAAAAGCATTTGATAAAATCCAACATCCATTCCTAATAAAAACACTTGAGAGCATAGGAATAAATGGACTTTTCCTTAAAATAGTCAGGAGCATATATTTAAAACCATCAGTAAGCATCATATGCAATGGGGAAAAACTAGAACCTTTCCCAGTAAGATCTGGAGTGAAGCAAGGCTGCCCACTATCACCATTATTATTTAATATCGTATTAGAAACACTAGCCTCGGCAATAAGAGTCGAGAAAGATATAAAAGGAATTAGAGTAGGCAATGAGGAAACCAAACTATCACTCTTTGCAGATGATATGATGGTATACCTAGAGAACCCCAGAGATTCTACCAAAAAGCTATTGGAAATAATTCATAATTTTAGCAAAGTAGCTGGCTACAAAATAAATCCCCATAAATCCTCAGCATTTTTATACATCACCAACAAAACCCAACAGCAAGAGATACAAAGAGAAATTCCATTCAGAATAACTGTTGATACCATAAAATATTTGGGAATCTATCTACCAAAGGAAAGTCAGGAATTATATGAGCAAAATTATAAAAAAGTCTCCACACAAATAAAGTCAGACTTAAATAATTGGAAAAATATTAAGTGCTCTTGGATCGGCCGAGCGAACATAATAAAGATGACAATACTCCCTAAACTAATCTATTTATTTAGTGCTATACCAATCAGACTTCCAAGAAAATATTTTATTGATCTAGAAAAAATAACAACAAAATTCATATGGAACAATAAAAAGTTGAGAATCTCAAGGGAATTAATGAAAAAAAAATCAAATGAAGGTGGCCTAGCTGTACCTGATCTAAAATTATATTATAAAGCAGCAGTCACCAAAACCATTTGGTATTGGCTAAGAAATAGATTAGTGGATCAGTGGAAAAGGCTAGGCTCACAAGACAGAATAGTCAATTATAGCAATCTAGTGTTTGACAAACCCAAAGCCCCTAACGTCTGGGAAAAGAATTCATTATTTGATAAAAACTGCTGGGATAATTGGAAATTAGTATGGCAGAAATTAGTCATGGACCCACACTTAACACCATATACTAAGATAAGATCAAAATGGGTCTATGACCTAGGCATAAAGAACGAGACTATAAATAAATTAGAGGAACATAGAATAGTTTATCTCTCAGACTTGTGGAGGAGAAAGAAATTTGTGACCAAAGATGAACTAGAGACCATTACTGATCACAGAATAGAAAATTTCGATTACATCAAATTAAAAAGCTTTTGTACAAATAAAACTAATGCAAACAAGATTAGAAGGGAAGCAACAAACTGGGAAAACATTTTCACAGTTAAAGGTTCTGATAAAGGCCTCATTTCCAAAATATATAGAGAACTGACTCAAATTTATAAGAAATCAAGCCATTCTCCAATTGATAAATGGTCAAAGGATATGAACAGACAATTTTCAGAGGATGAGATTGAAACTATTACCACTCATATGAAAGAGTGTTCCAAATCATTATTGATCAGAGAAATGCAAATTAAGACAACTCTGAGATACCACTACACACCTGTCAGATTGGCTAAGATGACAGGAAAAAATAATGATGAATGTTGGAGGGGATGCGGGAAAACTGGGACACTAATGCATTGTTGGTGGAGTTGTGAACGAATCCAACCATTCTGGAGAGCAATCTGGAATTATGCCCAAAAAATTATCAAATTGTGCATACCCTTTGATCCAGCAGTGTTTCTATTGGGCTTATATCCCAAAGAAATACTAAAGAAGGGAAAGGGACCTGTATGTGCCAAAATGTTTGTAGCAGCCCTGTTTGTAGTGGCTAGAAACTGGAAAATGAATGGATGCCCATCAATTGGAGAGTGGCTGGGTATATTGTGGTATATGAATGTTATGGAATATTATTGTTCTGTAAGAAATGACCAGCAGGATGAATACAGAGAGGACTGGCGAGACTTACATGAACTGATGCTAAGTGAAATGAGCAGAACCAGGAGATCATTATACACTTCGACAACGATATTGTATGAGGACATATTTTGATGGAAGTGGATTTCTTTGACAAAGAGACCTGAGTTTCAATTGATAAATGACGGACAAAAGCAGCTACACCCAAAGAAAGAACACTGGGAAACGAATGTGAACTATCTGCATTTTTGTTTTTCTTCCCGGATTATTTATACCTTCTGAATCCAATTCTCCCTACGCAACAAGAGAACTGTTCGGTTCTGCAAACATATATTGTATCTAGGATATACTGCAACATATCCAACATATAAAGGACTGCTTGCCATCTAGGGGAGGGGGTGGAGGGAGGGAGGGGGAAAAAAATCGGAACAGAAACGAGTGTCAATATAATGTAATTATTAAATAAAAAATTAAAAAAAAAGTTATACAAGAAAAAAAATAAAATAAAATAAAATAAAATTAATGCAGTGCTGAGCACTTTCTTAATTTCTTTTGTTTCTTCTATTTATTTAAATATTATTTTCTTTAATTCAAATACTTATTTATAAATATTCTATTTATTTATATGCGACTGATTATATTACAGAATCATTCATAGGATAAAATAAGTAATAATATTATAGGACTTTTAAATGTGAGGTCACCTTATCTAATCTTTGTTTATCAAAGAAAACAGACTGAGAGAGGAGAGTGAAATGGTGAATTAGAAGTGTGAAAATCTTAGTTCATATAACTTCTTGGTGATCAAGCTAGGGATTGAATCTGTTACACCAACTAAAATGACTTTGAATATTAGAAAACAAGGCATTATTAGTCAGTATGATAGAGTGAAAGATCTTGAAAATTTCATTCAAAAGTCCTAGGTTCTAATCTTGCTCCTGGAACTTAGTATCTATGTGAAGCTCATCTAATGTAAAATGAGAGATATAGATGAAATGAGTTTTTGATCCATTAGAGTTTTAAATTTATAACACTACAAAATTTAAAATTAATAATACCTAATATTCATATCATGCTTAGATTGGAAATTTATTTATAAATTTTATTTCAAGTCTTCTTAATCTTCTTAATAACCCTGCAAAATAGGTGATATTCTTATTCTCATTTTAGAGATGGGAAGATTGAAATTTGCTTACCCAGAGTCAAACAGCTTGTAAGTGTCTGAAGCAACATTTCAATTGAAGTCTTAATGACATAAGTCCTAATACTCTATTCACTCTGTGACCCAATTTTTTTTTTATTTTTTTTTATTTTATTAATTTTCTTTTGTTTATTTAATGCAAGGCAATTAGGGTTAAGTGATTTGATCAGGTCACACAACAAGTGAGCATTGAGTGTCAGAACTCAGATCTTCCTGATTCTAGGGCTAGTATGCTATACACTGCATCTTTTAGCTACCCTTTGAAACCAAGTTTTTAAAAGATAAAATATTAAGAGTGTGTGTGTTTGTGTGTGTGTGTGTGTGTGTGTATGTATGTGTGAATGAAGACTTAGGGATCAATACATCCTTATATGATCTCATGAAAAGTACGGATGGGTATAATAGAAGGGAAAAAAAAGTTGGGGTAGATGGGGTAGTCAGAAACAAAATACTTTTGGGGAGGGACAGGGTAAAAGTGGAAAGAATAGAATAAACATGGGTGGGGAAAAGGATGAAGGAAAATATCATTAGCAATAATAACCATAAAAAATTAAAACAAGTTTCTCTGATAAAGGCTTCATGTTTAAAACATATAGAGAACAGAGTAATATTTATGAAAAATAAGTGCTTGGGGAGGATTCTGGGAATATGATGAAGTAGAGCAGAAAATTCCAAGCTCTCCAGATTTCCCCAGCAAAAAAACAAAATTGTTCTTCAGAGCAAACAAAGACCAGTGAAAAACAAAAATGACTGAGACAGAATGGGGGTCTTCCTTGCATAACCCAAGAAGACCCAAAGAAAGACATAGGGACTATAACTAGTGTGAAATATCAACTCCTCCAGGCTATTTCCACAGAAACAACAGGTGAGGACATTGAGGCTAGCTGGGTTTGGAAGTAGTCTCACAGCAAACCATAAGAACTTTTGCCTTCCAGACAATTTGCAGAGTTGGGGGTCCTAAGTTCAGGAAGATTGAAGACTTCTGATTAGGAGCATTTGGCCTGCATCTGTGATGCAGACATGTGAACTACTCAGAAAGAAGTAGCACATCCTATGAATGCAGAAGTAGTAGGACAGGGACACTGATAGCTGTGGGAACTTGAAGGATATGGAAGCTTTTGGTTTGAGATTGCAAGTCAAAGGGGAGAGCAGAAGGAATGCTTGGAAACCATTCTACACATCTAAGGATTAGAGATGATTGAGCTAATAATTCAATACTATTAGAGTAATAGTAATAACAAGCAAAGAAGAAAGAATCCAAATATAGAAATGTAATATGGAAATAGAGAAGACAGGGGAGGTCATTGAAGGAATATATATATACCCACAAAAAGTAACATTAAATGGCCTTCTTCTCAGAAAAAAAAAAAAAAAAAACTTATAGCAGAGCTTAAAACAATTTCAAAAATCAAATGAGAAAGACTGAGGAAAAATTTAAAAAATAAAAAATATTAATAAGAAGAATCACCCAATAAAACTAAGAATATTATAGGTGGGGGTGAGGGAGAAGTTAGCAACTAGAAAAGGAGATACAGAGCCTTAAAGAAGAAAATTTTTTTGAAAATTATATTTGTAGGGACAGAGAAGAGCCAAGATGGCTGAGAGGACACACTTTTCTTTCTGACCTTCTTCCATGACGCTAAGACTAATTATCAAATCAAGCCTATGAATTAATTCTAGACTGGCAGAATCCACAAATATTGAGGATGCAACAAATTGCCAACAGAAGATAACTTCAAATATTTCCAGAAAAGGTCTATTTCAATCCGGTTCAGAGGGAGACAGGTCAAGAGCAAGAAACTCAAGCACAGATGGCACTGCAGGCAGCATACAGTCCTGAGGAGGTGTGGGTTCCATGAGCAGGAAAATCTATGGGAGGAATCTATAGCAGTGTTAGCTACTGTGCCCTGGATGCAAGCCAGTAGATGAGCAGAGAAGTTAGAAAACATCCAATGCAAACACAAAAGGTAAATAGTGAACCCCAAAATGCCAAAATTTCATGGGACCTAGCCGCACTCACTCAGCATCTGAAGTCAGTGTGTGCAGCTGCTGTTACTTGTGGAGGAAGCTTAGACAATCTCCCTTACCATAAAAACAGATCTGAATTAAAAAAAATATTAAAAAAGCAAAAAGAGCTCTGACCATAGATACTTTTTTATGGTGAAAGAGAAGAACAGATTTCAAACCCCGAAGAGACTAACAGCAGATTGTCTCCAGGTCAAGTTCCAAGGGGTGATATAAATCAGTCCCTTGTGTGATGACACAAGGCTCTCCTAGAACCAAATTTTAAAACATCTTAAAAGAAAGCTGGGAAAAATGGGGAAAGGAAATGAAAACTTTACAAAGAGGGTTTGGAAAAGAAAAAACAGAAATTATTTGAAGAAAATTCATTACAAATTAGTGAAATGGTAAAAGGATATAACGCCTTAAAAAGAGATTTGACAAAAAGAAAAAAGAAAACAAATCCTTGAAAAACAGAATTTATGAAATGAGAAAAGAAAACAACCCCCTGAAAAAAGAACTCCTTAACAAAAAACAGAATTTGTAAAATGGGGGAAAAAATCCATAGAACAAAATAACTCATTTAAAAATTAAATTGTACAAATAACAAACAAACAAACAAACAAACAAAAAACCTAAAAAAAAAAAAGCAAGTGAAGAAAATAATTCACTAAAAATCAGCACTGAATAAATGGGAATGAATGGTTCAATGAGGTATCAATAATCTGTCAAGCAAAACCAAAAAAGGAAAAAAAAAAAAAGATGTAAAATAACTTCTTGAGAAAACAACTGACTTGGAAAATAGATCTAGGAGAGACAATCTAAGGACTATTGGACTTCCTGAAAACCATGATGAAAAACAGAGCCTAGACATTATTTTTCATGAAATCATCAAAGATATCTGCCCTGATGTCATAGAATCAGAAGGTAAAGTAGCTATTGAAAAAATTCACCAAACACCTCCTGAAAGAGACCCCCAAACTAAAACTCCAAGAAAAATTGTGAAAAAAAATTCAGAACTATTGGAACAAGGAAAAAATATTGCATGCAGCCAGAAAAAAAAATTCAAATACCAAAGAGCCTCAGTAAGAATCACTCAGGATCTAGCTTCATTAAAGGATCGAAGGGCCTGGAATCTGATATTCAAAAGACAAAGACAATTGGAATGCAACCAATAATAAACCACCCCACTAAACTAAGGATTTTCTTTCAGGGAAGAAGAGGGACATTCAATGAAACAGATAAATTCCATTTGTTTATGATGAAAAGACTAGAGCTGAACAAGAAATTTAACTTCCAAATATAGAACTCAAGAATAGCACAAAAGGTAATAAGAAAAGAACTCTTAAGAAATGTATCTCTGTTGTGGGTATTCATAAATAATGTATATATAATTTGGTTTTATTGTTATAGTATAAAAAAGAAACTATATGTAGACAGGGGATTATACCAGAAAAGGGGGTAAATTGTTGTTAAATGAGAAAATTTTATTTCATGATAAAGCAAAGAAAACTTATTTTAATTGAGGGAAAGAAGGGAGGAGGCTGAACATTGTGATTCTTAGTCTCATTAGAATTGGCTCAAAGAAAGATTAGACATATTTGGCTTCTCAGAAAAAAAATATTCTCTCACTTTATAGGAAAATGAGGGGAAAGGGGAAAAGGGAAGTATAGTCTAATAAAATGGAAAGCAGAGATATTAGGGGAAAGGCGTAAGAATGGGGGAGGGGGCTCTAAAGGGAAAGGCCTGCTTGAGGCAAGTGGTGCTCATAAATAAAATATTGGGGAGGGGAGAAAGGAGAAAAGGAAAGAGAAAAGTATAATTTAGGATAAATAAGATGGCAATAAATACAGAATTAGTAGTTTTAATCATAAATGTGAATGGGGTAAACTCTCCTATAAAGCAGAAGCAGATAGCAGACTGGATTAAAAGCCAGATCCCTACAATATGCTGTTTACTAGAAACACACTTAAAGAAGTTTGACACATACAGAGTAAAGGTAAAAAGGCTGTAGAAGAATTTATTATGTTTCAGGTGAAGTTAAAAAAAAAAAAGAGAGGTAGCCATTCTGATCTCAGATAAAGAAAAAACAAAAACTGATCTAATTAAAAGAGATAATCAAGGAAACTATATCTTACAAAAGGCTATGATAGATAATGAAGTAATATCAATATTAATCATATATGCACCAACTGATATAGCATTTAAATTCCTAAAGGAGAATTTAAGAGAGCTGCAAGAAGAAATAGACAGCAAAACTAAACTAGTAGGGGATCTCAATCTTGCTTTCTCAGAACTAGATATATCAAACAACAAAATAAATAAGAAAGAAGTTAAGGAGGTAAACAAAATGTTAGACAAGTTAGATATGAAAGATCTTTGAAAAGAATTAAATGGAGACAGAAAGGAGTACAAGTTCTTCTCAATAATTCATGAAACCTATGCAAAAAATAACCATATATATTAGGACATAAAGACCTCAAAATAAAATGGAGAAAGACAGATCACAATGCAATAAAAATTACATTCAATAGAAGGCCAGGGGAAAATAAACCAAAAAGTAATTGGAAACTAAATTGTTGGAATCCTTACTAACTGCTAAGTAATTAGAGTTGATCTAATCTTACAAGAAGTTGTTTTGGCCAGAACCTGAAACAAGGTACTAAGTAGAACTAATCAAGACAAGGCTTGTGTTCCCACCTTTACTCATTGGACTCCACAAGTATGCTAGCTTCACAAAGTACACTTTCTAACTTCAAGAGAGTTCACACCTCCCTTAAAGTCATTGGGCCAGAGAGCACTATGGGAGAAAACCCATAATCCCATTCTCTCAGAAGAGGCAGATAAAAAGCCAGCAATGAAGGATCTATGGCAGAATACATTTTTTCCTCTTGGCTGGCTGATCGCGCTAGACTCGAGAGAAACGACTCTGCTGCAGAGAACACTTTTGACGGACTTCAGTGGAGCTACGCCAGAAGCCCTCTCTCCGCGGCAAATTGGTGCCTGGGCCCCCCAGAAGGAGATAAGAGAGATCTTCCATCTCTGTTGGAGGCAGAAGAAGGCAGAGGCAGAGGCTGAAGGACAGAACCTTTGGATTTGGAGACATCCGAAGGGCTCTAAGCCTCTAAACCGGCTGTCCTCTGAGAACAAACTCCAACATTTGAACTCTAACATTTGGCGCCCAAGCGTGGGAACCAAGGACCCTACTTTCACAAGAAGTCTCCAGTGACCAGGAACTGAGTGAGTACAACCTTTTTTGGCTGAAATGGGACAGATCCTAGGTAAAGATTCTCCATCCCCCACCCCAACCCCCCCAACCCCAGACCCACCCAGGAGTGGTGCTATAGAAAGCCTGCTTAAGCTGATAGAAGATCAAGGGCTACTTGTAACTTGGGGACAAGCAGCTAGACTTCTGGCTACATTAAAACGCACCTCCCCTTGGCTCTTAGAGGAAGAGAAAATCTCTCTAAAAAACTAGGCATTGGTTGGTCAACAGCTCTCCGCATATTACAATGAAAACGGTCCACGTTCAGTTTCCATTGAAGTATTCTTTTTATATAATACGATACAGATGGCCTTAAAATACCGTACTTGTTCTAGGAAAAAAGGAAAAAACTCTAGGAATAGCCAAAAGGGGAAGCCTGAGATAAAGGAGGAAGACAAAGAACAGATTAATGGCCATATCCCCACAGGGCAGGGAGACTTAAGTGAGGCTCAAGGGTGGGGTGAATCTGAGGCAGCCTCAGCCCCACCTGAGGAGCAGGTAATTGACTTTCCTTCATCAACTCCACCCTCCTGGATGGAGGGAGGAGGGGTAGTGGGGGGGGCAGTGACAGCAACAGCACCTCCCCCCCAGCATCCAGCACCTCCCCCCCAGTATCCAGCACCTCCCCCCCAGTATCCAGCACCTCCTCCCCAGCATCCAGCACCTCCCCCCCGGCATCCAGCACCTCCCCCCCAGCATCCAGCTGCTCCTTTGACTAGATTGCAAAAGGGACTAATTAAGGCCAGAGAAGAAGGGAAAAATGTAGCAGAATTTCAACACCACATTTTTCCTGTAATTCAACAGTTTAATTCTTCAGGTCAAGAAAGTAGAAGATACTCACCTTTTGATATAGAAATCCTCAAAGACCTGAAAAAAGCTTGCACTCTTTATGGGGCTACATCAGCTTATGTTAAGATGCTATTGCAAAATTTGTCTTTTGAAATCTTGACCCCTAATGACTGGAAATCGATAGCAAAAATATGCCTAGAACCTGGACAGAACTACTTGTGGCTTTCTGAATATAGTGAGCTCTGTAGGATACAAGCCCAACAAAATATTCAAAGTGGAGTTCATACTGCAATCACCTGTGACCTACTAACAGGTACAGGTCCTTATGCAGATGTCGCAGCACAAATTGGTTATTCTGTAGCAGCATATCAGCAAATTGCTGATAATGCTATCAAAGCGTGGGCTTCTCTTCACAATAAAGACGACAAAGGGGGGGCCTTCACAAAAATAACACAAGGGCCAAATGAACCCTTCGCTGACTTTGTGGGACGCTTGCAGACAGCTATCATAAGAACAAATGGAGAAAATGCAATAACAGACATCTTGATAAGGCAACTTGCTAAGGAAAATGCTAATGAGGTTTGCAGAAGAATTATACTAGGACTGCGCAAGGATGCTCCTTTAGAGGAACTCATAAGACGCTGTGCCACAGTGGACACAGGTGCCTTTTATAGCCAGGCTATGATGCAGACTTCCCAAAATCCAAACATGAGAAGACAGAATCCCTCTTGGCAAGGGACTTCCAGAGAGACTCGTAGATGCTTTCAGTGTGGAAAAGTAGGACATCTGAAAGCTCAATGTTGGTATAGAGATAGAATGGGAAGACAAGGTGGGAGAACAAGACCCCAAACCCCATGTCCAAACTGCAACAGAGGCTTCCATTGGGCCTCAGAATGCAGACAGATTCAGGGAAACGGGATGAGGGGCCCAGCCCCAGGGCCCAAGGCAAAAAATACTTGGGGCATGATGGCAGCCAATGGTGCACCCAGAGAGTGCCTAGAAGTCCAGTACCCAGACATGACCAATCAGCCAGAAAGCCATACGATGGGAGAAGGGGATTACACAGTCAACCAGCCAGGAAGCAACCTGATGGCAGAAGGGAATTACAATTGGGGAGAATAGAGCTATATGCAGCTGGGACAACTGAGATACCCCCTGGAGAGGTGAAATCTGTTCCTCTCCAGCCTATGGATCCCTTACCTCCAGGCACAGTAGGCTTGACCATTTCACCTTCTTGTATGTACAAAACAGTGTCCATCCACACACTGATGTGGGAAACTGGGGAATGTGTAGATAATATCCCAGTCACTAATACAGGTAGTCAATGTGTGACTTATCACCCAGGAGACGTAGTAGCATCAGGGTTACTCATACAGAATCCTAATAAGCAGCCTCGTGATAGTCACCCAGGTTCTGACTCCAGACCACAAAAACCAGAAATATACTGGACAGCAGCAGTAACGGCTGACCGACCTATGCTCACTATCTATATAAATGGCCTACCATTGGAAGGATTGGTAGACACAGGTGCGGATCGTACAGTTATTAGAGGTGCCAGTTGGCCCAGTCACTGGCCAAAGATTAAAGCAGATACCTATATGTCTGGAGTAGGAGGATCAATAGCAGCTGAAGTTAGTGCTGCCCCTATGAGATGGACTTTTGAAGGCAAAACAGGAGTTTTTACTCCTTTTATAGTTGAAAAAATCCCCATCAATCTGTGGGGAAGAGACGTTTTACAACAATTGGGGTTAAAAATGAGTACTTCGGTTTTTTAAGCAGGGCTGCTGTTGAAGGCCTGCCAACACTTTCACCTATTCCTATCCAATGGAAAACTGATACACCAGTGTGGATAGAACAGTGGCCCTTAAGTAGCGATAAAATTCAGGCCTTATTAGATATAGTACAGGAGCAGCTTGAACAAGGGCATTTACAACCTTCTCTAAGTCCTTGGAATTCACCAGTGTTCGTTGTAAAAAAGAAATCGGGAAAATGGAGGATGCTCACTGATTTAAGAAAAGTGAACGAACAGATGGAAACTATGGGAACTCTTCAGCCTGGACTTCCATCTCCTACTCAGCTTCCTAGAGAATGGCCTCTTTGGGTTATAGACATCAAGGATTGTTTCTATTCCATTCCTCTGGATAAGGAGGATATGAAGAGATTTGCCTTTTCGGTGCCCAGTGTCAATTTAGCTGAGCCTTATAAAAGATATGAATGGACAGTTTTGCCACAGGGTATGAAGAACAGCCCCACTATGTGTCAAATGTATGTTGCTGCTGCTCTTGCTCCAATAAGAAAAGCATTTCCAAAAGTTATGCTATTACATTATATGGATGATATATTGGGATGTGCACCGGAGGAACAAATTCTAGAAGCATGTCTACAAAAAACCATAGAAACACTAAGATACTACAAACTTCATATCGCTACAGAAAAAATTCAAAGACATGCTCCTTTTCAATATTTAGGATATGAAATATATCCTAAGGCACTTACACTACAAAAACTGTCTTTAAGAACAGAGAGGTTGAACACTTTAAATGATTTCCAAAAATTAATAGGAGATATCCAATGGATGCGTCCAGTATTAGGTTTAACTACCAATCAATTGCAACCCCTATATGACATTTTAAGGGGAGACACTGCTTTAAACTCACCACGCCGGCTTACAAAAGAAGCTCAAGAGACCTTGAGAGAAGTTGAACTGGCTTTATCCAATGTAGTTGAGAGAGTAACTCAAAAACCCTTGGAAATATCAGTTTTTGCTACAAAAGAAGCACCCACAGCAGTCCTTCATCAAGGAGACAGTGTGATAGAGTGGGTGAACCTCCCAGCACAACCAGAACAAAGCCTTACGCCTTACCCAGTGCTTGTGGCTAGAATTCTATTAAAGGCCATTAAGCGAGCAGTACAATTATCTGGGACAAGACCTGACAAGATATACACCTTCTATACAAATGCACAAATTAATGTATGCTGTGAAACCATCCCAGAGTGGCAGATTTTATTGGCCATGGCTCCAAATTTTGCACATGGATCTCCATTAAAGATAACCAGACTACTGCATAATTGGCAATGGATTTTTGAAGAGAAGGTTTCTAAGGTTCCTCTTGAAGGACCAACCATCTTTACAGATGCAGCCAAACAAAATATTTGTGCTGTATACTCTCATGATCTAACCGTAAAAAGAGTAGTCAGAACTCCTTTTCAGTCCACTCAGCAGAACGAATTATATGCGATCATGCTAGCTCTCACTTATTACCCAGGCGACATAAATATAATATCTGATTCAGCCTATTCAGTAGGTGTGGTACAAAGAATTGCCACAGCCCAAATAAAATTTGCAGCTTCTAATATATATCAGCTCTTTAAGGAACTTCAAGAGCAAGTGAGAAAGCATCCAGGAAAGATTTATATCCTGCATGTCCATTCACATAGTGGACTTCCAGGTCCTATTTTTGATGGAAATTCAAAGGCAGATAGCCTTTTAACTATGTTGGCCAGTACGCCTTTATTTCAGGAGGCCCAGGAATCCCATTCTAAATACCATCAGGCTGCTCGAACTTTGCGTTTACAGTTTGGGATTACAAAAGAAGAAGCTAGGAGCATAGTGAAAAGCTGTACAGCTTGCCTTCCCTTCCACGCTCCTACACTGCCTCCAGGGAAGAACCCTCGTGGTTTGAGACCCAATGAAATCTGGCAAATGGATGTGACTCATTATAAATCTTTTGGTCGTCTGTCTTTTATCCACGTTGTGGTAGACACCTTTTCAGGATTCACTTTTGCCATACCAGCAGCAAAAGAGACAGCCCGAGTGGTCACTGAATTCCTCATTCAAGCATTCGCAATTATGGGTGTGCCACAAGAAATAAAAACAGATAATGGACCGGCATATACCTCCAAACATTTTGAACACTTTTGTGCACAGTATAAGATTCTACACACTACTGGCATACCCTTCAATCCTCAAGGTCAAGCAATAGTAGAAAGAAGAAACAGAGACATTAAGACACTTCTCCAAAAACAAAAGAAAGGGGGAGCCACGGGTAACCCTAGAGAACTTCTAAATTTAGTTCTCTATACCATTAATTTTTTAATCTTTGATAAAGATGCACTGGCTCCAGCAGACAGGTTTTATAACCCACCAGAAGAGCAGTGTCCAGTGCGAGCAGCTCCACTATCCTTAGATAATCGCCAGGTGATGTGGAGAGACCCAGAAAGTGGTGAATGGAAGGGACCAGATAGGCTAACTGCTTGGGGGAGAGGATTTGCTTGCATCTCTACAGGTGGAGAAGGAATCAGATGGGTGCCTACGAGCCGCATTCGCCTTGTCCATCGCAGAAAGATGGAGCAGACCCTTGAAACAAAGGAGAAGACCCAAGAAATATCGGGTGGTTCTGTTGCTGATTGTGCTCATAAGAATTATTAGATTCCTGGCACATGAACTAATGGACAATGGAATCCTATTGGACTGTTTCTAGGACTTATGGACATGTGTAAATTTTCAGATTGATTCTTGTTATTTGTTACATTACTACTAGCCTGTGTTATATTGCTATGTGCTCATGTAAATTATGTATAATGCCTCCCATATTGACAGATTTATGTATACCATGTATATCTGTTACAAAGTTCTGGCCCATATTGATGGATTTATGTGTACCCCCTCAGAAACCCCCTATGTTTTAAAACAAAAGAAAGGGGGAGATGTTGGAATCCTTACTAACTGCTAAGTAATTAGAGTTGATCTAATCTTACAAGAAGTTGTTTTGGCCAGAACCTGAAACAAGGTACTAAGTAGAACTAATCAAGACAAGGCTTGTGTTCCCACCTTTACTCATTGGACTCCACAAGTATGCTAGCTTCACAAAGTACACTTTCTAACTTCAAGAGAGTTCACACCTCCCTTAAAGTCATTGGGCCAGAGAGCACTATGGGAGAAAACCCATAATCCCATTCTCTCAGAAGAGGCAGATAAAAAGCCAGCGATGAAGGATCTATGGCAGAATACATTTTTTCCTCTTGGCTGGCTGATCGCGCTAGACTCGAGAGAAACGACTCTGCTGCAGAGAACACTTTTGACGGACTTCAGTGGAGCTACGCCAGAAGCCCTCTCTCCGCGGCAAATTGGTGCCTGGGCCCCCCAGAAGGAGATAAGAGAGATCTTCCATCTCTGTTGGAGGCAGAAGAAGGCAGAGGCAGAGGCTGAAGGACAGAACCTTTGGATTTGGAGACATCCGAAGGGCTCTAAGCCTCTAAACCGGCTGTCCTCTGAGAACAAACTCCAACATTTGAACTCTAACACTAAATAATCTCATCCTAAAGAATGAATGGGTGAAACAGCAAATAATATACACAATTAATGATTTCATCCAAGAGAATGACAATAATGGGACAACATACTCAAATTTTTGGGATGCAATCAAAGCGGTAATAAGGGGAAATTTTATATCTCTAAGATGTTTACTTGTATAAAAATGAGAAAGAGAAGATTAATGAATTGGACTTTCAGCTAAAAAAGCTTTAAAAAGAAAAAAAAAGAAAAAAATAAAAAACAAATATCATACTTGAAATTCCAAAAAAAAAAAAAAAAAAAAAAAAAAGGGAGAGATTGATCAAATTGAAAGTTTAAAAAAAAAAAAGATTGAGTTAATAAATAAAACTAAAATTTGGTTTTGTAAAAAAAAAAAAAAAAAAAAAAACAGAATAGATAAATCTTTAATTAATTTGATTAGAAAAAAGGAAAGAGGAAAATAAATGTTAGCCACAATGAAAAGGGAGAACTTTCCACCAAAGAAGAGGAAAGTAGAGCAATAATTAAATTATTTTACCCAATTTTATGCCAATAAATTTGATCAACTAAATGAAATGGAAGAATAACTACAAAAATACCGATTGCACAGATTAACAGAAAAGGAAACAAATTTCTTAAATAGTTCCATTTTAGAAACAAATAGAACAAACTATTAATTAACTCCCTAAGAAAAAGTCTCCAGGGCCAGATAGATTTACATACGAATTCTCCCAAACATTTAAAGAACAATAAACACCAATACTATATAAATTATGAAAAAAAAAAAAAAACAGGGAACAAAGGACTCCTACCAAATTCCTTTTATGACACAGACATGGTACCGATATCTAAACCAGAAATGATGAAAATAGAAAAAGAAAATAATAGACCAATTTCCCTAATGAATATTGTTGTAAAAATCTTAAATAAAATATTACCAAGGAGATTACAGAAAGTCATCCCCAGGATAATTCACCATGACCAAGTGGGATTTATACCAGGAATACAGGACTGTTCAATATTAGGAAAACCAAATTAATAGAAACCCTTTTCCTTAAAATAGTAGCATCTATTTAAAACCATCAGCAAATATCATATGTAATAGGGATTAACAGAAACCATTTCCAATAATATCAGGCATGAAACAAGGTTATCCAGTATCACCATTACTATTCAATATTGTATTAAAAATTCTAGCTTTGGCAATAAGAAATGAAAAGGAGATTAAAAGAATTAGATTAGATAATGAAGAAGGCTAATTATCAATTTTTGCAGATGATATGATGGCATACTTAGAGAACCCTAAAGAATCAAATAAAAAAAAAAAAACTAGTAGATATAATCCACAACTTTTGCAGAATACAAAATAAATCCACACAAATCATCAGCATTTATTAAATCACTAATAAAATTCAACAGGAAGAGATACAAAGAGAAATTCCATTTAAAACAATAATTGATAGTATAAAATATTTGGGAATCTATCTACCAAGGGTAAGTCAGGAACTATATGAGCAAAACTACAAAACACTTTCCAGATAAAAAGTCAGATCTAAACAATTGGAAAAATATCAAGTGTTCTTGGATAGAATGAGTGAATATAATAAAGATGACAATAATAGCTAAACTAATCTATTTATTTAATACTATACCAATCAAACTCCCAAGAACTATTTTCCACCTTAGAAAAAAAAATAACCACAAAATTTATCTGGAAAGCAAAAGGATAAAATTTTCAAGGGAATTAATGAAAAATAAGCTAATGAAGGTAGCCTAGCTATGCCAGATCTAAAACTATATTATAAAGCAGCAGTCATCAAAACCATTTTGATACTGGCTAAGAAATAGATTTGTTAATCAGTGGAATAGGTTAGATTAATAGGACAAAATATTTAATGACTATAGGAGTCTAGTGTTTGATTGCTGGATCAAAAGGTATGCAGATTTTTATCGTCCTTTGAGCATAAAACAAGAGTGCTCTCCAAAATGGTTGAGTCATTTCACAACTCCACCAACAATGTATTAGTGCACCAGTTTTTCTACATCCCCTTCAATAGTTATCATTATTTTTTTTTATCTTAGCCAATCTGAGTAGTGTGAGGTAATACTTCAGAGTTGTTTTAATTTTCATTTCTCTAATTCATAGTGATTTAGAGCACTTTTTCATATATTTCATATAGAGAGTACTTTTTCATTTCATTTATAGTTTTTTATATAACTATAAATGGATTTAATTTCATCATCTGAAAATGTAGAGGGCCACAGATAGTGAGGAAACTCTGGGTGAGGTATAAAACTCTTCAGCACAGAGGGAAGCTGCTAACAATGTCTAGTTCTGCTCCCCATTCCCCCTAAGGGCTCTTGGCCTTCCTAAGGAGTCAGGAGGCACTGACAACCTGTGTTCTAGTTGAAACAGAGTGATACTAAGTGGCAAACATGTGGTCCCACATGTGCAGTATATAGTTAGCACATGTGCAGTGCTGCTTTGGTTAACTAAGAGTATTTGGGTATTTAAAGGTGAGAGAATTTAGAATAAATGATCTCCATGTTTTGACCATCCACATAAGTTTTGCCTCAGCACTCTCCCACTAAGACCCAGGACTCAGGCTGTCCCAGAGATCCTCCAGAGAACTAGTCCAGATGGTATATTTTGGGTCCCCCAGTATGGGGTCCCTAGAAAGCATAGTACATTTTGGCACCCCAACTTGGGGACTCTAGAAAGCACACAACATGAAAATTGTTCCTATGCTTTCAGCATGTATCAAATGGGAAATGAAATATTCTTATAAATTTGAAATGGTTCTTTATGTATTTTAGAAATGAGACCTTTATGAGAAATACTGGCTATAAAGATTTTTCCCAGCTTTGCACTTCCTGTTTAATCTTGTTTCTGTTCATTTTACTTTTTCAAAATAATAATAATAATAATAATTTTATGTAACCAAAGTTGTTCACCTCATCTTTCATAATGTTTCTCTAGTTCTTAGGTCATAAATTCCCTTTTTATTTTTGATGCTGGTATTTTGATTTCTTTCTTTCCTTTTTCTGATCAAATTAACAAGAGGCTTTTCTACTTTGTTAGTTTTTTTTTTTTTTTTTTTTTTATAAAACTAACTCTTAGTATTATTTATTAGTTCAATAGTTTTCTAAATTTCTGTTATATCAATTTCTGGTTTGAATGTCAGAATTTCCAATTCAGTATTTAGTTGGGAGTTTAAAATTTTTACTTTTTCTAGGTTTTTTAGTTCCATGCCTAATTCATTGATCTCTTCTTTCTCTATTTTATTCATGTAGCTGTTTAGAGATATAAAATTTCCCATAAGAACTGCTTTGGCTACATTGCCTAGGTTTTGATATGTTTATTGTCATTCTCTTGAATGAAATTATGGATTGTTTCTGTGATTTGTTGTTTGACCTACTCATTATTTAGAATTAGATTATTTGATTTCTAATTGGTTTTTGGTCTATTTATCCTAGCCTTTATTGAATATAATTTTATTGCATATTGTCTAAAAAGAAAACATTTACTTTTTTTGCTTTTGTGCAGTTGATTGTAAGGGTTTGTATGCCCTAAAATATAGTCAATTTTTTGTGTAGGTGCCATGTCTTGCCAAAAAGAAAGTGATTTTCTATCACTATTCATTTTTCTCCAGAGATCTTTTATATCTAGTTTTTGTTTTTGTTTTTTTTTTTTTTTGATCCTATTTTCCTGGTTTCTTTCTTTTTTATTTTGTAGTTACATTAGTCTGATTCTAAGAGGGGAAGTTTGAAGTCCCCCACTGCAAAAATTTTGTTGTCTATTTATTCCTGTAAGTGGCTTGCAATATTCTCTAGGAATTTGCCTCCTCTAACAGTTGGACCATAACATCTAGTATTGTTACTACTTCATTATTTATGGTATTGTTTATCAAGATGTACTTTCCTGCCTTCTCTCTTTTAATAAGATCTATTTTTACTTTTTCTTTATCTGAGATAAGAATTGCCACCCCTCCTTTTTAAACTTCAGCTGAATATATTTCGGTTTTCAAGGAATAATTCATTAAAAAAAAGTATTCTAGGGGCAGAGCCAAGATGGCAGAGCAGGCACACACGATTCTCTAAGCTCCACTCATTACCCTCATAACCAACTATTTAATCCAGCCTCAAAAATAACTCTTCACTGCTTAAATTCATGAAGATAAGAAGCACTACAACTTACCAGTTGATCTGGAAGCTCGCCAGGAAAGGTTTGTCCTGAGGGGCCAGGAACAGACTAGCACAGGCAGCAAGAGGATAGCGTCCTGAGCAGACCAGGGGCAGGGGTGATCTCTGTGGCTAGAGAAGTTATAGGGACCACTCTGCTATAGGCTAACTGCTCTGCCTTGATTACAAAGAACTAAACTGGCAGAGAAGTTAAAGCCTAAAAGAGAGGGTCCTCTTTTTTTTTTTAATTTTTATTTAATAATTACTTTATATTGACAGAATCCATGCCAGGGTAATTTTTTTTTTTACAACATTATCCTTTGCACTCATTTCTGTTCCAATTTTTTCCCCTCCCTCCCTCCACCCCCTCCCCTAGATGGCAAGCATTCCTTTATATGTTGGATATGTTGCAGTATATCCCAGATACAATATATGTTTGCAGAAACGAACAGTTCTCTTGTTGCATAGGGAGAATCGGATTCAGAAGGTATAAATAACCCGGGAAGAAAAACAAAAATGCAGATAGTTCACCTTCGTTTCCCAGTGTTCTTTCTTTGGGTGTAGCTGCTTTTGTCTGTCATTTATCAATTGAAACTGAGTTAGGTCTCTTTGTCAAAGAAATCCACTTCCATCAAAATATGTCTTCATACATTATCATTGTTGAAATGTATGATGATCTCCTGGTTCTGCTCATTTCACTTAGCATCAGTTCATGTAAATCTCGCCAGTCCTCTCTGTATTCATCCTGCTGGTCATTTCTTACAGAACAATAATATTCCATAACATTCATATACCACAATTTACCCAGCCATTCTCCAATTGATGGGCATCCATTCATTTTCCAGTTTCTAGCCACTACAAATAGGGCTGCTACAAACATTTTGGCACATACAGGTCCCTTTCCCTTCTTTAGTATTTCTTTGGGATATAAGCCCAGTAGAAACACTGCTGAATCAAAGGGTATGCACAGTTTGATAACTTTTTGGGCATAATTCCAGATTGCTCTCCAGAATGGTTGGATTCGTTCACAACTCCACCAACAATGCATTAGTGTCCCATATTTCCCTCATCCCCTCCAACATTCATCATTATTTTTTCCTGTCATCTTAGCCAATCTGACAGGTGTGTAGTGGTATCTCAGAGTTGTCTTAATTTGCATTTCTCTGATCAATAATGATTTGGAACACTCTTTCATATGAATGGTAATAGTTTCAATTTCATCTTCTGAAAATTGTCTGTTCATATCCTTTGACCATTTATCAATTGGAGAATGGCTTGATTTCTTATAAATTTGAGTCAGTTCTCTTTATGTTTTGGAAATGAGACCTTTATCAGAACCTTTAACTGTGAAGATGTTTTCCCAGTTTGTTGCTTCCCTTCTAATCTTGTTTGCATTAGTTTTGTTTGTACAAAGGCTTTTTAATTTGATGTAATCAAAATTTTCTATTTTGTGATCAGTAATGGTCTCTAGTTCATCTTTGGTCACAAATTTCTTTCTCCTCCACAAGTCTGAGAGATAAACTATTCTATGTTCCTCTAATTTATTTATAATCTCGTTCTTTATGCCTAGGTCATGGACTCATTTTGATCTTATTTTGATATATGGTGTTAAGTGTGGGTCCATGCCTAATTTCTGCCATACTAATTTCCAATTATCCCAGCAGTTTTTATCAAATAATGAATTCTTTTCCCAGAAGTTAGGGGCTTTGAGTTTGTCAAACACTAGATTGCTATACTTGACTATTCTGTCCTGTGAACCTAACCTTTTCCACTGATCCACTAATCTATTTCTTAGCCAATACCAAATGGTTTTGGTGACTGCTGCTTTATAATATAATTTTAGATCAGGTACAGCTAGACCACCTTCATTTGATTTTTTTTTTCATTAATTCCCTTGAGATTCTCAACTTTTTATTGTTCCATATGAATTTTGTTGTTATTTTTTCTAGATCATTAAAATATTTTCTTGGAAGTCTGATTGGTATAGCACTAAATAAATAGATTAGTTTAGGGAGTATTGTCATCTTTATTATGTTTGGCATGGCCAATCCAAGAGCACTTGATATTTTTCCAATTATTTAAGTCTGACTTTATTTGTGTGGAGACTTTTTTATAATTTTGTTCATATAATTCCTGACATTCCTTTGGTAGATAGATTCCCAAATATTTTATGCTATCAACAGTTATTTTGAATGGAATTTCTCTTTGTATCTCTTGCTGTTGGGTTTTGTTGGTGATGTATAAAAATGTTGAGGATTTATGGGGATTTATTTTGTAGCCAGCTACTTTGCTAAAATTATGAATTAATTCTAATAGCTTTTTAGTAGAATCTATGGGGTTCTCTAGGTATACCATCATATCATCTGCAAAGAGTGATAGTTTGGTTTCCTCATTGCTTATTCTAATTACTTTAATATCTTTCTCGACTCTTATTGCCGAGGCTAGTGTTTCTAATACGATATTAAATAATAATGGTGATAGTGGGCAACCTTGCTTCACTCCAGATCTTACTGGGAAAGGTTCCAGTTTTTCCCCATTGCATATGATGTTTACTGATGGTTTTAAATATATGCTCCTGACTATTTTAAGGAAAAGTCCATTTATTCCTATGCTCTCAAGTGTTTTTATTAGGAATGGATGTTGGATTTTATCAAATGCTTTTTCTGCATCTATTGAGATGATCATATGGTTTTTGTTTGTTTGGTTATTGATATAGTCAATTATGCTAATAGTTTTCCTAATATTGAACCAGCCCTGCATTCCTGATATAAATCCTACTTGGTCATAGGGTATTATCCTGGGGATGATTTTCTGTAATCTTTTTGCTAATATTTTATTCAAGATTTTAGCATCAATATTCATTAGGGAGATTGGTCTATAATTTTCTTTCTCTGTTTTCAGCCTACCTGGTTTAGGTATCAGTACCATGTCTGTGTCATAAAAAGAATTTGGTAGGACTCCTTCAATCCCTATTTTTTCAAATAGTTTATTTAGCGTTGGAGTTAATTGTTCTTTAAATGTTTGGTAGAATTCACATGTAAATCCATCTGGTCCTGGGGATTTTTTCTTAGGGAGTTGATTGATAGTTTGTTCTATTTCTTTTTCTGAGATGGGACTCTTTAGGATATTTACTTCTTCCTCTGTTAGTTTGGGCAAGCTATATTTTTGGAGGTATTCTTCTATTTCATTTAAGTTGTCGAATTTATTGGCATAAAGTTGGGCAAAGTAACTCCTAATTATTGCTCTAATTTCCTCTTCGTTAGTGGCGAGTTCTCCCTTTTCATTTTTAAGACTAACAATTTGATTTTCCTCTTTCCTTTTTTTGATCAGATTTACTAACGGTTTGGCTATTTTGTTGGTTTTTTCATAGAACCAACTCTTAGTTTTATTAATCAATTCAATACTTTTTTTACTTTCAATTTTATTGATCTCTCCTTTTATTTTTAGAATTTCAAGTTTAGTGTTTGACTGGGGGTTTTAATTTGTTCCTTTTCTAGCATTTTTAGTTGCAAACCCAATTCATTGACCTTCTCTTTCTCTATTTTATACAAATAGGCCTCTAGAGATATGAAATTTCCCCTTATTACTGCTTTGGCTGCATCCCATACATTTTGGTATGATGTCTCATTATTATCATTTTCTTGGGTGAAGTTATTAATTATGTCTATGATTTGCCGTTTCACCCAATCATTCTTTAGTATGAGATTATTTAGTTTCCAATTATTTTTTGGTCTACTTCCCCCTGGTTTTTTGTTGAATGTAATTTTCATTGCATCGTGGTCTGAAAAGGATGCATTTACTATTTCTGCCTTACTGCATTTGAGTTTGAGGTTTTTATGTCCTAATAGATGTTCAGTTTTTGTATAGGTTCCATGAACTGCTGAAAAGAAAGTGTATTCCTTTCTGTCTCCATTACATTTTCTCCAGAGATCTATCATATCTAACTTTTCTAGTATTCTATTTACCTCTTTGACTTCTTTCTTATTTATTTTGTGGTTTGATTTATCTAATTCTGAGAGTGCAAGGTTAAGATCTCCCACTATTATAGTTTTACTGTCTATTTCTTCTTGCAGCTCTCTTAATTTCCCTTTTAAGAATTTAGATGCTACACCACTTGGTGCATATATGTTTAATATAAATAGTGCTTCATTATCCATGCTACCCTTTAGCAAGATATAGTGCCCTTCCTTATCTCTTTTAATTAGATCAATTTTTGCTTTAGCTTGATATGAGATCAGGATGGCTACCCCTGCTTTTTTGACTTCACCTGAAGCATAGTAGATTTTGCTCCAACCTTTTACCTTTAACCTGCATGTATCTGCCTGCTTCAGGTGTGTTTCCTGTAAACAACATATTGTAGGATTCTGGCTTTTAATCCATTCTGCTAACCGCTTCCTCTTTACAGGGGAGTTTACCCCGTTCACATTTATGGTTAGAATGATCAATTCTGTATTACTTGCCATCTTGTTAACCCCTGTTTTGCTTTTCTCCCTTCTTTCCCCTTTCCCCCCTTTCCAGTATTAAGCTTGTGAGCACCACTTGCTTCTCACAGCTCTCCCTTTTTAGTATCCCTCCCCCCGCCTTAGAGTTCCTCCTCCTATCTTTTCCCTTTCCCTCCCAGTTACCGTATTCCCTTCCGCTTAGCTTATTCCTTCCCTTTTCACTTTTCCCTTCTCACTTTTCAATGAGGTGGGAGAAGTTTCACCATAGATTGAATATGTCTTAAGATTTTTCACTTAAAGCCAATTCTGAAGGCAGTAAGGTACCCACTATATTCATCCCCCTCCATTCTTTCTCTCAGATATAATAGGTTTCCTATGCCTCTTCATGAGATGTACTACCCCCACTTTACCCTTTTTCTGGTACAATGTCCTTTCCACATCAATTTCTAGAACAAGGTATACATGTATTCTTTATACATCTATATAGTCAAAATATAGTTCCCAAGATTAATCTTTACCTTTTTACATTTCTCTTGAGTTCTTTATTTGTAGATCAAACTTTTTGTTAAGTTCTGGCTTTTTCATTAGAAATAGATGAAATTCGCTTACTTCGTTGAATGTCCATCTCCTTCCCTGGAAAAAGATGCTCATTCTCGCTGGGTACGTTATTTTTGGTTGCATACCAAGTTCCTTAGCCTTTCTGAATATCATATTCCAGGCCCTTCGATCTTTTAACATGGATGCTGCCAGATCCTGGGTGATCCTTATTGTGGCTCCTTGATACTTGAATTGGGTTTTTCTAGCCACTTGCAATATTTTTTCCTTCGTCTGAGGGTTCTGGCATTTGGCCACTATATTCCTTGGTGTTTTGATTTTAGGATCCCTTTCAGTGGGTGATCGATGAATCCTTTCAATGTTTATTTTTTCTTCTGTTCCTATGACTTCTGGGCAGTTCTCTTTGATAATTTCCTGGAAAATAGTGTCCAGGCTCTTTTTTTCATCGTGTTTTTCTGGAAGTCCAATGATTCTCAGATTGTCTCTCCTGGATCTGTTTTCCAGGTCTGTTGTCTTCCCCAGAAGGTATTTCACATTCTTTTCCATTGTTTGATTTTTTTGGATTTGCTTGACTGATTCTTCTTGTCTCCTTGAGTCATTCAATTCCAATTGTTCAATTCTGATTTTCAGTGAAATATTTTCTTCACTCACTTTTTTAAAGTCTTTTTCTAATTGTCCCATTGAGTTCTTTTGTTCTGTGGAGTTTTTTTCCATTTCGCCAATTTTGTTTTTTAGAGAGCTATTTTCTGTTTCCAGTTCACCAATCCTATTTTTCAAGGATTTTACTTCTTTATCCACTCTCTCTTTAACTGACTTCTCCAGGCTCTTTTGCCAAGCCTCCCAGAGAGGGTCCTCTTAAAAACACCAGAACCTAACGAGATCTGGCTGTAACTCCCTCAAACCTGGAAGTGACTCAGGCAGACTTTACCCCTTCCCTGTGGCCACATCCGGCATTCGTGGCTTTTGTGGGGGCAGTTACTAATCTGCACAACAGTGGGGCACAGCCTGGGCACCCTCTAATCTGCAGTGTGGGAGGCTCGACCTGGGGCAATAGAACCTCCCCAGCTGACTGCACTTCCTGGATAAACACTACTGGTCCCTGCAAATCCATTCACTGCTCAGCTGCTAATACCCATAGCCCCAGGGCAGGGTTTGGCTTGGGGCAGTGAAACTCTCACTGCTAAGTGTCTAGCCCCAGGCCAGTCTTTATCTCACACAGCTGAGGTTCTTTGAAAGGCACTTTCCCAGCCTGGCCCTGCAGGCCTGAGTTACTTTCAGGTGGGGAACTCTTTCCCAGAGCACTCCAGTACCTCACTGCTTTTTGTAGCCGGTAGGCAGGACAGCTACCCTGTCCATATACCTTTCACTGCTCTGCAGAGGAAGCTAGTTACCTCCTGGCTCTGAAGGCAGACCCTACAGGCTTTAACAAAATGAGTAAAAAAATCAAAAGAACGATTGATAGTTTCTACACAGAAAGAGAACAGCTTTTCAACCCTGAAGAGACTAATAGCAAACAGTCTCCAGACGATTGTTGGTCTCCAATAAAAAAGGCTCTCCTAGAAGAGACTATTAAAAACCTTAAAAGAGAGCTAGAAGAGAAATGGGGAAAGACACATAACTCACTAAAAGAAAAATTTGATAAAGTGGAAAAAGAAAACAACTTCCTGAAATGTGAATTGGAAAAGGTAAAAAACAGAGTTTGCGAATTGGAAAAAGAAAATGACTCACTAAAAAAATTAGTGAAATGGAAAAAAATTCCATAGAGCAAAACAACTCAATTGGACATATACAAAAAGAAGTAAAAAAAGCTAACGAAGAAAATAACTCACTAAAAATTAGAACTGAACAAATAGAAATGACTGATTCATTGAGACATCAAGAATCAGTCAAGCAAAACCAAAAAAATGAAAGATTGGGAAAAAATGTCAAATATTTACTTGGAAAAACAACAGACCTGGAAAATAGATCAAGGAGAGATAACCTGAGGATCATCGGACTACCAGAAAATTATGATGAAAAAAAGAGCCTAGATACTATTTTACAGGAAATCATCAAAGAGAACTGCCCAGAAGTAATAGAACCGGAAGGGAAAATAGGCGTTGAAAGAATTCATCGAACACCTTCTGAAAAAGAACCTAAAATAAAGACTCCAGGGAATATTGTGGCCAAACTTCAGAATTTCCAGACTAAAGAAAAAATTTTACAAGCAGCCAGGAAAAAACAGTTCAAATATCGAGATGCAACAATAAGGGTCACACAAGATCTGGCTGCCTCAACATTAAAGGATCAAAGGGCGTGGAATCAGATATTCCAAAAGGCAAAAGAACTTGGAATGCAGCCAAGAATAAACTACCCAGCTAAGCTGAGTATTTTTTTCCACGGAAGAAGATGGACATTTAGTGAAACAGAGGAATTCCATCTGTTTCTAAGGAAAAAACCAGACTTAAACAAAAAATTTGATCTTTAACAACAGGAATCAAGAGAAGTAGAAAAAGGTAAAAGGAACTCTTGAGAAACAGGGACATTAAGACACTCCTCCAAAAACAAAAGAAAGGGGGAGCCACAGGTAACCCTAGAGAACTTCTAAATTTAGTTCTCTATACCATTAATTTTTTAATCTTTGATAAAGATGCACTGGCTCCAGCAGACAGGTTTTATAACCCACCAGAAGAGCAGTGTCCAGTGCGAGCAGCTCCACTATCTTTAGATAATCGCCAGGTGATGTGGAGAGACCCAGAAAGTGGTGAATGGAAGGGACCAGATAGGCTAACTGCTTGGGGGAGAGGATTTGCTTGCATCTCTACATGTGGAGAAGGAATCAGATGGGTGCCTACGAGCCTCATTCGCCTTGTCCATCGCAGAGAGATGGAGCAGACCCTTGAAACAAAGGAGAAGACCCAAGAAATATCGGGTGGTTCTGTTGCTGATTGTGCTCACCATTGAAAGAGCATAGCTGACAAGGAGACTGTTAAAAAGACTTTTAAAATCTTCAGGAATCATTGGATTTCCTAACACAAGATGAAACTGTTTTAGTTCTTGAAAAAGATAGCAAGAATCATTGGATTCCTTAAGATGAAAACTTGTTGATGAGACTTTTGCAGTACTTCAGGACTTACAGGAACTATTGGATTCCTGGCGCATGAACTAATGGACAATGGATTCCTTATGGACTATTTCTAGGACTTATGGACATGTGTAAATTTTCAGGTTGATTCATGTTGTTACATTACTACTAGCCTGTGTTATATTGCTATGTGCTTATGTAAACTATGTATAATGCCTCCCATATTGATGGATTTATGTATACCATGTATATCTGTTACAAAGTCCTGGCCCATATTGATGGAGTTATGTGTACCCCCTCAGAAACCCCCTATGTTTTAAAACAAAAGAAAGGGGGAGATGTTGGAATCCTTACTAACTGCTAACTAATTAGAGTTGATCTAATCTTACAAGAAGATTTTGGCCAGAACCTGAAACAAGGTACTAAGTAGAACTAATTAGTACAATGCTTGTGTTTACACCTTTGTGTTCACACCTCCCCTAAAGCTCTTTGGGCCAGAGAGCACTATGGGAGAAAACCCATAATCCCATTCTCTCAGAAGATTCACATATAAGGCCAATGAGGAGAGAAAGCTATTCCAGAATACATTTTCCACTTGGATGGCTGGTCGCAGAGGAGAGTTCAGCTGGACTGGAGAGAAGCGACTCTGGTGCAGACAGAGAGCACTTTGACAGATTTCAGTGGAATTACGCCAGAAGCCCTCTCTCCGAGGCAAGGCAGAATATATTCCACTTGGCTGGCTGGTGTCAGACGAAGAGTTTTCAGAGGATAAAACTACGAGTGAGAGTTCAGTGGACAACCAGATTCATCTTCATCTCACACCACTGTGGTAGGTGGCTGGGCTCCTGCACGCCCTCCACTGAGACCAAGCTGGTCTGAAAGACTCACCAGAAAGCTAGCCGAGCACCAAGAGAAGGAAACAAGAGATTCATTCCATCTCTGTGCTGGTTGGAGGCTGAAGAAAGCAGAGGCAGAGGCTAAAGGACAGAACCTTTGGATTCGGAGATATTCGGAGGGCTCTAAGCTAAACCGGCTGTGTTTTGAGAAGAACAAGAACTCCAACATTTGAACTCACTATAGAGAGGCACTTTCTAAGATTATATAAATGTGAACTAAAAAGAACTCTTTTCTATACAGTTAATAGCTTTTATAATTAGAAATGTGTTGTTGAACTGGTCAATAAAGTAATTCGCTTAGGTGCTTCAACCATAATTTTTTTTTTAATTGCCATTCAGAAACAATAGCTTTTGCCCTGTCCTTTCTGACAATAGTAACATATAGGAGTACTTAAATAACATTCATGAATTAATGGAAATACCATATTATTCTATTGCTCCTCTTATGCCACAATCATATAGTTTTTCAATAAGATTATTTGTTTTCATAATTAGCAACAAAGATGATGCTGTTTTATAGACCTGCTACCTGTATTTAGTCTATAAATTAGCTATACTACTGGTGGCAGTATGATAAAACATAGATTAAAATAACTACAACATGAGAGGCTTGGTGATGTTTTATGACCACAATTTTTTGTAAAATTTAAAGTTGTGCATTAAACTAACATTCATCTAAAACTGAAGTCATCCTTTCCCTGAAAAACATTTCTTTTCCCTAACATCTCTATTTTTCCATGCATCCACTGTTATATATTCAGTGCTAATAAATTCTCCATCTCATGCATTCAACCAGATACCAAATCCTGCCAATTCTATCTACCCCATTTCTCTTAATCTTTCTGTCCTTGCCCACTGTTACAATTTTAAGTCCTTTTCCCACCCACAGAAATATCCTAATTTGCCTCCTTTTATGTTTTCTCTACCATAATTCACAGAATCACGCAATTTCAAAGTGAAACAGAAGCTTAATTGCTATCTCATCTAATCCATGCCTGAAAATGAATTTTGTTTCCACAACATACCCAGTAAGTACTACTTGGTCCTTAGCTTCAAGATCTTCAGTTAAAAATGCACCATTAAAAAAAAAAAAAAGAACTACTTTTATTTCTATTAATTTCCATTGTCTAATATTATTTTATTCTATTCAATATTTTAGCTTTTTGATCCTGACTTTTCTAATTCTTATGAAGTGTTCTTATATATTAAGGCAAAATTAGTATTTTAGAAGCTTTTTCCTTTGTTCTTATCTGTATTTAATTCAATGCAGCAACATTTATTAACCATTAATACTTGAAAGCTTTTTATTTGGTGTTGGGGAAACAGACAAAAAGAGTGCCATGGATATAGGCAATGGGCAAAAAAATACAAATACCAACAGAAAATCCCCTGACCTCAAGGAATTGACAATAAAATAAGTGAAGACAACACCCAACAGAAAGCTGAAAAGGTAGGAGGAGGTCCCCAAGGGACATGATGAAAAAATAAAAAGAAGAAATCACAGTGACTCAATCAAGTAAGAAATAAGGAAATATTCCGAGCTAAGTTCCCTAGTTAAGTGGATATTAGAATTCATGCCTCCTGACTTCAATAAAAGAGACAGATGATAGTAATGAGGTAGAGCAAGAGTTACAGAATCTTGAAGAACTGTTCTAATATAAAGTTTTCTGCAGCATGGTGCAAAAGTGAGAGGAAGTTCAGTTCTTGGAGGTAAGAATTGCTGAAAACACTTTTATAATTTCCCAATTGAAAATTTCCCTTTCTGGCCCTCATTCCCTTATATGTGTTGTGCACTTCCATTAGAATATAAAATCAATTGTTGTTAGTGAGTCATTTCAGTCATTTCTGACTCTCTCTGACTGTATTTGTGGTTTTCTTAAGAAAGAATTTGGAATGGTTTGCTTTTGCCTTATCTAACTCATTTTACAGATGAGGAATTAAAGAAAACAGGGTAAAGTAACTTGCTAAGAGATATCCAGATAATAAGCATCTGAGAGCATATTTGAGCTCAGTTTCTTCAGAATCCTGGGTTAGCACTCTTATCAACTAAATCATTTAACTTCCCAGGGAAGTCCCTGACAGGTTTCTCCCTGATTGGAAAAGAGAACTAGCAGAGTCAAATTATATCTTTTAAAAAATGACTTAGGAGGTAAGTTGCTTCTTCCAAACATAAATATTAAGCTGAGTCTCAGTTAAATTCTTAATCAATTCACCAGAACAAAGTATCATTTGTTTCTTTTCCATTCAAGAATATGTTTCACCCTCTTTATGTTATTGGTATAATTATCCTTTTTATTCTTCATTCATTTTAAAATTATAAGAATTTGTTCTTAATGTTAAATAGCACAGCCTTCGATCCAACCAGGTTAATTTATTATTATTTTTTTATTTCTCCATTACTGAGTACTCAAAGAAATAGTATTTCAGATTTTATTGAATTCTAGCTCCAACACTCTCTTAGTAGCAACATTATAGAAATATTTCAAAAGAGCAAAGCCAAGATGATGGAGACTACACAGGTCTTTCAGCTCTTCCTGGATTCCTTCAGATCAATACAAGATGAAGATTCTAAAAATGTTTTGGAGTGAGAGAACCCAAAAATAATTAGTGTAACAAATTTCCACCAGAAGATATTTTGGGAGAAATACTGTGGGAAGTTCAGTCTCATTCAGGCAAAGTGGGGTTTTTAGCTCAGCACAGCCACAACACAACACAGGGAGACCCAGGAAAGAGAGGACTCCATGTGAAGAAGGAATCTAGTGGGAAGTTCTTAGCCAAAAAAAAAAAAAAAAAAAAAAAAAAAAGCAGTGATTGCTCCTCTATACTGATTCAGAAGCCAGTGGACTGGAAGACTAGATGTGAGACATCTAACACAAATACAGAAAGAAAAATTCAAGCCTCTAAACCCCAACATAACAAGGAAGACTCACCCATGCACACTCAGCATAGGAAGGAAGTTGATAGCTTTGGTCTCAGGACAGCTTGTAGTTTTTCCAGATGATGCTTCAAAGAGTGATATGAGTTGATTTACATCATAAAAGGCTGCTTTGGAACAATTCACAAAGTTTCAGGAAAGAAAGCAAGAAGAAAAATGGGAAAAGGAAATGAGAGCTCTGAAAAAGAAAACAGAAATTGCCTGAAGAAAATCATTCCTTAACAATAGTTTTGGTGAAATGGAAAAAAAAGAAGAAACAAATACCTGGAAAAATAGAATCTGTGAAATGGGAAAAAAATAAACAAAACAACTTTTTTAAAGGTTTAATTGGCCAAATGCAAAAGGAGATAAAAAAGGTAAATAAAAAAAAATAATTCACTAAAAATCAGAATTGAACAAATGGAAGTGAATGACTCAATGAGATATCAAGAATCACTCAAAGAAAAAAAAATAGAAAAACTGTAGAATAGATTACTGAAAAAAAAATTAACTAACCTGGAAAATACATCCAATTGAGACAATCTAAGAGTTATTGAATGAGCTGAAAAGCACAATGAAAAAAGAGCCTATACTACATATTTCAAGAATCATCAAGGAAAACAGCCCTGATGTCCTAGTACCAGAGGGTAAAAAATCCACTGAAAGAATCCACCAATCACCTCCTGAAAGTGATCTGAAAATGAAAACTCCAAGGAATATTGTAGCAAAATTCCAGAATTATCAGATCCAGGAGAAAATACTTCAAGCAAGAAGAAAGAAATAATTCCAATATTAGGGAGCCACAATCAGTATTACTAAGGACCTAACAGTCTCCACTTTAAAGGGTGGAAGAGCTGGACAGTCTCCACTTTAAAGGGTGGAAGAGCCTGGACTAGGATATCCCATAGGATAAAGTAACTTGGGCTGCAGTCAAGAATCAGCTATGCAGGAAACTTAAGCATCATATTTTCCAGAGAAATGTGGATATTCAATGAAATAGAGGATTTCATTTATTTTTTTATGAAAAGACTTGGAGCTAAAGAGAAAATTTGATCTTCAGATACAGAACTCAAGAGCAGCATAAAAAGGCAAAAAGGGAAGGAAAAAAATATGTTTAAAGGTTAAAATGTTTACATCTCTATGGGAAGATGTTATGTTTAACTCTTGAGAATTATATCTTTGTTAGGAGTATATTTAGATGGTGTAGGTATAATTTGATTTTACTGTGATGATATTTAAAAAAAAAAACTAACAATAGAAAAAGGATTGTAATGGAGAAACAGCAAAGGGGAGGTATAAGAGTAAATTATATTACATGATGAGGCAAAAAAAGACCCACTACACTTGAAGGAAAGAAGGGAGAGTAGAATATTGTGTGACTGTTACTCTCTTTAAATTTAGCTCAAAGAGAGAATATAAGGCATATTTAGTTTTATATAGAAACTTATCTTATCCTTAGGGAAGTAGGAGAAGAAAGGGGTAAAGAAAGAGAAGGCTAATAACAGGGAGAACAGAAGTAAAAGGAGAAAGGAATAAGAAAGGAGGTGCTATAAAAAGGGAGAGCAGATTGAAGGAGGGGATAATCAGAAGCAAAACACTAGTGAGGAGGGAAAGGCAAAGGAAAGAGCAAAATCTAACTTGGGGAAAATAAGTTGGCAGGAAATTTGGAGTTAGTAATTTTACCTGTGTATGTGAATATGATGATTTTCCCCATAAAATGGAAGTAGATAGTAGACTGGAGTAAGAATCAGAATCCTAAAATATGTTGCTTACAAAAAACACATTTAAAGCAGAGTGTAACATATAGACTAAAGGTAAAAGGCTAAAGCAGAATCTATTATTCTTTGGCTAAAGTAAAAAGTAAAAAAAAAAAAAGCAGTGGTAGCAATCCTGATTTTAGATCAAGCAAAAAGAAAAATATATCTGAAAGAGATAAGGAAGAAAACTACATATTGCTAAAGGTACTCTTAATAATGAAGTAATATCAATAGTGAACATATATGTACCAAGTAGTAAACCATTCATACTCTTAGAGGAAAATTTAAAAAGCCTGCAAGAAGAAATAGAGAACAAAATTATACTAGCGGGGAAACTCAACACTGCTCAATCAGAAGTAGAGAACCTGAAACATAGAACAAATAAGAAAGAAGTTAAGGATATAATAGAATTTTAGAAATGTTAACTATGATAGACCTTTGGAGAAAACTGAATGGGGACATAAAATTACTTTTTTTTTTCTTAGCAGTACATGGAACCTACACAAAAACTGGCCATGTTTATTAGGGCATAAAATCCACAAAATCAAATGCAGAAATGCAGAAATAGTAAATGCATATCTTCCAGATAATGATTCAATTAAAATTGCATGTAATAAAGGGCCAGGAAAAACTAGACCAAAAATTAATTGGAAACTAAATAACCTGATCCTAAAGAATGGGTGACTGAAAAATCAAATCATAGAACAAATCAAGAACTTCAAGAGAATGACAATAATGAGACAACATACCAAAATGCATGGAGTGCAGCCAAAGCAGTTCTTAGGGAACATTTTATATCACTATATGCTTACTTGCATAAAATAAATACGAAAAGACTAATGAATTGGGCATGCTACTAAAAAAGCTAGAAAAAGAACAAGTTTAAAATTCCCAATTAACTATCAAATTTGAAATTCTGAAAATGAAAGCGGGAACTAATGCAATTGAAAGTAAGAAAACTATTGAACTAATGAAGAAACCTAAGAAATGATTTTATGAAAAAATTAACAAAATAGAAAAACCTTTAGTTAATTTGATTTTAAAAGGAAAAAAGAAAATCATCTTGCTAGTATCAAAAATTAAGTGATAACTTTCCACCAATAAAGAGGAAATTAGATCAATAAATAGGAACTATTTGCCTAACTGCATGCCAACAAATCTGGTAATCAAAGTGAGAAGAATGGATACTTAATGAAAATAAAAATGGCCCAGACTAACTGAGGAGGAAATTACTTAAATTATCCCATTTTAGAAAAAGAAATTGAAGAAGTTTTTAATCAACTAAGAAAAAAAAATCTCCAGAGACAGATGGATTTACCTGTAAATTTTACAAAATTCTTGAAGAACAATTAATTTCAATAGTATGCAAACTATTTGGAAAAATATGGAAAGGAGTTCCACCAAATGCTTTTAATGACAAAAGTATAGTGTTGATACCTATTTCAAGTAGAGTCAGGAAAGCAAATAAAATGATAGACCAACGTAAATATTGAAGTAAAAATCTTAAATAAAATAATATCAAGCAGGTTACAGCAAGTTATCTCCAGGATAATACACCATGACCATGTAGACTGCAGCCCAGGAATGCACAGCTGGTTCAATATTAAAAAAAAAACCTATTAGAATAAATCATTATATCAATAAGCAAACTAACAGAAATCATTTCATTATCAATACTGATGCAGAAAAAGCATGTGACAAAATTCAAGATCCATGCCTATTAAAAACACAAGAGAATATAAAAATAAATAGAGTTATCCTTAAAATGATCTGTAGCATTTATTTAAAACTATTAGCAAGTATCATATATAATGGGGATAAAGTAGAAGTATTTCCAATAATATTGGGGGAAAACAAGGCTCACTGCCACCATTACTATTCAATATAATATTAGAAATAAGAAAAAAAAATTAAAAGACTTAGAGTATTTAATGAGGAAACCATTGTATTCATCTTTGCAGATGATATGGTGGTATACTTAGAGAATTCTAGAGAGTCAATTTAAAAATTACTAGCATCAACAAAATAGTCAATGTTTGATAAATCCAAAGACCTAATTTATGTCACTACTTGATAAAAAAAATCTGGGAAAATTGGCAATTACTATGGCAGAAAATAGGCATTGGCCAACACTTAATACCTTAAACCAAGATGAGATTGAAATGGGTTCATGATTTAGACATAAAGAGTTAATTTGGGAAATCTGGGATACTAATGCATTGTTAGTGGAGTTGTGAACTGATTCAGTCTTTCTGGGCAGCAATATTAAATTATAGTTAAAAGACTATCAAACTGTGCATGCCTTTTGATCCAGCAGTGTCTCTACTGTACCTGTATCATAAAAAAGGAAAAAGGACTCTCATGTGCAAAAATGTTTGTAGCAGCCCTTTTTGTAGTATTGTAAAACTGGATACTAAGAGTCCATCTGTTGGAGAATGGTATGGTGCATACATGCTATGTCATATCATTGTTCCATAAGAAACAATTAGCTACATGATTTCATAAAGGCCTGGAGAGAGTTATATGAACTGATGGTAAGAACACCGTATACAGCAAAACATGGTTGTATCATGATTAATTCTGATGGATGTGACTCTTTTCATTACTAAGTTAATTCAGGCCAATTCCAATGATCTTGTGAAGGAGATAACTCTATGCATCCAGAAAGAGGACTGAGAGAACTGAGTGTGGATTACAACATAATATTTTTACTTTTGTAGTTTTTGTTTGGCTGTTTTTTGTTTTCTTTCATTTTTTTTTTCTTTTGATCTAATTTTTGTTGAGCCACATGACAAATATGAATATATATATATATATAATTATAAAAACAGGCAACTTGGGGCTCACTTATTGCAGAAGACCCTAAGTAGCTTGCTCACCTACAACCCTCTGCCCACTGAAATGACATTCTCTTTCAGTGTTATCCCTTCTTTAGCTTTCTCACCTATTTCCCTAACAAGACTTAATTTACTTTCTCTGTTAAGATAGGATTTTTTTTCTGATAAAAAGTTTATATCTCTCTATCTGGACCTTGCCACCAAAGAATTCAGTCTTTCTAGTAAAGGCTGACTTCTCAATGCCAATAATAAACCTCTTTTTGTCAGTCTAGCTTTTCAGGTTCATAAATTCCTTACGAAGGACCTCTGTGCCGACCAAAAGGGTTCCCACAATGTCCTGCCCTGCACTGAATCCTAGGTTGAATTGAGGGTGCCCTGTGCCAAACCTCATTATCTGGGGACACAATCCCAAACCTCTTCATTACCATCCTAAACAAGTTTTTATATCTTCTAATTATTGCACATGTATGTATATATCTGCATACATGTTTCTATATTTATGCACCTGCAAAAGAGATTCAGAGTAGACAAAAAGTAAAATTGGACGAAGGCACTAATTATTTTGTGGATTAGAAAACACTGCATATGGAAACATTGGCTATCAATCCAAAAATAAACCAGGAGGTCTAAGAGGCATGATGTGAGGAGGAAATGGATTGCTGGGATCAGGAGAGCCATTACAATGGCATAAAGAAAAAAATATTAAGTGTAATGTTTGAAGAAGAGAAAGGACCATTTAGATAGAGCATAATCTTAGTAAAGGAAAGCAAAGGAAAAGTAGGATAAAGCCATTTTGTAAATTATTAAATGCCAAATGGGAGGATTTATATTTGAGTCTCCTGACCATAGGGAGCTACTGGAATTGACTGAGTATATGAAGTCTGACATCCACTCTAACTTGGCAACTGTTTGGAGTATGGATTATAGAGATTAGAGGAGAGACAGATCAATTAGAAGGATATTGAAGTAGATCAGAAATGAGTTGATGAGTGCTTGAGCTAAGCTATTGGCTTTGTGAATGGAAGTGGGAGTTGAGACAATAGATAAAAAAGCATGTTATGGCATAGAAATTACAATTATTGGCTAGATTGTGACACAAATGAGGATGAGAATGACATTATAAACTTGAATATTTGGTGTCCTGAAAGAAATCAATGAATATAGAAAAGAGATGGGCTTAGGGAAAAGATTAAAATGAAAACTGTTTTGTATATATCAACTATGATGTCTATGATAAATCAATCTGGAACTCAGATAAGCAGGCATTATATAAACATTTATTTAGCCCAGCACACTGTTTTTAGTGGAAATAATGTGATTTATTTGGAATACTCAGGTCTATATGAATTAAAACCTGCATTGTTGGAGGTAATACACATATTAGTGAGATTATATATTCATATAATTGTTAAAGCATGTGCTATGACCTAAAAAGTAATGAAACCTAATAAGGCCTCTTTAGTAATAATAATATTACTTTAATTAATTATATATGTATACAATTTATTTTATTTAGAGGGCCTAGATTCTTAAATAATGAAATTTCTGCTCATTTGATGAATTGATCCTATACTTTTAAATTATTTAATAGTAAAGTGAATGAAATATAAGAGAGAAAATAAATTGTCTTCAACAAAGTCTTGAGTTGTAAATTCAATATTAAATTGTGGTGATTCAGATAAAATGTCCTTATTATTACTTTGCTAAAGGAAATGATTTCAGGAAAATTATTTTAGACAAGGAGAATCCAAATTAAAGAATCCAACATATTAGAAAACAGAATTATTAATAGAGAGTGCTTTTTAATCAGCACTGTATTTACCAATGCATAACATGGATCTTTATGTTGGAAATTACATTTCTATTGGTTGGTAGAGGAAATAAAATTTTAAAACTTTGCCTTTTCTTATATAATTAAAGTATAATTAGTTGAAGTTAAGGTTGTACATATTTTAAAATAATAAATTTAGGCATGTTTTTTCCTCTTATGTCATAATTCCATCTACTCAGCATCACATTCCAGAAAGGAAAAGAAAAATAATTCAAGAATTTGATATTTGCTAACCAGTCGATTCAAAAAATATTCCATTGTCTCATATGGACTTATTCACTCTGAAATGCATTCACTATGTAATTTTTGCATTGATGACTCTTAAGCATAAGGGACATACTTTAGCATATAATTTTTCAATTGCAATATAGTTGTAGAAAAATTACACAAGATATGGAATGCAGAGGAAACAAAAGCCTACCTTCATAAAGATTTAATTTTTATTATAAAAGGGAGAAAGCACTGTTTCACATCCTCAGAACTCAAAGAGGTCTGGACATAATTCAGTTTTTTTCTTTTCTATATTAGTTAACTATCACTGGATTCAACATACCAGAAAGATTATTTTCCTTTCCACAATGCCAGATTCAAATTATCTGGAAAGTAAATAATCTGTCAGGCAGAAAGGGATGAAAAGACCAAGTTTCAGGAGTGATTACTGTAATGTAGATTCTTTACTTATCCAATTTGCCTTTAAGAAAATGAAAAAAAAAATAGCACCACTGTTATGGAAAGCCACTTTGTTGATGTTTTTATTAATTTGTATACATATTGTCTCATACTAAAGAAGGTATTTTTGGAAGAGACAAAAAATTTGGCAAGAAACTTATTGGTTGCTAAATTAATAGTCCTTGTTCTGTTTCTAATTGGCCTTGTTTCCTCAGTATCTTATCTCAAAATTAAATCGGATAACCTATTGTTGAAATCAGTTCCTTATTGTATATTAAGAAGTTTCTATGAACGGTGACAGTTATTTACCTGTGTTGATTACAGAGTCATATTTTTGAAATAGTTAATAATTAAATACAAATTATATGCTACAATTTCATATCACATTCTTTACTTCATTATTATTTATTCAAAGGACACAGTGACCACATTTACATGAAAATAAACATCTGAGTTTAAAAAGATAAATCATACCTTTAGTCAGTGATTCATTTTTTTCCAAATACCTAAAATATTCTGTATCATTCAGGCCAAAAATGTCAGGCCTAATTCTTTTCCACTTATCTTCCTTTTGACTACTCTTTTAATCAGAGGTTTATGTATTATTTGCAAGCAGATGTTACCTAAGCAAAATATGGAGGCAATACTAAAACATTCAAAGAAAAGGTGAATAGATAAAGGGGTAAGAGGAGAGAAGCTCTCCTGGAGTGCAAAGAGAAGGAAATTCACAGCTAAAATAATATATGAGACCAGCCATTGGAAATGCAGAGCTGAATCACTTGCTGGAGAAAGATTAGATTTAAAAATATTTATTCTTAAGTGGTGACTAGAGAAAAAGTGTGAATAAAAGACTTTAAAGTTTAAAGTTCCAGAGTAAGAGATTAATAGTATTAAGAAACAGAAGGGAAGAACTTGGTAATATTTGGCTTGGATAAAATATTCAAATGCATTTTGTTTTCTTTAGTAGTTCAATATTTATGAATTAAAGAGTATGAAAAACATTAGAAAGAGATCTTGAAAGTATTATTTTTTTCAACCAACATTCATACCATTTACAAGCTCAGATGAATTTATTGTAATTACTGCATGGAAGAAACTAGAAAATCTTTGTTGCACACCATAATTTTATTATTAAATATATTAATATTATGAATTGGATAGTTGAGTAAACAGTTTATATCACAATGTGTGGTGGGTTCAAATGTTGGAGTTCTTGTTCTTCTCAAAACACAGTCGGTTTAGCTTAGAGCCCTCCAAATAGCTCCAAATCCAAAGGTTCTGTCCTTCAGCCTCTGCCTCTGCTTTCTTCAGCCTCCAACCAGCACAGAGATGGAATGAATCTCTTGTCTCCTTCGCTTGGGGCTCGGCTAGCTTTCTGGTGAGTCTTTCAGACCAGCTTGGTCTCAGTGGGGGAAGTGCAGGAGCCCAATCACCAACTACAGTGATGTGAGATGAAGATGAATCTGGTTGTCCACTGAACTCTCGACTTGTAGCTTTTTCCTCTGAAAACTCTTCTTCTGCAACCAGCCAGCCAAGTGGAATATATTCTTGAATAGATCTTTCTTCACTGGCCTTATATCTGACTCTTCTGAGAGAATGGAATTATGGGTTTTCTCCCATAGTGCTCTCTGACCCAAAGAGCTTCAAGGGAGGTGTGAACTCACAAAGTTACAAAGTTTACTTTGTGAAGCTGGCATACTTGTGAACTCCAATGAGTAAAGGTGCAAACACAAGCATTGTACTAATTAGTTCTACTTAGTACCTTATTTCAGGTTCTGCCCAAAACATCTTCTTGTAAGATTAGATAAATTCTAATTAGTTAGCAGTTTGTAAAGATTCCAACAACAATGTAATGAATCTTTAACTTTAAGACTTACACATTCATAGGAGATCATGATGTACCTCAACAACGATACTGTTTGTGGATGTATTCTGATGGAAGTGAATCTCTTCCATAAAGAGAGCTAAATCAGTTTCAATTGATCAAGGATGGACAGAAACAGCTACACCCAAAGAAAGAACACTGGGAAACAAATATAAACTGCTTGCATTTTTTTTTAAATTTTTATTTAATAATTACTTTATATTGACACTCGTTTCTGTTCCGATTTTTTTTTCCCTCCCTCCCTCCACCCCCTCCCCTAGATGGCAAGCAGTCCTTTATATGTTGGATATGTTGCAGTATATCCTAGATACAATATATGTTTGCAGAACCGAACAGTTCTCTTGTTGCATAGGGAGAATTGGATTCAGAAGGTATAAATAACCCAGGAAGAAAAACAAAAATGCAGATAGTTCACATTCGTTTCTATTTTTGTTTTTCTTCCCAGGTTATTTATACCTTCTGAATCCAATTCTCCCTGTGCAACAAGAAAACTGTTCGGTTCTGCACACATATATTGTATCTAGGATATACTGTAACCTATTTAACATGTTAAAAAAACTGCTTGCCATCTGGGGGAGGGAGGGAGGGGAAAAATTGGAACAGAAGTGAGTGCAAGGGATAATGCTGTAAAAATTACCCTGGCATGGGTTCTGTCAATAAAAAGTTATTTAAAAAAAAAAAGAAACTTACATGTTCAAATAGTTTGATAAATGTATAAATAAGATAACTGATTCCCTTTGTAATGTTATGATTTTTATTTTAGGTATTTAAAAACTTTACATTCATATTATTTTAGGTCAATTTAATTTAATTTATTTAATATATAAATTTAATATTTATTATTTTATGTGGTATATGGATGTTATGGAATATTATTTAATATATTAATAAATAAAATTTATTTAATTTAATTAATAGATTTAATTAATTAAATCTAAAATTTAACAGGTTGGGAAGATGGTCTTTAAGGGACTTTCTACTTAGTTTAGAGTTTCTCTTTTTTGTAAGAGATCAGAATATCTATTATTATACAAAATGTTTGTATGTGACAGAAATGAAGTGGTCCATGATAATTAATCTCTGTCTTTCTCCTCAATGAACCAAGTGATGAAGTCACAAAATTTATAAAGTAATAGAGAGATGGACTAATAATATGTTAAAAAATTTACAGAAATTTATTCACATCTTTTTTTCACCTTAAAATGGGCAAAGGATTTTTCCTGATAGAATTAAAGTAATTATTTGTCATTGGCTAACAACAAATTAGTCAGGTCTCAGGTGTGCCTTAAAAAGAAAACTTGTCATCCCTGCAAGAAAAGAAGCATCTGTGTGTATAGTAACCTCTGAATCTCTCTCTGAAGGTTCCTACTTTCTTTTCATACATTATTACATCTTATAGCTTATCTATTTGTTCCACAGAAGAAACCATATTAAAAATATGGTAGGAGGGCGAAGGGAAAGTTTAGGAGCATGATTTCTAACAGGAAAGAATGGAGTTATCTGTGAATTCAAAAAAGAATTTGCTCTAACATTCATGGGTTGAATGACTTAAAGCTGAGAAAAAGAGACCTGGTGATCTCTGAAGAGAGAAATTGCATTGAAGAGAAAGAAACCGCAAAAACTCATAAGGAAGAAAAGAATAGAAATCTGAAGAACTAGAGGAACAGATTGAATTAGTCATATATTCTTCCCACAAAAGTTGTATTTGAGAATGACTATGTCATAGGTTTATAGTAAAGGGAAGATAGTAGGTATATTTTGGAACTATTTATAATATTTTATAGTATATTTGGAACTATTTATATCATGATATCATAAATGCTTTTAATCCTAGCTTATTGTGTCTATGGGATCACTGTTATTAAAGATATAATAAGACTATAGATTTTCTTTGAATTCAAAGGAGTATGTACTCCATTAAGGAGACACTACAACACTGTAAAACAGAGGCAAAGACAGCATGCAATGAGAAGATATCTATATAAATGATGAGCCTAAATGAGACTAAGATAATTAAAAAGTTTATTCTCTTAAATAATTTTAGTGCTACACTTATCTATATGATTAATTTGTTTGGTATGTATTTTTGGTATGTATGTAACAGCAAAATAAGCTTTTGTATATAACATTAAAGCAAGATTCAATTTGACTTTTGTTACTTCAGATTTAAAATTAATCAGGTCAGAAGGGAAACAATAAACTGGGAAAACATTTTTACAGTCAAGGGTTCTGATAAAGGCTTCATTTCCAAAATTATAGAGAATTGACTATAATTTATAAGAAATCAAGCCATTCTCCAATTGAGAAATGGTCAAAGGATATGAAAAGACAATTTTCAGATAAAGAAATTGAAACTATTTCTAGCCATATGAAAAGATGCTCCAAGTCATTATTAATCAGATAAATACAAATTAAGATAACTCTGAGATACCACTACACACCTGTCAGATTGGCTAGGATGACAGGAAAAGATAATGCAGAATGTTGGAGGGGATGTGGGATAACTGGGACATTGATATATTGTTGGTGGAATTGTGAATACATCTAGCCATTCTGGAGAGTGATTTGGAACTATGCTCAAAAAGTTATCAAACTGTGGATACCCTGTGATCCAGCAGTGTTACTACTGGGCTTATATCCCAAAGAGATTTAAATAAAGAAAAGAGACCTCTTTGTGCAGAAATGTTTGTGGCAGTCCTCTTTGTAGGGGCCAGAAACAGGAAATGGAGTGGATGCCCATCAATTGAAGAATGGCTGAATAAATTGTGGTTTATGAATGTTATGGAATATTATTGTTCTGTAAGAAATGACCAGCAGGATGATTTCACAAAGGTCTGGAGAGACATGAACTGATGCTGAGTAAAATGAGCAGGACCAGGAAATTGTTATATACTTCAACAACAATACCATATGATGATCAATTCTGAAGGACGTGGCTCTCTTCAACAATGAGATGAACCAAATTAGTTCCATTTGTTCAATAATGAATAGAACCAGCTACACCCAGTGAAAGGCCTCTGAAAAATGAGCATGAACCACTACATAGCATTTCCAATCCCTCTATTTCTTTCTACCTGCATTTTTGATTTCCTTCACAGATTAGTGTACATTATTTCAAAGTCTGATTCTTCCTGTGTAATAAAATAACTGTATGGTTATTATAAATATATTGTACTCAACATATACTTTAACATAGTTAACATGTATTGGTCTACCTGCATCTGGGGGAGGGGGTGGGAAAAGAAGTGGAAAAATTGGAACAAAAGGCTTTGCAATTGTCAATGCAGAAAAATTTCCCGTGTATATGTATTGTAAATAAAAAGTTATAATTAAAAAATAAATAAATAAAATTAATCAGGTCTAAACTTCCAAGTTTCTATGAAAAACTTTTTGAAGTAGAAGTAACATTACTAGTTTTTCTTAGAACTTAAGTCAGTGCAGCTATAAGGTTCAATGGAGAGGTTGATTTGAAGTTAGACAATTACTAGCTCTATGTCTGTGAAAATCACTTAATTCTATTTGCCTCAATTTCTTCATTTAAAAAATAAGCTGAAGAAATAAATGGCAAACTACTCCAGTATCTTTGCCAAGAAAATCCCAAATAAGATCAGATGAGACTGAACAACAAACTGGAATAAATATATATGTGCAGTGATTCTGCAAAAATTAATTACATTTTGCAGACAATAGTACTATTTAATGGAGAATTAAATTTCCCTTCCCTCAGGATACTTCATATCTAACTGATAAAAATAAATATAATCCACACTTTTAAAAGTGCATTAGAGTTATAAAAGTGTTATCATCCATGATTATAACTTCAACAAGATGTCTCTCACATGCATCTCTTGCTGATGATATCAGACTTTTAAAAAAAGATTTAGCATCATGACCCAAGAAGGAAATGAAATTAGAGGATGGAATTAGCTAAGAATTATAAAAGTTATTAATATATTGTTATAATAAGGTGGAAATTTGTTAAGTGTTAAGACATACTAACACCAGTTTTAGCAAAACACTAACAACTTTATAGTGAGGATTTTTTAGAGTATAAACAGCATTTTTTTTAATTTGGAAAGTGATAGTTTCCTTTTTAAATTGACTGAGAAGTAGCATGCATATAAGTTACTTTATTTTTTGTAGACACAAAGTTAGATGTATTTTAGTACAAAGAAAATTCATAGGAAAAAGTGGTCTAAATCTCTTTCTAGAAGTCTCATGTAATGCTTACATGAGCATTACATTTTGAACAAGAAGATTGTGACTGAGGTTAGAGGGAAATCTTTGTTAAAATAATCTCAGGA
The DNA here is from genome assembly GCF_016432865.1 of Antechinus flavipes. Lineage (NCBI taxonomy): Eukaryota > Metazoa > Chordata > Mammalia > Dasyuromorphia > Dasyuridae > Antechinus > Antechinus flavipes. Next base: position 522,483,212 of record NC_067398.1, on the reverse strand, counting down.
TCTATCTTTGCCTTGTCAGGCATTCAAAAATTTTAATAATGTCTTAAATAAAGACATAGATTCATACCAATCAAAAGATAAGAGAATCAAGATCCAAAATATCCTTGGACAGTTTAGAACAACAGTATAAACTGAAAAAAATAATTTTTTAATGAAGTAAACCTATGTTTAGTTTAAAAAATAACTTTCCACAAGCTGGGAAAAATGACAAGACAATCTTGTGTTTTTAGAATCGTGATATCAAGATTAAAAAAAAAAAGCAGTCCCAACAAAGCATACCAAAGGATGTCAGTAAGCTTCATTTAGACAATTTTAAAATATAATATTTTCTATGTCTTATTCTACATGATATTGTTAAATATTGCCCAATTACATTTAATCTGATTCTGGTCACACTCATGAGTTCTTTATATCTTCTATGGTCTAGTACACTCTGTTTGAAATCTCTGCTTTTATGTCAAGTTAAATTTAGTACTCCATTCCTCATCCATCTGCTAAAAGAGAATATGTCCTTTTTCACTTATATTCCCATTATTTTGGTAACATTCTTACTGAACATTACATTTTCAGATTTTTTTTAGACATGTAATTTGATTTATCTTGGAAATATATAAGTAACAAAAATTTTAAAATGTAGTTTTGTGTCTCCTTGCTACTTAAAGTACCAGAATTTGCTGAGAATAATGAGAGATTAAATGACTTTCCCTGAACCACATGATTAAAAATATATAACATTAAGAACCTAAAAGGCCAATATGGCAGAGACAAAACATGTTTCTCTCTTATCTTCTTTACAGCCTTTACAATAATTACAAAATCCAGCTTCTGAATTACCTCTGGACAGGCAGAACTCACAAATATTGGGGATGCAAGAAATTGTTAGCAGAAGATAATTTTAAAGATCACCATAAATGTCTATTTCAATTGGAAATGGTGGGGAGGCAGCCAGAGCACCTAGTACAAATGCCAGAGAAGACAGGTCAGAGTTCTAGAGCAGAGAATTTATGGGAGAAAACAGACCAGAAAAGATTTGTTTCAATCATAAAAGGGGGACAGAGAGGCAGTGAAGCACAAACAGCTGACCACAAATACAGCACAAACAGAGCAGAGCCATCTCAGTGTGGCTGTGTGAACTCCCTGGGGAAGAGAGTTTGTGGGAGGAAGCAGACCAGAGAAGGTCTGTTTCATTTGGAAGCAGGAGAGAGATAGCAATGCCCGGGCGAAGCTGACCACAAATGCCAGCACAGACAGCTCAGAATCCCAGAGCAGTACAGTCTCAGGGTAGCCGAGTAGACTGTGACCACAAACACCATAGCAGACAGCACAGAGCCCTGGGCCATTGCTGACAACTCAGGTGACCGACCTAGCAGAAGTGAATCAACACTGACCCAGCACTATTTTCTCCTGTCCTAAAAGCAAACCTTAACTCAGCTTTAAAAAAATGAATAAAAAAGTAAAGAGGACTCTAACAATTGACAGCTTTTATGGAGAAATTAAAGCCTTGCAAGAGACACAAAATAGACATAGTGAAATGGAAAAATCTTATAGCTCATTAAAAGATAGATCTGATAAATTAGAAAAAGAAAACAACTCCCAGAAAAACAGAATTTTTGAAAAAGAAAATAACTTCTTAAAAAACAGAATTTGTAAAATGGAAAAAAACATCCCATAGAACAAACAATTCATTCAAAAATTCAATTGTACAAATACAAAAAGAAGTAACAAAAATAAATGAAGAAAACATCACACTAAATTCAGAATTAAATAATAGGAAACAAATGACTCAACAAGGCAACAAGAATCAGTCAAGCAAAACCAAAAAAAAAAAAAAAAAAAAAAAAAAGAAAAAATGTAAAATACCTAATAGGGAAAACAAGAAACTTGGAAAATAGATCTAGGAGAGACAATCTAAGGATTATTGACTCCCCGAAATACATGATGAAAAAAACAGCCTAGAGACCATTTTTTCAGGAAATCAACAAAGTGAACTGTTCAGATGTCATAGAATCAAAAGGTAAAATAGACATTGAAAGAATTCATCAATCACCTATAGAAAGAGATCCCAAAATTAAAACTCCAAGAAATGTTATAGCTAAATTCCAGAACTATCAGACCAAGAAAAAATACTACAAGCAGCCAGAAAAAAAATTCAAATACCAAGGAGCCACAATAAGGATCACTCAGGATCTAGCAGTATTCATATTAAAAAATCAAAGCGTCTAGAATCTGATATTCTGAAAGGCAAAAGAAGTTGGTATGCAGCCAAGAATAACTTACCCAGCAAAATTGAGCATTTTCTTTCAGGGAAGAAGATGGACATTCAATGGAACAGTTAAATTCTATTTATTTCTGGTGAAAAACCTAGAGTTAAACAAAACATTTGACATCCAAATATAGGGCTCAAAAGAAGCATAAAAAGGTAAAAAGAACTCTTGAGAATTGTATTTCTGTTATGGGTATACATAAAGACTACATGTATAATTTGCATTAGTGTTATAATATTAAAAAAAAAGATCTAGAGCTGGAAAATTGTATCAGAAAAAGGGAAAAGGAGAGGTGGTGTGATCTAGTTCAGATGGATCTGAATCGGTCCCTGTTCGGGCGCCAAAATGTGGTGAGCTTTTTCCTCTCAAAACGCAGCCAGGTGATAAAAGTTCAGATCTTTTATTATCTCCAATATAGCCCGGTTAGCTTAGAGGCCTATCTCTTTGCTTGGTTCCAAGAGCTCTCTCCGAATGTCACCAAATCCAAAGGTCTGGTCCTTCAGCCTCTGCCTCTGCTTTCTTCAGCCTCCAGCCAGCTCTACTCTTCATGTCATTCCAGTGAAATCTGACCGAGAGCCTCTGTCTATTTCTTTTATCCAAGAGGGAGGAATTGTGGGATATAAGAGAGAGGGATTATGGGTTTTCTCCCATAGTGCTCTCTGGCCCAAAGAGCTTCAAGGGAGGTGTGAACTCATAAAGGTACAAAGTTTACTTTGTGAAGCTGGCATACTTGTGAACTACAATGAGTAAAGGTGTAAACACAAGCCTTGTATTAATTAGTCCTACTTAGTACCTTGTTTCAGGTTCTGCCCAAAACATCTTCTTGTAAGATTAGATCAACTCTAATTAGTTAGCAGTTTGTAAGGATTCCAACAGAGAGGTACTACAATTCATGAAAAGGCAAAGGAAATGTATTATGTCTGAGAGAAAGAACAGAGGGAGATGATCATAGTGTGAATCTTACACTCATCAGAACTGGCACAAAAAGAAAATATTAGACATATTTGGTTTACAGAGAAACTTCTTCCAACTCATTGAAAAGTGGAAGGGAAAAAGGGAAAGGAGAAGGGGTAGGATAAATAGAAGGGGATACAGAAATTGAAAGATGAAAGTTTAAGAAAAGAGGAGGGACTCTAAGGTGAGGGGAGGGATCCTAAAGAGGGAGGGCTGTGTGAGGCAAGTGGTGATCTTAAGTCTATTATTGGTGAGGGGGTAAGGGTAAAAAGGAAGATAAAAGCATAATTTGGTGATAATAACATGGCAGAAAATACAGAATTAGTAGCTTTAACCATAAATGTGAATGGAGTAAACTCCCCCATAAAGCAGAGGTGGATAGCAGACTGGATTAAAAGCCAGAATCCTACAATATGTTGTTTGCAGGAAACACACTTGAAGCAGATCAATACATACAGAATAAAAGTAAAAGGCTGAAGCAGAATCTACTGTGCTTCACATGAAGTCAAAAAAGCAGGGGTAGCCATCCGGATCTCAGATCAAGCAAAAGCAAAAATTGATAAAATTAAAAGAGAAAAGGAAGGGCACTATATTTTGCTAAAAGAACAGCATAGATAATGAAACAATATCAATATTAAACATATATGTACCAAGTGGTATAGTATCTAAATGCCTAAAGGGGAAGTTAAGAGAGCTGTAAGAAGAAATATACAACAAAAAACTGTAATAGTGGGAGACCGCAAACTTGCACTCTCAGAAATAGATAAATCAAACCACAAAATAAATAAGAAAGAAGTAAAAAAGATAAATAGAACCCTAGAAAACTCAGGTATGATAGATCTTGGGAGAAAACTAAATGGATACAGAAAAAAAGTACATTAGCTTTTTGGTAGTTCATGGAACCTATACAAAAAAAAAAATGACCATATATTAGGGCATAAAGATCTCAAACTCACATGTAGAAAGGCAGAAATAGTAAATACATCCTTTTAATATCACAATGCAAATAAAAATTACATTGCATAAAAAACCAGGGAAATAGACTAAAAAAAAATTGGAAACTAAATAATTTCATACTAAAGAATAAATGGGTGAAACAGCAAATCATAGACACAATTAATAATTTTACCCAAGAGAATGACAATAATGAGATGACATACCAAAATGTGTGGAATGCAGCCAAAATGGTAATAAGGGGAAATTTTATATCTCTAGAGGCCTACTTGCAGGAAATAGAAAAAGAGAAAATCAATGAATTAGTCTTGCAACTAAAAAAGCTAGAAAAAGAAAAACTTTAAAAAAAACCCAATCAAACAGTAAACTTGAAATTCTAAAAAGAAAAGGAGAGATTAATAAAATTGAAAGTAAAAAACAAAAACAAAAAACTATTGAATTAATAAATAAAACTAAGAGTTGGTTCCAAGAAAAAAACAATAAAATAGATAAACCCTTGTTAAATTTGATGAAAAAAAGGAAAGAGGAAAATCAAATTGTTAGTCTTAAAAATGAAAAGGGAGAACTTTCCATTAATGAAGAAGAAATTTGAGCAATAATTAGGAGTTACTTTCCCCAACTTTATGCCAGTGAAATTGATAACTTAAATGAAATGGAAGAATACTTCAAAAATATAGTTTGCCCAGATTAACAGAGGGAGAAATAAATTACTTAAATAGTCCCATTTCAAAAAAAGAAATAGATCAAGCTATTAATCAACTCCCTAAGATAAAAATCCCCAGGGCCAGACAGATTTACATGTGAATTCTACCAAACATTTAAAGAACAATTAACTCCAGTGCTAAATAAATTATTTGAAAAAATAGGGACTTGAAGAAGTAATACCAAATTACTTTTATGACACAGACATGGTACTGATAATTGAACCAGGTAGGATAAAAGCAGAAAAAGGAAATTTCACTTTTACTAATGAACACTGATGCAAAAATTTTAAATAAAATAATAGCAAAAAGATTACAGAAAATCATCCCCAGGATAATACACCATGACCAAGTAGGATTTATACCAGGAATGCAGGGCTGCTTCAATATTAGAAAAACTATTAACATAATTGCTTATATCAATAACCAAATTAATAAAAACATATAATCATCTCAATACATGAAGAAAAAGCATTTGATAAAATCCAACACTCATTCCTAGTAAAAACACTTGAGAGTATAGAAATTAATGAGCTTTTCCTTAAAATAGTCAGTAGAATTTATTTAAAATAATCAGTAAGCATCATATGTAATGATGAAACACTGAAACCATTCCCAACAAAATCAGGAAGGAAATAATATTGCTCACTATCACCATTGCTCTTCAATATTGTGTTAGAAATGCTACCTTCAGCAATAACAGATGAAATGGAGATTAAAGGAATTTGAGTAGGTAATGAGAAAACCAAATTATCACTGTTTAGAGATGATATGATGGTATACTTAGAGAACATCAAAGATCTTCCCAAAAATTATTAGAAATAATCTACAACTTTAGCAAAGTTGCAGGATATATAATAAACCCATATAAATCATCAGTATTTTTATACATCACTAACAAAATCTAACTGCAAGAGATACAAAGAGAAATTTCATTTAAAATAACTGTCAACAGCCGGCCAAGATGGCGGAGAGGAAATACACTGCTGTGTAACCTCCGTGTTTTTCTCTCACTATCCATTTCATTTCATGCCTCTGAATTAATGCTCGACTGAAAAAAACCATATAATTAATTACCAAGAGAAACCATCCTTGAGACTCATCAAGAAAGGTCTGTTTTTGTGCGAGGGCGGGGACGGTATTTAAATCAGAAGCAGTCTGCGGGCAGCAGCTGCAGCGAGAGCACAGATAGCAGCTCAGAGCCGAGTAGAGCGGAGAGGGGGTGGGGCATGATCGCAGCCGTCTCTGCGGGGAGAGCTTTGCTACAGGATTAGATACTTTGCTCCGGCAGCAAGTCAGCAGCCTAGCAGAGAAGCTAAAAACACCGAGGGTGAAGAATACAACCCCAAACAGCTGGAGTCTCTCGGGACCTGGCCACCCCTCCCCCACAGTGTCTCAGAGCACAGGTGCCATAGCACAGTAGGACCCGTGCCTCATGAAAACCCTGCCCCTCCCCCAAAGAAAGCAGCCTCCACTCAAGGGTTTTTTTTTTCTTCTGTTTCTTTGATAGTTTGTCTTTGATTATTAGACAGAATGAGCAAGAAGCTGAAAAAGAATTTAACCCTTGACAGCTTCTATACAGATAAATAGCAGACTCCAAATCCTGAGGAGACTAAAAACAAACAGTCCCCAGGTGAATCCCCAAAGGAGATCATATGTTCCTCAGCACAGATGAATCTCATGGAGGAAATTAAAAAGGCTCTCACAAGGGAGCTAGAAGAAAAATGGGGAAAGGAGAGGGAGGCTTTGCAAAAGGAGAGGGAGACTTGGCAAAAGCAGAGTGAGGCTCTGCAAAAGGAGAGGGAGGCTTGGCAAAAGAGCCTGGAGAAGTCAGTTAAAGAGAGAGTGGATAAAGAAACCAAATCCTTGAAAAATAGGATTGGTGAACTGGAAAACAAAATTGGCGAAATGGAAAAAAATTCCACAGAACAAAAGAATTCAATTGGACAATTAGAAAAAGATCTTTAAAAAGTGAGTGAAGAAAATACCTGACTGAAAATCAGGGTCGAACAATTGGAATTGAATGACTCGAGGAGACAAGAAGAATCAGTCAAGCAAATCCAAAAAAATCAAACAATGGAAAAGAATGTGAAATACCTTCTGTGGAAGACAACAGACCTGGAAAACAGATCCAGGAGAAACAACTTGAGAATCATCAGACTTCCAGAAAAGTATGATGAAAAAAAGAGCCTGGACACTATTTTCCAGGAAATTATCAAAGAGAACTGCCCAGAAGTCATAGAAACAGAAGGTAAAATAGATATTGAAAGAATTCATCGATCCCCTACTAAAAGGGATCCTAAAATCAAAACACCAAGGAATATAGTGGCCAAATGCCAGAACCCTCAGGCGAAGGAAAAAATACTGCAAGCAGCTAGAAAAACCCAATTCAAGTATCAAGGAGCCACAATAAGGATCACCCAGGATCTGGCAGCATCCACATTAAAGGATCGAAGGGCCTGGAAAATGATATTCCGAAAGGCTAAGGAACTTGGTATGCAACCAAAAGTAACTTACCCAGCGAGATTGAGCATCTTTTTCCAGGGAAGAAGATGGACATTCAACGAAATAAGCGAATTTCATCTATTTCTGATGAAAAAGCCAGAACTTAATAAAAAGTTTGATCTACAAATATAGAACTCAAGAGAAATCTAAAAAGGTAAAGATTAATCTTGGGAACTATATTTCGGCTATAAAGATGTATAAAGAATACATGTATACCTTGTTCTAGAAACTAGATGTGGAAAGGACATTGTACCAGAAAAAAGGGAAAGTGGGAGTACTACATTTCATGAAGAGGCAAAGAAAACCTAGTATATCTGAGAGAAAGAATGGAGAGGGATGAATATAGTGAGTATTTTACTGCTTTCACAATTGGCATTAAGAGAAGAATTTTAGACATATTCAATCTATGGTGAAACTTCTCCCACCTCATTGAAAAGTGAGAAGGGAAAAGTGAAAAGGGAAGGAATAAGCTAAGTGGAAGGGAATACGGTAACTGGGAGGGAAAGGGGTAAGTTGGGGGGGGAATTCTAAGGGCGGGGGGAGAGATACTAAAAAAAGGGAGGGCTGTGAGAAGCAAGTGGTGCTCACAAGCTTAATACTGGGAAGGGGGGTAAGGGAGTAAGAAGGGAGAAAAGCATAAACCGGGGTTAACAAGATGGCAAGTAATACAGAATTGTTCATTTTAACCATAAATGTGAACGGGGTAAACTCCTCTATAAAGAGGAAGTGGTTAGCAGAATGGATTAAAAGCCAGAATCCTACAATATGTTGTTTACAGGAAACACACCTGAAGCGGGGTGATACATGCAGATTAAAGGTAAAAGGTTGGAGCAAAACCTACTATGCTTCAGGTGAAGCCAAAAAAGCAGGGGTAGCCATCCTGATCTCAGATCAAGCTAAAGCAAAAATTGATCTAATCAAAAGAGATAAGGAAGGGCACTATATCTTGCTAAAGGGTAGAATGAATAATGAAGAAGTATCTATATTAAACATATATGCACCAAGTAGTGCAACATCTAAATTCTTAAAAGAGAAATTAAGAGAGCTGCAAGAAGAAATAGACAGTAAAACTATAATAGTGGGAGATCTCAACCTTGTACTCTCAGAATTAGATAAATCAAACCACAAAATAAATAAGAAAGAAGTCAAAGAGATAAATAGAATACTAGAAAAATTAGATATGATAGATCTCTGGAGAAAATGTAATGGGGACAGAAAGGAGTACACCTTCTTTTCAGCAGTTCATGGAACTTACACAAAAATTGACCATATATTAGGACATAAAAACCTCAAACTCAAATGCAGTAAGTCAGAAATAGTGAATGCATCCTTTTCAGACCATGATGCATTGAAAATTACATTCAATAAAAAGCCACAGGAAAGTAGACCAAAAAATAATTGGAAACTAAATAATCTCATACTAAAGAATGATTGGGTGAAACAGCAAATTATAGACATAATTAATAACTTCATCCAAGAAAATGATAATAATGAGACATCATACCAAAATGTATGGGATGCAGCCAAAGCGGTAATAAGGGGAAATCTCAAATCTCTAGAGGCCTATTTGTATAAAATAGAGAAAGAGAAGGTCAATGAATTGGGCTTGCAACTAAAAATGCTAGAAAAGGAACAAATTAAATACCCCCAATCAAACACTAAACTTGAAATTCAAAAAATAAAAGGAGAGATCAATAAAATTGAAAGTAAAAAGAGTATTGAATTAATTAATAAAATTAAGAGTTGGTTCTATGAAAAAACCAACAAAATAGACAAACCCTTAGTAAATCTGATTAAAAAAAGGAAAGAGGAAAATCAAATTGTTAGTCTTAAAAATGAAAAGGGAGAACTCGCCACTAACGAAGAGGAAATTAGAGCAATAATTAGGAGTTACTTTGCCCAACTTTATGCCAATAAATTCGATAACTTAAATGAAATAGAAGAATACCTTCAAAAATATAACTTGCCTAAACTAACGGAGGAAGAAGTAAATATCCTAAACACTCCTATCTCAGAAAAAGAAATAGAACAAACTATCAATCAACTCCCTAAGAAAAAAAACCCAGGACCAGATGGATTTACATCTGAATTCTATCAAACATTTAAAGATCAATTAACTCCAATGCTAAATAAACTTTTCGAAGAAGTAGGGATTGAAGGAGTCCTACCAAACTCCTTTTATGACACAGATATGGTACTGATACCTAAACCAGGTAGGCTGAAAACAGAGAAAGAAAATTATAGACCAATCTCCCTAATGAATATTGATGCTAAAATCTTAAATAAAATATTAGCAAAAAGATTACAGAAAATCATCCCCAGGATAATACACTATGACCAAGTAGGATTTATACCAGGAATGCAGGGCTGGTTCAATATTAGGAAAACTATTAACATAATTGACTATATCAACTACCAAACAAACAAAAACCATATGATCATCTCAATAGATGCAGAAAAAGCATTTGATAAAATCCAACAGCCATTCCTAATAAAAAACACTTGAGAGCATAGGACTAAAAGGACTTCTACTTAAAATAGTTAGGAGCATATATTTTAAACCTTCAGTAAGCATCATATGCAATGGGGAAAAACTGGAACCTTTCCCAGTAAGATCTGGAGTGAAGCAAGGCTGCCCACTATCACCATTATTATTTAATATCGTATTAGAAACACTAGCCTCGGCAATAAGAGTCGAGAAAGATATAAAAGGAATTAGAGTAGGCAATGAGGAAACCAAACTATCACTCTTTGCAGATGATATGATGGTATACCTAGAAAACCCCAGAGATTCTACTAAAAAGCTATTAGAAATAATTCATAATTTTAGCAAAGTAGCAGGATACAAAATAAATCCCCATAAATCCTCAGCATTCTTATACACCACAAACAAAATCCAAGAGCAAGAGATACAAAGAGAATTTCCATTCAATATAACTGTTGATAGCATAAAATATTTGGGAATCTACCTACCAAAGGAAAGTCAGGAATTATATAAACAAAATTACAAAAAAGTTTTCACACAAATAAAGTCAGACTTAAATAATTGGAAAAATATTAAGTGCTCTTGGATAGGCCGAGCGAATATAATAAAGATGACAATACTCCCTAAACTAATCTATTTATTTAGTGCTATACCAATCAGACTTCCAAGAAAATATTTTGATTTAGAAAAAATAACAACAAAATTCATATGGAACAATAAAAAGTTGAGAATCTCAAGGGAATTAATGAAAAAAAAATCAAATGAAGGTGGTCTAGCTGTAGCTGATCTAAAATTATATTATAAAGCAGCAGTCACCAAAACCATTTGGTATTGGCTTAGAAATAGATTAGTTGATCAGTGGAAAAGGTTAGGTTCACAAGACAGAATAGTCAACTATAGCAATCTAGTGTTTGACAAACCCAAAGATTCTAAATTTTGGGATAAGATTTCATTATTTGATAAAAACTGCTGGGATAACTGGAAATTAGTATGGCAGAAATTAGGCAAGGACCCACACTTAACACCACATACCAAGATAAGATCAAAATGGGTCCATGATCTAGGCATAAAGAATGAGATTATAAATAAATTAGAGGAACATAGGATAGTTTATCTCTCAGACTTGTGGAGGAGAAAGAAATTTGTGACCAAAGATGAACTAGAGACCATTACCGATCACAAAATAGAAAATTTTGATTATATCAAATTAAAAAGCCTTTGTACAAACAGAATGAATGCAAACAAGATTAGTAGGGAAGCAACAAACTGGGAAAATATCTTTACAGTTAAAGGTTCTGATAAAGGCCTCATTTCTAAAATATATAGAGAACTGACTCAAATTTATAAAAAATCAAGCCATTCTCCAATTGATAAATGGTCAAAGGATATGAACAGACAATTTTCAGATGAAGAAATTGAAACTATTACCACTCACATGAAAGAGTATTCCAAATCACTATTGATCAGAGAAATGCAAATTAAGACAACTCTGAGATATCACTACACACCTGTCAGATTGGCTAAGATGACAGGAAATAATAATGATGAATGTTGGAGGGAATGCGGGAAAACGGGGACACTGATGCATTGTTGGTCGAGTTGTGAACAAATCCAACCATTCTGGAGAGCAATCTGGAATTATGCCCAAAAAGTTAACAAACTGTGCATACCCTTTGATCCAGCAGTGTTTCTATTGGGCTTATACCCCAAAGAGATACTAAAAAAGGGAAAGGGACCTGTATGTGCCAAAATGTTTGTAGCAGCCCTGTTTGTAGTGGCTAGAAACTGGAAAATGAATGGATGCCCATCAATTGGAGAATGGCTGGGTAAATTGTGGTATATGAATGTTATGGAATATTATTGCTCTGTAAGGAATGACCAGCAGGATGAATACAGAGAGGCTTGGAGAGACCTACATGGACTGATGCTAAGTGAGATGAGCAGAACCAGGAGATCATTATACACTTCGACAACGATATTGTATGAGGATGTATTCTGATGGAAGTGGATTTCTCTGACAAAGAGACTTAACTGAGTTTCATTGGATAAATGATGGACAGAAACAGCTACATCCAAAGAAGGAATCCTGGGAAATGAATGTGAACTATTTGATTTTTGATTTTCTTCCCGAGTTATTTTTACCTTCTGAATCCAATTCTCCCTGTGCAACAAGAGAACTGTTCGGTTCTGCAAATATGTATTGTATCTAGGATATACTGCAACATATTTAACATATATAGGACTGCTTGCCATCTTGGGGGGGGGGGAGGAGGGAGGGAGGGGAAAAAAACGAAACAAGTGATTGCAAGGGATAATGCTGTGTAAAAATTATCCTGGCATGGATTCTGTCAATACAAAGTTATTATTAAATAAAATTAAATTTTAAAAAAAAAGATAACTGATGGACAGAAGCAGCTACACTCAAAGAAAGAACACTGGGAAATGAATGTGAACTATTTGTATTTTTGTTTTTCTTCCCGGGTTATTTTTACCTTCTGAATCCAATTCTCCCTGTGCAACAAGAGAACTGTTCAGTTCTGCAAACATATATTGTATCTAGGATATACTGCAACATATCTAACATATATAGGACTGCTTGCCATCTAGGGGAGAGGGTAGAGGGAGGGAGGGGAAAATCAGAACAGAAGTGAGTGCAAGGGATAATGTTGTAAAAAAAAAATTACCCTGGCATGGATTCTGTCAATATAAAGTTATTATAAAATAAAATAAAATATTAAAAAAAGAAAAAAAAATAAAATAACTGTCAATAGTGAAAAATATTTGGAAATCTATCTGCCAAGGGAAAATCAGGAAATATATGAGCAAAACTACAAAACGGTTGCCACACAAATAAAGTTAGATTTAAACAATTGGAAAAATATTAAGGACTCTTGTATGTAGGTCAAGCAAATATAATAAAGATAACAATATTATCTAAACTAATACTTATTTTAATGCTATACCAATCAGACTCCCAAGAAACTATTTTACTGACCCAGAAAAAAGAACAACAAAATTCACCTGGAAGAACAAAACGTCAAGAATTTCAAGGGAACTAATAATAATAATAAAAAAAAATCGAATGAAGGTATTCTAGCTGTACCTGATCTACAACTATATTATAAATCAAAGGTCACCAATAACACTTAGTATTGGCTAATAAATACACTAGTTGAGCAGTGGAATAGGTTAGGTTCACAGGACAAAATAGTCAATAACTATAGTAATCTAGTGTTTGACAAACTCAAAGATTCCAGTTTTTGGGAAAAGAATGCACTATTTAACAAAAAAACTTCTGGGAAAATTGGAAATTAGTATGGCAGAAAGTTGGCATTAACCTTCACTTAACACTGTACACCAAGATAAGATTAAAATGGGTTGATGATCTAGGCAAAAAGAATGACATTATAAATGAATTAGAAGAACATAGGATAGTTTACTTCTCAGACCAATGGAGGAGGAAGGAATTTGTGACCAAAGAAGAACTAGGGATCATTGTTGATCACAAAATAGAAAATTTTGAATAGATCAAGTGAAAAAAAATTTTGTACAAACAAAACTAATGCAGACAAGATTAGAAGGGAAGCAATAAATTGGGAAAATATTTTTACCATTAAAGGTTCTGATAAAGTTGTCTCCAAAATATATAGAGAACTGATTTGAATTTATAAGAAATCAAGTCATTTTCTAATTGATAAATGGTCAAAGAATATGAACAATTTTTAGATGATGAAATTGAAACTATTTCTACTCACATGAAAAGGTGTTCCAAATCATTATTGATCAGAGAAATATAAAATAAGACAATTCTGAGATACCACTATATGCCTGTCAGATAGGCTAAGATGACAGGAAAAGATAATGACGGGAAACTAGGACACTGATGCATTGTTGGTGGCATTGTCAATTGATCCAACCATTTTGGAGAGAAATTTCAAACTATACTCTAGAAGTTTTCAAGCTTTGCATATCCTTTGATCCAGCAGTGTTATTGCTGGGCTTATATTCCAAAGAGATATTTAAGAAGGGAAAAGTTCCTGTATGTTCAAAAATGTTTGTAGCAGCCCCTTTTGTAGGGAAAAAACTGGAAACTGATTGGATGGCCATCAGTTAGAGAATGGCTGAGTAAATTGTGGTATATGAATGTTATGGAATATTATTGCTCTCTAAAAAATGACCAGCAGGATGAATACAGAGAGGCTTGGAGAGACTTACATGAACTGATGCTAAGTGAAATGAGCAGAATCAGATCATTATACACTTCAACAACAATACTATATGAACATCAATTCTGATGGAAGGAAGTGGCTCACTTCAACATTCAGAGGATCCAAATCCATTCCAATTAATCAGTAATGAACAGAACCAGCTACACCCAGAGAAAAAAACACTGGGAAATGAGTGTGGACCACAACATAACATTTCCACTCTCTTTCTGTTTGTGTGTGTGTGTGTGTGTGTATGGATGGATGCATGTATGTATATATATACACACACTTATATATGTATCTATGCATGCTTATGTATGTATATACATATATAATATATGTATATGTATGCATATTTGTGTATATGTATATGTGTATATATAGTGTGTGTATATATATACACATAGATATATGTGTATATATATACATATAGTATTTAACATATACTTTAAGGTATTTAACATGTATGGGACTACTGGCCATCTAGGGAAGAGGGTGGAGGGAAGGAGGGGGAAAGTTGGAACCGAAGTCTTTGCAAGGGTCAATGTTGAAAAATTACCCATGAATATGTTTTATCAATAAAAGCTATTTTTTAAATAAATAGAACCTAAAAGGCATTAAAAATTTTTATCTAAAAAAAAAACAAATTTCTTTGGACTAAATTGCTTAGGAACATGAAATAATATATATATTTTTCTCTTAGATACCAATGATAATTCTGTGCCTCATTTACCCATTCCCTAGTTCTCCTTTTCACAACCTTTCTAATTCTATCTCAAAATTATCAAATGGAATGCATACTTTTAGTTGTTTATTAGAAAGGGGTGGATACATCTGCTTTGCCTCTTATAAAAAATGATTAGAGAGAGATGAGCTAGGGCAATTGCAGGGTGCTTAATGGATGTAGCCAGAGTAATGTGTCTGACTCTTAAGAGGTCACAAGATCATCCCTTTGAATTTGACTATCTTCATCACAATCAAAAGTGGCCAAGGTGAAAAACAAAGTTGTTATTGAAATCAGAACACATTTTAAGAGAAACAAGAGAAAAAGAGCTTGAGCTTCTTCTATTGTTTCCTCAAAAGAATATCACAAATGAAGAAGAATTAAATACACTAAGTAAAAAGACTTTTGAGGAAAATAAAAGAAGAGCATTGTTATTAATAATTGGATAAAATATACATAATGGAATATATATGGAATGATGTGAACTAAAAGAAAACTTAAAAGCCCATTTCCCATATAAATATGTCTCCCATGCTAACCATAAAAATTATTTTCTGTTTAAAATATGCAGAAATTGAAATGAAAAATAATCAAATAAACTATGCTTGACATATTTGAGATTAGGTTATCAAAACTTTTTCCTTGATCAAACAGTTCTAATACAAATAAACTTATATGGAGGAAATCTTAGAACATATTCCGGGAAGCTAACAATTATTTGAAATCCAGATGGCAAGGCAATCTAAAGAACAAGTGTAGAATTCCTACATCAGCTTTGGACAGTGATATAATGAATTAGATTAAGCATATTACATTTATGAATGATTGTTCTCATGTACCCTTATATTAAGTACATGATCAGGTATGGTTGCTTTAAAGAAAAAAAAGTGTTGCAAGTTTGCTCAAGAAAGGAAAGTATATAAAAGAGGTTTAGAATTCTTTAGAGATGAGCATATTGATGGACATGCCCTTCAAAACTTAAAAAAAAATAGAAAAAGTAAAGAAGACACTCAAATTGTTAGTATCAAAAATTAAAAGGGAGAACTCGTCACTAAAGAAGAGAAAATTAGAGCAATAATTAGGAGTAATTTTGCCCAACTATATGTCAATAAATTTGATAATCTAAATGAAATGGATGAAATGAAATAATTGCAAAAATATAGATTTCCCAGGTTAACAGAAGAGGAAATAAAATACTTAAATAGTCTCATTTCAGAAAAATAAATTAAACAAGCTATTAAGTAATTCCTAAGAAAAAATCTCCATGGCCAAATGGATTGCCATGTGAATTCTACCAAACATTTAAATAAGAATTAATTACAATACTATGCAAACTATTTGGGACAATAGGGGGAAAAAGGAGTGTAGTGCCCAGATTAAGTTTTTGGAGGATCTCTGGATGGGCTTTGGCCTGATGTGGAGAAGTGATGAAGGCAGGAGAGCCATCACAATGATGTTCAAGGATGGAGTCTTTTTTTTTTTTTTTTTTTGATATTGGCTAAATTTATTTACTTATTCTGTTCTATGTCTAACACTCCGAACATATTATGAAGGTAGAAAAATGATAAGAAAATTCATATCTATTCATGAAACATGTAAAATCAAACCACCTCTCCATCATTTGTGTTTTTTTAAATCTTTTTTTTTTAATTTTATTTTATTTAATAATAACTTTGTATTGACAGAATCCATGCCAGGATAATTTTTACATGACATTATCCCTTGCAATCACTTATGTTTCATTTTTTCCCCTCCCTCCCTCTTCCCCCCCCCCCAGGATGGCAAGCAGTCCTATATATGTTAAATATGTTGCGGTATATCCTAGATACAATACATATTTGCAGAACCGAACAGTTCTCTTGTTGCACAGGGAGAATTGGATTCAGAAGGTAAAAATAACTCGGGAAGAAAATCAAAAATGCAAATAGTTCACATTCCTTTCCTAGTATTCCTTCTTTGGGTGTAGCTGTTTCTGTCCATCATTTCTCCAATGAAACTCAGTTAAGTCTCTTTGTCAGAGAAATCCACTTCCATCAGAATACATCCTCATACAATATCGTTGTTGAAGTGTATAATGATCTCCTGGTTCTGCTCATCTCACTTAGCATCAGTCCATGTAGGTCTCTCCAAGCCTCTCTGTATTCATCCTGCTGGTCATTCCTTACAGAGCAATAATATTCCATAACATTCATATACCACAATTTACCCAGCCATTCTCCAATTGATGGGCATCCATTCATTTTCCAGTTTCTAGCCACTACAAACAGGGCTGCTACAAACATTTTGGCACATACAGGTCCCCTTCCCTTTTTTAGTATCTCTTTGGGGTATAAGCAAGGATGGAGTCTTGAGCTTGAGCTCACACTCTCCTCTCCAGTCCTCTCAGCCCTTAAATACCTAAGTACAATTACATCACTTATAGCACACTCAGCATGTGCCAACTGTAGCAGCATTACATCACCATATCACACAGAGTATCTGCCAACTTAAGTGATTATAGCATTATATCACACGAAGTATATGTGAAGTAGAGATCCATTATCTCATCATTCATACTGAGTAAACACCTGTTGTAAGTATTCTTGGTTTAAGTATATTTTTCCCAGAGTTCCCCACTATCTGCGGTCTTCTACAAAGGAGTCCTACCAAATTCATTTTATGGCAGAGATATGGTGCTGATACCTATATCAGGTAGTGTCAAAAGAGAGAAAAATTATAGACCAATTCCCCTAATGAATATTGATGCAAAAATAATAAATAAATATTAGCAAAGAAATTATAGGAAGTTATCCTCAGGATAATACATCATGACCAACTAGGATTTATGCAAAGCTGATTCAACATTAGGAGAACTATAAGCATAACTGATTATATCAATAACTAAACTAACAAAAATCATGATTATTTCAATAGATGCAGACAAAGCATTTGAAAAAAATCCAACAACCATTCCTATTAAAACCACTAGAGAGCATAAGAATAAAAGGAGTTTTCCTCAAAATGGTCAATATTTCCTATTAAAAACCATCAGCAAGCATCAAAGATAATGGGGATTACCTACAACCATTAACACTAAGATCAGGGGTAAAAAAAGTTGTCCACTTTCACCATTACTATTAAATATTGTATTAGAAATGTTAGCTTTGACAATAAGAGAAGGAAAAGAAATTAAAGAAATTAGAGTGGGTAATGAGGTAACCAAATTATCCATTTTTTGCAGAAATATGATGGTATACTTAGAAAATCCTAGAGAATCAACTAAAAAGCTACTAGATACCATTCACAACATTAGTAAAATTGCAGAATACAAAACAAATGCACATAAATCATCAGAATTTTTTATATTACCAAAAATGTCCAGCAGCAAGAAACTTTACTCACCAGACTACGAGAAATGGCACTTCCTTCAATAAAAAACCTGTCTTTTTCCAAGTCCCACAATCACCACTCATTTAGTAGGCTTCTCAGTCACAGAATAGTAACCAGAAGAGTTCTCCAAGCTCATTAAATAATGGGAATCAAACCAACTAATTTAGACAACTCCTCTAGTTCTAAATCTATGATTCTGTTTAGAACATGACTAAGGTACATGTTAACTTCTACAAAAAGTAACCTTCTGAAATTTTCTCCAGTTTATTTGTTAGGAGGAGGAGAGGAGCTGTAAAATCTTTAGAGAGTCTCCTGATGATCTGCATTTACATTTATAAAATTGTTTGAATAGCTAGCAAACAACACATTAGAATGAGTCTCTTAATCTACTATCTTTGGAGATCATCTATAGTAGGAAAGTGCCAGTTATAGTTAAGTTTGGAAAAAGTTCTTTCTGTCCCTTTCTGTCAGGACTCCTTCTGTGACTATTAGTATAAAATTCACATGATTTTATTTTACATCTATTTTTTATTTTTCTACCCAAATATACATATTCTTGCACTAATTAGATCTATTTATTTATATACTGAATATTGTAAAACGATCTGTCAGAGAAAAAAGATGATGATAAATGTTGGAGGGAATATGGGAAAATTGGGACATTAATACATTGTTGGTGCAGTTGTAAATTAATCAAACCATTCTGGAATTATGCCCGAAGAACTATAAAAATGTGTATAACCTTTGTTGTAACAGTCGTTTTGGTAGTGGCAAGAAAACTGGGACCTGGGTGGATGCCTATCAACTAGAGAATAGTTGAATAAGCTATAATCCAGTGCCTCTTTTCAACAATGAAATGATTCAGGCCAGTTCCAATAACCTAAACTATTCCACTGATCAACTACTCTCTTAGCCAGTACAAAATGGTTTTTGATGACTGTTGCTTTATAATATAGTTTTAGCTCTGGTACAGTTAGGCCATTTGCATTTTAGACATCAAGACACTCCTCCAAAAGCAAAAGGGGGGAGGGTGGCACAGGTAACCCTAGAGAACTTTTAAATTTAGCTCTTTATAGTATTAATTTTGGGATTTTTGATAAAGGTGCACTGGCTCCAACAGACAGGTTTTATAACCCACTGGAAGGGCAGTGTCCAGTGCAAGCAGCTCCACTATCTTTAGATGATCATCAGGTTATGTGGAGAGATCCAGAAAGTGGTGAATGGAAAGGACCAAATAGGTTAATTGTTTAGGGGAGAGGGTTTCTTGTATCTCTACAAATGGAGAAGAAATCAGATGGATACCAATGAGCTGTATTCACCTCATCCATCATAGAGAGATGGAGAAGACTCTTGAAACAAAGGAAAAAACAGAAGAAACATCTGGTGGTTTCATCTCTGACAGCATGTGCCATTGAAAGCTCCTGAAAGTTAAAGCTTTGTGTATGGCAATTGACCCAAAAACATAAAAAAAAAAAAAAATGTTGATGAGACTGCTGCAGGACTTTAAAACCGGAAGGAATCATTGGATTCCCTGAGACGTGGTGAGACTGTTGTAGGACTTCAAAATCTGCAGGAATCATTGGATTCCCTGACACATTATGACATTATTGTAGGATTTCTTTTTTTTTCCCTTCTCCAGCTTATTTTTTTAAATTATAGCTTTTTATATACAAAAATATGCATAAGTAATTTATCAACATTGACCCTTACAAAAACTTCTGTTTCAACTTTCTCCCTCCTTCCATATACCACCTCCCCTAGATGGCAGGTAATCCCATAAATGTTAAATATGTTAAAGTATATGTTAAATTATACACACACACACACACACACACACACACACACACACGCACGCACATACACATATTTATGCAGTTGTCTTGTTGCATAAGAAAGATCGAATTTAGAAAGAAGGTAAAAATAACTTGAGAAGAAAAAACAAAAAAGCAAGCAAAAAATAAGAGAGAAAGTAGAAATGTTATGTTGTGGTCCACACTCATTTCTCAGTGGTCTTTCTCTGGGTGTAGCTGCTTCTGTTCATTATATATCAATTGGAACTGATTTGGATCCTCTCATTATTGAAGAGAGCCACATCCTAGAGTTGATCATCATGTGGTATTGTTATAGAAGTGTAAAATGATCACCTTCTTCTGCTAATGTCATTTAGCATCAGTTCATGTAAGTCTCTCCAAGTCTCTCTGTATTCATCCTGTTTGTCATTTCTTACAGAACAATAATATTCCATAACATTCATATAACACAATTTATTCACTATTCTCTAATTGATGGGCATCCCTTCAATTTCCAGTTTCTAGCAACTACAAAAAGGGCTGCCACAAACATTTTTGCACATATTGGTCTTTTTCTCTTCTTTAATATCTCTTTGGGAAATAAGCTTGGTAGTAACACTGCTGGATCAAAAGGTATGCACAGTTTAATAACTTTTTGAGTATAGTTCCAAATTGTTCTCCAGGATGTTTGGATCCATTCACAACTCCACCAACAATGCATCAGTGTCCTAATTTTCTCATATCCCCTCCAACATTCATCATTATTTTTTTCTGTCATCTTACCCAATCTGACAGGTGTGTAGTGGTATCTCAGAGTTGTCTTAATTTGTATTTCTCTGATCAACAATGATTTGGAACACTTTTACATATGACTAGAAATAGTTTCAACTTCTTCATCTAAAAATTGTCTGTTCATATCCTTTGACCATTTATCAATTGGAGAATGGCTTGATTTCTTATAAATCCTAATCAGTTCTCTATATATTTTGGAGATGACACCTTTATCAGAACCGTTAGCTGTAAAAATGTTTCCCCCATTTTTGGTTCCCTTCTAATTCTGTCTACATTAGTTTTATTTGTACAAAAGCTTCTTAACTTAATATAATCAAAATTTTCTATTTTATGATCGATAAGGGCCTTTAGTTTTCTTTGCTCACAAACTTCTTCCTCCTCCACAGGTCTGAGAGGTAAATTATCCTATGTTCTTCTAATCTATTTATAATCTCATTCTTTATACCTAGATGATGAACCCATTTTGATCTTATCTTGGTCTATGGTGTTATGTATGGGTCAATGCCTAGTTTCTGCCTTACTAATTTCCATTTTCCCCAGAAACTTTTGTCAAATAATGAATTGTTATTCCCAAACACTGGGGTCTTTGGGTTTGTCAAACACTAGATTCCTATAGTTATTGACTTTTTTTTCCCCTGTGAACCTAACCTATTCCACTGATCAACTACTTGAATTCTTAGCCAATATCAAAAAGTTTTGGTGACTACTGTATTATAATATAATGTTTGTTCTTATTTATATTGTAGTGTTGTCATAATATAATTTTGTTCTTCCAGATGAATTTTGTTGTTATTTTTTCTAGTCATTAAAATAGAGAGTCTGATTGCTAAAGCATTAAATAAATATATTAGTTTAGGTATTATTGTCATCTTGATTATATTCGCTTGACCTATCCAGGAACACTTAATATTTTTCCAATTGTTTAGATTTGACTTTATTTATATAGAAACTGTTTTTTAGTTTTCCTCATACAGTTCTTGACTTTCCCTTGGCAGATAGATTTCCAAATAATTCATACTATTGACAGTTATTTTAAATGGGATTTCTTTTTGTATCTCTTGCTATTAGATTTTCTTAGTGATGTATGAAAAATGCTGAGCATTTATGTGGATTTATTTTGTATTCTGCAACTTTGCTAAATTTCTGGATTATTTCTGATAGATTTTAGTAGAATCTCTGTGTTGGAATCCTTACTAACTGCTAACTAATTAGAGTTGATCTAATCTTACAAGAAGATGTTTTGGGCAGAACCTGAAACACGGTACTAAGTAGAACTAATTAATACAAGGCTTGTGTTCACACCTTTACTCATTGGAGTTCAATGAGTTCACACCTCCCTTGAAGCTCTTTGGGCCAGAGAGCACTATGGGAGAAAACCCACAATCCCTCTCTTGAGCATAAATAGAGCTTCAATGGGCCAGTCAAGGAAGTTCTTCAGAGTGAAGAAGCTACAAGTCGAGATTTTCACCGGAATGACATGAAGAGTGGTGCTGGCTCTGGAGGCTGAAGAAAGCAGAGGCAGAAGCAAAGGACAAAGCGGCAAGAGCTCTTGGAACCAAGCAGAGAGATAGGCCTCTAAGCTAACTGGGCTATATTGGAGATAAAAGATCTGAACTTTTATCACCTGGCTGCATTTGGGAAGAAGATCACAACATTTTGGTGCCTGAACAGGGACCGATTCAGATCCATCTGAACTAGATCACAACATTTTGGCGCCCTGAACGTGGGGCTGACAGACCCCTCAGTGGATTTCAGTGGAAAAGCTATGATCCTGATTCAAGTGGAAAAGCCTCTGATCCTGATCCAGTGGAAAAGACTCTTCAACCCAGAAATTAGGGTGAGTGCAACAAAGAAATTTTGTTAGAAGAGTTAAAGTAGAATTTCAGCTAAGATGGGACAGATATTTAGAAAACAGCCTGTTTCTGTTCAAGGAAAATGTTTAGAGAGCATTGTCAAAATTATGGAAAGCCAAGGTTTAATTATAAGTTTACAGCAAATCACTGAATTTTTACAAACTGTAAAGGACATATGTCCTTGTTTCTCTCTTGATAAGGAATTAGATCTAAATGAATGGAAATTGGTTGGGGAGGATCTTTGTCAATTCTATGATAAAAATGGGCCTAACTCAATAATTAATACATATAATGTAATACAATTGGCTATAAGAAGTTATTTAAGTGATAGAATGATGAAAAGGAAAGTACAGGAGGAAGAAGTGCCAACTTTACTAGGTGAAAAGGAGGAAGGATCAGATGAGAATGGAGTTAATTACAATTCTGAGTATGATACTTCACAGCAGGAGGAATTAGGTGATTCCACATCTCATGACCCTCCCCCCGCAATTAACCCTTCATGGGTGGAACAAGGGGGAGGGAGAGAGACAGAAACACAGTCAGCTTCTCCTGTAAAGAAGAATTTGACAAGATTAGAAAAAGCATTAATTAAAGCAAAAAATGAAGGAGAAGATATATCTGATTTTATAAATGCATATCCTGTGATTGAAGAGCTCAACTCCCCAGGTGAAAAAGAGAGAAAATACACTCCTTTTAATTTGGAAAAAAATTAAAGATTTGAAAAAGGGTTGCACTCTTTATGGGGCTACATCATCTTATATGAAGATGTTACTGGATAATTTGTCTTATGAAATCTTAACCCCGAATGACTGGAAATCCATTGCTGAAACATGTCTTGAACCAGGACAAAATTTATTGTGGCTTTCAGAGTTCCATGAATTATGTAGGATTCAAGCCCAACACAATAGGCAAACAGGACAAATCACTTTTGACCAACTAGCTGGTCAAGGTCAGTATGCAGAGAGTTCAGAACAGATTTATTATCCCATAACAGTATATGAGCAAATTTCTAAGGCTGCAATAAAAGCTTGGAATTCTCTCCCTGGACAGAAAGATGGAAATAATGCTTTCACAAAAATAGAGCAAGGTTCCAATGAACCTTTTGCAGATTTTGTGGGACGTTTACAAACAGCTGTAATAAGAACCATTAGAGATAATGCAGCAACAGAAATAATGACGAGACATTTGGCTAAGGAAAATGCCAATGAGGTTTGCAAGAGAATTATACGGGGGCTAGACAAAAATGCTTCTTTAGAGGAGATCATTAGACGCTGTGCCACAGTGGGCACAAATGCTTATTATGCCCAGACTATGATGAACATGGAAAGACAAGGTCCTTCTTGGCAAAGGAATTATAGAGAAATTTGTCGATGTTTTCAATGTGGAAAAATTGGACATCTAAGAGCCCAATGTAGATATAGAGATACAATGAGAAGACAGTGTGAGAGAATAAAACCCAAAACCCCATGTCCAAAATGTAACCCAGGCTTTCACCAGGCCTCTAAATGTATATTGACCCAGAGGAAGGAGAGGCAAGGCCCAGCTCCAAAGTATCAATCAAAGGACAGGTGGGGCATGATAGCAGCTGAGGTTACACCCAGAGAGACTTTAGAAATTCAGAACTCTGATGTCATCAACCAACAGAAAAGCAATCAGGATTACAGTTGGGAAGAATACAGGCCTTTTAAGACAACAAGGCAATATCCAGTGCAAAGAGCTCCAATGTAATTACCAGGTGATGAGGAGAAATCCCAAATTTGGTAAATAGAAGGGAATTAGATTAACTGCTTGGGAAAGAAGATCTGCTTATATTTCCACAGATGGAGAAAGAATCAAATGGCTGACAAGGAGACTGTTAAAGAGACTTTTAAAATCTTCAGGAATCATTGGATTTCCTAACACAAGATGAAACTGTTTTAGTTCTTGAAAAACCAGCAAGAATCATTGGGTTCCCTGAGATGAAAAATTGTTGATGAGACCTTTTGCAGTACTTCAGAGCTTACAAGAATTATTAGATTCCTGGCACATGAACTAATGGACAATGGATTGCTTATGGACTATTTCTAGGACTTATGGACATGTGTAAATTTTCAGGTTGATTTATGTTGTTACATTACTACTAGCCTGTGTTATATTGCTATGTGCTTATGTAAATTATGTATAATGCCTCCCATACTGATGGATTTATGTATACCATGTATATCATATTGATGGATTTATGTGTACCCTTTCAGAAACCCACTAATCTGATTAGATTTCCTATTTCCTTTGGTGTTTTCATCTAACAAAAGAAAGAGGGAGATGTTGGAATCCTTACTAACTGCTAACTAATTAGAGTTGATCTAATCTTACAAGAAGATGTTTTGGGCAGAACCTGAAACACGGTACTAAGTAGAACTAATTAATACAAGGCTTGTGTTCACACCTTTACTCATTGGAGTTCAATGAGTTCACACCTCCCTTGAAGCTCTTTGGGCCAGAGAGCACTATGGGAGAAAACCCACAATCCCTCTCTTGAGCATAAATAGAGCTTCAATGGGCCAGTCAAGGAAGTTCTTCAGAGTGAAGAAGCTACAAGTCGAGATTTTCACCGGAATGACATGAAGAGTGGTGCTGGCTCTGGAGGCTGAAGAAAGCAGAGGCAGAAGCAAAGGACAAAGCGGCAAGAGCTCTTGGAACCAAGCAGAGAGATAGGCCTCTAAGCTAACCGGGCTATATTGGAGATAATAAAAGATCTGAACTTTTATCACCTGGCGGCGTTTTGAGAAGAAAAAGCTCACCACATCTCTGGGGTTCTCTAAGTATACCATCATACCATCTGCAAAGAGTGATAATTTGGTTTCTTCATTACCTACTCTAATTCCTTTAATTTCTTTTTCATCTCTTATTGCTGAATCTAGCATTTCTAATACAATATTGAATAGTAATTGTGAAAGTGGGCAACCTTGTTTTTCTTTTTCTTTTTTTTTAACTTTTACATTTCTTTTTTTTTTTTTATAAAACAAAAATTTTTAATAGGCATATGTTAAAAATTAAGATAATACAAAATTGTTAATAGGCACACATTAAAATTAATATATAACATATAACACAAAGATTGTTAATAGGCACATATTAAAATTAACACATAATATATAACATAAAAGTGTTAATAGGCACATATTAAAATAAGCATATATAACACAAAGGTTGCTAATAGGCATATTAATAAGGGCATTTTGGGTGGCACAGTGTCTAGAAGGCTGGTCCTGGCGTCAGGAAAACTTCTCTCTGGTTGTTGCTCAGTTGTGACAGCCTTGTCCAGCCCTTGTTATCCCCATTTGGCCTTTTCTTGGCAGAGATCTTCCCTAGTGGATCCAGTGGATCCACTTTGTCAGAGGTAAAATGACTTGTCCAGGGCTAGGCAGGATGTGAGGCTAGATTTAAATTCAGTTCTTCTTGACTCCAGGTCCTGTGCGCTATCTCTCTCTTTTTTTTTTTTTTTTTTGTGAGTGGGTTGGGGAGGAGACATTTATTTGGTCACCCCAAATACAGGATTTGGAGGCACAGGAGTCAAGGGCATGTTACAGTGTGCCTGACCATGGATGCACAATGGCAAGTGAAAAGAACATCGACTCTGAAGATAGAGGACTTGAATAAAACACTTGAGTCTTGCAATGTATCCTTCAATTTCTCATCTTTGTTGAAGTAGTTGTAGGAGGAGTTGGGTTGAACTGTATTCTCTTACTTTACTATGTTGTCTAGTTTCTCCTTTTTCTACTTCTCTTGATTCCTGTTGTTGGAGATCAAATTTTTTGTTTAAGTCTGTTTTTTTTCCCTTAGAAACAGATGGAATTCCTCTGTTTCACTAAATGTCCATCTTCTTCCATGGAAAAAAATACTCAGCTTAGCTGGGTAGTTTATTCTTGACTGCATTCCAAGTTCTTTTGCCTTTCAGAATATCTGATTTCAGGCCCTTCGATCCTTTAATGTTGAGGCAGCCAGATCTTGCGTGACCCTTATTGTGGCACCTTGGTATTTGAACTGTTTTTTCCTGGCTGCTTGTAAAATTTTTTCTTTAGTCAGAAAATTCTGAAGTTTGGCCACAATATTCCTCAGAGTCTTTATTTTAGGGTCTTTTTCAGAAGGTGTTTGATGAATTCTTTCAATGCCTATTTTCCCTTCTGGTTCTACTACTTCTGGGCAGTTCTCTTTGATGATTTCCTGTAAAATAGTATCTAGGCTCTTTTTTTCATCATGATTTTCTGGTTGTCCGATGATCCTCAGGTTATCTCTCCTAGATCTATTTTCCAGGTCTGTTGTTTTTCCAAGTAAATAATTGACATTTTTTTTCCAATCTTTCTTTTTTTTTGGTTTTGCTGGACTGATTCTTGATGTCTCAATGAATCAGTCATTTCTATTTGTTGAGTTCTGATTTTTAGTGAGTTATTTTCTTCATTAGCTTTTTTTTACTTCTTTTTGTATATGTCCAATTGAGTTGTTTTGCTCTATGGAATTTTTTTCCATTTCACTATTTTTTTTTTTTTTAGTGAGTTATTTTCTTTTTCCAATTCACAAATTCTGTTTCCCTGCACTTCTTGAGAGTTTTTTATCTTTTCCAATTCACATTTTAGGAAGTTGTTGTTCTCTTGCATAACTTCTCTTTCCTTTCCCCATTTCTCTTCTAGTTCTCTTTTAAGGTTTTTAATAGTCTCTTCTAGGAGAGCCTTTTGTACTGGAGACCAATAATTGTCTGGAGACTGTCTGCTATTAGTCTCTTCAGGTCTGAAAAGCTGTTCTTTTTCTGTGTAGAAACTATCAATAGTTCTTTTGATTTTTTTACTCATTTTGTTAAAGACTGTAAGGTTTGCCTTCAGAGCCAGGAGGCTACCAGCGTCCTCTGCAGAGCAGTGAATTGTATATGGATGGGTAGCTGTCCTGCCAGCTGGCTACAAAAAGCAGTGAGGTACTGGAGTGCTCTGGAAAGAGTTCCCCACCTGAAAGTAACTCAGGCCTGCAGGGCCAGGCTGGGAAAGTGCCCTGCAAAGAACCCTGCTGTGTGAGATAATGACTGCCCTGGGGCTAGACACTTAGCAGTGAGAGTTTCACTGCCCCAAGCCAAACCCTGCCCTGGGGCTATGGGTATTAGCAGCTGAGCAGTGAATGGATTTGCAGGGACCGGTAGTGTCTGCCCTGAAAGCACAGTCAGCTGGGAAGGTTCTATTGCTCCAGGATGAGCCCCCCATTCTGGCAATTAGAGGCTGCCCAGGCAATGCCCCTGTGACGTGCAGATTAGTAACTGCCCCCGCAAAAGCCCCGAACTGCAGGATGTGGCCAAAGGGCTGCAGTGAAGTCTGCCTGAGTCACTTCCGGGTTTGAGGGGTTACAGCCAGATCTCGTTAGGTTCTGGCATTTTTTAGAGGACCCTTTTTTTCAGGCATTAATTTCTCTGCCAGTTTACTGCTTTGTAGTCAAGGCAGAGCAGTTAGCCTATAGCAGAGTCATCTCTATAACTTCTCTAGCCACATAGATCACCCCCACCCCTGGTCTGCTCAGGATGCTAGTCTCTTCCTGCCTGTGCTAGTCTGTTCCTGGCCCCTCAGGACAAACCTTTCCTGGCGAGCTTCTGGATCGGCTGGTAAGTTGTAGTGCTTCTCATCTTCATGAATTTAAGCAGTGAAGAGCTATTTTTGAGGCTGGATTAAATAGTTGGTTACGAGGGGAAGGAAAGGAGCTTAGAGAGTCGTGTGTGCCTGCTCCACCATCTTAACCTTGTTTTTTCTCCTGATTTTATTAAGAATGGTTCCAGTTTGTCACCATTACCTATGATGCTTACTGATGGTTTTAAATAGATGTTACTGACTATTTTAAGGAAAAGTCCATTTATTCCTATAATCTCTAGTGTTTTTAATAGCAATGAATGTTAGATTTTATTAAATGTTTTATTTGTCAAATGCATCTATTGAGATGATCATTTTTTTTTGTTAATTTGGTCATTGATATAGTCATGTTGTAGGGTTTCAAAACTTGCAGAAATCATTGGATTTCTTGAGACATCCAATAGTAGACAATAGATTGGTTTTGGACTATCTTTTGGCTGCTGAAGGAGGTGTAGTGTGATTGTTATTTATATATCCTTCTTCTAGGAATTATGGATATATATAATTCCTCATGTTGATTAATATTGTTTGTTATGTCACTATTAGCCTGTGTTATGTTACAGTGTGTTTGTGTAATACCTTCCATGCTGATGGATTTATGTAAACCTGTTTCAGGTAAGACCCTTTATCCCAGAGGAAACCTGCTAACAACATCTGGTTTAACTCCCCATTTCCCTTTGGTGTTCTCACCTCCCTTCCTGAGAATTCAAGGAGGGTGTGATCAGTTTCTTTTTGGTGTTTTCACCTTCCTTCCTGAGAAGTCTAAAACAAAAGAAAGCAAGAGATGTTGAAGGCTGGAACTCTGAAAAGGTATACTTGAATCAAGGACAGCATGATGCTTATAGTTAAGTACCTACTCAGTATGAGATGATGGTTCTCTAAACATATACTTAATGTGATGGTGATGTAATGGGCTGTAAGCAAATGCTCAGTTGTTGTAGTGATATAATTTTACTGAGGTATTTGAAAGAAGATTCCTCTCTCAGCCCAAGACACAGAAGTGTCTCAGACACAGACAGAGAAGATTCAGGACTCATCTATGACCCACCTTGTGATGGCTCTCCTGCCTTCATCATTTCTCCACCTAAAGATAACAGCTGTCCAGAGATCCCCCAGAAACTAGTGCAGATATTACACTTTATTTGCCTTTTGTATTTGCATTAGATGTTTCACAGATAATATGCTGATCCATTTGCTTGTAACCAGGACAGTGCAGCTAACACTGTTATATTTGGCTCCGATTTCCAGGTGAGTGGCCGACAGAACAGCATGTATCTCTTTGCTGTGCCTACATTTGGCTGCCCGCCCCCTGCCTGAATGAAACAAACCATTTCTGATGTTCTTCCCAGATATATTCTGCTGGAAATTTGTTACACTCAAATTATTTGGGTGTTCTGTAATTCCAAAACCAGTTCAGAAGCTTGATCTGGTGTTGATCTTAGTGATGCCAGGAAGAGTTCAGATAAAGTCCTGTCTCTTCTCTACCATCTTGGCTCCACCCTGCTTTGCATCTATTTCTTAAGTAAACAGCTCTGAACTCAGTGATGTGTTGAGTGTTATATCTGTATTGTATAGAGGAAAAGCTATCTTCCCACAAAGTCACACAATTATGAAGAACCATATTTTAACTCCCACCAACTCCCTAGAAGCTGATCCCCAAAACAATGAAAGTGTCCATGATCAGTCGGTACACTATACCAAGCCCCTTGACACTTGGCCCTCTGAAATGTGTAGAATGAGCTGAGTCCCCTTCATCTCCATGATATTTAAAATTTACTGTTGTTCTACTTTTGATAAAAGGAAAGTGAAAAAATATATCTATGTGCTTATACACACACACACACATCAGTGTATGTAAAACACAGCTGTCTATGTATCAACACCAAAATGCTGCACATATAAAATTATACATACACGTGTTTGTGTGTGTACATGTGTGTATATATGGTGTAAACAGGGCCTGTGTTTCCCCACAAAGGAGTTATTATGAGTATACATGAACAAAAATTGACTATGGAAGGGTAGCAGTTTATAATCTAGAATGTATGTAAGACTTAAATTATACACAGTCTCTTCCCACTCCAAGAATGTAGTACCAAATATTTAATTGGTTACTATGTTAAGGAGAAACCTGATTTTCACACAAAGTATGAATCTTAGTACTGAAGGTAAAGGTATAAACAAAGGAAAGAAATACTCAGCTATGAAGAAGCAGTATTCTGAGAGGAAATTCCAAAATATAATTCCAGATGATGGAAATAATTCTGAAGTAATTAAAAGTAGTGTCTCAGAATAACAACAAAACATATAGGTTGACTGTAATGATGCATTGAGTTGATAGAAGAAATGAAAGTGTCAAAAACAGAAAAATAAGTATAAATTTTAAAATATTTGTTAAGGCAATAAACAGCTTAGAGGGCGGAAATGAATGGACATTACTTCCTAATCAAATCCTTTAAGTAAGGAAGAAAATAGGTATTTGTTAAACTACTGCAAGTGTTCCAAGCACTGTGCTAAGTTCTTTACAATATTATTTGATTTAATAATCACAACAATCTTGGAAATGTATTCTATTTGCCACTAAGCCATCCCTTTCAAGTGAAAAAAAAAAAAAAGAAGAAAGTAATAAACAGAAGTAAATGAACCAATCAGGAAGGAAGAACGTGAAGAACAAAGTCAAAAGACTGAAACAATAGACAAAGTGATTAAAATGCATAATCATGAAAAACAGGGCAAGAAATCATGGGACACCATGAAAACCATGATGAAACAAAATCCTGCATACGATATTTCAAGAAATCATAAAAGAACACTGTCCCAATATTTTAGAAATAAAGAGAAAAATAACAATATAAAATTGTTTGTCCTTTGTTTAAAAAAATGTCATTATGAAATTGTCATTAGGATTTACAAGTGAATTAAATTTCAGTGAGGCAGGGCTGTGCAAGGTCACTAGCTTCACTTTCTCTTCCAGAACCACTTGTGAGCAGTAGCAAAAATTACATGAGGAGAACTGGAGAGAATCCCCAATGCAGTGGGAAACTTTGGCCTTTTTAACTTAAGTTGCTTCCAAGGTATCAGTTTGTCAGAGGTAAAGCCCATTCAGTGATTAAATCCAGGAAATTATGGCCAAAAGTGGTTTTGTTTATCTAAAAAATCAGTATGGAAGCAGAAGGCTTCAGGGTTCCTGACTAAAATAGAAATGATTATTATTTATATTCACTCTGAGTCATCAAGCCCAAACAATAACCAAGTAAAGATTGAGCAGGGATCTATTAACCTTCTCCAGCTGCTCAAATCTGTTTCTTGCCACTGAACCCAGAATGCCCTGAAATCTAATTCATTTGAAAGTCATTATATCACCTTTCTGAGTTCATTGGTCCTGTTCAAAAATCAAGAACAGCAATCTGGGGATAGTGGTAGTTGCCCCAAGGCTTTCTTATTCTTTCCTTCATTTATTCCCCTTCCTCTACTCCTTTTCTCCCCACCTCCTTTCTATAATTTCATATAGGAAATCATACCTTTACCTGTGTGTGCTCTGCCCAAAAGAATATAAATTTTAATGCTTGAAACTTCACAAGATATATTAGGATTATCGGACTATATTTATTATTTAAAATTAAAAATTACATCAAGGTAGTAGCACTTTGAGTGGCTGACCACTAGAGATCACAAGAGATTCAAGATAAATCCAGTTTTATAGAGTTTATTAAAAAAAAAAAAAAGGATAATTTGGGTAGGTTCATGTCAGCAAAGAGTGATGTACCACTGCTTCTCAGTCACATCACTGAAGGATAAAGGAATATGCTTCTAGGTGTTGGCCACTAGATTAATTTTTTTCAGAAGCTTGCCTTAAACTGAAATCACTATGGCTTTCACTAACTGAAAATTATCAATCACCACCTGAAAGAACTCCTTCTTTAAACATTGGTTTGGCTGTCCTACAGCATAATTGTTCAGTGTTTTTATTCCTTTTCCACTTGTTTGACGTGACCAGCTTCAGTAGCAAAAGAATGACTGCTTTGTGCTTTATAGGTTTCCCTAAAGTAATTAAAATATTATGTTCTGGAAACATTATCTCAGATGGGATATGGAAGAGTATCTCACATTGAGATTTTAAACAAATTCTCTTCTAAAAAATTCTGTTGATTGTCTGTAATTGAACATAACTAGAAGAGATCAGCTATGCTTCATTGTTTAGGCTGTACCACCAGGACACAACTGCTTTCTCCTCTAGTCCTATAGCTATCTTCTCCCACTAATGAGTTCCCACTGGAAAGTTCTTTTTGAGAAAGAGTTCAGTTTAACTATCCATCATTCCCTATGCTTCATTATAATTGTTTCCTCTAATTTACCCTCATTGTCTTTTCTATTTTAAGTATTCATCCTCAACAGACTGTAATCTACTGGAAAGCAAGAACTGTCTTTCTTTTTGTCTGAATTTATATCTCCATCACTTAACATAATCTATGAAACATAACAAATATTTATTAAATGTTTTTACTAATTTTATCTAAATTTTCTGGTCTTTGGAATCATGACTTGTGATTTTATTTAGAGTGTAGCAATTTCAGAGTTTATATTTAAGTCAAATCAGTTCAGCAAGCATTTATGAAATTCCTAGGGACAATGAGTGGTTAAATGACTTGCTCAGAATCACCCATCCAGCATATATCACAATAAGGACTTAAACCCAAGTTTCCTTAATTCCAAAGAGTTGTTGATTCACTAGCTCAAAATTTCCTGAAGTTAAACAGAAGGAAAAATTACAGTTACTGTTTTCAAGAGACTTAAATAACATTTTGATAAGGAATACTTCTTTAATCTGAAATAATATAGTACTATGTTTAATTTGATAGAGGCAAAAGTAAGAACCATAAGAATTTCTTGAGGAAATGTTAAGGAATATGAATTTCAGCTATAGAAATTGGTGGAGACTTCATGAACAAGGAGAGAATAAACCTGAGCCTTAAGGGAAGAGAAAGACTTTTATGAAGAAGAGATAATGTGAGTTCATGGAGAGTGTACACTGAATTTGGAAAATAGCTATTAAAATAGCAATTGGAGTTTGTTAAAAATAGTCTAGTCTGTGTGTAATAGTGTGTAAAGTGTAATATGATATAAATTTGAAAAGTCTGGATCCAGAATTTTAAGAAGATAAAATTCCAGCCTAAGAATTGTGAGTTTTATCTTTTTGAAAACAAACAAGCTTTGAAAAGTTGTTGTTGTTGTTGTTGTTGTTGTTGTGGTTGCTATTGTAGTGGTTGATAATTAACAGAGAGGAGGCATAGACTTCATGCAATAGCAAGCCTATTTTTGTAGTCACATGAAAAGTGGATTGGAAAGGAATAAAAAACGGTTCAGGCAGTCTATTTAGAAAGCTAATATAGTCCAGGAGAAAATTAAGAAAGTCTAAATTTTAAGATGTTTTAATGTACTCACTTCTGAATTGTTCTATGAAGATGACTAAATTGAATTGATAGGGTGTACCTTCTAAGGGAAATACAGCAATAATCCTGAGTTACCCTGAACTTAGAGTTCTAATGTTCTAACAATCTATCTGTCAATGACCCAAAAGTCTCCTGGTCTTAGACATAAAATAATATAGTCTATATATCTATATCTATAGATATAGATATAGATATAGATATAGATATAGATATATCTATCTATCTATCTATCTATCTATCTATCTATCTATCTATATATATATATATATATTCCCTTAAATTTTAGGAAAGATATAGCAGTAATACAAAATCTCTGGACCTTCTAACAACTTGGCTGTTAATGATTCTAAAGTCTCCTGGGCTTAGGAATACCATCCTACAGTCTTACAAACATTGCTGACTATTAGACAAAAAAATATATTAATCAGTGATAACTAAGTTCCTGACACAATAGTGAATAGACTGCCCCTCAGACCTATCTTTAAGTCATAAAATTATCAAATAAGTATCATGGGTTCTGATCTCTCACGTCTTATAAATTTATCTTCTTGCTCCAAGTTTTCTAATAAATCTAAATATTTTTTGGAACTTGCCCCTCTTCAATTGGTGTTACAATAATAATAAACTTTGCCCGTTCACTTGGATTTGGATTCAAGCCACAGATTCATTTGAGACACCTTGAGACACTGGTTTACAACTACAAACTTTTAGAGTCTCCTTTGAATTTCAAACACTTGTGGCTCTGTATGGAAGAATCTTGTTTCCCATGGCTTTTTCCCTTCTTTGTCAAGGAAAGGGTCCCATTCTTTTCTCTTCAGGCCTATAGCTGGGACACCCCAAACTATTGAGAGAAGGATTGTCTAAGTCATCTTGAGCTCCATGCTCAACAAATTTTCCTTCATTGGAAATGTCCAGACTTGGACATTTTTGCAATTTTGGACAAAGGCGGGGGGAGGGACACTAAAAAGGGAGGGCTGTGAGAAGCAAGGGGTGCTCACAAGCTTAATACTTGGAAGGGGGGGAAAGGGGAAAGAAGGGAGGAAAGCATAAACCGGGGTTAACAAGATGGCAAGTAATACAGAATTGGTTATTCTAACCATAAACGTGAACGGGGTAAACTCCCCCATAAAGAGGAAGCGGTTAGCAGAATGGATTAAAAGCCAGAATCCTAAAATATGTTGTTTACAGGAAACACACCTGAAGCGGGGAGATACATGCAGGTTAAAGGTAAAAGGTTGGAGCAAAATCTACTATGCTTCAGGTGAAGTCAAAAAAGCAGGGGTAGCCATCCTGATCTCAGATCAAGCTAAAGCAAAAATTGACCTAATTAAAAGAGATAAGGAAGGACACTATATCTTGCTAAAGGGTAGCATGGATAATGAAGCACTATCTATATTAAACATATATGCACCAAGTGGGGTAGCATCTAAATTCTTAAAAGAGAAACTAAGAGAGCTGCAAGAAGAAATAGACAGTAAAACTATAATAGTGGGAGATCTTAACCTTGCACTCTCAGAATTAGATAAATCAAACCAGAAAATAAATAAGAAAGAAGTCAAAGAGGTAAACAGAATACTAGAAAAGCTAGATATGATAGATCTCTGGAAAAAAATGTAATGGAGACAGAAAGGAATACACTTTCTTTTCAGCAGTTCATGGAACCTATACAAAAATTGACCATATATTAGGACATAAAAACCTCAAACTCAAATGTAGTAAGGCAGAAATAGTAAATGCATCCTTTTCAGACCACGATGCAATGAAAATTACATTCAACAAAAAAGCAGGGGGAAGTAGACCAAAAAATAATTGGAAACTAAATAATCTCATACTAAAGAATGATTGCGTAAAACAGCAAATCATAGACATAATTAATAACTTCACCCAAGAAAACGATAATAATGAGACATCATACCAAAATGTATGGGATGCAGCCAAAGCAGTAATAAGGGGAAATTTCATATCTCTAGAGGCCTATTTGTATAAAATAGAGAAAGAGAAGGTCAATGAATTGGGTTTGCAATTAAAAATGCTAGAAAAGGAACAAATTAAAAACCCCCAGTCAAACACTAAACTTGAAATTCTAAAAGTAAAAGGTGAGATCAATAAAATTGAAAGTAAAAAAACTATTGAATTGATTAATAAAACTAAGAGTTGGTTCTATGAAAAAACCAACAAAATAGACAAACCCTTAGTAAATCTGATTAAAAAAAGGAAAGAGGAAAATCAAATTGTTAGTCTTAAAAATGAAAAGGGAGAACTCACCACTAACGAAGAGGAAATTAGAGCAATAATTAGGAGTTACTTTGCCCAACTTTATGCCAATAAATTCGACAACTTAAATGAAATAGAAAAATACCTCCAAAAATACAGCTTGCCCAAACTAACAGAGGAAGAAGTAAATATCCTAAACAGTCCCATCTCAGAAAAAGAAATAGAACAAACTATCAATCAACTCCCTAAGAAAAAATCCCCAGGACCAGATGGATTTACATGTGAATTCTACCAAACATTTAAAGAACAATTAACTCCAATGTTATATAAACTATTTGAAAAAATAGGGATTGAAGGAGTCCTACCAAACTCCTTTTATAACACAGATATGATACTGATACCTAAACCAGGTAGGCTGAAAACAGAGAAAGAAAATTATAGACCAATCTCCCTAATGAATATTGATGCTAAAATCTTAAATAAAATATTAGCAAAAAGATTACAGAAAATTGTCACCAGGATAATACACTATGACCAAGTAGGATTTATACCAGGAATGCAGGGCTGGTTCAATATTAGGAAAACTATTAGCATAATTGACTATATCAATAACCAAACAAACAAAAACCACATGATCATCTCAATAGATGCAGAAAAAGCATTTGATAAAATCCAACACCCATTCCTAATAAAAACACTTGAGAGCATAGGAATAAATGGACTTTTCCTTAAAATAGTCAGGAGCATATATTTAAAACCATCAGTAAGCATCATATGCAATGGGGAAAAACTGGAACCTTTCCCAGTAAGATCTGGAGTGAAGCAAGGTTGCCCACTATCACCATTATTATTTAATATCGTATTAGAAACACTAGCCTCGGCAATAAGAGTCGAGAAAGATATAAAAGGAATTAGAGTAGGCAATGAGGAAACCAAACTATCACTCTTTGCAGATGATATGATGGTATACCTAGAGAACCCCAGAGATTCTACCAAAAAGCTATTGGAAATAATTCATAATTTTAGCAAAGTAGCTGGCTACAAAATAAATCCCCATAAATCCTCAGCATTTTTATACATCACCAACAAAACCCAACAGCAAGAGATACAAAGAGAAATTCCATTCAGAATAACTGTTGATACCATAAAATATTTGGGAATCTATCTACCAAAGGAAAGTCAGGAATTATATGAGCAAAATTATAAAAAAGTCTCCACACAAATAAAGTCAGACTTAAATAATTGGAAAAATATTAAGTGCTCTTGGATCGGCCGAGCGAACATAATAAAGATGACAATACTCCCTTAACTAATCTATTTATTTAGTGCTATACCAATCAGACTTCCAAGAAAATATTTTATTGATCTAGAAAAAATAACAACAAAATTCATATGGAACAATAAAAAGTCGAGAATCTCAAGGGAATTAATGAAAAAAAAATCAAATGAAGGTGGCCTAGCTGTACCTGATCTAAAATTATATTATAAAGCAGCAGTCACCAAAACCATTTGGTATTGGCTAAGAAATAGATTAGTGGATCAGTGGAAAAGGCTAGGCTCACAAGACAGAATAGTCAATTATAGCAATCTAGTGTTTGACAAACCCAAAGCCCCTAACTTCTGGGAAAAGAATTCATTATTTGATAAAAACTGCTGGGATAATTGGAAATTAGTATGGCAGAAATTAGGCATGGACCCACACTTAAAACCATATACCAAGATAAGATCAAAATGGGTCTATGACCTAGGCATAAAGAACGAGATTATAAATAAATTAGAGGAACATAGAATAGTTTATCTCTCAGACTTGTGGAGGAGAAAGAAATTTGTGACCAAAGATGAACTAGAGACCATTACTGATCACAGAATAGAAAATTTCGATTACATCAAATTAAAAAGCCTTTGTACAAATAAAACTAATGCAAACAAGATTAGAAGGGAAGCAACAAACTGGGAAAACATTTTCACAGTTAAAGGTTCTGATAAAGGCCTCATTTCCAAAATATATAGAGAACTGACTCAAATTTATAAGAAATCAAGCCATTCTCCAATTGATAAATGGTCAAAGGATATGAACAGACAATTTTCAGAGGATGAGATTGAAACTATTACCACTCATATGAAAGAGTGTTCCAAATCATTATTGATCAGAGAAATGCAAATTAAGACAACTCTGAGATACCACTACACACCTGTCAGATTGGCTAAGATGACAGGAAAAAATAATGATGAATGTTGGAGGGGATGCGGGAAAACTGGGACACTAATGCATTGTTGGTGGAGTTGTGAACGAATCCAACCATTCTGGAGAGCAATCTGGAATTATGCCCAAAAAATTATCAAAATGTGCATATCCTTTGATCCAGCAGTGTTTCTATTGGGCTTATATCCCAAAGAAATACTAAAGAAGGGAAAGGGACCTGTATGTGCCAAAATGTTTGTAGCAGCCCTGTTTGTAGAGGCTAGAAACTGGAAAATGAATGGATGCCCATCAATTGGAGAATGGCTGGGTAAATTGTGGTATATGAATGTTATGGAATATTATTGTTCTGTAAGAAATGACCAGCAGGATGAATACAGAGAGGCTTGGAGAGACCTACATGAACTGATGCTAAGTGAAATGAGCAGAACCAGGAGATCATTATACACTTCGACAACGATATTGTATGAGGACATATTTTGATGGAAGTGGATTTCTTTGACAAAGAGACCTGAGTTTCAATTGATAAATGACGGACAAAAGCAGCTACACCCAAAGAAAGAACACTGGGAAATGAATGTGAACTATCTGCATTTTTGTTTTTCTTCCCGGATTATTTATACCTTCTGAATCCAATTCTCCCTACGCAACAAGAGAACTGTTCGGTTCTGCAAACATATATTGTATCTAGGATATACTGCAACATATCCAACATATAAAGGACTGCTTGCCATCTAGGGGAGGGGGTGGAGGGAGGGAGGGGAAAAAAAATCGGAACAGAAATGAGTGTCAATATAATGTAATTATTAAATTAAAAATTAAAAAAAAAAATTTGGACAAAGTTTCTAAGGAATCTTTGACATTTTTTCACTTTCTCTAAGATGCCAGGGGAGACAAGGTGCTAGAGAATGCCTTTTGGAAAAGATGGAACAGTTCTCTTCCATGCCATTTTTGTCTGTGTCTGTGTCTCTATGCAGAATGTATACATCATGTTTGTTCTGTGAGCTAGATTTTGTTGCATGGAAAGATTTAAATTAGCCAGAAAGATGAAAATTTCTGTGCTGCAGTTAGAACACTGGGAAAGATTTCATCCTTGACTCCCATCTTAAAGAGGGAAAAGCCTGACTTGCTTTCTGTAGATCCCAGTTCTGGCCAAGCTGGATAGAACACTGAATATGAAGTCAGGAGGACCTGAGTCTCTATAGAAAGGTCTGTTTTTGCTGGAGAGCGGGGACAGTTTTAAATCTGGCGCAGGCTGAGGGCAGGTGGCACCAGCAAGAGCCCAGCAGGCAGTTCACAGCCAAGCACACCAGAGAGGGGTGGAGTGTGATCTCAGTTGTCTCTGCGGGGAGAACTTTGCTAGAGGAGTGGATACTTTGCCCTGGCAGCAAGTCAATAGCCCAGCAGAGAAGCTAAAAACACCAGCTTGGGGGGGTGGGGGTGGTGAAGAATACAACCCCAAACAGCTGGAGTCTCTCAACCTGGCCACCCCTCCCCCACAGTGTCTCAGCATGCTCTCTCTTGGAGTCTCAGAGTGCAGGTACAGCACAGTCATGCTGGTGCCTCGCTACTGCCGCCACAGTCTGTAGAAGAAGCTCGGTAACACCAACCAACCTCCCTTCCCCCTCCCCCCCATCCCCCCCCCCCCCCTGCAAAAAAAGCAGACTCCATTTAGGGTTTTTTTCTTTTTTTCCTTTGCTAGTTTGTCTTTGATTCTTCTGTGACAAAATGAGGAAAAAATTGAAAAGGACCTTAACCCTTGACAGCTTCTATACAGATAGAGAGCAGACTCTAAACCCTGAGGAGACTGTCTCCAGGTGAATCCCTAAAGGAGGAGATCATCTGTTTCTCAGCACAGCTGAATCTCATAGAAGAAATTAAAAAGGCTCTCACAAGAGAGCTAGAAGAAAGATGGGAAAAGGAGAGGGAGGCTTGGTAAGAGATTCTGGAGAAGTCATTCCACTCATTTAAAGACAGAGTGGATAAAGAAATCAAATCCTTGAAAAATAGGATTAGTGAACTGGAAACAGAAAATAGCTCTCTAAAAAATAAAACTGGTGAAATAGGAAAAAATTCCATAGAACAAAAGAACTCAATTGAACAATTAAAATAGATATTTAAAAAGTGAGTGAAGAAAATATTTCATTGAAAATCAGAATCGAACAAATGGAATTGAATGACTCAAAGAGACAAGAAGAATCAGTCAAGCAAAACCAAAAAAATCAAACAATGGAAAAGAATGTTAAATATCTTCTTGGAAAAACAACAGACCTGGAAAATAGATCCAGGAGAGACAATCTGAGAATTATTGGACTCCCAGAAAAGTATGATGAAAAAAAGAGCCTGGACACTATTTTCCAGGAAATTATCAAAGAGAACTGCCCAGAAGTCATAGAAACAGAAGGTAAAATAGACATTGAAAGAATTCATTGATTACCTAGTGAAAGGGATCCTAAAATCAAAACACCAAGAAATATAGTGACCAAATGCCAGAACTATCAGACAAAGAAAAAATACTGCAAGCAGCTAGAAAAAAACAATTCAGATATTGAGGAGCAACAGTAAGGATCACCCAGGATCTAGCAGCATCCACATTAAAAGATCGAAGGGCCTGGAATATTGTATTTCAAAATGTTAAGGAACTTGGTATGCAACCAAAAATAACTTACCCAGCCAGAATGAGCATCTTTTTTCCAGGAAAGAAGATGGACATTCAACAAAATAAGCAAATTTCATCTATTTTTGATGAAAAAGCCAGAACTTAACAAAAAGTTTGATCTACAAATATAGAACTCAAGAGAAATTTAAAAAGGTAAAGATTAATCTTGGGAACTATATTTCTGCTATAAAGATATATAAAGAATACATGTATACCTTGTTCTAGAAACTAGATGTGGAAAGGACATTGTACCAGAAAAAGGGTAAAGTGGGAGTACTACATTTCATGAAGAGTCAAAGGAAACCTATTATATCTTAGAGAAAGAATGGAGGGGGGTTAACATAATGGGTAGCTTACTGCCTTCAGAACTGGCTTTAAGAGAAAAATTTTAGACATATTCAATTTATGATGAAACTTCTCCCACCTAATTGAAAAGTGAGAAGGGAAAAGTGAAAAGGGAAAGAATAAACTAAGCGGAAGGGAATACAGAAACTGTGAGGGAAAGGAGTAAGATAGGGGGAGGAACTCTAAGGTGAGGGGAGGGATACTAAAAAGGGAGGGCTGTGAGAAGTAAGTGGTGCTCACAAACTTAATACTGGGAAGGGGGAGAAGGGGGAAAGAAGGGAGAAAAGCATAAACAGGGGTTAACAAGATGGCAAGTAATATAGAATTGGTAATTTTAACCATAAATGTGAACGGGGTAAACTCCCCCATAAAGAGAAAATGGTTAGCAGAATGGATTAAAAGCCAGAATCCTACAATATGTTGTTTACAGGAAACACACCCGAAGCAGGGAGATACATGCAGAGTAAAGGTAAAAGGTTGGAGCAAAATCTACTATGCTTCAGGTGAAGTAAAAAAAGCAGGGGGAGCCATCCTGATCTGAGAGCAAGCTAAAGCAAAAATTGATCTAATTAAAAGAGATAAGGAAGGGAACTATATCTTGCTAAAGGGTAGCATAGAAAATGAAGCAATATCAATATTAAACATATATGCACCAACTGGTGTAGCACCTAAATTCTTAAAAAGAGAAATTAAGAGAGCTGCAAGAAGAAATAGACAGCAAAATTACAATAGTGGGAGATCTCAACCTTGTACTCTCAGAATTAGATAAATCAAACCACAAAATAAATAAGAAAGAAGTCAAAGAGGTAAATAGAATACTAGAAAAATTAGATATGATAGATCTCTGGAGAAAATGTAATGGAGACAGAATGGAGTACACTTTCTTTTCAGCAGTTCATGGAACCTATACAAAAATTGACCATATATTAGGACATAAATACTCAAACGCAAATGCAGTAAGGCACAAATACTAAATGCTTCCTTTTCAGACCACGATGCAATGAAAATTACATTCAACAAAAAGCCAGGGGAAAGTAGACCAAACATAATTGGAAATTAAATAGTCTCATACTAAAGAATGATTGGGTGAAACAGCAAATCATAGACATAATTAATAACTTCACGCAAGAAAAAGATAATAATGAAACACTATACCAAAATGTATGGGATGCAGCCAAAGCAGTTAAAAGGGGAAATTTCATATCTCTAAAGGCCTATTTGCATAAAATAGAGAAAGAGAAGGTCCATGAATTGGGTTTGCAACTAAAAATGTTAGAAAAGGAACAAATTAAAACCCCCCAGTCAAACACGAAACTTGAAATTCTAAAAATAAAAAGAGAGATCAATAAAATTGAAAGTAAAAAAAAAAAAAAACTATTAAATTAATTAATAAAACTAAGAGTTGGTTCTATGAAAAAACCAACAAAATAGACAAACCCTTAGTAAATCTGATTTTAAAAAGGAAAGAGGAAAATCAAATTGTTATTCTTAAAAATGAAAAGGGAGAACTCACCACTAATGAAGAGGAAATTAGAGCAATAATTAGGAGTTACTTTGCCCAACTTTATGCCAATTAATTCAACAACTTAAATGAAATAGAAAAATACCTCCAAAAATGTAGCTTGCCCAAACTAACAGAGGAAGAAGTAAATATCCTAAAGAGTCCCATCTCAGAAAAAGAAATAGAACAAGCTATTAAGCAACTCCCTAAGAAAAAATCCCCAGGACCAGATGGATTTACATGTGAATTCTACCAAACATTTAAAGAACAATTAACTCCAATGCTAAACAAACTATTTTTAAAAAATAGGGATTGAAGGAGTCCTACCAAACTCCTTTTATGACATAGACATGATACTGATACCTAAACCAGGTAGGTTGAAAACAGAGAAAGAAAATTATAGAGCAATCTCCCTAATGAATATTGATGCTAAAATCTTAAATAAAATATTAGCAAAAAGATTACAGAAAATCATCCCCAGGATAATACACTATGACCAAGTAGGATTTATACCAGGAATGCAGGGCTGGTTCAATATTAGGAAAACTATTAGCACAATTGACTATATCAATAACCAACCAAAGAAAAACCATATGATCATCTCAATAGATGCATAAAAAGCATTTGATAAAATCCAACATCCATTCCTAATAAAAACACTTGAGAGCATAGGGATAAATGGATTTTCCTTAAAATAGTCAGGAGCATATATTAAAAACCGTCAGTAAGCATCATATGCAATGGGGAAAAACTGGAACCTTTCCCAGTAAGATCTGGAGTGAAGCAAGGTTGCCCACAATCATCATTATTGTTCAATATTGTATTAGAA
Organism: Antechinus flavipes; assembly: GCF_016432865.1. Lineage (NCBI taxonomy): Eukaryota > Metazoa > Chordata > Mammalia > Dasyuromorphia > Dasyuridae > Antechinus > Antechinus flavipes. The sequence continues at coordinate 522,439,776 of NC_067398.1, read as the reverse complement.
ACACTAGCCTCTGCAATAAGAGTCAAAAAAGAGATTAAAGGAATTAGAGTAGGCAATGAGGAAACCAAACTATCACTCTTTGCAGATGATATGATGGTATACCTAGAGAACCCCAGAGATTCTACTAAAAAGCTTTTAGAAATAATTCATAATTTCAGCAAAGTATCAGGATACAAAATAAATACTCAACATTTTTATACATCACCAACAAAATTCAACAGCAAGAGATACAAAGAGAAATTCCATTGAAAATAACTGTTGACAACATAAAATATTTGGGAATCTATCTACCAATGGAAAGTCAGGAATTAAATGAGCAAAATTACAAAAAAAGTTTCCACTCAAATAAAGTCAGACTTAAATAATTGGAAAAATAGTAAGTGCTTTTGGATAGGCTGAGAGAATATAATAAAGATGACAATACTCCCTAAACTATTCAATTTATTTAGTGCTACACCAATCATACTTCCAAAAAGTATTTTAATGATCTAGAAAAAATAACAAAATTCATATGGAACAATAAAAAGTTGAGAATCTCAAGAGAATTAATGAAAGAAAAAAATCAAGCGAAGGTGGCCTAGCTGCACCTGATCTAAAATTATATTTTAAAGCAGCAGTCACTAAAACCATTTGCTATTGGCTAAGAAATAGATTAGTTGATCAGTGGAATAGGTTAGGTTCACAAGACAGAATAGTCAACTATAGCAATCTAGTGTTTGATAAACCCAAAGATCCTAACTTTTGGGATAAGAATTCATTATTTGATAAAAACTGCTGGGACAACTGGAAATTAGTATGGCAGAAATTAGGCATGGACCCACACTTAACACCGTTATACCAAGATAAGATCAAAATGGGTCCATGATCTAGGCATAAAGAACAAGATTATAAATAAATTAGAGGAACGTAGGATAGTTTATCTCTCAGACTTGTGGAGGAGAAAGAAATCTGTGACCAAAGATGAACTAAAGACCATTACTGATCACAAAATAGAAAATTTTGATTGTATCAAATTAAAAAGCCTTTGTACAAACAAAACTAACGCAAACAAGATTAGAAGGAAAGCAACAAACTGGGAAAACATCTTCCCAGTTAAAGGTTCTGATAAAGGCCTCATTTCCAAAATATATAGAGAATTGACTCTAATTTATTTATTTATTTATTTATTTTTAAATTTTTTATTTAATAATTACTTTATATTGACACTCGTTTCTGTTCCGATTTTTTTTCCCCTCCCTCCCTCCACCCCCTCCCCTAGATGGCAAGCAGTCCTTTATATGTTGGATATGTTGCAGTATATCCTAGATACAATATATGTTTGCAGAACCGAACAGTTCTCTTGTTGCATAGGGAGAATTGGATTCAGAAGGTATAAATAACCCGGGAAGAAAAACAAAAATGCAGATAGTTCACATTCGTTTCCCAGTGTTCTTTCTTTGGGTGTAGCTGCTTTTGTCCATCATTTATCAATTGAAACTCAGGTCTCTTTGTCAAAGAAATCCACTTCCATCAAAATATGTCCTCATACAATATCGTTGTCGAAGTGTATAATGATCTCCTGGTTCTGCTCATTTCACTTAGCATCAGTTCATGTAAGTCTCTCCTCTCTGTATTCATCCTGCTGGGAATTGACTCTAATTTATAAGAAATCAAGCCATTCTCCAATTGATAAATGGTCAAAGGATATGAACAGACAATTTTCAGATGATGAAATTGAAACTATATCCACTCATATGAAAGAGTATTCCAAATCACTATTGATCAGAGAAATGCAAATTAAGACAACTCTGAGATACCATTACACACCTGTCAGATTGGCTAAGATGATAGGAAAAAATAATGATGAATGTTGGAGGGGATGATGGAAAACTGGGACACTGATGCATTGTTGGTGGAGTTGTGAACAAATCCAACCATTCTGGAGAGCAATCTGGAATTATGCCCAAAGAGTTATCAAAATGTTCATACCCTTTGATCCAGCAGTGTTACTTCTGGGCTTATATCCCAAACAAATACTAAAGAAGGGAAAGGGACCTGTATGTGCCAAAATGTTTATGGCAGCCCTGTTTGTAGTGGTTAGAAACTGGAAATTGAATGGATGCCCATCAATTGGAGAATGGCTGGGTAAATTGTGGTATATGAATGCTATGGAATATTATTGTTCTGTAAGAAATGACCAGCAGGATGAATACAGAGAGGCTTGGAGAGACTTACATGAACTGATGCTAAGTAAAATGAGCAGAACCAGGAAATCATTACTCACTTCAACAATAATACTGTATGAGGATGTATTCTGATGGAAGTGGATTTCTTTGACAAAGAGACCAACTCCGTTTCAATTGATAAATGATGGACAGAAGTAGCTACACCCAAAGAAAGAACACTGGGAAATGAATGTAAACTATTTGCATTTTTGTTTTTCTTCCTGGATTATTTTTACCTTCTGAATCCAATTCTCCCTGTGCAACAAGAGAATTGTTTGGTTCTGCAAACATATATTGTATCTAGGATATACTGCAACATATTTAACATATATAGAACTGCTTGCCATCTAGGGGAGGGGGTGGAGGGAGGGAAAAAATCAGAACAGAAGCGAGTGCAAGGGATAATGTTGTAAAAAAAAATTACCCTGGCATGGGTTCTGTCAATAAAAAGTTATTATAAAATTAAAAAAAAAAGAAAAAGAAAAAAAGGAGGTACAGCCTTTCAAACATTTTCACACCAACATCTCTTCTCAGTGACCAACCAGTGGAAACTTCTCTTTCCACTACTCAGGAAACTACTCAGGAAAAAAGTGCTCTCCAGTCTCTTATGAAACCTATTTTCACTGGTCATAAGCTTAAGGAAACAAGTAAACAGTTCTGTTAAGCCTGTCCATTTCGTACTCAAATTCCATCCAGATATGTGGCACATACCCAGGGGAGGACTGGCAAATAGATTTTACGCCTATACCTCCTTGCAGGAGTTAAACTGCTTTTAGTTTTTGTTGACAGTTTTATTAATTTATTAAAAACATTCCCTTGCAAGACTGAAAGGGCTCAGAATTTTGAGTAAAGGAAATTACATTTCTTTGCATCCAACTTAAGTCTTTATATAGTAATAATGGTCCAGCCTTCACTTCTCAAATAACTCAAGCTGTGTCCAAGGCACTTAATATTATTGATCATCTCCATCCTGCCTGTCTTCCTCCCTACCCAAAGCTTAATGCCTTTTACATATTATGATTCTTTCACCATAAGCCATATGAGGATCCCTTTCATTGTGTATAATGTCACTGTTCCACCCATTGCCTCTACTCTTTTGAGGTGACAAAAGCAAAGATTTGGAGAAACTGTTCTTTGATATTTATCCTAGAAAAAGGTGTCTGTGTGTGATCCATTCTTGAGAGCCTCATCTCCTTCCTGGTTTTCCTTCCTGGTTACTGTTCCTAATAACCTCTCTAATGACTCCATGTTTTAGTTATTCCCTTTATTTGCTCATATTTGGTCCCTGAATTTTAAATTTATTTTTGAGAATTGTCTCTTCTAGGTTCCAAGTCATGAAATTCCAACCATTTGGTCAAATTGAATATCATTTGCTACTTTATGCTGTTACCTAGCACTTCCTAGATGCTGTTGCCACTATCTTCAAGTCACATATCTTCCCTCCCCAGTCTGGACTGCACCAGACAGAACCAGTTCTATGACTCCTAGCCTAAAGCAGCTCCTGTCCCTTTTTTCCCAAATGAGTTTGGGTTTCAAACTGCTTGAGGAGGAAATGATGGGGTGCAGCTTCTAGAAGAAATAGAGCAGTAATCCTGAGGTCCACGACCTTAGAATTCTATTGTTCTAACAATCTATCTGTCAATGATCTTAAAGTTTCCTGGCCTTAGGAATAAAATAATAATTATATCTTTCTCTTCCTATATATTAGGAAAGACATAGCAGTAATCCTGAGATTCTCTGACCTTAGAGTGATATTGTTTTAACAATCTGTTGCTCAATGATTTTAAAGTCTCCTGGCCTTAAGAATATTATCATATAGTCCTACAATCATTACTGATTGTCAGATAGACAATCTGTTGGTTCAATGATAACCAACTTCCTGAGACAAATATGAATAGACCATTCCTCAAACCTACCTGTAAGCCATAAAATTAGCATGAATTTCTGGTCTCTCTAACTTTGTCCTATACATTTATCCTTTTACTCCTGTTTCTCTGCTAAAACTTTTTAAAATTTAGCCTTCTTCAATTGGTATTACAATTACAATAAACTTTTCCCCTTGATTTGAAGATGGATTCGAGCCTGCAAATTCTTTTGAGACACTTCATGACACTGTCTGAACTCACAATCTTTTGGAGTTTCTTTGAACTCAACAAACCATATACATTATAATAAGATAGTGAAATTATATTTTATAATTTTATAAACAGAAAAAAATGTGGGATTATAACCTTTAGAATGTAGTCTTTTGGGCCTCATTTCTAAAATATATAGACAGGAAAAGATAATGATTAATATTGGAAGGGTTGTGGGAAAACTGGGACACTCATACATTGTTGTTGGAGTCCTGAAGAGCAATTTGGAATTATGCTCAAAAAACTATCAAATTGTGCATGCCCTTTGATCCAGCAGGTATCTACTGTGCCTGTATCCCAAAGAGATCTTAAAGGAGAGAAAGGAACCCATATAAGCAAAAATGTTTGTAGCAGGTCTCTTTGTAGTGGCAACAACCTGGAAACTAAAAGAATGCCCATCAGTTGGAGAACGGCTGAATAACTTATGGCATATGAATGCTATGGAGTGTGGAGTTCTTATTCTTCTTTATAATAATAATATAGGATGATGGTTCTCTCTGGGTGAGAGAGTAGGTTTCTCAGGGAGGTTTTCTTGGAGGCAGCTTTAGTTTCAGTTAAGAGTAAATAATCACCCAAATCGCAGCCAGGTGATAAAAGTTCAGATCTTTTATTGTCTCTAATATAATCCAGTTAGCTTAGAGACCTATTTCTCTCTGTTTGGTTCCAAGAACTCCCTCCAACTGTCTCCAAATCCACAGGTTTGTCCTTCAGCCTCTCCCTCTGCTTTCTTCAGTCTCCAGCCAGCACAAAGATAGAATGAATCTCTTGTCTCCTTCACTTGGGGCTCGGATAGCTTTCTGACGAGTCTTTCAGACCAGCTTAGTCTCAGTGGGGTAAGTACAGGAGCCCAGCCACCACAGTGCTGTGAGATGAAGATGAATCCGGTTGTGCCTCTGAGAGAGCCTTCTCAATTTCCTGCTCAACTCTCTATTCGTAGCTTCTTCCTCTGGAAACTCTTCTTCCGCCACCAGCCAGCCAAGTGGAAAATATTCCCAAATGAATCACTCTTCACTGGCTTATATATGACTCTTCTGAGAGAAGGGGATTATGGGTTTTCTCTCATAGTGCTCTCTGGCCCTAAGAGCTTCAAGGGAGGTATGAATTCAGATATCTCATACTAAACCCTGAAATTTCCCAAACGTGTGAACTCCAATGAGTAAAGGTGCAAACACCAGCATTGTATCAATTAGTTCTACTTAGTACCTTGTTTCAGGTTCTGGCCCAAAACATCTTCTTGTAAGATCAGATCAATAATCTATAAACTCTAATGAGTTAGCAGTTTGTAAAGATTCCAACAATGGAGTATTATTTTTCTATAAGAAATGATCAGCAAAATGATTTCAGAAAGGCCTGGAGAGACTAACATGAACTGAAGGTAAGTGAAGTGAGTAGAACAAAGAAAACATTGTACACAGGAACAAAAGATTATATGATGATGCATTCTGATGGATGTGACTTTTTTCAACAGCCATATAATTCAGGCCAGTTCCAATGGTTTTGTGATGGAGAGTCTTCTCTACCCAGAATGAAGACTGTGTATAGAGCACAATATAATATTTTCACTTTTTTTTTGTTTTTTGCTAGCACTTTGTTTTCTTTTCCATTTTTTTTTCCTTTTTTGATCTGATTTCTCTTGTACAGCATTATAATTGTGGAAAATGTATAGAAGAATTCCACATATTTAACATATGTTGGATTGCTTGTTGTCTAGGGAAAGGAGAGTGGGTGATGGAGGGGAAAATTGGAACACTACTTTTTGCAAGGAAGAAAGTTGAAGGATATCTATGCATGTGTTTTGAAAATAAATAAAAAAGTTCATTAAAAATAGAATGTAGTCTTTTCTTTTCTTTGATACCTATCCCTAAAGACATTCAATATTTTAAAAATTCATGATATCCATAGAAACACAAAATAAATACATTATCTTATTCATTATCAAGAACTTCAGAGCACACAAATGAATACCCAATCAGTACATAGATAGACGAAATAGTCAAATATTTTCCTTTGCTGTGTTTTTTTTATCCTTTTCTTGTGATTCTAACTTCAATTGCCATCACCAAATTTTGAATATTCCTATTCCAAATAAATTCAAGTATATGATTTTGTTAATTTACAGAGTAATTAATTATCCATATTATTAAGTTAGAAACTAGAAAAGAATCCATCTGTAATTGAATCACAAAATACCTCATCTTCTGCATGGTTGAGCCCCCTTTTCAGGTCTTCTACTCGAAATCTCAATTTCTTTACTTCTGTCTCATACTGCTCCACTCTGTTGTTTGCATAGATCAATTCAGCCATTTTATCTTGGTACTGTTTGTTTAGTTTGCAGTAGGCATGTTGAAGTTCAGCCAACTCCTTTAAAGAGAAAAGAGATCATATTAATCATAATGATTCACATTATGTAGGATGAAATAAAGTGCTTTGAAAACTTTAAAGTATTTTGTAAATACCATTGTTATTACAATTGTTAAAATATTAGCTTAATAAATAAACAATTGAATATCATCAATAACTTTTATTAGACACCTACTTTTTTGCCAAAAACTGCACTATCATCATTGGAGCTTTGAATCTGTAAATCAGTAAGAAATTACTAGCTCTTTCTTAAAAATTGTCAATTGGGTGGCTGGGGAGAAGAATGCTATGCCCAACTGCTCAACTCCTTTCCCTGCCAGATGACTGGAAGATTTTTTAATCAGTGATCATGTTCCTCTTTTCTGTGTCTACCTGGCTAGAAGACAAATGAGCTGGACAATGGGGGTTTCTAGTTGGGATTAGTAGCAGACAAGAGTTGGTTGGTCTTTCAGGCTATTGCAGATGCCCTTCCTCCCCTCACTCACTATAGTAAATGTTATTCTAGTTCATTTCTTACTGACCTTTCCTTTACTATACTGGTGAAAATATCAAATTTAGAGATAAAGAACTACATTGAAATCCAATTTGATAATTTATTGGTAAGACTTTAAGCTGGTCTGTTCTCTTCTCTGGGTTTCAGTTTCTGAAAGTATAACATATGTGTGTTGGACTGGATCAGCATCTAAATGTTAAGATGTATAATTCCTTGGCACCCCTTTCAAAATCAGTTTTTCTTTATCCCATAATTTACATTCTAAATTGGGGGAGAAGATGCCAGATTCTTCGCTTTTCAATGATACTTTTCAACTGTCCTTTTACCACTACTAACTCCAGTCTTCTTTACAGAATGAAAAGTCTGGAGCCAAGGAAGTGTCAATGTTATAGTTCTTTGCTAAACTTTGATTTCTGGCATTGATCTATGAGGAGTAACCCATCCCATCTCTTAGCTCTCTATGAGCATAGACTACATAATATAAATAAGGGAGTACTGCAGGTCAGGGGGGTGATATTTTCACTGATAAAATTCACTTTTTAAATTAACAGAAAATAAAAAACTCCTATCAGACTGTTGAAATGTGTCTATAAAATCTGGTCTGGCAATTTTCATTATATCATACCCCTATCCTCCTCTAACCCTCAAAATGTTTTGTACTTTTTATTACTAGTTTTTCTGGAAGACTGTAGAGAGAATGATACATATTTATAAGTACAATGATAAACTAGTTAACTGAATTGGGTCAGAATCACAGAAACAATCTAATGGTGACAGAATGGTTTTCTACAATTTTGCATCTGCCTCAACCTGTTTTATTTTTCAGTACCATCTGTTTTACGGTTTATAGAGAACTTAAACCTTGTTTGATCCTCCTAATAGCATTTTGAGGTAAAATGTGTTTTTATCCTCAATTTACAGATCAGGAAACTTAAGGAATTTGCATTAAAATTACACAACTAATAAGTACCCGAGTTGGAATGTAAACCATAAGTGGGATTCAGTCTGTATTCCATGACCAAAGGAAAGTTATACACTGGATATTGAAAGTGTACTTGTATTTTTTAGTTTTCCAACTTTATAAATTCAGAATATCAAATCATTATTCTGTCATGATAGCAGATTATTTCCATAATCCCCAGGTTAATCACAAAATCCTTCTGGCCCTTTTTTTTAAAAAAAACTAACACATGATTGAATTAGGAAGTCTATGAATTTAAATTATTAGTAGGCAGGAATTATTGTCTGTTTGTGGTTTCTTTGTTTTGTTTTGTTTTGTTTTGTTTTGTTTTTTGTCTTCATATGCATAGCTGCCAGCACAGTTCGTGTGCATGTGGATATTAAATATACATATGATATTTAATAAATATTTGCTGATGATTTATAAAAAACCTATAAATCTATACCTTTGTGGTACAAATGAGTGTATATCATAAATTTTATGCCAACATAAAAATTGAGTTTGAGTACATCACTCAATTCAGTTTTATCAGTCAGCAAAGTATCCATCTAAAATTAATGTCACAGTATTGTGCACACAATAGATACTAAGTACTGTACACACAATAGACATTAAATAAATATTTTGGAATGAACATTCTTTGAGTTGAAAAAGAAATACTACATCATTTAATGTAATGCTACTTTAAAAATACTAAGAACTTTTCTTCAAATTTGTTGAAAAATATTGTGAAAGGACTTTAAGTAACATTATTTTAAAAAATGATGTTATTTACAATGACTATCAACATGCCTGCAGATGCCATTTCATGGAAGAAGAAAAGAAAATATGAAAGGAAAGAAAGTAATTCTACATCCTGAATGTCTTAATTGGGAAAAGAAATCTGGAATGTCTTATTTCCCCCCCTACCAAATTTTATTTCAGTAAATAACATTCTTGAATGACTCACCCATTTTACTCTTTTTATGTACTACCTATCAATAATCTTAAAGATACATAGATCAAAATGGAATAAAAGTAAGTGAATCTCCAAAGACCAAATTAATATATTAAAATAATATCTTAAAATTGGCCAGGCTATGAAATATGACATATCTAAAACAAACAAGGGGAACCAACAGAAGAAGTAAATGTGTTTTTTCATAAAACATTTTATTTAATTAGAAAAATAAGTTCAAGGTTTTGCATACATTTTTGTTACGACTAATTGCCGTTGGATAGTTCTATATAAATTGTCTGTCTTCCTTTATGAAGTAATGTGTCAAATTTTAATGTGACATTTAACAAAAAAGAAATATATACTAGTTGAATTGGTGATAATATGCAAAAAAGTAAAATAATCAAAGGTAGATTCCTAATATATAGTCATATACAATAAATGAGGTAAATAGCAATCAAACATGAATATGAGTAGAAAAATAATTGGGCTGATGAGAAAGTGAGAGGGAAAGGTAATAGCTACTTATTGCTGCTAAAAGTGAATGGATTTTTACCAGCACCATAAGAGGGCTTTCCCTCATAAATGAGAATGTAGTTCCACTGAAATGTTGAAAATAATAAGGACTCTTGGCAAGTTCTATTCAACAATAAGAAAAAAAATGATTTAATAGTGAAATGTCGTTGCTGAAAAAATTATTGAAACTTACCAAAAATATTTCCTCTTTTACAAAATATGATATACAGTAAAGCAACCTCCTACTTACTTTATCTATTACCCTGTCTTACTGTATTTACACTATATTACTTTACTATTACACTGATTTAAGATGATTGTCAATAACTCTGGAAAGTTATGAATTGATTTAAATGTGGACAGAATTGAAAATATTAAGTTTTGTAATTTTATAAAGTATTGTCTTTCTTTTTATTTTTTAACTTGAGGAATTTAATAAAGTTATCCTCTTATTTATGCTTATAAAGGCTCATTACACTACCTTTCTTGCATTCATAAAGTACATAGAAAATAGATATTAACTGATTGTTCCTTAATCCCAAGGTTTTTTTTATCTTACTTGCATCCATAAAGTACATAGAAAATAGATGTTAACTGATTGTTCCTTAATCCCAAGGTTTTTTATCTTAATTCCAATTTATTTTACATGGAATTAATAGCTTTATATCCAATTTCCCTCATGAATACAAATTTCAAATGTTCATTTTATATATTCCAACATATTCCACATTTTCAGATGGTTCCTGCCTGAAAATGTATGTTATTTTCTCTGCATTTTGATTTCATTACTTCTCTAAGTGGAGTGAGGGAAATATTTATTCTTCAATTTCTCAAGTGCATGATTTCATTTCTAAATCCTTTTGAAGTTTTCTCTGGTCATTTTTTATACCAATAAAAAACATTCTTGTGTGACTCATTAGACTTTTTAATGGAAAGATTTCTAGAAGAGTTTTATAGATGAAAAGATGTGGATGGATTTCTATTAGCATCATTAGAGGGATTTCCCTCATAACTCAGTTATTAAAACTTCTGGGATCCAAGATGGTGGAGTAAACTATAAATAGCTATAATTCTTCTATATTCACCTTTAAAAATCCAATAGTATCATATTGAAATAAATCTAGAATTGTAGAACCAAGATATAGGTGGTGTAAAAATCTTTTGGGCCAAAAAACTAAAAAAATCAGCAAGAAAGGTTTGTTTCTATTTAGAATAGAAAGACAGTAAGAATCCCAGTAGACCAGCAGTAAACCTTGCCTTAGTAAACCAGAAGGAAATCCTAAGCTCAAATGTGGTAGAACAGGAAAATGCCAACAATGAAACACCCTACATAGTTCAACTTTACCAGGAGATGGGCAGGCTTCAGCTCAGCAAACTACTGTGTGTTTCAGTGTAGCTCTGAAAAAACAGGCAATCTCCAGCACTCAGATTTATATGTGCTTCAGCATTGCTCTGGGCAAACAGGAAGTTTCCAGAGTCAGACTGCTAAGAGCTCTAGTGTAACTCAGAGAAACCTAGAAATATCCCAGTGGCCTCAGCATACACCAGACACCAATACTAGAAGCTTGACTCAATACCAAGTAAGCTTCCAGATCTCGACAGCTTCAGCAGCACCAAAGATCCTCTGTATCACCACCTCAGCACAGCACAAAGATCTCCTATGAGCCTTAGTACAACTTCAGTGCAGCATCACATAATCAGCCAGCCTATTTGATCACTGCCAAAGAAGCCTAAGACAGTTCCCCTTCTGCCATGGAAACGAAACTCAAAATCAAAAAGAAAGAGAAAAAAGGCCAAAACAAGACAAGCAAACAGCAACAAGGCAAAAAAAAAAAAAAAAAAAGAAAGAAATGAAAGCAACCTGACTTTAGAAAGTTATTATGGTGATAGAGAAAACAAGTCACAAAGTGATTCCCAATAAGATTGGGGCAAAACAAGGTCAAAACAAAGTAGGAGAAAAAGGAAAAAAAAGGAGAAAAGAAATAATTTACCTTTATAGAAGGGAGAAGTTTGTGACCAAAAAAGAGCTAGAAAGCATTATGAAAGGCAAAAAGGACAACTTTCTTTGATTACAGTAAATTAAAAGGCTTTTGCACAAACAAAACCAACAAAAACAAGATTATCAGGGAAGTACAAAGCTGGGAAAAAATGTTTATAGACAGCATTTCTGAAAAATATATCTTCTAAAATATATAAAGAATTATGTCAAATTTATAAGAATACAAATCATTCTCTAATTGATAAATGTTCAAAGGATATGAGCAATCAATTTTTAAATGATGGCATTAAAGCCTCTTATAATTATATGGAAAAATGCTCAAAATCACTATATATTAGAGAAATGCAAGTTAAAACAACTCTGATGTACCACCACCCACCTCTCAGATTGGCTAAGATGACAGGAAAAGATAAATGTTGGAAGGGATGTAGGAAAACTGGAACATTAATGCTTGTTGGTGGAGTTGTGAAATGATTCAATTATTCTGAAGAGCTATCTGGAACTTTGTCCAAAAAAATCATAAAACTGTGTATACCATTTGACCCAGCAATGCCATTACTGGGTTAATATCAAAAGGAATCATAAAGGAAGGAAAAGGATTCACATATGCAAAAATGTTTGTAGCACCTCTTTTTCTGACAGCAAAGAAATGGAAAAGGATTGGATGCCCATCAATTGGGGAATGGCTGAACAAATTGTGGTACATGAAGGTAATAGAATGTTATTTTGTATAAAAAATGATGAACAAGCTGATTATAGAAAAGCCTGCAAAGATTTTTATGAACTGTAGAAAAAGGAAACAGGCAGAATCAGGAATACATTGTACATAATAACAACAAGACTTTCTAATAATCAACTATGAAAGGTTTGGTTCTTCTTGGTAGTTCAGTGGTCCAAAACAATCCCAATAGACTTTGCACCGAAAATGTCATCTGGATCCAGAAAAAGAAGTAAAGAAAATAAATGTAAATACACACATGCTATGTCCACTGCTTTTTCTGTTTTTTTTTTTTATCTCTCCCACAGTTTTCCCCTTTTGCTCTGACTTTTCTCCCCTACCTTGATTCATCTAACATTGTTTATTAAAAATAAATAAATCTACTAAAATAAAAAATTAGGGGAAAATTGAAATAATCCAAAAAATATTGGTGTTTACCAGTCTTAGAGAAAGTACTACATGTATCCATGTCGTGGGTCAAATTGTGTGATTCTGTGATCTGCACTAAGTAAAATCTTTTATCATCTACAGATAATTTACCATGTGTGGTGCTATATTGGAAGAGTGTTTTCCTTTCAGATATTCCACATGTTATTTTTTGTTTGTTTGTTTGTTTATTTGTTTTGAAAGTGGCTCTGTTCATGGTAAAATTATTTGTTTGCTATACAACCTTTTAAAAAATACAATTCATCCTAAGTTCAATATTCAAAATGTGATTATTATGACATTTACTCAATTGGATACATGAATGGGAAAGGGAATCAAGCATGGAATTTCATAGTTAAAGGATATTTCCACATGAGGAAACTCCTAAAGATGCAAATTGGAAACTTCTTTATAGTTTACATAGTCCTGGAAAGCTAGAGCTCTAAGAGCTCTAAAAGATCAGCCCTGAATCACACAATTGGTCTGTATCAGAGGAACAATTTGAATCAAAGTATTCCAGGTATCAATCATACCATATTGCCTCTCAATGATGGTAAACATCTGTTAGAAATATTCTACAATAAAAAACCTATATCTTTTAGACGGCAAGAAATGTAGTTATACATTATCTAAATGCATTTAATTTTATTTTGCAAATTGAATGATTTGGGGATGGCTGAAGTCATCCTACTTAATTGCAGTTTGGGCAAAACAAATTCTGAACAAAGCTGAAATATTATGGCTTTTGAGACATTATAAATCTGCTAAATCATTATTACTCTTAAAATAAGAACAATAAAAATTCACATCTATAAGCAAAGGAAAAAAAAAAGACACAACCTGACAAGAGGACTTCAATAAGCATCTCTAAGCAAAATGAAAAAAAAAAATCGAAATACTCTCAAGTCCAGGAAGAATTCATTGAGGATCTCAAAAAGGAACTTAATGTAGTATAAGAGAAGTAGAAAAAATTTGGAAAAGAAATGAGAGTGATGCAAGCGAATTATGTCAAAAAGAATCAGCAGCTTAGAAAAAGTAAACAGTTTGATAACCTAAGCGAAATGGATGACTACCTTCAAAAATATAGGCTTCCCAGATTATCAGAGGAGGAAGTAAATTGCTTAAATAGTCCCATTTCAGAAAAAGAAATAGAACAAGCTATTAATCAACTCCCTAAAAAAAATCCCCAGGACCAGAAGGATTTACATGTGAATTCAACCAAACATTCAAAGAACAATTAGCCCCAAAGCTTTATAAACTATTTGAAAAAATAGGGAATGGAGGAGTCCTACCAAATTCCTTTTATGACACAGACATGGTACTGATACCTAAATCAGGTAGGTTGGAAACAGAGAAAGAAAATTATAGACCAATCTCCCTAATGAATATTGATGCTAAAATCTTAAGATATTAGCAAAAAGACTACAGAAAATCATCCCCAGGATAATACACTACGATCAAGTAGGATATATACCAGGAATGCAGGGCTGGTTCAATATTAGGAAAAGTACCAGTATAATTGGCCATATTAATAATCAAATTAACAAAAACCATATGATCATCTCAATAGATGCAGAAAAAGCATTTGATAAAATCCAACATCCATTCCTATTAAAAACTCTTGAGAGTATAGGAATAAATGGACTTTTCCTTAAAATAATCAGTAGCAGTAAGCATCATATGTAACAGGGGACAAACTGCAACCATTCCCAATAAGATCAGGAGTGAAACAAGACTGCCCACTATCAGTTACTATTTAATATTGTATTAGAAATGTTAGCTTTGGCAATAAGAGTTGAGAAAGAGATTAAAGGAATAAGAATAGGCAATGAGGAAACCAAATTATCACTATAGAGAATCTACTAAAAAGTTATTAGAAACAATCCACACCTTCAACAAAGTTGCAGGATAAAAAATAAACCCACATAAGTCATCAGCATTCTTATATATCACTAACAAAACCCAACAGTTAGAGTTACAAAAAGGAATTCCATTTAAAGTAACTATTGATTGTATAAAATATTTAGGACTCTATCTGCCAAGTTTCTATCAGAAACTTTATGAGGAAAACTACAAAACACTTTCCACACAAATTAAGTCTGATCTAACCAACTGGAAAAATATTAAATGCTCTTGGACTAGGCGAGCAAATATAATAAAGATGACAATACTACCTAAATTAATCTATTTATTTAGTGCTACACCAATCAGACTCCCAAAAAACTACTTTGATGAACTAGAAAAATAACAACAAAGTTCATATGAAAAAACAAAAGGTCAAGAATTTCAAGGGAATTAATGAAAAAAAAAAAAAAAAACAAATGAAGGTGGCCTAGCTGTACCAGATCCAAAATTATATTATAAAGCAGCAGTTACTAAAACCATCTGGTATTGGCTAAGAAATAGACTAGTTGATCAATGAAATAGTTAGGTTCAAAGGACAAAACAGCCAATAACTTTAATAATATAGTGTTTGACAAACCCAAAGACCCCAGTTTCTGCAATAAGAATGCATTATTTGACAAAATGCTGGGAAAATTGGAAATTAGTATGGCAGAAACTAGGCATTGACCCACACTTAACACGTACACCAAGATAAGGTCAAAATGGGTTCATGACCTAGGCATAAAGAATGAGATTATAAATAAATTGGAAGAGCATAGGATAGTTTACCTCTCAGACCTGTGGAAGAGGGAGGAATTTATGACCAAAGAAGAACTAGAGATTACTATTGACCACAAAATAAAAAATTTTGATTATATCAAATTGAAAAGTTTTTGTACAAACAAAACAAATGCAGACAAAATTAGAAGGGAAACAATAAACTGGGAAAACATTTTTACAATCAAAGGTTCTGCTAAAGGCCTCATTTCCAAAATATATAGAGAATTGACTCTAATTTATAAGAAATCAAATCATTCTCCAATTGATAAATGGTCAAAAGATATGAACAGACAATTCTCAGACGAAGAAATTGAAACTATTTATAGACAAATGAAAATATGCTCCAAATTATTATTAATCAGAGAAATGCAAATTAAGACAACTCTGAGATACCATTACATACCTGTCAGATTGGCTAGAGTGACAGGGAAAGATCATGTGGAATGTTGGAGGGGATGTGGGAAAACAGGAACACTGATAAATTGTTGGTGGAATTGTGAACACATCCAGCCATTCTGGAGAGCAATTTGGAACTATGCTCAAAAAGTTATCAAACTGTGCTTACCCTTTGATCCAGCAGTGTTTCTACTGGGCTTATACCCCAAAGAGACACTAAAGAAAGGAAAGGGACCTGTATGTGCCAAAATGTTTGTGGCAGGCCTGTTTGTAGTGGCTAGAAGCTGGAAAATGAATGGATGCCCATCAATTGGAGAATGGTTGAGTAAATTGTGGTATATGAATGTTATGGAATATTATTGTTCTGTAAGGAATGACCAGCAGGATGAATACAGAGAGGACTGGGGAGACTTACATGAACTGATGCTAAGTGAAATGAACAAAACCAGGAGATCATTATATACCTCAACAATGATACTGTTTGAGGATGTATTCTGATGGAAGTGGATCTCTTTGATAAAGTTTCAACTGATCAAAGATGGACAGAAGCAGCTACACCTAAAGAAAGAACACTGGGAAATGAATATAAACTGCTTGCATTTTTGTTTTTCTTCCCGGGTTATTTATACCTTCTGAATTCAATTCTCCCTGTGCAACAAGAAAACTGTTCGGTTCTGCACACATATATTGTATCTAGGATATACTGTAACCTATTTAACATATGAAGGACTGCTTGCCATCTGGGGGAGGGGATGGAGGGAAGGAAGGGAAAAATTGGAACAGAGGTGAATGCAAGGGATAATGCTGTAAAAAAATTGCCCTGGCATGGGTTCTGTCAATAAAAAGTTATTAAAAAAAAAAGAAAGAAAGAAAAAGTAAACAGCTACTTATAAGGTAGTAATGGACAAATGGAAAACAAGATACAAAAATACATCAAATAAAATAGCTTAAAAGGAATACAATTTAAACAATACAAATGGCCAAAAGGAAAAAAGAACAAAGGCTAACTGAGGAAAAGAACTTTTCTGAAGTTAGCATAGGACAACTGGAAGCTAATGACCATATGAAACACCAAGGATCAATCAAATAAATTTAAGAGAATGAAAAAAATAGAAAATGTAAAACATATCATGGAAAATGACATGGAAAATAGATCCAAAATAGACAGTGTCAGAATCATTGGACCATCTGAAAGCCACAATCAAATCCTAAAAAGAATCATAAAAAATTATTAAGGAAAACTTCCCTGATATCCTGGAGCCAAAAGGCAAAATTGGCATTGAAAGAATCCAAGGATCACCCGAGGAAAGAAATTGCAAATTTAAAAAAATAAATAAAAACCTTCAAATAGCATTATATTTAAATTACAGAACTATCAGATTAATGAAAAATTATCATAGGTTGTCAGGAGAAAAAAAAACAGATATTATCGAGCCACAATCAAGATCATACACGATTTAGCAGCTAGATTAAAGTTTCATAGGTTTCCAGGAGACAAAGAAGCTTGTATTATAACAAAAGATCATCTGATAATAAGCATAATATTTCAAAAGAGAAAATGGTCATTCAATGAAATAGAAGAACTTCAAGCTTTCACAAAATCAGAATTGAACAACAACAACATTTTTTTTTTAAATCTTCAAGATCAAGACCAAAGGAAGTATAAAAAAAAAAAAATTCAATGAAGCTGAACTGTTTACATCTTTAAATGGGGAAATGATATATGTAATTGTGAAAAATTATACCACTAATAGTAAAATTTAAAAAAAAATGCTAATATAAAAAAAAAAGAAAAATACTAAATGTTAAAGAGGATGTGGGAAAATTGGGACACTAATGCATTGTTAGTAGAGTTATCAAATGATTCAATCATTCTGGAGAAAAATTTTGAATTATGCCCAGGTAACCTAATTGAGCATACCCTTTTATCTAGCAATAGTAGTACTAAACAACAACAACAAAAAATCATAACAATGGGGAAAGAACTTTGTAAAAATATTTATAGCAGCCCTTTTATGTTGACAACATATTAGAAAATGAAGGGATACTTAACAGTGGGAGAATGGCTAAACATAATAAGATATATGAATGTAATAGAAGATATGGAATTGTACAATAAGAATAGAGAGTAGCCAAATTTCAGGAAAAAAATGTTTTATCAGAAACATTGTGTGATGGTCAACTATGAATGATTTGACTTCTCAGCAACATGATTATTCAAGAATAGTATTTCACAAGGGATAATGCTATCCTCATCCAGTTAAAGAACTGGTGTTCTCTGAAGTCAGGTTAAAGCATACTTTTTTCACTTTTATTTTTCCTTTTCATATATTTCTTTTTTCACTGTGATTAATATGGGCATGTATTTTACATAATAGTACATATGACATTACCTACCATTTAAGGTAGAGGGGAGAAACACAAGAGAGAAAGAAAAATTTAGAACACAAAGTTTTGCAAGGGTGAATGTTAAAAACTAATTTTTTCATGTCTTTTGAAATTAAAAAAAACTATTATTAAGAAAAAATAAAAATTTTAAAAAGTAAACTTTTATATGATTTTATGTTACTTGTCCAGACAAGATTTCAAATTCCAAATTTTTTCTCCCTATATCTCCATTTTCCACCTCCCCTAGAAAGCTAATAATCCAACATAAGTTAAACATGCACAATCCTTCCAAACATATTTCCACATTAATATGTTGTATAACAAAAAATAGACCAAAAAGTAAAAAAAAATGAAAAAGAAAACAAAAAACAAGCAAACAGCAACAAAAAGGCAGAAATTTTATGTTGTGAGCCACATTCAGTCTCCATAGTCCTCTTTCTCGATTCAGATGGCTCTCTCCATAACAAGTCTGTTGAAATTGGCCTAAATCATTTCATTGTTGAAAAGAGCCAAATATATCACAGTTTATCATCGTATAATATTCATGTTGCTATATGTACAAAGATCTCTTGGAAGTATATATTTTTCCAATATACTATAAAATCTACTATTATATAAAATAATACAAAATTGTTAAAATAAATGAGTTTTTAGTTCCATTGAAAAGTTAAAAATGTCTTTGTAAATTTTATTCCATTCTATTCTGAAAATAGTTTTTGCTCCATTATATTTCTGTCATTGTTGGAATCCTCCTCCAGATCAATCATTCTAACTCTGTGCCCTGTTGAACTTTATCCTGAGGCCCTTAACATTTTCAGACTACTCTGTTCCACTTGGTGATCTCATTTCCCATGAATTTTATTAATACTTATAAAGCAATGCTCCAGATTTTTTTATCCTGCCCTAATCCTGCTCTAACCTTTCTTGTGACCTCCAACCTTTCTATTCCAACTGTCTGGCAGAGATTTTAAAGTGGATCTTACTTATTAAACATTCTTTCACTCCTACTTTCCACATCACTATAGAGGACAAAACCACCCTCTCAGTTCCTCAGACTTGCAGTTTAGGAGTTATCCTGGATTTCTCTTTAGCTCTCATTCCCTATATCAAATCCATTACAAAGTCCTGTTGATTTCACATTTGTAATATCTTTAAGATATGCTTCTCTGACACTTACTACTCTGGTGCAAGCTCTCATTACCTCATATCTGAGCTACTGCAATAGCTTGATGGTGTGTCTGCCATTCAAGTCTTTCTAAACCATTTTTTATTCAACTTCCAAAGTGATTTCCTTAAAATATAGGTCTGATTTTTACCTCCCTACACAGTGAATTGCAATGGGTCTTTATCATATCTAGGATCAAATACAAAATGCTGTGTTTGAAATTCAAAACTTTTCACAATATAGTTCCCTCCTTTCCAATCTTCTTAAACTTTACTTCCCAATGAGTTCTCTTTGGTCCAGGGACAGTAACTTCCTGACTGATCTACAATCAAGACACTCCATCACTTGACTCTGGATATTTCATCTTGCTGTTTTCCTTGCCTAGAATTCTCTTCCTGCTTATTTTTGCCACCTCAATTTCCTGGGTTCCTTCAAATTCCAATTAAAACCCCATCATCTATAGAAAACTTTTATTAACCTCTCTTGATTTTAATATGTTACTTCTATTGAATATTCCCCATTTATCCTGTACATAACAAAATGCAAGAGCACAACAACAAAAAGAGTAAAAATACTATGTTGTGATATACACTTAGTTCCCACAGCCCTCTTTCTGATTGTGATTGCTCTCTCCATCACAAGACCAATGGAACTGGGCTGAATCATGTCATTGTTGAACAGAACCGCATCTATCAGAATTGGTCATGGCATAATTTTATTGTTGCCATGTATAATGATCTCCTGGTTCTACTCATTTCTCTAAGTATCCATTCATGTAGGTCTCTCCAGGCCTCTCTGAAATCATCCTACTGGTACTTTCTTATAGAAAAATAATATTCCATAACATTCACATACCATAACTCATTCAGTTATTCTCCAGCTGATAGACATTCACAAAGTTTCCAGATTCTTGCCACTGTGTGACCCTGGGCAAGTCACTTAACCCCAATTGCCTCAGCAAAAAACAAAAAGCAATTTGGGATACAAGACCAGTAGAGACACTGCTGGATCTTTGGGCATAGTTTCAAATTGCTCTCCAGAATGGCTGATTCAATTCATAAAGATACCGATAATGCTGGGGTACTTGGTTTTGTGAAACACTAGATTACTATACTCATTTATTATTTTTTCCTGTAAATCTAACTTGTTCAACTAATCAACTACTCTAATTCTTAGCCAGTACCAAATAGTTTTGATGACCACTGCTTTAAATATAGTTTTAAATAAAATTTTGAATAAAACTATTTTCAGTTGAATATATTCATTATATATATTAGAATTATTTTGGTAATTATGTTTTATTGACATATTTTATTTTTATGTGATCTTTATTTCAAAATACACCCCTTTCTATTCTCTATCTGCACAAGTAATCCTTTTAAATTAAGCAAAAAAAAATTATCCAGCCTAAAAAGCAAAGTCTTTTCTTATATAAATTATTCAATATGAATTACCTCTCATCTCTGCAAAAGAAGAAAGGAAGTGTATTTTTATATCTTTTTGGGGGGTAGAGCTTAGGTATTGTAATTATGCATGTTTTTGCTTAAATTTGTTGTTTTTCTTTACATAACTTAATAAAAATATTTTATGTTTATCTGTACCATACATGTAAATAGTTTCTTAATAGAGAATAATATTACAACTTATTCAAATACCACAACATGTTGAACTGTTCCACAGTCAACAGACATCTGATTTCATTCCAATTCTTGTTACAACAAGAACAAAAAAATGCTTCTATGCACATTATGTTGTATAATGCATCTTTCTTCCTATCATTTACTTCCTTAAGGAGCAGAATGAATCTCTAGGTTGAAGAGCATGGAATTATTACTCACTAATCACTTCAAATTACTTTCCAGAATGATACAGATGTTCCAACAATGATTAGTTTGATCATCTTTCCCACATCTTATAACATTATTCTGTTATCCTTTATAATTTGCTATGTATTGAGTGAAGTATTTATAAAGCTCATACTATGTGGTTGATGCTATAAGAAGTAATACATGAAGACCTCAGAATTATTTTAATTTGTTTTTTTTTTTTAGAAATTTGGCTCGATCTTTTAGTAGATTCTTAACTGATTGCAATTACTATTTTGAAAATTATATGCTCATCATTTTTGATGCACTTAGGAATGTCTGTGTATTTTTATTAATTCCCTCTATACCTTGAATTTTAGAACCTTGTTGGAGATATTTGATGCAAAGTCTTTCCCCAAATAACCTATATTTATACTATTTCCTTTGATTCTGCAAGTTTAAAAGATTTTCAGTTTTATGCAATTGACATTATTTGTTTAGATCTTGTCCTTTGATTGTTTCTATTAATTGTTTCAAAATAATCCTCCTAGATATAAACTATGCCTAACCTATTTCTCAGTTATTATAATGGTGTTACCTTTAATTTTCAGGTTGCAAATGTGTAATGTTCTTCTCTAAAGTGTAATATTCTCTGGGAGCAGATTTCTTGGTGGGGGGACTTCTGGGAGCAGCCTTCATTTCAGTTCTGTAATCACCCCAAATTCAGCCAGGAGTTAAAGTCCATATTCTTTATTGTCTCCTTCAAAGTCTTATGTCCTTGGGGCTTGATTAATTTTTCTGGAGGCCTTGGTTCTGAGAGGCCTGTCTTCTCTGGCTTCTGAATTTTCTGGACCCCAAAGGTTTCTGCTTGAACCTCCAGTCACAACAAAGGTAGATGATGGAATGAATCTGTCTCAGCCTCGGAAAGCTTCTAGTGTGCTTTGCCTTTCTGACTCTGACAGCTCCTCTTTATATGTTCCACAATATGTATATACCAATCATTATATCACTAGGTAACCATTATTTGTTGTAGAATTAAATTAATGCTAAACTAGATTTTTTTAAATTTTATTTAATAATAACTTTATATTGACAGAATCGTTGCCAGGGTAATTTTTTTTACAACATTATCCCTTGCACTCACTTCTGTTCCTATTTTTCCCCTTCCTCCCTCCACCCCCTCCCCTAGATGTCAAGCAGTCCTATATATATGTTAGATATGTTGCAGTATATCCTAGATACAATATATGTTTGCAGAACCAAACAGTTGTCTTATTGCAGAGGGAGAATTAGATTCAGAAGGTAAAAATAACCCGGGAAGAAAAACAAAAATGCAAATAGTTCACATTCATTTTCCAGTGTTCTTTCTTTGAGTGTAGCTGCTTCTGTCCATCATTTATCAATTGAAACTCAGTTATGTCTCTTTGTCAAAGAAATCCACTTCCATCAGAATACATCCTCATACAATATCGTTGTCTAAGTGTATAATGATCTCTTGGTTCTGTTCATTTCACTTAGCATCAGTTCATGTAAGTCTCTCCAAGCCTCTCTGTATTCATCCTGCTGGTCATTTCTTAGAGAAAAATAATATTCCATAATATTCATATACCACAATTTATCCAGCCATTCTCCAATTGATGGGCATCCATTCAATTTCCAGTTTCTAGCCACTACAAACAGGGCTGCCACAAACATTTTGGCACATACAGGTCCCTTTCCCTTCTTTAGTATCTTTTTGGGGTATAAGCCCAGTAGTAGCACTGCTGGATCAAAGGGTATGCACAGTTTGATAACTTTTTGGGCATAATTCCAGATTGCTCTCCACAACTCCACCAATAATGCATCAGTGTCCCAGTTTTTACGCATCCCCTCCAACATTCATCATTATTTTTTCCTGTAATCTTAGCCAATCTGACAGGTATGTAGTGATATCTCAGAGTTGTCTTAATTTGCATTTCTCTGATCAATAGTGATTTGGAACACTCTTTTATATGAGTGGTAATAGTTTCAATTTCATCATCTGAAAATTGTCTGTTCATATCCTTTGACCATTTATCAATTGGAGAATGGCTTGATTTCTTATAAAATTGAGTTAGTTCTCTATATATTTTGGAAATGAGGCCTTTATCAGAACCTTTAACTGTGAAGATGTTTTCCCAGTTTGTTGCTTCCCTTCTAATCTTGTTTGCATTAGTTGTGTTTGTACAAAAGCTTTTTAATTTGATATAATCAAAATTTTCTATTTTGTGATCAGTAATGGTCTCTAGTTCATCTTTGGTCACAAATTTCTTTCTCCTCCACAAGTCTGAGAGATAAACTATCCTATGTTCCTCTAATTTATTTATAATCTCATTCTTTATGCCTAGGTCATGGACCCATTTTGATCTTTTCTTGGTATATGGTGTTAAGTGTGGGTCCATGCCTAATTCCTGCCATACTAATTTCCAGTTATCCCAGCAGTTTTTTTTTTTTATCACATAATGAATTCTTATCCCAAAAGTTAGGATCTTTGGGTTTGTCAAACACTAGATTGCTATAGTTGACTATTCTGTCTTGTGAACTTAACCTTGTCCACTGATCAACTCATCTATTTCTTAGCCAATGCCAAATGGTTTTGGTGACTGTTGCTTTATAATATAATTTTAGATCAGGTACAGCTAGGCCACCTTCCTTTGATTTTTTTTTCATTAATTCCCTTGAGATTCTCGATTTTTTATTGTTCCATATGAATTTTGTTGTTATTTGTTCTAGATCATGCAACCATATTGCATGCTAAACTCCCACCCTGGTATCACACACCATTTCTGCCAACCTGCTAAGTTGCCTTTAGCTAGAAAATGTTCTATTCAGGTTTTTTGGAAGTTCTGATGCTATAAAATTTGTTTACAGTCATTATTTAAAGGAGTTAGGAGCAGTTTGGGGGAGAGGTTAGGTATTTAGCATTTAACCTTTACTCAGCCATCTTGGTTCTGCCCCCTCAAGAAGTTTCTTTAAAGAAGGATGATAGATTAATGTGGCTGCCATATAAATGTCCTGAAAATGATCAAGATCTTTGCAGCTGACCAAAATAGAGAAAAGACAAGAATACATAAATACTTTCCTTCTGAGAATTATGAAAAGACTCTTCTTTTTAAATATTAGTATTAATTATTGGTGATTTTTAATAGTTTATAAATAATATTGTAGTTCTGCTCTTTGAAAATTTATCTTTTCTTGTTTGTTCTAACAATAAAGTGAATTGAAAAACATTCAATCATATAAGTTCTTAGGAAATATAACATATAGTTTAATGGATTTCTGTTATAAAATTATTTTAGAGGAACTGTAATTTTATCAAATTTAAATTAATGTATTTGATCATGATGCTAATCCAACATATCTCAATCAACTTATCTCTTATGAGACAAGGACCCTAATGATGTCCTTATTAAACACAGCTGGATTATAACAAGGCTGTCAACAGAACATAAAATTGTTATTTTCAATTATTCAAATATAATTTTAAAATATTTTTGAATTATGTATGATACATGTGAATTTCAGGATCTTTGAAAATCAATGCACTCTATTTTTTTAATTTTTGTGACTGCAGATGCAGTGACTACTAATAATAGTTTGTTACCACTGCTGCCTACTTGTCTTTCAAACTGAACAAAACAAACACCACCCACACCTATATATTAAACTTCTGTCTGTGTTCTCCTGCCTCACAGATGTCTAAGATGTTATGCTTTAGCTTTATCAATTTATCATTATATCATCACACAATTTCCAAGATCTCTTTATTCCTCATAATTTACAGTAATCAAAAACATGATAATTTAAGAATTGAATTCTTTAAATACAAGTAGAAAAATTTACTATTACTAAAGAATAGATTGATGAAGTAGTTTATGAATAATGGAAGCTTAAGTAGGAAAGCTTGATACACTTAATTTGTTTTAAGCTTCAAAATGAGTCTGTAACATTCCAACAAATTAAGAAGATAAAATAAATGAGGCAATTTAGATGGGAAAATTTTGCTTATTTTATTTACTTTTTGATTACCTTGACATTATCTAGAGTTTAATGAACATTATTTTCTATATGTAAATCTCATATATTTAAGATCACACTGTGTTATAAAATAAATTTTTATCATATAAAATTTAATAACTAATTTAATTTTTAAAAACTATGGTGAGTTAGGACAACAGATGTACTATATTCTATATATAACATATAAAATATATTTTATATTGAAAAGGGACATAGACGTTATCTCTGTACTCATATTATTAATCAGAATTATAACTTGCCATATGTCCCCTGATTAAAACTACCATATATTAGAAACTATATAGTAAAGCCACCTATTCCATTTGAGGACAACACTGAGAGTGAAAAAGCTTTTCCTGATTATAAGCAAAAATTTGTCTCTCTGTAACTTCCACCCATTATTTCTGCGGTATTTGAGGTAAGTAGAACAAGTATAATTCTTTCCCTATCTGACAATCTTTAAAATATTTTGATATTACTATCATTTGCTCCCATTTTGTTTTCAGCAGACTAAATATTCCTAGATTATTCATCTTACAACTTTTTGCTACAACTATTATGTAACTTAGTTTGTCTACAGAGCAGGACATATTACACAATTATTTGAAATTTACATCTTACCATTCAAGTAACTTTCCCATATAAAATGCCATTCATTGTGGATTCCAATTATACAATTTACAAATTTATAAATAAGCAATATAAAGATGTTTAGATTTCAGATAACTGCAGATGTACATTTCTAAGTACTTCAGTCATTTATAATGGTAATTCTTTAAAAGAAAATGTTAAAAAGAAGTTCTTAGAAAATTCACTAGCCATTTTTAAACTGCTAGAGAAGTGTTAAGGAATAAAGGAATACAATGAATTAAGATTTATGTAAACCAGAAATGGTTAAGTCATGTAAATAATGAATTAAAAGATTCTTGAGATGTTTATAGCTTAAAACTTAAATACATACACATATACAGACATATATGATTTCCTCTTCACTATAACATTTGGTTCTCAATTTAAAATGGAAATGAAAGTGACCTTGTACAAAGATGGTAATTGGTTAAGCTGCAGATCCTCAGAACACCATATGGTATTTGGAAATCCACCTATCTAAAAAGAAATAAGAAGAATCATCCATTAAATCCTCTATCTATCTCTGAAATCCACAGTAAGATGCTAAAATTTTATTGAGATCCTGAAATAGAAAGGTCTGAAAATGTAGAAAAAGGAACTCAGGAAATCCCCAGAGACAGGGAGGCTGGGTTTGGTCCACTGCAGGCACACAAACATCACACAAGCCCCAGATAAAGACATACTCTATTTCCCTGTATTTCTTCATAGCAGGAGACCAGTAAGCTAGTCCTTGGGATATCTAGGCAAAATCCAGTGAAGAGCTCAAGTGTGATGGGCTTCCAACACAGGTCTAAATCCAGAGCCAACATGAAAGTTCTAGTGGGGTAAGGCCATAAGGGGGAAAAAAAAGCAAAAACAAAAAACATCTAAAGTTGTCTCCTAAACTTTAGTTAGAGCTCAGTGAATGAGAGTCATCTCCAAGTTTAACTGCAGGATAATTCGAGCCAAGCCTATAGTTTAGAGCAGAGATATAGCTTGAAGCCCTGGAGCAATAAAATAAGCAACTACATAATACCTAGAATGGACTATTATCTACTTGTTACTATTCTCATGTGCAGGCAGGTCATGTTCATGTGTTAAGTTTTGAAGACTGACCCAGGAATAATTACCTTTTTACCACTCTGCCCTTCAGCTGAGGTGAGCAAATCTAAAAAGACTCAGAATACTATGAAGACAGACTTTTTGGTGATAAACATCTCCTGTCCCAGATTTAGGCCCTAAACAACTTTATGTAAAGACTGAGAGGGGGAAAAAAGTGCTGTCTACAAAGGTGTATCTGGAAAAAATGGAAAAAAATACAACATGAAAAAGCAAAGGAGAATAAGAATCCCATAGAATCAAGAGTAGGAAATTTCAGAGAATTTATTGCCCTGAAAATTAGAATTAGTCATCAAGAATATAAAACAAAATCAAAAGAAAAAAAAAAGAAATAAAAAAATTGAGAAATATTATACACCAAAGCAATTGATCTTTAAAAGATTGAGATGTAACCTACGCATCATAGAATTATCTGAAAAAAAATAAGAAAAGAAAATTATGTATACAATATTTATTTTTTAAATGAAAGCTTTTTATTTATAAAACATATGCATGGGTAATTTTTTGACATGGGCCATTGCAAAGCCTTTTGTTCCAAATTATCCCCTCTTCCCCCCAACCCCCTTCCCTAGATGGCAGGTAGTCATGTTAAATATGTTAAAATATATGTTAAATCCAACATGTGATTTATACAATATTTCATGAGATTATAAAGGACGATTGCCCAGACCTTATTTAAATACAGATAGTAAAGTGAAAGCAGAAAGAATCCATCACTCACTTTTTTGAAAAAAAATCAGGTTGTCTTCCGGGGGCAGAGCCAAGATAGCAAAGAAGGGACACACGACTTTCTAAGCTCCTCTCATTTACCTCATAACCAACTATTTAATTCAGCCTCAAAAATAGTTCTTCACTGCTTAAATTCATGAAGACTAGAAGCACTACAACTTACCAGCTGAAGTCAATCTGGAAGGTCGCCAGGAAAGGTTTGTCTTGAGGGTCCAGGAACAGAGTAGCACAGGCAGGGAGAGACTAGCATCCTGAGCAGACCAGGGGTGGGGTGATCTCTGTAGCTAGAGAAGTTATAGAAATGACTCTGTGATAGGCTAACTGCTCTGCCTTGTCTACAAAGCAGTAAACTGGCAGAGAAATTAAAGCCTAAAACAGAGGTACTGTAAAAAACGCCAGAACCTAATGAGATCTGGCTGTAACCCCTCAAACCTGGAAGTGACTCAGACAGACTTTACAGAAGTCCTGCAGCCACATCCTGCAGTTTGGGGCTTTTGCTGGGGCAGTTACAAATCTGCACAGCAGGGGGGCACATCCTGGATAGCCTCTAATCGGCACAGTGGGGGGCTTGGCCTGGGGCAATAGAACATCCCCAGCAAACTGTGCTTCCTGGGCGGACACTTCTGGTCCCTGCAAATCCATTCACTTCTCAACTGCTAACACCCACAACCCCAGGGCAGGTTCTGGCTTCCGAAAGTGAAACTATCACTGCTCAGCATCTAGCCCCAGGGCAGTCGTTATCTCACACAGCTGAGGTTCTTTGCAGGGTACTTTCCCACTTTGGCCCTGCAGGCCTGAGTTACTCCCAGGTGGGGAACTCTTTCCCAGAGCACTCCAGTACCTTGCTGTTTTTTGTAGCCAGCTGGCAGGACAGCTACCCTTCCATACACTTTTCACTGCTCTGCAGAGGAAGCTGGTAACCTCCTGGCTCTGAAGGCAGACCTTACAGGCTTTAACAAAATGAGTTAAAAAATCAAAAGAATGATTGATAGTTTCTATACAGAAAGAGAACAGCTTTCAACCCTGAAGAGACTAATAGCAGACAGCTCCAGACAATTGTTGGTCTCCAATACAAAAGGCTCTCCTAGAAGAGACTATTAAAAACCTTAAAAGAGAACTAGAAGAAAAATGAGGAAAGAAAAGAGAAGCTATGCCAGAGAGCGACAACTTCCTAAAATGTGAATTGGAAAAGATAAAAAACTCCCAAGAAGTGCAGGGAAACAGAATTTGCAAATTGGAAATAGAAAATAACTCACTAAAAAAAAAAAAAAATCAGTGAAATGGAAAAAAAATTCCATAGAGCAAAACAACTCAATTGAACATATACAAAAAGAAGTAAAAAAAGCTAATGAAGAAAATAACTCACTAAAAATCAGAACTGAACAAATAGAAATGACTGATTCATTGAGAAATCAAGATTCAGTCAAGCAAAACCAAAAAAATGAAAGATTGGGAAAAAATGTCAAATATTTACTTGGAAAAACAACAGACCTGGAAAATAGATCTAGGAGAGATAACCTGAGTGTGGGGAATAGAAAAGGTGAAGAACTTACAGGAATGTATGAATTCTTTTTCTGTATTTTATTATTTCTGTGTTTCCCCTATGACCTGTATATGTGCAGGCTCATATCTACTTGAGCCTTGGCCAGCTAGAAACATATTTACTTAACCTGAACTGATGACATTTATTGGTATTTGACATTTATCAATATTTAGTCTATTAGCTGGACCACTGTCTGCTTGATTAAGCCTGAAGGCCTGACTTTGTTTCCCAGAAATCAGGAGATTTCAGGGAAATAGAAGCTTTCCATTCCAATCTCCCCAACTAGCAACAACCAATTAGATGCCTCCCCCTCCCCTTCTCAATGCTCTCTTACTTGTGATGTAATTTCTTGTATAAAAGCTATGTATTTTTACTACTTCTTTAGCCCTCCTACCGCGAGCTTATCTTGCGATGGGACGGCTCATCCTCCGGAGGTTTTTCAATAAACAACTTTTCTGCCTTCTACTGAGGGATCTCTGAGTAGTCATTTTGGGTAAGGGTCTTCTACATCCCTCACAGATGGGGGCTCGTCCGGGATGGGGTCTTTGGGGGAGATGGCTATGTGCACCCCGAACAGGGACAGGCGCCCACGGAGTAGTTTTCTCCATGGTCTCTGGCTCTGGGTGAGCAGCCTCCCTCCCCTCTTAGACAACAACCTGAAGCAGGGATACTCAGTGGAACGCAGAATTGAAGATTGAAAGAAGTAGAGTCCTGATGGCCGGCATTTGCAGCCTGAAAAGAAACATATGTTCTCGAGGTAAAGCTCTTGGGAAGTCTGGGGGTTTATTGGCTGGGTCGAGGGAGACCCTGAGGGATTAGCCCTCTTAAATTTATTTTTGGTGTGGACTGCTGTTAACCCCAACGATAAAGGACTTTTCCTAAGGAAGCTCTCGGGTGGCTGTGGGGGCGTGAGGGTAACATAGGGCCTCCGCCTGGGCGTGAGGATAACATAGGGCCTCCGCCAACACCTGGATCGGGTCCAGGGTGGTATAGAAGCAGTCCGAAAATTTGTATCAGGACGTTAGCTAGGAAATTCGAGACTGGAATGAACTTCCCAGATATACAAGGGAAGAAAACTGGGAGGATGTATATCCCAGGATTATTTGGGTATATCAGACTTAAATCTGTATGTAAAAGGTGAAAAGAGTTTTGTGAATGTCTGTGTGTATGTCTGCTTTGCATTGCCTTTGTTCTGTGTTAAAAGTTAGAACGCTCATAAGAGATAAGAATTCAGCTCTGTGTTACAGGCTTAGAAAAATATCAGGCTGAATTGTGGGAACTGGAATTCATTCAGAGTAGTAATTCTTTCAGAGTGGCTCAGAATGTATTGGTATTAGAATTTGGGAACTAGTTTTGGGCTTCTCAAGAAAAGAAAATCATTTTTCTCTTTCTCTCCCTCTGTCTCTGGCAGTGGCTTTGCGGGAGGAGGGAAAGAAGGGGAAAAATAGAAACATAGATTGAAAGTTTGGAAAGTTTTGAGAAAATAGAAGAACAGTGGCTATCGCTCCTATAAACAAGGAGCCTGTTATCAGGACTCAGCCAGAGAAAAGCATTCTCAAGGTAAAGCAAGGATTGGTGCTTAACTCTTTCCTGCTTACTAAAGAAAAGACATGGAAATAAAATATCTAGGTAAATTTTAGGAAATTTCACAAACTGAAGTAAAATAACTTTAAATTGGTGTGTGTGATAATATTGGAAAATTTAAGATCGGAAATATGAGACTGCAGATATTGGAAGGGAAGAATAAATATAGAGTAAGAGAGGTAAATAGTAGAACACAGGGGCATTCTGACCTGTTGGACCTGTGGGAAAACTAGGCCTACTTCTAAAGAAAAAAAAAATTTGCAGGAAAAGAAAGAAAAATCATTATTAGTAAATTTGCCTTCATGGAATTAGAGAACAGAAAGTTTAAGAAGACTAAACTGGGTAATTGTTTGCAATATTTGATTAAGAGTTTTGGGAATTTACTATATTTTAAAGAGGTACTATAATTTTGAAATTGAAATAAAATTAAAATTGGGGGAAATAATTTACTGTTGCCTTACACATGTTAGATTTATTCTGAGTATAAAATCTTAAGAATTTTTCAAATATTGTGGCCTTTACAACTGAAGAGAAAAACTTTTCTTTTTTTTATTATTTGGTTGGACTTCAAATTCAAATATAGGTTGTTAAACAAAATGCGAGTAGCTTACCTTAGGGGGAGCTTGTGTTTGTATCTCCCTACTTAAATGGTATGTTGCTTTTTAAAAGTATTGAGTAATTTGTAAACTATATTATAAGTTTTATGAAATTTGATTCAAAATTAATTGTGAATCTTGAAGTTTAAAGTTTAAAAAAAGATGATTTAAAGATAAGGGAAAAGAGATTGATTTACAAAAGCAATTAATAGTTTAAATAGAGCATCTAGTCGGAAGGATTTTTGGTTTAGGAGTGTTTAAAGTATGTAATAAATTTTGAGCAAGTAAGCATTGGGAAGAGAGAGAGACAGAGAGATGGGATAGGAGAATGAAGGTAATTTAAGAAGGATTGATTAGTAGAAACAAATGATTTCAAGAAGTCGTCAGTGGGAAAAAGAAGGAACTGGTTGGAAAGGGTAGTCACAGAGAGATGGCTGTGAGAAGGGATGTTTTTGTGGGAGGAGAGCAAGTGAGCAGCAGCCGAAAGTGGCAGCCGCTTGGTTCCTTTGGCTGAAGAAAACAAATGGTTATTTAAAGAGACAAATTGCTCTTAAAAGATGTTAATTGATTGAATATTTGTTTCTTTAGATACATAATGGTTATGAATATTAAAGAATATGATCAGAAATGTGGTATATAGTTTGAAAGGGTTATTTCAAAAAGTTTAATTGATGTTTTCAAGAACTTTTCAGATTCTTTTTATGTGAAAATAGGAAGTTTTAATTAACTGTATTGATGCCAATTATCTGAAATGGGACTTTAAGGATAATAGTTTTTGCCTTCTTCCTTTTGAAAATGTTTTTGTTGTGAACCATATGTAGTTTGGGATTTTTCTGTATATTGGGTATTTTAAAAGCAAAATGATTGGTATATTAAATTTATTCAAGATGCAACATCTACTTGGGTATATAAGAATTGTGTGAATTTTCTGGGATAAATTTCTTACTGTTATTGATATAAGGTCATGGTAAATAACTGAGATTTATTTGAAACTTTGAAGACAAAATTCTTTGGGCTTGTAATTAATGCTATTTGGAAGTTTTAAAGCTCCACTCTTCAGTGTGCTGAAGATTGAGTTTTAACTGCTTATATTATGTTATAGTTATGTTCTTGCATTTTTTCCTCCTGTGACTGATTTCTATGATCAGAACAATAGTTAATAAGAACTGTTAATGTAATTCAAATATGTCATACCTTGCTGTTTCCAATCTGGTTATATGTAATCTTTATAGCCTAAATACTTAGGCAAATAAGTATTTAGCCTGGTCATCTGTCTGTTACAGGATATTTGTGTTTTATTTTTAAAATGTTTTTTTTTTTAAATGATAAGAGGACAATTTACAATTGTCTGTGAAACCTAACTGCTATTTATTGGAACTATAGCTGTCTGCCTGTCCTGTGAAGCAAGCTTATTCCTTCACACAGGAACTGCTGGCCAATCTATACTGGCCTCCCCACATATTGTTGCAGGTCCAGACTATTCTAACTTTGTTAGATTTAGTTTTTTTTGTTTTTCTAGATTTTGGTCAAATTACAAATTATTGAATCTCTTCTGAGACATGAATCGGCCCATCTGAAGCTTATATTGACACCACACCCACACCCCTGCATGGATTGAGCACTTTCGCCCATTTCTCAGCCTGAAGCAGCTAAGATCGAGACCATCGCCAGTGCTCCTGATGTAATTTGGACTGATATGGGGGAAGTGGGAAAGTGGTTGATGAATTATTGTTAAAATTACAACTCTATTACTAGAGTTAGAAAAAATGCAAATATTACTGTGTGTTTAAGATTTGGGATGGAAATTATTCAAAATGGTAACTATTGCTGTTAAGGAAGTTATAATATGTTTATAATATCTATGTTCACTTCAGAATATGTAATTGTTTAAGGTATTTGATTTGATTTGATTTGATTTGATTGATTTTAGGAAACTCCTCCTGTACTAGACTGTTATGTATGTAGGAACTTTAATTCACTCTTGGGATTTATATGTGGATGGTTATTTGACTATTTATTATTATTATTTTTTGGATGATTCCTTTCCATGAGGAAAAAAAAAAGGAGAGGAAGAGATAGGGAACTAGAGAAACTGGTGGATTTTTCTCAAAATACCTAAAAGAGTGGGAACCCTTAGTTTTCTTTCACTTTTGCCTTACATACTTCTGCCCCACCCCCTATACCACCAGTTCAGATTGAATTGGAAGTCCTTAAACAATCCTTTTTGTTTTTACTATGTTTTAGCTTTGAAATCCCTTATTCTGTGGAATTGCCCTGGCAGACTCAGTTTTGGGAACTATTCTGTTTTAAAGAAATCTCTAAGATAAAGACACTTGTCTTGGGACTGGCAATCTCCAGCCCTGTAACCCCAGTTTCTTAACTGGTACCTCAACATTTTTAATAACATTGCCCTTTTGAGATCAAGCCTCTAAAGTTTGGGGTTTGCCTGCCTTCATGTTCTAACTGTGCATGCTCTGATAGCTCTGCTCAGAAATCTGTATTCTAGTAGCAGCCCTGTCTGTCCCCCTGGGTGGGGACAGGTGGAGCTATACTAAGCCTCACCCTTCTCCCCTGGAGTGGGTTGCCCCTCTGAATGGGCAGCATGACTGTCTCGAGCCCTGCTACTCCCTCTATAAGCAGAAGCTGAGTTAAGTGCACAAATGACTGCAGACCCCCTAACACAGTGAACTGTCCATCTCAAACTGGATTCTCTGACTGAGATGAGGGCCTTTGTACTGCTGATAACTCTGGGGTTGTCAGGAAGAGACTTGTCCTTGCCATAAGTCCTTGCATTTTCTAGTTTCATTTTGATTTATTTGCCTCACATTGGATTGGTCAAAATTATGGTGCTGAGACCTCCCAGGTATCTTAGGGAGGTAATTCAATAATTCAAATATTCAGAAGAAGAGTGTGTAATGTTGTGCCTCAGTTTCCCTAGATTGTCATCTTTATTTATCTTTGTATTTTTATGTTTGCCAAATGCCAATCTGTTCTGTGATAACTGTTTCTAAGATAGTTGGTGGAAGCAATTTTTATGGTATGAACTTATTGCAGTCAATGGTATTATCCTGTTACTGCTATGTCTATCCTGTATAATTACATTAGTAACCAGAATAGTTCAGTGGTCCCTATCAAAATATTGCATACAGAAAATGCTATTAAAATGATGATTCTTCAGAGAAAAGACTGGAATGTATTAAAGAGGGATGATCTTGATGGTGAACTTGATAAACAATGTATATATAGATATACTAACTGATTTTGAACAGTGTGTAAGTTCTTCATAGAAATATGATAAAAATCATTTACATGTTAGAAGGGGGGAGCTGTGGGGAATAGAAAAGGTGAAGAACTTACAGGAATGTATGAATTCTTTTTCTGTATTTTATTATTTCTGTGTTTCCCCTATGACCTGTATATGTGCAGGCTCATATCTACTTGAGCCTTGGCCAGCTAGAAACATATTTACTTAACCTGAACTGATGACATTTATTGGTATTTGACATTTATCAATATTTAGTCTATTAGCTGGACCACTGTCTGCTTGATTAAGCCTGAAGGCCTGACTTTGTTTCCCAGAAATCAGGAGATTTCAGGGAAATAGAAACTTTCCATTCCAATCTCCCCAACTAGCAACAACCAATTAGATGCCTCCCCCTCCCCTTCTCAATGCTCTCTTACTTGTGATGTAATTTCTTGTATAAAAGCTATGTATTTTTACTACTTCTTTAGCCCTCCTACCGCGAGCTTATCTTGCGATGGGACGGCTCATCCTCCGGAGGTTTTTCAATAAACAACTTTTCTGCCTTCTACTGAGGGATCTCTGAGTAGTCATTTTGGGTAAGGGTCTTCTACATCCCTCACAGGAGGATCATTGGACTACCCAAAAATTATTATGAAAAAAGAGCCTAGATACTATTTTACAGGAAATCATCAAAGAGAACTGCCCAGAAGTAATAGAACTGGAAGGAAAAACAGGCATTGAAAGAATTCATGGAACACCTTCTGAAAAAGACCCTAAAATAAAGACTCCGAGGAATATTGTGGCCAAACTTCAGAATTTTCAGACTAAAGAAAAAATTTTACAAGCAGCCAGGAAAAAACAGTTCAAAGGCTGAAATGCCACAATAAGGGTCACGCAAGATCTGGCTGCCTCAACATTAAAGGATTGAAGGTCCTGGAATCCAATATTCTGAAAGACAAAAGAGCTTGGAATGCAGCCAAAAATAAACTACCCAGCTAAACTGAGTATTTTTCCCACGGAAGAAAATGGCCATTTAATAAAATCGAAGAATTCCATTTGTTTCTAAGGAAAAAACCAGACTTAAACAAAAAATTGATCTCCAACAACAAGACTCAAGAGAAGTAGAAAAAGGTAAAAGGAACTCTAGAGAACTGTATTTCTGTTGTGGATATACATAAAAACCATATGTATAATTTGATTGTACCAATATAACATAAAAAAGGGAAGTAGAAATGGAAAAGGGATAGTGTCAGAAAAAGGGAAAAGGAAAGATAAAAAAGAGGGAAACAACATGCGATGATGAGGAAAAGGAAACCTATCATATATGAGGGAACTTAGTGAGGGGGAGGAACATTGTGTGAATGCTACTCTCATCAGAGTTGGCTCAAAGAGGAAATAATTGATATATTTGTTTTACAGAGATTCTTCTCTCACTTCATTAAAAAGTGGGAGAGGAAAAAGGAGAAGGAAAAAGAGTAATAAGGGAAAGGTACAAGAAAGGGAAAGGGATTCAAAGGGAGGAGAGAGAGATACTAAAGAGGAAGAGCTGCGTGATGTAAGTGGGACCAATAAGTTTAATACTAGGGAAGAAGGGAAGGAGGGCAAGAAAAAGAAAAGTATAATCTGGGCATATTCGGATGGCAGGAAATACAGAATTAGTAATTTTAACCATAAATGTGAATGGGATGAACTCTCCCATAAAGAGGAGGCGGATAGCAGACTGGATCAAAAGTCAGAACCCTACAATATGTTGTTTACAGGAAATACATTTAAAACAGGGAGATACATACAGAGTAAAGGTAAAAGGCTGGAGCAGAATCTATTATGCTTCAGGTGAAGTCAAAAAAGTAGGGGTAGCCATCCTTATCTCAGAACAAGCAAAAGCAAAAATTGATCTAATTAAAAGAGATAAGGAAGGAAACTATATCTTGCTAAAGGGTACTATAGACAATGAAGCAATATCAGTATTAAACATATATGCACCAAGTGGTATAGCATCTGACTTCCTAAAGGAGAAGTTCAGAGAGTTGCGAGAAGAAATAGACAACAAAACTATAATAGTGGGAGATCTCAATCTTGCACTTTCAGATTTAGGTAAATCAAATCACAAAACAAATAAGAAAGAAATTAAAGAGGTAAATAGAAAATTAGAAAAATTAGGTATGATAGCTCTCTGGAGAAAACTGAATGGTGACCGAAAGGAGTATACTTTCTTCTCAGCAGTTCATGGAACCTACACAAAAATTGACCATATATTAGGACATAAAGACCTCAAAATTAAATGCAGGAAGGCAGAAATAGTAAATGCTTTCTTTTCAGATCACAATGCAAGAAAAACTACATTCAACAAAAAGTTAGGTATAAATAGACCAAAAAGTAATTAGAAACTAAATAATCTCATTTTAAAGAATGATTGGGTGAAACAGCAAATTATAGACACAATTAATAATTTCACTCAAGATAATGACAATGCTGAAACATCATACCAAAATTGATGGGATGCAGGCAAAGTGGTAATAAGGGGAAATTTTATATCCTTAGAGGCTTACTTGAATAAAATAGAGAAAGAGAAGATCAATGAATTAGACCTACAACTTAAAAAGCTAGAAAAAGACCAAATTAAAAACCCCCAATCAATTACTAAACTTGAAATTCTAAAATTAAAAGGAGAAATTAATAATATAGAAAGTAAAAAAAAACTATTGAATTAATAAATAAAACTAAGAGTTGGTTTTGTGAAAAATCCAATAAAATTGATAAACCTTTGGTAAATCTGATTAGAAAAGGAAAGAGAGGGAAATCAAATTTGTTCCAAGAGTAAAGAGAGATTGGAAAAAATGTTCTGTTTACATAGTGAAAAGGTAGATAATAAGAATTTATGTAGCACCTTCTACACACCAGACACTCAGCTAAGTATTTTACAAATATTATCTCATATAATCCTCACAAAACCTCTGCAAAGGAGATGTTATGTTCATTTTGTAGTTGAGGCTGTTCACTCATGACCAACGGGTCATGATCCTATGTAGATTTTTTTGGCAAAGATATTGGAGTAGTTTTCCATTTTATACTCCAGTGCATTAGGGAAACAGGTAAAATGATTTTCCCAATACACAGCTACTGAGTGTCTGAATCCAGATCTAAATTCAGATATTTCTGAATCAAGGTCCAATATATTACCCACTGAGCTATCTAGTAGCAGACAAAAGAGATCACATGAGTTGTCTAAGATCTATAGCTTGTCAATAAGGCTTGATTTGTTCTTTTTGTTTGTTTTGTTTTTGTTTTTTTTTTAATTAAAGCTTTTTATTTATAAAACATATGCATGGATAATTTTTCAATATTGACCCATGCAAAACTTTCTGTTCCATTTTTTTCCCCCTTCCCCTCCTCCCTGCCTCTAGATGACAGGTAGTCCAATACATATTAAATATGTTAAAATATATGTTAAATTCAATATATGTATACATTTTTATAAAGTTTCTTGCTGCACAAGAAAAATCTGATCTAGAAAGAAAAAAAAAACCTGGGAAGGAAAAGAAAATACAAGCAAATGTCAACAGAAAGTGTGAAAATGCTATATTGTGGTCCACACTTAGTTCCCATAGGCCTCTCTCTGGATGTATATGGCTTTCTTCATCACTGAACATTTGGAACTGATTTGAATCATCCCATTGTTGCAGAAAGCCATATCCATCAGAATTGATTGTCATATAGTGTTGTTGTTGCCATGTATAATAATCTCCTAGTTCTGCTCATTTCATTTAGCATCAGTTCATGTAAATCTCTCCAGGCCTCTCTGAAATCATCCTCTTGGTCATTTCTTACAGAACAATAATACTCCATAACATTCGTATATCATAATTTATTCAACCATTCTCCAATTGATGGGCATCCATTCAGTTTCCAGTTTGTAGTCACTAAATAAAGGGCTACCACAAACTTTTTGCTCATGTGGGTCCCTTTCCCTCCTTTAAAATCTCTTTGTGATATAAATCCAGTAGAAATACTGCTGGGTCAAAAGGTATGCACAGTTTGATAACTTAAGAGTGGTTCCCTCTTATTTTCAGTGTTAAAAAAATAATTCTGGCCTTCAAATTTATTTATAAATAAGGCCCCACCTACCTTTCCAGTCTACTTACACCATACTCCTCACTATAAAGTCTTCATTCAGGTGACACTGGCCTTCCAGATCTTACTTGAACAAGATAGTCCATTTTTTTTTTTTTTTTTTCTGTTTTGCCATCTTTTCATATCTGTCACTCATATCTATATCACTCTTGCTACTCTGCTCTATCATTTACCTTCTTGGTTTCCCTCAAATCCGAATTAAAATCCATCAACTGTAGGAAGTCTTTCTTATACTCTTTTAAACCTAATATATTGCCCTTGTTAATTATTTCCCATTTATCTTGTATAAAACTTGTTTTAAATACATTTGCATATTAGATTTCTCATGACATTTTAATCTCTTTTTGTATATCTACTTCTTAGAACATTGCTTAACACCTAGTAGACATTTAATAAATGTCTATAGATTGGTTGTCACCCTCACCCAAGACTGCTAATATTTTTTGCTCACTATTACCTCTTTGAGATTTTTTTTTAAATTTGTGAACCTAAAATTATCTTGAAAGGAGTTATAATAATATAATTTCATTTTAAAAGCTTCTGGGGCTTTTTCATAACTCCTTGTTCATCAGTTGAAACTTTTCATTCAATATCTCAAAGATACCTGAGACTAGCTTTACTGATAGTTTCTTATTTCTTGTTTAATATCTTATTCCAGGAAACTTGCATCTACATACTTAAAACGCAGTATCTCATTCATATAACAGTGATTTCCCATTCCTTACTTTTCATTTTCCTATCCCTCCATTTTTTTGTCTTCTCTTAATGTTAACAAAACAGAACAAGGTATTCTAAGATCCTTTTATTATTTTTAGCAGAGAGAATGGGAAAATTTTCCCAGGCAAGATCCATCTTTTACCCCTTTGTAAAGATAATTTCCATTAAAGTTTTTGAAATTTTTACTGTGGCTCATGTTACTTGAACATATTTTTGGCTATTTATAATTTTCTTTTTTTCACTTTGAAGTTTTGGGTTTTTACTATAATATTCCTCAGAGTTATCAATTGGGGAGGGCTTCAATGTTTTGATTTTTTTCTTTTTTTCTTTTTTTTTGATAACTTTTTATTGACAGAACCCATGCCAGGGTAATTTTTTTA
This sequence comes from Antechinus flavipes, assembly GCF_016432865.1. Classification (NCBI taxonomy): domain Eukaryota; kingdom Metazoa; phylum Chordata; class Mammalia; order Dasyuromorphia; family Dasyuridae; genus Antechinus; species Antechinus flavipes. The sequence goes on along the minus strand of NC_067398.1, from coordinate 522,399,918 downwards.
CAGCATTATCCCTTCACTCACTTCTGTTCCGATTTTTCCCCTCCCTCCCTCCACACCCTCCCCCAGATGGCAAGCAGTCCTTTACATGTTAAATAGGCTACAGTATATCCTAGGTACAATATGATACAATATATGTGTGCAGAACTGAACAGTTTTCTTGTTGCACAGGGAGAATTGGATTCAGAAGGTATAAATAACCCGGGAAGAAAAACAAAAATGCAAGCAGTTTATATTCATTTCCCAGTGTTCTTTCTTTGGGTGTAACTGCTTCTGTCCATCCTTAATCAATTGAAACTGAATTATCTCTCTTTATTGAAGAGATCCACTTCCATCAGAATACATCCTTAAACAGTATCCTTGTTAAAGTATATAATGATCTCCTGGTTCTGTTCATTTCACTTAGCATCAGTTCATGTAAGTCTCCCCAGTCCTCTCTGTATTCATCCTGCTGGTCATTCCTTACAGAACAATAATATTCCATAACATTCATATACCAAAATTTACTCAACCATTCTCCAATTGATGGGCAGCCATTCATGTTCCAGCTTCTAGCCACTACAAACAGGGCTGCCACAAACATTTTGGCACATAGAGATCCCTTTCCCTTCTTTAATATCCCTTTGGGGTATAAGCTCAGTAGAATGTATGCTGAGTGTATGCACAGTTTGATGATTTTTTGAGCATGGTTCCAAATTGTTCTCCATAATGGCTGAATGTGTTCACAATTCTACCAACAATGTATCAGTGTCCCTGTTTTCTCACATCCCCTCCAACATTCCGCATTATCTTTCCCTGTCATTCTAGCCAATCTGACAGGTGTGTAGTGGTATCTCAGAGTTGTCTTAATTTGCATTTTTCTGATTAATAATGACTTGGAGCATATTTTCATATGTCTATAAATAGTTTCAGTTTCTTCATCTGAGAATTGTCTGTTCATATCCTTTGATTTATCAATTGGAGAATGGCTTGATTTCTTATAAATTAGAGTCAATTCTTTATATAGTTTGGAAATGAGGCCTTTATCAGGACCTTTGACTGTAAAAATGTTTTCCCAGTTTTTTGTTTCCCTTCTAATCTTGTCTGCATTTGTTTTGTTTGTACAAAAACTTTTCAATTTGATATAATCAAAATTTTCTATTTTGTGGTCAATAGTGATCTCTAGTTTTTCTTTGGTCCTAAATTCCTTCCTCTTCTACAGGTCTGAGAGGTAAACTATCCTATGCTCTTCCAATTTATTTATAATCTCATTCTTTATGCCTAGGTCTTGATATTTCATAGTGATGGGGAGGTAATGCTTGCACCTCACAGCCAATGAATCTTTAGCTCTAGTAGATCATATAATACTCTGAAAGTTTAAAACACAGACCAGTTTATGAATGGTATCTAACAATCAGGAAAGAGCCTAGCTAAATTCAAAGAAGCTTATAAATTGACAACATGTGCGCAAAAATTGATTTCTCTCACAAATTTGAGTGCCCTCTCTCTCAAACTATCTTATATAATTTTTCTTTCATTTGTTATCTATATGTTTACTTTTAAAACATTTAGCACAATGCCTAGCACCTAGTAGTTATTTTGTAATGTTAGTTGCTGCTACTGTGACTACTACTATCATCATTATCATCATCATCATCATCATCATAATTGACACACAGGAATCTTTAAAAGATTCTTAAAGCAATAAATTTAAATTGTAGTGTACAGTAGTCATTTTCCATCAATAATGAATTCAACTCATTAATTCTCTATGTTTTAGGAAGTTACTACTGATATCAAAATTATTGTTTCTTTTTTAACAATATAGGGTAAAATATAATTTTGTAGTGGAAGGAGATGTAGAGGAATTTATTAAAAACTAATATCTATATTTCAGCAAAAAAAAAATCCCTTCATACCCAATTCTTACTTTAACACCATAATATGCCAAATATTTGAGAAAAATATGGGAGTCACATTTAAGCATAGTTTTTTTGAAAAATGTGTCTAGACTTAGAAATATTTTCTCTGTTGACAATTCAAAATTAAGATTGTATATAATATTGTCAAGATTCACTTCTTCTGTTTTGTTTGTGATCCAGAAGCAAGAGAATAATCTTTTCCTGCTAGAGAATAGTCACCTGATTGAGATATTTATTACTTACTTAATGTGCCTTATGAAGAGGAATTTATTAAAAACTAGCATCTATATTTCAGCAAAAAAAAAAAAAATCCCTTCATACCCAATTCTCACCTTTACACCGTAATATGCCAAATATTTGAGGAAAACATGGAAGTCATAATTAAGCATAGTTTTTTGAAAAATATTTCCAGACTTAGGAATCTTTTCTGTTAATAATTCAAAATTATGATTGTATATAATATTTTCAAGATTCATTTCTTCTGTTTTATTTGTGATCCAGGAGCAGGAGAATAGCCTTTTCCTGCTAGAGAATAGTTGAGATATTTGTTACTCACTTAATGTGGTAATCCTCTGTGACAATGTACTTAATAGTTATAAGAGATGACTGATAATATATAAATCATTATCATATATTAGTCACTGGCAACATAGAGGCACACTAATTTTATTTTAAAAGTAACATTCTTATGGAAAATAAACTTCTAAGAAAGACTAAGAATAAGCAAATCTAAAATCCAAGAAATAGAGACTAAACCTATGATATTATTCGGTGTAGGGAAGTTTTGAAAACAAAACACATTTCTACCAATGTTATTTGACACCTTCTCTGAAACTTATAATTTTAGTGAGTTTCTTGAAGCACTTAGATGATTGCTGTCTTTTTCATGGGTAGAAAGTAGGTACATGTCTGACAGCAAATCTGAAATCATAAAAATTTCCATGAAATTTTAGGTGCAGCATAAGTATTCAGACATACAAAAATATGTTTGTGGTGACAAATACTATTATCTAATGTGTTGACCAGTCACCAAAGAATTTGTGAACATTAATGAAATAGAACACCAATGAGCTATGAAAAAGATGAAGAAATTATTTTAGAGAAAGCTAGGAAGGCATTTTTGATACAATACAAAATCAGACTAATGAATGAATTAGAGGAATGTATACAATTAAAAAAATTTAAATACTAACAACTTTGAAACACTTATGAAATCTGATCAAATCAATAACCAGCTACAACTCCGATGGACTAATAAAAAAACATTCTATCAAACTGCTGAGGGAGAGAGGTGATGGGGTCAGAGAAGAGTGAATTACATATAATTTTTGTACATGCCCAAGAAAGAAATTTGTCTGGCTTGATTATGCATGTTTGTTATAAGGAATATTTGTTACTATTGTTATTTCATTTGGGGCAGAGATAAGCAGTAGAAAAAATTGTTCAAAACATTTATGTTTACATTCATTTTTTTCTTCAAATTGTCTCCTTCTCTTCAGCCTTTCCTGCCTCATTTTAGAAAAAACAAGAAATATGATGTCAAGAATACAAAGGAAGACATGAAAAACATATCCATATATTAGCAAAGAGAGAATGATGTCATATCTATGCATAGACAATTATATATATTCGATATCCTACACATAAGCTATAATTATCGCTATATAATATTTATCCTTTATTTTTAATTCTGTATCATATGATCATTTATCACTTATTTTTCTATATATCTATCGTAAATTGGACATAATTAAAAGAGGTAAGGCACCAACACAAAGGGAATCAGGAAAGGCTGAATATAAGATTTTCTTCAAGTCACAAAGTTAAACTGGGGAAGCCAGGAAGAAAAGATGAAGACATGGGAGGGAGCCAATGAAAATGCATGGATTGCTGAATTGTAGCAATTGTACAATGTTAATATGCAGAAAACTGTTAATCAGGCAATAATTAATGATGATTACTTAATAGTTTAATCTATTTAGAAAGGCAAGATGTCATTGTGTATAAGGAACTGTGCAGGTTCAAATTCTACCTCTGATACTGTTGACTTAGTGACTCTGGGCATGCCATTTAACCTTTTCACATGACTTAGACATCTTCCTATAATTAAATTGAAATCACAGCTTTTTCATGTCAATGTAATGTGCAAATGATCTGGTTGAAGTTAAATATTTAAACTAAATTTAAAGTATTTTTAATAATATATAAAAATTCTGATCAGTTCTGTGGATATATGTTGTATCCTGCAACTTTACTAAAATTGTGGATTGTTTCTAGTATTATTTTAGTTGATTCTATAGGATTCTCTAAATATGTCATCATATCCTCTTCAAAGAGTGATAATATGGTTTTCTCATTACCTATTCAAATTCCTTTTTTTTTCCTTAGGCATTTGGGATTAAGTGATTTGTCCAGGGTCACATAGTTAAGAAGTGTTAAATTTATGCATTCAGATTTGAACTCAGATCCTCCAGACTTCAAGGCTGGTACTCTATCTACTATACCACCTAGCGGGCCCTCTACTCTAATTCCTTTAATCTCTTTTTCTTCTTTTATTGCCAAAGCTAACATTTCAAATATTGTAAAGGGCTGAAACTCTGAGTTGATGTGCTGGAATCAGACAACCCAGCACTAATTACCAATTGGACAATATTCTATTAGCATATGCTTGGAAAATGGCCCTTCCCCCTCTAATCTGCACAGAGAGGGACTCAGCCTGGGGCAATAGAACTTCCCCAGCAGACTCTGCTTCCCTGGGCAGAGACACTTCTGTCCCTGCAGGGCCATTCACTGCTCCACTGCTACTGGATTTGGGTTGGGGTAGTGAAACTCTCACTGCTCAGCATCTAGCCCCAGGGCAGTCGTTATCCCACACAGCTGGGGTTCTTTGCAGGGCACTTTCCCAGCTCAACCCTGCAGGCCTGAGGTACATCCTGGTGGGGAACTCTTTCCCAGAGCACCACAGTGCCTCGCTGCCTTTTGTAACTGGCTGGCAGGACAGTTACCAGTCCATACACATTTCACTGCTCTGCAGAGGAAGCTGGTAACCTCCTGGCCCTGAAGGCAGACCCTACAAGCTTTAACAAAATGTGTAAAAAAATCAAAAAGACGATTGATGGTTTCTATACAGAAAGAGAACAGCTTTTCAACCCTGAAGAGACTAATAGCAGACAGTCTCCAGACAACTGTTGGTCCCCAATACAAAAGACTCTCCTAGAAGAGACTATTAAAAACCTTAAAAGAGTACTAGAAGAAAAATTGGGAAAGGAAAGAGAAGCTATGCAAGAGAGCAACAACTTCCTGAAATGTGAATTGGAAAAATTTAAAAACTTCCAAGAAGTACAGGGAAACAGAATTTGTGAATTGGAAAAAGAAAATAACTCACTAAAAAAATAGTGAAATGGAAAAAAAAAAAAAAAAACTCCATAGAGCAAAACAACACATTTAAAAACTCAATTGAGAGATAAACTATCATATGTTCCTCTAATTTATTTATAATCTCATTCTTTATGCCTAAATCATGGACCCATTTTGACCTTATCTTAATGTACAATGTTAAGTGTGAGTCCATGCCTAATTTCTCCCATACTAATTTCCAGTTATCCCAGCAGTTTTTTGTCAAATAATGAATTCTTATCCCAAAAGTTAGGATCTTTGGGTTTGTCAAACACTAGATTGCTGTAGTTAACTATTCTGTCTTGTGAATCTAACCTATTCCACTGATCAACTAATCTATTTCTTAGCCAATACCAAATGGTATTGCTTTATAATATAAATATAATATAAATGCTTTATAATATAGTTTTAGATCAGGTACAGCTAGGCCACCTTCATTTGATTTTTTTTCATTAATTCCCTTGAGATTTTCGGCCTTTTATTATTCCATATGAATTTTATTGTTATTTTTTATAGATCATTAAAATATTTTCTTGGGAGTCTGATTGGTATAGCACTAAATAAATAGATTAGTTTAGAGAGTATTATATTTGAGCGGCCTATCCAAGAGCACTTAATATTTTTCCAATTATTTAAGTCTGACTTTATTTGTGTAGAAAGTTTTTTTTTTTTTTTTGTAATTTTGCTCATGTAATTCCTGACTTTCCTTTGGTAGATAGATTCCCAAATATTTTATGCTGTTGACAATTTAGAATGGAATTTCTCTTTGTATCTCTTGCTGTTGGATTTTGTTGCTGATGTATAAAAATGCTGAGGATTTATGGGGACTTATTTTGTATACTGCAACTTTGCTAAAGTAATGGATTATTTTGAATAGCTTTTTAGTAGACTCTCTGGGGTTCTCTACGTATACCATCATATCATCTGCAAAGAGTGATAGTTTGGTTTCCTCATTGCCTACTCTAATTCCTTTAATCTCTTTATCTCTCAGACTTGTGGAGGAGGAAGAAATTTGTGGCCAAAGATGAACTAGAGACCATTACTGATCACAAAATAGAAAAATTTGATTACATCAAATTAAAAAGCCTTTGAACAAACAAAACTAATGCAAACAAGATTAGAAGGGAAGAAACAAATTGGGAAACCACCTTCACAATTAAAGGTTTTGATAAAGACCTCATTTCCAAAATATATAGAGAATTGACTCTAATTTATAAGAAATCAAGCCATTCTCCAATTGATAAATGGTCAAAAGATATGAACAGACAATTTTCAAATGATGAAATTGAAACTATTACCACTCATATGAAAGAGTGTTCCAAATCACTATTGATCAGAGAAATGCAAATTAAGACAACTCTGAGATATCACTACACACCTGTCAGATTGGCTAAGATGATAGGAAAAAATAATGATGAATGTTGGAGGGGATGTGGGAAAACAGGGACACTGATGCATTGTTGGTGGAGTTGTGAACAAATCCAACCATTCTGGAGAGCAATCTGGAATTATGCCCAAAAAGTTATCAAACTGTGCATATCCTTTGATCCAGCAGTGCTACTACTGGGCTTATACCACAAAGAGGTACTAAAGAAGGGAAAAGGACCTGTATGTGCCAAAATGTTTGTGGCAGCCCTGTTTGTAGTGGCTAGAAACTGGAAAATAAATGGATGTCCATCAATTGGACAATGGCTGGATAAATTATGGTATATGAATGTTATGGAATATTATTGTTCTGTAAGAAATGACTAGCAGGATGAATACAGAGAGGCTTGGAGAGACTTACATGAACTGATGCTAAGTGAAATGAGCAGAACCAGGAAATCATTATATACCTCAACAACGATACTGTATGAGGATGTATTCTGATGGAAGTGGATCTCTTCGACAAGGAGATCTAACTCAGTTTCAATTGATCAAGGATGGAGAGAAGCATCTACACCCAAAGAAAGAACACTGGGAAATGAATCTAAACCATTTGCATTTTTGTTTTTCTTCCACGGTTATTTCTACCTTCTGTATCTAGGATATACTGTGGCATATTTAACATATTTAGGACTGCTTGCCATCTGGCGGAGAGGGTAGAGGAAGGGAGGGGGAAAATCGGAACAGAAGTAAGTGCAAGGGATAATGTTGTAATAAATTACCCTGGCATGGGTTCTATCAATAAAAAGTATATATATATATATATTGATAGAACCCATGCCAGGGTAATTTATATATTGAGTATATATATATACACACACATGTATATATATATATGTATATATATATATATATATATATACTCAATTGAACATATACAAAAAGAAGTAAAAAAAAAAAACTAATGAAGAAAATAACTCACTAAAAATCAGAACTGAACAAATAGAAATGACTGATTCATTGAGACATAAAGAATCAGTCAAGCAAAACCAAAAAAAAAATGAAAGATTGGGGGGAAAATGTCAAATATTTATTTGGAAAAACAACAGACACAGAAAATAGATCTAGGAGAAATAACTTGAGGATCATTGGATTATCCAAAAATTATGATGAAAAAAAAAAAAGCCTAGATACCATTTTACAGGAAATCATCAAAGAGAACTGCCCAGAAGTAACAGAACTGGAAGGTAAAATAGGCATTGAAAGAATTCATTGAACATCTTCTGAAAAAGAACCTAAAATAAAGACTCTGAGGAATATTGTGGCCAAATTTCAGAATTTTCAGACTAAAGAAAAAATATTACAAGCAGCCAGGAAAAAAACAATTCAAATACCAAGGTGACACAATAAGGGTCACTCAATATCTGGCTAACTCAACATGAAAGGGTCGAAAGTCCTGGAATCTGATATTCTGAAAGGCAAAAGAACTTGGAATGCAGCCAAGAATAAACTACCAAGCTAAGCTGAGCATTTTTTCCCATGGAAGACAGACATTTAATGAAACAGAGGAATTCCATTTGTTTCTAAGGTAAAAAACAGACTTAAACAAAAATTTGATCTCCAACTAGAAGGCTCAAGAAAAGTAGAAAAAGTTAAAAGGAACTCTTAAGAACTGTGTTTCTGTTGTGGATATACATAAAACCCACATGTATAATTTGATTTTACTGATATAACATAAAAAAGGGAAGTAGAAATGGAAAGGGGATAATGTCAGAAAAAGAGAAAAAGAGAGATAAAAAAGAGGGAAACTACATGTAACAATGAGGCAAAGGAAACCTATCATATCTGAGGGAACTTAGAGAGGGGGAAGAATATTGTATGAATCAATAAAAGGTCGAGAATCTCAAGGGAATTAATGAAAAAAAAATCAAATGAAGGTGGCCTAGCTGTACCTGATCTAAAACTATATTATAAAGCAGCAGTCACCAAAACCATTTGGTATTGGCTAAGAAATAGATTAGTTGATTAGGGGAATAGGTTAGGTTCATAAAACAGAATAGCGAACTATAGCAATCTAGTGTTTGACAAACCCAAAGATCCTAACTTTTGGGATAAGAATTCATTATTTGATAAAAACTGCTGGGATAACTGGAAATTGGTATGGCAGAAGTTAGGCATGAACCCACACTTAACACCATATACCAAGATAAGATCGAAATGGGTTCATGACCTAGGCATAAAGAATGAGATTATAAATAAATTGGAAGAGCATAGGATAGTTCACCTCTCAGACCTGTGGAAGAGGAAGGTATTTATTATCAAAGAAGAACTACAGATCACTATTGACTACAAAATAGAACATTTTGATTATATCAAATTGAAAAGTTTTTGTACAAACAAAACTAACACAGACAAGATTAGAAGGGAAACAATAAACTGGGAAATCATTTTTACAGTCAAAGGTTCTGATAAAGGCCTCATTTCCAAAATATATAGAGAATTGACTCTAATTTATAAGAAATCAAGCCATGGATAAATGGTCAAAGGATATCAACAGACAGTTCTCAGATGAAGAAATTGAAACTATTTCTAGCTATGTGAAAAGATGTTCCAAGTCATTATTAATCAGAGAAATGCAAATTAAGACAACTCTGAGATACCACTAAACACATCTCAGATTGGCTAGAATGACAGGGAAAGACAATGGGGAATGTTGGAGGGGATGTGGGAAAACAGGGACATTAATACATTATTGGTAGAATTGTGAACACATCCAGCCATTCTGGAGAGCAATTTAGAAGTATGCTCAAAAAGTTATCAAACTGTGCATACCCTTTGATCCAGCAATGTTTCTACTGGGCTTATACCCAAAGAGATACTAAAGAAGGGAAAGAGACCTGTATGTGCCAAAATGTTTGTGGCAGCCCTGTTTGTAGTGGCTAGAAGCTGGAAAATGAATGGATGCCCATCAGTTGGAGAATGGTTGAGTAAATTGTCGTATATGAAGTTATGGAATATTATTATTCTGTAAGAAATGACCAGCAGGATGAATACAGAGATGATTGGTGAGACTTACATGAACTGATGCTAAGTGAGATGAGCAGAACCAGGAGATCATTATATACCTCAACAATGATATTGTTTGAGGATGTATTCTGATGGAAGTGGATATCTTCAACAAGGAGATCTAACTCAGTTTCAATTGATCAAGGATGGAGAGAAGCAGCTACACTCAAAGAAAGAACACTGGGAAATGAATATAAACTGCTTGCATTTTTGTTTTTCTTCCCAGGTTATTTATACCTTCTGAATCTAATCCAATTCTCTCTAGGCAACAAGAGAATTGTTCGATTCTGCACAAATATATTGTATCTAGGATATACTGTAACCTATTTAACATGTATAGGACTGCTTACCATCTGGGGGAGGGGATGGTGAGAGGGAGGGGAAAAATCAGAACAGAAGTAAGTGCAAGGGATAATGTTGTAAAAAATTACCCTGGCATGGGTTCTGTCAATAAAAAAAAAAAAATTTAAAAATAAAAAATAAAAAAAATAAAAAGAAATGTTAATTTTGGCAACAAGAGAAGAAAAAGAGATTAAAGAAATTAAAGTAGTAATGAAAAAAAACAAATTATTACTCTTTGCACAGGATATGATGGTATACTTAGAGAACTCTAGAGAATCAATTTTAAAACTAATAACAATAATTCACAACTTTAACAAAGTTGCAGGATAAAAAATAAATCCACATAAATCATCAGCATTTTTATATATTACCAACATAATCCAATTTCAAGAAATACAAAGTAAAATTCCATTTAAAATAATTGTAGATAATATAAAATATTTAGGAGTCTACTTGCCAAGGCAAAGTCAGGAATTATATGAACACCATTACAAAATGGTTTCCACAAAACGTCAGATCTAATCAATTGGAAAAATATCAAATCCTCAATCAAAATAGCAATACTACCTAAATTAGTCTACTTATTTAGTGCCATGTCAATCAAACTCCAAGATATCATTTTACACATCTAGAAAAAAATAATAGCAAAGTTCATCTGGAAGAACAAAAGGTCAAGAATTTCAAAAGAATTAATGAAAAAATGCCAATGAAGGTGGCCTAGCTGGGCCAGATCTAAAATTATATTATAAAGCATCGTTCATCAAAACCATTTGGTACTGACTAAGAAATAGAGTAATAAATTGGTAGAATAGGTTAGGTTCACAGGATAAAATAGTCAATAATTATAGTAATCTAGTGTTTGGCAAACCCTAAAATCCCAGCTTTTAGGATAAAAAAATCACTATTTGACAAAAACTGCTGGGAAAATTGGAAACTAGTATGGCAGAAACTAGGCACTGACCTACAGCTAACATTGTATATCAAGATGAAGTCAAAATGGGTTCATGCTTTAGACATAAAGATAGATATTATAACAAATTAGATGAACATAGGATAGTTTACCTCTCAGATCTGTGGATGAAGAAGGAATTTTTTGGCCAAAGAAGAACTGGAGTTCATTATTGAACATAAAATAGATAATTTTGATTATGTCAAGTTAAAAAAGGTTTTGTACAAATAAAAGTAATTCAGATAAAATTAAAAGGAAAACAGTAAATTGGGAAAATATTTTTTATATTCAGAGGTTCTGATAAAGGCCTCATTTCTATTTTTTTTTCTTTTTTTTTTTCCCCTCCCTCCCTCCACCCCCTCCCCTAGATGGCAAGCAGTCCTTTATATGTTGGATATGTTGCAGTATATCCTAGATACAATATATGTTTGCAGAACCGAACAGTTCTCTTGTTGCGTAGGGAGAATTTGATTCAGAAGGTATAAATAATCCGGGAAGAAAAACAAAAATGCAGATAGTTTACAGTCGTTTCCCAGTGTTCTTTCTTTGGGTGTAGCTGCTTTTGTCCGTCATTTATCAATTGAAACTCAGGTCTCTTTGTCAAAAAAATCCACTTCCATCAAAATATGTCCTCATACAATATCGTTGTCAAAGTGTATAATGATCTCCTGGTTCTGCTCATTTCACTTAGCATCAGCTCATGTAAGTCTCGCCAGTCCTCTCTGTATTCATCCTGCTGGTCATTTCTTACAGAACAATAATATTCCATAACATTCATATACCACAATTTACCCAGCCATTCTCCAATTGATGGGCATCCATTCATTTTCCAGTTTCTAGCCACTACAAACAGGGCTGCTATAAACATTTTGGCACATACAGGTCCCTTTCCCTTCTTTAGTATTTCTTTGGGATATAAGCCCAATAGAAACACTGCTGGATCAAAGGGTATGCACAATTTGATAATTTTTTGGGCATAATTCCAGATTGCTCTCCAGAATGGTTGGATTCGTTCACAACTCCACCAACAATGCATTAGTGTCCCAGTTTTCCCGCATCCCCTCCAACATTCATCATTATTTTTTCCTGTCATCTTAGCCAATCTGACAGGTGTGTAGTGGTATCTCAGAGTTGTCTTAATTTGCATTTCTCTGATCAATAATGATTTGGAACACTCTTTCATATGAGTGGTAATAGTTTCAATCTCATCCTCTGAAAATTGTCTGTTCATATCCTTTGACCATTTATCAATTGGAGAATGGCTTGATTTCTTATAAATTTGAGTCAGTTCTCTATATATTTTGGAAATGAGGCCTTTATCAGAACCTTTAACTGTGAAAATGTTTTCCCAGTTTGTTGCTTCCCTTCTAATCTTGTTTGCATTAGTTTTATTTGTACAAAGGCTTTTTAATTTGATGTAATCGAAATTTTCTATTCTGTGATCAGTAATGGTCTCTAGTTCATCTTTGGTTACAAATTTCTTTCTCCTCCACAAGTCTGAGAGATAAACTATTCTATGTTCCTCTAATTTATTTATAATCTCGTTCTTTATGCCTAGGTCATAGACCCATTTTGATCTTATCTTGGTATATGGTGTTAAGTGTGGGTCCATGCCTAATTTCTGCCATACTAATTTCCAATTATCCCAGCAGTTTTTATCAAATAATGAATTCTTTTCCCAGAAGTTAGGGGCTTTGGGTTTGTCAAACACTAGATTGCTATAATTGACTATTCTGTCTTGTGAGCCTAGCCTTTTCCACTGATCCACTAATCTATTTCTTAGCCAATACCAAATGGTTTTGGTGACTGCTGCTTTATAATATGATTTTAGATCAGGTACAGCTAGGCCACCTTCATTTGATTTTTTTTTCATTAATTCCCTTGAGATTCTCGACTTTTTATTGTTCCATATGAATTTTGTTGTTACTTTTTCTAGATCAATAAAATATTTTCTTGGAAGTCTGATTGGTATAGCACTAAATAAATAGATTAGTTTAGGGAGTATTGTCATCTTTATTATGTTTGCTCGGCCGATCCAAGAGCACTTAATATTTTTCCAATTATTTAAGTCTGACTTTATTTGTGTGGAGACTTTTTTATAATTTTGCTCATATAATTCCTGACTTTCCTTTGGTAGATAGATTCCCAATATTTTATGGTATCAACAGTTATTCTGAATGGAATTTCTCTTTGTATCTCTTGCTGTTGGGTTTTGTTGGTGATGTATAAAAATGCTGAGGATTTATGGGGATTTATTTTGTAGCCAGCTACTTTGCTAAAATTATGAATTATTTCCAATAGCTTTTTGGTAGAATCTCTGGGGTTCTCTAGGTATACCATCATATCATCTGCAAAGAGTGATAGTTTGGTTTCCTCATTGCCTACTCTAATTCCTTTTATATCTTTCTCGACTCTTATTGCCGAGGCTAGTGTTTCTAATACGATATTAAATAATAATGGTGATAGTGGGCAACCTTGCTTCACTCCAGATCTTACTGGGAAAGGTTCCAGTTTTTCCCCATTGCATATGATGCTTACTGATGGTTTTAAATATATGCTCCTGACTATTTTAAGGAAAAGTCCATTTATTCCTATGCTCTCAAGTGTTTTTATTAGGAATGGATGTTGGATTTTATCAAATGCTTTTTCTGCATCTATTGAGATGATCATGTGGTTTTTGTTTGTTTGGTTATTGATATAGTCAATTATGCTAATAGTTTTCCTAATATTGAACCAGCCCTGCATTCCTGGTATAAATCCTACTTGGTCATAGTGTATTATCCTGGTGACAATTTTCTGTAATCTTTTTGCTAATATTTTATTTAAGATTTTAGCATCAATATTCATTAGGGAGATTGGTCTATAATTTTCTTTCTCTGTTTTCAGCCTACCTGGTTTAGGTATCAGTACCATATCTGTGTCATAAAAGGAGTTTGGTAGGACTCCTTCAATCCCTATTTTTTCAAATAGTTTATATAACATTGGAGTTAATTGTTCTTTAAATGTTTGGTAGAATTCACATGTAAATCCATCTGGTCCTGGGGATTTTTTCTTAGGGAGTTGATTGATAGTTTGTTCTATTTCTTTTTCTGAGATGGGACTGTTTAGGATATTTACTTCTTCCTCTGTTAGTTTGGGCAAGCTGTATTTTTGGAGGTATTTTTCTATTTCATTTAAGTTGTCGAATTTATTGGCATAAAGTTGGGCAAAGTAACTCCTAATTATTGCTCTAATTTCCTCTTCGTTAGTGGTGAGTTCTCCCTTTTCATTTTTAAGACTAACAATTTGATTTTCCTCTTTCCTTTTTTTTAATCAGATTTACTAAGGGTTTGTCTATTTTGTTGGTTTTTTCATAGAACCAACTCTTAGTTTTATTAATCAATTCAATAGTTTTTTACTTTCAATTTTATTGATCTCACCTTTTACTTTTAGAATTTCAAGTTTAGTGTTTGACTGGGGGTTTTTAATTTGTTCCTTTTCTAGCATTTTTAATTGCAAACCCAATTCATTGACCTTCTCTTTCTCTATTTTATACAAATAGGCCTCTAGAGATATGAAATTTCCCCTTATTACCGCTTTGGCTGCATCCCATACATTTTGGTATGATGTCTCATTATTATCGTTTTCTTGGGTGAAGTTATTAATTATGTCTATGATTTGCTGTTTCACCCAATCATTCTTTAGTATGAGATTATTTAGTTTCCAATTATTTTTTGGTCTACTTCCCCTGCTTTTTTGTTGAATGTAATTTTCATTGCATCGTGGTCTGAAAAGGATGCATTTACTATTTCTGCCTTACTACATTTGAGTTTGAGGTTTTTATGTCCTAATATATGGTCAATTTTTGTATAGGTTCCATGAACTGCTGAAAAGAAAGTGTATTCCTTTCTGTCTCCATTACATTTTCTCCAGAGATCTATCATATCTAACTTTTCTAGTATTCTATTTACCTCTTTGACTTCTTTCTTATTTATTTTGTGGTTTGATTTATCTAATTCTGAGAGTGCAAGGTTAAGATCTCCCACTATTATAGTTTTACTGTCTATTTCTTCTTGCAGCTCTCTTAGTTTCTCTTTTAAGAATTTAGATGCTACCCCACTTGGTGCATATATGTTTAATATAGATAGTGCTTCATTATCCATGCTACCCTTTAGCAAGATATAATGTCCTTCCTTATCTCTTTTAATTAGGTCAATTTTTGCTTTAGCTTGATCTGAGATCAGGATGGCTACCCCTGCTTTTTTGACTTCACCTGAAGCATAGTAGATTTTGCTCCAACCTTTTACCTTTAACCTGCATGTATCTCCCCGCTTCAGGTGTGTTTCCTGTAAACAACATATTGTAGGATTCTGGCTTTTAATCCATTCTGCAAACCGCTTCCTCTTTATGGGGGAGTTTACCCCATTCACGTTTATGGTTAGAATGACCAATTCTGTATTACTTGCCATCTTGTTAACCCCGGTTTATGCTTTCCTCCCTTCTTTCCCCTTTCCCCCCCCTTCCAAGTATTAAGCTTGTGAGCACCCCTTGCTTCTCACAGCCCTCCCTTTTTCGTATCCCTCCCCCCGCCTTAGAGTTCCTCCCCCTATCTTACCCCTTTCCCTCCCAGTTCCCGTATTCCCTTCTGCTTAGCTTATTCCTTCCCTTTCCACTTTTCCCTTCTCACTTTTCAATGAGATGGGAGAAGTTTCACCATAGATTGAATATGTCTTAAGATTTTTCACTTAAAGCCAATTCTGAAGGCAGTAAGATACCCACTATATTCATCCCCCTCCATTCTTTCTCTCAGATATAATAGGTTTCCTATGCCTCTTCATGAGATGTACTACCCCCACTTTACCCTTTTTCTGGTACAATGTCTTTTCCACATCAATTTCTAGAACAAGGTATACATGTATTCTTTATACATCTATATAGTCAAAATATAGTTCCCAAGATTAATCTTTACCTTTTTAGATTTCTCTTGAGTTCTATATTTGTAGATCAAACTTTTTGTTAAGTTCTGGTTTTTTCATCAGAAATAGATGAAATTCGCTTACTTCTTTGAATGTCCATCTTCTTCCCTGGAAAAAGATGCTCATTCTCGCTGGGTAAGTTATTTTTGGTTGCATACCAAGTTCCTTAGCCTTTCGGAATATCATATTCCAGGCCCTTCGATCTTTTAATGTGGATGCTGCCAGATCCTGGGTGATCCTTATTGTGGCTCCTTGATACTTGAATTGGGTTTTTCTAGCCGCTTGCAATATTTTTTCTTTCATCTGAGGGTTCTGGCATTTGGCCACTATATTCCTTGGTGTTTTGATTTTAGGATCCCTTTCAGTGGGTGATCGATGAATCCTTTCAATGTCTATTTTTTCCTCTGTTCCTATGACTTCTGGGCAGTTCTCTTTGATAATTTCCTGGAAGACAGTGTCCAGGCTCTTTTTTTCATCATGTTTTTCTGGGAGTCCAATGATTCTCAGATTGTCTCTCCTGGATCTGTTTTCCAGGTCTGTTGTCTTCCCCAGAAGGTATTTCACATTTTTCTCCATTGTTTGATTTTTTTGGATTTGCTTGACTGATTCTTCTTGTCTCCTCGAGTCATTCAATTCCACTTGTTCAATTCTGATTTTCAGTGAAGTATTCTCTTCACTCACTTTTTAAAAATCTTTTTCTAATAGTCCAATTGAGTTCTTTTGTTCTGTGGAATTTTTTTCCATTTCGCCAATTTTGTTTTTTAGAGAGCTGTTTTCTGTTTCCAGTTCACTAATCCTATTTTTCAAGGATTTTACTTCTTTATCCACTCTCTCTTTAACTGACTTCTCCAGGCTCTTTTGCCAAGCCTCCCTCTCCTTTTCCCAAGCTTCCTTCTCCTTTTGCCAAGCCTCACTCTGCTTTCCCCATTTTTCTTCTAGCTCCCTTGTGAGAGCCTTTTTAATCACTTCTATGAGGTTCATCTGTGCTGAGGAACAGACGATCTCCTCCTTTGGGGATTCACCTGGGGACTGCCTGTTTTTAGTCTCCTCAGGATTTAGAGTCTGCTCTCTATCTGTATAGAAGCTGTCAAGGGTTAAAGTCCTCTTCAGCTTCTTGCTCATTCTGTCTATTAATCAGAGACAAACTACCAAAGAAAAACAGAAAAAACTGGAGTCTTTCTTTGGGGGGGGGGCTGGGTGTGTTATCGAGCTTCCTCTACAGACTGCAGGGGGCAGCAGTGAGGCACTAGCAGGACTGTGCTGCGCCTGCGCTCTGAGATCCCAAAGCGTGCTGAGTCACTGAGGGGGGGGGAAGGGGGGGGGGCGGCCAGGTCCTGAGAGACTCCAGCTGTTTGGGGTTGTATTCTTCAGCCCCGGTGTTTTTAGCTTCTCTGCTGGGCTGTTGACTTGCTGCCGGAGGAAAGTATCCAAACCTGTAGCGAAGCTCTCCCCGCAGAGACGGCTGCGATCACTCCCCACCCCCTCTCCAGTCTGCTCCCGTGCTCTCACTGCCGCTGCCCGCCGCCTGCGCCCGATCTAAAACCGCCCCAGCCCTCCAGTAAAGACAGACCTTTCTTGGCGGATCTCAAGGATGGCTTCTCTTGGTAACTATTTGTGGGTTTTTTTCAGTCAAGCATTGATTCAGAGGCTTGTAATGAAATGGATAGTGAGAGAAAGCGTGGAGCTTATGCAGCTGTGAGCCTCCTCTCCGCCATCTTAACCGGAAGTCAGGATTGTGTGTGTTGAAGAGTGTAATTGAAGAATACAATAGAGAAGAAAAAAATGTTATATTACTTGGCAGTAACCAGGTAAGTTCGAGAATCATATATCTAATTGTTCAGACTTGAAATTAAAAACAAGGATGTACAAAGTCTTAAAATGATATAAAGGCAGCTAAGAATATAAAGTAATTGAAAATAAAGACAAGAAGAGATGCAAAAGTTATACCTACTAACAAATAATGGGCTTTTTGTCATGTATTGTTTGCCCTATTTCTTTTGACTCTTGTTACTCAGTTGCTAACCAGTCTTTGTTTTTAGATTATTTTAATTTCTCGAATTATCAATTGAGCTTCCATCTCTTATTAGAGAGGCAATATAAAATAATTGAAGGGCACTAGCTCTGAAATCAGAAGTATGAGTTTGAATCCTGCCTCTAGGACTTAGATATAGGCTCATGGTAAATTAAAATCTCTGAGTTTGTTTCCTCAAATATATTATCTATAAAAAACTCAGTTTGTATTGTGAGGATCAAATGAGATAATGATATAAAAATAGAATATCAGTCCTAGCGATTATTCTTTTCTAAATATTCAAATCATCTTACTAGGGCAACAGTTCACTTAAGACACACAAGGGATTTGAGAGGCCATCCAATTAAACCTACTCATTGCATAGATGGCATAACAATCCAATACAGGCTTGTCAATAAAACACTTACTGTGATATTTCAGGACAGAGTATTTGAGAGAGATTATGAGAAGCAAAAAAAAAAAAAAAAAAAAAAAAAAAAGTTTTAAAATGTTTACTTTTTTTTCTATTTCTTTCAAATAAAACAAGAAAAATGAAAGTCAATAAAATACTTTTGAATTTCTATTGATCTTTTCAAGATCTTTTCAAGTTTAACATTGCCACTACTTCAAAGTAGAATTAGTTTAGAAAGACATTACTCTGTAAAAGTGCTTTCTCTTTTAACAATAATTTATCGTTTTCTTAAACAAATACTCTATTGATAAAATTTATAAAATTAATCATTTGTAAGCATTATTTCAGTTTGTTTAGTATCTTTTACCGCTAATGGAACATAATATATGCCTAATAAATACTTTTTTTTGTTGATAATGTGTTATTGAGACCAGTATTTTAAAAGAGGAAAAACAAAATCTATATTTGAAAAATTAATATTTTAATGTACCACATTATTCAAGTATCACCCCTCCTGTAGAGGCTTGTATCCTGGGGCTATAAACCAATTTGAATATGTTTTGCTTTAAAGATTAGGTTGAGCTTTCTTAACTACTTACCAAGAGATTCGTTGAGGGAGAGGATTAAAATGCAACACCAAATCAAACTCAATACTAAATATATTAACAGAAATGTTATAATTTCCTAAATTCTCCCCATAAATATAGTCTTACATTCTATTCTTTCCTGTGTCACCTAATATCAGATTGTTATGAAGCCATTAGAAAATGAGTTTGTCTTGGGACATAGAGAACCCTGCTATGACATGACCTGCAATCTATTTTAATGCATACACATCTCCTATGTCTTTTGTACACTTAATCCCACTTTATAAGTTATCATAAAGATAATACTCATTTTGCATATGGAATAAGGAAATCTGAATTTTTAGCAAAATAATGAATGAGGAATCTTTCTAAATAGACATAACATCCATCTCGAATCTATTAAATGCATACTACCTATAAAATGACTTTGTTACAAATACTTTCTATGTATCCCTTCCACCATTTCCTAGCTATATTGTATAAAATATAAGATATTAAACTTTTTACAAATAGAAAATGTATATATACATATATAACTATCTTAAAACATATACTTATATATAGTAATTATGTTATAAATGATACATTCAGTTTTTAGGGAATAAAACCTCCTTTATCAATTCAGACTGCTTTGTCCTTTGTAACTTATATTAAATGTTATTTGGGGTATTGAGAAATTGACTTTCCCTGGTCATATAGTTAGTATGTGTCAGTACAAAGATTTGAACTTATTTTCTTGACAGCCATATCAACTAAATTACTCTCTACTATATCAAAACAGTTTTATCCCTAATACAGACTTCCTTTTCTCTCACCATTCCTAACTCTAAATATAATTAAGAATTCTTTAACCTATCCTATATAAATACATTAATGAAAATGCTTATTTAGAGGATACTATTATAAATTCTTGTGTAAGCAGTTATACTGTTTACTTTGATCAAATAAGTATGTTCATATATTAGGTTTTTCTTAAAGTAAAAACAAAAAAAATCTATATCAATCCCTTGCATCCTGCTTCCAATCCCACTAATTTTTGAAACTGTCTAAAAGGTCATCAATTATAGGATAGCATATTTAAATAATTTTTGAAAATCATCCAAAAATCTACTTGAAAAAATTAACAGTCTAAGCAAAGTTTCAAGATATAAAATCAACCCACATAAATTATTAACATTTCTATATATTACTGACAAAGCCCATCAGCAAGAAAGAGAAAGAGAAATTTCATTTAAAATAACTGTGGACAAAATAAAATATTTGAGTGTTTTCTTGTTGAGACAAACCTAGGAACTCAACTACAAAACACTTCTCACACAAATAAAGTCAAATCTAAGAAATTAGAAAAACATCAATTGCTTGTGGGTAGGTTGAGATAATATAATAAAAATGATAATTCTGTCTAAATTTGTCTACTTAGTACCAAAACAATCAAACTGCAAAAAAACTATTTTATAGAGTTACAAAAAATAAAAACATAATTCATTTGGAAGAAGAAAAGGGCAAGAATATCAAGAAAATTAATGAAAAATATACAAAAGATGATGGTATAGAACTACCAGACATAAAACAATGTTATAAAGCAGCAGTCATCAAAACCATATGTGGTTGGTTTCAGTGGATATAGAGTGGTGGATCAGTGGAATATATTAGAAACACATGACACAATAATCAATGACTATAGTTATTCAGTATTTGATAACTCCCCTCCAAACTTTTGGCATAAGAACTTACTATTTGATAAAATGTCAGAAACTCAGCATAGAACTACATCTCATACCCCATACCAAAATAAAGTAAAATGGGTACATGATTTGGGTACAAATGAAGATAACACAAGCAGATAAAGAGAGCAATGTATAATTTAACTATGAGATCTTTGGAGAAGGGAGGAATGTATGACAAAGAGGAAAAAGAAAACATTATAAAAGGCAAAATGTACAACTTTGATTACATTAAATTAAAAAAATGTTTTTTTGCAGAAACAAAACTGTGATGACCACGTATTTTAAAATCAGCCCGAGTCAGGAATTCAGGTTAGGGGAAAATCATTGATCTTTATTCTTACTGAAGGTGGAGAAGGATCAAAGGTGAAGGAGGATTGGAGGTGAAGGGGGATCAGAGGTGAAGGGGGGGGAGGGTCACGATAGCAATGTGTGCACCTGGGATAGAAAGCCAGCCAGCAGAGGTAAAGGGGAATTGCAGATGAAAGGGTGATTGGAGATGAAGGGGGTTGGGGGGTCGCAGGAGCAATGTGAGCAGCTGTGACAAGACGCCAGCCAGCAGTCTCTTTTTCCACTTCCCTTTCCATTCCCCAGGCTCCATCCACCAAAATCGTCATTTCCTATACAACACATGAAGACTTGCACAAAGAGTGGGTGGGGGCCATTCTTTCTCCAAGCATATATATTAATAGAGTATGATCCAATTACTATTTAGCCTCACGTGCTTGGGACCTCAGTGCATCATCTCAAGCCTCAGCCCATTAAACAAAACCAATAGAAATAAGATTAAAAGGGAAGTTCAAAGATGAAAAAAATATTGTTTTTTCTTTTATAGCTTTTTATTTACAAAATATATGCATGAGTAATTTTTCAGCATTGACAATTGCAAAGCCTTTTGTTACAATTTTTCCCCTCCTTTTCCCCACTCCCTCCCCAAGATGGCAGGTTGACCAATACATGTTAAATATGTTAAAGTATCTGTTAAATACAATATATGTATACATGTCTATACAATTATTTAGCTGCACAAAAAGAATTGGACTTTGAAATAGTATACAATTAACCTGTGAAGGAAATAAAAAATGCAGGTCGACAAAAATAGAGGGATTGGGAATTATATGTAGTGGTTCATACTCATTTCCCAGAGTTCTTTTGCTCGGTATAGCTGGTTCAATTTATTACTGCTCTATTGGAACTGATTTGGTTCATCTCGTTGTTGAAGAGGACCACATCTATCAGAATTGAGCATCATATAGTTTTGTTGTTGAAGTATATAATGATCTCCTGGTCCTGCTAATTTCACTCAACATCAGTTCATGTAAGTCTTTCCAGGCCTTTCTGAAATCATCCTGCAGGTCATTTCTTAAAGAACAATAATATTCCATAACATTTATATACCACAACTTATTCAGCCATTCTCCAGTTGATAGGTATCCACTCAGTTTCCAGTTTCTGGCCATTACAAAGAGGACTGCCACTAATATTCTTGCACATAAAGATCTCATTCCTTTCTTTAAGATTTCTTTGGGATATAAGCCTAGTAGTAACACTGCTGAGTCAAAGGGTATGCATAGTTTGATAACTTTTTGAGCATAGTTCCAATTTGCTCTCCAGAATGGCTGGATGTATTCACAATTCCACCAACAATGTATCAGTGTCCCAGTTTTCCCCCATCCCCTCCAACATTCCGCATTATCTTTCCCTGTTATTCTAGCCAATCTGACAGGTGTGTAATGGTATCTCAGAGTTGTCTTAATTTGCATTCCTCTGATTAGTAATGACTTGGGGCATCTTTTTATATGGCTAGAAATAGTTTCAATTTCTTCATCTGAAAATTGTCTGTTCATATCCTTTGACCATTTATCAATTGAAGAATGGCTTGATTTCTTATAAATTAGAATCAATTCTCTATATATTTTGGAAATGACTCCTTTATCAGAACCTTTGACTATAAAAATGTTTTCCCAATTTCTTGTATGCCTTCTAATCTTGTCTGCATTAGTTTTGTTTGTACACATTTTTTTTCAATTTGATATAATCAAAATTTTCTATTTTGTGATTAATAATTCTCTTTAGTTCTTCTTTGGTCTTAAATTCCTTCCTCTTCCACATATCTGAGAGGTAAACTATCCTGTGCTCTCCTACTTTATTTATAATCTCCTTTTTTATGCCGTGGTCATGAACCCATTTTGATCTTATCTTGGTATACGATGTTAAGTGTGGGTCAATACCTAGTTTCAGCCATACTAATTGATGAAAAAAATCTTTACAGCCAGTGTTTCTGATAAAGGTCTAATTTCTAAATATATAAAGAGCTGTGTCAAATTTATAAGAATATAAGTCATTACCGAATTGATAAATGGTCAAATGTTATGAATAGACAATTTTCAGTTGATAAAACTAAAGCCACCTATAGTTATATTAAAAACGCTTTCCATCACTAAAACAACTCCAAAATACCAGATTGACTAACAAGACAGGCAAAGATAATGACAAATGTTCGAAAGGTTGTGGGAAAACTGGAACACTAATACAGGAGTTGTGAAATTATCCAACAATTCTGGAGTGCAATTTGGAACTATGCCCAAAAGGAGACTATCCATACTCTTTCACCCAGAAGTGCCATTACAGGGTTTGTATCCCAAGGAAATCCTAGAGGAGGAAAAGGATACACATGTGCAAAAATACTTGTAGCAGCTCTTTTTTATGATAGCAACAAATTGGAAAATGAGTAGATGTCATCAGTTGGGGAATGACTGTTCCCTTCTTTTTTTTTTTTTGTTTGTTTGTTTTTTTCATCTCTTCCATGGGTTTTTCCCCTTGTTCTGATTATTTTCTCCCAACATGATTCATATAGCAATGTTTATAAAAAATAAATAAATTTATTAGAAAAAAATCAAAGTCATTGGATTTCAGGAGATTACATTATACTGGGGCAGAAAAGATCCACTTTATGACATGTGGATAAATAATAGCTAATATTTATAAAGAGCTTTAAGCTTTTCAAATGTCTTTATATATTATCTCATTTGCCACAATAACCATGTAAGATAGATTTTGTTATCTACATATATAAAGAAAAAGTCACTTGATATTAACTGGAAAATAAGTAACTGAATGAGATTTTAATTTTTTTTCTGTCTTTAAAATTCAGTAAGCTTTCAGGTCTGATGCTGCAAAGGTACTCAAGTTTCTGTCATGCTGAGCTATTGGAAACCATAAATGTATTCTTCATGAAAACTCTTAAACATTCCGTAGGGAGATTTCTCCCCCACCCACCCAGTAATAAATGCTGATTTTATAATAGAAGTAGGGAAGATAAAGCATTTGCTTCATAGCCAACTTTGTTGTGTAAATTTACTCTGTAAAACAGAATAAATTAGCACTTTAACAGAGATTATGGTTTAAAATTATTGAGTAATGAAAGCTATGAAGTTATAGCAAATTATGAACATATACCTTCCAATGGTATTAAAAATTATTTATACAAACATCATTTGGACAAAAATAGCCTTAAAGTTATTTAATTTGGCTTGGATATATATGATTTTAACAATTTTCCTATCATACTCTATATGTATATGTTTTTGTTTTTCTTCCAACTATTATGTAAACATACTAGATAAAGAATTCACAAAACCATTGAAATAATGGTAATATGGGCAATGCCTGCCCCATGCTAACTGTACATTAAAATATCTGACAAGTGATCTGGTACTTTTGAACATGGTGTGCTGACGTTGATAGAAAGACCTAGTTCAAATAATGTCTCTGTATTTCTGATATTATCTGTGGCCTCATTACCAAAATCTCTGCACTTCATGAAATTCTCTAGAATTTTAAATTATACATAAAGGGCCAGCATATCGATGTAAGCATGTTCCAGTAAAAAGAAACAATATATAAATGGAAAGCAATATTGAAAGAAAACAATTATGTTTTCATGAGAGATAAACTATAACCTAAATTTTACTAGACTATATAACACAACACAATTTGATAATAATGATTGTTGAGAACCTGTATTTCAAAGTCCTGTTAGAGAGAGGAAAATTCATCATTTTCTTCACTATCATCATCATCATCATCATCATCATCATTATCATCATAACTTTCTTCTCTTCTTGTTCTTCTTTTTCTTCTTCTTAATAACCTTCTTTCTTCTCTTCCTGTTTTTCCATCTCTTGCTCCTCCCTCTTTTACTCTTCTATTTCCTTTGTCTTTTCTTTTTCTTCTCCTCCTCCTCCTCATTCTGATTTTTCTATTATTCCATTTCTTTCTTTTCATTTCCTTCTCTTCTTCCTTTTCCTTTTTTTCTTAGTGGAACTTGAACCTAAATCCTGTTGCTACAAATTTTAAATTTTGCAGAGATTTTCTAGGTGAAATTATTAAGGTGGTGGAATATTTCCTGGTTATTCAGAGCATAACAAATAATAAAAAGTGTTACAGATTAAAAGAAAAAATATAAAAACTATAACAAGGAAGGAAAGGAGAGTAGACAATAATGAAAAAAAAAATAATTCTTAAGCCTAAAAAGATCTGGAATTTCAAGCATACAAAGTGACTATTCCATGTATCATTCACTTTCCCATAATTCTTTGACTAATAAATCTCCTTCAGAGTTCTAAAGCATTGCCCTTTGTGGCTCTGCAAGAGAAATTCACTTTCATCATTACATTTAGCACAGTGATAAAACTGTGCCTAGTAATAAATGTATTTTTATATACATTTAATTTTGAATAATATTTTAATATTAATATTTAATAATAAATTGAATATTGTCAGTTGTTCAGTATAAACAGTGTGATCTACATTTAGGGATATTATTCAATACCACCTTCATCACCAAATTCCTATTTGCTACTTTCATAAAAGCTGCATCTAAATAACTATATTACTTAAATATATAATGCAAAATTATGAAATCAATTTCTCTATCAGTAACATTGTGATATAGTAAGCACCTGAAAAAAGACTAAAGTCAAAGCTAGATGATAATTAATAGTAAAAAAAAACAATCAATTACAAATTTTGAAGACATAAAGTTCATTGAATCCTGCCCAAACAGAAACCTTTTTTTCTGGACCATGCTTGCAAGGATGTTTTCAACCTCTTTTCTTTTTTAAAAAATCTTATTGTTTATTATTTATAAACATTTTTTAAAATACTTATTTTGATACACATTGTTTTATTAATCATGGTGGGAAAGAAAAATCAGAGCAAAAGAATAAAATCAAGTGTGAGATTAAAAAAACAGAAAAGAGAAGTGAACATAGCATATATTGATTTCCATTTAGTCGCAATATTTCTTTTTCTGGATGCAGATGGCATTGTCAGGCAAAGTTCATTAACATTGCATTGGATCGATGATCAATGAAAAGAACCAATTCATTCATAATTGATCATCACAAATTTTTGATGATATTATGTAAAACATAGCCTCTTTTAATTATATTAAAACTGATGATTTATATCTAATCCTAAAGAATGTGTGGTTAAAACAACAAATCATAGCAAAATGGATAATTCCATCCAAGAAAATAACAATAATGACACAATATACCAAAATTTATGGAATGTAGCCAAAGGATTACTTAGGAGAAGGTTTATATCTCTTTATGCTTATTTGCATAAAATAGAGAAAGAGAAGACCAATGAATCAGGCATGCAACTAAAAAAAAAAAAAACCTACAAAAAACAAAATTTAAAGCCTCAGTTAAACACCAAATTTGAAGTTCTGGAAAAAAAGGGGAAAATTAATAAAATTAAAGAAAACTATTCCATTAATAAACAAAAGGAAGATTTGGTTTTATGAAAAAAACAACAAAACAGATAAAACTTTAGTTGATTTCATTACAAAAAGGAAAAAAAAAATCAAACTGTTAGTATTATAAATGAAAAGGGATAACTTTTCATCAATGAAGAGAAAATTAAAGAAGTAATTAAAAGTTGTTTTGCCCAACTATAGATCAACAATCTGATAATGTAAGTGAAATGGAGAAATGCTTACAAATATGTAGATTGCCTAGATTGAAAGAAGAGAAAATAAATTACTTATAGAGTCCCACTTTAGAAGAAGAAATTGAAAAAACGATAAATAAATTCCCTATGAAAAAATTTCCAAGGTCAGATGAATTTACATGTTAATTGTAGCAAAGTTTTAAAGAACAATTAATTCCAATATGATGCAAACTATTTGGGGGAAAAAAGAGAAAAGAGTCCTAACAAATTCCTTTTTATGACATAGATATACTGCTGATACCTAAACCAGGTAAGTTTTTTTTTTTCAATATTAATTGCAAAAATAAAATATGTGCCAAGAGATTACAGCTAGTTATCCCCAGGATAATACACCAGGACCAAATAGGATATATACAAGGAATGCAGGACTGGCTCAATATTGGGAAAACTATTAGCATAATTAACTATGTCAATGAGCAAACTAACAAAAATCATATTATCTCAATAGATGCAGAAAAAAAATTGTTTTTACAAAATCTAAAATCCATTCCTATTAGATTCACTAGAGAATACAAGAATGCATGGAGTTTTCCTTAAAATGTACACCTATTTAAAATGATTTGCAAGCACCAAATGCAATAATGATTACCAAGAACCATTTTTAATAAGATCAGAGATGGAAAAAAAGTTGTCCCCTATCACCATTAAAATTCGATATTTTGTTAGAAATGTTAACTTTGGCAGTAAGAGAAGAAAAAGAGATTAAAAGGATTAGTGTAGTTAATGAGGAAACCAAATTATCACTATGCAGATGATATGATAGTATACTTAGAGAACCCTACCAAATCAACTAAAAAACTATTAGAAAAAATTCACAACTTTAGCAAATTTGCAGGATACAGAATAAATCGACATAAATCATCAGCATTGTTATACATCACTAACTAAATTCAACAAGAGATAAAAAGAGAAATTTCATGTGAAATAACTGTCGATTGTATAAAATATTTGGGGTTCTATCTGCAAAGGGAAATTGAGGAACAATATGAGCAAAATGACAAAACACTTTTCACACAAATAAAGTCAGACCTAAACAACTGGAAAATATCAAGTGCTCTTGGATAAGTTGAGCAAATATAAAAAAGATATAATACCACCTAAACTAATCAATTTATTTAGTGCTATTCCAATCAAACTCCCAAGAAACTATTTTACAAATCTAGAAAAAATAACAAAATTCATATGGAAGAACAACAAGGCAAGATTTCAAGGGAATTAATGAAAAAACAAAAGCAAATGAAGGTGGCCTACCTATACCAGATCTAAAACTATATTATAAAGCAACAGTCATCAAAACCATTTGGTACTCGGTAAGAAATAGAGTAGTTCAACAGTGGAATAGGTTAGGTTCACAAGACAAAATAATCAATGATAATATTGATGTAGTGTTTGAGAAACCCAAAGACCCCAGCTTTGGGGATAAGAATTCACTATTCGATAAAAACTGCTGGGAAAATAGAAAACTAATATGGAAGAAACTAGGCACTGATCCATTCATAACATCATATGCCAAGATAAGTTTGAAATGGGTTCATAATCTAGACATAAAGAATGATATTATAAACAAATTAGAAGAAAATAAGATAGTGTACCTGTCAGATCCATGGAGGAGGAAAGAATTTGTAACCATAGGAGAACTAGAGATCATTATTTGTAATGACCGTGTATTTAAAATCAGCCGGAGTCAGGAATTCAGGTTAAGGGAAAAATCTTCAATATTTATTGAAGTGAAGAGGTGAATAAAGATTGCGATAGCAATATGGGCAAGAAAGATTGCTATAGCAATGTGGGCAGCTGCGACAGGAAGCCAGCTAACAGAGAGCGATCTGAGCTGAGCAAACCGTTGCAATAGCAATGCCTAAAGTCTCTCCTTCCCCTTCCTTTTCCACTCCCCTGCCTCCACCCACCAAAATAGTCATTTCCTATACAACACATCAGGACTTGCACAAAGAGTGGGCAGGGGCCATTCTTTCTCCAAGCTTATATATTAATAGATTATGTCCAATTACTATTTAGCCTCATGTGCTTGGGACCTCAGTACATTCAATTCAAGCCTCAGCCCATTACAATTATTAATCACAAAATAAATAATTTTGATTTTATTAAGTTAAAAAGTTTTTGTACAAACAAAACTAATGCAGACGAGAATAGAAGGGAAGCAATAAACTGGGAAAATGTTTTCACATTCAAAGGTTCCAATAAAGGCCTCATTTCCAAAATATATAGAAAATTGACTCAAATTTATAAGAATTTAAGCTATTCTCCACTTGATAAATCATCAAAGGATATGAAAATTTTTCAAATGAAAAAATTGAAACTATTTCTAGTCATATAAAAATGGTATAAATCACTATTGAACAGAGAAATTCAAATTAAGACAACTCTGAGATACCATTCCACAGCTGTCAGATTGACTAAGATGACAGGAAAAGAAAATAACCAATGGTGGAATGTGGGAAAACTGACATTGATACATTGTTGGTGGAATTGTGAATAGCTCTAACCATTACATTGTTGGTGGAATTGTGAATAGCTCTAACCATTCTGGAGAGCCATTTGGAACTATGCTCAAAAAGTTATCAAACTGTGCATACCCTTTGACCCAGCAATGTTTCTACTGGGCTTATATCCTAAAGAGATCTTAAAGGAGGGAAAGAGATCCACATATGCAAAAATGTTTGTGGCAGCCCTTTTTGTAATGGTAAGAAACTGGAAATTGAATGGATACCTGTCAATTAGAGAATGATTAAATAAATTATGGTCTCTGAATTTATGGAATATTATTTTTCTGTAAGAATAGACCAACAGGATGATTTCAGAGAGGCCTGGAGAAACTTACATAAACTTAGCTTTCTTCGTCCTCAAGTGAGTAAACATAATCTGTTTCTAGGCCAGTTTTTTTTTTTCCTTGTTGGTTGAATCTTCCATAGGTTGCATTTCACTGGCCTTTAAGAACCCCAAGTCACCTTAGTGTCAGGGTGAGGAAAATTTAAAAATTTTAAATAAAGATTTCTTTCTCTCTTTAATAATATCTTCCCCTTTCCACAACTTCTTTTCACATTAAGGCTTACAGGTTTTTGAAAGAGTTGAAATTTCTTTTGAGATACATGGGCATATTTACATTTGATTTGGCACAATATATGCTAATTATGAAGCAACTTATCAATGGCTGATTACAGTCATGTTATAGAACTCTGAAAAATGGTGTTACAAAGAGTCAAATGAGACAATGCATAAAAAGTGTTCCGAAATATTAGAGTGTTCTTTAAATGTCAGCTATTATTATTATTTTAAAAATCATAGAACTATAGAATTTTAGAGCTAGGAAAGTCATTAGAGATTCCTTCACTTACTCCCTTCATTTTATGGATAGGAAACCTGAGACCCAGTAAGATTAACTGACTTGTAGAGTTTTATAGACATAAAATCTGTACATAATAAGAGAATTAAGGTCTATTCACAGTCAAGGTAAGACAGCACATAGTCATTGAAATTATGTTTCAACTCACTATCTCACAAGAAAACTCATTTTGTTTTTAGGTAACTCTATTTGTTAAACATTTCATTCTTTCATATGGAATCAAAAATCAACATCTCCGTAATTCCCACCTGTTGGTCAGAGTTCACTGATTACATTTATAAAGACAAAGTGTAATGAACCTTATACAAGACAGTCATTCATTTTTTTAAGATAATTTTTATATCCATCTAGAGCCTTCTCTTCTCCAAATCAAATTCCTACTCCTGGTTCCATCTATCATCACACACACACACACACACACACACACACACACACACATACACACACTCTTTCTCTCTCTCTCTCTCTCTCTCTCTCTCTTTCTCTCTCTCTCTCTCTTCCATGTCATTAAGAAATCTTGCTTGGTCACTCTCCATTAAATTGTGCTTTATGTTTTCATTACTGAAATATGTTGTTGGTAGTATATGTTGTATATGTTATCTCACTGGCATGGTTAATCATCCAAAAATGCACTACATTAAAGTCATTTTCAGACTTTTTCATCCTGCTATATCTCTGAGTCCTCAACCAAAAATGCATTCTATGTCCTGGCAGCCTTTCTCCAACTTTCTTAATAAGGTGTGGAAAACAATGAATCACAGAAGCTGTGGTGAGCTTTTTCTTCTCAAAAACGCCACCAGGTGATAAAAGTTCAGATCTTTTATTATCTTCAATATAGCCCGGTTAGCTTAGAGGCCTATCTCTCTGGTTGGTTCCAAGAGCTCTTGCTGCTTTGTCCTTTGCTTCTGCCTTTGCTTTCTTCAGCCTCCAGAGCCAGCACCACTCTTCATGTCATTCCGGTGAAATCTCGACTTGTAGCTTCTTCACTCTGAAGAACTTCCTTGACTGGCCCATTGAAGCTCTATTTATGCTAGTGCTCTCTGAAGATAATAAAAGATCTGAACTTTTATCACCTGGTGGCGTTTTTGAGAAGAAAAAGCTCACCACATTTTGGCGCCCCACGTTGGGCGCCAAAATGTTGGTGATCTTTTTCTTCATGCCCCACCTGTCCTTTGATTGATTTTGGACATGGGGTTTTGGGTTTCAATATGGGCCAGAACTTTGTAACAGATATACATGGTAGTGCTCTCTGGTACAAAGAGCTTCAAGGGAAGTATGAACTCATTGAACTCCAATGAGTAAAGGTGTGAATACAAGCCTTGTATTAATTAGTTCTACTTAGTACCTTGTTTCAGGTTCTGCCCAAAACATCTTCTTGTAAGATTAGATCAACTCTAATTAGTTAGCAGTTAGTAAGGATTCCAACAGAAGCCATCCACAGATTAATATTTACACTTGCAATAAAATTGAACCACATTTTTCCATCATGTATCCATTATGCTTCCTAATAATAATAGTTTTCCTTTATTAAAAAAGTGTTGTAGCCTATTTAGCACTAGCAATATTGATCTTTTATCAATTTCCTTATTTCTGGCATCAACAGCCTTAACAAAACAAAAACAAAACCAACCTCCCCCTCCCCCCATAAAAAACCATAAAACAGACAAAGAGTCAAACCAGAATAAGAAAGAATCAGTAACAATGAGACAGGATTAAGTACAAGTTCTACCAAACAGTATATGTTGAATCACTTAACCTGTCATTCCTAACATTTTTTTAAAGAATGTAAATTATAGACAAGGTGCCAATTTGCATTGATAAAGAAAGCTACTTATGGGAGTGAGGGGTTTTTTCCTTAATCAGATGAAGTCACTTCTATAATCTAAAAGCCTTCAGAACGTATTAAAAAATCTATCAAAGTGGGTGTATTCCTCAATATATTCATAATTGAAGTGTAATCAAAATATTAAAATTCACACGATGAAAAAAAATGGAAAAGAACATGTTTAAGAAATTTTCACATGTATGGGTCAGAGAAGAGTTTTTGACCTAACAAGGAATAAAAAATGATCAAAAAGAAAAAGATAATTTTAATTGCCTGAATTTTTTTTTGCATAAAGAAAATTAATTCAAGTTAAATAAGAAGGGGAATTATTTATTAGGAAAGAGAAATTTTCACATCAAATATCTCTAGAATGGTCTAATATATTTGATGCTGTTGTTTGTGGTTTGTTTTTAAAGAGGAGAAATGATACCTCAGGGTAATGTCTTTTGAGTCTCAATTGAATTATATTTAAATGAAGCAGAGTTGGGCAAAGTCATTAGTGTCACTCTCTTTTCCAGAGTCACTGAAGTCTAGTGGCATAACAAAAGTCAAGATCATTAGGTGATGCTTCAGAACTCAGTGCATGACCTTGGAATTGTTGATGTCTAATAAAGTTGTTCTCTGACCCAACTTTCTTCAGCCATTGGAAAAAAAAAATATTTTCCTTCACTATTTCACCAGGGGAAATTTTCACATTCTCCAGTCAAGGTCCCCTTCCACAACTTATCAATGGTTTTGGGACCTCGTGATTATTACACTCAACGAGTTTAGCACATCTACCGATATAAAGATGTAGCTAATGCACATGCTACAGGTCCTTGGAGTTAAAGGTGAGAGGTGAATCAGCTGAATGTAAAAGGTAGATAAGCAGTCCTAAAAAGGGCTCAGCAAGCCCTTACACCAGAAGTGGTTTTCTATGAACATTTTATTCTTATATGTGTGTATGCATGCATGCATGTATGTATGTGTGGGTATATGTATATATACATATATATGCACACACACATACATATATACACATATGTTTGTGTATATCTATTCTTCTGTAAATGTAGGTGTATATGCATAAGCTTTAAAATATTTGTTGAAGCACTATTCCTCAATGGTTAAATGTCTAAAGATTTGAATAGTTGAGATATATATAGATAGATAGATAGATAGATATAGATGTAGATATGTAGCATCAATGATCATATGCAAGATTACTCCTCATTACTAATAATGAAAAAATAAGTAAATTAAAGAAAAATGTTTAGATATTACCTCCTATTTAACTAATTGGCAAATGTGAAAAAAGATATATATAGTGTTGAAGAGGTTATAAAACTATAGCTATACTGTTGGTAGTACTGTATGTTGCAGTCTAGAAGCAATTTGAGAATACTGCCCAAATAATTAAAATATACCTATTGAAACCCCATGCCTAGAATAGCACACTAAAGTAATTCTTGTACAGTTATTATATTATATGGCAATATTTTTTTTAATTTAAAAATTACTTCAGGACCTACTATATGTAGGTATGGTACTAGATACTGGGGGACACAAATACAAAAATGAGGCTCTACCTATTATATATTATGCCAAAATTAGGAGGAAATATATGAAAAAAATAGATGACCCTCTCCTCTAAAATAACACAAAGACAATAGTTTAGAATTCAAATACAATTAGAAAATGTTCTATAAGCGGATAATGGAATATTACAAACAATATATCACCAAAAGAAAACAAGATGACTGAAGATAATGAAGAGAACATTTGTTGAAAAAAAAATTGTGTATCATATAAGTAAAGCACATTGTTCCAGGATAAATAACAAAGAGGGAAAGACAAAGAAAGAAACAAAATTCAGTGGATTTCTAGTCTTTCTATGGTGAACTATTCTCATTTTTAATAGTAATTAAATTACTAATTTGAGATGCTTCCATCTCATGCCTGCTATCATTTGAAATAATATTGAAAAAAGTATATTGACAAAACCAAAGACATATATAAAATATTAATGTTAAGAGGTGACACATTAGACATCTATTTTGAAATGTTTTGATAGAAAAGGAAGAAAAGTTACTTAATCTTTTTTTTTTCTGCTTCACTTTTTCATCTATAAAAGGAAAGTACTAGAAGACAATCTATTTCTAGTCCTAAATCAATGGTCCTATACTTTTCTAAAGAACAATACCTAGTTTATCTTTATACAACTGTTTCTGGGGCAGAGAAAATATACAATTTTATTGTCAATTTTCTCCATTAAAAAATGAATTCATTTAGATGGGTCAAAATGCAAGCTTAAAGCATCTCACATTGAGATGCCTTCCTCACATATGTCAAAATGTTTCAAGATTCTACAGTTGAATCTACAGATGTTACTATGGAGATAACTTGGTTGAGTTATCAGTAGAATTTTAAGCTCCTACATTATATCAGAGAGTATAGTAGGCGCCAGAGATAAAAAGAAAAATGAATTGGTCTTTGTCTTAGAATAGCCTGGGGATAGGGGAAATAGGGAGAGTTTGGTGGGGAAAAAGGCAAGCTGTGTAATGCCACTGGTGCTATTAACAGAGAAATAGGAGGCAAGTGAAGCATTGAATTATGTGACAGTAGAGAAGATCCTCTCCTGGCTCTTGCTCTCTTAACTTGTATTATGTTTTAATTACTATGTAACCAATAGATTAGAATATTGTAGTCATGATCATGGAAAAATAAGGCCAGTGAGTAATGCTTTTACCCTATGAATCTGAAATAGGACAAAAGTTATAGAATTTAAAATGATCAGTTTGGATTTTCTCTATGGATGTGGAGAAGTGTTGTTTCCCTAAATCCAAGCTTGATGGGGTACACAAATGTGCTACATGTGCTAGTAGTCACAAGATGACCTCTGGTCATCTTTCTGCCATTATTATGAGTTTCAGAGTTAAGTAATTTAAGGTCTATTTTAGAAAAAATAATAAAGCAATCTGGCATCTGATTGCGATATCTACTTTGAATATGAAGGTGGTTATAAAAAAAGAATATCTTTTTTTCAGAGTGATTCTCCTCTAGAGTAATCTTAATCAAGTAGCAAAATATAGATCAAATGGTGATGGCCCTGGATGCAATGGAAAATAAGAGAGGCTTAATGACTTTCTCAAGTTCATCTATACATCTTATGACTGAAATGTGACTTAAACTGAGTCTTCTGGTTCAGATGGCATCCTTCTATTAACTACAACAAAACTATAACAAAAACAATGAAAAAAATCAGGAAAAATTAGTTGAGGAGGCTGAGTCAAGACGGTAGAATAAAGGCAAGTACTAACCCAACTTCTCGCCCAAAACAATGACAATTCCTTTAAATGATGACTAAATACATTTTAGAGCACCAGAATACCCCAAAAGATGGACTAGAACATTTTCCAGAGAAAAGCACCTTAGAAGATCAGGATTAAAGGTCTATGACATCAGTATAGGATCTAGTTTGCAGTTCTGGGGCAGACTGTACCAGTGGAGCCCCAAAGGTAGCCCCATCCCCAACTGGCCCCAGTCCCAGTCATAGCTCAGCCTCTGGATCAGCATTGGTACAGGTGGTTTCCAGACTCTTAGCCCAGAGACAACAAAAAGGATTTGGAAGTTGAGGAGAAATAATCTGTAAGAGAAGGGTATGAATCCAGCATGCAGTAACAGTGCAAGCCAATCAGCATATTGTCAAGTTCCAATCTGGCCTGGATCCCAGAATACCAGGATCCCAGGTAGGACCTCTGATTCAGCAGCAGTGATGGAAGCTTCTGAAATTCTCACCTCACCCCAGGAAGGACTTAGAAGACCAGAAGAAAGGATCTGTGGCACTTGCTGGGAGTCCAAAGTACAGTCTCACCATAGGCCACACTAGTGTAGCCCAAGCGCTAAACCTGTCAGCACCAGCATTGGCAAAGGAGGACTATGTTGCTGTAACAGACTAGATTTAACAAGTATAGTAGGGTGGAGACAATTCCAAAGGGAAAGAAAAAAAAAGTGCAAATAGTCAGGTCCCTAGAAAGATTTTGAAAACAGATGCATAAAACTCCTGAAATTTGAGACATTGCACCCTCTACTCTATAAACAGTCTCCTATTTTGGCAAAGAATTAAAAGCTGAGTAATAGACTAAGAAAATGAGCAGACACCAAAAAAGTCTCTGCCCATTAAAAGTAATTATGGTGACAAGGAAGATCAAAACACACACTTAATAGATGAGAACAAAGTCAAAGCTCCTACATCCAAAGCCTCCCTAAGAAATAAGAAATAAAGTCAGGCCATGAAAGAGCTTAAAAGGGATTTTGAAAATCAATATAATTAGAGGAACAATTAGGAAAGAATTGAGAATGGTGGAAAAGGAAATACAAAAAGCTAATGAAGAGAATTTTTTTTTTAAATCACAAAATTGGTCAATTGAAAAAGTAGATATAAAAGCCCAATAAGGAAAAGAATCCTTTAAAAGTGGAAGCTATTGACTTTATGAGAAATCAAGGTGCAAATTCAAAACAATGAAAAAATAAGGAAAAATGTGAAATATCTCAATGCAAAAACAAATGACCTGAAATATAGATCCAGGAGAGATAATTTAAAAATTATTGATGTACCAGAAAATCATGATGAGAAAAAGTCTGAACATCATCTTTCAAGAAATTATCAGGGGAAATTGTCCTTATATTCTAGAACCAAATAGTAAAATACAAATTGAAAGAATCTGGTGATCACCTTCTGAAAGATATCACAAGATGAAAACTCTCAAGAATAAAGGGCCTACATTCTAGAAATCCCAGGTCAAGGACAAATTATTTTTTTTAATAATAACTTTTTATTGACAAAACCCATGCCAGGGTAATTTTTTACAACATTATCCCTTGCACTCACTTCTGTTCTGATTTTTCCCCTCCCTCCCTCCACCCCCTCCCCTAGATGGCAAGCAGTCCTATATATGTTAAATATGTTGCAGTATATCCTAGATAAAATATATGTATGCAGAACCGAACAGTTCTCTTGTTGCACAGGGAGAATTGGATTCAGAAGGTAAAAATAACCTGGGAAGAAAAACAAAAATGCAAACAGTTTACATTCATTTCCCAGTGTTCTTTCTTTGGGTGTAGCTGCTTCTGTCCATCATTGATCAATTGAAATTGTTAGGTCTCTTTGTCAAAGAAATCCACTTCCACCAGAATACATCCTCATACAGTATCATTGCTGAAGTATATAATGATCTCCTGGTTCTGCTCATTTCACTTAGCATCAGTTCATGTAAGTCTCTCCACGCTTCTCTATATTCATCCTGCTGGTCATTTCTTACAGAACAATAATATTCCATAACATTCATATACCACAATTTACCCAACCATTCTCCAATTGATGGGCATCCATTCAATTTCCAGTTTTTAGCCACTACAAACAGGGCTGCCACAAACATTTTGGCACATACAGGCCCCTTTCCCTTCTTTAGTATTTTTTTGGGAGATAAGCCCAGAAGTAACACTGCTGGATCAAAGAGTACGCACAGTTTGATAACTTTTGGGGCATAATTCCAGATTGCTCTCCAGAATGGTTGGATTCCTTTACAACTCCACCAACAATGCATCAGTGTCCCAGTTTTCCCGCACCCCCTCCAACATTCATCATTATTTTTTTCCTGTCATCTTAGCCAATCTGACACATGTGTAGTGATATCTCAGAGTTGTCTTAATTTGCATTTCTCTGATCAATAGTGATTTGGAACACTTTCATATGAGTGGTAATAGTTTCAATTTCATCATCTGAAAATTGTCTGTTCATATCTCAAGGACAAAATATTACAAGCGTCCAGAAAGAAATCATTCAAGTATAGCGGAGGCATATTTAGGATAGCACAAGGTTTAGCATCTTCTATATTAAAGGTTTGTAAAATGATATTCTGGAAAACAATGGAAATAGGATTTCAACCAAGGATTACCTACTGAACAAAACTAAATGTAATCTGTTAGAAGAAAATATGGCTATTCAATGAAATAGAGAAATTTCAAGCATTTCTGATGAAAAAGCAAGAGTTGAATGAAAATTTTGATTTCCAAATACAAGACCCTGGAGAAGCATTAGGAAGGAAATAAAGTACTTAATGAGATTTATCTATTTACATTCCTACATAGGAGGATGTTACCTGTAACTTAGAACTTTCTCACTAGTATGGCAGTTTGAAGGAATATATGCAGATATATGCATACATACATAGAAAGACAACTCACAGATGTGAGTTGGATATGAAGGGATAATATCTTTTTTTCTTAAAGCTTTTTATTTTCAAAACATATGCATGGATACTTTTTTAACACTGACCCTTGCAAAACCTTGTGTTCTATATTTTTCTTTCTCTTTCCCCCATCCCTTCCCCTAGATGACAAGTGATACATGTGCAATTTTCTATACATATTTCTAGAATTAATGTGCTGCACAAGAAAAATCAGATCAAAAAGAAAAAATAAATTAAAAAGAAAATGAAATGTAAGCAAACAACAAAATGAGTGAAAATACTATGTTGTGATCAATAATCACTACCCACAATTCTCTCTCTGGGTTCCAGATGGCTCTCTTCATCACAAGGCCATTAGAACTGGCCCAAATCATCACATTGTTGAAAAGAGCCATGTCCATCAGAATCAATCATCTTATAATCTTGTTGTTGCTATGTACAATGATCTATTGGTTCTGCTCACATCATTTACCATTACTTAATATAAGTTGATCCAAGCCTCTCTGAAATCATCCTGTTGATCATTTCTTATAGAAAAATAATATTCCATTATATGCAAAAAGTTATCAAACTGTATATACCCTTTGATCCAGCAGTGCTACTACTGGGCTTATATACCAACAAAATATTAAAGAAGGGAAAGGGTCCTGGATGTGCCAAAACGTTTGTGGCAGCCCTGTTTGTAGTGGCTAGAAATTGGAAAATGAATAGATGTCTATCACTTGGAGAATGGTTGGGCAAATTGTGGTATGTGAATGTTATGGAATATTATTGCTCTGTAAGAAATGACCAGCAGAATGAATGCAGAGAGATTTGGAAAGACTTGTATGAACTGATTCTAAGTGAAATGAGCAGAACCAGAAGATCATTATATACTTCAACAGCGATACTTTATGTGGATGTATTCTGATGGAAGTGGATATCTTCGACAAAGAGCAGATCTAATTCAGTTCCAGTTGATCAATGATGGACAGAAGCAGCTACACCCAAGAAAGAACACTGGAAAATGAGTGTAAGCTGTTTGAATTGTTGTTTTTCTTCCCAAGTTATTTTTACCTTCTGAATCCAATTCTTCCTGTTCAACAAGAGAACTGTTTGGTTCTGCACACATATATCGTATCTAGGATATACTATAACATATTTAACATGTATAAGACTGATTGCCATCTAGGGGAGGAGGTGGAGGAAGGAAAGGGAAAAGTCAGAACAGAAATGAGTGCAAGGATAATGTTGAAAAAAATTACTCAGGCATATGTTCTGTCAATAAAAAGTTACAATTTAAAAAAAGAAAAATAATATTCCAGTATATTCCTATACCATAACTTATTCAGCCATTCTCCAACTGATGGGCTTTTTCTCTGTTTCCAGTTTCTTGCGACTACAAAAAGAGCTGCCACAAACATTTTTACAATGTGGGTCCCTTTCCCTCCTTTATGATCTCTTTGGGATGCAAACCCAGTAGAAAAACTAACTGCTGGATCAAAGAATATGCAGTTTGATAACCATTTGGGCATAGTTCCAAATTGCTCTCCAGAATGGTTGAATCAGTTGACAATTGCAACAAAAATGTATGTGTTCCAGTTTTTCCACATCCCCTCCATCATTATAATTTCCTATTATCTTAGGCAATCTGTGTGATGTGTAATAGTATCTCAAAGTTGTCTCTTTGCATTTTTCTGATCAATAGTGATTTAGGGCACCTTTTCATATGACTAGAAATGGTTTCAATTTGTTTATCTGAAAATTGTCTATACATATCTTTTTTTTCCATTTATCAATAAGAGGATGGCTTAAATTCTTATAAATTTGAATGACTTCTCTATATATTTTAGAAATGAGGTCTTTATCAGAACCCTTGAATGTAAACATGTTTCCAAGTTTATTACTTCCTTTCTAATTTTATCTGCATTGGTTTTGTTTGTTTAAAAAAAAAAAAAAACTTTTTTTAGCTTAATATAATCAAATGTATCTGTTTTTGTACTCATTAATGTAATCCAGTTCTTCTTTGGCCATAAATCCTTTTCTTTATCTATCTGAGAGTTAAACTATATGTTGTTCTTATTTGCTTCTAATATCATTCTTTATGTCTAAATTGAACCCATTTCGACATTATCTTGGTATATGGTGTTAGGTGTGGGTCAATATAGATTTTGCTATACCAATTTTCAGTTTTCCCAGGAGTTTTTGTCAAATATTTTGTTCTTATCTGAAAAGATGGGATCTTTGGGTTTGTCAATTACTAAATTACTATAGTCATTGACTATTTTGTTCTGTGACCTATTCCACTGATCAAGTACTCTATTTCTTAGCCAGTACCAAATGGTTTTGATAACTGCTGCTTTATAATATAGTTTTAGGTCTGGCACAGCTAGTCCACCTTCATTTTCATTTTTTTTCATTAATAGGGATAATATCTTTTAAAAATTATGAAATTAAGAGGAGAAAAGAGAAAGTACTAGGAAAAAGGAAAATTGCAAAGGGAAATGGTATAAATTACCTATCATAAACATGAGGGAAGAAAAATCTTTCAAGGTGAAAGGGAAAAGGGGAAAGAGAGGGTGAGTGAACCTAACTCTCATCATAATTGCCTCAAAGATGAAATAACATACATTTTCAAAATGATATACAAATCTATTTTCCCCTGCAGGAAAATAGAAGGAGAATTAGATATAGGAAGTGGGGAAGGGTGATAAAAGAGATGGTATACTGGAGGATGGAATGGTCAATATCAAAATACTATTGAGGAGGGACAGGGTGAAAGGAGAGACAGAATAAATGGGGAGAAATACAGTTAGCAATAGTAATTGTAAAAATAATTTTAAAGCAAGTTTCTCTGAGAAGCCCTCATTTCTCAGACATAGAGGATGTAAGGGTTAAAAAGACTCTAGGAATAAGGAACACAGTTCAAGTCATGTGGGAGGAGTTAAGGGATGAGAGGCACCTGAGGTGCAGGCCAGTTCTACTTAGAGGTGGGGCATAGCCCCAAGAGGCAGTGTCTGACCTCAGGGACTATGTCTCCCTCCTTAGTGCTCTCAAAGCCTAGTATGCCTCCCTCTTCTCAGATCAATCCCATTATGTCAGGTTCCTAGAGGACATCTCCTTCTCCCAGATCCTCAGGGCGAGTATAAATATGTGCTACATAAGAATAAAGTTCTCTTTCCTTTCACCCCTCCCCATCTCCTGGTGGTTTGTTTCTATGTTATCCAGGTTGGTGCCCAAAGACTGGTAAGTTTGGCCTAGCTGTGCCACCCAGTGGGCAGTTAAAGTAACCCCAAGGGAAACATTACAGAGGGAACTAAGACAAATTTATTTAAAAATTCAGAACCATTTCCTAGTTGATAAATGACCAAAAAATATGATCTGACCCAAAAAAGAGTATAAATTCATAATATGTTTTGAACTAAAACACCATTACTAGGCATGAATACCAAAAGTTTCAAATTTAAATAAAAAAGAAAAATGACCCTTCTATACAAAAAAATATTCATAGCCGTTGTTCTCCATGCAAAAAAAATGGAAATGGAAGTAATGTCCATCAATTGAAGAATGGTTCAATAAACAGTGATATGTATTTGTGATTGAATATTATTGTTCTATAGGAAATGATGAACAATATGCTCTCAGGAAAAAAAAATCCTTCAAAGTACTCCACATACTCAGGAAAAGTGAAATGTACTGTATATAGTGTAATAGCAATGTTCTCAGTTGACCAGCTGTATATGAGTTTGCTAATCTCAGAATTATGAGCATCCATGTCTACTCTAAAGAACTTATGATAAAAATTCCTATCCATACCCATAGATGTAACTGATTGTGTCTGAATACAGATTGAAGCATTATCTTTTTTTAAGCTTAATTTTTCTTGAGGGTTTTTTTTTTTATTAGTGTAGGAGGTTTATTTTCTTTCAAAACTTGATTTTTATGAAAAGGATTTGCATAACATCATATGTAATTTCTTAATTGTGTATAGGGATAAGGAAGAGAACCTAGAACTCAAAATTAAAAAAAAACAAATGTAAAAAAAAGTTTTTGAATGTTAATTGAGGGAAAATATTAAATAAAAAATATCTTTGGTCTATAGCTTTCTGTCCATTTTAATTTAACCTATGAAGTGTTCAGATTCAGAAACAGATTTAAAAGTTTAAGGTATTTTAGAAACCATAGTTCAGAATTTTACAGATGAGAAAACTGTAGCTAAAAAAGGAAAAGTTATTTGGGTTTTAAATAATAAAATTATAATTTTGATCCACATCCTCTGACTACAAATGTTAAGCCCTCTCCATTATACACATTTTCCTATCTTTCCAAGAATAAAACCTGTAAGTCATAAAATAAAAATGAGAAGAAAAAATGAGGATTTCAAAAAAGTGAAAGGGATCTTTGAATAGAACACAATAAAAGCTACTACTGAAAATAATGAATTAGAAGGAAAGACAGGAAGCTTTTGGATTGTTTACCTGAGTGAAAGAAAAGAGGAAAAAATGGATAAAATAAATAAATGGGCAAAATTAAATAATTTTTAAAAGAAGATAATGACATTTGAAGTAGAAGAAAGTTAGTTTAAAAAGTGTGGAGAAGGAAAAGAAAGTCTCAATAGGCTAATATCAAAATTGTTTAAGAAAAACTTATCATATATACAAAGTATTAAGGTTTTTTGTTTGTTTTGTAAGCAACTTAAGGAAATAAATGAAGGAAATACAATTATAGTACTAATAAACTTAAATGTGAATGTATTGCACAATCTAATAAAATGATCTATAGTGACAGAATAGGAAAGAGGAAAAAAAAACAGTAGTTTATTACCTAAAAGAGATATATTTAAAAATAGATAAAAGCAGAAATTAATACAAAATCAATTAGGCATCAGGTAAATTTAATAAAGCTGAAGTTATATTCAGGTTATCCAGAAAGATGAAAGTTACTATAAATAACAGAGATAAAAATAGGGGAACTATTTTATATCTATTTTTCTTTATTCTTTATTCATTAAACTTAATTCCTCATATTTGTCATGTTTTCATCTTCTTTACCCTTCTATTCTTTCTCAGTATATCACTTATTTATAGACTATATTTTCCTCCCTTCTTTTTCTTGGCCACTGGTGAACCAGTTCAACTCTATTCTCTACTCTCAAATCCTCTCTTCATCATATCCTAACTTTTAATATACTATGTTAAGCATTGACACTGGAGTTCCCCTTTCAGTACCACCCTCTATGTATTTCACTTTGATTTGAATAGACCTATGTTTCAGCTGAATCCACTACAAATATTTGTTACCTATTCTCAAATGAGCCCTAAGTTCAGGAAGAAAGTCTTTTTCTTCCTAATCAACATACTAGTATACATTTCCCAATACCTATCACACACACACACACACACACACACACGTACTCACACACACACACCCCCTTGTTCCACTGTCTTATCTGAGCAACTCAGCTTATACTTTTCCCTTCCTCCCAGAACTGAGATTACTTGTTAAGATTTTCATATTCCCTACAGAACTCTGCAAAGATACATGGGAACTTACATGAACCAAGAAAAAAAATGAATTAAGCTGAATCAGAAAAAAAGATAATATACAAATAACTATACTGACATAAAGACAAAAACAAGAACAAACAGAAATTGAATACTGGTAATTATTATAATTAAGCTTTGTCTGTAACTAGTGTGTATTTCACCCTTCTTTTTAAAGGTGGAAGACTCTGAATGATGAATACTAAATATCCTATGATATTCAGTTGATATTGTATTTGTTTTTTGCTTTTTAAAGTATTCTTAGTAATATCATCTGGCTGCCTGGTTTGAGTGAAGGAGGCAATATATTAGAAAATTAAGGTAAAGGATAAAAACATTTTTTAAAGGAAGAGACATTTTTGTTTTTTTTTCTTTTTTCAGAATGGAAATGAATAAAAGAGCAAATAAAGAAAGTCATAAAGAATGACTCTCGCAAAGTACTATTTGCATGCTCAGAGGTAAAGATC
Organism: Antechinus flavipes; assembly: GCF_016432865.1. Classification (NCBI taxonomy): domain Eukaryota; kingdom Metazoa; phylum Chordata; class Mammalia; order Dasyuromorphia; family Dasyuridae; genus Antechinus; species Antechinus flavipes. The sequence continues at coordinate 522,355,787 of NC_067398.1, read as the reverse complement.
ACTAATGGCAACCTGTGAAATTTCAGACTTCCTTTAAGAGGTAGTTTTTAATCTGTGTCTTAAGGCTACGAAGTTATTCATCCTGCTTTAAGGAAAGAGATAAAGAAAGTAAGGACATTCCAGTTACCAAGGCATGTGAATAAAGGCAGAAAGCCTAGAAAACATAGCTCATTTGTGTATGGCTAATTAGTTGAATACACATGGGACAGCCAATGAATTGAAATAGAAGAGGACAATTATATGAAGCAATTTTTAAGAATAGAAGAAACCATTAATGAATTTAGAATGGAAACGTGAAGGGAGAAATTATGTGTAAGATAGATAAATGTGACAATGGTGTTTGAGGGCTAAATAAAGGATAACTAGAGGTAAGAATAAAGAAAAAAAAATATTTTTAGGAAGCTATTGTAATAGTTGATAGAAGAGCTTTGAAAGGAAGAGTTAACAGAACTTGGCAATTGATTTTAGAGGACATCTCAAAAATGTGAGAATAGTTCTAAGCAATTAAAGTTTATAACTACTCTAAGACTCATAGACATTAGGAACAAATCACACTGATTTGGGCAAAAGTAGCCCTAGCCTCTTATAAATGCCTATTCCTGAGTAGATCAAGTAAGGCTTAGAAAAGGGTTTGGCAGGATTTTTAGATATCCTTCAATCATTTGGCTCTTACTCTCTCTGTCTGAATGCCCCTACCTCCACTCTGAGGGAAATAGGTCTTATTTACAGTGATTAATTAATTCTACAACTTCTCTAGTTTTATCTAAAATAATCCAGTCATTGAGCCATTTTAGTAAAGTGTACTGTCCTCTACACAAATTTTGCTCATCCAATCACATAATCTGTGCTTCTAGAATTTCCATTGTCTGGAAAATACTTTTTCCTCTACTCCCATAAGCCTAAATTCAACTGTTATGTGAAATCCTTCTTTGATGTGCATCACACATTATAATCAGTGACTTGCCTAAACCTTATTGTATATGTCAAATGATAGCATCCTTAAAAGAAAAGTATGCTATTTTATATTGTTTTATTTTATGTGCAAATACATAAAGGAAATATGGTATAACAAATATTTATATTATTTATATTTGGAAAAAGTGTTTTAAATATATTTTGATTTATATTTGGAAAAGTAGGAATATTAAATAATAAAATATGCCTTTGTAATTTTATGAAAATATTTTTGGTTTAATGGACCCTCTGGAAGGGAATTACTCTAAAAAGAAACATCTAAACTCCCAAGATGTTAGATCATTCACTTTACTAAGCTTCTTTAAAAAATCCCTAATTACATACTTAAAATAATTTTAAAATATTTTCTTTTAAAGTTTTGAGTTCCTATGCTCAAAAAGTTATCGAACTATGCATATCCTTTGTTACTACTGGGCTTATATTCCAAAGGGATCTTAAAGGACGGAAAGGGACTATGATGTGTAAAAATGTTTATGGTAGCCCTTTTATAGTGGCTAGGAACTGGAAATTGAATGGATGCCCATCAATTGGAGAATGGCTGAATAAATTATGGTATATGAATGTTATGGAATATTTTTGTTCTGTAAGAAATGATTAAAAGTATGATATCAGAGAGGCCTGTACTTACATGAATTGATGCTAAGTGAAATGAGCAGAACTAGGAGATCAATATACATGACAACAACAAGACTGTGCCATGATCAATTTTAATGGACGTGGCTCTTTTCCGCAATGTATATTATTCAAACCACTTCCAATTGTTCAGTAATGAAGAGAGCCACCTACACCCAGAGAGAGGACTATGGGAACTGAGTGTGGACCACAACATATTGTGAAAATTGTCTCACACTAAAGGGCAGTAGGAAGGGAAAAGGGAAAGGAAAAGGAAAGGCTAATAGAAGAGAGAGAGGCTAATAAAAAAAGATGGAGAAGGAGCTGTAAAAAGAGTGGGCTGGTTGAGGGAAGTGGTGGTCAGATGCAAAATACTGGGGACCAGGGAAAGGGAGAAAGGAAAGTGAAAAGTATAACATGAGGAAAATAAGATGATGGGAAATGCAGAGTTAGTAATTTTAATTTTGAATATGAATGAGATGAACTCCCTGACAAAATGAAAGGGGATACCAGACTGGATTAAAAGAAGAATTCTATAATATGTTGTTTACAAGAAGCAAATATGAAGCAGAATGATACATATGGAATAAAGGTAAATGCTGGAGCAGAATCTATTATGCTTCAGTTGAAGTAAAACAAACAAACAAACAAAAACAGGATAGTGATCCTGATATGAGATCAAGCAAAAGGAAAAATAGATCTAATTAAAAGATAGAAGGAAAGAAATTACATCATGATAAAGAGTGTCATAGATAATGAAGTAATATCAGTACTGTATATATACATATGTATGTATGTATGTAGTAAACCATCTAAATTCCTAGGGAAGTTAAGAGAATTGCAAAAATAAATATACATCAAAACTATATTAGTGGGGGTGAGGTGAGATTCAATCTTGCTCTCTACAAAATTTGAACTACAAAATAAAATAGAAATAAGTTAAGAAGGTAAATAGAAGTTTAGAAAAGTTTGGAATCACAGACCTTTGGAGAAAATTTAATAGTGACAAAAAGGAAAATACTTTTTTCTCAGAGGTACATGGAATATACATGAAATTGAGCAGGTATTAAGGCATAAAAACCTCAAAATAAAATGCAGAAAGGCAAAAAGAGTAAATGCATTTTTTCAGCTCGTGATGAAATAAAAATACTTGCAATAAAAGACCTGGGAAAAATTGACCAAAATTAATTGAAAATTAAATGATCTAATTCTAAAGAATGAGTAGGTGTGACAACAAATCATAAATACAATCAATAATGTAATCAAATGAATGACAATAATGAGGCAACATACGAAAATTTATGGAAGTTTACCAAATTAAAGATTCTGAAAATAAAACAGATTGATAGAATTGAAGTGAAGAAAACTATCCAATCAATAAACAAAACTAATAGTTAATTTTGTTTAAAAAATAAACAAAAGAGATAAAACTTTGGTTAATTTGATTAGAAAAAAGAACAAAATCAAATTGTTAATACCAAAAATGAAAAGGAAGAAATTTCTACCAAATATTTTGACCAATTCTATATCAATAAATCTGATAATTTAAGTAAAATGGATAAAGACTGATGAAATATAGATTCCCCAGATTAACAGAAGAGGGAATAAATTGCTTAAATAGTACCATTTTGGAAAAAAGAAATTTAACAAGTTATTACTCAACTCTCTAAGAAAAAATCTCCAGGACCATATGGATTTACATGTAAATTCTACTAAACTGTTAAAGAACAGTTAATTCCAATACTATGCAAACTTTTTGGTAAAATAAGGAAAGACAGAACCCTACTAAATTTTTTTTATGATGTGGATATGTTGCTGATAACTAAACCAGTTAGGGACAAAACAGAGAAAGAGAGTTATAGACCAACTTCCTTAAAGAATATTGATGAAGAGGAGGAACCAAGATGATTGAGAAGACACCCGCCACTTTCTAAGCTCTTTGATACCCTCACAACCAACATTAAATTCAACCTCAAAAATAGTGCTTGACTGGTAAAGCACATGAAGACTAGAAGTACAACAACTCATCAGCCGAAGATAATCAGGAATTTTGTCAGAAAAGGTTTGTCCTGAGGGGCCGGAGAGAAGATCAGTGCAAGCAGGGAGAGAACTAGAGGCTAATATATTGTGCAGACAGGGTGGGAGTGGTCTCTCTAGTTAGAAAATTACAGAGAGGACACTGGCATAGACTGATTGCTCTGCAAAATAGTAGATCAGAAGAGAAATCAAAGCCACTCTAAAAAATGCCAGAACCTAACAGGATCTGGTTTTACCCACCCAAAACCAGAAGTAACTCAGCATAGATCACAGCACAACTGTGCAATCCCAATCTGCAGTACGGGGCTTTTCCTTGGGGCAGTTATGAACCTGCGCAGCAAGGGGGCACAGCCTAGGGTATCCTCTAATCTGCACAGTGTGGGGCTCGGCCAGGGGCAATAGAACTGCCACAGAGTGACTTGCTTCAAGGCAGAGACAATTTCGGTCTGAGTGGGGCTATTCTCTGGTAAGCTGCTAATACCTACAGCCCCATTGTGGGCTTTGGCCTCAGGTAGTGACACTTTGATTGCTTATTCTCTGGCCTTTGGGCAGTAGCGAAACCACACAGCCAGGTTCTCCACTGGGCACTTCCGTAGCTCGGGGGTGCTGAATCACTTCCATTTGCAGGGGTGGGGGGAGAACTTTTGCCTAGAACACTCCCATATCTCACTGCCTGAAGCCTGTTTACATCTTTCCCTGAGTTGTAGAGGAAGCTGGTAACCCCTTGCCCCGAAGGCAGACACTAAAGTTTTTATAAAATGAGTAAAAAATCAAAAGGACCATCGATAGCTTCTATACAGAAAAAGAGCAGGTTTGCAACCCCAAAGAGACTAATAGCAGTCTCCAGACAATACCTCAAAAGGGAATGTTATCTAGGCCCCTTCACATAATGCTGTCCTAGAAGAGTCCATTAAAAGTCTCAAAAGAGAGAAGAAAAATGGGGAAAGGAAAGAGAAGCTTGAAAGGAAGTAACAACGTCCTGAAATATGAATTGGAAAAGATAAAACAATCTCAAGAAAGTAGGATTTGTGAATTTGAAAAAAGGAAATAATTCAATTTTTAAAAAATTAATGAAATGGAAAAAAATTCCATAGAGCAAAACAACTCAATTAAAAGCACAATTGAACATATACAGAAAGAAGTAAAAAAGCTAATGAAGAAAATAACTCATTAAAAATCAGAACTGAACAAATAGAAACCAACGATTCATTGAGAAAGCACGAATCAGTCAAGCAAAACCAAAATAATAATAATAATTATTATTATTATAATAAATTGAAAAAAAAAACAGGAAATATCTACTTGGAAAAACAAAAGACCTGGAAAATAGATCTAGGAGAGATAATCTGAGGATTATCAGACTTTCCAAAAATTATGATGAAAAAAAGAGCCTAGATACTATTTCACAGGAACTCATCAAAGAGAAATGCCCAGAGGAAATAGAATCAGAAGGTAAAGTAGGCATTGAAAGAATTCATCAAACACTTTCTGAAAAAGACTCTAAAATAAAAACTCCAAGGAATACTGTGGCCAAATTTCAGGATTATCACATTAAGGAAAAAATATTACAAGCAGACAGAAAAAAAAAAAAAAAAAAACAATTCAAATACCAAGGTGCCAAAATAAGAATCACCCAAGATCTGGCTGACTCCACATTAAAGGATCAAAGGGCCTGGAATCTGATATTCCAAAAGGCAAAAGAACTTGGAATGCAGCCAACAATAAACTAACCAGCTAAGCTGCACATTTTCTTCTAGGGAAGAAGATGGGCATTTAAAGAAACAGATGAATTCCATTTGTTTCTAAGGAAAAAAACCAGAACTAAACAAAAAATTTGATCTCCAACCATAGGACTTAAGAGAAGCAGAAAAGGAACTCTTGAGAATTGTATTCCTCTTGTGGATATAAAAAAAAAGACTACATGTATAAAATGATTTTACTGATATAACATAAAAAGGGAAGTAGAAATGGAAAAGAAATAATGTCAGAAAAGGGGGAAAGGGGGGATAAAAAGAAGGAAACTACACCTCATGAAGAGGCAAAGGAAACTTATCATACCTGAGGGAACTTAGAGAGAAGGAGGAACATTGTATGAATCTTACTCTCATCAGAGTTGGCTCAAAGAGAAAATAATTGATGTACTTGTTTTACAGAAAATCTTTCACCTCATTAAAAATGGGAAGAGGAAAAGAGAGAAGAGTAATAAGGGAAGGGTACAAGAAAGGGGAAGAGATTCAAAGGGGGAGAGGGATCCTAAAGAAGATGAGTGGCTTGATAAAAGTGGGGCACATAAGTTTAACTGGGAAAGAAAGTTAGCAGGTAAAAGAAAATCATAATCTGGGGATAATAAGATGGCAGGAAATACAGAATAAGTCATTTTAACCAAAAATGTGAATGGGATGGACTCTCCCATAAAGCAGAGGAAGATAGCAAATTGGATCAAAAGTCAGAAGTCTACAATATGTTGTTTACAGGCAACACATTTAGAGCAGGGAAATACATACAGCATAAAGGTAAAAGGATGGAGCAGAATCCATTATGCTTCAGGTGAAGTCAAAAAAGCAGGGATAGCCATCCTTATCTCAGATCAAGCAAAAGCAAAAATTGATCTAATTAAAAGAGATAAGGAAGGAAACTATATCTTGCTAAAGGGTAGCATAGACAATGAACCAATATCAATACTAAACATATATGCTCCAAGTGGTATAGCATCTAACTTCCTAAAGGAGAAGTTAAGAGAGTTGCAAGAACAAATAGACAGCAAAACTATAATACTGGGAAATCTCAACCTTGCACTCCCAGAGTTAGATAAATCAAACTACAAAACAAATAAGAAAGAAATTAAAGAGGTAAATAGAATATTAGAAAAATTAGGCATGATAGAACTTTGAAGAAAACTGAATGGAGACAGAAAGGAATATACTTTCTTCTCAGCAGTTCATGGAACCTATACAAAAATTGACCATATATTAGGACATAAAGACCTCAAAATTAAATGCAGGGAGGCAGAAATAGTAAATGCTTTATTTTTAGATCAAGATGCAATAAAAATTATATTCAACAAAAAGTTAGGGGTAAATAGACTAAAAAGTAATTGGAAACTAAATAATTTCATCTTAAAGAATGATCGAGTGAAACAGCAAATTATAGACACAATTAATGATTTCACTCAAGATAATGACAATGATGAGACATCATGCCAAAATTTGTGGGATGCAGCCAAAGCAGTAATAAGAGGAAATTTTATATCCTTAGAGGTTTACTTGAATAAAATAGAGAAAGAGAAGATCAATGAATTGGGCTTGCAACTAAAAAAGCTAGAAAAAGACCAAATTAAACCCCCCCAATCAAACACTAAATTTGAAATTCTAAAATTAAAAGGAGAAATTATATTATATTGAAAATAAAAAAAAAAACTATTGAATAAATGAAACTAAGAGTTGGTTTTATGAAAAAAAAACAATAAAATAGATAAGCCTTTGGTAAATCTGATTAGAAAAAGAAGAGAGGAAAATCAGATTAGTAGTCTTAAAAATGAAAAGGAAGAACTTTCCACCAATGAAGAGGAAATTAGAGAAATAATGAGTTACTTTGCCCAACTTTTTGCCAATAAATTTGGTAACCTAAGTGAAATGGATGACTACCTTTAAAAAATATAGGCTTCCCAGATTAACAGAGGAGGAAGTAAATTGCTTGAATAGGCCCATTTCAGAAAAAGAAATAGAACAAGCTATTAATCAACTCCCTAAGAAAAAATTCCCAGGACCAGTGGATTTACATGTGAATTCTACCAAACATTTAAAGAACAATTGGCTCCAATGCTATATAAACTATTTGAAAAAATAAAGAATGAAAGAGTCCTATCAAATTCCATTTATGACACAGACATGGTACTTATACCTAAACCAGGTAGGATGAAAACAGAGAAAGAAAATTATAGACCAATTTCCTTAATGAATATTGATGCTAAAATCTTAAATAAGATATTAGCAAAAAGACTACACAAAATCATCCCCGGGATAATACATCATGATCAAGTAGGATTTATACCAGGAATGCAAGGCTGGTTCAATATTAGGAAAACTATCAATATCAGTAAAACTATCAATATTAATAACCAAATTAACAAAAACCATGTGATCATCTCAATAGATGCAGAAAAAGCATTTGATAAAATCCAACATCCATTCCTATTAAAAACACTCGACAGTATAGGAATAAATGGACTTTTCCTTAAAATAATCAGTAGCATGTATTTAAAACCATAAGTAAGGATCATGTGTAATGGGGATAAACTGCAACCATTCCCAATAAGATCAGGACTGAAACAAGGTTGCCCACTATCACCATTACTATTCAATATTGTATTAGAAATGCTAGCTTTGGCAATAAGGGTTGAGAAAGAGATGAAAGGAATTGGAGTAAGTAATGGGAAAACCAAATTATCACTCTTTGCTGATGATATGATGGTATACTTAGAGAACCCCAGAGATTCTACTAAGAAATTATTAGAAATAATCCACAACTTTAGCCAAGTTGCAGGATACAAAATAAATCCACATAAGTCATCAGCATTCTTATATATAATCAACAAAATCCAACAGAGTTACAAAGAGAAATTCCATTTAAAGTAACTACTGATAGTATAAAATACTTAGGAATCTATCTGCCAAGAGAAAATCAGAAACTTTATGAGCAATACTACAAAACACTTTCCACACACATTAAGTCTGATCTAACCAATAGGAAAAATATTAAATGCTCTTGGATAGGTCGAACAAATGTAACAAAGATGACAATATTACCTAAACTAATGGATTTGTTTAGTGCTATACCAATTAGACTCCCAAAAAACTATTTTAATGACCTAGAAAAAATGACAACAATGTTCATATGGGAAAACAAAAGGCCAAGAATTTCAAGGGAATTAATTAAAAAAAAAATCAAATGAAGATGGTTTAGCTGTATGAGATCTAAAATTATATTATAGAGCAGCAGTTATTAAAACCATTTGGTATTGGCTAAGGAATAGATTAGTTGATCAGTGGAATAGGTTAGGTTCAAAGGACAAAACAGTCAATAACTATAGCAATCTAGTGTTTGACACACCCAGAAACCCCAGCTTTTGGGATAAGAATTTACTGTTTGACAAAAAGTATTGAGAAAATTGGAACATAGTATAGCAGAAACTAACTATCGACCCACATTTAACACCATACACCAAGATGAGGTCAAAATGTGTTCATGACCTAAACATAAAGAATGAGATTATAAATAAATTAGAGGAACACAAGATATTTTACCTCTCAGAACTGCAGAAGAGGAAGGAATTTATGACCAAAGAAGAACTAGAGATCATTACTGATCACAAAATAGAAACTTTTGATTATATCAAACTGAAAAATATTTGTACAAACAAAACTAATGCAGACAAGATTAGAAGGGAAGTAATAAACTGGGAAAATATGTTGACAGTCAAAGGTTCTGATAAAGGACTCATTTCCAAAATATATAGAAAATTGACTCTAATTTATAAGAAATCAAATCTCCAATTGATAAATAGTCAAAGGATATGAACAGACAATTCTCAAACGAAGAAATTGAACCAATTTTTAGCCATATGAAAAGATGCTCCAAGTCATTATTAGTCAGAGAAATGCAAATTAAGACAGCTCTGAGATACCACTACACACCTGCCAGACTGGCTAGAATGACAGGGAAAGATAATGTGGAATGTTGGAGGGGATGTGGGAAAACAGGGACACTAATACATTGTTGGTGGAATTGTGAATGCATCCAGCCATTCTGGAGAGCAATTTGGAACTATGTTGAAAAAGTTATCAAACTGTGCATACCCTTTGATCCAGCAGTGTTTCTACTGGAAACAGTAGATATCAGTAATATCTATATCCCAAAGAGATACTAAAGAAGGGAAAGGGACCTGTATGTGCATGAATGTTTGTGGCAGCCCACTTTCTAGTGGCCAGAAACTGGAAACTGAGTAGATGCCAGTCAATTGGAGGATGGCTGAATAAATTGTAGTATATGAATATTATGGAATATTATTTTTTGGTGAGAAATGACCAACAGGACGACTTCAGAAAGACCTAGAGAGACTTACACAAATTCATGCTGAGTGAAATGAGCAGGGCCAGGAGATCCTTATATACTTCAACAACAATACTATATGATGATCAATTCTGATGGACCTGGCCATCTTCAGCAATGGAATGAACCAAACCAGTTCCAATGTAGCAGTAAAGAACTGAACCAGCTACACCCAGCAAAAGAACTCTGGGAGATGTCTAAGAACCATTACATTGAATTCTCAATCCCTATATTTTCACTTGCATGAATTTTGGATTTCCTCCACAGGCTAACTGTACAATATTTCAGAGTCTGATTCTTTTTGTACAAAAAATAATGGTTTGATAATGTATACTTACTGTGTATCTAATTTATACTTTAATATATTTAACATCTACTCGTCATCCTGCCATCTAGGGGAGAGGGTGGGGGGAATAAGGGGAAAAATTGCAACAAAAGGTTCGGCAATTGTCAGTGCTGTAAAATTACCCATACATATAACTTGTAAATAAAAACCTATTTAAAAAAAAAAAAGAAACAGGGTATCTGAAAGCTCAATGTAGGCAAAGAGATAGAGTGAGAGGACAAGGTAAGAGATTAACACCCAAAACCTTATGTCCAAAATGCAACTGAGGCTTCCACTGGGCCTCAGACTATAGATTGACCCAGGAAAATGAGAGGAGGGGACCAGTTCCAGGGCCCCAGGTGGGACATGATGGCAGCCACAGTTATACCCTGAATCTTTAGAAATTCAATTTAATACATGATCAATCAGCAAAAAAGCAATCAGAGGGGAAAAAGGGATTGCAATTAGAAAAAACATAGTTGTATCTAGCAGGGACCACTGAAATATCCCCTGTTTGAAATCTATTCCTGTCTGGCCTTTGGATCTTTTGTCTCCAAACATAGTAGTTTTGACCATTTTACCTCCTGAGAGTGCTTACAAAATAGTGTTCATCCATACACTGATGTGGGAAACTGAGGAATGTGTAGATAATATCCCAGTCACTATTACAGGTAGACAATGTGTGACTTACCAATAAGGAGACATAGTAGCATTAGGTTTACTGTTACATACTCCTAATAGGCAATCTGATGATAATTGCCCAGATTCCTACTCCAAGCAGCAGAATTCAGGAATATTCTTGACTGCAGAAGTTATAGCTAATTAACCTCTGCTCACTATTTATGTAAATAGCATACCATTAGAAGGATTGGTAGACATGGGTGCAGATCGTATAGTCTTTAGAGGTGCCAGCTGGCCCAGTCACTGACCAAAGATTAATGCAAACACCTATATATCTGGTATAGGAGGATCAATAGTAGCAGAAGTTAATGCTACCCCTATGAAATGGACATTTGAAAATGAAACAGGAGTTTTTACTCCTTTGGTAGTTGAAAAATGCCCATCAATCTGTCGGGAAGAGACATTTTACAGCAGTTAGGATTACAAATGAGTACTTCATTTTTTTTTAGGCAGGGCTGCTGTTGAAGGCCTGCCAACACTTTCAACTGGTCCTATTCAGTGGAAAACTGATACACCAGTGTGGGTAGAACAGTGGCCCTTAACAAATGATAAAATTCAGGTTTTAGTAGATATAGTGCAGAAGCAACTTGACCAAGGACACTTACAACCTTCTCTAAGTCCTTGGAATTCCCCAGTATTTTTTGTAAGAAAGAAATCTGAAAAATGGAGGATATTGATTGATTTAAGAAAGGTAAATGAACAGATGCAAACTATGGGAACTCTTCAGCCTGGGCTTCCATCTCCTACTCAGTTGCCTAGAAAATGGCCTCTTTAGGTTATATACATTAAGGATTGTTTCTATTTTATCCCTCTAGATAAGTAGGATATGAAAAAATTCGCCTTTTCAGTGCCCAGAGTTAATTTAGCTGAGCCTTAGGTAAAAAAAAAAAAAGGTATGAATGGACAATTTTGCCACAGGGAATGAAAAATAGCCCTACTATTCGACAAATTCATGTTGTTACTGTTCTTACTCCAGTAAGAAGAGCATTTCCAAAAGTAATATTGTTGCATTATATGGATGATATATTGGGATGTGCACCTAAGGAACAAATGTTAAAAGTGTGTTTACAAAAGACCATAGAAACATTAAGGTATTTAAAATTGCATATAGCTGCAGAAAAAATTCAAAGGCATGGTCCTTTTAGGATCGTTTTTAGGATATGAAGTACATCCCAAGGCATTTATAGTATAAAAGCTTTCTTTCAGAACAGAGAAATTGAACCCCTTAAATGATTTCCAAAAATTAATGCGAGATACCCAATGGATGCATGCAGTGTTAGGCTTAACTACCAATCAATTGCAACATTTATATGACATTTTAAGTAGAGACACTGCTTTAAACTCATCATGCCAGCTTACAAAAGAAGCTCAAGAGGCTTTGAGAGAAGTTGAACTGGCTTTATCCAATGTGATTGAAAGTGTCACATAAAAACCCTTGGAAATACCAGTTTTTGCTACAAAGGGGGCACCCACAGCAGTCCTTCATCAAGGATATAGTGTGCTAGAGTGGGTGAACCTCCCAGCACAACCAGAACTAAGCCTTACTCCTTACCAAGTTCTTTTGACTAGAATTTTATTAAAGGCTATTAAGTTAGCAGTACAATTATCTGGCATGAGAACTGATAAAATATACACATTTTATACCAATGCACAAATTAATATGCTGCGAAACCATCGCAGAGTGGAAAAATTTATTGGCCATGGAACCAAATTTTACACATGGGTCTTTATTAAAGATAACCCAGCTATTACATAATTGCCAATGGGTTTTTGAAGAAAAGGTTTCTAAGATTCCTTTTAAAAGACCAACTATCTTTACAGATGCATCCAAACATAACATTTGTGCTATATACTCTCGTGATTTAACCATAAAGAGAGTAATCAGAATTCCTTTTCAGTCCACTCAGTAGAATGAATTGTATGCAATCGTGCTAATTTTTACTTATCATCCAGGAGATTTAAATATAATATCTGATCCATCCTATTCAGTAGGTGTCATACAAAGGAGTGCCACAGCCCAAATAAAATGTTCAGCTTCTGATATTTATCAGCTCTTTAAGGAACTTCAAGAGCAAGTGAGAAAGCATCCAGCTAAGATTTATATCTTGCATGTCCACTCACAGAGTGGACTTCCAGGTCCTATTTTTGATGGAAACTCAAAGGCAGATAGCCTATTAACTATGTTAGCCAGTATTCCTTTATTTTAGGAAGCCCAAGAATCTCATTCTAAATATCATCAGGCTGCTTGAGCTTTGCATTCACAATTTGGGATAACAAAAGAAGAAGCTAGGAGCATAGTAAAAAACTGTTTAGTTTGCCTTCCTTTCCATGCTCCCATGCTTGCTCCTGGGAAGAACTCTCAAGGTTTGAAACCCAATGAAATCTGACAAATTGATGTAACCCATTATAAATCTTTTGGCTGTCTGCCTTTTATCCATGTTTTAATAGACACCTTTTCAGCATTTACTTTTGCAATACCAGCAACCAAATAGATAGCCTGAGTGGTCACTGAATTCCCTATCAGGCTTTTGCAATTATGAGTGTGCCATAAGCAATAAAAACAGATAATGTTCTTGCATATACTTCTAAACATTTCGTTCACTTTTGTGCCTAATATCAGATTTTACACACCACTAGTATATATTTTAATCCTCAAAGTCAGGCAATAGTAGAGAGGAGAAACAGAGACATTAAGATACCCTTCCAAAAACAAAAGAAAGGGTGAGCTGTGGGTAACCCTAGAGAAATCCTAAATTTAGCTCTCTATACCATTATTTTTTTTTTAATTTTTGATAAAGATGCACTGGCTCCAGCAGACAGATTTTTTAACCCACCAGAAGGGCAGTGTCCAGTGCAAGCAGCTCCACTATCTTTAGATAATCGGCAGGTGATGTGGAGAGATCCAGAAAGTGCTGAATGAAAGGGACCAGATAGGTTAATTGCTTGGGGGAGAGGATTTGCTTGTATCTCTACAAATGGAGAAGGAATCTGATAGATGCCAATGAGTTGTATTCATCTTGACAATCGGAGAGAGACAGAAAAAGAGAAAAACTTTGAAACAAAGTAGAAGACCTAAAAACCATCTGACACTTGAAAGAGCATGGCTGATAATGAGACTGTCACAGAACATCAAAACCAGAGGAATCATTGAACTCACTGAAATGAAAAATTGTTGTTAAGACTGTTGCAGAACTTCAGAACCAACAGGAATCACTGGATTCTCTAAGACATGATAAAACTGAAGCAGGATTTCAAAACTTGCAGGAGTCATTGGATTCCCTACACACATGAAGTAATATACAATAGATTCATTTTGGACTATTTCTAGGACTTATGGACATGTATAATTCCTCATGTTGATTCATCTTATTTATTACATAATTAGTAGCCTATGTTACTACATGCTTATGTAATTTATGTGCCATATTGATAGATTTATGTATACCTGCTTCAAGTGAGACCCTTCAGAAACCTGCTAATCTGATTTGATTCCCCATTTCCTTTGGTGTTTTCATCTTCCTTCCTGAGATGTCAGGGAGGGCATGATCACCTCCTTTTTTGGTGTTATCACCCCTTTTTTGAGGAGTAAGGGAAGGTGTGATCACCTGCTTTTGGGGGGTTCTCACTTCCTTGAAAAGTCAGGGAGAGTGACCATCCTATGTTTTAAAACAAAAGAAAATGGGAGATGTTATGGGCCAGAATTCTGAACTTGAAACAAGGATGCTTACAAAGTACTAAGTGAAATTGAGGAGACAATGGTCATCTATTGTTCTCTAAGTTCTATATGATTGAATTAATCTTACAACAAATAATAGTTTCCTGGTGATATAATGATTGGTTTATACTCAGTGTAAAGGATATAAGCTAGGAGCCTCAGCCAGGATTCATTCAGAGAGAGCTAGAGAAGACAAGCACACTAAAAGATCTCCGAGCCAAGGAGACAAATTCATTTCACTTTCAGTCAGGCTCCTGGTGCCTGGCCTGGCCTCCTGCACTTCCCTCACTGAGACCAAGGCCAGTCTGAAAGGCTTTCCAGAAAGCCTTTCCCCAGGAAGGAGATAATAAAAGATTTGGACTTTAACATCTGGCTGTTCTTGTGGTAATTACTCAGACTGAAAAAAAAAAAAAAAAAAAAAAAAGGCTGCTCCAGAGACCCCAAGAAAACTGAACTAGAGAACATTACATAGCAGAAACCAAGATAAGGTTGAAATGGGTTCATGATTCAGACATAGTTATCCAAGCAAATTAGATGAATAAAGGAGAGTCTTCCTTTCAGATGTGTGAAGAAGGAAGGAATCTGTGGCCAAAAACAAACTGGTGTAGATTATGAGCATAATTTTGATTATATTAAGTTTATTTTTTTATAAAAGGAAAACCTATAAAGACAAGTTTAGAAGGAATACAATAAACTGGGGAAAATATTATATATTCAATGGTTCTGATTAAGGCCTCATTTCTAAAATACATAGAGAATTGATTCAAATTGATAAGAATTCAAGCCATTCTTCAATTAGTAGGTCAAATGACATGAACAGACAGTTTTCAGATGAAGAAAGTAAAATCATTTGTAGTCATATAAAAGGTGCTCTAAATCACTATTTATCAAATCAAGACATCTCTGAAGTACCAAAACATATCTATCAAATTGACTAAAATGACCAGAAATAATGATGAATTTGGAAGGCATGTGGGGAAAACTGGGACAGGACTATCTTTTTGATAGTATTGTGAACTGATCCAATCATTCCTGAGAGCAATATGGAACTATGCTCAAAAAGTTATCAAACTGTGCATATCCTTTGATTCAGGAGTGTTTCTATTGGACTTGCATCCCAAAGAGATCAGAAAGGAGGAAGAGGGACTCACATGTGAAAAATCATTTTGAAGGCCCTTGTTATAATAGCAAGAAACTGAAAACTGATTGGATGTCCATCAGTTGGTAAATGGCTGAATACGTTATGGTATAGAATATAATGGATTATTATTGTTCTATAAAAAATGATCAAGAGGATGATTTCAGAAAGGTCTGGAGAAACTTACATAAAGTGATGCTAATTGAAATGACTAGAACCTGGAGAGCATTGTGTTGTACACAGCAACAGCATGAGTATACATGTTCAATTCTGATGGACATGGCTCTTTCCAACGTAGATAATTCCTGTCACTTCCAATGTTCATCTGCACCCAGAGAGAGCACTTTGTGGACTGAGTGTGAATCACAACACAGTATTCTCACTTTATTGTTGTTGTTTGTTTACACTTTTCTCATTTTTTCCCCTTTTTGATCTGATTTTTCTTGTGTAGCAAAATAATTGGGGAAATAGAAGAATAGCACATGTTTAACATATAATGGATTATTTACTGTCTATGAGGGAATGGAGAGACGGGAGGGAAAATTTTGGAACACAATTTTGCAAAGTAAATATTGAAAATTAGCTATACATTTATTTTGAAATTTTTTTTTTATTTTACAAAAAAATAGTTTTTTGTATACTTTAAGGGACAAAGACTGAATTTGTGATTTAATTGGTCTAGGGAACTTAGAAGTAGACATATTGCTTGTATCAAAGTGGATCAGTGCCTTTCCTTCACCTTAAATAGGAGCTTAGAGAACTGTGGAGTGATATCCTCATGTTCTAAACATAGATTTTTTTTTCTAAATTTATAAATTATTTTCTTTAGGAATGCATAGCATTCATCTTTCCCCCTAGGGTTGGCAAATATTTATCTTATGGGACTTGTGCTTATGAATATAATATAGGTTTTTCTTTAGATACTTTCAAATTTTAAATAGTTTATTTTAGAGTTTTGAAAATGTATATTAAAACTTAGTATTGTATAAGTGTTCATTGTTTTAGCAATGTTCTTTCACTTCTTCCCAATTGTAGGATGTCAATGATTCTCAATGTATACAAACAAATCCTATTTTTTTGATGACTTTATGCTAAATTTATGAAGTTTATGGAAAACCCTAAAAGTTTTCATGGATAATCTCTTTAGTCATTAGTTCTATATGATCTCTAAATTCAAGATATAAAAGTTCTTTCTGTTGTTCCTCATATATTAATAAATTAATACTTGATGAATGTAATTTTTATATTTTATTTCCATCTCTTTATAAACATATTTAGGTTTTTCTTGGCAAAGCTACTGGAATGCTTTATAACTTCCTTCTCCAACTAATTTTACAGATACAAAACTAAGGCCAATGAGAGTTAATGACTTATTCAGGCTCACATAGCAATTAAGTGTCTGAGGCTGGATTTGAACTAATAAAGGTGAGTCTTCCAGGTACTAAACTCAGTGCTCTATCTGCTGTGCCACCTAATGGCCCTGAGTTATATTTTATATAATTAGAGACATATTATCAATATCATGTTCATCATAATTTTTCATCTTTTTAAAATTGGTTTCATATATTCATATATATATATATATATATATATATATATTATAAAATCCTAAAACAAATTATTATTCTGTTTTTATTCATTTTTATTAATGGTCTTGTTATGTTATATATTAACTCATTTTACATTTAACAATGCTAATAAATATCCTCCTTGTTTTTCTTATATATGTGGGTAGTAAATTCAAAGTCATATATTAATCAAACATGATATGAAACTTATCATCTGCTTAGGTAGATTCCGACCTACAGAAATGTTTTATGCTAAATTCTCAGACAACCATTATATACATATGTATATAATATATATAAATATGTATATATATATATGTATATACTAATATATACTCATAAAATATATAGAACAAAGAAAACAATTCATGGAATTATAAAGTATTTATACATATGACATACACAATCTTTGTTCATTAAAAATCTATAATGCATAAGATGAAATATTTATGTACTTTAAAAATATGATACAAAGCTAGTTACATTTCAAACAACCATATACAATTCCATATATTATGAAAATAACACAAAGAATGTTACTATGAGAAAACAGAGCTTTGGCTCTGTTTCCTTGAAATAAATTGCCTTACAGCTGTTCTACAAGAGAATTTCCACAACATTTATGACAAATACCTTGAGATTATATTGTACTAACATGCTTCAGTAAACCATACTATTAAAAAGAGTTTCAATCCATTATCTACTGAAAATCAACAGCTGTACAATAAAATATTCTGACAACTGACACAACAAAGTCAGGTCACAGAAATTATACATTCTTCATTTTTCATGCAGTCTCATTCTAACAGTAAGCATATAATAAAAATTTGTTGAATTGATTGAGAATTTTTTAAAATTTAAATTTAGCTGTAATTAAAAAGCCATGTTTTTCATGTTAAATAATTAAATGTCCATGAGTAAAATAATATTTATCTTTAAAAATTCATATTCATATCTGTATTTGGAGATCTCTATAGGGTTTGTTAAATGCTTTTGAGTATCTATTATGAAAATAAGCTTTGTATTTGATAATATTAGTTTTGTCACATAAGAATGCTTATTTAGATAATACTGGTTTTCTCTTTAGTGAATTTTGTTAAAAAACAAGGATCTTACATTCTGATAATCCTTAGCTTCTTTAAATACATTGGCATGTAATGTTTACCTTATTTGTGATTCATCCTTCCTTATGGATATAGCATTTGTTATTCCTGCATTATGAATTTAAAAAGAGGAAGTAGTTTTTATTTCAGTTTTACATTTTAAAGTATTTATTAGGTTCGATGTAAGAGGATGCAAAGATGAAGTAAGACAAAGGCTAAAATCAAGAATCAATTGGTCTTAAATGATTGCCAAGTTGTTATTTTACTGTAAAAAATACTTTCTCTAAAAAACTGATTTCAATGTACCTCTTTTAAAATAAAAATGTATATAATAAAAACTTAGGAATCATCATAGAAGTCTTGCTTGATCTTTCAGAAATAACTATTTTGTGAAAAATTCTCAGCAGGACTCACAAAAATAACATTAAAATTTAGGAAAAACGTTTTTCTTACATAGACACAGATATAGGATCATTGCCAAATAATATTTACTAGTAGTATTGAAAGGTCTCTTATAATATAAAATCAGGAATTCATTTTTGATTTTTTTTCATTCTTGTGGATTTATCTGTGTTTTTTCTCTGAATCTACAGATTATTTCTCAGTTTAGAAAATTGTTGGTTGCAGATTTCTTCCAATAAGAGAAATACAGAATAAAAATCTCTATTTTTTGAATGGATGCCCATCAATTGGAGAATGGCTGGGTAAATTGTGGTATATGAATGTTATGTAATATTATTGTTCTGTAAGAAATGACCAGCAGGATGAATACAGAGAGGACTGGCGAGACTTACATGAACTGATGCTAAGTGAAATGAGCAGAACTAGGAGATCATTATACACTTCGACAACGATATTGTATGAGGACATATTTTGATGGAAGTGGATTTCTTTGACAAAGAGACCTGAGTTTCAATTGATAAATGATGGACAAAAGCAGCTACACCCAAAGAAAGAACACTGGGAAACAAATGTGAACTATCTACATTTTTGTTTTTCTTCCCGGGTTATTTATACCTTCTGAATCCAATTCTCCCTGTGCAACAAGAGAACTGTTCGGGTCTGCAAACATATATTGTATCTAGGACATACTGCAACATATCCAACATATATAGGACTGCTTGCCATCTAGGGGAGGGGGTGGAGGGAGGGAGGGGAAAAAAATTGGAACAGAAATGAGTGCAAAGGATAATGTTGTAAAAAAAAAAATTACCCTGGCATGGATTCTGTCAATATAAAGTAATTATTAAATAAAAATTAAAAAAAAGAAAAATCTCTATTTTTTATGCTGAACAATTTGATTCCACACTGACTTTCCAGCTCCCCATTCCTTTTGTTTTTTCCTTGTTTTTACATTGCTTCCATTTTTGGTTAGAAGAGTTGAATTTTGATCAGTATTCATTCACTTTCCAACTTGCCTCACACAGGGACCAGAATGTATTCACAGAAAATGATAGGTAAAGTAAAAGGAGTTTCATATAAAGATACATCTATGCCCACTGATCCCTTTACAAAGCATTAATGAGTTAGTCATTAGAAGAAAAAGAAAGAGGATCTTGGCTGAAAAAAAAAATCACCATGCCCAAAAGTGGCCTTTAACAAAGAGTATAAAAGTATCCATTTCGGTCATTTCAAGTCAGTCCAAGTAGAAGAATTCCAGGACATAAATAATTTTGTGGAATGAGACCTATGTACTTATACCAGAGGAAAATAAAAATGAGATGATTTTCTCTGTCTCAATCCTACCTCCAATCCCAACTCATTGGCAATAGTATCTTGAAGTTAAGCTACTGGCCCACCCAGTGGGAGAAATCCTATCTAAGAATTTTACAATAAGATGGTTTCAAACAGTGTAACTCTTGCAACAGAGAGATAATGGTCGATTCAAAGTAAAACTAGCCATGGAAATGCAGAATTATACTACAGAAAATGGAGGATGAGAGAAATGGGGAAGGAGTAAGAAGAATCTATAGATATAGCTATAACTTACTTTGCCCACCAGAATTCCTCACTACTATTCTCCTCTAAGTTTCTATAGCTTTTATTGTTGCTTCATGTATTTGTTGGATAATGTACTAGATATATGCTGGAAAAAGTATGTTTTTTCAGCTACTATTCTTAATATACTATCTTTGAGGTAATTATGTCTACTGGACTTCCGGTTAAGATGGCGGAGAGGAGGCTCACAGTTGCATAAGCTCCGCGCTTTCTCTCACTATCCACTTCATTACAAGCCTCTGAATCAATGCTTGACTGAAAAAAACCCACAAATAGTTACCAAGAGAAGCCATCCTTGAGATCCGCCAAGAAAGGTCTGTCTTTACTGGAGGGCTGGGGCGGTTTTAGATCGGGTGCAGGCTGAGGGCAGCGGCAGTGAGGGCACGGGAGCAGAGCTGAGAGGGGGTGGGGAGTGATCGTAGCCGTCTCTGCGGGGAGAGCTTCGCTACAGGTTTGGAACCTGCAGCAAGTCAACAGCCCAGCAGAGAAGCTAAAAACACCGGGGCTGAAGAACACAACCGCAAACAGCTGGAGTCTCTCAGGACCTGGCCGCCCCCCCCTTCCCCCCCTCAGTGACTCAGCACGCTTTGGGATCTCAGAGCACAGGCGCAGCACAGTCCTGCTAGTGCCTCACTGCTGCCCCCTGCAGTCTGTAGAGGAAGCTCGATAACACACCCAGCCCCCCCCCCCCAAAGAAAGACTTCAGTTTTTTCTGTTTTTCTTTGGTAGTTTGTCTCTGATTAATAGACAGAATGAGCAAGAAGCTGAAGAGGACTTTAACCCTTGACAGCTTCTACACAGATAGAGAGCAGACTCTAAATCCTGAGGAGACTAAAAACAGGCAGTCCCCAGGTGATTCCCCAAAGGAGGAGATCGTCTGTTCCTCAGCACAGATGAACCTCATAGAAGTGATTAAAAAGGCTCTCACAAGGGAGCTAGAAGAAAAATGGGGAAAGCAGAGTGAGGCTTGGCAAAAGGAGAAGGAAGCTTGGGAAAAGGAGAGGGAGGCTTGGCAAAAGAGCCTGGAGAAGTCAGTTAAAGAGAGAGTGGATAAAGAAGTAAAATCCTTGAAAAATAGGATTAGTGAACTGGAAACAGAAAACAGCTCTCTAAAAAACAAAATTGGCGAAATGGAAAAAAATTCCACAGAACAAAAGAACTCAATTGGACAATTAGAGAAAGATTTTAAAAAAGTGAGTGAAGAGAACACTTCACTGAAAATCAGAATTGAACAAGTGGAACTGAATGACTCGAGGAGACAAGAAGAATCAGTCAAGCAAATCCAAAAAAATCAAACAATGGAGAAAAATGTGAAATACCTTCTGGGGAAGACAACAGACCTGGAAAACAGATCCAGGAGAGACAATCTGAGAATCATTGGACTTCCAGAAAAACATGATGAAAAAAAGAGCCTGGACACTGTCTTCCAGGAAATTATCAAAGAGAACTGCCCAGAAGTCATAGGAACAGAGGAAAAAATAAACATTGAAAGGATTCATCGATCACCCACTGAAAGGGATCCTAAAATCAAAACACCAAGGAATATAGTGGCCAAATGCCAGAACCCTCAGATGAAAGAAAAAATATTGCAAGCGGCTAGAAAAACCCAATTCAAGTATCAAGGAGCCACAATAAGGATCACCCAGGATCTGGCAGCATCCACATTAAAAGATCGAAGGGCCTGGAATATGATATTCCGAAAGGCTAAGGAACTTGGTATGCAACCAAAAATAACTTACCCAGCAAGAATGAGCATCTTTTTCCAGGGAAGAAGATGGACATTCAACGAAGTAAGCGAATTTCATCTATTTCTGATGAAAAAACCAGAACTTAACGAATTATGTCTACTGGTTGACTGTTCAGGGGAAACTCACCAATGGAAATTCATGATCTATATAGTTTTAGATATAAGATGTGGATATTAGTTTCCCTCTAGATACCAACCTAGGAACTAAATGCAAGCTAGGAAAATAGAACAGAGGGATTACTACTTTTGTCTCTGTGTTTCAGGTAAAGGGATTTGCAGCTATTTCCCAGTTTTGCCATGTACTCTCATGTTTTAAATAAATACTTTAAATATCATCTCCCACAATGGAAACAAGCTTGCACTTCATGAATTCCCATTGTAATCTTAAGGTCCAGTACTGATACTATTTTCTCCAAGGTTACCTTAAAGTTGTCACTCCTGAAATTTTCTTGAAATACTTTCACTTTTTCTCTCTTTGTCCCTATTAAGTCTACTTCATAATTTATCATGGTATTATATGCAAAGGACATTACTGTTCTTTTGGTCTTGTCTGCCCATGCCATAGATAAGGAAACTAAGATCTAATGTCATTAAGGTTGAGGTAATATCTGAATTCTAATTCTGGATCAAAAATTATTTCCATTATACAATGTTTCCTTTCATTTGTTTACTTTCCATAAACCCAGTAGAAACTGGGATGGATGCTGGACCAAAGATTATGCACAATTTGATAGTCCTTTGAGCTTGGTTCCAAATTGCTCTCCAGAATGGTTGGATCCATTCACAGTTCCACCAACAACGTATAAAAGTCACAGTTTTTCCAGATCCCCTCCAACAATCATCATTGTCTTTTCCTGCCATCTTAGCCAATATGAGAGGTATGTTAGAGATACCTCAGAGTTGTCGTAATTTGTATTTTTCTGATTTATAGTGATTTAGAGTACCTTTTCATTTGACTAGAAATGATTTGCCCAGCAGTTGGAGAATGGCCAAATCAGTTGTTGTATGAATGTTATAGAAAGTTATTTTCTATAAGAAACAATTAGCAGGATAATTTTAGAGGCCTGGAAAGAAAAACATGAACTGGTGCTAAGTGAAATTAGCTGAATCAGGAGATCCTTGTACATGGCAACAAGAAGATTATATGATGATCAATTCTGATAAACATCTTTTCAACAGAGAGATGATCCAGGCCTATTCCAATGATCTTGTGATAAAGAGTCATCTACACCCATACAGAAGACTGTTAGAACTGATTGTGCATCAGAATATAGCATTTTCATTCTTTTCTTATTTTGCTTGTGTTTTATTTTCTTACTCCTTTTAATTTGATTTTTCTTGTGCAGCAAAACATTTGTACAAATATGTATGCATATATTGGATTAAACATACATATTTTATCATGTTTAACATATAACATTGGATTACTTGCTATGTGGGGGAAAGAGTGGGAGGGAGGGGGAAAAACTGGAACAAAAGGTTTTGCAAGGGTTAATGTTGAGAAATTATCCATGCATATCTTCTACAAATTAAAAAGCTTTAATTAAAAAAGCTCCTTAAGTTTGTTAGAGGAGGTGAAAACTACACATATACTGACATGTTTCTGTTGAGTAAATTCAAACAAAATTGATTTAAAAAAAAGAAGGATTACACAAAATGTTCAGGGATAATCAGAGTAAGGGAAATGGAAAAGTATCAAAAATGAAATTGTAATGACAAAAAAAAGAAAGAAGGAAAAAAAACTTCAACCAAAATTAAGTTGAGTTTGCTAAAGAGTTCATTTTGGCTGCATACACAACATAGAGTAGATCAAATTAAAAAAAAAAAATATGTATTTGAGAAAAGCAGCGGAGGAAGGAATAGCTACATGGGTAGAGAACTAGTCCTAGAGTGAGGAAGACTTGAGTTTAAATCTACCTTCAGATATTTACTATCTGTGTAACCCTGGATAAGCTACTTAAACTTTGTTAGTTTCAGTTTTCTCAATAGTAAGGTAAGTTGAAGAAAAATGGCAAACTACTCTAGTATTTTTGTGAAGAAAATCTTTAATGGGTCACAAAAAAGTGTATTAAACTGAAACAACAGAACAAACACAAATAAACACAAAGTATGTATATGCTCTCTTGTTTTTCAGTTGGTGTGACTATGATCTCATGAACCATACTGTGTTGGAATCCTTACTAACTGCTAAGTAATTAGAGTTGATCTAATCTTACAAGAAGATGTTTTGGCCAGAACCTGAAACAAGGTACTAAGTAGAACTAATTAAGACAAGGCTTGTGTTCACACCTTTACTCATTGGAGTCCACAAGTATGCTAGCTTCACAAAGTACACTTTCTAACTTCAAGAGAGTTCACACATCCCTTAAAGTCATTGGGCCAGAGAGCACTATGGGAGAAAACCCATAATCCCATTCTCTCAGAAGAGGCAGATAAAAAGCCAGCGATGAGGGATCTATGGCAGAATACATTTTTTCCTCTTGGCTGGCTGATCGCGCTGGACTTGAGAGGAACGACTCTTGTGCAGAGAACACTTTAACGGATTTCAGTGGAGCTACGCCAGAAGCCCTCTCTCCGCGGCAAGTTGGTGGCTGGGCTCCCCAGAAGGAGATAAGAGAGACCTTCCATCTCTGTCTTGGTTGGAGACAATAAAAGATCTGAACTTTTATCACCTGGCTGCGTTTTGAGAAGAAAAAACTCACCACAATACTGTCTATGGGGTTTTCTTGGAAAAGATACAGTAATAATTTGCTATTTTCTTAGCCACTGGATCAAGGAAAACAGAAGTTAATTGACTTGTGCATTATCACACAACTAGTAGTTGTCAGAAATTGCATTTGAGCTCAGTTCTTCCACAGTCAAGACTTTGAAATCCACACAGCCTTCAAATTATCAGTAATTAGCTTTATATGTGGTCTTGTTATTTCAATTCTCTTCCCAGTCCAATTCATCTTAAGTTACCAGAATGATTTTCAAATACTTACAGATCTATTTTGTCACAATTACCCCATATTACTAAATTGTTATAGCTTCCTGTTGTCTCTAAGAATTAATACAAATTCTTGTTTTACACTTAAAACTCCTGACCTTCTGACACTCCACTTTCAAGGTTTTTTCACATTTTGTTTCCTTTGATTCATTCTATAATTTAGCAAAACTGGTCTATATGCTGAGACATTTCATCTTTCATCTCCATACCACTACACTACCTTTACCTCATGCTCTGAATAGTCATTCTTTTCACTACTTCCTCTTAGAATCCTGGTATTCATTTAAGAGTCAGATCAATCTTACTTTTACTTTTTTATCTATATCTCCCTAAAGTTTTCCTTCTAATTGCTTTCTATGTCCATTGGATATATCCTATATTATACTTACTTATTAGCATGTTGTCTTTTCCATTACTTGATGACAAGAACAGATTTTATTTTTTTTTTACCCCTAATTGTTAACATTGTACCTGCCATGTTTATAACTGCAAATTAAGTCTTTCTTACTGATTGATTGGGATTTGAATGTGGCACAAAGTAGGGGAGAATAATTAACAAATTGGATGACAGTCTGGATGAAGAATATTTCATTACATCAAGACAATTAACATACTTTAGAAAAGAGATAACAATATGGAAAAATACAACAATTTATCCTTATGTTCAAAATAACTATTTCGTAATATAGGAAGATATGGTCACTCAACAATTCTTTAAAAAAAGATAGTGAGTTTTTTTTTTTTTTTATCTGCAACATAATTATGAATCAACAGTTCAAAAAAGTATCCAGAGGGTTGGAGCCAAAATGACAGGGAGTAAGCATGTCTCTATGTGACCTCTTCTGAGCTTCTCTCAAATCAAGAGCAGATTAAGCTACTGAACTGGTTTTGAAGTGATGAAACCTACAAATACTTCGAATAAATATATTCAAATATTGAGAAGCCATAATCAGGATTATCCAGGACCTAGCAGCATCCACCTTAAAGGATCAAAGAGCATGTAATCTGATATTTCAAAGGGCAAAGAAACTTGGATTGCAGCCAAAAATCAACTATCCAGCTAAATTCATCATTATCTTCACATTCATTGAATGTAAGAAGATGTGCACTCAATGACACAGGTCAGTTTCATTTATTCTTTATGAAAAGACCAAAGCTAAAAAAAAAAAAAAAAAAAGAAAGAAAGAAAAAAGAAATAGTCTTTAAATACAGAACTTAAGAGAAGCATAAAAACATAAAAAGGAAAGAACTCTTGAGAACTATATCCTTGTTATATACTTGAGAGAATGTGAGTATAATTTGATTTTATTGTGATGATATGAAAAAGAACCTAGAGGAATAAGGAGGATTGTACCAGAAAAAGAAGAAAATGGAGGTAAAATGAAGAAAATTACATCTCATAACGAGGCAAAAAAGATCTATTATAATTGAGGAGGAAAAGGGAGGGGGATGAACATTATGTGAATCTTGCTGTCATAAGATTTGGCTCAAAGAGAGAATATCAGACATATTTGGTTTGACAGAGAACCTTGTCCCATCATAAAGGGAAGTGAGAGGAGAAGGGGGAAAGGAAAAGGGGAGGCTAATAGAAAAGAAAAGAGAAGTAGTAGGGGAAAGGTATAAAAAGGTGGTGGGGTGGTAAACTAGAGGGTTATTTGAGGAAGTGGTGGTTGGAAGAAAAATACTGGTGAGGAGGGAAAGGGCAAAATGAAAGAGAAGAAGTATAACTTCAGAAAAATAGGGTGGTATGAAAGACAGAGTTAGTAATTTTAACTGTGAATGTGAATGGGATGAATTCTCCTGTAAAATGGAAGAGGGTGGCAAACTGGCATTGAAAGCCAGAATAGTACAATATGTTGTTTACAACAAACACATTTAAAGCTGAGTGAAAAACACAGAATAAAGGTAAAAGGTTGGAGCAGAATTTATTATACTTCGGGTGTAATTAAAAAAAAAAAAGCAGGTGTATTGATTCTGATCTCAGATCAAGGAAAAGCAAAAAAAATCAATTTAATTAAAAGAGATAAGAAAGGAAAATATATCTTGGTAAAGGAAATCATAGATAATGAAGCAATGACAATACTAGACATATATGCAGCAAATGGTATAGCATCCAAATTTCTAGAGAAGTTAACAGAGCTGCAAGAATAAATAGAAAGCAAAACTACTCAAGTAGGGGATCTCAGCCTTGATCTCTCAGAACTAGATACATTAAAATGCAAAATGAATAAGAAAGAAGGTAAGGAAGTAAATAGTATTTTACAAAATTAGGGAGGATCGATCTTTACAGAAAATTGAATGAAGACAAAAAGGAGAATTTTTTTTTCACAATGCTTCATGGGACATATACACAAATTGACCGTATATTTAGGGAAAAAACTCAAACTCAAATGCAGAAAGGCAAAAATAGTAGATAATTTTTTTCAGATCATGATGCAACTAAATTTCCATGCAATAAAAGGCCAAGGGAAAATAGATTAATATTCTAATAATCTAATCTTAAAGAATGAATGGGTGAAACAATAAATCATAGAAACAGTCAATAATTTTATCTAACAGAATGAAAATAACGAGACAACATACCAAAATTTGTGGGATTCAGTCAAAGTATTTATTTGGGAAAATTTTATATCTCTAGGTGCTTCTGTGCATAAAACAGAGAAAAATATCAATGAATTGGGGTTGCAACTAAAATAATGCATCTGAAAAAAATAAATCTGAAACCCCCAATTAAATATTAAATTTTAAATTCTGAAAATAAATGGGAGGTTAATAAAGCTGAAAGTAAGAAAAATATTAATAAATAAAACTAAGTTTTGGTATTATGAACAAAAAAGTAGATAAATGTTTAGTTAGCTTGCTTAGAAAAAAAAGGAAAGATAAATATAAAACTGTTAGTCTCATAATTGGAAAGAAGAGAAGTTTCCAACAAGAGGAATTTAAATTAGGAGTTATTCTGCTCAACTTTATGTCAATAAATTTGATAATTTTAGTGAAATGATAGAGTACCTACAAAAATATAATTTGCTCAGATTAATGGAAGAAATAAATTAGTTAAATTAATTTCCATTTTAGAAAAAGAAATTGAACAACCAATTAATCAACTCCCTAAGAAAAAATCTCCAGGGTGAGTTGGATTTATATGTGAATTCTACCAAACATTTAAAGAACAATTAATTCCAATACTATACAAACTTTGAATAAATGGGAAAAGAAGGAGTCCTACCAAATTCTTATTATGACACAGATATAGTGATGATACCTAAGTCAGGTAGGGTGAAAAGAAAGGAATAAAATTATAGGCCAATTTCCTTATGAATACTGATGCAAAAATCATAAATATAATATTAACAAAGAGATTACAGAAAGTTATCCCAAGATAATACACCATAACCAAATAAGATATATCCAAGGAATTCAGGGTCAGTTCAATAGTAGGAAAATTATTAGCACAATTGACTGTATCAATAACCAAAGTAACAAAAAACATATGATTATCTTAATAGATGCAGAAAAAACATTTGATAAAATCCAATATCCATTCCTTAAAAAAAAAAAAAAAAAACTAGAGAAAAAAATAGAGAATATGGGAATTAATTTTATTTTCCTTAAATTAATTAGTAGCAGCTATTTAAAATCATCTGCAAGCATCATATGTAATGGGAACAAACTGGACTCATTCACAATAGATCAAGGTTGAAACAAGGTTTATTATTATTATTATTATTATAAATTAAGTGCTTTTTTTCAGTGCCATACCAACCAAACTCCCAAGAAATTATTTACAGATTTAGAAATAATCATAAAAATGTTCATTTGGAAGAACAAAATGTCAAGAATCTCAAGAGAATTAAGGGAAAAAATGCCAATGGAGATGGCTAGTTGTGCCAGATCTAAAACTATATTAAAAAGCATTGGTCATCAAAATCACTTGGTACTATCTAAGAAATAGAGTAGTCAATCAGTGGAATAGGTAAGGTGCATAGGACAAAATAGTCAATGACTACAGTAATCTTTTGTTCAACCAATCCCATAACCCCAGTTTTGGGGATAAGAATTCACTATTTGACAAAAACTGCTTAGACAATTGAAAAATAGTATGACAGAAAATAGGCACTGACCCACACCTAACACCCTATATCAAGATAAAGTCCAAATGCATTCATGATTTAGACTTAAAGACGGATATTATAAGCAAAACAAACAAACAAACAAACAACAACAACAACAACAACAAAAAAATAGGACAGTTTAACTATCACATATATGGAGAAGGAAGGAATTTGTGATCAAAGAAATGAAGATCTTTAATAAACAAAAATATATAATTTTGATTATAGTAAATTTAAAGTTTTTGTACAAACAACACAAATACAGACAAGATTAGGACAGAAGCAATAAATTAGAAAAAACTTTTTTTTTTTTTTACATTCAAGGTTCTGATAAAGGCCTCATTTCTAAAATATATAGAGAACTGACCCAAATTTATAAGAATTCATCCATTGTCCAAATGATAAATAGTCAAAGCAAATGAACAGAAAACTTTCAGACAAAGAAATTAAAACAATCTCCAGTCATATGAAAAGATGCTCTAAATCATTATTGATCAGAGAAATGCAAAGTAAGACAACTCTGAGGTACTACAACACACCTCTCAGTTTAGCTAAAATGGCAAGAAAAGATAATGATGAATTGGAGGAGATATGGGAAAACTGGGATACTAATACATTGTTGATGGAATGGTAAATGGATACAACCATTCTGGAGAGCAATTTGGAACTGTGCCCAAAAAGTTATCAAACTGGTCATGTTGGAATCCTTACTAACTGCTAAGTAATTAGAGTTGATCTAATCTTACAAGAAGATGTTTTGAGCAGAACCTGAAACAAGGTACTAAGTAGAACTACCCATAATCCCTCTCTCTGGAAGGAGCATAAATAGGCCAATGGGCCAGTCGGAGAGTTCTTCAGAGGAAGACGCTACAAGTCGGGATTTTCACCGGAATGGCATGAAGAGTTGGAGCTGGCTGGAGACTGAAGAAAGCAGAGGCAGAGGCTGAAGGACCAGACCTTTGGATTTAAAAACATTCAGAGAGAGCTCTTGGAACGAAGCAGAGAGATAGGCCTCTAAGCTAACCGGGCTATATTGGAAATAATAAAAGATCTGAACTTTTATCACCTGGCTGTGTTTTGAGAAGAAAAAGCTCACCAACATTTTGGCGCCCTGAACGTGGGACTAACAGACCCTTCAGTGGATTTCAGTGGAAAAGCTACGATCCTAATTCAAGTGGAAAAGCCTCTGATCCTGATGCAGTGGAAAAGACTTCAACCCAGAAATTAGGGTGAGTGCAACAAAGAAATTTTGTTAGAAGAGTTAAAGTAGAATTTCAGCTAAGATGGGACAGATATTTAGAAAACAGCCTGTTTCTGTTCAAGGAAAATGTTTAGAGAGCATTGTCAAAGTTATGAAAAGCCAAGGTTTAATTATAAGTTTACAGCAAATCACTGAACTTTTACAAACTATAAAGGACATATGCCCTTGTTTCTCTCTTGATAAGGAATTAGATCTAAATGAATGGAAATTGGTTGGAGAGGATCTTTGTCAATTCTATGATAAAAATGGGCCTAACTCAATAATTAATACATATAATGTAATACAATTGGCTATAAGAACTTATTTAAGTGATAGAATGATGAAAAGGAAAGTACAAGAGGAAGTGCCAACTTTACTAGGTGAAAAGGAGGACAAATCAGATGAGAATGGAGTTAATTACAATTCTGAGTATGATACTTCACAGAAGGAGGAATTAGGTGATTCCACATCTCATGACCCTCCCCCCACAATTAACCCTTCATGGGTAGAACAAGGGGGAGGGAGAGAGACAGAAACACAGTCAGCTTCTCCTGTAAAGCAGAATTTGACAAGATTAGAAAAAGCATTAATTAAAGCAAAAAAATGAAGGAGAAGATATATCTGATTTTATAAATGCATATCCTGTGATTGAAGAGCTCAACTCCTCAGGTCAAAAAAGGAGAAGATACACTCCTTTTAATTTGGAAAAAATTAAAGATTTGAAAAAGGGTTGCACTCTTTATGGGGCTACATCATCTTATGTGAAGATGTTACTAGATAATTTGTCTTATGAAATCCTAACCCCGAATGACTGGAAATCCATAACAAAAACTTGTCTAGAACCGGGACAAAATTTATTGTGGCTTTCAGAGTTTCATGAATTATGTAGGATTCAAGCCCAACGCAATAGGCAAACAGGAGCTATTGTACAAGTTGCTTTTGACCAACTAACTGGAGAAGGTCAGTATGCAGAGAGTTCAGAACAGATTTATTATCCCATAACAGTGTATGAGCAAATTTCTAAGGCTGCAATAAAAGCTTGGAATTCTCTCCCTGGACAGAAAGATGGAAATAATGCTTTCACAAAAATAGAGCAAGGTCCCAATGAACCTTTTGCAGATTTTGTGGGACGTTTACAAACAGCTGTAATAAGAACCATTGGAGACAATGCAGCAACAGAAATAATGACTAAACATTTGGCTAAGGAAAATGCCAATGAGGTTTGCAAAAGAATTATATGGGGGCTAGACAAAGATGCTCCTTTAGAAGAAATCATAAGATGCTGTGCCACAGTGGGCACAAATGCTTATTATGCCCAGACTATGATGAACATGGAAAGACAAGGTCCTTCTTGGCAGAGGAATTCTAGAGAAACTCGTCGATGTTTTCAGTGCGGAAAAATTGGACATTTGAGAGCTCATTGTAGATATGGAGATAGAGTGAGAAGACAGGGTGAGAGAAAACCCAAAACCCCATGTCCAAAATGTAACAGAGGCTTTCACTGGGCCTCTAAATGTATATTGACCCAGAGGAATGAGAGGCAGGGCCCAGCTCTAAAGTATCAATCAAAGGACAGGTGGGGCATGATAGCAGCTGAGGTTACACCCAGAGAGACTTTAGAAATTCAGAACTCTGATGTCATCAACCAACAGAAAAGCAATCAGGATTACAGTTGGGAAGAATACAGGCCTTTTAAGACAACAAGACAATATCCAATGCAAACAACTCCAATGTAATTACCAGATGATGAGGAGAAATCCCAAACTTGGTAAATAGAAGGGAATTAGATTAACTGCTTGGGGAAGAGGATCTGCTTATATTTCCACAGATGAAGAAAGAATCAGATAGCTGACAATGAGACTGTCAAAAGGATTCTTAAAATCTTCAGAAATCATTGGGTTCCCTGAGATTAGATTCCTGGCACATGAACTCATGGACAATGGATTGCTTATGGACTATTTCTAGGACTTATGGACATGTGTAAATTTTTAGGTTGATTCATGTTGTTACATTACTACTAGCCTGTGTTATATTGCTATGTACTTATGTAAATTATGTATAATGCCTCCCATATTGATGGATTTATGTATACCATGTATATCTGTTACAAAGTTTTGGCCCATATTGATGGATTTATGTGTACCCCCTCAGAAACCCCCTATGTTTTAAAACAAAAGAAAGGGGGAGATGTTGGAATCCTTACTAACTGCTAAGTAATTAGAGTTGATCTAATCTTACAAGAAGATGTTTTGGGCAGAACCTGAAACAAGGTACTAAGTAGAACTACCCATAATCCCTCTCTCTGGAAGGAGCATAAATAGGCCAATGGGCCAGTCGGAGAGTTCTTCAGAGGAAGACGCTACAAGTCGGGATTTTCACCGGAATGGCATGAAGAGTTGGAGCTGGCTGGAGACTGAAGAAAGCAGAGGCAGAGGCTGAAGGACCAGACCTTTGGATTTAAAGACATTCAGAGAGAGCTCTTGGAACGAAGCAGAGAGATAGGTCTCTAAGCTAACCGGGCTATATTGGAAATAATAAAAGATCTGAACTTTTATCACCTGGCTGTGCCAGCTCCAACTCTTCATGCCATTCCGGTGAAAATCCCGACTTGTAGCGTCTTCCTCTGAAGAACTCTCCGACTGGCCCATTGGCCTATTTATGCTCCTTCCAGAGAGAGGGATTATGGGTAGTTCTACTTAGTACCTTGTTTCAGGTTCTGCCCAAAACATCTTCTTGTAAGATTAGATCAACTCTAATTACTTAGCAGTTAGTAAGGATTCCAACATGGTCATACCATTGTTTCTACTGGGCTTATATTTCAAAAAGATCTTAAAGAAGCAAAAGGGACCCATAAGTGCAAAAATATTTGTGGCAGCCCTTTTTATAGTAGCAAGAAACTAGAAAGTGAGTATATACCCATCAGTTGGAGAATGGCTAAATAAGTTATGGCATATGAATATTATGGAATATTATTGTCCTTATCAGAACTTTTAAGAAATGATCTGCATGATGATTTTAGAGGCTTGGGGCAAGTTACATGAACTGATGCTAATTGAAATGAGCAGAATCAGAGTATTATTGTATGTGGCAACAACAAGATTATACAATGATCAGTTCTAATGGACATGACTCTCTTCAACAATGAAATGATTCCAACTGATTCCAATGATCTTGTGATGAAGAGAGCCAGCTAAACCAGAGAGAGGACTATGGATACTGAGTGTGGTTCACATTATAGCATTTTCACTCTTTTTGTTGTTTGCTTGAATTTTATTTTCTTTCTCATTTTTTCCTGTTTGATTTGATTTTTCTTGTGCAGAAAGAAATTGTAAAATATTTATACATATATTAGATTTAATATATTTTACTTTGTTTAATATATATTGGATTACATGCCAGATAAGCAAGGGGGAGGGGTAAAGAGGGAAAAATTGGAATGCCATGTTTTTCAGTGGTCAGTGTTGAAAAATTTTCTTTGCATATGTTTTGAAAATTAAAAAAAAAAAACTTTAACAAAATGGCATTCAAAAGAATTAATACAATTTTTGCCTTAGTTATGAGAATTGCATCCAAAATGAATGAGGTGAAAGTCTCATTGCAATTTGTTCTGATTAGCTGACAACTAGAGTATATTCTAATTATGGACACATTTTATTCAGGATATTAATACATTGAAGTGATTCTAGAAGTCATTCAGAATAGACTTGAGATTATGTCATGTGAGAAGTGGTTAAAAGTCCTTGGTATGTTAATCTGGAAAAGAAAGATTTGGTATCTTAATGAAGTAATGATTGTTTTTGTTCTCTTGTTCAGTCATGTTCCTCTCTTTGTGATTCTAGATCAAAGCATACTGGAACTGTCCATTGAGTTTTTTTTTTTTTTTTTTTTTTTTTTTTTTGGCAAAGATATTATAGTGTTTTTACCATTTCCTTCTTTCATTGATTAAGGCAAACAAAGGCTTTTATTTCTCAAGCACCATATTATTAGTAAATGTCTGAGGCTGGATTTTATCTAAGATCTTCCAGAATTCAGGCTTGGCATTCTATTCACCGAGTCACTTAGCTGCTCTTCTCAAAAATCTGAAGGGTTGTCATTTAGGAAAAAAAAATATGAATATACTCTGTTTCATCTCAGAGGAAAAAAACTAGCAACATTGAGTTGTGGTTGGAAAAATATATATTAATGTCTTATTTAAGAAAAATCTTGACAAAGTATTCAAAAATAGAATAAAGTGTCATAGATGGAAGTGTATTTTATTTCTCACTCGTTCTTGAAGCAAAAGCTGGTAATCAATGTTCCAGGACACTGATAAAGGGAATTTTTGCTTCTTAAGTATGGTTTGGTCTAAATGGCTTCTGAGGGTTCTTTCAACTCTTAGATTCTGTTAGTTTTTTTCTCCTATTACCATAACTATTGACAATTCTGCAGTTGTCTCAATGTCTTTACTTTAAATTAACCTACTTTATAGGTTGTAAAAATTTACTGAATATATGCAGATTATTTAGTGTAATCAATATTCCTTGGAGAAGCTGAAATCAAGTAAATACAGACATTCAAAAGAGAGTTGAAATTATTTAAGCAAAGTTACTTATTTCACAGGTGAAGAAACTAGTTTAAATAACTTGTTAATGGAAACAAATCTTTGTACTCTTCTAGTTAAAAATTATATTCATGCATGCATTCACTTGCTTAAGATATATAATATGTACAGATCATTGATCTAGGTATTATTGGGATAAAATATATAAACCATGACTATGTAAAGATATTTTACATTAACATAGGCCCCCAAATCTGCTTAATTTAGCAAATGAAACACATACAGTTCTAAGATCATAACTGTTCAGGTTTAATTCTCTGTTTTAAGATCTCACTATCCTGAAACACATACAATTTTTTTTTTGAGGAAAGCTTCCTACAAAGAAATCCCTAGAGCTATGAAGATAGTGTTCCAAAGTATAGTTGACTTGCCTACACCCATCCTTTACGCTTCCTGACTGATCTGACTATTAATCATTATATGCAAAAGTAATAATTATTCTAAAAATTCTTCATAACTCAATTTCATATAATGTTCCCCATGAAGAATTCAAAAGAAAAGAAATAACTTTAGTGAATACTCTTATCATTATGGAGATCAATAATGCATGCATCAAATTCATGTATTAAAATTGGATTAATTATATTACTTTCTTCACATGCCTAGATGAGATAGTGATTAAGTTTTCCCTCTGATTTGTTAAATAAAAGAATATTTTTCAACAATGAGAAATCTGATCATACCTAATGAGAATTAATTAACTTGTACATCATAAGCTGCTTTTCTGAGATTTTCAGGAGCAAATTTATATATAATAAAAGAGTTAGTAGGCATTTCATGTAATGAAGCATGAAATAATGTTGGCTCTCGTAAAATGATTTTCCCTGCATGCACTGGGGTTCATTAATGTAAAGAAACAGATGGAACATAATGGCAGTCATCTGTAGAAGAGTTTTGGCTGTCATTCAGAAAAACGAAAAGAATATTTTCTGCATTACTTGCCATAAATTTGGGAAATTCCAGAGAGATTTTCACTATACATAGTTTCAAGTGACAAACTTCTAGAAAATTATAACTCTTTTATCAGAAAATGGCAGGTTTCATCTTACTGTTCAGTATTCACTATGCTATCTATATTTACTCCAACCACATTTCTGCCAAAACCAGTTAACTCTTCTAATTTTCAAATTTCTGTGCAAGAATCCTGATTTTCAGATTAGTGATTGTGTCACATGCTCCATTATTTCTTATAATTAATAAAGAACTATCTAAGAAAGCTAAAAACACAGAAGAAACAGATATAGATTCAAAAACAAATATAGATAAATAGGTAGATAAATATTTATATAAAACAATACTTAGGTTAACAAAAAATTAACTAGAGTGTTTAAAAAAGTAAAAAAAAAAAAAATTAGAAAATGAAATAGACTTAGCTGTAAAGGAACTACCATTGAAAAAGACCTCTGATCCTGATGGATTCACAAGAGAATTCTATAAACTTTTAAAGAACAATTAGTATAAATACTACATAATATCTCAAAATTTGAGAAAGTATTCTACCAGTATCATTTTATGAGACAAATTTAGTACAAAATCAGAGAAAGATAAAAGAACTATATAGCACAAGTCAACAAAGTACAGCTCAAGAACTAAGAGTATGAGAGTTATATATATTTTTAATAAAACAAAATTTTATTTTTGTTTCAAAATTATTCTTTTCTCATGTAGTACAAAAAGAGGCAGTAAGGCAGATTTTGTCTACTCTAGTAATTTGCTTTTCTATGTTACAAAATAGTGGTACTAATGAATATCAATTCAAAGTTTTTAAAATAAAAGATAATCAGTGAATATAAAATATGGGTAATTCTGCTTTTGTATGCAACACATCTGAGTTAAAAAAAAAAAATCTGGAGAAAATAATGAACCCATGCTTCCTAGGTCCACTATAAGTTTATGTTACTTAATCTCAACGAGGTCCTCAATTGAGCAAGACACACGTTTTGCACCTCTCTATTCTACTCATTAAAGAGACTTTTCCAAAATTTGTATCTCTCTTCAAAGCTCCCCAATCTACTTTTACTCAATCAAAGTAATTAACCTTTATTTACGATGTGCTGGCAAAAATGAAGGTATTCAATTAAGGCTTGCACTTAATATCTTTCTCCAAAAATCCTTGCTTTTTTTAAAAATTTATTTATTGTGTTAAAATTACCATAATTCCCCAAATCATTCAGCTCCTAGCCTAAGTGCTATTCTTGACTCCTCACTCTTATCCTATATATATTATATCTTCTTAATGTCACTCAGATATGCCCATTTCTTGATATAAGACCTCATTACCTGCTCTATGCTTTCCCTTCCATAAGATACTCTCCAGAGTATCTGACCATTCACCTAACAAAATGATCTTCCTAAAATACAGAGATAACTGTGTGAGCATTCTACTCAATAAACTCTAGTTGCTTCCTATTACCTTCGAGATCAAATATAAGAATTTCCCTTTGCCTTTTAAAGTTTTCTAAAAAATATATTTTTAAATAATTTGTCCACTTCTTATTTTACAAGGCTTTTTACTCTTTACCTTTTCCCCTGTATTGAGATATAATAATACTGGCATCTTGTTATTTATTTATTTATTTTATACAATACATTCCATTGCTCAACTAAAATCATTTGAAATGGTTATACCTACATCTGAAATTCTCTCCTTCCCCACATTTCTGCTTCCTGATTCCACTGGCTTCCCCCAAGTCCTAGTTTCAAAGCCCACTTTGAGCAAAAAATCTTTCCCAATTGGTTTTAACCTTAGCACCTTCCAGCTAATATTATTTCCAGTTTATCTAGTAGGTATCACTTCTACAGATTTTTTATGTTGTTTTTTTTTCACCTTTGATATTAGTTGAAAAAGAGATTTTGATTAATGACAGACAAGACAAGCATCAAGAATAAAGCAACCTAATAACTTCATGTTCAAATATTTAACAATGACATCACCATTCAGTTTTTTGGGCAAATAGGGGATTTCTGGGGTAGATGTGGGACACATTGTACACTTTGTAGATGGTTTTGATGAATTGAATCATTTTGGGGTTTTTTTGTCTTTTTTCTTCTTATTTTATTTTTCTAGATTATTTGTTAAATAACTCCCTGAGAGGGGAAAGCAGGAATACTAGTGCAAATTCTGGTGAGGTAAAAATATATATAAATTTATTTTCAGTGAAATACATTTAAAATATTAACAATTTTTAGGTTTTACCTTACATCTACCAACCTTTCAAAGATAATGAAAAATGCAAATATTGTTATAGAGTCCTGGAGAATTCCAGAAATATACTCATTGTGAAGCTATGAATTGGGGGCATTACATTTCTTGAAAATAATTTAGATTTATTTGAGAAAAGCTAATAATTTCCTAACTTTTTCCTGTCTAGGTTATGGAAGGAAACAAAAAAAATTATAAGACTTGTTTTTGTTTTGTTTTGTTTTTTGCATTTACATAAATTTGACAGTGATTTCACTACTGTAAAGAACAGAAAGTCTCAATACATATCAGCATTTTTGTAGCTATATTTTTGCAATAAAATTGGCAAATGACTAAATTAATTGTGGTAAAAATGTAATGGAATATTCTTGCATCAAGTATTTGATTAAATTATGAGTTCAGAGAAATGTAGAAAGTCTTATGTGAACTGATATAGACATTTTTTTAAAGTCCAGAAGAGTATTGCAAGTACTACAAGAAGCTAAATTAGATAATATTAAATCAATTCCAAATATCAAGTAATTTTAATGTTTAATCTAATTCCTAGGAAGAAATGTTTTTTCTACTTCTTTTCAACAAGGAGGTGGGAATATATATATATATATTATATATATATATATATATATATATATATATATATATATATATATATATATATTTTGTGCTTTATACACACTATATGTTTACTTATTCAGTGTTTGTATATATATATATATATATATATATATATATAGCATATATATAGTATTTATCTATCTATGTACACAGCATATGCACCAATATTCACATTTTTTCAGAATTAAAATCTCATATCACAAAAAAATGAATGAGATTTCATTCCTTGATCTCATATTGAATCTTATTGATTAAAGTACTTTAGCTATATTTTATTTCTTCAGTTTTTTTTTT
Source organism: Antechinus flavipes (assembly GCF_016432865.1). Taxonomy (NCBI): domain Eukaryota; kingdom Metazoa; phylum Chordata; class Mammalia; order Dasyuromorphia; family Dasyuridae; genus Antechinus; species Antechinus flavipes. The sequence continues at coordinate 522,316,728 of NC_067398.1, read as the reverse complement.
TTTTTTGGCCAAAAAAAATAGTAAAAAGAAGCAAGATTTTCTCTAAGTGAAAAATAAAAAAAAGGTTAAAGATTTTATATTTATCCATATGGAAAGTTAGCATCTATAGCAGTTATCAACTAGCAGTACTTGTTAACCATTAATAGTCAACATCAATGAAAATTTTCTTTTCTTTTTTCAAGACTACCTATTGAAAATCATGGCTAAGATGGTAGTTATACTCTGACATCTGATGAATATAAAGTGATAATCATTTATACAAAGACCAAGATTAAGAGAAAATATATAATTATGCCCTTTCTTTCTATAAAATATCAAAAACTAAATATTCCAAAGAGAAAAGTTAAGTAAAAACATGTAAACTTATAGTAGGGAATATAAGGATAAATGGAAAGAATCAGACTATTATTCTAACTTTACTATTTAAAAAAAATATATTTTAAAAATAGAATTGAGGTAACACTAGAAGTATTTATTAAGCACTTATGTGCTCCAGGTAGTGTGCTAAACACTTTAAGAATATTATTTCATTGGAATACTCACAATCTTTAGTGTGTCACTAATATAGATAGTCTCAGAAGTTGATAAAGTTAGATGAAGTCAAAAAATCCACTCTTAGACTACTTTAGACCATATCAAGTAACACATACATAAAAGTGGTATTTTAACTGTTCTTTTCTTGTGTTTCTCACTCCTTAAGTTATCATGAGGATGATTTGTTTCAAAATCACTTGTGAAAGTATCGCTCCCCTCTATTAATACAAATTCATAGCTGTAGAGAACCAAAGATAATGGGGGAACTCTGCGAAAGGTATACTTGAAGCAAGGATACTTAACAGCAGGGTGTTTACTCAGTGTGAAAAGTAGGGCTTCTGAAAGTTCAATGTTGGTATAGAGATAGAATAGGAAAACAGGGTGGGAGAACAAGACCCAATACCCCATGTCCAAAATGCAACAGAGGCTTCCATTGGGCCTCAGAAGGTACACAGATTCAGGGAAATGGGATAAGGGGCACAGCCCAGGGCCCCAGGCAAAAAAAAAAAAAAAACACTTGGGGCATAATGGCAGCTAATGGTGTGCCCAGAGAGTACCTAGAAGTCCAGTACCTAGATATAACTAATCAGCCAGGAAGCCATATGATGGGAAAAAGGGATTACACAATCAACCAGCCAGGAAGCAACCTGATGGGAGAAAGGGATTACAATTGGGGAGAATAGAGCTGTATGCAGCTGGGAACAACTGAGATACCCTGTGGAGAGGTGAAATCTGTTCCTCTCCAGCCTATGGATCCCTTGCCTCCATGGCTTGACCAATTCACCTTGTTTTTGTATGTACAAAACAGTGTCCATCCATACACTGATGTGGGAAACTGGGAAATGTGTAGATAATATCCTAGTCACTAATACAGGTAGATAATGTGTGACTTATCACCCAGGAGAAGTAATAGCATCAGGTTTACTCATACAGAATCCTAATAAGCAACCTGGTGATAGTCACCCAGATCCTGACTCCAGACCACAAAATCCAGAAATATACTGGACAGCAGCTATAACAGGTGACCGACCTATCCTCACTATCTATATAAATGGCCTACCATTAGAAGGATTGGTAGACACAGGTGCAGATCGTACAATCATTAAAGGTGCCAAATGGCCCAGTCACTGGCCAAAGATTAAAGCAAACACCTACAGGTCTAGCGTAGGAGGATCAATAGCAGCTGAAGTTAGTGCTGCCTCTATGAGATGGACTTTTGAAGGCAAAACAGGAGTTTTTACTCCTTTTATAGTTGAAAAAAACCCCATCAATCTGTGGGGAAGAGATGTTTTACAGCAATTAGGGTTAAAAATGAGTACTTCATTTTTTTAAACAGGACTGCTGTTGAAGGCCTGCCAACACTTTCACCTGTTCCTATCCAATGGAAAACTGATATACCAGTGTGGATAGAACGGTGGCCCTTAGGTAACAATAAAATTCAGGCCTTATTAGATATAGTACAGGAATAGCTTGACCAAGTACACTTACAACCTTCTCTAAATCCTTGGAATTCCCTAGTGTTTGTTATAAAAAATAAATCTGGAAAATGGAGGATGCTTACTGATTTAAGAAAGGTGAATGAACAGATGAAACTATGGGAACTCTTCAGCCTGGACTTCCATCTCCTACTCAATTGCCTAGAGAATGGCCTCTTTGGGTCATAGATATTAAGGATTGTTTCTATTCTATCCCTCTGAATAAGGAGGATATGAAAAGATTTGCCTTTTCAGCGCCCAGCGTTAATTTAGCTGAGCCTTATAAAAGATATGAATAGACAGTTTTGCCACAGGGAATAAAAAACAGCCCCACTATGTGTCAAATGTATGCTGCTGCTACACCTGCTCCAGTAAGAAAAGCATTTCCAAAAGTTATGCTATTATATTATATGGATGGTATATTGGGATGTGCCCCTGAGGAACAAATGTTAGAAGCATGTCTACAAAAGACCATAGAAACACTAAGGAATTACAAATTATACATAGCTGAAGAGAAAATTCAAAGACATGCCCCTTTTCAATATTTAGGATATGAAGTATACCCTAAGGTGCTTACAGTACAAAAACTGTCCTTAAGAATAGAGAAGCTAAATAACTTAAATGATTTTCAGAAATTGATAGGAGATATCCAATGGATGCGACCAGTGTTAGGCTTGACTACCTCCCTGCTTTTCATCTCCCTTCCTGAGTCAGGGAGGGCATGATCATCTCCTTTTTAGTGCTTTCACCTCCCTTCCTGAGAAGTCAGGGGAGTCATGATCACCTCCTTTTCGGTGCTTTCACCTCCTTTCCTGAGAAGTCAGGGAGGGTGTGATCACCTCCCCTTGGCGTCTCTGACCTCCCTGAGGAGTCAGGGATGGCATGACCAACTGTGTTCTAAAACAAAAGAAAGCAGGAGATGGAGTGAGCTGAAGCTCGAGTTGATGCACTGAGGTCCCAAGCATGTGAGGCTAAATATTAATTGGACCATACTCTATTAACATATATACTTGGAGAAAGAATGGCCCCTGTCCACTCTTTGTGCAAGTCCTGATGTGTTGTATAGGAATTGATGATTTTGGTGGGTGGAGGCAGAGGAGCAGAGAGAGAAATGGAAAGAGCCTGCTGGCTCATGTCTTATTGCACCTGCTCACATTGCTAATCCCCCTTCACCTCAAAAAGAATAAAGATTGAAGATTTTCCCTTAACCTGAATTCCTGACTCCGGCTGATTTTAAAATATGCAGTCATCACATATGTATATGTGATGTAATCACTTTAGTATGATATAATCATTCCAGCTGGCATATACCTAATGTGATGTAATGATATAATCAGACTGAGTTATTTAAAAGCTGAAAGGACTGGAGACAAGAACTCAACCTCAAGCTCGATCTCAGACTCAGACTCAAACTTGGAACTCAGGGGGAGACACAGATGAGGACTCGGACATAGAGGAGATACAGAAGACAGAGACAGAAATAGAGATCCTCCTGGTGGCGCTCCTGCCTTCATCACTCCTCCACCTAAGACCAAGGCTCATGCAGAGATCCTCCAGAGAACAAGTCTGGACATTATATATGATATATTGTAACATTTGACATAACATAACATTATTATTTTGCTTATTGGAATTGTAATATCACTTTATTTCAAGATTTTTCAGAAGAATATTGTGGAGTTTTAGCTAAATGAAGATTAAAAATGTGGTCATTCATGTGTTTCAGTCACGTCCTAATTTTATGACCCATTCATGATTTTCTTTGCAGAGATATTAAAACAGTTTGCAATTTCTTTCTCCAGCTTTTTTTTTACAATGAAGGAAACTGAGGCAAACAGGATTAATTCTCTTAACTAATTTCTAAAACTGGATTTGAACTCAGGTCTCCTAACTCCAAGCCAAGCACTCTATCCTCTACAATACAATGCTGCTCAAAAGTATCAAAAGTAATTTTAATATAACTAATATTTGTATTAAATACTTCAACATACACACTACCATACTGTTAAATAATGACTACAATAAAAATAAAGATTTTTTGAATCAAATAAAATTCAAAATCCTTACTACCACATCTTTAATATAGTGATTATCTTATAAGGTTCAGTCTTGGTTTTATATAAAAATCTTACCTCTTCTAAGATGCCTTTCCTGAACCCCTCAAATAGAAGAAATCATTCCTTTCTTTGAAGCTCCATATAGCTTTGAAACTATATGCTTACAGGCATATTTTTATCATTTAATATGCTTTCTTTGAATGTCTTCTCACCCTTTCTAGATAAAAAATGCCTTTTGAACCGGATCCAAAATGTATTTGTCAATGCATTCTCTAAAATTCATATCACATTACTTTGCTCAAAGAAGGTAGCCAGTAATTGCTTTTTCAACAAACATTTACAAACAAATGCCAATTACTAAATTACTCTTATGAGCAAGGTCTTAGTAAAACTGAATTTGTCTACAATTATTGTCTCCTACATGCAAAAACATTTATTAATATAAAATTATGCATTATCTGGCATGTACAGTAAGAAAATGTGTGGTAACATATGCACACACACACATATATATATTTATATATGTATGTATGTATATACCCACAGTTGCATATCTACTAGGAAAAAGTAGTAAATATACATAAGTACACATTAATTAATAAAATTCCAGAGAAGACTGGGATTTCAAAGATTCTTTAGTCAAATGTCAAAATATCTATAGTTATCTTGCTCATTTAGAGATAGAAATGTAGGAAATAGTAATATAGCAGATAGTGAAATATTAGGTTAGATTTTATTAGAATAGGGGTTTACTATCCTAATCAATTTAAGCAAACACTTTGATTCTATATGTTTTATTTTGTGTACAGACAATAATAAACTGATGTGGTAAAGCTTTTGAGTGAAATACACTAATAAATCTAAAAGTCAAAAAAAAATTTGAAAGGATTCTGGATATTATTCCTTTAAAGCATATTGCATTATACTTGTGAATCAAACTATATTGAAATTATTGATTGAACTGATGGAAAAGGCAGAATTATAAATATATCTTCTCATAATTAGAAGGTTGCTGTTTCATGACTAATGTAGGGGTAACGGCAACTCACAAAGGCTGTCTACCAAGATTCAGAATGATTTGATATATGATGCTAGAGTGACTATTCACATCAACAAAATTATCAATCCCTGAAGCATTAAGATAGAAAATATACTTTATACCTTTGAAGTTATGAAAGTCTTTTCTCAAATATTTTCAAGCTTAATACATTAAGCAACTGTTATTTAATAGGCTGTCAGCTAATTTCTATCATTTTGAAAACACTGAATGTTTTTAATACACTAGTGTAATATCATAGAACATCTTTTTATTACTTTTTAAATTTTTTGCATTAATATTAAAGTCTTACTAAGACCATACATCTCTTTTTTTTTTATTAAAACTTTTTATTTACAAAACATATGTCCCCTTGGCTCTGAAAGGTTAAGCTCCTGCTGCCAGTCCTTTGCCTTCTATCTGAATGTCTCTGATCTCGCTGGCTGAGGCTTCTAGTTTATATGTTCCACATTGAGTACAAATAAATCATTATATCACCAGAAAACCATTATTTGTTGTAGAAGTAAATCAATGCTAAACCAGATTGAACCATCTCCTCAATTCCACTTAGTACCTTGTAAGCATTCTTTGTTTCAAGTTCAGCTTTCTAGACCACAACAAGATTTCATTGAGAGTTCTGAAAATTTGTTTCATTAAATATTATGGATAATTGTTCTGGACATGATATTTTTGGCTAGAGGCCTACTTCTTTTGATTGCTGGTATATATGATTGCAAAGCCTGTGGTCTTTAATTGTGATTGCTAATAAGTCCTGTGCAATTCTAATTTAACTCCAGAATATTTGATTTTTTCTTATTTCTTGCAAAATATTCTCTTTAATCTAAAAGTTTTGAAGTTTGGCAATAAAATCCCTATGTGTTTTCCATAAAGCATCATTTTGGGGGTTGTGATCAGTGTATTTTTTTTCTGTTTCTTCTTTCCTTTAATGTTCTATCGGTCCAGAACAATTTTCTTGGATTATTTCTTGCATTATTATGTCAAGGTTCTTTTTGGTTGTTGTTCACAGGTTTCAGATATATCTCTTCTCAGTTTCTTCTGAGACTTTCAGTCTAATTACTTTTATGTTTTCTTTTCTTGAATTGTTTTCTAGATGAATTGTTTTTCTTAATAGGTTTCACATTCTGTTCTATTTTTTTTCATTCTTTATACTCTCTTTTGTTATTTCTTGATTTCAGCTTCATTGGCTTCCTCTTCCCAATTCTAATTTTGAAAGAATTATTTTCATCTTTAAGTTCCAGGATCTCCTTTTCTAGTTGGCTACCTTTTTTGATAATCTGTTTTTCTTGCTTGGCTTTCATTTATTTACTTATGATTTTATTGAGTTTTCCCTCAGTGTCTCTTATTTGATTTTTAAATTCTCTTTTGATTGCTTCTACAAAATGTCTCTGGGAGGGAGTCTTTGGGACAGAAGCTTTTTTTTTTTTTTTTAACTTCCATGTCCTCTTCTCAATATCAACCCTTGTCTTTATTCCAATAGTAAGTTTCCATGGTTAGGTTGTGTCTTCTTTACCAGTCCAATTTTTTTCTTAATGACAAGTATTAGGGTAAGTACCTCTAATCATGTGCTGTGGAGATGGTGCCTCTACTTTTATTTCAAGTTTTCTCTATGACTGAAACTTCAAACCAAAAGCTCTACTTTCCTCTAAATGTCAATTTCTTGCAGCATCCCTGCCCTACTGCTTCTGCATTCAATAGGTGCATAGCTTCTTTCTAGCCTGTAGCTGCACAACTGAATCTGGAATTCCTAAGTAGCTAAGGATCCCTCAATCTTCCAAGAATCAGATCCCTGACTGCACATACTGGAACTTGCCTCTAAGTGCCAACTGCTGGTAGCATCCCTTCCCTGCTGCGTCTACATTCACTAGGTATGTAGCTTCTTTCTAGCCCATGTCTCTTCAAGTTGTGCAGCTTCAGACAGAAGTGCATATAGCTCCATGTTGGCTTTCTTCCTTATAAGGTGTTATACCACATATCTACAAATGCATTCTCCTCTGTAATGGGCTGAGGCTTGAGTTGATGCCCTGAGGTCCCAAACATATGAGGCTAAATAGTAATTGGACCATACTCTATTAATATATATGCTTGGAGAAAGAATGGCCCCGGCCCACTCTTTGTGCAAGTCCTGATTGTTGTATAGGAAATGACGATTTTGGTGGGTGGAGGCAGGGGAGTAGAAAAGGAAAGGGAAGGAGAGACTGCTGGCTGGCGTCTTGACACAGCTGCTTGCATTGCCATTGCAACAGCCTTTCAGCTCAGGTCTCTCTCTGCTAGCTGGCTTCCTCTCACAGCTGCCCATATTGCTATCACAATCTTTTTTCACCTCTTCACTTCAATAAAGGTAGAAGATTTTTCCCTTAACCTGAATTCCTGACTCAGGCTGATTTTAAATACGCGGTCATTACACTCCTCACTTTTCTTTATTCTTTGGTTGCATTTTATAGACAACCAAGTTGTGACAGAGCATTTTGATGTTACTGTCCCAGTCAGAACAAACTTCCATTTTTTTTGTTTTTTTCTTAACTTGCAATATAGGTGGAATATATTTGAGTCCTATAGCAAGTCCTAAATGAATATGTATAGTCATGGTACTAAAGAACAATGTGTATTGCAAAAAGGGATTTTGGGTAAGTAAGCTAGGTGTTAGCCTTTCCTGCCTATTAGTATATTGGAATGTTCCATTATTATGGGGATTTGATGTCCTGGACTTGGGAGAAAGATGGAATTGCTTCATTTGTTGTACAGCATTTCTATTATGGAGAGATTTCAGAGATCATGAGGTTCATAAAAATGTATGATCTTCTATTTTTTTGTGGTTAACAATGAACCCTTAAAGATCTATAATAGAATTTCTTTGAAATATCATAATTCAAGAAGTAATAATACAAAGGGATAATTTATTCTAAATTACTACAAAATGTATTAAAGTATCTGAGCATCAAGCTACTGAAGCACATATAAGAATTTTGCAGATTCAACTAAAAGAAACAAAGAATAATTAAAATAGCTAGAGTAATAACTGGGACCTAGGGCTAAATTATGGGAACATAACTAAAAGACTAAAATATTAATACTGAATTTAAATTATTATTTTGATGGTATAACAATGGAAGTTTTGAAGGAATATTTTGTAGAATTTTATAACAAAAACAAAGTTTATTTAGAAAAAAAATAGAAGGTCTAGAATGTCAAAGGATGAAAAAAGTATAGAATAGAATAAAGAATAGAACTTTCAGTCTTCAAATCATAATGTAGCTATTATCAAAATCATCTGGTATTTGTTAAAAAAAATAGACAAAGGATAATCAGAAACAAAGGAACTCAATAGCCTACTATTTAGGAACATAAACAGCTTATAAGAGAGCTTCCCATTTCATAACTACTCAAAAACTGGAAAACAATATGACATAATAAGCTTATATCAACACCTTATAGTGTATTCCACAATGCATTAAATAGATAAGCAACATTAATTATTAATCATCCAACCATTCTGGAGAACAATTTGAAATTATGCTCAAAAAGTTATCAAACTGTGCATACCCTTTGATCTAGCAGTGTTACTACTGGGCTTATATCCCAAAGAAATCATAAAAAGGGAAAAGGACCTGTATGTGCACAAATGTTTATGGCAGCCCTCTTTGTAGTGGCCAGAAACTGGAAACTGAGTAGATGCCCATCAATTGGAGAATGGCTGAATAAATTGTGGTATGTGAATATTATGGAATATTATTGTTAAATAAGAAACGACCAACAGGATGATTTCAGGAAGGCCTGGAGAGACTTACAAGAACTTATGCTGAGTGAAACGAGCAGGGCCAGGAGATCATTATATACTTCAACAACAATACTATATGATGATCAATTCTGATGGACCTGGCCATCTTCAGCAATGAGATGAACCAAATCAGTTCCAACGGAGCAGTAATGAACTGAACCAGCCATACCCAGCAAAAGATCTCTGGGAGATGACTAAAAACCATTACATTGAATTCCCAACCCCTATATTTTCACCTGCCTGCATTTTAGATTTCCTTCACAGGCTAATTGTACAATATTTCAGAGTATGATTCTTTTTGTACAGCAAAATAATGGTTTGGTCAAGTATACTTATTTTGTATTTAATTTATACTTTAATATATTTAACATGTACTGGTCATCCTTCCACATAGGGGAAGGGGTGAGGGGAAGGAGGGGAAAAATTGAGACAAAAGATTTGGCAATTGTCAATGCTGTAAAGTTACCCATGCATATCACTTGTAAATAAAAAGCTATTAAAAAAAGAAGAAGAATACATCCTCATACAGTATTGTTGTTGAAATATATAATGATTTCCTGGTTCTGCTCATTTCACTTAGCATCAGTTCACCTACATCATTCCAAGCCTCTATGTATTCATCTTGCTGGTCATTTCTTACAGAAAAAATAATATTCCATAACATTCATATACCACAATTTACCCAACCATTCTCCAATTAATGGGCATCCATTCATTTTTCAGCTTCTAGCCACTACAAACAGGGCTGCCACAAACATTTTGGCACATACAGGTCCCTTTCCCTTCTTTAGTATCTCTTTGGGGTATAAGCCCAGTAGTAGCTCCAGTCTACTCTTAATTGGAGAGTGATTAAATCCTGTCAGACTCTCAGACTCAGACTTTGAGGGAAACTTGAAGAGTTTGAGGAGCTTCGTGGCTTTATTCCACCATTGTGGTTCCCCCAATTCTAATTTTCAATGAGTTATTTTCATCTTTATGACTGTCTCTCCTTTTCTGGTTGGTTAACTTTTTGTCATAATCTTATTTTTCTTGGATGGTTTTTACTTTTTAGTTTTTAGTGTTTCCTCAATGTCTCTAATTAAATTTTAATTTCATTTTCAGTTCTTTTATAAATTCTCTCTGGTCAGGGAACCTTTGACATTCCTCTTTGGTGTAGAAGAAGCTTTTTGTTTGTTTGTTTGTTTGTTGTTGTTGTTGTTGTTTTATTTAAGGGTCCTCTTCTGAAGATGAAAACTACTCTTTGCTCTTCCCATAGTATCTTTCTATGGTTGAGTTCTTTGCCAATTCATTTTTTTTAATGAAAATTATTACCGTAAACACATTTCATTGTGGGTTTGAGGAATGGTTCATTTCACTTTACCTCTCCTCTGACTTGGAACCCCAAACTAAAAGCTTCCCACTCCTGTAAGTGTCCTGAGTAAGCAGTGTCCCTGCCCCACTGCGTCAGCACTCACTGAGTGTGTTTTTTTCACTCCCAGTTTGGAGTCTCTGCAGCACAGCTGGTACTGGCATTCCTAATCAGTCAAGGTTCCCTCAATTTTTTTCCAACTCAGATCCTGACTCCTCACACTCTCTAAGAGGTGAAAGTTTCTTTGGTTTCTCCTGATGATCCAGCCAAACCCAGCTGGCCCCACTTAGTATTTATGTGGAGTGAGCCCAGAGATGTTTGCACTTCACAATGATTTTCTTCAGATTTTCTTGGATTGCACAAGGACCTCTGTTCTGTTCCAAGTCTTCTTAATTTTTCACCACTCTATGTTTGCCCTGTGGTGCAAATTTTTCTGTTTATGAGGAAAATCTAGAGAGCTTCAGACTTACTCTATCTTACTACTCTATCGTGTTCACAGAATTCTTTTTTTTTCCCCCCTCAGTTTCTTTATCTGTAAAATGAACTGGAAAAGCAATTGTATCCAGTGTATAATCAAGAAACTGACACAAATGATTTGACCAGTTAGAAAGTTGGTAAATATCTAAGGGCAGATTTTATTTCAGGCCTTGTAGACTTCAGGCCCAGAGCTCTAATAAATATAAGCAAAAAAAGAAAGACAATCTATCCCCTGTAGAGGTTTACATTCTAATGTGGAAGGGGTTTGAAAAGTACAGAAATAGATCTCAAAAGGACAGAAGAGACAAAATTAAAAGTCTGGATAAAAAGTAGAACTTGTTTTAAAATGAGAATGGCTCTTCTGGGCTCTTCTTCAAATGGATGTTCTAGGCAGGAATTGACCAAGCAGAAAAAGGTCACCTTAGTGATGCTGACAGTTCTAGCTTATAAAAACTGAGATAGAATGAAAGGAAAAAGTCTGGAGAATTAGAAATCAGTCTAAGAGTTAATTAGTAAATGAAAATTACACAGCCAGATAGAATACACACACACATACACACACACACACACACACACACACACACACACACACACACACAAATATACACATGCTAATATGTTGATGTAAATAGAAATGAATGTTTGTGCACACGTTTATAAATATGTTTATAAATATAATACAAACATATAAACATGTATATGGAAACTTGTACTGCTGACTATAGAGAGGTACATGTTTATATATGTTTATTTCTGTGTGTATATTTCAATGTGAAGAGCTTAACTTCATCCAAATAGAGAAAAATGAAGCTAGTACTTCTGTTGCTGCTGCTATTCCTCTTCAGGACATGCAGTGCATCAGCTGAGAAAGGAAGGTTTGTAATGCTTGAGAATGATGGCAAAGGTGAGGTACAGAGTGAACTTTGTGTATTCTACTATTGTTATTTTCAGTGTGACTTCCTGGATAGAATTTTGAGATATCATACCTTTAGGCCCTGACTATGCCACTGTTTGAGTTAACATTCCTGTCCTAGTATTACAACTGTTTCTAAGAATGAAATAAATAGACAATGGCTACACTAAAACACATTTAAAGAGCTCATCAATAGATTTCTCACACAGAGGGAGGCCAAGTAGGCTAAGCATAGATACTAGCTCATGCTTGGTATTGGGAGTAAAGTCAGTGAAATTTGAGGTCCTTACCTTTTCCTTTCTGCCACTGAGCAATCTAGGGGAAAGAATTATGTGAGGAAGAAAAGAGAGAGACTATACATTTATTAACTCTTACTATATACCAGGTACTATATTAAATGCTTTAGAAAAAAATCTCATTTTATTCTCAGAACTATGCTGTGGAGGAGGGATTATCAGATAATCAATTGATAATAAGCAAGGAAATATGTGTTAAGTATTTGAGATTGAAATAAATAGTTAGGAAAGCATAGGGTTGTGGACTGACTTTCCTCAGTGCTGGCATAGTGACCAGCTTCATACAGAAAACAAAAAAGTTAATGATTCAAAAAAGTCAATTTTCCATTTTAGGTAACACATACAAATAACAGACTAACTAACCATGTCAAAATAACTTTTAGTAAAACTGGCCTTTCTGTAGACATCATGAATAAATGTATTCTCTCCCAATATTTGGCTGAAAATATACTATTTGGGAATTTGTATACAATACTATACATTAAAATTATTATGATGGCAAAAAGAGTAGACCTACCAAAGGACACATAAAGGCAGGGATAGGATATAAGAAACCACAATGACACGAGCAGCTTGTGAAAGCTTGTGAAGAACTAAAGACATTAGAAGATATCAATATGTATTGCTAAGCACATTAGAAAACTTGAAAACCATAATGAAAGGAAACAAATATATGAAATGAATTCTGAGAAAAAAAAAGCAAATCAGAAATTCTAGATTCCACTAATCAACAATTTAAATGGAAAGCTAAAAAACGATAAAACACAAGAAGTCAAAACAATTCAAAAAACAATTTAAAATTAACATTAATATATAAATGAATTCAGTGTCTGTAATAGCAAACAAATAATAATAAATGGAGAGAAAAAATATTTCAGTGAGAGATGTGAAAATGTTCTGATCATCTATGTTTCTAAATAAAGAAAAACTTTAATACTATATTCTATGTGGTAGACACAATCCTTCCAGAAACAAATTTGCATCAATTTATCATGATTATAATTTAGTAACTATTTTGGTGAAATAAATTACTATACTAATAAAATTATCAAATATCTTGAACATGTAGTTTACAGGATTCTTGAACTAGAAAGTTTGACATGATAAAACTTACAAGTCAGGGGAAGATCAGCTCAAGGTAAGGCAAAAGTTAATATTTTGCTTCATCAGTCCAGAAAAATAGTTTGACTCAAATAAGCCTTTTTTTTCCCAATCAGTAACCTAATTACTTTAGGGAGGATTGCTTCCTGTGCTGATCAGAAAAAAAGAAAGAAAGAGAACATTATTCTTGAATTGATAGAGAATTACTGATAAGGGTTTCTTTTTCAGATTAGTTCAAAAGTTTTAGATGAAGATAATTTTTAAAAGCTTTCTGAACATTTATAAAAATATAGAAAGAGTAAATATGGTAACAAAGAATTAATGACTCCATTTTATTTTGTTTTCATTTTGAGCCCAAATAGTGATATATAAGTTGTTTCTCTGTGCTAAGAAACAATTTAAGTGAGATAGTTTGTCATTGACATGTGTCCCTCAAATTTGGTACAGACACTAATGGTACAGACACTAACAAATCTTCTGAATAACTGAACTATTAATGATGTTACCTTTGACTGATAGATATTCTTTTCATTATTAGCATAGGAAATCAATCACCAATCAGGATATAAATCCAGTTTGTAAATACCCTTAGAACCATAAAACCCTATGGGAATCACCAGTCATCATTTAGCTTTTTGTTTGTTTGTTTGTTTGTTTGTTTTTGGTGATTGCCAGAATTGACTGCTGCCTTTCCTACATGAGGATATTCCAGTATTCTTCTCTTTCTCAAAAATAGTTCTGATAGATGTATGTAGGCTTGCCAAAATATCATTTCACTGAAAGATACATGGCCTCTACCTTGGCAGAAAGGCAAAAGCATCCCCCTCTCTTTTTTTTAAATAACTTTTTATTGACAGAACCCATGCCAGGGTAATTTTTTACAGCATTATCCCTTGCACTCACTTCTGTTCCGATTTTTCCCCTCCCTCCCTCCACCCTCTCCCCCAGATGGCAAGCAGTCCTTTACATGTCGAATAGGTTACAGTGTATCCTAGATACAATATATGTGTGCAGAACCAAACAGTTTTTTTTTTGGTTGTTGTTGTTGCATAGGGAGAATTGGATTCAGAAGGTATAAATAACCCGGGAAGAAACAGAAAAATGCAAGCAGTTTATATTCATTTCCCAATGTTCTTTCTTTGGGTATAGCTGCTTCTGTCCATCCTTGATCAATTGAAAAAGAATTAGCTCTCTTTAACAAAGAGATCCACTTCCATCAGAATACATCCTCAAACAGTATCGTTGTTGAGGTATATAATGATCTCCTGGTTCTGCTCATTTCACTTAGCATCAGTTCATGTAAGTCTCACCAGTCCTCTCTGTATTCATCCTGCTGGTCATTTCTTACAGAACAATAATATTCCATAACATTCATATACCACAATTTACTCAACCATTCTCCAATTGATGAGCATCCATTCATTTTCCAGCTTCTAGCCACTACAAACGGGGCTGCCACAAACTTTTTGGCACATACAGGTCCCTTTCCCTTCTTTAGTATCTTTTTGGGGTATAAGCACAGTAGAAACACTGCTGGATCAAAGGGTAAGCACAGTTTGATAACTTTTTGAGCATAGTTCCAAATTACTCTCCAGAATGGCTAGATGTATTCACAATTCCACCAACAATGTATCAGTATCCCTGTTTTCCCACATTACCTTCAACATTCCGCATCATCTTTCCCTGTCATTCTAGCCAATCTGACAGGTGTGGAGTGGTATCTCAGAGTTGTCCTAATTTGCATTTCTCTGATTAATAATGATTTGGAGTATATTTTCATATTTCTATAAATAGTTTCAATTACATCATCTGAAAATTGTCTGTTCATATCCTTTGACCATTTATCAATTGGAGAATGGCTTGATTTCTTATAAATTAGAGTCAATTCTCTATATGTTTTGGAAATGAGGCCTTTATCAGAAACTTTGACTGTAAAAATGTTTTCCCAGTGTATTGTTTCCCTTCTGATCTTGTCTGCATTTGTTTTGTTTGTACAAAAACTTTTCGATTTGATATAATCAAAATTTTCTATTTTGTGGTCAATAGGGATCTCTAGTTCTTTTTTGGTCATAAATTCCTCCCTCTTCCACAGGTCTGAGAGATAAACTATCCTATGCTCTTCCAATTTCTTTATGATCTCATTCTTTATGCCTAGGTCATGAACCCATTTTGACCTTATCTTGGTGTACGGTGTTAAGTGTGGGTCAATGCCTAGTTTCTGCCATACTGATTTCCAATTTTCCCAGCAATTTTTGTCAAATAATGCATTCTTATCCCAAAAACTGGGGTCTTTGGGTTTGTTAAACACTATATTATTAGTTTTGTCCTTTGAACCTAACCTATCCCACTGATCAACTAGTCTATTTCTTAGCCAATACCAGATGGTTTTAGTAACTGCTGCTTTATAATATAATTTTCGATCTGGTACAGCTAGGCCAACTTCATTTGACTTTTTTCTTCATTAATTCCCTTGAAATTCTTGACCTTTTGTTTTTCCATATGAACTTCGTTGTTATTTTTTCTAGTTCATCAAAGTAGTTTTTTGGGAGTCTGATTGGTATAGTGCTAAATAAATAGATTAATTTAGGTAGTATTGTCATCTTTATTATATTTGCTTGCCCAATCCAAGAGCACTTAATATTTTTCCAGTTGGTTAGATCAGACTTAATTTGTGTGGAAAGTGTTTTGTAGTTTTGCTCATCAAGTTTCTGATTTTCCCTTAGCAGATAGATTCCTAAATTCCCCCTCTCTTCTTCACAGAAGTTTGGAGCTTAGCATGTATAATATTGCATGGAATGTGAGAAATGAGATGATTTTTTAAAATTGGTTTCTTTTGACTTTTTTTGTTAGAAAGAATACCTTGGAATTTTATTTTAAAATAACGCATTCATGCTAATGATTTGAAGAGACAAAACAAATGCAGGCAATTACTAATTATTGAATAGCACAACACAGAAGTGTTGAAGCATCATAGTTACCATGTCTAAAAATCACCAAGCAGGAAAATTTCTCAGTTAAAATACTATCCTGGGGAAGAAAGCACAATAGCTCACACTGCCTGTAAATTGGCTCATTTAACCCTATTTTTTCACCATGAAGTTTAAAGCTATTCTTCACTCACACCCATTCAGCCATTCCCAGTTTTCCCAAGCTGATGTGATATGTCTTAGAAGGCACAAAACAATTCAATTAAAAGTACACATTATACTTCAAATATACACAGAATAGGATGTAGGGATAAGAGTGAGATATGAAATGTAAATGTGATGATTCTTGAATTAAGGGAATGTATGATCTAGGAGGGACTAAATAAAATTTCACAAAATAATATGGGAAAAATGAATCAAGCAAGTCTGATCAAAGTTTAAAGCAAAAAAAAAAAAATACCATTGTGGAATAGGGCATTAATGGTGTACTAGAAAATGTGGCATTGCAACTGAACTTTCAAAATATTGTCAAGAAGTAAAGAAGGGAAAATGTACATTCTAGAAGAACCAAGATAAGGAAATATATGGAGTTAAATATTGTTGACATTTCCTTTTGGTTGAAACATCAAGTACAAAGCAGATGGATAAAACTTGATAAACTATAGATGATTTTCAATTATTGAGGGGGAAAGGAATGAGACTGTACTTAGGAATTCATGGGAGAGTAACTCAAGAGATATGAGGAGAATAAAGGCCAGCTCTAATACCTAGTTAACTGAGAGGATTACTGTTACTTGGAGAGATTTGGAGATTCACTAAATGGGCCCTAAAACTGATCATGGCTTCATAAAAAACACCTAAGTATGGCTCAGATCTTGCCTCTGCATGGAATCTGGAAAGATGTTACCTATCTAAATTTGGCACAAATGTCAATGAATACATGCCTTGGGGCACTAGGATGCCATTTCTGAAAAGTAAGCAAATTATCATTAAATCCTTAAATCATGGCTCCCACACAAAGGAGAAGAGCAAGATCTCTTGCAATAGTGGAAATAGAAAAGAGGAGTCCAGGCATAAGTACTTATACAGTGAAGAAAGATAGAATATTAATAATCTATACTCTCAGCAATGTGAAGATAAATTATATATGTATCTGGAAATGTTTCCTCACTCGGCTCAGCATCAGCAACTGACTCTAGCACTTATTTCTCATTTTAAGGTATTTCTCTGATACCATATACTGATTTCATTGAATGATTTCCCCTTCTTATTGAAAACAGTTAATGTGGAGTAGGGTTCCATGAAATTTCATAGCTGGAACCATCATGTAGGACCATATAATTTAAGGAATTTCTCTCTCCTAAAGTCTGTGATGCCTATTTCAAATGGTCTATTGTGTAATTTTGTGTTTCCAAATCAGTCCATTCCAAATTAACACAAGAGCTTTCTCCTATGCTTGTGGTTGGGCTCAATGGAAAGAATGCTATTAATCTCTGTCTACATGTAAATAGTTGTAAGAAACCTGGAACAAACACACACACACACACCCTATAGTGTTAAAGTATTAGATTTAGTTGGCAAATATAATTCATTGATAATGTTTGTTAGTATGATTTCTTGTTTTATTTGGGTTTTTGTTTATTTATTTTTATTTATAGCCTATATTTGACTATAAGTATTTACATGATAAAATGATTATAGGACTAGAATTAGTATTCTGCTTTGGAGGAAGAAATAAAATTAGCATTGAATAGAAGTAATTAACATTGATCCTTAAGTTACAGTGTTTTGGTATTTGAGCAATTAAAAAGACAATCATATACACAGTGCATTATTATATTGGAATAGAAAACATAGTTTTAATATTGAGTGGCTTATTCATCTGCTTTCTCATGCACAAAAATGCTTTTATGGGATTTCCCACCACCCATCTTTCTAACTAAGTTGATGTTCTAGATCTCATTCTCCCTTAACTATAACTATTCAATTTCCATACATATAAGATATAATATTCTTCTGTAAAATGTGATGTTCTCTGTGAACAGGTTTTTTTAGGGGGCTTCTGGAGGCAGCCTTCATTTCAGTTCAGTCTAATAATCACCTATATGCAGCCAGGAGTTAAAATCCAAATCCTTTATTGTTTCCTTTCAAGTCTTGTCTCCTTCCTGGGGCCCAGTTAGCTTTCTTAGAGGCTTATCTCTCTCCTTGGTTTTGAGAGCTCTTGCTGCTAGCCCATTGCCTCTGCCAGCTTCAGTCTCCAGCTAGCAAAAAGGTGGAAAATAGAATGAATCTGTCTCCTCCTCCAAGAGTGAGCTTGCCCTCTCTGACTTGTGAATCTTCTGGGCTGAATCCTAGTTGAGGCTCCTAGCTTATATATGCTCTCTTAAAGGTGTGAATCTTGTAGAACTCTAATAAGTACTAAGTATATTAGTGAACTAGAGAACTGTTAAGTACCATGCTAAATTAGATAACTTAGCACCTTGTAAGAATCCTAAAAATAAGGTTTGATAGTATTTAAGGATTAGGATCCTCAAAAAAATTTATAACTGGTAATTAGTTCTTTTGACATTCACCTACTGAATGAAAAAGATTGTTCATAAGGATATTGAAAGTAGAGGTAGGAAGGAGTTTATTTAAAACATGTACATATGTTTCTGATAAAATACAATATTCTGATCATAAAGTCAGAGATTTAGAAATGGGGAAAGTATCTAAAACTCATCTTCTTTAACTTTATTGTTTTACAAAATAGGAAGATAAGATTCAAAAAAAGTGAAACAGCTCATATAAGGGCAAAGAGTTGACAAGAAAAATCAAAATTCAAAACATTTATTCTGATCCTATTTTAGTGCATTTTTCTACATGCCATATTTAAACCCACAATGACTTCACTTAGAATTTCCATCTATTTCCTCATTCTTCTCATGTATATACTATTTATTTCCCCAAATAAAATACACACTCTTGGGAGATGGGAATGTCTATCAATTTATTACCCAGTGAAATTGTCATCAAGCTAAATAAGTATATCATATAGCATCTCTCCCACAGTTATCATTGTTCCTCTAGATTTTTCTATATTCAGATATTCAAACTGAAATGTTTTTTATGATCTAATAATTGAGGGTATTTCCTCATGTGATGCAAATAACAAAGCATTCATATATAGTCTCATTGAACAACTATAATTCCCCAGCTTTAACTAGAGAATGTCCAGGCAATTTGTTGAAGGCTTTCTTTTCTCCATGATATTTAATTTGATGACATTATTATATACCATGGATTCAGTTATTATTTCTATGACAATGCTTCTCAGATCTATTTTTCTGGATATAGCCTGTTTTCTGACCCTAGTCTCACATCTCCAGCTGCCTATTGAACATCTCAAACTGGAAGTCCCATTGTAACCAAATTGCTATAAATATCTTTATACTGAGAGGTCTTTTTCCTTTGATCCCCCTGGATATAGATTTAATAGTGATATTTTTGGGCTAAAGGATATGTCTAGTTTTACATTTGGGCATAGTTCCAATTTTTTCTTTAGAATGTTTGAAACTGTTTATAACTCAACAGTATATCTTTGTCCCAATTTTTTCCACATTTAGAATTTTTCTTTTTCCTTTTCTGTCATGGTGACCAATCTGACAAGTGAGGTGGAAGGAACTTCAGTTATATTAATTTGTATCTCTCTAATTATTAGTGATTTGGAACATTTTATATGACTATTGACAGTTTTGATGCCTTCTGAAAACTGCATTTTCATATATTTTATCATCTGTCAATTGGGCAATAGATTTTATTTTAATAAATTAGGCTTATATATACATATGTGTCATGCCTAAGACAAGATTTGAACTCAGATCCTCCTGACTTCAGCAGTTATGGATTGAAGCTACTCAATACAGCACTAAAGTTCTAAGGAAAGGTTAGGAAGCAGAATAAAAGGAGATCTGAGATCTATATTGAGGCAAGACTAATGTCTTTGTCACCTACAACCCAATTCCAAACCACAGATCCAAAGTATACTAAGGAGAGTCCTTGCTGAAATATAACATTCTGAAATAAGGAGCAGTCCCAGGTCTTAAGTAGTATACTGAGGGAAACAAGTACAAAAGAAAATAATAGTGGTAGCTCAGAACCCAGTAGCAAAAGAGACTCTCAATAACATCTAACCTACTCTAAAGCTGATAGAAAAACAAATAAGTCAAGAATCCCAAACCAAAGGGAATCTGTAATTCTGTCACTTAACTAGCAGAGATTCTGAGTTAAGCACAAGACATTTGTTGTTCAGACTCATACTCAGCTCAGGACCTGGCAGAGCTTAGACCAGGGAAGTATCAATCAGATTGTGATCTGGATAAGATAATTTGTAATTACTGTAAGTTTATATATTCCCAATAGGATGAATTCCTAAGATCCAGGAACAATTGTACTCTCAATAACCTCAAGAAAGCAACACAGAACTAGACAAGATCATTACACCAGCACTACTTATACCCTGGCCTTATCATCTAGTCCTAAGTCAGGAAGTAAACTGGGAAAATTTATACATAATAAAAGAATATTAGTATTAAAATCTATTTTGGTAACAAAGATGCTCAAGGCATAAAACACAAAGAAAAATATCACAAGTAAAGCCTAAGAGAAAAATGTAACTTGGGCACAAATTTAACTAGAATTCCTGGAAGAAATGTATCAGAGTTTAAAAACAAAGAAAACACAATACTTTTTTTTTAATTAATGAAATTAGAGTTCTAGAAGCAAAAAGATATGTAGATCACTTCCTGAGAAAATACAAACACACAGAGAGACAGAAAGAGAGACAGAGAGGGGATAGACAAAATAAGAGAAGAGGAGAGAGAAGGAGGACAAGGCAGGACAGGACAAGACAGGAGAGGAGAAGAAATGAAACAGAGAAGAAGAATTAAAGAAACAAAGTCACTGTAGAAGCTACCAGCATAAAGAAACAAAGGGTCTGGAATAGGATGTTTCAGAAAGCAAAGGATGTAGCTCCATAGCCAAAAAAAATTTATTCAGGAAACTTTAGTAAAATCCCACAGGGGAGAATATGAAGCTATAATGAAATAGGA
Organism: Antechinus flavipes; assembly: GCF_016432865.1. Classification (NCBI taxonomy): domain Eukaryota; kingdom Metazoa; phylum Chordata; class Mammalia; order Dasyuromorphia; family Dasyuridae; genus Antechinus; species Antechinus flavipes. The sequence continues at coordinate 522,295,678 of NC_067398.1, read as the reverse complement.
TATATTTTAATATTCCTGATGAAAAAATGGGAGCTGTATAGAAACTCTGAGGTTCAAAAAAGAAATATAAAAAATAAATATGAATAAATAATCATAAGGGTTTAAAGAATTATTAACTGTTTACATTCTAATATTTAAAGAAGATACATCTGTCCCCTTTGAATCCTATTGTCATCTGGGATCACTGAGGGAGTCATATTAAGTAAAGAGTCCAAATAGTTCTGTTATGTTTTAATGATCTTAAAAATAGAAATAGAGGGAAAACACTTAGAAGCAGGGAAGGGAAATGCAAATTAGAAATTTTTTTTCTCACATTATCAAGGTTTACAAGTAGACATCTATACAAACAAAGTAGAAGAGGTAGAGAAATGTGGAAGCTTAGACTTGAACATATTCTCATTTGAACTGGTCAAAAGAAGAAGCAATGCACACACACACACACACACACACACACACACACACACACAAACGGGTACAGAAAATATATATTGTCCAACAGGGAAAGAGGAGGGAAGGGGGAGGGAAAGAAAATGGAGGAATAAGAGTCATGGTAAATTTAGGTAGAGATTAATCCTATGGAAAACAAACCCTAAAGTATATATCCAAATAAAAATGATAGCTTTTTTTAGAGGTTGCAAAGAAGCCAAATATGTAACAGTATATAAATGTGATAGAATAGTACTGTGCAGTTAAAAATGATAACGGGAAGAATTTATAAAGAAATCTGTGAAGCCTTTATATTCATCTAAAAAATGCTTTAAATTATTATTGATTAGCAAAATGCAAATTAAAACTGTGAGGTACTACCTCACATCTGTCAGATTAGCTAAGATAACAGATAAAAATAATGATAAATGCTGGAGGGAATGAGAGAAAAGTGGTACACTGATGCATTGTTAGTTGAGTTGTGGAATGAGCCAACCGTTCGGGAAACAGTCTGAAATTATGCCAGTTCTATAAAACTGTGCATATTCTTTGATCCAGCAGTGCTACTATAGTGTCTCTATATCCCAAGAAATCATAATGGAGGGAAAATGACCCATATGTACAAAAATGTTTGTAATACTTTTTTGTGGTAATAAACAATTGTTGTTTGGAATTGGCAAATGAATAGATGTCCATCAATTGGGGAATGGTTGAATAAGCTATAATATATGAAAGGAATGGAGTATTATTGTTCTGTTAAAAATGATGAGCAAGCTGACTTTAAAAATGCCTGGAAAGATTTACATGAACTGATGCTGAGCAAGTAGAATTCATTGTTTAAATTGTCTATAATAACAGCATGAATGTGAAATGATCAGCTATGAAAGACTTGTTTCTACTCAGTGCTACAGTGATCCAATAAACTTTGGGCAGAAAATGGCATCTGCATCCAGAAAACAAACTATGGAGAGAGAATGTAAATTAACACATGCCATGTTCACTGTTTTTTTGTTTTTTTTTGTTTTTTTTTTTTTTGTTTGTTTTGTTTTGGTTTTTTTTGTTGTTGTTGTTTGTTTTTTCCATTCCCATGGTTTTTCCCTTTTGTTCTGTTTTTTTTTTTTTTATCCTCTCCCAACATGTGTTCTAAACCAAGGTATAATAAAATAATAAAAAAGAAAGACATAGCTATCCCTGTATGTCATTAACATAGTCTTTACAAACTGGGAGAAAACAAAATGGGGAGGAAAGGGAATAAATATTTAGATAAAACCTGTGTATTATACTCCTAGCTGCTTTAAAAACAGTATAGAGTTCACAAGAAATTAATGAGAAGTTGCCTCATTAGGAATATAGGTTAAGAATAGATGGAGCATATGGAAAGGACATTCTAAGAAATGTCAGGTACCAACAGCTATTGTTTCAAATCCTTACTTAAAAACATCCAAAATTCTAAAAATAACACCTTTTCCATAAGGAAAAAAAAAAATATTACCACACCTGATTCTGACAGAAATCTAAAAAGTGAAATTTGAAAAACATGTAAAATCATAGAATTTTCAAACATGTCAAAACTGTGGAGACTAGGACTATACAGCTTTTTTTTATTGGAAATGAAAGAATTTTAGAAGTTATAACAGTCTTCTATAACTCATAGGTATAAAGAATTCTCACAATAATATACCCAACAAAATATGTTCTGCACAAATGTCTACATTCTATTTGAACAACTTTAAGGAAAGGGACTCCACATATGTTTGAATGAGACATTCCAATTCTGGACTTTAATGAACAGGGAGATATTTTTGTTTGTCTTTTCCTAATTTCCATTCTCAGTTTGCCTTAGTAATTAGTATAACAATTAGTTTTATGAATTAAAAATCTGAGATTCATTATACTACAACATAGAGTAAGTTAGGTCATCTAAACTAACTGACACTGATCTCCCTCAACTCTGATGTTAATGGAATTGCCATTGATTTAATAGGGTAAGCCAAAGGAGATTATACATTTTGCTCAAGAGCAAATGCCAAGATTTCCTGATTTTTAACCCCTTCTATTTTTCAAAACAAGTGACATATAAAACACCAAATAACTAGGCAAGAATTCTTTCAAAACTCTTAAACATAAAATATATATCTTATTCATCTACATATCTGAGACATCCTTATAAATCAGCTGACTAGAAATAATATGTGTATACATACTTTATGTATATAGGTATACTGTATATATACATAGGCATACTGTATAGATAGATAAATATGTATGTCTGTATATATATGTATATGTATGTGTATATAAATATATATAAAATTATATATATTACATATATTATATATAGATTATATATATATATAATATAGCTAAGATTATATAGATTATATATATCTATATAGATAGATATGTATGTGTATAAATAGATATAGATTTCTAGTACTATGCCATATAATATACATAGTAAAGTACAGACCCTGTGAAAAATTATACCAGTAAGAATGTTGCTAAGGAAAGCTATTATTTTCCCCTGTCACAACTCTTATGCATATTGGGCTCAAATATCCAACTCTACTACAGAGAGCACAACTTTTTAAGGCTGGGCACATTGTTCAAATGCTAAATATACACTTGCCAAAAAAATCATTTTATCATACATCACATAGGGCAAGTGCCCTATATGGTCAGAAAAGGTAATACAAGAACACTCTTAAAATCTCTTGAGAACTTCAGAATGGATTGTTATGACACCAGAGAAATTGGCACAAGACTACCCAGCATAGCAGAAAGATGGGAGCAAATAGGAATTGAATTAGCTGAAAAGATATGTGAGATACACAAATTTAGAGAAGTCACCCCACATCTTCATAGGGCCTATTTGTGTCCGATCTGTGGCAGAGGATTATGAGCTCATATTTGTTTTGATCAGCTACAGTCAGATACATTGTAACTCAACACTTATAAAGTGATGTCATTTTGGTCCTCTTCGATAATGAAAGACAACCAATATTTCATGGGAATTTTCTTAGAGTTAGGATTTGTGCTTCATTCTTACATTCACTTACATTCATTTCTTAAAATTCTATGATTTGGGTAATGTTCTTGACAAACACACTCTATGGCAAACACAATTCTGTTTTGTATATTCCTGATCCCATTTCCTATTGTCAAGTCGCATTGAAACCAAACAGATCCATGATCTGTTTCTCCATTGCCTTGATAGTTTATCTTGAAAATTATGTTCTTCATGTAACCTTGATCTTAAAAATATTGCTAGAATGACTCATTAGGTAGATCCAGACCCTTTAACTAACACTAAAAATAAGGAATTAACTAATATCATGTATTTGTTTTTAAAATATGGGGCAACTAGATGGAAAAGCAGAGAAAATTCCAGACATGGTGTTAGTAATAATTATGTTTGAATCCTGCTTTCGATAGGTAATGTAGCCCTTAGAAAAAATCATCTAACATCTCTCAATCATCTAAGCTTCATTATTTATTAAATGGAGAAAATGATGTTTTCTACCTTATAACATTATTATGATGTTCAAATAAGATAATATATTTAAAGTACTATGTACATTTCAAAACATTACATAAAGTTTAGCAATTTGAAAGTAACATCTTAAAGTGTACATTCTTGTAATGGATAACTTTAGAAATGGTACTATCCTATTCAAAATTATTTGCTAAAAATTTTCTAATATTACATACATTCCAACAAGGAAATCAAATCCAAAAGAAAAATTTCACATATGCTAAAATATCCAAAATATCAGCTTTTAGGGAGCAAAAAAAGTCACCTAACATTTGTCTGTATTAGTTTTTATCAGTTTTTCAAACTTTTACAAAAGATCCATACTTCTTTTTTTTAAAAAAGTGAACTATAAAATTTTAAATAAAATCAGTCAAAATTAACTATATTTTATAAGATTTTGAAAATATAAATAATAGGATGTCCTTGAATAGGAAATTTTGATAACATGAACACAAATGATTCTAAAGATTTTAAAGATGAATTAAAAAGAAAGAAGCAAGGTCAAGAAAAGAATACAAAAGAGTAGAATGATCTTATTAAAATCACCAAAATATTCAGTGAATAGCTAAGGATGATAATGAATGCGTAGTACAAAACCAAGCTTTTTTATAGCAATATTGGAGATATGGTGAAGTTGAAACAATGAGAATTATATGATAGAACAATCACTGGATTTGAAGACAATTCTTCCATTCTTAGGTAAATTTCTTGGTCAAATCATTTGGGAGGGGGGCGGAGCCAAGATGGTGGAGCAGGCACACACGACTCTCTAAGCTCCTCTCATTACCCTCATAACTAAATATTTAATCCAGCCTCAAAAATAACCCTTCACTGCTTAAATTCATGAAGACTAGAAGCACTACAATTTACCAGCTGAAGTCATTTTGGAAGCTCGCCAGGAAAGGTTTGTCCTGAGGGGCCAGGAACAGACTAGGGCCAGCAGCCAGAGACTAGCGTCCTGAGCGGACCAGGGGCCAGGGTGATCTCTGTGGCTAGAGAAGTTATAGGGACCACTCTGCTATAGGCTAACTGCTCTGCCTTGATTACAAAGCAGTAAAGTGGCAGAGAAATAAAAGTCTAAAACAGGGTACTCTAAAAAACACCAGAATGCCAGAACCTAAGGAGATCTGGCTGTAATCCCTCAAACCCAGAAGTGACTCAGAAAGTCTTTACCGCAGTCCTGCAGCCACATCCTGCAGTTTGGGGCTTTTGCAGGGGGGGGGGGGGGGGGCCAGTTACAAATCTGCACGGCAGGGGGGCATAGCCTGGGCAACCTTTAATCGGCAGAGTAGGGAGTTCAGCCTGGGGCAATAGAACCTCGCCAGCTGACTGTGCTTCCAAGGCAGACACTTCTGGTCCCTGCAAATCCATTCACTGCTCAGCTGCTAATATCCACAGCCCCAGGGCAGGCTTTGGCTTGGGAAATGAAACTCTCACTGCTCAGTGTCTAGCCCCAGGGCAGTCGTTATCTCACACAGCAGGGGTTCTTTGAAGGGCACTTTCCCAGCACGGCCCTGCAGGCCTGAGTTACTTCCGGGTGGGGAACTCTTTCCCAGAGCACTCCAGTACCTCATTGCTTTTTGTAGCCAGTTGGTAGGACAGCTACCCTTCCATATACTCCTCTGCAGAGGAAGCTGGTAACCTCCTGGCTCTGAAGGCAGAACTTACAGGCTTTAACAAAATGAGTAAAAAATTCAAAAGAACAATTGATAGAGAATAGCTCTTCAACCCTGAAGAGACTAATAGCAGACAGTCTCCAGACAATTGTTGGTCTCCAATACAAAAGGCTCTCCTAGAAGAGACTATTAAAAACCTTAAAAGAGAGCTAGAAGAGAAATGGGGAAAGGAAAGAGAAGCTATGCAAGAGAGTACAGAAAAAACACATAACTCACTAAAAGAAAAATTTGATAAAGTGGAAAAAGAAAACAACTTCCTGAAATGTGAATTGGAAAAGGTAAAAAACTCCCAAGAAGTGCAGGAAAACAGAATTTGCAAATTGGAAAAAGAAAATAACTCACTAAAAAAAAAAAAAAAAATTAGTGAAATGGAAAAAAATTCCATAGAGCAAAACAACTCAATTGGACATATACAAAAAGAAGTAAAAAAAGCTAATGAAGAAAATAACTCACTAAAAATCAGACCTAAACAAATAGAAATGACTTATTCATTGAGACATCAAGAATCAGTCAAGAAATACCAAAAAAAAAAATGAAAGATTGGAAAAAAATGTCAAATATTTACTTGGAAAAACAACAGACCTGGAAAATAGATCTAGGAAAGATAACCTGGGGATCATCGGAAAACCAGAAAATTATGATGAAAAAAAGAGCCTAGATACTATTTTACAGGAAATCATCAAAGAGAACTAGCCAGAAGTAATAGAACTGGAAGGGAAAATAGGTGTTGAAAGAATTCATGGAACACCTTCTGAAAAAGACCCTAAAAAAAAAGACTCCTAGGAATATTGTGGCCAAACTTCAGAATTTTCAGACTAAAGAAAAAATTTTACAAGAAGCCAGGAAAAAACAGTTCAAATACCGGATGCCACAATAAGGATCATGCAAGATGGCTGCCTCAACATTAAAGGATCGAAGGGCCTGGAATCAGATATTCTGAAAGGCAAAAGAACTTGGGATGCAGCAAAGAATAAACTACCCAGCTAAGCTGAGTATTTTTTTCCAAAGAAAAAGATGGATATTTAGTGAATTAGAGGAATTCCATCTGTTTCTAAGGAAAAAACCAGACTTAAACAAAAAATTTGATCTCCAACAACAGGAATCAAGAGAAGTAGAAAAAGGTAAAATGAAATCTTGAGAACTGTATTTCTGTTGTGGATATATATAAAAGCCATATGTATAATTTGATTTTACCGATGTAACATAAAAAAGGGAAGTAGAAATGGAAAGGGGATAGTGTCAGGAAAAGGGAAGAAGGGAGATAAAAAGAAGGAAACTACATGAGACAATGAGGCAAAGGAAACCTATCATATATGAGGGAACTTAGAGAGAGGGAGGAACATTGTGTGAATCCTACTCTCATTAGAGTTGGCTCAAAGAGGAAACAATTGACATATTTGTTTAACAGAGATTCTTCTTTCACTTCATTAAAAAGTGGGAGAGGAAAAGGGAGAAGGAAAAAGAGTTATAAGGGAAGGGCACAAGAAAGGGGAAGGGATTCAAAGGGAGGAGGGAGGGATACTAAAGTGGGAGAGCTGCGTGACGTTAGTGGGACCAATAAGTTTAATACTAGGGAAGAAGGGAAGGAGGGCAAGAAAAAGAAAAGTATAATCTGGGGATATTAGGATGGCAGGAAATACAGAATTGGTTATTTTAACTGCAAATGTGAATGGGATGAACTCTCCCATAAAGAGGAGGCAGATAGCAGACTGGATCAAAAGTCAGAACCTTACAATCTGTTGTTTACAGGAAACACATTTAAAACAGGGAGATACATACAGAGTAAAGGTAAAAGGCTGGAGCAGAATCTATTATGCTTCAGGTGAAGTCAAAAAAGCAGGGGTAGCCATCCTTATCTCAGATCAAGCAAAAGCAAAGATTGATCTAATTAAAAGAGATAAGGAAGGAAACTATATCTTACTTAAGGGTACTATAGACAATGAAGCAATATCCGTATTAAACATATATACAAGTGGCATAGCATCTAACTTTCTTAAAGAGAAGTTAAGAGAATTGCGAGAAGAAATAGACAGCAAAACTATAATAGTGGGAGATCTCAATCTTGCACTCTCAGATTTACATAAATCAAATCACAAATCAAATAAAAAAGAAATTAAAGAGGTAAATAGAATATTAGAAAAATTAGGTATGATAGATCTCTGGAGAAAACTGAATGATGACAGAAAGGAGTATACTTTCTTCTCAGCAGTTCATGGAACCTACACAAAAATTGATCATATATTAAGACATAAAGACTTCAAAATTAAATGCAGGAAGGCAGAAATAGTAAATGCTTTCTTTTCAGATCACAATGCAATAAAAACTACATTCAAAAAAAAGTTAGGTGTAAATAGACCAAAAAGTAATTGGAAATTAATAATCTCATCTTAAAGAATGATTGGGTGAAACAGGAAATTATAGACACAATTAATAATTTCACTCAAGATAATGACCGTGATGAGACATCATATCAAAATTTATGGGATGCAGCCAAAGCAGTAAAAGGGGGAAATTTTACATCCTTAGAGGCTTACTTGAATAAAATAGGAAAAGAAAAGATCAATGAATTGGGCCTGCAACTTAAAAAGTTAGAAAAAGGCCAAATTAAAAACCCCCAATCAATTATTAAACTTGAAATTCTAAAATTAAAAGGAGGAATTAATAATATAGAAAGTAAAAAAAAAAAACTATTGAATTAATAAATAAAACTAAGAGTTGGTTTTATGAAAAAAAAAACAATAAAATTGATAAACCTTTGGTAAATCTGATTAGAAAAAGGAGAGAGGGAAATCAAATTAGCAGTCTTAAAAATGAAAAAGGAGAACTTTCCACTGATGAAGAGGAAATTAAAGAAATAATAAGGGGTTACTTTGCCCAACTTTATGCCAATAAATTTGATAACCTAAGTGAAATGGATGACTACCTCCAAAAATATAGGTTTCTCAGATTATCAGAGGAGGAAGTAAATTGCTTAAATAGTCCTATTTCAGGAAAAAGAAATAGAACAAGCTATTAATCAACTCCCTAAAAAAAAATCCCCAGAACCAGATGAATTTACATGTGAATTCTACCAAACATTCAAAGAATAATTAGCCCCAATACTTTATAAACTATTTGAAAAAATAGGGAATGAAGGAGTCCTACCAAATTCCTTTTATGACACAGACATGGTACTGATACCTAAGCCAGGTAGGTTGAAAACAGAGAAAGAAAATTATAGACCAATCTCCCTAATGAATATTGATGCTAAAATCTTAAATAAGATATTAGCAAAAAGACTATAGAAAATCATTCCCAGGATAATACACCACGACCAAGTACGATTTATACCAGGAATGCAGGGCTGGTTCAATATTAGGAAAACTATCAGTATAATTAGCCATATTAATAATCAAATTAACAAAAACCATATGATCATCTCAATAGATGCAAAAAAAAAAGCATTTGATAAAATGCAACATGCATTCCTATTAAAAACTCTTGAGAGTATAGGAATAAATGGACTTTTGCTTAAAATAATCAGGAGCATCTATTTAAAACCAACAGTAAGCATCATATGTAATGGAGACAAACTGCAACCATTCCCAATAAGATCAGGAGTGAAACAAGGTTGCCCACTATCACCATTACTATTTAATATTTTATTAGAAATGCTAGCTTTGGCAATAAGAATTGAGAAAGAGATTAAAGGAATAAGAATAGGCAATGAGGAAACCAAATTATCACTCTTTGCTGATGATATGATGGTATACTTAGAGAACCCCAGAGACTACTAAAAAGTTATTAGAAACAATCCACACCTTCAGCAAAGTTGCAGGATACAAAATAAACCCACATAAGTCATCAGTTCTTATATTCTTATATATCACTAACAAAACCCAACAGTTAGAGTTACAAAAAGAAAATCCAATTAAAGTAACTACTGATTGTATAAAATATTTAGGAATCTATCTGCCAAAGGAAAATCCGAAACTTTATGAGCAAAACTACAAAACACTTTCCACACAAATTAAGTCTGATCTAACCAACTGGAAAAATATTAAATGCTCTTGGATTGGGCAAGCAAATATAATAAAGATGACAATACTACCTAAATTAATCTATTTATTTAGCACTATACCAATCAGACTCCCAAAAAACTACTTTGATGAACTAGAAAAAATAACAACAAAATTCATATGGAAAAACAAAAGGTCAAGTATTTCAAGGGAATTAATGGAAAAAAAATCAAATGAAAGTGGCCTAGCTGTACCAGATCAGAAATTATATTATAAAGCAGCAGTTACTAAAACCATCTGCTATTGGCTAAGAAATAGACTAGTTGATCAGTGGAATAGGTTAGGTTCAAAGGACAAAACAGCCAATAACTTTAATAATATAGTGTTTAACAAACCCCAAAACCCCAGTTTTTGGGATAAGAATGCATTATTTGACTAAAATTGCTGGGAAAATTGGAAATCAATATGGCAGAAACTAGGCATTGACCCACACTTAACACCGTACACCAAGATAAGGTTAAAATGGGTTCATGACCTAGGCATAAAGAATGAGATTATAAATAAATTGGAAGAGCATAGGATAGTTTACCTCTCAGACCTGTGGAAGAGGGAGGAATTTATGACCAAAGAAGAATTAGAGATCACTATTGACCACAAAATATAAAAATTTTGATTATATCAAATTGAAAAGTTTTTGTACAAACAAAACAAATGCAGGCAAGATTAGAAGGGAAACAATAAACTGGGACAACATTTTTACAATCAAAGATTCTGATAAAGACCTCATTTCCAAAATATATAGAGAATTGACTCTAATTTATAAGAAATCAAACCATTCTCCAATTGATAAATGTTCAAAGGATATGAACAGACAATTTTCAGATGAAGAAATTGAAACTATTTATAGAAATATGAAAATATGTTCCAAATCATTATTAATCAGAGAAATGCAAATTAAGAAACTCTGAGATACCACTCCACACCTGTCAGATTGGCTAGAGTGACAGGAAAAGATAATGTGGAATGTTGGAGGGGATGTGGGAAAAGAGGGACACTGATACATTGTTGGTGGTATTGTAAACACATCCAGCCATTCTGGAGAGCAATTTGGAACTATGCTCAAAAAGTTATCAAACTGTGCTTACCTTTGATCCAGCAGTGTTTCTACTGGGCTTATACCCCAAAGAGATACTAAAGAAAGGAAAGGGACCTGTATGTGCCAAAATGTTTGTGGCAGCCCTGTTTGTAGTGGCTAGAAGCTGGGAAATAAATGGATCCCCATCAATTGGAGAATGGCTGGGTAAATTGTGGTATATGAATGTTATGGAATATTATTGTTCTGTAAGAAATAACCAGCAGGATGAATACAGAGAGAATTGGCGAGACTTACATGAACTGATGCTAAGTGAAATGAACAGACCCAGGAGATCATTATATACCTCAACAATGATACTGTTTGAGGATGTATTCTGATGGAAGTGGATCTCTTCAATAAAGAGAGCTAATTCAGTTTCAATTGATCAAAGATGGGCAGAAACAGCTACACCCAAAGAAAGAATACTGGGAAATGAATATAAACTGCTTGCATTTTTGTTTTTCTTCTCAGATTATTTATACCTTCTGAATTCAATTCTCCCTGTGCAACAAGAAAACTGTTCGGTTCTGCACACATATATTGTATCTAGGATATACTGTAACCTATTCAACATGTAAAGAACTGCTTTCCATATGGGGGAGGGAGTGCTTGCCATATGGGGGAGGGCGTGTAGAGAGGGAGGGGAAAAATTGGAACAGAAGTGAATGCAAGGGATAATGCTGTAAAAAATTACCCTGGCATGAGTTCTATCAATAAAAAGTTATTTTAAAAAATCATTTGGGAACTTCAATTATTCATCTTTATATATGGGTATTGGACTATATTATTTTTAATATTCTCTTCCTGTTCTAAGACCTATTAGGCAATAATGTAGTAACATTGAAATATTGTGCAAACTCTCTTATGATTCTCTTGCTGACAACTGAAGGAAATGTAAACTAAATGATAAAAGAAATAGATATTAGGCCAGAAAGGAAGAGGCTAAGGGATTACTGTCACCTTAGTGAGATGCTTTCAATAGAATGACATAATGGCCCAATACTTTTCAAAATTTTATCAGTGAAATGGTTGAAAGTATAGAACACATGATTTGCAGATAACATGAAGCTTTAAACATGAACTTTGGATTATAGACTGAAAAAAACTTTTTTTAAAAAAAATCTAATGTTTTCAGCAATGGGTAAGTGATTGATTTAAGGCTACTTTACTTTTCCCATGTAAAAACAACCAATACATATATGTAATTCAGTAACAGAGTAGCAGTAATCAATCAATAAACATTTATTAGGTACACACTATATAACCTGCACTTGAAAGAACAAAGATGTCATTAATGAAATATGAGAGGAATAAAAGCAAGATTAATCACAAGATAAAGACTGGAATGGTAACTGAGTCATATTGATCTACTAATTTTCTTGAAATGTCAGAAAAAAATTAAGGAAACCACTATCATGTTGGTGGACTATTTGTGGTGGACTTATTGGATGAAGGATATGAACAGAAATACATGTGGATAGTCATGAATGTGCTATAATATACATCATTGTTGAAAACTTCCAAATTGATGAGATTTGAGTTAATATTTCAGGCACTGGTCTAGAGATGCAAAGACAATAGAAAATATTCTTTGTCCTCAGAAAATAACATATTACCTAATAATAAGAAAATAAAAAAGGAATAAATCTCTACACATACACACACAAAATCTAATAAGAATTTTGCAGAAAAACTAAAGAAATGATTAAACAAAATTTCATAAAGGTTTAAGCACATGAGTATTTTTGGTAAAGAACAATAAAGAGAAATCTTTCAGAAAACAATAATAATAATAGTTTCAATTTCATCATCTGAAAATTGTCTGTTCATATCCTTTGACCATTTATCAATTGGAGAATGGCTTGATTTCTTATAAATTTGAGTCAGTTCTCTATATATTTTAGAAATGAGGCCTTTATCAGAACCTTAAATTGTGAAGATGTTTTCCCAGTTTGTTGCTTCCCTTCTAATCTTGTTTGCATTAGTTTTGTTTGTAAAAAGGCTTTTTAATTTGATATAATCAAAATTTTCTATTTTGTGATCAGTAATGGTCTCTAGTTCATCTTTGGTCACAAATTTCTTTCTCCTCCACAAGTCTGAGAGATAAACCATTCTATGTTCCTCTAATTCATTTATAATCTCGTTCTTTATGCCTAGGTCATGGACCCATTTTGATCTTATCTTGGTATATGGTGTTAGGTGTGGGTCCATGCCTAATTTCTGCCATACTAATTTCCAATTATCCCAGCAGTTTTTATCAAATAATGAATTCTTTTCCCAGAAGTTAGGGGCTTTGGGTTTGTCAAATACTAGATTGCTATAGTTGACTATTCTGCCTTGTGAACCTAACCTTTTCCACTGATCCACTAATCTATTTCTTTTTTTTTTTTTTTTTTTTTTTTTTTTTTTTATTTTATTTTTTTTTTTTTATTAAATTTTTTTTTTTAATAATTACATTATATTTACACTCATTTCTGTTCCGATTTTTTTTCCCCTCCCTCCCTCCACCCCCTCCCTTAGATGGCAAGCAGTCCTCTACATGCTGGATATGTTGCAGTATATCCTAGATACAATATATGTTTGCAGAACCGAACAGTTCTCTTGTTGCATAGGGAGAATTGGATTCAGAAGGTATAAATAATCCGGGAAGAGAAACAAAAATGCAGATAGTTCACATTCGTTTCCCAGTGTTCTTTCTTTGGGTGTAGCTGCTTTTGTCCGTCATTTATCAATTGAAACTCAGGTCTCTTTGTCAAAGAAATCCACTTCCATCAAAATATGTCCTCATACAATATCGTTGTCGAAGTGTATAATGATCTCCTGGTTCTGCTCATTTCACTTAGCATCAGTTCATGTAGGTCTCTCCAAGCCTCTCTGTATTCATCCTGCTGGTCATTTCTTACAGAACAATAATATTCCATAACATTCATATACCACAATTTACCCAGCCATTCTCCAATTGATGGGCATCCATTCATTTTCCAGTTTCTAGCCACTACAAACAGGGCTGCTACAAACATTTTGGCACATACAGGTCCCTTTCCCTTCTTTAGTATTTCTTTGGGATATAAGCCCAATAGAAACACTGCTGGATCAAAGGATATGCACATTTTGATAATTTTTTGGGCATAATTCCAGATTGCTCTCCAGAATGGTTGGATTCGTTCACAACTCCACCAACAATGCATTAGTGTCCCAGTTTTCCCGCATCCCCTCCAACATTCATCATTATTTTTTCCTGTCATCTTAGCCAATCTGACAGGTGTGTAGTGGTATCTCAGAGTTGTCTTAATTTGCATTTCTCTGATCAATAATGATTTGGAACACTCTTTCATATGAGTGGTAATAGTTTCGATCTCATCCTCTGAAAATTGTCTGTTCATATCCTTTGACCATTTATCAATTGGAGAATGGCTTGATTTCTTATAAATTTGAGTCAGTTCTCTATATATTTTGGAAATGAGGCCTTTATCAGAACCTTTAACTGTGAAAATGTTTTCCCAGTTTGTCGCTTCCCTTCTAATCTTGTTTGCATTAGTTTTATTTGTACAAAGGCTTTTTAATTTGATGTAATCGAAATTTTCTATTCTGTGATCAGTAATGGTCTCTAGTTCATCTTTGGTCACAAATTTCTTTCTCCTCCACAAGTCTGAGAGATAAACTATTCTATGTTCCTCTAATTTATTTATAGTCTCGTTCTTTATGCCTAGGTCATAGACCCATTTTGATCTTATCTTGGTATATGGTGTTAAGTGTGGGTCCATGCCTAATTTCTGCCATACTAATTTCCAATTATCCCAGCAGTTTTTATCAAATAATGAATTCTTTTCCCAGAAGTTAGGGGCTTTGGGTTTGTCAAACACTAGATTGCTATAGTTGACTATTCTGTCTTGTGAGCCTAGCCTTTTCCACTGATCCACTAATCTATTTCTTAGCCAATACCAAATGGTTTTGGTGACTGCTGCTTTATAATATAATTTTAGATCAGGTACAGCTAGGCCACCTTCATTTGATTTTTTTTTCATTAATTCCCTTGAGATTCTCGACTTTTTATTGTTCCATATGAATTTTGTTGTTATTTTTTCTAGATCAATAAAATATTTTCTTGGAAGTCTGATTGGTATAGCACTAAATAAATAGATTAGTTTAGGGAGTATTGTCATCTTTATTATGTTCGCTCGGCCGATCCAAGAGCACTTAATATTTTTCCAATTATTTAAGTCTGACTTTATTTGTGTGGAGACTTTTTTATAATTTTGCTCATATAATTCCTGACTTTCCTTTGGTAGATAGATTCCCAAATATTTTATGGTATCAACAGTTATTCTGAATGGAATTTCTCTTTGTATCTCTTGCTGTTGGGTTTTGTTGGTGATGTATAAAAATGCTGAGGATTTATGGGGATTTATTTTGTAGCCAGCTACTTTGCTAAAATTATGAATTATTTCCAATAGCTTTTTGGTAGAATCTCTGGGGTTCTCTAGGTATACCATCATATCATCTGCAAAGAGTGATAGTTTGGTTTCCTCATTGCCTACTCTAATTCCTTTTATATCTTTCTCGACTCTTATTGCCGAGGCTAGTGTTTCTAATACGATATTAAATAATAATGGTGATAGTGGGCAACCTTGCTTCACTCCAGATCTTACTGGGAAAGGTTCCAGTTTTTCCCCATTGCATATGATGCTTACTGATGGTTTTAAATATATGCTCCTGACTATTTTAAGGAAAAGTCCATTTATTCCTATGCTCTCAAGTGTTTTTATTAGGAATGGATGTTGGATTTTATCAAATGCTTTTTCTGCATCTATTGAGATGATCATGTGGTTTTTGTTTGTTTGGTTATTGATATAGTCAATTATGTTAATAGTTTTCCTAATATTGAACCAGCCCTGCATTCCTGGTATAAATCCTACTTGGTCATAGTGTATTATCCTGGTGACAATTTTCTGTAATCTTTTTGCTAATATTTTATTTAAGATTTTAGCATCAATATTCATTAGGGAGATTGGTCTATAATTTTCTTTCTCTGTTTTCAGCCTACCTGGTTTAGGTATCAGTACCATATCTGTGTCAAAAAAGGAGTTTGGTAGGACTCCTTCGATCCCTATTTTTTCAAATAGTTTATTTAGCATTGGAGTTAATTGTTCTTTAAATGTTTGGTAGAATTCACATGTAAATCCATCTGGTCCTGGGGATTTTTTCTTAGGGAGTTGATTGATAGTTTGTTCTATTTCTTTTTCTGAGATGGGACTGTTTAGGATATTTACTTCTTCCTCTGTTAGTTTGGGCAAGCTATATTTTTGGAGGTATTTTTCTATTTCATTTAAGTTGTCGAATTTATTGGCATAAAGTTGAGCAAAGTAACTCCTAATTATTGCTCTAATTTCCTCTTCGTTAGTGGTGAGTTCTCCCTTTTCATTTTTAAGACTAACAATTTGATTTTCCTCTTTCCTTTTTTTAATCAGATTTACTAAGGGTTTGTCTATTTTGTTGGTTTTTTCATAGAACCAACTCTTAGTTTTATTAATCATTTCAATAGTTTTTTTACTTTCAATTTTATTGATCTCTCCTTTTATTTTTAGAATTTCAAGTTTAGTGTTTGACTGGGGGGTTTTAATTTGTTCCTTTTCTAGCATTTTTAGTTGCAAACCCAATTCATTGATCTTCTCTTTCTCTATTTTATACAAATAGGCCTCTAGAGATATGAAATTTCCCCTTATTACCACTTTGGCTGCATCCCATACATTTTGGTATGATGTCTCATTATTATCGTTTTCTTGGGTGAAGTTATTAATTATGTCTATGATTTGCTGTTTCACCCAATCATTCTTTAGCATGAGATTATTTAGTTTCCAATTATTTTTTGGTCTATTTCCCCCTGGTTTTTTGTTGAATGTAATTTTCATTGCATTGTGGTCTGAAAAGGATGCATTTACTATTTCTGCCTTACTGCATTTGAGTTTGAGGTTTTTATGTCCTAATATATGGTCA
Source organism: Antechinus flavipes (assembly GCF_016432865.1). NCBI lineage: Eukaryota > Metazoa > Chordata > Mammalia > Dasyuromorphia > Dasyuridae > Antechinus > Antechinus flavipes. The sequence continues at coordinate 522,278,914 of NC_067398.1, read as the reverse complement.
ATTTTTGTATAGGTTCCATGAACTGCTGAAAAGAAAGTGTATTCCTTTCTGTCTCCATTACATTTTCTCCAGAGATCTATCATATTTAACTTTTCTAGTATTCTGTTTACCTCTTTGACTTCTTTCTTATTTATTTTGTGGTTTGATTTATCTAATTCTGAGAGTGCAAGGTTAAGATCTCCCACTATTATAGTTTTACTGTCTATTTCTTCTTGCAGCTCTCTTAGTTTCTCTTTTAAGAATTTAGATGCTACCCCCTTGGTGCATATATGTTTAATATAGATAGTGCTTCATTATCCATGCTACCCTTTAGCAAGATATAGTGCCCTTCCTTATCTCTTTTAATTAGATCAATTTTTGCTTTAGCTTGATCTGAGATCAGGATGGCTACCCTGCTTTTTTGACTTCACCTGAAGCATAGTAGATTTTGCTCCAACCTTTTACCTTTAACCTGCAAGTATCTCCCTGCTTCAGGTGTGTTTCCTGTAAACAACATATTGTAGGATTCTGGCTTTTAATCCATTCTGCTAACCGCTTCCTCTTTATGGGGGAGTTTACCCCGTTCACATTTATGGTTAGAATGACCAATTCTGTATTGCTTGCCATCTTGTTAACCCGGATTATGCTTTTCTCCCTTCTTTCCCCTTTCCCCCCCTTTCCAGTATTAAGCTTGTGAGCACCACTTGCTTCTCACAGCCTTCCCTTTTTAGTATCCCTCCCCCCGCCTTAGAGTTCCTCCCCTATCTTACCCCTTTCCCTCCCAGTTCCCGTATTCCCTTCCGCTTAGCTTATTCCTTCCCTTTTCACTTTTCCCTTCTCACTTTTCAATGAGGTGGGAGAAGTTTCACCATAGATTGAATATGTCTTAAGATTTTTCACTTAAAGCCAATTCTGAAGGCAGTAAGATACCCACTATATTCATCCCCCTCCTTCTTTCTCTCAGATATAATGGGTTTCCTATGCCTCTTCATGAGATGTACTATCCCCACTTTACCCTTTTTCTGGTACAATGTCCTTTCCACATCAATTTCTAGAACAAGGTATACATGTATTCTTTATACATCTATATAGTCAAAATATAGTTCCCAAGATTAATCTTTACCTTTTTAGATTTCTCTTGAGTTCTATATTTGTAGATCAAACTTTTTATTAAGTTCTGGCTTTTTCATCAGAAATAGATGAAATTCGCTTACTTCGTTGAATGTCCATCTTCTTCCCTGGAAAAAGATGCTCATTCTCGCTGGGTAAGTTATTTTTGGTTGCATACCAAGTTCCTTAGCCTTTCAGAATATCATATTCCAGGCCCTTCGATCTTTTAATGTGGATGCTGCCAGATCCTGGGTGATCCTTATTGTGGCTCCTTGATAAATGTTCAAAGGATATGAACAGACAATTTTCAGATGAAGAAATTGAAACTATTTATAGAAATATGAAAATATGTTCCAAATCATTATTAATCAGAGAAATGCAAATTAAGAAACTCTGAGATACCACTCCACACCTGTCAGATTGGCTAGAGTGACAGGGAAAGATAATGTGGAATGTTGGAGGGGATGTGGGAAAACAGGGACACTGATACATTGTTGGTGGTATTGTAAACACATCCAGCCATTCTGGAGAGCAATTTGGAACTATGCTCAAAAAGTTATCAAACTGTGCTTACCCTTTGATCCAGCAGTGTTTCTACTGGGCTTATACCCCAAAGAGATACTAAAGAAAGGAAAGGGACCTGTATGGGCCAAAATGTTTGTGGCAGCCCTGTTTGTAGTGGCTAGAAGCTGGGAAATAAATGGATCCCCATCAATTGGAGAATGGCTGGGTAAATTGTGGTATATGAATGTTATGGAATATTATTGCTCTGTAAGAAATAGCCAGCAGGATGAATACAGAGAGAATTGGCGAGACTTACATGAACTGATGCTAAGTGAAATGAGCAGAACCAGGAGATCATTATATACCTCAACAATGATACTGTTTGAGGATGTATTCTGATGGAAGTGGATCTCTTCAATAAAGAGAGCTAATTCAGTTTCAATTGATCAAAGATGGGCAGAAACAGCTACACCCAAAGAAAGAATACTGGGAAATGAATATAAACTGCTTGCATTTTTGTTTTTCTTCTCAGATTATTTATACCTTCTGAATTCAATTCTCCCTGTGCAACAAGAAAACTGTTCGGTTCTGCACATATATATTGTATCTAGGATATACTGTAACCTATTCAACATGTAAAGAACTGCTTTCCATATGGGGGAGGGTGTGCTTGCCATATGGGGGAGGGCGTGTAGAGAGGGAGGGGAAAAATTGGAACAGAAGTGAATGCAAGGGATAATGCTGTAAAAAATTACCCTGGCATGAGTTCTATCAATAAAAAGTTATTTTAAAAAATCATTTGAGAACTTCAATTATTCATCTTTATATATGGGTATTGGACTATATTATTTTTAATATTCTCTTCCTGTTCTAAGACCTATTAGGCAATAATGTAGTAACATTGAAATATTGTGCAAACTCTCTTATGATTCTCTTGTTGACAACTGAAGGAGATGTAAACTAAATGATAAAAGAAATAGATATTAGGCCAGAAAGGAAGAGGCTAAGGGATTACTGTCATCTTGGTGAGATGCTTTCAATAGAATGACATAATGGCCCAATACTTTTCAAAATTTTATCAGTGAAATGGTTGAAAGCATAGAACACATGATTTGCAGATAACATGAAGCTTTAAACATGAACTTTGGATTATAGACTGAAAAAAACTTTTTTTAAAAAAAATCTAATGTTTTCAGCAATGGGTAAGTGATTGATTTAAGGCTACTTTACTTTTCCCATGTAAAAACAACCAATACATATATGTAATTCAGTAACAGAGTAGCAGTAATCAATCAATAAACATTTATTAGGTACACACTATATAACCTGCACTTGAAAGAACAAAGATGTCATTAATGAAATATGAGAGGAATAAAAGCAAGATTAATCACAAGATAAAGACTGGAATGGTAACTGAGTCATATTGATCTACTAATTGTCTTGAAATGTCAGAAAAAAATTAAGGAAACCACTATCATGTTGGTGGACTATTTGTGGTGGAGTTATTGGATGAAGGATATGAACAGAAACAAATGTGGATAGTCATGAATGTGCTATAATATACATCATTGTTGAAAACTTCCAAATTGATGAGATTTGAGTTAATATTTCAGGCACTGGTCTAGAGATGCAAAGACAATAGAAAATATTTTTTGTCCTCAGAAAATAACATATTACCTAATAATAATAAAATAAAAAAGGAATAAATCTCCACACATACACACACAAAATCTAATAAGAATCTTGCAGAAAAACTAAAGAAATGATTAAACAAAATTTCATAAAGGTTTAAGCACATAAGTATTTTTGGTAAAGAATAATAAAGAGAAATCTTTCAGAAAACAATAATAATGTGATAATAGCAGTCAGATACATTATAAATGTAAATATAACAATTTCCTAATCATGAGGCATGATTATATTTTTAAAAAACTATTTTTTTATTTTTCAAAATACAAAGATAGTTTCCAGCATTCATCCTTACAAAACCTCTTTTTCCAAGTTTTTCTCCCTTCCTTCTCACTTTCCCCCTCCCCTAAGCAGCAAGCAATCCAATATAATTTAAACAAGTGCAATTTTTTCTAAACAAATTTTTTACATATTTCATGCTGCACAAGAAAAATCAGAAGCATGATTATACTCTTTATAAAATAAAGGAAAAAATAAAACAGCATGTATGTAAAAAGCACTTACTCTGAGCCAGATAGTATGCTTAGAACTGAAGATAAAAACACAAACATAAACAATGGCTGTTCTTGCCCTCAAGGAAGGAGACATGAAAATGAAGGGGAGTGGAAAGATAACACCATTAGGGTGCAGTCATGAGAGAAAGGAAGGAGGGCTATTCTGGGATCTTCCTCAAAAAATAATGAGAAAGGAAGAAAATTAGAGTCATCAAGAAAATTTTTGAAAAGTCAAATGAAAATTAGTAGCTTATAACAGAAGCTTTGTTTTTATTTATTGATTTATTTTTAATACACATTGTTTAATGAATTATGTTAGGAGAGAAAAGTCACAACAAAAGGGAAAAATCATAGGACAAGAAAAAAAAAAAACAGAAAAAGGAAGTGAACATCCCCACCTCCATAATTCTTTTTCTGAATGCAGATAATATTTTCTATCAAAAGTCTATGAGATTGCCTTGGATCACTGAACCACTAAGAAGAAACAAATCTTTCATAGTTGATTATTGCACTTTTTGCTATTATTGTGTATAATCAATGTATTCCTGGTTCTGCTTGTTTCAATCAGCATTAGTTCATGTAAATCTTTCTAGGTCTTTCTTAAATCAGCTTGTTCATCATTTTTAATAGAACAATATTTCATTACCTGCATATACTATTACCACAAAAAGAGCTATACAAACATTTTTGCACAGATGAGTCTTTTCCCTTTCTTTATGATTTTCTTGGGATATAGATCCAGTAGTGGCATTGCTGGGTCAAAGGGTATGCACAGTTTGGGCATAGATCCATATATTTCTCCAGAATAGTTGGATCAATTATCAACTCCACTATCAATGCATTAGTTTCCCAGTTTTCTTACATCCCCTCCAATATTTACCATTATCTTTTCCTGTCATCTTAGCCAATCTGAGAGGTGAGGTGAGACTTGGAAGTTATTTTTAATTTTCATTTCTCTAATCACTAGTGATATAGAGTGATATATGTTTATAGTTGACTTTAGTTTCATCATCTGAAAATTGTTCATGTTCTTTAACATTTTATCTATTGAGTAATGACTTGCATTCTTATAAAATTGATACAGTTCTTTATATATTTTAGAAATGAGACCTTTATCAGAAACAGATGTAATTTTTTCCCCATCTTTGTAATTATCTTTTAATTGTGTTTCTGTTTGCACATTTTTTTAAAATTTAATGTAATCAAAGTTGTCCATTTTGCCTTTTATAATGTTCTCTAGATCTTTTGTTGGTCATAAATTCCTCCCTTCTCCAAAGATCTGATTGTACTGGAAATACATTTTTAAAATATTTAGTAGGCTTTGTGTCTAAATCCATTTGGCCTTAGAGATTTTTTTTCTTAGGGAGTTCATTAATGGCTTGTTCAATTTCTTTTTCCAAAAGTAAGAATACTTAAGTAATTTATTTCCTTTTCTGTTAATCTGTTCAGTGTATATTTTTATAAATATTCATCCATCTTAATTGTATTTTCTGACTTGCTACCATATAGTTGGACAAAATATCCCTTACTTTTTGCTTTAATTTCTTTTTCATTGGTGGTAAGTTCACCTTCATTTCTGATGCTTGTGAAATGGATTTTTTTCTTTCCTTTATCTAATCAAATTAAGCAAAGATTTATCTATTTTGTTTTTTTTTTCATATAACCAACTTTTAGTTTTATTAGTTAAATAGTTTCCTTAGTTTTTATTTTATTAACCTCTCCTTTGAATTTCAGAATGTCTAATTTAGTATTTAATTTGAGGTTTTTAATTTGTTCTTTTTTTCTAGCTTTATTAGTTGCATGCCAAATCATTGAACTTCTCATTTTCTCTTTTATTCATATAGCTATTTAGAGATATAATATTTCCCCTAAGAATTATTTTGACTGCATCCTGTAGGTTTTGGTGTTGTCTCATTGTGGTCATTTGCTTGCATTAAATGTTTCTGTGATTTGTTGTTTCATCCACTAATTCTTTAGAATTAGATTATTTAATTTCCAATTGGTTTTTAGTCTATATTCCCTTGGCCCTTTGTTGAATATCATTTTTTATTGCATAATGGTCTGTAAAGGAAGCATTTACTGTCTGCCTTTCTCCATTTGATTGTGAGATGTTTTTTGTATCCTAATACATGGTCAATTTTAGGTGCCATGTATTGTCAATGGTGTATTCCTTTTTGTCTATATTCAGTATTCTCCAGAGATCTATTTAGCTTTTCTAGGATCCTATTCACCCTGCTAGTTTCTTTCTTGTTTATTTTATGATTAGATTTGTCTTCTTCTGTATAACAGAAGCTTTCAAAGCAGTTGACAATTTAAAAGGGAGAGTAACTGACACAAAATACAAAATAGTGCCAAGATATAGCAACAAACATCAAAACAATAAATAATTAAATAATTATGCCAAATGGAATCCCTATTGTTTAATAAACCAATACACCTGATTTAGAAAACAAACCTTAGCAAGTGAGATCTAAAATATAATCTAAGAATTATTTCTGATATTTCAGAAACATCTATCTTTATATTATTTATATTATTGATAATATAATATAGTCTATATTATAGAAATTTCCATAAATATAGAATATAAATATGTATATATATAAACATAGATTAACTATAGATATTTCCATAAATATAGACAAATACATATTTTTATATAAATCTATAAATAGATCTGATTTTAAAAGGAACCTGAATACTGTATATATACTTGTATGCCTTGAGTAGTAGAGAAAAGGAAGAAAAGTCACTAATTAAAATAATTCATTAGATACCATTATAAAAGAATATCAAATTAAATTTGACCTAATATGTATTAATCATTTCAATTTTCAATAATATTTTCAGCAGCTAGGAAGATGCAAATTTTATATTTGGATACCATAGACCAAAAGGTATAGTTACATTCACTCATATTATAATAATGAAAATTGTAAGAAAGCACTGTAATATGAAATTCAAATACATTTCTTAATTTTCACTAAACTCACATTTACTCTTCCAGTTTGTATACCCAGAGAATAATTAATTATTTTACTACTACCATCCAGAATTCTAGAAGAAATTGTGAAACTCTAGTGTTCATTTTCTAATATGACCACTCATAAATACCATTGTCCTACATTTCTTCAAAGCATTCATAAGATGGTCACTGTGGTTTAAAAATAGAGGACAAGGAATCCCCTGTCTGAATAGCTATTTGTAGACAAAGTATCTAGTATTTTGCATGTTTCTCTTTTTCCCTATCTATTCAAGAACTGCTCAAGGTAGCAATGGATATGTAGTCTGACTAAGTAGGGAGGGACCAGAACAGGTATCATCAGTGTTTGCAATGAAAAGAGGTAGAAGAGTCAGAGGCAGCAAGGGCAATGACAAGTCCGCCACTTAATATTTAAGTGGTGCCTGATATGTGCAGTACACTAGGGATACAAAGAAATGCAGAAGACAATCTCTATCCTCAAGAATTTCACAATCTAATGGGTAAAGATCACAGCTTTAAATAACCCTTGAAAAATGGGAGGAGAAAAAAAAAAGAAGAAGAAGGGGAAGGAGACCAAGGGAAGGGACATTATTCAATTCTAAAGTGAGTGGGGAATTGAGACGGCTGTCATGGCTACCTCCATTAAATTGAAGATCCAAGAGGAGCTTTTGATTTCTACTTCTCTTCACAGAGAAAGACAGATTTTAGGTTCAAGCATGATGAGGAGGAAGGAACAGCTATAAACACCACTGAGGAGAAGGAACATTTGGCACTTATGAGCTGCTGTACATTTTTTTTTCCTCCAAAAACTACACATTTGTCATGGTCAAGAAAGCTACAGGCTGAGCAACGTTATAGAGATTGCCACAGGAAAGAAGGGTGACAGAAACAAAGGTGACAGAAGCTGCACAGGTTAAAGAAGGCTATTTGATAGTTTCCTCGTCTATAAAATCTGGCATAGTAACATATTGTATCTCCTTAAGGGATTGCTACTGGGATCAGATAAGGTATAATATGTTAAGTGATGTGGTTTATGTTGTGGGATTTGGTACCAAATGATGTGCTTTAAAGACCAGAATGATGTAAATGATGTAGACTACAGATGATGGTAGCCACCAAAAGCTGGGGTTCAGTTTTGTGAAGGATTCACAATGGCCATTTTCTTCAGGAAAAGGTAGTTTGTTTTTTTTTTTTTTTGTTTTTTTTGGCGGGGGAGGTTACAGACAAAATGAAGGAATACAATAGACACCAGGAATTGTAAATATGAAAGAGTTGGGAGAGAATATGAAAGACAAGTTTCAGTAAAAGTCACAATTACCCAGTAAAAAGGGAGCATCCCATGAATTTGGGGCATGTTCTCAGCTGGCAGACTAAATGCTGAAAGGGACTGAGCATCTTAAAAATTAGCTGGCTATAAGAAGGAGAAATTAGGTTGGGAAGCAGAGTGGAGTTAAAAGACATACCACCTGGCATGGGGAAAGGGGAAGGGGAAAAACACTGTATGGCACATATATTGACCCAAAAGAAGGCAGCAGTCATGGGATAGCCCGTAAGTAGATTTTATAGGGAAAATTCAACCTCAGAGAATGAGTGGGATTTCTGACAGGGTGTGGAAAGATAAGACTATTCAAGACTGATACAGAGAGAGGGTTGCAAGGATTTAACATAGTGTGGATTTCAGACTAGATGACTTCTCCAAAGGGTAGAACCATGGAGTAAACTGAATTCTTTCAGAATCTCTTCCTGCCTGTCACAGGGATTATTTTTTTTTTATCAATTCCTCTGACACTCACATATAACTTTGAAGATTCCATCATTAAGCACTTTAAAAAGTTTAAATTATAACATAAATTCCATGTTATTTTCTCAGAATTTGGGTTCCCAACTGATCACAGATCTTGCTGCTTAAGACAAAATTGTTTACTGAAGTTTGCTACAGTCAGTTTGCCTACCATAAACCCTTCCCACTCAAAAAGCATTCTTACACCTCATTTCTATCTATGAAAAACATCTCTTAAAAGGACATAGGAAATGAATAAATTTAAGTTGTGATTTCACTTTTATAATCAAAAAGAAAGAACTTTCATCTCTGATTGTGGAAGAAGTGATTGTATCTCCTGATAGAGGAATCTTGATCTTCAATGAATGAGGGCAATTTTGTATAGATACTCCTGTTTTTTTTTTTTTGTTTGTTTGTTTGTTTTCTGTTATGACAGAAATCTCATCATTTAGCACCTGCCTAGTCCATCTAAAATGTAGTTAGTTCAGTAATTTCAAAAAACCCAGAGATGATATCCCTTCAAATTGGCACCATTGCTGCAATCAGTTTGACACTGAGTGTAAAAACTCAAAACCAAGAACAAAAGTATTCCATTTATTTCCGAACAAGTGTGCTGTCTGGTTTATCCAGAATTCTACTTTTAGAGTCAGATTTCAAGTTTTATGTTGTTGTCTAAGATGATTTTTTATTTACAAAAGAAATAAAAAAGTATAATGACACCATTGGTGGCAGAATAATTTAAGATGCCTATATCCTATCATATTGTGTCCTTTCAAAGGCATAATAGCGTTTGTATGAAAAAGGTGCTAAAGACAATACAGGGTGTGATTCTGACTCACTGTCAGCCAATCAAGAGGCTTTGTTGTGAACTAGCTGTGAATGAGTCATTCACAGGCACAGGCACTGGCTTTTGTCTTGAAAACTACCATCAATTTTGCTGTAATGAATATTTTTAAAAAGTAGAAACTAGGCTTTAAAAAAAGAACATCAGTTCTCACATTCAAGCACTGCTGCTCAAATCTGGTTACATTATTTTGTCATTTTTTTTATATATTATTTAAAAGGATTCTGACAAAAATTATTTCATCCTGTACAAAACTAATCTAAAAATCAGGCATATAATTGTATAGTTAAAATGGAAGCAACTGATCACTATTTCTGTTTAAAATTTCTCTACATTTGCCTTTATTTACCTAATATTTGCATAGAGTTCAAAAGAAAGGCAGAAAAATTTAGAGGATAGGGGACCAAAGTAGGAGGCAGGAATACCTGAGGTCAAATTTCACCTCTCACATGTACTAATCATGTAAACCTGGTGTAAGAAATAAAACCTTATCAAGAACTTCACAGACTCAGACAAAATAAAGGAACACAATAGACACCAGGAATTGTAAATATGAAAAAGTTGTACCAATATACATAAATGCATTGTTGAATGAATGGATGCCTAGGGTAGTAGACATATTTTTGAAACCTCACAGGCACTGTTTCATTCCTTATCCTGAAATGCAAGTCCTTCCCCTCATTCTCCATTAATTGGATATTATAGAAGTTACAGAATGAGAATCTCCACCCCTGATTTAAAAAGCCAGTTGCTGCCCCCAAGGAGATCACATTCTTCTGGGGCAAAATAATCTGAGATTAGTGGAGAAATATCCAAAAAATCCCTGTTCAAATCTCAAAATCCCACTCCAATTACATTTTTGATATTCCTTGTGAATCCTAACTTCCCTTTTCTAGATTTCAGTTTTCTAAATTAAATTTTCTTTCTCCAATTCAATTTTTCATAACTATGTGGAAACCAAATCACCATTTAATTCTCATACTGGACTAGTTACTTAACTTCTATGAACCTCAAATTACATCACAATTATTTCAAAAGAATGGGTTGCCTACCTATAAAATCATATATATTTGACAAATATAATCCAACAAGTTTGATATGGTCAATGATTTCTGACTTTATGTAAAATCATTTTGCCCTGTTACAATTCAGAAAGTGCTATGCCAGTTTCCTTTGATTGTTCTACCTCAGTTTTCCTAACTGTTCTGCCTCACTCCCCCTGGTTGCAACTCCAACCCCACCTCCTGACTATTAGGACTGATATAATTTAAGGCTGGCTACTCTAAAGTTATAAACTATAAATATTTAGTCTCAGATAAAGGGAAGATCTCCTATTAAAGGTCCTACTCCCAGACCTTCCCAACTTATCAGAATGTCCAGTTCTCACTCTGCATCCCTCTCCCTTCTGTCTTTGTTCTCCCTTATCACTGAAGTCCTATAAAGAATCTCTGGAATGTTACATTCCATACTGGTATTTTGAGACTCCAGTCTCAATCCAGTCCAATCAATTAATTAAACTCTCCAATAAATAAAATATTAAACCTCTCTAATCTTCATCTTTCCTCAGTCTCTCTCGCATTACAAAGTAGCAAAATGAAATATTCTTAATTTTCCACATGAATACAAGTACTTTATTACTTCCACATATTTAATGTGAATCCCTATTCATCAATATTTGCTAAATTGGAAAATGTAAAAGGTCCTACATATAGTGAAACGATTGTATTTGTATTGCTGGACAGAAGGCAAAATAAATATCTCTAGTCTTTTCTTCCTTTACCTTCTCTAAGAGATACTTTTTTCTCCTGCCAGGCCAAGCAGGAGTTTGGAAGCAAAGCCTACCACTATTCTGCTCCTCTCAAAGAAAAGGAATAGCAGGCTAGAAGCTTATCTATTCATACCCTTAAATATTACTAGGATGTGATTAGGTTTAAACTAATTTTATTTTATCATTTTAGGGCAAAAGGGAAGTACAAGATTGGCATCCAAGGTTTGACTACTTCCTCACCTAAAACCAGTTCCCCAATGAACAATTGTAGATAAGGAAGCCCATTTAACTAAATCATTGCAAAAGAAAAATCAGAAAAGGTTTATATTGGAATCTTTACAAACTGCTAACTCATTAGAGTTGATAGATTATTGATCTGATCTTACAAGAAGATGTTTTGAGCCAGAACCTGAAACAAGCTACTAAGTAGAACTAATTGATACAATGCTTGTGTTCACACCTTTACTCATTGGAGTTCACAAGTAGGGGAGATTCACAAAGTTAACTGTGTAACTTTGTGAATTCACACCTCCCTTGAAGCTTTTAGGGCCAGAGAGCACTAGGGGAGAAAACCCATAATGTCTCTCTCTCGTATCCCACAATTCCTCTCTCTTATATATAAGATACAGACAGAGGCTCTCAGACAGAATTCAGCCAAATTACATGGAGAGGGGAGCGTCAAGTCAGAAGAAGCCATGAGTAGGAGTTGAGCTAGAGCCAGGAGAGAATTACTTTGGAAGGCAAGAGAGACAGATTCATCTTTGTGCTGGATGGAGGCTGAAGAAAGCAGAGGCAGAGGCTGAAGGACAAACCTTTGGATTTGGAGACATTCAGAGGGAGCTCTTGAAACCAAGCAGAGAGATAGGCCTCTAAGAATCTATCTGGGCCCAAGGAAAGAGACAAAACTTGGAAGGAGAAATAAACATTTGTATTTTTACCAGCTGGCTGCATTTGGGGTAATTATTGATCTGAACTGATACTAAGGCTGCCTCCAGAAAACCTCCCTCAAGAGACCTGCTCTCCCCCAGAGAGAACCATCATATTATATATTTTAAAGAAGAAAAAGAACACCACCTTTTGGCGCCCTGTGTGGGGCCCAATGGGGCCCACTGAGGGGATCTGTGGATTCCAGTAGAAAAGCCTCTGATCCTGATCCAGTGAAAAAAGTCTTCTTGACCCAGAAATTAGGGTGAGTGCAACAAAGAAATTTTGTCAAAAGAGTTAAAGTAGAATTTCAGCTAAGATGGGACAGATGTTTAGAAAACAGCCTTCTCTTTCTGTTCAAGGAAAATGTTTAGAGAGCATTGTCAAAATTATGGAAAGCCAAGGTTTAACATGGGGCACCAAAAGGTGGTGTTCTTTTTCTTCTTTAAAATATATAATATGATTCTCTCTGGGGGAGAGCAGGTCTCTTGAGGGAGGTTTTCTGGAGGCAGCCTTAGTATAAGTTCAGATCAATAATTACCCCAAATGCAGCCAGCTGGTAAAAATACAAGTGTTTATTTCTCCTTCCAGGTTTATATAGGAAAATATATAATGGGCAATGCAGAATGAAGGAGCTCTTCTTTGGGAGGGGGGAAAATTAGCTTAATCAAGAGAGAGGGTTCTGGATTTCATCCATAGGAAACCTCTAGAATAGTAGTCTGGGAATAGGAATATGATGGAGTTTGCCTTTATGTCTCATGTCTTTCCAGAGGCTTTTCCTCTAGTAATCTGAAATTTCTTTCATCTTCTCTCTCCAAGCTAAAAGTTAGCTTGGTAGCTTGAAGAATCCCAAAGAAGATCTTTCACTTGCAGAGTTTCCAAAGGAGACTCTTATCTCTAGACAATTATTCCCCACTCAGCACACAGAGTGGGACTTTCCTCTTTACCAATATGAAGAGATTGTCATACCAGTGATTTTAATGAGTTACCAAAAAAAGAAAAATGCTACCCAATCTGATAATAGTTTTTAAATTAACAAACTGTAACATTTCAAATTCATAATATAACAGTGTTCATTTTCTTAATTTTGGCAGGAAGTTTAGCAAAGCCATATGAGAATAGAATTCTTTTTACAGCACACATTGTAGGATAACTTATACCTCGAGTTGTATACAAGCTCCTGTAAGATTTCTTTTATTTTTTTTTCCTTTTCCAGGATCAATGGTGATCTTCCTAGATTGATAGAAAGTACCTAAGAACTTAATTTTGTTGTTAATTACATAACATCTAAAAAATAGAATTTTTATTCTTGCTGAAATGCCTGGACCATTTTTTTAAATAACCACAGTATCATCTAAAAAACATCAACAGATAACTACTATATTGACCTGCCACTCATTTTGTAATATAGTGGTTTATCAAGCTATGATACTCATTAAGAATATTAGAATGATATCTCCCATCTGAGTTTCTGTGTTTCTATTTTTTAAGACCACTAGTTTCTAAAAATATAAGAAAAATAAGTGACCTAAAATGTCTAAAGTTGCTTCCTCAGTTTAAATTGGGATGTGATTGTTAACCAATATATTATGAGTTTAAGGTATAATGGGGGAAAAGGGGAAATTCTGTGCCAAACCATTTGCCCTCTAATTTTTGGATGTAGATAAGCGAAGACAGAAAAGAAAATGGTTTAGAATAGTGAAAATAAGGGGTAAAATAATGATGATGGTCCACTTTTAGATAGAACTTTACAATTTAAAAACACATAAGCTGGATGAGGAAGTTATCATCATTACTAGTTTAAGAGGAATCATAATCTTCTCTTGATAGACCCATAAAAATGACTTGTTACTGGGATGTAATGAAAGCCAGAATATCTGCAAATTATAAAATAACAGAGAACCACTAGAAGTAAAGTAACATAACAAATGTCACATCCTCAGAAAGGCAAATGACAAAAGCTTGCTAAGAACATCTGGGGTGAGAAACTTATGGATAGTACACTTCTCACCTGACTATCTCTTTTCTCTTAAGGCATAAACAAATGACAAAAGCCAGGAGATAGTGCTGGTGATTGAATCTAGTTCTTTCACTGACTCCTAGCCTAAAAATCAATTGAGAAACAATATCTTAAGAAAACCTATTTTTTTTTTCTTTGATGAAGGTTTGTGCAAGGAAGAGATACAGAGAAAAGAAAGAGGCAGGAATTCTCTTCTCATAATGTTCTGTGAGCTTAATTTCTTCTTACCTGATTAAAAAAAAAAAATAGTGCTGCTTTTCTGGATTCTGTCCCAATGGCTATGGATGCTGATGTGGCACTCCATTAGAATGTATCTTTCTTCTCACCTTAAGAAAGAGGTGGAAGAGTTAAATACAGCCTGTGTTAACTAAAACCTGAATTAAAATTGAGTTGATGTCATTGCTTAGGGAGAAAGCTAAGGATGAATTCCAGTGAATGATGGCTAAATAAGCTTTAATCTGATAATGTATCCCTGAAATTTCCCCACCTATATTGCCAGATAGCTGGAGACACTAAGAGAATATTGAGTTTTTCTAACTGTAAGTTGCTAGTACAAGTATTATCATTTTCAACTTAAAAATGATTGGACTAAGCCTGGGAAAAAGTTATAATTTGCTCATAGTCTCCCAAACACTAAATGGTAAAGTAGAATTTGAATACCTGTCTTCTTCCTATACATGCAACAACCATATTGTCTCTCCTAAAAAAGAAAGAAAAAATCATTTCAGTGTAAAGATTCAATTCTGTGATCTATTGGTTGATTTTTAAAATTAAGAAAAGATAACCCTATCACTATTATTTGTTAAGGTGGCCCTTACTCTTCCACCAGGTATTTTAAGTTCTTTCTCAGAATTGTAGCTCACAATGGCTGGGTAAATTGTGGTATATGAATGTTATGGAATATTATTGCTCTGTAAAGAATGACCAGCAGGATGAATACAGAGAGGCTTGGAGAGACCTACATGGACTGATGCTAAGTGAGATGAGCAGAACCAGGAGATCATTATACACTTCGACAACGATATTGTATGAGGATGTATTCTGATGGAAGTGGATTTCTATGACAAAGAGACTTAACTGAGTTTCAATGGATAAATGATGGACAGAAACAGCTACACCTAAAGAAGGAATACTGGGAAATGAATGTGAACTATTTGCATTTTTGATTTTCTTCCCGAGTTATTTTTACCTTCTGAATCCAATTCTCCCTGTGCAGCGGGAGAACTGTTCGGTTCTGCAAATATGTATTGTATCTAGGATATACTGCAACATATTTAACATATATAGGACTGCTTGCCATCTTGGGGGGGGGGGTGGAGGGAGGGAGGGGAAAAAAACGAAACATAAGCGATTGCAAGGGATAATGTTGTATAAAAATTATCCTGGCATGGATTCTGTCAATACAAAGTTATTATTAAATAAAATTAAATTAAAAAAAAAAAAGAATTGTAGCTCACATCCATATTTAAGCCATTTTACCCAATGAGTTAAATACCAAAGCAGAGAAAACAAAGTGTCTATTTTGAACATAAATAAGTACATCCTTGAGCAACAAATGATGACCTTAAAAGATTAAAAAAGATGGAAATAAATCTCAGTTGATTTAACAGATTCCTTCATTAGAGAATTAAATAGCTCTTCAGAACATGGTGGGGAAATTTTCCCATAATTAACTATCTCATTCATTCTCACTTGCCAACATTAAGAAAAATAAAGAAATGTAAACAAAAATGTTCAACAGATTTGTTTTAATGAGATAATGTCAAGATGTATGTAAAGGTTTTAATTAAAGAAGTAAATTAATTGTTAATTTGTGCTGGAAACAAATATAGTGAGGCTGTATGTATTATGAAGACTATTTTCAGAGAACAGCTTTAGAATGTCAACTGTTCTCCAGGAATACAGTAAATCCTCCCATCATCTCAGGCATAATCAAAACCATTTTATGTATGAAAGCAAAAAAAATGTTTCTTCCAAATAAAATTAAATGTTTTATTAATGAATATTTTTAAAACTTTCCTCATATTACATGCATTAAAATACTGGGAAGGTGTAAAGAACTAGTGTGATTTATTCATTTAAATACATTTTTTTAAATATTGAAAATCCTAGGCTTGATCACATTTGTTAAGTATACCATTCCCTGAGCACCATGTCCACAAATGTGTCCAAAATATATATAGATCCAATTCTAGTCTCCAAACCTGTAATCCATTCCTGAGTCATCAAGTGTCTAACATCTCTGTTATACCATTAACATCTCAAATGCAACATGTCCAAAAGAGAATTATCTTTTCCTATAAACTTACTATTTCTTCAAACTCCTCCATTTTTTATTAAAAACATCATTATCTTTCCATTAACATATAGCCAAAAGGAGGAATGTGACCCCACAATTTTGCTTATCAGACTGGTTTACTCACACTGGCAAGTCTAGAGTTTCCAGAATAGAGTCTGTCATATAGCTATACTTCATAATTGTCTCCCAGGACACTTATGAATAATTCTAATGTGAGGGATCCTAATAGTAACTCTTCTTTCTCCAGTTACTGAACTCTTGCTAATGTGTTTCATTTATTCCAAATCAGCCGTTACTATATTATTGACTTATAAACAGAATGCATAAAAATATTTACTTAAATATGAGTCAATAGAAAGCATAATATAAATAGCTGAGATGTTTATGTTTTTTGTCCTTATGAATCTGGATCATACTGTCCCATCAACTAATGAGAGAATATGGGCACACACTTAAAGAAAGGGGTTTTTTAAAACTTTCATCTTCGTTTTCCCCTTGCCTATTTGACAACGATTCTTTGTTCTTTTGAACTCTTTTACTGGATCATTATCCAGATCCTGAGACTTGCTCCTTGGGCCTCTCTTATTTCCTCTCTACTCACTAGTTACTAAAACTCTTTAATATTCTCAATTGTCATATTCTCACAGATGCTTCAGAGATGTGTATTATCTAGCTCCTGTCTCTTTCCCAAACTATACTCCTTCATCATCAAGTGCCTATGGACATTCCCAACTGGACATCCATCTCAAATTCAACATGTTCAAAACAGAATGTCTGCCAAAACTGACCATTACTAAATTTTTTTCTACTTCTATTAACATTGCCATCTAATTAGTTAATCATGTTCAGAAGCTTAGAATAATCCTCCATTCTTCAATCTCCCTCATTCTTCTTCATCCCAATTATCCATTTTATTGCTAAGTCTTTATTGCTAATTCTATTTCTAAAACTTCTCTAGCATCTATTTCTTTATTTCTACTCATATGTCAGTAACAATTTCTTTATCATTTTGTACCTGGACTATTGCAACTGAATTCTTGTTACTCTGCCAAATCAAGTATCCTCCCTTTCCAATCCATTTGCATCTCAGTACCTAACACAATAACCACTAAATATGGATTTTTTAAATGCTTGTTAATTGATAGTTGCTGATTATTACCCAATCAGTTGGCATTTTCTGCAATTCTACCTAAATTTCATTTATCTATCCCCCTTTTTGCTCACCACCCTAGGTAAGAATCATTTAATATTTCACATGGACTATTTTAGTATCCTTTTGCATCTGACAGGTAGTAACTATGTAACTCTGGGTAAGTCATTAAGTTTTTTAGTGTTTTAGGTGATTTTCTAAAATGACAAATTATGCAGAAAATAACAAACTGCATTAGTTAAAGGAATTCCTCATCTAGGAATTTTTTTTGCATAAATTAAACTCCAACACCTATGTATATCTCTTTCCTAATTGATCTCCTTAATCCCAGTATCTTCCCAATTTTGTCTCCATATAATCACCAAATTTTTTTCTTTCCTATGCCAAACAAAATGATCTCAGTGCATCTTTTTTGTTATCCTTATAAACTTCCTGATGTCATTCTACCTGCTTCACTGTTTTTGTATGAAGTGTCCCTTTTGCCTGAAATTATCCTTCATCTCACATTTTTCAATAATCCTAATATTTCTTAAACTTCAGCTAACCTGTTACTTCCTCTGTGAAGTCTTACTTAATCTTTTAGTTTTTAAAGTTGTTACTCTTCTCAAATCATTTTGCAATATAGTCATCTGCATACATACCTCCTTCAGAAGAAAAATCTGTAACCTTTTAGAAAAGAGATTTGCATTATCTTTGTAAATCTGACACCTGGAACAGAGTTTTGCAATTAGCTATATAGATATAGATATAAATATAAATATGGATGTAGATATAGATATACATATATAAATGATAGAACTAAGAAAGATAATTCACCTTTATTTTTCAATTATTTAAGCTATTTAGGTAAGGAAAAAATTGTACATTTATGTAAGGAAAACATATACAGACTTGTGTGTGATAAACATTTGGCAAAATAGGTTATTATCCTAACTTAACTACATTGCCTCTTAAATCACTTCTTTAGAAAACTGCACTTTTTACAGAAATCAGTTATTAATTGAAAGTAATATGATGGTAAGATTTATTCCTATGTCAAATTTATGAAAATGAATTAATTAGGTCCTGGAGTTGAAGACTTATCAACTTTTTGACCCATTCCTCATTTCCTGAAGGCATATCAGTTACTTGCATGGGCATTAACTTTCTAAAACTGACCCACTGTTTGACCTGAATGAATGAATTCAATTTCAGGAGTGGATTGAGAAAACAAAATTTCAAAATACTTTATAAGAAACATATACACATATATGTGTACAAATATAACTATATCTATAGATAAATATATAGAGAAATAAATATAGACATATCTATATCTATCTACCTATCTATCTTTATTAATTTTTCTTGAAACCTTAGCCAGAACAATTTTGAACAAGATTTTTCAATCTATTTCATCTGAAAATGTATTATTGCAAGGAAAACTTAACAGATATAATATATGTCAGAATTAAAAACTCTGAATATAAGTAAAAATTCAAGTAATGTGTCAGTGGCTACACCAAAAGAAAATGTGAGAGTACATTTGACATCATTATATGCCTATATTTTTTTTCTGCTACTTTTAATTATTGAATCCAAAAGAGCCTCCAAGTTGAACCATAGGAAAAAGATCCATACCTGGGATAATGATTCATTAACTCGAGGTGAGTAAAGTAAGAAAATATATGCCATATAGTATAATAATAATAATAGCTAACATTTATATGACACTTGGTATGTGCCAGGGATTGCACCAAGCACCTTACAGAACTTATCTTATTTGCCCCTCACCACTCTGTGAGGTAGTTGCTGTAAACAGGACTAGAACTGTTCTCTAATCTATGATTGGCCAAAACTAAACAAAGCAGACTAGAAACAGAAGAATCTGGAATCAAAAAGAAATCTAACTTCAAAGTGAGGGAAACACTTGTAAACAGAAAGAGGATTTATGGTTTATGACAGGGATCGGGTATTCATTCCTTAAAACCACAAAAATACAGGACTAATACAGTCATTTTTAGGTTTGGCAGGCCCACACATGATGACATCTTTGGGACAATACAGAGATTTGGAGGTGCTATAAAAAAGTTTTCAAGTTATTAGAATTATTAAATCTTCTGATATTCTTAAGTCTTTAGTATTGTTGAATATTGTGATTGTTCCATGGGGTATAGAACCAAAGTTGTCATGGCAGGAACAGAAACTTGTTTCAGCTCACTTAAACATTAGCCAAAACAGGGATTGTTAAAATGTTAGGAGATTTGATTGATCACTTTCTGCAGCAGCACATCAGTTGTTTCTGGTTCTCAGATCCCAGAAAAAAACTAGATAAGCTCCAAAAAACCTAAATAGTTATTGATTAATATGAAAAACATAAATCCCTCAAAAGACCTGGTGCTTGGTCAAATCAATACTTTTTGCCAAAGATTGAAAGTATCCAAAGGATGTGTTATGGGCCAGAACTCTGAACTTGAAACAAAGGATTCTTACAAAGTACTAAGTCAGTGGAATTGATGGATAATGGTTATCTAGTTTAGCATAGCTCAGTATGATTGATTTAATCCTATAACAAATAATGGTTTCCTAGTGATATAATGATTGGTGTATACTCAGTGCGGCACATATAAGTAGGGACTGAAAGCCACAAAGGAGAAGCTCTCAGGGCCAGAGAAGACAAGTGCACTAGAAGATCTTGAAGGCTGAGACAGATTCACTCCATTGTCCACCTTTATGGTGACTGGAGGCTGAAGCACAAACTTTTGGATTTGGAGAGATTCAGAAACCAGAGAAGACAGGAGGGAGCCCAAGTTCTCAGAACCAAGGAGAGAGAGAGGCCTCTAAGAAAGCTAACTGGACCCTAGGAAAAGAGACAAAACTTTGAAAGAGATAATAAAGGATTTGGATTTTAACACCTGACTACTCTTGTGGTGATTATTGAACTGAAAGGAAGGCTGCTCCCAGAGATCTCCAGGAAACTGAAAACAAAGAACATAACAAAGATGTGTGTAAAGGATTGTTGTTATGACAAGCTCAGGTCACATTCTAGTTGCTGGACCATAGCTCTAAAAAAAACAGAAGTCTAAATAATCCTGACAATGCTATTATTATCCCCATTTAGCATTTTAGAAAACAAGTGACCTGTACAGGATAACACAACTAGTAAGCACTTAACGTCAGATTTGAACTCATTTTTTTTAAATGACTTCAACTCCTGAGCATTATGCATGGTGCTTCTCAGCTCAAATTTGCCAGTTTGTGGAAAGATCAGGATAAGCCACAAGGAGTTAGACATTCCCAAAGAGAAAGCTAATTCCTAATAAAGATCATCCTATGACCATTGGTGAAAACCAGGCCCAAAAGGGTCACAGATCATGATCTTTTTATGTCAAAACTGGAAAACCAATGTCTTTTGAAATATCAAGGTCTAAGTCATAAAGACCCAGCTGTATAACTTTTTTGGTGAATAAGCCAAATTCTAATAGGATAACGAATTTAGTTAAAAATAATTTTAAAAAAAGATTCTAGTACATATTATAGAAATTGTGAATTGTGTATTATATTGACATATAGAGATTTTATATAGGCTTTGTGAATCACTAATTATAAATGTTACCTGAAATCTTAGGTTATCTGATGTTGGAATCCTTACTAACTGCTAACTAATTAGAGTTGATCTAATCTTACAAGAAGATGTTTTGGGCAGAACCTGAAACAAGGTACTAAGTAGAACTACCCATAATCCCTCTCTCTGGAAGGAGCATAAATAGGCCAATGGGCCAGTCGGAGAGTTCTTCAGAGAGTGAAGACGCTACAAGTCGAGATTTCACTGGAATGACATGAAGACTGGAGCTGGCTGGAGGCTGAAGAAAGCAGAGGCAGAGGCTGAAGGACCAGACCTTTGGATTTGGTGACATTCGGAGAGAGCTCTTGGAACCAAGCAGAGAGATAGGCCTCTAAGCTAACCGGGCTATATTGGGATAATAAAAGATCTGAACTTTTAGAAGAAAAAGCTCACCACATTTTGGCACCCTGAACGTGGGACTGACAGACCCCTCAGTGGATTTCAGTGGAAAAGCTCCGATCCTGATTCAAGTGGAAAAGCCTCTGATCCTGATCCAGTGGAAAAGACTCATCAACCCAGAAATTAGGGTGAGTGCAACAAAGAAATTTTGTTAGAAGAGTTAAAGTGGAATTTCAGCTAAGATGGGACAGATATTTAGAAAACAGCCTGTTTCTGTTCAAGGAAAATGTTTAGACAGCATTGTCAAAATTATGGAAAGCCAAGGTTTAATTATAAGTTTACAGCAAATCACTGAATTTTTACAAACTGTAAAGGACATATGTCCTTGTTTCTCTCTTGATAAGGAATTAGATCTAAATGAATGGAAATTGGTTGGAGAGGATCTTTGTCAATTCTATGATAAAAATGGGCCTAACTCAATAATTAATACATATAATGTAATACAATTGGCTATTAGAAGTTATTTAAGTGATAGAATGATGAAAAGGAAAGTACAGGAGGAAGAAGTGCCAACTTTACTAGGTGAAAAGGAGGACGAATCAGATGAGAATGGAGTTAATTACAATTCTGAGTATGATACTTCACAGCAGGAGGAATTAGGTGATTCCACATCTCATGACCCTCCCCTGCAATTAACCCTTCATGGGTGG
Organism: Antechinus flavipes; assembly: GCF_016432865.1. NCBI lineage: Eukaryota > Metazoa > Chordata > Mammalia > Dasyuromorphia > Dasyuridae > Antechinus > Antechinus flavipes. The sequence goes on along the minus strand of NC_067398.1, from coordinate 522,256,717 downwards.
AACAAGGGGGAGGGAGAGAGGCAGAAACACAGTCAGCTTCTCCTGTAAAGCAGAATTTGACAAGATTAGAAAAAGCATTAATTAAAGCAAAAAATGAAGGAGAAGATATATCTGATTTTATAAATGCATATCCTGTGATTGAAGAGCTCAACTCCTCAGGTCAAAAAGAGAGAAAATACACTCCTTTTAATTTGAGAAAAATTAAAGATTTGAAAAAGGGTTGCACTCTTTATGGGGCTACATCATCTTATGTGAAGATGTTACTGGATAATTTGTCTTATGAAATCTTAACCCCGAATGACTGGAAATCCATCACTAAAACATGTCTTGAACCGGGACAAAATTTATTGTGGCTTTCAGAGTTTCATGAATTATGTAGGATTCAAGCCCAATGCAATAGGCAAACAGGACATTTGGCTAAGGAAAATGCCAATGAGGTTTGCAAGAGAATTATATGGGGGCTAGACAAAAATGCTTCTTTAGAGGAGATCATTAGACGCTGTGCCACAGTGGGCACAAATGCTTATTATGCCCAGACTATGATGAACATGGAAAGACAAGGTCCTTCTTGGCAGAGGAATTCTAGAGAAACTCATCAATGTTTTCAGTGCGGAAAAATTGGACATTTGAGAGCTCATTGTAGATATGGAGATAGAGTGAGAAGACAGGGTGAGAGAAAACCCAAAACCCCATGTCCAAAATGTAACCGAGGCTTTCACTGGGCCTCTAAATGTATATTGACCCAGAGGGATGAGAGGCAGGGCCCAGCTCTAAAGTATCAATCAAAGGACAGGTGGGGCATGATAGCAGCTGAGGTTATACCCAGAGAGACTTTAGAAATTCAGGATTCTGATGTCATCAACCAACAGAAAAGCAATCAGGATTACAGTTGGGAAGAATACAGGCCTTTTAAGACAACAAGACAATATCCAATGCAAACGACTCCAATGTAATTACCAGATGATGAGGAGAAATCCCAAATTTGGTAAATAGAAGGGAATTAGATTAACTGCTTGGGGAAGAGGATCTGTTTATATTTCCACAGATGGAGAAAGAATCAGATGGCTGACTATGAAACTGTTAAAAAGACTTTTAAAAGCTTCAGGAATCATTGGATTTCCTAACACAAGATGAAACTGTTTTACTTCTTGAAAAACCAGCAAGAATCATTGGGTTCCCTGAGATGAAAAATTGTTGATGAGACTTTTGCAGTACTTCAGGGCTTACAGGAACTATTGGATTCCTGGCACATGAACTAATGGACAATGGAATCCTATTGGACTGTTTCTAGGACTTATGGACATGTGTAAATTTTTAGGTTGATTCATGTTGTTACATTACTACTAGCCTGTGTTATATTGCTATGTACTTATGTAAATTATGTATAATGCCTCCCATATTGATGGATTTATGTATACCATGTATATCTGTTACAAAGTTCTGGCCCATATTGATGGATTTATGTGTACCCCCTCAGAAACCCCCTATGTTTTAAAACAAAAGAAAGGGGGAGATGTTGGAATCCTTACTAACTGCTAACTAATTAGAGTTGATCTAATCTTACAAGAAGATGTTTTGGGCAGAACCTGAAACAAGGTACTAAGTAGAACTACCCATAATCCCTCTCTCTGGAAGGAGCATAAATAGGCCAATGGGCCAGTCGGAGAGTTCTTCAGAGAGTGAAGACGCTACAAGTCGAGATTTCACTGGAATGACATGAAGACTGGAGCTGGCTGGAGGCTGAAGAAAGCAGAGGCAGAGGCTGAAGGACCAGACCTTTGGATTTGGTGACATTCGGAGAGAGCTCTTGGAACCAAGCAGAGAGATAGGCCTCTAAGCTAACCGGGCTATATTGGGATAATAAAAGATCTGAACTTTTAGAAGAAAAAGCTCACCACATTTTGGCACCCTGAACGTGGGACTGACAGACCCCTCAGTGGATTTCAGTGGAAAAGCTCCGATCCTGATTCAAGTGGAAAAGCCTCTGATCCTGATCCAGTGGAAAAGACTCATCAACCCAGAAATTAGGGTGAGTGCAACAAAGAAATTTTGTTAGAAGAGTTAAAGTGGAATTTCAGCTAAGATGGGACAGATATTTAGAAAACAGCCTGTTTCTGTTCAAGGAAAATGTTTAGACAGCATTGTCAAAATTATGGAAAGCCAAGGTTTAATTATAAGTTTACAGCAAATCACTGAATTTTTACAAACTGTAAAGGACATATGTCCTTGTTTCTCTCTTGATAAGGAATTAGATCTAAATGAATGGAAATTGGTTGGAGAGGATCTTTGTCAATTCTATGATAAAAATGGGCCTAACTCAATAATTAATACATATAATGTAATACAATTGGCTATTAGAAGTTATTTAAGTGATAGAATGATGAAAAGGAAAGTACAGGAGGAAGAAGTGCCAACTTTACTAGGTGAAAAGGAGGACGAATCAGATGAGAATGGAGTTAATTACAATTCTGAGTATGATACTTCACAGCAGGAGGAATTAGGTGATTCCACATCTCATGACCCTCCCCCTGCAATTAACCCTTCATGGGTGGAACAAGGGGGAGGGAGAGAGGCAGAAACACAGTCAGCTTCTCCTGTAAAGCAGAATTTGACAAGATTAGAAAAAGCATTAATTAAAGCAAAAAATGAAGGAGAAGATATATCTGATTTTATAAATGCATATCCTGTGATTGAAGAGCTCAACTCCTCAGGTCAAAAAGAGAGAAAATACACTCCTTTTAATTTGAGAAAAATTAAAGATTTGAAAAAGGGTTGCACTCTTTATGGGGCTACATCATCTTATGTGAAGATGTTACTGGATAATTTGTCTTATGAAATCTTAACCCCGAATGACTGGAAATCCATCACTAAAACATGTCTTGAACCGGGACAAAATTTATTGTGGCTTTCAGAGTTTCATGAATTATGTAGGATTCAAGCCCAATGCAATAGGCAAACAGGACATTTGGCTAAGGAAAATGCCAATGAGGTTTGCAAGAGAATTATATGGGGGCTAGACAAAAATGCTTCTTTAGAGGAGATCATTAGACGCTGTGCCACAGTGGGCACAAATGCTTATTATGCCCAGACTATGATGAACATGGAAAGACAAGGTCCTTCTTGGCAGAGGAATTCTAGAGAAACTCATCAATGTTTTCAGTGCGGAAAAATTGGACATTTGAGAGCTCATTGTAGATATGGAGATAGAGTGAGAAGACAGGGTGAGAGAAAACCCAAAACCCCATGTCCAAAATGTAACCGAGGCTTTCACTGGGCCTCTAAATGTATATTGACCCAGAGGGATGAGAGGCAGGGCCCAGCTCTAAAGTATCAATCAAAGGACAGGTGGGGCATGATAGCAGCTGAGGTTATACCCAGAGAGACTTTAGAAATTCAGGATTCTGATGTCATCAACCAACAGAAAAGCAATCAGGATTACAGTTGGGAAGAATACAGGCCTTTTAAGACAACAAGACAATATCCAATGCAAACGACTCCAATGTAATTACCAGATGATGAGGAGAAATCCCAAATTTGGTAAATAGAAGGGAATTAGATTAACTGCTTGGGGAAGAGGATCTGTTTATATTTCCACAGATGGAGAAAGAATCAGATGGCTGACTATGAAACTGTTAAAAAGACTTTTAAAAGCTTCAGGAATCATTGGATTTCCTAACACAAGATGAAACTGTTTTACTTCTTGAAAAACCAGCAAGAATCATTGGGTTCCCTGAGATGAAAAATTGTTGATGAGACTTTTGCAGTACTTCAGGGCTTACAGGAACTATTGGATTCCTGGCACATGAACTAATGGACAATGGAATCCTATTGGACTGTTTCTAGGACTTATGGACATGTGTAAATTTTTAGGTTGATTCATGTTGTTACATTACTACTAGCCTGTGTTATATTGCTATGTACTTATGTAAATTATGTATAATGCCTCCCATATTGATGGATTTATGTATACCATGTATATCTGTTACAAAGTTCTGGCCCATATTGATGGATTTATGTGTACCCCCTCAGAAACCCCCTATGTTTTAAAACAAAAGAAAGGGGGAGATGTTGGAATCCTTACTAACTGCTAACTAATTAGAGTTGATCTAATCTTACAAGAAGATGTTTTGGGCAGAACCTGAAACAAGGTACTAAGTAGAACTACCCATAATCCCTCTCTCTGGAAGGAGCATAAATAGGCCAATGGGCCAGTCGGAGAGTTCTTCAGAGAGTGAAGACGCTACAAGTCGAGATTTCACTGGAATGACATGAAGACTGGAGCTGGCTGGAGGCTGAAGAAAGCAGAGGCAGAGGCTGAAGGACCAGACCTTTGGATTTGGTGACATTCGGAGAGAGCTCTTGGAACCAAGCAGAGAGATAGGCCTCTAAGCTAACCGGGCTATATTGGGATAATAAAAGATCTGAACTTTTAGAAGAAAAAGCTCACCACAATCTGAATCTTCTTGGAGGGCATTAGGCACTAAAGTGATTTGTAAATCTCTCTCTCTCTCTCTCTCTCTCTCTCTCTCTCTCTCTCTGTCTCTCTCTCTCTTTCTCTCCCCTTCTCCCCCCTTCTCTATTTTTCTCCAAGTAAAAGTTAAATGGATATAGATTAGTGGTAATGTAAATAAAACTGTATCTGGCAGACAAGTGGTCAAATGCAGATAAAAATAATTTTATTTAATCCTTCCTCTGTGCCTTTACTTGTGTTTTATATTATAATTATAGCATGTATTATAATATAAATTTAATATAAGGTATTATATATAATGTTATGTTATACATATGTTATATATAATATATATATTATAATATATGTTATTTATTTCTGCATATCACTACACTTTGACCAATGCAAAACTTGTTTTCAGATTTCAGTGCCAACCATTTCATAAATTTTAACCAAAAACCTTGAGGTTTTAATTCTGTTTTTCTTCTCTCTACTTCTATAGCATTTAAAGTCTGTGGATTGATTATCAGTGTGGTATAACTGAAAGAGTGAAGAACAAAAAGTCAGAAAAAATCTGAGATTTCATTTTATTTTTAGTACTTATTTGTGGGAATCCATGCAATCCTTGACTACTCTGAGAATTAGCTTTCTATTATTTTTTTATTTATGAACTCAGTTTTTTTTTTTTAATTGATCAGTCAATTATAACTAACTCACCAGAGATTCCTGATTTGGGTAATTCCTTGATTTGCTACTATTACTAAAATCTTATTCTTATTTTAAAAATAGTATTCAAATAAAAACAGTTCTGGGTCAAGATTTTATACTGCTCTTATTCTATTATAATTGATGCCTCACTGTTACAAGCATGGATAAAATAGTTGCTTTTTAGAATAAAAGAATTTGGATGTAAGCTCACTCTTAGTAGGCTTACTGAAACCTTTATCAATACGACATGAATGCCAGAAATAGGAATAATATATACTACATCCTTTGTATATTTTTTCTGTCCTTGTTTAGCACTCTATATTTTGAAAGCTTTTGGTTCCATGCACCTTGGAAATTTTGAACATTTGATTAAGCAATGCCTATTAAAATATTCTTAAATTTTATGCTTATTGTTATGTCAAGTGATTGTAACAATTTTGTCTTTTTTCAATAGTTTATTGGTAGAGTTCTCCAAGGTTTGTTTTTTTTTTTTTAATCTGTATATAGTATGGCAATATATCATTTTTTATTATTAAATATAGTGAAGTTCTTATATATGACTATAGCCAGCTGATTATGTCTTTTTACATATAGAATAACCGTTCATTTTTTTAATAGTGTGAAGTAATGTGTTGCACAGATTTCTACCATCTGCTTACAAAACTTACTTTTATCAATAAGTTTAGAATCTTTACAGATAATTCCTTTGCAATCTCATGTGGCAATGAAAATTCTCAATTGCTATCAGCTTTTCATTTCCACAAATAAATCCATTTTATTCAGCTATGTGGTTGAAAAAACTTTTTTGTCAACATATTGTTGGCTGAGTTCATGCAGGTATCACCATTATAGGACTTCTTGATTCAATTCTTGGATTTTCCTTTTTGTTGCAAACCTCACGTGGAAATAATTTGCTTTTGATTACATTTTAAAAAATATAATAGAGTCTATCTACAACAAGCCTTTAATATTGTTCAGCAAATTTTCTCCTGGTTGGGGTTAAAATATTCTTGTAAAGTTTTTATATGTTTAGCATATGTTCAGATAATAAACATAAGTCCTCTTTTCCCCTTTTTTTGCAAGAAAGTTTCATAATTATATAAGTATGAAGAGTTGAAATTATTACTGTGACTGTTATTTTTCCCATTTATGTAGTATTTTATTTTAAAAAAAAAGATTTTAAAAAAATTCTGTGAAGTAAATAATAACAGTATTATTCCTTTCCTTCCTATCTAATGGTTTGCGAAAATTAATCTCAGAGTGAATAAATACTTTACCCAAGGTAACAATGACAAGCTGGAAGAATTCAAAACTACATACAAACCTCAGAGTCTGATTTTTTTCCCCACACCACCACTCTATAGTTAGTTAAAGTTAACTAAAATTTGTCATTTACCAATTATATTACTTAAATTTTAAAATCAACTTACATATAAAATATATATATACAACTATATTAAATCTTAATATTTTTGATTTATATGTTTCAATTTAGACCATCTCAATTATATTATCTACCTCATTCCATCACAGATATCTATGTGTTTGTGCTAAGTATTAATATTTAACTAATAATAATATTAAACTCCTCTGTTTATTCAAACCTATTTTTAATTTATCATAGTTTAGGGCTAATGAGGTCAAAGTTACAAGGTCATAAAACTAGAACCAGATGAAAGTTTAGGGGTTGTCCAGTCCCACACTCTCTTTTTATAAATGAAGACCAGAGGGAATATGTAGATAATAAATAGCCAAACTTGAATTTGATTTCAGGTTTTGTGATTTCAAATCTAGCATTTGCCCTACTCTACCATACTGTAAAAACTAGTTTTCTTCATCTTTGTGATGAATAGTCACATACCTTCTCCTGACCAACTTTTAAAATACATATATGTTTTCTTTGTTTCATTTCATTTCTTTTCAGGGCCACTGTGAAAAAGCAGATATTTCACTACTGGGAAAATAACTAAAAATCCTGCTAATATTTTGTAAATTGTAAACTCAATTGTTGTTAGAAAACAACAATTATGCCAATAATAATGATGTGTTATTAGTATAATCATTGGGTACATTTTATATAGCAGAAAATATATAATATTGAAGCTACAGAATATGAATTCATATCCTAATACTGCTATTTACTCTGGGAGTTATGTATGGAAAGGCTTTGCCTTAGGAATTGGAAAGTGAGTCAATGCCCATCAGTTGGGGAATGGCTGAATAAGTTATGACATATGGGTGTAATGAAATAGTGTTGTTATATAAAAAATGAGCAGATTGGAAAGACTTACATGAATTGATGCTAAGTGAAGTGAGTAGAACCAACAGAACACTGTACACAAACAATAACAAGATTATATGATGATCAATTGTAAAGAACTTGGCTCTTTTCAGCAATGAGGTGATTCAAGGCAATTCCAATAGACTTGTAAAGAGCCATCCACATTCAGAGAGAGGACTATGGAGACTGAATGTGGATCACAGCATATCATTTTCACCTCTTTTGTTGTTTTTGTTGTTTACTTATTTTTATTTTTCTCATTTTTCTTCTTTTTGATTTGATTTTATTGCATAGTATGATAAATGTGGAAATATGTTTAAAAGAATTGCGCATATTTAACCAATATTAGATTACTTGATGTCTTTGGTTGGGGAGTGGGAGGAAGAGGAACACAATGTTTTGCAAAAGTTAATATTTGAAATTGTCTGTGTATGTAATTTGAGAAATAAAATCTATGACTTTTTTGAAAAAATAAAAAAAAAAGTTTCTGCCTTTCTGAATCCATTTGCTCATCTACAAAAATAAGGGAAATAGACTAGAGTACTACGTTCCTATTAAAATTTACATCTATGATCTCAATAGAGATTATATCATAATTTTTTTTATTTTATATTTCAGTTGTTATGGCAACGATAAGTCTCTTCACTTTACAATGAATCTAGAAATGGATAAATAGAAATACAGTTTTTAATCAAAGAATATACGTAATTGTTTATATCCTTTAATTTATTTATTTAGGTGAGGCATTTGCTGTTCAATGACTTGCCTACGGTCACACAGCTAGTTAAATGTTGAGTGTCTGAGGCCAGATCTGAATTCAGAATCCATCTAACTTCAGGGCAGAAACTCTTATCTACTGTGCCATCTATCTACATACACCTTATCTCTTAATATAGAAACATAAATATCGGTCCTTATAAATCCTGGTGAATCTACACTTACTAGGAAGAGGATATTATTTGAATCCTGTATATTAAATAGTAGGTGTAAAAGTATCCTTAGTGTTAATGCAATCATATCTTTTCATTTTTATATGAATATAAAAACTAAGACCCAGAGTTGGCTAAGTACCACAACTGTATCATGTCTAGCTTCCTAGAAAATTTTGCATCTTATAATAAGATTTAAAATCTGAAAAGGCTTTATTATTAATATGAGTGAAAAAAAGGTGTGTTAGTAGAAAACTTGCTGGCAATTAATTCGGGAGAGACAATGACCCCAGGGGATTTAAGAAATGTGATAATGTGATCAAGTGATATATGCACTCTGAGCCTGTTTTTTCATCCTTACAATAGCCTATTATAAATATCAAATGATATAATGTATTTAAAATCAGTATATTTGTACGACTTGATCATTGTCAACATTATAATTTAATATAACCCTCATTTTATGAATGAAAAAACTAAAGCACAGAGAACATATCTCTCATGGTGTTTTTATTACACCATGTCACCTTAGAGAAAAGGTTAAAATAACTATACAGATTATTCTTTATAAGCATAAGAGAGAGTGATAAGGAAGAGAGTGCCAAACTTTAAAACATTCTGAAATGCCTTTCTAATTTTTCTAATGAAAGAAAATGAAATTACAATGCCTTCCTTGTTAAAAAGCCTAATCTTTATAAGGGAGATATAAAATATATGTTATGCTAAAATCATATTAACATAAAATCCTTAAAGTAGCACAAAATAAATTAGCCATATCTGTGTTTATAGTGTGATCACAGCTTGATTTCCAACAAATTATTTTAGAAAATCAGTATTAGGAAATATTGAATTCAGGTTCCCTTAATTTTCAATAATTGTAGTTCTATATGTCTTAATCAGTAATATATAAAAGGATTTTGTGTGAAATTACCATTTGAGTTTACCTCAAATTTATATTTCATAAAATAACATAATAGAATTTTAGAATTAGAAGGGACCTCAGTAAAAATTGCAAGCTATACCTGAAAATATTTACTTGCAGCAACAAAGTTTATCCCTTTGTTTTAAGGACCAAAATGAGAGAGAGAAAGAGAGAGACATAGAGAGGAGAGAGAGAGGCAGAGACAGAGACAGACAGAGAGAGAGTCAGAGAGAGATAGAGAGACACTGAGACAGAGACAGAGACAGAGACAGAGAGACAGAGACAGAGACAGGGAGCCCACTACCTCCTGAGAAGTCCCATCATCCCATTCTACTTTGAAATATTTCTAATAAGTAAGAAGAGAAAAGATTTTCTCTCTCCATGTTTCTTTCTGTTTCTGGCTCCGTATCTCTTTTTCTCTCTGCTTCTCTTTTGAGTTTCTGTCTCAGACTGTCTGTCTCTCTCTTTTTCTTCCACCCCCTCCCAGTCCACACACACTCATAGTTTTTCCTTCTTGGGGCAAAAAAAAAAAAAAAAAAAAAAAAAGTTTAATTCCTCTCGTCTTATGAAAGTCTCCTATATACATGAAAAGAGTTATTATATTCCACTTGTTTTCCCTTCCCCAGATTACACAACAACAGTTTTTTCGATAGTTGTTCATTTCCCAAAGGCAACATTCCTGTTGCCGTCCTCTAGACATGTGCCAGTTTGTCAATATTTTTTCCCCCTAAAACATGATGGTAAGAATAGAATACAGTATTCCAGATATATGTTAAGGCAGAGTACAGAGGGATTATTATTTCTCTATCTAAAAAGCTATATTTTTCTTCATGTAACCTAAGATTGTATTAGTTTTTCTGATTTCCACATCATATCGCCAACTATACATATTGAACACCTGGTAGTCCATTAAAATCTCAAGATCGTGTTTTATTGTTTTTGTTTTTGCTGTTTTTTTTTTTTATATCAAGTGCTGTCTTTTCTAAAAATAGATATTGATTTCATCAATGTAATTCAAGTCTTTAAATTTATCACTACTAAATTTCAACTTATTTGATGATGTCCAATTTTCTGGTCTGTCAAGATCTTTTCTTATTCTTTTTTTTGCATGATGACTCTGCAGTCACATGTATAAGATGTACTTACTAGCTTTGAGTCAACTAACAACTTGATAAGAATGCTATATATCATGCTATATTTTTTCTCAATAAAAATAAAACTAACAAGTATAATGCACTATCCTGGTTTTTAATTTTGGCTTTGGTTTTGCTTTTGGATTTTTGTTTTTTTTATGAAAGCTATTGTAAGACAGCTCAAAATATGATAACCTGAGGAACAAAAACCATTTATCCAAAAATAAAATTGTGTGATGTTATCATCATTCTTTGAAAGACATTGAAGTCTGAGGAAAATAGCATTTTAGATGTAGGAAATGAAATGTTCTTGAAATGAAAGAATGAATAACTAAAATCCTAAGGAGTCTTTAATAGCCTCTCTCAAAAAACAATAAGCCTTTCCTCTGAGATTTTTTTTCAGTTTTAGATTTATAATTATTCAATATATACATATCTTAGATCCCTTTCTTCTTCAAAAAGTAATTCTTTTATCTAACTAGTCTTTGCATTTTGCTTAGTTTTTATTAAGCAGTATATTGTGCATTAGACAGATCATTAGAAAATTATAAAATTGTGTGCATCATTAGCTCCAGCAATACAGCTATTAGGTCAGTTTCTCAAAGTTATTAGGGAAAAAATTAAGGATCTGTCTGTTCTAAATTTGTATTGTAAGAAATTGTGAATGGGCTGATATAAGAAAAACACTGAAAGACTTGAATAAAATACTAGAGTGAAATAAGCACAACCAAAAGAACAGTGTATACAGTAATAGAAATACTATTTGATGAATAATTGTGAACAACTAAGCTATTCTAAGTATTAAAAATATTTAAATCAACTACAAAGGAACTAAAAAGGAAGATACTACCCCTTTCTCCAGAAAAAAAAGAATTGATAAATAGAAGTATTCATATCCAAATATATGTATTTTTATGTTCCTATACATATATATACCTGTGTGTATATGTGAGTGTGGGTCAAATGGTAATCTGTGGTACAGGATAAGGAGGTAGAGAGGGAAATAGTTTAGAACTTAAAATGTAACAAAAATAAATAAAACTAATTTTTAAAGAGCATTGAACTTAAAGTGTCAGGGCCTCAGTCTAAGTAGAGACATGACCATGAATGTATCTGTGAGTATCTCTCTTTGACTTTCAGTGTCCTCAACTGTGAAAACCTTCATAATAGTTCATTTTAATTCCATAGGTACTTATTTAAACACATATGGTCTAAGAAATTCCATGCTAGGTTATCTATATATAGAGATATAAAGGATATGATATGTCTTCATTGTCCAAGGTTTTGATCATTTTTTTTAAAGAAAAGTGAGGATTATAAAAAGTAACATAAAATCAAACAATGAAACAAAGAAACAAAAATATAATTTGGTATGCTTTTCCTACATATTTTAGAGGCTTTATATTTCTTTACCATTGAAGAAACTAAGCATGCCATAGTAGAAAACTTGTCTGTGAGTGGACTATAGGAATTCTATTATCTAGGTCAGATGAAATATTTTAATAATGATAATAGTAATACATTATTTTATAGTGCTTATTATGTTTCAGGCATTATTCTAAGGGTTTTATCATTAATTTTTTTTGATCCTCACAATGACTCTGGAGGTAGGTATTATTATTTTTCCCATCTTAGAAACAGTAGAATAGAAACAGGCAAATGGGATTAAATGATTTGGCAAGCATCACACAAAGAATATATGATTGAAACTAACTTTGAATTCAATTTTTCCTGACTGCAAACCTATCACTCAATCTACCCCATCATTTAGATTCATTCAGGAATTGATAAGTGCAATCAAAAATGACCAGAAAAAAACCTTAAATGACTTGATGCAATAAATAGTCCTCATGAAACACATTATTTACAAAAGTTATATTCACAAAAAATCTTGTTATATGTATTCTCACATCTATGGTCAAGACTATGATGTAACTATGTTATATGTGTGTAGATGCATATATATGTGCTTGTATGTATGGACATGGAGATAAATGTACATATATGCATGCATGCATGTGTATATGTTATAGAAGAGTATGTGACTATGAATCACGCACGCATATACAGTTTTCTTAATATAGTTTTTTTTAGAATCTACTCAATTTAATAGCTAATGACTTTCTTTGCTGATGTTAACCAAGAAACTCATCTTAATCCTAGGTTTTTCCTCTTTGTTTTAGCATGATGGTAATTAAAAACCAAGTGTATACTCACAAATTAAGTTTGGGAAGAAAAACAAAAGTATATAAGCTAATACTTGTATCCATTTGAGTAACTGGTTGTTTTTTTTTTTTTTCAAAAACTAGTTGAATTCAAGTGAAGTTGTCCTTGCCATTTATATTCTTTGTTGTCTTAAAAAAATAATAAACTAAAGATGCCAAAGAAATGGAATTGTATTAAAGAATCTAGGAAAAGGCAGAAAAAACTAATACATGAGTGGTGGATCTATAAATTGATCCAATAATTCTGGAAAACAATTTAGACTTACAGTAAGAAAATTATTAAATTGGCCATAACTTTTGAATCAGAGGATTAACATTGTAAGACACCAAGAAGGTCAAAAATTGAAAGAGTCAATATACTCCAAAATATTTGTGATAGCTCTTTTTTTCTTAATTTATTTTTAGTAATAAAGGACTAAAAATAAAGTCAATGTAAATTAATTGTGATGTGGTCAAGATAATTACAATATGTGATAGAATATAATTTTGTTTTTTAAGAAATAATGCATTTATAAAAAGGAGTAATGTGGAAAATTGAATTGAACTAATGTGAAGAATATATATATGTATATGTATACATATATATATATTCAGTAATTATAGCAATATTACAAAAGCAATAATAGTAGCTAAATCAAAACTCAATGATGGATAATTCTGACTTAGTTTGACCCCAAAGAAGAGGCAGAAAAGACTACCTCAGCAGAGATGATGAATGTGGATTATGGTTGTGGAACACTACAATTTCTTTTTTTTTAATTTTTAGATTAATAAATATTTATCAAATTGTTCCAATTTTCAAAGATGGAAAAGGTTAATTTCAGAAATTTTTTGTTTTGATTTTTGGTTTTTTTTTTATAATAACTTTTTATTGACAGAACCAATGCCAGGGTAATTTTTTTATAACATTATCCCTTGCAATCGCTTCTGTTCCTATTTTTCCCCTCCCTCCCTCCACCTCCTCCCCTAGATGGCAAGCAGTCCTATATATGTTAAATATGTTGCAGTATATCCTTGATACAATATATGTTTGCAGAACCGAACAATTCTCTTGTTGCACAGGTAGAATTGGATTCAGAACATAAAAATAACCTGGGAAGAAAAACAAAAATGCAAATAGTTTACATTCATTTCCCAGTGTTCTTTCATTAGGTGTAGCTGCTTCTGTCCATCATTTATCAACTGACACGGAGTTAAGTCTCTTTGTCAAAGAAATCCATTTCCATCAGAATACATCCTCATACAGTATCATTGTTGAAGTGTAAAATGATCTCCTGGTTCTGCTCATTTCACTTAGCATCAATTCATGTAAGTCTCTCCAAACCTCTCTGTATTCATCCTGCTGGTCATTTCTTACAGAACAATAATATTCCATAACATTCATATACCACAATTTACCCAGCCATTCTCCAATTGATGGTCATCCATTCAATTTCCAGTTTCTAGCCACTACAAACAGAGCTGCCACAAACATTCTGGCACATATAGCTCCCTTTCCCTTCTTTAGTATCTCTTTGGGATATAAGCCCAGAAGTAACCCTGCTGGATCAAAGGGTATGCACAGTTTGATAACTTTTTGGGCATAATTCCAGATTGCTCTCCAGAATGGTTGTATTTGTTCACAACTCCACCAACAATGCATCAGTGTCCCAGTTTTCCCGCATCCCCTCTAACATTCATCATTATTTTTTTCCTATCATCTTAGCCAATCTGACAGGTGTGTAGTGGTATCTCAGAGTTGCCTTAATTTGCATTTCTCTGATCAATAGTGATTTGAAACACTCTTTCATATGAATGGTCATAGTTTCAATTACATCATCTGAAAATTGTCTGTTCATATCCTTTGACCATTTATCAATTGGAGAATGGCTTGATTTCTTATAAATTTGAGTCAATTCTCTATATATGTTGGAAATGAGGCCTTTATCAGAACCTTTAACTGTGAAGATGTTTTCCCAGTTTGTTGCTTCCCTTCTAATCTTGTTTGCATTAGTTTTGTTTGTACAAAGGCTTTTTAATTTGATATAATCAAAATTTTCTATTTTGTGATCAATAATGGTCTCTAGTTCATCTTTGGTCACAAATTTTCTCCTCCACAAGTCTGAGAGATAAACTATTCTATGTTCCTCTAATTTATTTATAATCTCGTTCTTTATGCCTAGGTCATGGACCCATTTTGATCTTATCTTGGTATATGGTGTTAAGTGTGGGTCCATGCCTAATTTCTGCCATACTAATTTCCAGTTATCCCAGCAGTTTTCATCAAATAATAAATTCTTATCCCAAAAGTTAGGATCTTTGGGTTTCTCAAACACTAGATTGCTATAGTTAACTATTCTGTCTTGTGAACCTAACCTATTCCACTGATCAACTTATCTATGTCTTAGCCAATACTAAATGGTTTTGGTGACTGCTGCTTTATGATATAATTTTAGATCAGGTACAGCTAGGCCACCTTCATTTGATTTTTTTTTTCATTAATTCCCTTGAGATTCTCAACTTTTTATTGTTCCATATGAATTTTGTTGTTATTTTTTCTAGATCATTAAAATATTTTCTTGGAAGTCTGATTGGAAGTCAGGGAGACTGATCTATAGCACTAAATAAATAGATTAGTTTAGGCAGTATTGTCATCTTTATTATATTTGCTTGGCCTATCCAAGAGCACTTAATATTTTTTCCAATTATTTAAGTCTGACTTTATTTGTTTGGAAAGTTTTTTGTAATTTTGCTTATATAATTTCTGACTTTCCTTTGGTAGATAGATTCCCAAATATTTTATGCTGTCAACAGTTAGTTTGAATGGAATTTCCCTTTGTATCTCTTGATGTTGGATTTTATTGGTGAAGTATAAAAATGCTGAGGATTTATGGGGATTTATTTTGTATCCTGATACTTTGCTAAAGTTATGAATTATTTCTAATAGCTTTTTAGTAGAATCCCTGGGGTTCTCTGAGTATACCATCATATCATCAACAAAGAGTGATAATTTGGTTTCCTCATTGCCTACTCTAATTCCTTTAATATCTTTCTCAACTCTTATTGTAGAGGCTAGTATTTCTAATACAATATTGAATAATAATGGTGATAGTGGACAACCTTCCTTCACTCCAGATCTTACTGGGAAAGGGTCCAGTTTTTCCCCATTGCATATGACGCTTACTAATGGTTTTAAATATATGCTCCTGACTATTTTAAGGAAAAGTCCATTTATTCCTATGCTCTCAAGTGTTTTTATTAGGAATGGATGTTGGATTTTATCAAATGCTTTTTCTGCATCTATTGAGATGATCATATGGTTTTTGTTTGATTATTGATATAGTCAGTTATGCTAATAGTTTTCCTAATATTGAACCAGCCCTGCATTCCTGGTATAAATCCTACTTGGTCATAGTGTATTATCCTGGGGATGATTTTCTGTAATCTTTTTGCTAATATTTTATTTAAGATTTTAGCATCAATATTCATTAGGGAGATTGGTCTATAATTTTCTTTCTCTGTTTTCAACCTACTTGGTTGAGGTATCAGTATCATGTCTGTGTTGTAAAAGGAGTTTGGTAGGATTCCTTCAATCCCTATTTTTTCAAATAGTTTATTTAGCATTGGAGTTAATTGTTCTTTAAATGTTTGGTAGAATTCACATGTAAATCCATCTGGTCCTGGGGATTTTTTTTCTTAGGGAGTTGGTTAATAGCTTGTTCTATTTCTTTTTCTGAGATGGGACTGTTTAGGATATTTACTTTTTCCTCTGTTAGTTTGGGCAAGCTATATTTTTGGAGGTATTCTTCTATTTCATTTAAGTTGTTGAATTTATTGGCATAAAGTTGGGCAAAGTAACTCCTAATTATTGCTCTAATTTCCTCTTCATTAGTGGCGAGTTCTTCCTTTTCATTTTTAAGACTAACAATTTGATTTTCCTCTTTCCTTTTTTTAATCAGATTTACTAAGGGTTTGTCTATTTTGTTGGTTTTTTCATAGAACCAACTCTTAGTTTTATTAATTAATTTAATATTTTTTTTTTTACTTTCAATTTTATTGATCTCTCCTTTTATTTTTAGAATTTCAAGTTTAGGAACACTACAATTTCCACATGTAGTATTGAATTTTATTGATTAATTATTAGTTAATTTTGCAGAATTGCTTTTATTTTTTTTTTTTTACTTTTTTAATGTGAAATAGGTCTCTGAATTGGGAAGGGAAAATGGATATTTTGGGAAATTAAAGTGATAGAAAAGCAAAAATATCAATAAAATTAGAAAAATCACAAAATGAAATATTAATCTGTCTGAATTCAGTTTTTTTTTCCTATTGTTTTCTGTTACACTTTTTACTTTGTGTATAAATACAGTCCCAGGTATGTATCTTCAACATAGTTCTCCCTATATAATAATCATTCGATATTCAATTTTATCCTCTTGCTTATAAGATCCAATTCTAGAACAGGAATTGTTGGTCCAGAATGCAGATAAGAAAAGAATTAGGTAAAGTTGGATCTGCTATTATACCATAGCTTAGCAATACAATTAAATTCTACTCAGCAAGTATTTATTGACTGAAGAGCACACCCCTAATCTTTATGGGGATATAGAAATATATGACATGGGGCCTACTTTCAAGAAACTTATAATCTTCATGAAGAAAAAGTCATACAAAATAAACAGATAAATATGCTAAGTTGAATATAATCAAGAGCTCCCAACCAAGGTACATTTTTATTTTATTTATTTTAAAAAGTCATTTATAAGATATCTTTGGAGCAGCTAAATAGTGCAGTGGATAGAATCCCAGGATGGAGTCAGGGAGCCTCTTCTTCTTGAGTTCAAATCTGTATGTATTTACTAACTACTCATGTATTTACTAACATTTTGACATTCAGTAAGTAATTTAATCCTGTTTACATCAGTTTCATCATTTGTAAAATGAGCTAGAGAAAGAATTGTAAAGTACTCTATTATGTTTGCTAAGAAAACTCAAATTGGATAAAGAGTTAGATATTGGGACAGCTAATTGATGCAGTGGATAAAATACTGGCTTTGGAGTCAGGAAGACTTGAGTTCAAATCTGGCCTCAGACACTTAATGTTTTCTAGCTATGTGTTCCTGAAAAAGTCACTTAACCCCCAAAACCTCACACACACACACACACACACACACACACACACACAAAAGATATTTTTTTAAAAACATAAGACATGACTAAAAAATGACCAACAATTATAAACAAGAATTCTATCATTTCTATCATGTGGCATGCCCTGTATTATATTGACCTGAAAAAAAAAAAAAAAGAAAGAAATTCTCTGCTTTTAAGGAAATTATAGTCCAATAGGAGATTTTATCTATCTATCTATCTATCTATCTGTCTATCTGTCTTTCTATCATATATCTGTCTATCCTTCACAATGATTAAGTTGCTTTCTCTCTGTGCTCCCTTCCATTATTAGTAAATTCTTCATAAAACCTCTGTTTTGAGGAAGGGCTCAGAACCACAATCCCTCAATTTCTGTTTTGTTTGTTTTGTTTTTTGCCAATAGCCTTTGTGGGATTGCTCCCATGCACAAATTTTTAAAGTTTTATCTTTTCATATATAAAATTCTAAGCTATTTGAGGGTAAGAATTGTGTTTCATTTTGCTTGTATTCATTTCTCCAGTGCTTAGAACAGTACCTATTACAAGAGCATTAATAAATGCTTATTGACTTGTTCACTATCTGGCCAGAAAAGTATGACACAAGTAGCTATTTCCTTTATACTGAATACAATCTTTCATCCTCTGCCATAATTATTGTGTTCCTTAAAGATTAACCTCCCTTTGTCAAATTACTTTGTTCTGTCTGAATATGCAAACATTTTGTATTCTTTATTACTATTGACTTCTAAACCCACTCCTAAGTGACAGGAACTATTTTTTTTTTGGTCTTTGTATCTTCGACACCTGACATATTTTACTACACTTTGAAGGTTTTCAACAAATATTTATTGAATTTCTCAAATAAAGGTCAAGCAGAGATAATATTCATGTAATAAGAAATATCCTAGAGGTTGTTATTTGTTCTTCATTCTTGAAGTGGACTATGGCATCAGGGAGATGATGTCATGACATGCAAGTGGATTGTATTGATGTGAGGGAGAGCTATGCAAGATCACCTGCCTCACTTTCGCCTTCAGAACCATCTGGGTTTAGTGGCAAAATATTAATTAAGATGACCAGAGATAGTCCTCAATGAAATGGGGGCTTTTTTAAGTTAAGATCTTCAGTGGTTATACCTAAAGCCAAAGATCAAAATTTCAAAATAGTTAAGTTCTAAAAGATGTTACAGAGAGCCCCCTCCTTCTTTGGAGCTGCTAACAAAGATTGGTTGCTGTCATCATTCTTAACCTATGTGGCTAATGAGTCAACCTCTCATTAATTTCCTGTTAACCCTATACTGTTTTTGAAGCAGCTAGGAGTATGATACATAGGTTTTATCTAAATATTTATTCCCTTTCCTCCCTGCTTTGTTTTCTCCCAGTTTATAAAGACTATGTTAATGACAAGACAGGGATTATCTTATTACACATTGTTTTAGGAAACATGTTGGGAGAGGAAAAAAAAAACAGAAGAAAAGGGAAAAAACATGGGAATGGGGAAAAAAAAAATAGTGAACATGGCATGTGTTAATTTACATTCTCTCTCCATAGTTTGTTTTCTGGACACAGATGTCATTTTCTGCCCAAAGTTTATTGAATCACTGTAACACTGAGTAGAAACAAGTCTTTCATAGCTGATCATTTCACATTCATGCTGTTATTATAGACAATTTAAACAACGAATTCTACTTGCCTCACTCAGCATCAGTTCATTTAAATCTTTCCAGACATTTTTAAAGTCAGCTTGCTCATCATTTTTAATAGAATAATACTCCATTCCTTTAATATATTATAGCTTTTTCAGTCATTACCCAATTGATGGACATCTACTCATTTTTCAATTCCAAACAACAATTGTTTATTATCACAAAAAAAAAAAAAAAGTGTTACAAACATTTTTGTACATGTGGGTCATTTTCCCTCCATCATGATTTCTTTGGGATATAGACACAGTAGTAGCATTGCTGGGTCAAAGGATATGCACAATTTTATAGTCCTTTGGCATAATTTCAGACTGTTTCCAGAATGGTTGGCTCATTTCAAAACTCAACTAACAATGCATCAGTGAACCACTTTTCTCTCATTCCCTCCAACATTTATCATTATTTTTACCTGTTATCTTAGCTAATCTGACAGATGTGAGGTAGAACCTCACAGTTTTAATTTGCATTTCTCTAATCAATAATAATTTAGAGCATTTTAATATGACTATAAAAGGCTTTAATTTCATCTGTGAAAATTATCTATCCATATCCTTTGACCATTTATCAAATTGTGAATGACTTGTGTTCTTATAAATTTGATACAGTTTTTATTTTAAAAACAAGACCTTTTTCAAAAACACTTCAAGTTTGTACTTTCCTTTTAAATTTGTTTTTGTTGATTTTATTTGTGCAAAACTTTCTCAATGTAATCAAAGTTGTTCAATTTGACTTTCATAATGTTCTCTAGTTCTTCTTGAGTCATAAATTTCTCTCTTTTCCAAAGATCTAACAGATATCCCTTGCTTTCCTAATGGCCAACCATTTATGTCCATATCATGGACTCATTTTGACCTTATTTTGGTATAGGTTGTGATATATAGGCATATGCCAAATTTCTGACATATTATTTTCCAGTTTTCCCAGTAAATTTTGTCAAATAGTGAGTTTTTATTCCAGAGCTAGAGTATGGGGGGAGGGTGTTATCAAATATGATAATACTGTAGACCTTGATTATTGTGTTGTGTGTATTATTGTATTCCTGTAATCTGCCACTCTTATTTCTTAGCTAATACCAAATGGTTTTAATAATTGCTGCTTTATAATATAGCTTTTAGTTTGGTTCTAACCACCATCCTTTGTATTATTTTTTTTCATAAATTGCCCTAATAGTCTTGACTTCTTCTTCTTCTAGATGAATTTTATTTTTATTTTTTCTAGTTCTATAAAGTAATTTTTGGCAGTTTGATTGGTATGGCACTAAACAATTAGATTAATTTAGGTACAATTGTCATTTTTATTATATTACTTCAGCCTACCCATGAGTAATTGATATCTTTCCATTTGTTTAGATTTGGCTTTCTTTGTGTGACAAGTGTTTGTAATTGTGTTTATATACTTTTGGGGTTTGTCTTGGCAGGCAGACACCCAAATATTTTATTTGGTCTATAGTCATTTTAAATGGAATTTTTTTTCTATCTCTTGCTGATAGGCTTTGTCAATAATATATAGAAATGCTGATGATTTGTATGGGTTTATTTTATATCCTACAACTTTGCTAAAGATATTAAAAATTTTGTAGCAATATTCATTAAGATGATTTGCCTGTAATTTTCCTTCTTTGTTTTGGCTCTTCCTGGTTTAGGTATCAGTATCATATTTGTGTCATAGAAGAAATTTTGCAGTACTTCTTTTTTAACTATTTTCCTAAATAGTTAACATAGTATTGGAATTAACTGTTCTTTAAATATTTGGTACAATTCACTTGTGTATCCATCTGGCCATGGAGATATTTTTCTTAGGGAGTTAATAAACACCTTGTTCAATTTCTTTTTCTAAAATGGGACTGATCCATCTGAGTTATATTTTCAGATTTGCTGCCATACAGTTTGGACAAAATAACTCCTAATTATTGCTTTGGCATATTTTTCATTGATAGTATGTTCACACTTTTTTTAAATTTTTGATGATGATGATTTGTTTTTTTTTTCTTTCCTTTTTCTAATCAAACTAATCAAATGTTTTTTTTTTTTTCATAAAGCAACTTTTAGTTTATCAATTAGTTCAACAATCTTCCTTTTTTTGATTTTATTAATCTTTTCTTTGAGTTTTAGAATTTCTATTTTGGTGTATAATTGGGAGTTTTTAATTTATTCTTTTTCTGGATTTTTTAGTTGTAACACTCAATTCATTGATTTCCTGTTTGTCTATTTTATTCATATAGCTATTTAGAGATATAGAATTTTCCCTAAGAATTGCTTTGGCTGCATATCATAGATTTTGATAATGTCTTATTATTGTAATTTATTTAGATGAAATTATGGATTGTTTCTATGATTTATTGTTTGAGCCACACGTTTTTTAGAATTAGATTGTTTAATTTCCAATTTGTTTTTAGTCTGTTTTCCTGGGCCTTTATTGAATATAACTTTGTAGTCTAAAAAGGAAGCCATTTAGTATTTCTGCCTTTCTGCATTTGATTATGAGGGTTTTTTTTGTTTTTGTTTGTTTCTTTGTTTGTTTTTATGTCCTGAGACATGGTTAATTTTTTTGTGAAGATTTGATATACTATCGACAAAAATGTGTATTATTTCCTGTTTCTATTAAACTCTCTGTGGAGGTCTATCTTATCTGTGTTTTCTAGGATATTATTAACCTCACTATTTTCTTAGTGCTTAGATTTAACTGATTCTGAGAGGGGAAGGTTGAGATGTCCCACTAATCTAGTTTAGCTGTCTATTTCTTCCCACAACTGGCTTAATATAAACTATTTCTTAATATCTATTTAGGAAAGGTAATGGGAAACATAAAAGATAAAAGGAGACTTTGGGAAAGAATAGAATAAGAATGACATTCTTCCCATAATCCTTTATTAAATGAATTATTATATACCAAGTACTATCCTTAGCACTAAATAAAGATACAAGAATAATGATAAAGAATTTCTGCTCTGTTGGAAGAATTATAAATTGGATGAAACATTTCAATAACCACCGAACTATTAATAAAGATTAGGCTAAGAAATCAAGACACCGTTAGCCTACAAATGTCATTACTTCACTTTTCTGTGGAAAATGTATGAGCTTTACTTACCTTAATATTTTTGTTACTAATTTCTGAAAAACAAATGGAAGAAGAAATATCTGTCTCATAACACAGACATTTCTGTGACTCAAGACTTAGTGTCATGAATCATATATCAAATTCTTCAGAAGTAAATATTCCATAAATGCAAAGTAAAATCTTGATTAATCAGATTACACAGCATATAAAGTGAAAGTGAACAATAAGGAATATATTGAATATGAAACATGAAAGTAAAGTAAGAATATTAAGTAGACAGAACATGAGCATTTAGCTATAACATTATCATTACAACAATTAATTCAGCAGAGGACCAAACCAATAAAAAAAAGTATCTAATATATGTATCTAATACATGTATACATATATAAATCAATAAAAAGTATCTAATATAATATCTAATACATTAACATTAAAAAAAACCAGAAATGTGTTTTTTTTCAATTTTCAAATAGATTTTTACAGACATTTTGTGAGTTACTTTAATAAGCTTAGTCATGGTACTTTGTTTTATTTTTAATCACATATGAAAGATAAGAATTAATACAATTTAATATAACTTCCCATCAAATTTGGTATTTCATATTGCAATGTGCTGAAAAAGTTTATATTAGCTTATTCATCTCACCTTTATTTTCATAATTATTGTGTATACTAGTTTTGGGGTCACAAGAGGGAATATTAATTAATAAGCTTGAACTATTTATGCAAAAGGGAAGAAAATAGGTTACTATAATAAAGTATTGCTTGCAGACACATATTTTCTCAATTTTTTCACTATTTCTGTCCTTAAAATTAACCAGTGCACTTCATTTCTATTTATATAAGCAAGTTATTTTTCAAATAGTATTATTATTTTAAAATTCAAACATCATTCCATGAAGAAAATCAATAATACCACATAAAAACCCATCATCTAATCTCAGTTGATTCATCAATTTAGTTGATGTTATGGTACAAGGCCAGCCCCACCAGAAGAAAAGTAGCACAAATATCAATAGATGTTAATTTGGAATTAATCTTCTGATAACACTACTTTAGGCTTATCAAATGAGGAAACAATTCATTTACTGATGTTTACCGATTAAAAAGTCAGATATAGTTTTCTTAAGACACATCCATTATGACAGCATAAAAATACATGCATATGCAACATATTTGCAAAAGAGATTGAGAGCCAGAAATTGATTTGAATAGATTACCTGGAAGAAGCTTTATCTTTTGAATTACTTTTTGTTTTGTTTTGTTTTGTTATGCAAAAAAAATCCTTAAAACATTTGAAGTCCTTAGAGGTTTTAGTAGAATCTAAAACTTCCATCCAAAATATTTGATGATGTAAGTTTTCAATTTTATGAACCAAAAAGTGATTTTATATGTTAAGAGAATAGAAAATCTGGTGTAATTCCTTTGTATATTTATTTTAGATGGTGGGAAAGAGACAAGTTAAATTTGGAAACTTAGGTCAAACTTGAAGATATCTCAACATTAAAGGTAAGATTTATGCAAGTAAGAAAATGTACTTCAAAGTAGAATCCATACCTTGTTTTTTTCTAGTAGCTGACTTTGTGATGTCTTAAAATCAGGATCTTGAGAAGTTGCAGCTAGTAGATATTCTCTATCCCAAAACTCTTTCATATCTTTCACTTGGGTCTTTAACCTTCTATTTTCTCTTTCCAGTCCTTGTTTTTCTCTTTCAAGTATTTCCCTCTTGGCCCACTCAGAGGTATTCTCAGCCTGCAGTCTCTCCAGCTGAAAACATATATAAAAAGCATGCAATATATGTAAATGCCAACCTAAGAGTGTCAAAATGAACAACACATGATGAGGTTTTATGACTGACTCATAAAAATAGGCGATAGTTTTAAATTTTTCAAAGACTTTTTTTTTTAATTTTAAGCTAAGTTAGAAGAAAAACACCTTTGTCTAAAATTGTTATGTTTGAGAAGTTGACAAAAACACTAACTTCTACAACTAAATGTGTTCATGCATAAGCTAAATTCCAATATAACTAATCCAGTTATTTTGCCATTTTTTTATTATTATTAATACTGAACATCACAGTTAAACTAATTCTGTGGCAATTTATATAGTGTCCATTATTCCCTCTGACTCATCTTGATTTTGCCTTTTCAATAAGAATGATAAGGAATACAACCTATTCAAGAAGAACCAAATTGGGGACAATTTGATCATTGGGTATGTTTCTACAAATTATGTCTAGGTAACATTGACATACATGTGAACTGAATGCCAAAAGGTCATTTAAAAGTCTGGTACTTGTAACTAAGATCGTAATTATCTTCCTGTTAAAACATTTTGGTAAATGATAATTAGCTTCCTAGTCTAACTTGTAAAAGATAGTTCATGAGTGTGTTGAAATAGCTCTAGCTAGAAATCATATAGAAGTTATATAGAACTTTAGTTTTCTTTTTATTAAAGTTTTTTATTTACAAAACATATGCATGGATAATTTTTCAATATTGACCTTTACAAAAAACTCTGTTCCAGATGTTTCCCTTCTTCCCCCCTCCTCCCCTAAATATCAGGTAGTACAATACAAGTTATATATGTTAAAACATATGTTAAATCATATATATATATATATATATATATATATATATATATATGTTTGTACAGTTATCTTGCTGCACAAGAAAAATCTGAACAAGAAGGGAAAAAAAAAACTGAGAAAGAAAACAAAATGCAGGCAAACATCAACAGAAAGAGTGAAAATGATATGTTGTGCACACATTTAGTTCCCACAGTCTTCTCTCTGAGTGTATATGGCTCTCTCCATCACTGAACATTCAAAGTTTGTTTTGAATCATCTCATTGTTGAAAAGAACCATGCCCATCAGAATTGATCATTTTATAGTTTTGTTCTTGCCATTTAATGAGGATCTCCTGGTTCTGCTCATTTAATTTAGCATCAGGTCATGTTGGTTTCTCCAGGACACTCTGAAATCATCCTTTGGTCATTTCTTATGGAACAATAATATCCCAAAACATTCGTAAACCATAATTTATTCAGCTATTTTCCAGTTAATGGGCATCCATTCAGTTTCCAGTTTTTAGTCATTACAAAAAGGGCTGCCACAAACATTTTTGCATATGTGGGTCTCTTTCCCTCCTTTAAGATCTCTTCGGGATATAAGCACAGTAGAAACATTACTGGGTCAAATGGTATGCACGGTTTGATAACTTTGTGAGCATACTTCCAAATTGCTCTCCAGAATGGTTGGATCTGTTCAAAGTTCCACGAACTGTGTCCCACAGGTTTCCTACATCCCCTCCAACATTTTTCATTATCTTTTCCTGTCATCTTAGCCAATCTGACAGGTTTGTGGTGGTATCTCAGAGTTCTCTTAATTTGCATTTCTCTGATCAATAATGATTTGGAGAACCTTTTCATATGACTGCAAATAGTTTCAATTTCTTTGTCTGAAAATTGTCTGTTCATATCTTTTGACAAATTTATCAATTGGAGATTGGCTTGGATTCTTTTAAATTTTAGTTAATTCTCTATATATCTTAGAAATGAAGTTTTATCAGAACCTTTGAATATAAAACTGTTTTCTAAGTTTATTGCTTCCCTTCAAATCTTGTCGGCATTAGTTTTGTTTGTACAAAAACCTTTTAA
Source organism: Antechinus flavipes (assembly GCF_016432865.1). Lineage (NCBI taxonomy): Eukaryota > Metazoa > Chordata > Mammalia > Dasyuromorphia > Dasyuridae > Antechinus > Antechinus flavipes. The sequence goes on along the minus strand of NC_067398.1, from coordinate 522,230,517 downwards.
TATAATATAATCAAAATTATCTATTTGTGATCAATAATGATCTTTACTTCTTCTTTGATCTAAAATCCCTTCCTCCTCCACAGATCTGAGAGGTAAACTATCTTATGTTCTTCTAATTTGTTTATAATATCATTCTTTATGACTAGATCATGAAGCCATTTCGACTTTATCTTAGTATACAGTGTTGGGGGGGGGGGGGGAAGGCAGTGTCAATGCTTAGTTTCTGCCATACTAGTTTCTAATTTTCCCAGCTTTTTTTGGTCAAATAGTGAATTCTTATTCCAAAAGCTGGGTGTAAAGGGCTGAAACTTTTAAAAGGTATGATGGAATCATTCAACCACGTACTTAAGGTTAATTATCTATTTGACAATGACTCTATTAGCATATTTTTGGAAAAAATGGCCCTTCTCACTGTTTGGTGTTGGCTCAATGTTTAGTGTATACAGATAATCATATGCAAGGATTAGAGCATGGGGTGAGAAAAGACAGACTCACCTGGCATCAGGACAAGGAGGAGGAGGAGAAAGGTGGAGATTCTGGACTTCAGAATTGAGAAGAGATCTTTGGCAAAACTCCTGGCAGTTTGTCTGCTTCTCCCCCTAAAAACCAAAGACTTTTACTTATCCTGACTTTAGCTGATTCTGAGGCCTCCAGGGAGCTAGCCTGGATTTAACAGTTGAGGTCTTTGGGTTTGTCAAACACTAGATTACTTTAGTCATTGACTATTTTGTTCTGTGAACCTAACCTATTCCACTGATCAACTACTCTATTTCTTAGCCAGTACCAAATTGTTTTTATGACTGATGTTTTATAATATAGTTTTAGATCGGGTACAGCTAGGCCACCTTCATTTGATCTTTTTTTCATTAATTCCCTTGAAATTTGTGACCTTTTTTACTTCCAGATGAATTTTTTTGTTTGTTTGCCTGTTTGTTTTTTTTTTCTAAGTCAGTAAAATAGTTTCTTGGAAGTTTGATTAGTATAGCACTAAATAAATAGATTAGTTTAGGAAGTATTGTAATATTTATTATATTTGTTCGACCTATCAAAGAGCACTTAATATGTTTCCAATTGTTTAGATCTGATTTTATTTGTGTGGAAAATGTTTTGTCATTTTACTCATATAGTTCCTGGCTTTCCCTTGGCAGATAGATTCCCATTTATTTTATATTATTGACAGTCATTTTAAATGGAATTTCTCTTTGTATCTCTTGATGGTGAATGTTAGTGATGTATAAAATTGCTGATGATTTATGTGGATTTGTTTTGTATCCTGCAACTTTGCTAAAGTTGTGGATTATTTCTAATAGTTTTTTAGTTGATTCTCTAGGGTTCTTTAAGTATACCATCCTATGATCTGCAAAGAGTCATAATTTGGTTTCCTCATAAACTACACTAATTCCTTTAATCTCTTTTTCTTCTCTCATTGCCAAAGCTAGCATTTCTAATACAATATTGAATAGCAGTGGTGATAGTGGGCAATCTTGTTTCATACCTGATCTTACTGGAAATAGTCCTAATACATATGATGCTTGCTGGTGGTTTTAAATAGATGCTACTGACTATTTTAAGGAAAAGTCCATTTATTCCCATATTCTCTACTGTTTTTAATAGGACTGGTTGTTGGATTTTATCAACTGCTTTTTCTGCATCTATTGAGATAAGCATTTTTTTTTTGTTAATTTGGTTATTGATAGTCAATTATGCTAGTAGTTTTTGTAATATTGAACCAGCCCTGCATTTGTGATATAAATCCTACTTGGTCATGGTGTTTTATCCTGAGGATGATTTTCTGTAATCTCTTTGCTAATATTTTATTTAAGATTTTTGCATCAATATTCATTGGGGAGATTAGTCTGTAATTTTTTTCTCTGCTTTCATCTTACTTGGTTTAGGTATCAGTACCATATATGTGTCGTAAAAGGAATTTGGTAGGTGTCCTTCATTCCCTATTTTTTTCAAATAGTTTATGTAGTATTGGAGTTAATTATTCTTTAAATGTTTGGTAGAACTCACATGCAAATCCATCTGGCACTGGGAATGTTTTCTTAGGGAGTTGATTAATAGCTTGTTCTATTTTTTTTCTAAAATGGGACTATGTAAGTCTTTATTTACTTCCTCTTCTGTTAATTGGGTCAATCTATATTTATGTAGGTATTCCTCCATTTCACTTAGGTCATCAAATTTATTGGAATAAAGTTGGGTAAAGTTACTCCTGATTATTGCTCTAATTTCCTCTTCATGGGTGAAAAATTCTCCCTTTTCATTTTTGAGAGTAACAATTTGATTTTCTTCTTTCCTTTTTCTATTCAAATTAACTAAAGGTTTATCTATACTGTTGGTTTTTTCATAAACCAACTCAGTTTTATTTATTAATTCAATAATTTTTAACTTTCAGTTTTATTAATCTCTCCTTTCATTTTTAGAATTTCAAGTTTGGCATTTGATTGGGAGTTTTTGTTATTTGTCTAGCTTTTTTAGTTGGAAGCCCAATTCAATGATGTTTTCTTTCTCTGTTTTAAGCAAATGAGCATCTAGAGATATAAAATATCCCCTTATTACAGCTTTAGCTATATCCCACAAATTTTGATATGTTGCATGAAATTATTAATTGTGTTGATGATATTGTTTTACCCCTTCATTCTTTAGGATGAGATTATTTAGTTTACAATTACTTTTTCCATCTACTTTCTCTTGGCCTTATATCATATGTGATTTTTATGGCATCATGATCAGAAAAAAAATGCATTTATTATTTCTGCCTTTCTGCATTTGATCTTAAAGATTTTATGCCCTAACACATGGTCAGTTTTTGTATAAGTTCCATGAGCTGCTAAGAAAAAAGTAAACTCCTTTATGTCTCCATTCAATTAAGATCTCATATCTATCTTCTTAACTTATTTCTTATTTATTTTGTCATTTGATTTATCTAGTTCTGAGACAGCAAGGCTGAGGTTCACTACCAGTATAGTTTTGCTATCTATTTCTTCTTGCATCTCTCAACTTCCCCTTTAAGAATTTCCATGCTGTACCACTTGGTGCATATATGTTTAGTATTGATATTGCTTCATTATCTATGGTACCCTTTAGTAAGATATACTTTCCTTCCTTATCTCTTTTAATTAGATCTAAAGTTGTTTTTATTTGATCTGATGTCAGTATTGCTACCCTTCTTTTTTTTTTTTAACCTGAAACATGATATATTCAGCTCTAGCCTTTTATCTTCACTCTGTATGTATCACAATGCTTTAAATGTGTTTCTTATAAATACCATATTTAATATAATAATAATAAAATATAAACACCATTTAATCCACTCTGATGTCAGTTTCCATTTTATGGGAAAGTTCATCCCATTCACATTCACAATTAAAATAACTAATACTGTATTTCCGGTCATCTTATTTGCCCTAAGTAATGCTTATATCTTTCCTTTCCTTCTTCTCTCCTCCCCGGTATTTTGTTTTTGATGACTATCTCCCTCAAAAGGTCCTCCCCCTTTACAGCCCCTCCTCTTTTTTTACACCTTTTCCCTAATTCTTCTGTTTCGCCTCTATTAGTCATTCCTTTTCTTTTCCCCCTTTCCATTCAACTTCCCTATAAGTTGAGACAAGATTCTCTGTGAAACCAAATGTCTGATATTCTCTTTTAGAGACAAATTTGACGAGAGTAAGATTCATACAATACTCATTCCCTTTCCTTCTTTCTCTCAATTATAATAGTTTTTCTTTGCCTCATCATGAGATGTAATTTTCCTTCTTTTACCTATATTATTGAATGTCCATCTTCTTCCCTGAAAGATAATGCTCATTTTAGCTGGATAGCTTATTTTTAGCTGTCTTTCAGAATGTAACATTCTAGCCCTTTGATTCTGTAAGGTGGAAGCTGCTAGGTTCTGGGTAATCCTCATCACGGCTCCTCAGTATAGAAATTGTTTCTTTTTTTTTCCCTTGGTATTATAGTTCTGAAATTTAGCCACAGTATTCTTTGGTAATTTAATTTTGGGGGTGAAATATGCTGGAGTTACAATTAGAATTGTACAAGACATATCAGCAGCCACCATAAAAGACTGCACCAAAAATGTCCTGGAATCACATCTACCAACAATGAAAAGAGCTAGGCTTGCAGCCAAACATCATCATATCCAGCAAAATTATTTATAATTTTGAATGAGAAAAAATGGTCATTCAATGAACATGAAGACCTTCAGGATTTTCTAGCAACCAAACCTGAGCTTAACAGAAAACTTAGTATTTAAGAGGCAATATCAAAGATCAGCTTTAAGGAACTCATCATGGACAAACTGTTTAAACATGGGCAAAATGATTACATTCCTTTTTTTTTCCTAACATGGGAAATGTGTACTATTATGTTTAAGATTCACATCAACAATAGAGTAGCTCAAAAGAAAGATAGGCAGAGTTAAGTTAAAAATAATTGTCATGTTCCACAAACGAGGTGCAGAGGAAGAATAGGCACAGAGACATTAAAGAAGGGAGAAGGGCTCATAGTTCTAAAAATCTACTCACATTGGCAATGTGTTCATTAGACACTACAAATATACCGTGAAGGGTATAGCATGCTCCAAAATCTATAAAGAAATAAGGGAGGAGAGATGGGAAGATGGGAAAGCAAAGAATGAGAGAAGAAAACAAGGGAGGGATCTTTGGATGGTGGGAAGTTAAGTAATAGCAAGGCAACTTATGGAGCAGAATTTAATTAAAGGGTGAGCATAGATAGGAAAGATAGGTGTTTATGTGTGTGTATGTATAAGAGGCATGTATGTGTGTGAGTTCATATATGTATGCATATATCTACATATGTATACATCCATATATCTTTTTTTTTAATTGATAGATTGTTTGGAAGTTGTGGGGGAAAGAAAAGGAGGGAAATAGAATAATATAAATAAGATGCAAAGCAGAGAACCAAAAAACAATTTGCAAAGAAGTAAAGAAAAAAATGGACATTCATGAGTATAATTTCTTCTACTAACATATATGCTTTCTTAATATGGTAATTGGTTGTTATATATTTTGAATCCTCCCTGATGTTCTGTTGGGCACACAGCAATGTTTTCTATTATTTTGTTTTATTTTATTTTGTCTTCCTTTTATTTTTTTCTTTTTTCTTACTTTTTTTCAAGTAAAATAAAATTTAAAAACATTTGGATCAATATTCATCCATCATTCATAGATAATATGGTCTACAATTTTCTTTCTGGACAATGAACAAGGCTCTTGAACTTTCCCAGTGCCTGGGCTTTATGCTTGCCTCCATGTTTTTTGGCAAAATGTTTTCAACCACAATGTCAAATGCCTTCAATGAGAACAAACATGACATCAAAGTCAGATATCTATATCAGATTATTTGCTGTCTTGTTGGGGGTGAGGATGGGATAAAGAAAAAAGTGTAATTCAAAATTTATAAAAATGAATGTTGAAATCTATTTTTACATATAATTGGAAAAATAAATACTATTATATGCAACAATAAAATTGTTGCTCTAGAAGATTAGGCATAAGTGAAGACAGAAACTAGATTGGATTCAAAACCATCAGTGACATTTCCAAAGATGTACCCTACAACACCAGTAGCACAGGTCACAGATTTTAGGTGACAGTTTTTCCAGAACAGAATATTTTCATGGACAGATAACAATGTGTTAAGATTAAAACATTGCCATTGTTGTTACAAACATACTTGAAGCCCCATTTTCTGTCATGACTACAGATTCAACAGCTCCCTGACAAGATTATCTGACTGACTAATATGGCCAAAAGATCTATTTTATCATACAACATACTTCCATAATGTTTGTATTTCTGGGCCTTTCTATCTAACCTACAACTGAAATTCTCTTTGTATGTTATTTTACCCAATTAAACTGTGAACTCCTTGAAAGCAAAGACTTTTATAACATTTCTATTTTATCTCCATCATAGGCATTAAATATTTTTTTCATTCATTTGTTTATTCATTAACAGTATATCTAATTTTAAAATCAGATAAGATCGTTCACATCGTTATGGGTAAAAGAGGAAAAAATATAGATTGATCAGTATGCAATCTCAAACAGCATTAAATGAGATCAATTTCAACTTACAGTAATGTCTCTAATGCGCTCCTCAGTTCCATACTTGGTTGTATAACACAACTAACATGTAGAGTTTGTCAGGTCTTAGAGATCTATTTCAAGGTCTTTATTTTATAGATGATGAGCTGAAACTTATAGAAGTTAATTCATTTTTCCCAAGTTCAGAAAGTGAGTAGAATTTTTATTTAAACCCAATGCCTTCAAATCCATAATTAGTCATCCTTCCACTGTGCTACATTTGATCAATGGCCTTTTGAAGTAATAATTTCAGAGAACAGGCAGGGAAGAATCAATATTTAAAAATAATAGAATCAAGAATAAAAATGCCAATCCATCAATCAATGAATATTTGCTTTTTACAGATAACATTACATTTGTTAATTTTTTTTTCAAATTTCTCTCTTCCTCTACCTGCCAATTGAAAAGATAAGAAGATGATATCCATTACACTTATAAAGTTTATGTTCCAGCCACAATGCCAACAGTTGGAAAAATAGAAATGAAAACAGTTTTTTTTTCAAGGAATTTTAAATCTTTTAAAGAGACAACACACATACACATCTATATAAAAATAAAGTATAGATTAGTAACTTGTGGATCAAAAAAGACTATACAGTGTCATACAGAGTGTCAATGAATGAATGAATGATAGCATTTATTAGGTACTTACTGTATGTGAAGTACTGTGACAAATTTTAAAAAATGCAAATAGAAAAATAAGGCAGTCCTTGTACTCATATTCTAATAAGAGAGTCAAAATTCGGAAGCCTACAATAGCAAGTCAAAAAGTCAGATCCCAAGCAGAAAAGCAGATATTAATGCCTTCATATAAGTGGCATTTGAGCTAATCTTTGAAGAAGATTGGATTCAAAACCATCAGTGACATTTCCAAAGATGTACCCTACAACACCAGTAGCACAGGTCACAGATTTTAGGTGACAGTTTTTCCAGAACAGAATATTTTCATGAACAGATGATGCACCATCATCATTATCATTATCATTATTATTTTGAGACATGGTCATTTTAACTGTCCCAAGATATGAGTACAGCAGTCAGTAATGGGCCTGGTTCCAAGAGTAATTGACACAAAAATACCAAAATGCTCTATTTTTGTAACTTGGGGTGATTTGTCTTTCCTTATGCAGACTTGTGACTCTCTATTCTTGGGACCTAATAGCAGACTTCATGTATATATCAGTCACCTTTAGCCCTATTGTATCTCATAACTTCCAAGTTCAGGCAATCTGTTAGAGTCAATGTCTTCTAGAAGTAGAGGTTACAGGTCTATACGACCATACCAAAAATTACAAATTCTAAGAGACAAGAGGTAAGAAAAGAGTACATTTCAGTTATAATATATTCTCTATTTAAGATACTACTTAACTTATATGGATCCATTTATGAGATGAAAAATAGATTTAACAAAGAAAAGTTAGCTCAACAACTGAATAATGTGATATTTTTCACTGTTATAAATAACTATGTTAATACCTAAAGAGAATTAGATAAAAGCTTTATTTAATCAAAATACTAAAGAATATGTTTGAAGCAACAGTTTTATGCTGGGATTTAAGCATTTTGGAACAGAAAAAAAGCATCTGGAGAATAATGTAGAAAAATAACACACTTTCATGTAAAGAGTTTTATGGTTTAAAGAATCAGAAAAAAATAATGTTTACTTATTGCAAAGTGGAAAATAAAATTATAAGAAAACAGTTCAAGGACACAAAATGAGTTAGACCATATTGAAAATCTCAGAGCTTCAGGAATGTATGTTCCCTAAGCTCATTTGCATATAACTGTTTTATGACTGAAGGATAAAACCAAAAAGAATTAAAATAATATGGTATAAGGATTTGGAAATATGATTTACAATGAGCATTGATGTCATGAAAAATTTGAGGAATTGTAACCTTGTCATTGAACAGTGGACCATAGGCAAAAGAAAATGGCTTTGATTTAAATCATTGAAAAATACAAGAGAGACAGAAAGCTAAAGAATGACATCGGGGAAGAAAGAACATAGAATTTAAAAGGCAGGCTTTTTGAACTGTCTAAAAAGACCAACAGTAAGAAGAATCAGCTGACAAGAAGACTGGCTGTTATTGCTTGATCAACAGAATGAAGATGACAGGTCATCTATTGCCTTTCAGAACCACCTAAAAGCTTTAGAGAAGTGAAACTCTTAGGTATATATTGCCCTTTTCTGCTCTCTTTTGTGCTGAGAAAAGAAAACAGAAAAGGGAAAGGCAGATACTGTAGATATTTTGATATGTAAGAAAAGCTGGCTAGGTTTAATCTTTTGGCCAGAGATTACACTGGTGATGTGTAATGGCAGTTCTTTTCTGGTTTGACAACACAGTACTTGATGAATGAATAGCTGACTAACTATGGTTTTATAACACAGAAAGCCAATTTCATGAACTTTACAAATCTTCTGCTTAAAGAACACTGCTATTAAAATAAAGTCATATCACTTTCTAAAAGGCATTTATAGTGATGACTAGAATTAAAGATGTTAGATGTTTATAAATGCTACATTCAAATATAAAAGGAGGATTTACTTATTTGAAGAAATTTAAGGACCAATAAGCAAGCAAACAGAAATGTCATTTCATGGATAGATATTTCTAAGTGAAATAATATTATCAAAGTCTTAAGTTCAGAGTAGCAAGTTACCTTAACCACATGGATTTTTCTTTTTCAAGTGTTTCCTATTTTTCATAAGCATATGCTTATTCTTGCTTTCTCTGATAAATACTAGGAGCATTGATGGGATTTCATCTTTCAGTTTTATATGAATATTATATTGCATTTCATTATTTAAGTATTTGATCTAATTATGAGTATTCATGATGTTATAATTTTATTTTACATAATATTAAAGTAGATGATTATTTTAAGGTCTAAAAGTTTCATTATTATGAGTTGTTTGTATAAATCTAATATTTGGTGCATGGGTTTTCAACCACCATTGTAACCTGCTACAGTTTGAATAACTTATTGAGTAAAAAAAAAATGTTGGGGATTCAAAAGCTAGAGTAGTAAGAAGGAGAAATGTATTTCCAACTTACATGGTTACAACTAGGGTTCTGAAAGAATTTGGGTATAACTATGTGGTAGGATTTTCTCTCTAGAAACCTAGACTATCATGTATGAGAGCAGACTGTAGGGACAAAGTACATCTCTACATGCCTTGTGTGCAGGTGACATTATAAAGGATCTATATTAATGGAGATCCCACTCCTGCCATATATTATTATTTTTATGAAGTCAGTGACTATTCCACGCTGATTTTACAGAAACATAAAGAGACAGTTTGGGCAAAGGTAGAAGATGGGATACTATTTAACAATACCCATCAACAACAAAAAAGTTTTTTGAGCTGAGTGCATGAAATAATTAAGAATTTTAGAAAAACATATTGGAAACACTTTGGAAAAGGCTTCAAATGTCAAAATAAATGCTTTGGTTTGAGACCTGGAGAAAACTAGAAGATACTGAGCAGGAAAGTCACCAGATCAGAGGCATTCATTAGAAATATAATAGCTTCTATGTATAAGGCAGTGTGGATAGGGAAGAAACTAAAGTCAGGAACTCAAGCTACAGAAATCTTTAGCACCAAGATCAGTACCTAACACATTATATAGAGTACTCAGGAAGAATAGTACCTCTGGTGGAAGAGCTTGCTGAGTCCTTTTCAGGATCATTCATCTATTTTTGTTATACACTCGATTCACCCAATTCTCATCTGTGGCTCCAAGAAGACATAGAATGTACAGTGACCACATTGTTGTAAACTTTCTGGCAAATGGCTAAACAAGGTTTTTTTTTTTGTTTGTTTGTTTGTTTTTTTAAATTTTTATTTAATAATTACTTTATATTGACACTCATTTCTGTTCCAATTTTTTTCCCTCCCTCCCTCCACCCCCTCCCCTAGATGGCAAGCAGTCCTATATATGTTGGATATGTTGCAGTATATCCTAGATACAATATATGTTTGCAGAACCGAACAGTTCTCTTGTTGCATAGGGAGAATTGGATTCAGAAGGTATAAATGACCCGGGAAGAAAAACAAAAATGCAGATAGTTCACATTCGTTTCCCAGTGTTCTTTCTTTGGGTGTAGCTGCTTTTGTCCATCATTTATCAATTGAAACTCAGGTCTCTTTGTCAAAGAAATCCACTTCCATCAAAATATGTCCTCATACAATATCGTTGTCGAAGTGTATAATGATCTCCTGGTTCTGCTCATTTCACTTAGCATCAGTTCATGTAAGTCTCGCCAGTCCTCTCTGTATTCATCCTGCTGGTCATTTCTTACAGAACAATAATATTCCATAACATTCATATACCACAATTTACCCAGCCATTCTCCAATTGATGGGCATCCATTCATTTTCCAGTTTCTAGCCACTACAAACAGGGCTGCTACAAACATTTTGGCACATACAGGTCCCTTTCCCTTCTTTAGTATTTCTTTGGGATATAAGCCCAATAGAAACACTGCTGGATCGAAGGGTATGCACAATTTGATAATTTTTTGGGCATAATTCCAGATTGCTCTCCAGAATGGTTGGATTCATTCACAACTCCACCAACAATGCATCAGTGTCCCAGTTTTCCCGCATCCCCTCCAACATTCATCATTATTTTTTCCTGTCATCTTAGCCAATCTGACAGGTGTGTAGTGATATCTCAGAGTTGTCTTAATTTGCATTTCTCTGATCAATAATGATTTGGAACACTCTTTCATATGAGTGGTAATAGTTTCAATCTCATCCTCTGAAAATTGTCTGTTCATATCCTTTGACCATTTATCAATTGGAGAATGGCTTGATTTCTTATAAATTTGAGTCAGTTCTCTATATATTTTGGAAATGAGACCTTTATCAGAACCTTTAACTGTGAAGATGTTTTCCCAGTTTGTTGCTTCCCTTCTAATCTTGTTTGCATTAGTTTTATTTGTACAAAGGCTTTTTAAATTGATGTAATCGAAATTTTCTATTTTGTGATCAGTAATGGTCTCTAGTTCATCTTTGGTCACAAATTTCTTTCTCCTCCACTAGTCTGAGAGATAAACTATTCTATGTTCCTCTAATTTATTTATAATCTCGTTCTTTATGCCTAGGTCATAGACCCATTTTGATCTTATCTTGGTATATGGTGTTAAGTGTGGGTCCATGCCTAATTTCTGCCATACTAATTTCCAATTATCCCAGCAGTTTTTATCAAATAATGAATTCTTTTCCCAGAAGTTAGGGGCTTTGAGTTTGTCAAACACTAGATTGCTATAATTGACTATTCTGTCTTGTGAACCTAACCTTTTCCACTGATCCACTAATCTATTTCTTAGCCAATACCAAATGGTTTTGGTGACTGCTGCTTTATAATATAATTTTAGATCAGGTACAGCTAGGCCACTTTCATTTGATTTTTTTTTTTCATTAATTCCCTTGAGATTCTCGACTTTTTATTGTTCCATATGAATTTTGTTGTTATTTTTTCTAGATCAATAAAATATTTTCTTGGAAGTCTGATTGGTATAGCACTAAATAAATAGATTAGTTTAGGGAGTATTGTCATCTTTATTATGTTCGCTCGGCCGATCCAAGAGCACTTAATATTTTTCCAATTATTTAAGTCTGACTTTATTTGTGTGGAGACTTTTTTTTATAATTTTGCTCATATAATTCCTGACTTTCCTTTGGTAGATAGATTCCCAAATATTTTATGGTATCAACAGTTATTCTGAATGGAATTTCTCTTTGTATCTCTTGCTGTTGGGTTTTGTTGGTGAGGCTAAACAAGGTTGATGGTAGCTAATAGGACTCAAATATTTTATTAAGTTGGGGCATGTCTACCACAAGCATGTGAAGATCTTCCACAGGAGAATGGGTAAATTAGGATAATTTATTTCAATAGCCATGAAAACAACTAAAACAAACATGGTCAGGCATTAAGGGCATCAAATTTATCTTGTGAATGCTGGGCCCTTGATAGTTGTCCTGGTTTTTGTTTCATCATTGGACTTAGATGAGTTACGAAGAGAGAGTGAATTGACAACTTTATATAACTAACTTAAATATAACGCTTAAACTATCACCTTTGATGTTGTTCGTCCCCTTTGAAAACAAATGATGAACAAAAACAATAACAACACATTGAATAATTATTTTTCATTGGACTAAAATGATTTTACTAGAAACTATATATGAGTTATAACAGCAGACATCAAAGCCTACTGCATTCATAGCCAAAATAAGAACAAATAATATAAAAAGAAAGAAGAGCAATAATTCCTGTATATTCTGCACAGCTCAAATTACATGTTCAATTCATAACATTGCATTTTAAGAAAAATTCACAAAGCAGACCTCAAACACAAAAGGAAAACAAAGCAGGTTCTTTTTTTTTTTTTTTTGTGAGACCACGATTCTCTTTTATGTACAGCTTGCTTTTTTGAAAGTTTATAATAAGATGTAATGTTACTTTCAGCATTCATTTTTATAAGGTTTTGAGTTCCAAATTTTTCTCCCTCCCTTGCTTTTTTTTTTATAATATTTTACTGAGAGAGCCCAGGCCTGGGTCCTTGCACTGACTTTTGTTCCAACTTTTCCTCTGCCTCCCTTCACCCTCAACCCCAGATGGCAAGCAGTCCTATACAAGTTAAATATGTCACAGTGTATCCTAGATACAATATATGTGTGCAGAACCAAATAGTTCTCTTATTGCACAGGAAGAATTGGATTCAGAAGATAAAAATAATCTGGGAAGAAAAATAAAAATGCAAGCAGTTTACATTCATTTCCCAGTGTTCTTTTTTGGGTATAGCTGCTTATGTTCATCCTTGATCAATTGAAACTGAGTTAGATCTCATTGTCAAAGAAATCCACTTCCATCAGAATACATCCTCATTCAGTATCGCTGTTGAGGTATATAATGATCTCCGGGTTCTGCTCATTTCACTTAGCGTCCATTCATGTAAGTCTCACCAATCCTCTCTGTAGTCATCCTGCTAGTCATTGCTTATAGAACAATGATATTCCATAACATTCGTATACCACTATTTACTCAAACTTCTCCAATTAATGGGCATCCATTCATTTTCCAGTTTCTAGCCACTACAAACAGGGCTGCCACAAACATTTTGGCACATACAAATCCCTTTCCCTTCTTTAGTATCTCTTTGGAGTATAAGCCCAGTAGAAACACTGCTGGATCAAAGGGTATGCACAGTTTGATAACGTTTTGAGCATAGTTCCAAATTGCTCTCCAGAATGGCTGGATGTATTCACAATTCTACCAACAATGTATCAGTATCCCTGTTTTCCTACATCCCATCCAACATTCCTCATTATCTTTCCCTATCATTCTGCCAATCTGACAGGTGTGTAGTGGTATCTCAGAGTTGTCTTAATTTGCATTTCTCTAATTAATAATGACTTGGAACATCTTTTCATATGGCTAGAAATAGTTTCAATTTCTTCATCTGAGAATTATCTGTTCATGTCCTTTGATCATGTATCAATTGGAGAATGGCTTGATTTCTTATAAGTTAGAGGCAATTCTCTATATATTTTGGAAATAAGGCCTTTATCAGAACCTTTGACTGTAAAAATGTTTTCCCAGTTTATTGTTTCCCTTCTAATCTTGTCTGCATTAGTTTTGTTCGCAAAAATTTTTTTCAACCTGATATAATCAAAATTTTCTATTTTGTGGTCAATAGTGATCTCTAAGGTTAAGATGGCAGAGAGGAGGATCACAGCTGTGTAGCTCCATGCTTTCTCTCACTATCCATTTCATTACAAGCCTCTGAATTAATGCTTGACTGAAAAAAAAACCCACAAATAGTTACCAAGAGAAGCCATCCTTGAGATTCGCCAAGAAAGGTCTGTCTTTACTGGAGGGCTGGGACTGTTTTAGATCGAGTGCAGGCAGCTGGCAGCGGCAGGGAGAGCATGGGAGCAGACTGGAGAGGGGGTGGGGAGTGATCGCAGCCATCTCTGCAGGGAGAGCTTTGCTACAGGACTGGATACTTTGCTCTGGCAGCAAGTCAGCAGCCCAGCAGAGAAGCTAAAAACACCGGGGGTGAAGAATACAACCCCAAACAGCTGGAGTCTCTCGGGACCTGGCAGCCCCCCTCTCACCCCCCCCCCCCTCACAGTGACTCAGCACGCTCTGGGATCTCAGAGCGCAGGCGCAGCACAGTAGGGCTAGTGCCTCACTGCTGCCCCTCGCAGTCTGTAGAGGAAGCTCAGTAACACCACCTAGCCCCTCCCCCAAAGAAAGACTCCAGTTTTTTCTGTTTTTCTTTGCTAGTTTGTCTTTGATGATTAGACAGAATGAGCAAGAAACTGAAGAGGACTTTAACCCTTGACAGCTTCTATACAGATAGAGAGCAGACCCTAAATCCTGAGGAGACTAAAAACAGACTGTCTCCAGGTGAATCCCCAAAGGAGGAGATCATCTGTTCCTCAGCACAGATGAACGTCATAGAAGTAATTAAAAAGGCTCTCACAAGGGAGCTAGAAGAAAAATGGGAAAAGCAGAGTGAGGCTTGGCAAAAGGAGAGGGAAGTTTGGCAAAAGGAGAGGGAGACTTGGCAAAAGAGCCTGGAGAAGTCAGTTAAAGAGAGAGTGGATAAAGAAGTAAAATCCTTGAAAAATAAGATTGGTGAACTGGAAAACAAAATTGGTGAAATGGAAAAAAATTCCACAGAACAAAAGAACTCAATGGGACAATTAGAAAAAGATTTTTAAAAAGTGAGTGAAGAAAATACTTCACTGAAAATCAGAATTGAACAATTGGAATTGAATGACTCGAGGAGACAAGAAGAATCAGTCAAGCAAATCCAAAAAAATCAAACAATGGAAAAGAATGTGAAATACCTTCTGGGGAAGACAACAGACCTGGAAAACAGATCCAGGAGAGACAATCTGAGAATCATTGGACTCCCAGAAAAGAATGATGAAAAAAAGAGCCTGGACACTATTTTCCAGGAAATTAGCAAAGAGAACTGCCCAGAAGTCATAGGAACAGAGGAAAAAATAAACATTGAAAGGATTCATCGATCACCCACTGAAAGGGATCCTAAAATCAAAACACCAAGGAATATAGTGGCCAAATGCCAGAACCCTCAGACGAAGGAAAAAATATTGCAAGCGGCTAGAAAAACCCAATTCAAGTATCAAGGAGTCACAATAAGGATCACCCAGGATCTGGCAGCATCCACATTAAAAGATCGAAGGGCCTGGAATATGATATTCCGAAAGGCTAAGGAACTTGGTATGCAACCAAAAATAACTTACCCAGCAAGAATGAGCATCTTTTTCCAGGGAAGAAGATGGACATTCAATGAATTAAGTGAATTTCATCTATTTCTGATGAAAAAGCCAGAAATTAACAAAAAGTTTGATCTACAAATATAGAACTCAAGAGAAATCTAAAAAGGTAAAGATTAATCTTGGGGACTATATTGCGACTATATAGATGTATAAAGAATACATGTATACCTTGTTCTAGAAATTGATGTGGAAAGGACATTGTACCAGAAAAAGGGTAAAGTGGGGGTAGTACATCTCATGAAGAGGCATAGGAAACCTATTATATCTGAGAGAAAGAATGGAGGGGGATGAATATAGTGGGTATCTTACTACCTTCAGAATTGGCTTTAAGTGAAAAATCTTAAGACATATTCAATCTATGGTGAAACTTCTCCCACCTCATTGAAAAGTGAGAAGGGAAAAGTGAAAAGGGAAGGAATAGGCTAAGAGGAAGGGAATACGGAAACTGGGAGGGAAAGGGGTAAGATAGGAGGAGGAACTCTAAGGCGGGGGGAGGGATACTAAAAAGGGAGAGCTCTGAGAAGCAAGTGGTGCTCACAAGCTTAATACTGGAAAGGGGGGAAAGGGGAAAGAAGGGAGAAAAGCATAAACCGGGGTTAACAAGATGGCAAGTAATATAGAATTGGTCATTCTAACGATAAATGTGAACAGGGTAAACTCCCCATAAAGCGGTTAGCAGAATGGATTAAAAGCCAGAATCCTACAATATGTTGTTTACAGGAAACACACCTGAAGTGGGGAGATACATGCAGGTTAAAGGTAAAAGGTTGGAGCAAAATCTACTATGCTTCAGGTGAAGTCAAAAAAGCAGGGGTAGCCATCCTGATCTCAGATCAAGCTAAAGCAAAAATTGATCTAATCAAAAGAGATGAGGAAGGGCACTATATCTTGCTAAAGGGTAGCATGGATAATGAAGCACTATCTATATTAAACATATATGCACCAAGTGGTGTAGCATCTAAATTCTTAAAAGAGAAATTAAGAGAGCTGCAAGAAGAAATAGACAGTAAAACTATAATAGTGGGAGATCTTAACCTTGCACTCTCAGAATTAGATAAATTAAACCACAAAATAAATAAGAAAGAAGTCAAAGAGGTAAATAGAATACTAGAAAAGTTAGATATGATAGATCTCTGGAGAAAATGTAATGGAGACAGAAAGGAATACACTTTCTTTTCAGCAGTTCATGGAACCTATACAAAAATTGACCATATATTAGGACATAAAAACCTCAAACTCAAATGCAGTAAGGCAGAAATAGTAAATGCATCCTTTTCAGGCCACGATGCAATGAAAATTACATTCAACAAAAAACCAGGGGGAAGTAGACCAAAAAATAATTGGAAACTAAATAATCTCATACTAAAGAATGATTGGGTGAAACAGCAAATCATAGACATAATTAATAACTTCACCCAAGAAAACAATAATAATGAGACATCATACCAAAATGTATGGGATGCAGCCAAAGCGGTAATAAGGGGAAATTTCATATCTCTAGAGGCCTATTTGTATAAAATAGAGAAAGAGAAGGTCAATGAATTGGGTTTGCAACTAAAAATGCTAGAAAAGGAACAAATTAAAAACCCCCAGTCAAACACTAAACTTGAAATTCTAAAAATAAAAGGAGAGATCAATAAAATTGAAAGTAAAAAAACTATTGAATTGATTAATAAAACTAAGAGTTAGTTTTATGAAAAAACCAACAAAATAGACAAACCCTTAGTAAATCTGATTTAAAAAAGGAAAGAGGAAAATCAAATTGTTAGTCTTAAAAATGAAAAGGGAGAACTCGCCACTAACAAAGAGGAAATTAGAGCAATAATTAGGAGTTACTTTGCCAACTTTATGCCAATAAATTTGACAACTTAAATGAAATAGAAAAATACCTCCAAAAATATAGCTTGCCCAAACTAACAGAGGAAGAAGTAAATATCCTAAACAGTCCCATCTCAGAAAAAGAAATAGAACAAACTATCAATCAACTCCCTAAGAAAAAATCCCCAGGACCAGATGGATTTACATGTGAATTCTACCAAACATTTAAAGAACAATTAACTCCAATGCTAAATAAACTATTTGAAAAAATAGGGATTGAAGGAGTCCTACCAAACTCCTTTTATGACACAGACATGGTACTGATACCTAAACCAGGTAGGCTGAAAACAGAGAAAGAAAATTATAGACCAATCTCCCTAATGAATATTGATGCTAAAATCTTGAATAAAATTTTAGCAAAAAGATTACAGAAAATCATCCCCAGGATAATACACTATGACCAAGTAGGATTTATACCAGGAATGCAGGGCTGGTTCAATATTAGGAAAACTATTAGCATAATTGACTATATCAATAACCAAACCAACAAAAACCATATGTTCATCTCAATAGATGCAGAAAAAGCATTTGATAAAATCCAACATCCATTCCTAATGAAAACACTTGAGAGCATAGGAATAAATGGACTTTTCCTTAAAATAGTCAGGAGCATATATTTAAAACCACCAGTAAGCATCATATGCAATGGGGAAAAACTGGAACCTTTCCCAGTAAGATCTGGAGTGAAGCAAGGTTGCCCTCTATCACCATTATTATTTAACATCGTATTAGAAACACTAGCCTCTGCAATAAGAGTCGAGAAAGATATTAAAGGAATTAGAGTAGGCAATGAAGAAACCAAACTATCACTCTTTGCAGATGATATGATGGTATACCTAGAGAACCCCAGATATTCTACTAAAAAGCTATTAGAAATAATTCATAATTTTAGCAAAGTAGCTGGCTACAAAATAAATCCCCATAAATCTTCAGCATTTTTATACATCACCAACAAAATCCAACAGCATGAGATACAAAGAGAAATTCCATTCAGAATAACTGTTGATACCATAAAATATTTGGGAATCTATCTACCAAAGGAAAGTCAGGAATTATATGAGCAAAATTATAAAAAAGTCTCCACACAAATAAAGTCAGACTTAAATAACATAATAAAGGTGACAATACTCCCTAAACTAATCTATTTATTTAGTGCTATACCAATCAGACTTCCAAGAAAATATTTTAATGATCTAGAAAAAATAACAACAAAATTCATATGGAACAATAAAAAGTCGAGAATCTCAAGGGAATTAATGAAAAAAAAAAATCAAATGAAGGTGGCCTAGCTGTACCTGATCTGAAATTATATTATAAAGCAGCAGTCACCAAAACCATTTGGTATTGGCTAAGAAATAGATTAGTGGATCAGTGGAAAAGGTGAGGTTCACAAGACAGAATAGTCAACTATAGCAATCTAGTGTTTGACAAACCCAAAGCCCCTAACTTCTGGGAAAAGAATTCATTATTTGATAAAAACTGCTGGGATAATTGGAAATTAGTATGGCAGAAATTAGGCATGGACCCACACTTAACACCATATAAAAAGGTAAGATCAAAATGGGTCCATGACCTAGGCATAAAGAACGAGATTATAAATAAATTAGAGGAACATAGAATAGTTTATCTCTCAGACTTGTGGAGGAGAAAGAAATTTGTGACCAAAGATGAACTAGAGACCATTACTGATCACAAAATAGAAAATTTTGATTACATCAAATTAAAAAGCCTTTTTACAAACAAAACTAATGCAAACAAGATTAAAAGGGAAGCAACAAACTGATAAAACATCTTCACAGTTAAAGGTTCTGATAAAGGCCTCATTTCCAAAATATATAGAGAACTGACTCAAATTTATAAGAAATCAAGCCATTCTCCAGTTGATAAATGGTCAAAGGATATGAACAGACAATTTTCAGAGGATGAAATTGAAACTATTACCACTCATATGAAAGAGTGTTCCAAATCATTATTGATCAGAGAAATGCAAATTAAGACAACTCTGAGATACCACTACACACCTGTCAGATTGGCTAAGATGACAGGAAAAAATAATGATGAATGTTGGAGGGGATGCGGGAAAACTGGGACACTAATGCATTGTTGGTGGAGTTGTGAATGAATCCAACCATTCTGGAGAGCAATCTGGAATTATGCCCAAAAAATTATCAAATTCTGCATACCCTTCGATCCAGCAGTGTTTCTATTGGGCTTATATCCCAAAGAAATACTAAAGAAGGGAAAGGGACCTGTTTGTGCCAAAATGTTTGTAGCAGCCCTATTTGTAGTGGCTAGAAACTGGAAAATGAATGGATGCCCATCAATTGGAGAATGGCTGGGTAAATTGTGGTATATGAATGTTATGGAATATTATTGTTCTGTAAGAAATGACCAGCAAGATGAATACAGAGAGGACTGGCGAGACTTTCATGAACTGATGCTAAATGAAATGAGCAGAACCACTTCGACAACGATATTGTATGAGGACATATATTGATGGAAGTGGATTTCTTTGACAAAGAGACCTAACTGAGTTTCAATTGATAAATGACAGACAAAAGCAGCTACACCCAAAGAAAGAACACTGGGAAACGAATGTGAACTACCTGCATTTTTGTTTTTCTTCCCGGGTTATTTATACCTTCTGAATCCAATTCTCCCTATGCAACAAGAGAACTGTTCGGTTCTGCAAACATATATTGTATCTAGGATATACTGCAACATATCCAACATATAAAGGACTGCTTGCCATCTAGGGAAGAGGGTGGAGGGAGGGAGGGGAAAAAAATCGGAATAGAAACGAGTGCAAGGGATAATGTTGTAAAAAAAAATTACCCTGGCATGGATTCTGTCAATATAAAGTAATTATTAAATAAAAATTAAAATTAATTAATTAATTTTACAAAAGGAAAAAAAAAAGAAAAAGAAAAGAAAAAATAATAGTTATCTCTATTTCTTTTTTGGTCATAAATTCCTCCTCTTCCACAGGTCTGAGAGGTAACTATCCTATGCTCTTCCAATGTATTTATAATCTCATTCTTTATGCCTAGGTCATGAACCCATTTTGACCTTATCTTGGTGTATGCTGTTAAGTGTGGGTCAATGCCTACTTTCTGCCATACTAATTTCAAATTTTCCCAGCAATTTTTGTCAAATAATGCATTTTTATCCCAAAAACTGGGGTCTTTGGGGTTGTCAAACACTAGATTATTAAAGTTATTGGCTGTTTTGTCCTTTGAACTTAACCTATTCCATTGATCAACTAGTCTATTTCTTAGCCAATACCAGATGGTTTTGGTAACCACTGCTTTATAATATAATTTTAGATTTGGTACAGCTAGGCAACCTTCATTTGATTTTTTTTTTCATTAATTCCCTTGAAATTCTTAATCTTTGTTGTTATTTTTTCTAGGTCATTAAAATAATTTTTGGGAGTCTTTTTGGTATAGCATTAAATAAATAGATTAGTTTGGGTAGTATTGTCATCTTTATTATATTTGCTCCCCCAAACCAAGAGCATTTAATATTTTTCCTGTTGCTTAGATCAGACTTAATTTGTGTGAAAAATATTTTGTAGTTTTGCTCATAAGGTTTCTGATTTTCCCTTGGCAGATAGCCTTGGCAGATCCCTAAATATTTTATACAATCAGTAGTTACTTTAAATAGAATTTCTCTTTGTAACTCTGACTGTTGGGTTTTGTTAGTGATATTTAAGAATGCTGATGACTTATATGGGTTTATTTTGTACCCTGAAACTTTGGTAAAGTTGTGGATTGTTTCTAATAACTTTTTAGTAGAATCCCTGGGGTTCTCTAAGTATACCATCATATCATCAGCAAAGAGTGATAATTTGGTTTCCTCATTGCCTATTCTTATTCCTTTAATCTCTTTCTCAACTCTTATTGCCAAAGTTAGCATTTCTAATACAATATTAAATAGTGACAGTCATGGTGGGCAACCTTGTTTCACTCCTGATCTTGTTGGGAATGGTTGCAGTTTTTCCCCATTACATATGATGCTTACTGATGGTTTCAAATACATGCTATTGATTATTTTAAGGAAAAGTTCATTTATTCCTATATTCTCCAGTGTTTTTAATAGTAATGGATGTTGGATTTTATCAAATGCTTTTTCAGTATCTATTGAGATGATCATAGAGTTTTTGTTAATTTGGTTATTAATATGGCCAATTATACTGATAGTTTTACTAATATTGGACCAGCCCTGCATTCCTGGTATAAATACTTCTTGATCGTGGTGTATTATCCTGGAGATGATTTTCTGTAGTCTTTTTGCTAACATCTTATTTAAGATTTTAGCATCAATATTCATTAGGGAGATTGGTCTATAATTTTCTTTCTCTGTTTTCAACCTACCTGGTTTAAGTATCAGTACCATGTCTATGTCATAAAATAAATTTGATAGCACTCCTTCATTCCCTATTTTTTTCAGATAGTTTATAAAGTATTGGGACTAATTGTTCTTTGAATGTTTGGTAGAATTCACATGTAAATCCATCTGGTTATGGGGATTTTTTTCTTACGGAGTTGATTAATAGCTTGTTCTATTTCTTTTTCTGAAATGGGACTGTTTAAGCAATTTACTTCCTCCTCAGTTAATCTGGGAAGCCTGTATTTTTGGAAGTAGTCATCCATTTAACTTAGGTTATCAAATTTATTGGCATAAAATTGGGCAAAGTAACCCCTTATTATTTCTTTAATTTCCTCTTCATTGGTGGAAAGTTCTCCCTTTTCATTTTTAAGACCACTAATTTGATTTTCCTCCCTCCCTTTTATAATCAGATTTACCAAAGGCTTGTCTATTTTATTGGCTTTTTCATAGAACTAACTCTTAGTTTTATTTATTTGTCCAATAGTTTTTTTTTTTTACTTTCTATATTATTAATTTCTCCTTTTAATTTTAGAATTTCAAATTTAGTATTTGTTTGGGGGGTGTTAATTTGGTCTTTTTCTGGCTTTTTAAGTTGCAAGCCCAATTCATTGATCTTGTCTTTGTCTATTTTATTCAAGTAAGCCTCTAAGGATATAAAATTTCCCCTTATCACTGCTTTATCCACCCCCACCCCCAGGTTAAACAGCCCAATTTTCTTCCCTCACTTCTTATTTGACATGTTTTTGTTTTTGTTTTTGTTTTTGTTTTAAGAACTTATATAGTAGAGGACAGAGCAAAAATTATAGAGAAGGCACACACTACTTTCTAAGCTCCTCTCATTCCCCTCACAACCAACTATTAAATTAGCCTCAAAAATAGCTCTTCACTGCATAAATTCATAAAGATTAGAAGCACACAACTAACCAGCCAAAGATAATCTGGAAGATTGCCAGGAAATATTTGTCCTGAGGGGCCAGGAACCGACTAGCACAGGCAGTGAGTAGACCAGGGGTGGGAGCGATCTCTGTGGCTAGAGAAGTTATACAGACTACTCTGCTATAGGCTTACTGCTCTGCCTTGATTACAAAGCAGTAAACTGGCAGAGAAATTAAAGCCTAAAATAGAGGGTATTCTAAAAAACGCCAGAACCTAACAAGATCTGGCTGTAACCACTCAAACTCATAAGTGACTCAGGCAGACCTGTAACAGAGCCTTGCATCCACATCCTGCAGTGCAGGGCTTTTGCAGGGGAAGTTACAAAACTGCACAGCAGGGGGCCACAGCCAGTACAGTCTCTAATCTGCACAGAGAGGTGCTTGGCCTGGGACAATAAAACTTTCCCAGTAGGACTGCGCTTCCCAGGGCAGAGACACTTCTGGTCCCTGCAGGGCCACTCACTGCTCAGCTGTGAATTCCCACAACCCCAGGGTGGGCTTTGGCTTGGGGTAGTGAAATTCTCACTGCTCAGTGTCTAGCCCCAGGGCAGTTGTTAACCCACAGAACAGGATTCTTTTCAGGGCACTTTCCCAACTCAGTCCTGCAGCCTGAGTTACTTCCAGGTGGGGAACTCTTTCCCAGAGCACTCCAGTACCTCACTGCTTTTTGTAACCAGTTGGCAGGACAGCTAACCCTCCATATACCTATTACTGCTTTGCAGAGGAAGCTGGTAAGCTCCTGGCACTGAAAGCAGACCCTACAGGCTTTAACAAAATGAGTAAAAAAATCAAAAGGATGATTGATAGTTCTATAAATATTTATACTACTCAGAAAAACTTAGACATACATAGTGATTCTTTGAACACTATTACTTTTTTTTTTTTTTTTTTTGGCTCAAATGATATATTTTTTTTAATTTTTATTTAATAATTACTTTATATTGACACTCGTTTCTGTTCCAATTTTTTTCCCTTCCTCCCTCCACCCCCTCCCTAGATGGCAAGCAGTCCTTTATATGTTGGATATGTTGCAGTATATCCTAGATACAATATATGTTTGCAGAACCTAACAGTTCTCTTGTTGCATAGGGAGAATTGGATTCAGAAGGTATAAATAACCCGGGAAGAAAAACAAAAATGCAGATAGTTCACATTCGTTTCCCAGTGTTCTTTCTTTGGGTGTAGCTGCTTTTGTCCGTCATTTATCAATTGAAACTCAGGTCTCTTTGTCAAAGAAATCCCCTTCCATCAAAATATGTCCTCATACAATATCGTTGTCGAAGGAACACTATTACTGTTAATGCTGTACAATGTTCTCTTGGCTCTGCTCACTTCATTTTTATTATTTCATGCAAGTATTTTCACATTTTTTTAAAATTGACCTGCTTATCATTTCTTATAGCATAGTACTATTTCATCAAAATCATATACCGTAACTTGTTTAGTTATTCTTCAACTGATGAGTATCTGTTCTATTTCCAATTCTTTGCCACTACAAAAAAAAAAAAAAAAAAAAAAACCTGATACAAATATTTCAAAACATATAAATGCTTTTATTTTTCCCTCATCACCTTGAGAAACAGACTTAATAATGATATTGTTGGGTCAGTGGATATGGATAGCTTCATGATTCCTTGGTCATAATTCCAAATGAGCTTCTTTCTGAAGTAATGAGTTTGCACTCAATGAAAATTTTCAGAATCAAACTGAAAAATTTACCTATCAATAATATTTAAAGGAATATCCCCACATGCATTAGAGAATTGGGCAAAGTGATTTCTAGTATTTCATCAATTTTTAATACTGAATTTATGATCAAATTATTATTGAGAAATTTTTAGGAAATCTCCTTAGAAAATGTAACTAAAAATTATATTTTCTTTATTGTTGAAGGTAAAAAGTATGAAAAATCTGTTATTTATTGATGATGAATATTATATTCTAAATGTTTTATAACAATATTAGTTTCAATGAAAAAAAATTGTACTTTAAGTAAAACAATTCTTAAAGTTAATAATGTCTCCAGATCTGAATACCATCATTTATCAAGACCTTTTTTTCAAAAAAAAAAAAATTATGCCTACTGCTGCAATAAAAATATTGCATTCCAGACCTGTGAAGTGATTCATTGACTTATAACTTCATACATAACAAGAGACAAAAATTGCATCTTGTGTAGTAAATAATGCATCTAGATTAAATAGGATAATTAAAGGATTACTTTTAAGCTGATGCACTTGATATCTGAGGTGGCTGCAAATATAAAGGACGTAGAAATAATCATTCATAATCTAATTTAGGACATGACCTTATTTAAATTACTAAGATTAATGTTCCAAAAAAATTTTACTATCATTGAACCACTTATTAGGATTAAAACCTGGGGCAAAGGGGAAATTGTCCCAGACTTCCTCCTTAGGCAACAGTGGGTTTTCACTGCCCTGTTCCTGTTGTGTTGGGCCTGGTCAAATCCTTTATTAATCTGTGATTCAGAGGCTCACTATTTTCTTTTTGTATTTGTGTTGAATTTCTCACTGCTAATCTGCTGATACACTTTATTAAACCAGGACAAATTAGGCAATGCTGCTGTTTTCTGGCTTAGAGTTTCCCAGTTGACTCCTTGGACACATGGAACCACACTATCCTGGGTCCCTCTACTGTGCCTATCTCAATTTCTCACCCTGTGCCCCTGAAACATGCCTTTTCTGAAGTTCTTCCAAATTATCTTCTTTTGGAAATTTGTGGTACAACAAATATTTGTGGGTTCTGTCACTCCAAAACCAGTTCAGATGTTTGATCTGGTGTTAATCTAAAGAATGCTAGGAAGAGCTCAGATAAATACTTATCTATTCTCTACCATTTTGGCTGACCAGCCTCAATTCTTAAGAATCTTATAACACTATGATTTATGCTAGTGTGTGGAATTAACTAAGTGAAGACACTCTCTTGGGAATATAGACTTAAACTCTATCTTAATTATGACTTGAAACTTTATAATAACAAGTAGAGGTATTGTTGGAATCCTTACAAAGTGTTGTCATTAGAGTTGATAGAGACAATAATTATCTAATTTAGCATGGTTTGGTATGATTGATCTGATCTTACAAGGAGATGTTATGGGCCAGAAGAAATAAGGTACTAAGTAGAACTGATAAAAAACAAAGCTTGTGTTCACATCTTTAGAGAGCTCATATAAGCAAGAAGCTCTTAGGGCCAGAGAGCACTCTGGGAGGTAACCCACAATCCCACTCTCTCAGAGAAGGAGCATAAATAGAGCTTCAGTGAGCCAGTCAGGGGAGTTTAGATTGAGAGGGGATCATCAAGTGAGTTCAGTCAAAAGCCCTCTCTTGGAGGCAAGAAAGATTCATTACAACTTTCTCCTTGATGCTGGCTGGAGGCTGAAGAAAGCAGAGGCAGAAGCAAAGGACAAAGCTACAAGAGCTCTTAGTACCAAGGAGAGAGAGAGGCTTCTAAGAAAACTAACCGGACTATATTGGAGACAATAAAAGATCAGAATTTTTAGCACCTGGCTGCATTTGGGTGATTATTATTTTTAACTGAAACTAAGACTGCCTCCAGAAAACTTCCCCAAGAAACCTGATCCCAGAGAGAACTAGTATATTAAAGAAGAAAAACACCACATTTTGGCATCCGAACATGGGGCTGGCAAAATCCTGATTCTAGTGGAAAGGCCTGTGATTCTGATCCAGTGGAAAAGACTCCTGAATCCAGAAATTAGGGTGAGTACAACAATTTTTTTTTTTTTTGTTAAAACAGTTAAAGTAGAATTTCAGCTAAGATGGGACAGATGTTTAGAAAACAGCCTTCTGTTTCTGTTCAAGAAAAATGTTTAGAGAGCATTGTCAAAGTTATGGAAAGCCAAGGTTTGATTATAATTTTGGAGTAGATCACTGAACTTTTTAGAAACTGTTAAGTACCTATGTCCTTGGTTCTCTACAGAAAAAGAATTGGATTTAGACGAGTGGAAATTAATAGGAGAATGTTGGAATCCTTACTAACTGCTAAGTAGTTAGAGTTGATCTAATCTTACAAAAAGATGTTTTGGGCAGAACCTGAAACAAGGTACTAAGTAGAACTACCCATAATCCCTCTCTCTGGAAGGAGCATAAATAGGCCAATGGGCCAGTCGGAGAGTTCGGGAGAGAGGAAGACGCTACAAGTCAAGATTTTCACCGGAATGGCATGAAGAGTTGGAGCTGGCTGGAGGCTGAAGAAAGCAGAGGCAGAGGCTGAAGGACCAGACCTTTGGATTTAAAGACATTTGGAGAGAGCTCTTGGAACCAAGCAGAGAGATAGGCCTCTAAGCTAACCGGGCTATATTGGAAATAATAAAAGATCTGAACTTTTATCACTTGGCTGCTTTTTGAGAAGAAAAAGATTACAACATTTTGGCGCCCTGAACGTTGGACAAACAGACCCCTCAGTGGATTTCAGTGGAAAAGCTCCGATCCTGATTCAAGTGGAAAAGCCTCTGATCCTGATCCAGTGGAAAAGACTCTTCAACCCAGAAATTAGGGTGAGTGCAATAAAGAAATTTTGCTAAAAGAGTTAAAGTAGAATTTCATCTAAGATGGGACAGATATTTAGAAAACAGCCTTCTGTTTCTGTTCAAGGAAAATGTTTAGAGAGCATTGTCAAAATTATGGAAAGCCAAGGTTTAATTATAAGTTTACAGCAAATCACTGAACTTTTACAAACTGTAAAGGACATATGTCCTTGTTTCTCTCTTGATAAGGAATTAGATCTAAGTGAATGGAAATTGGTTGGAGAGGATCTTTGTCAATTCTATGATAAAAATGGGCCTAACTCAATAATTAATACATATAATGTAATACAATTGGCTATAAGAAGTTATTTAAGTGATAGAATGATGAAAAGGAAAGTACAGGAGGAAGAAATGCCAACTTTACTAGGTGAAAAGGAGGACGAATCAGATGAGAATGGAGTTAATTACAATTCTGAGTATGATACTTCACAGCAGGAGGAATTAGGCGATTCCACATCTCATGACCCTCCCCCGCAATTAACCCTTCATGGGTGGAACAAGGGGGAGGGAGAGAGGCAGAAACACAGTCAGCTTCTCCTATAAAGCAGAATTTGACAAGATTAGAAAAAGCATTAATTAAAGCAAAAAATGAAGGAGAAGATATATCTGATTTTATAAATGCATATCCTGTGATTGAAAAGATTGACTCTTCAGGTCAAAAAGAGAGAAAATACACTCCTTTTAATTTGGAAAAAGTTAAAGATTTGAAAAAGGGTTGCACTCTTTATGGGGCTACATCATCTTATGTGAAGATGTTACTAAATAATTTGTCTTATGAAATCCTAACCCCGAATGACTGGAAATCCATAACAAAAACTTGTCTAGAACCGGGACAAAATTTATTGTGGCTTTCAGAGTTTCATGAATTATGTAGGATTCAAGCCCAACGCAATAGGCAAACAGGAGCTATTGTACAAGTTGCTTTTGACCAACTAACTGGAGAAGGTCAGTATGCAGAGAGTTCAGAACAGATTTATTATCCCATAACAGTGTATGAGCAAATTTCTAAGGCTGCAATAAAAGCTTGGAATTCTCTCCCTG
The DNA here is from genome assembly GCF_016432865.1 of Antechinus flavipes. Lineage (NCBI taxonomy): Eukaryota > Metazoa > Chordata > Mammalia > Dasyuromorphia > Dasyuridae > Antechinus > Antechinus flavipes. Next base: position 522,202,258 of record NC_067398.1, on the reverse strand, counting down.
GACAGAAAGATGGAAATAATGCTTTCACAAAAATAGAGCAAGGTCCCAATGAACCTTTTGCAGATTTTGTGGGACGTTTACAAACAGCTGTAATAAGAACCATTGGAGACAATGCAGCAACAGAAATAATGACTAGACATTTGGCTAAGGAAAATGCCAATGAGATTTGCAAGAGAATTATATGGGGGCTAGACAAAAATGCTCCTTTAGAAGAAATCATAAGATGCTGTGCCACAGTGGGCACAAATGCTTATTATGCCCAGACTATGATGAACATGGAAAGACAAGGTCCTACTTGGCAGAGGAATTCTAGAGAAACTCGTCGATGTTTCCAGTGTGGAAAAATTGGACATTTGAGAGCTCATTGTAGATATGGAGATAGAGTGAGAAGACAGGGTGAGAGAAAACCCAAAACCCCATGTCCAAAATGTAACCGAGGCTTTCACTGGGCCTCTAAATGTATATTGACCCAGAGGAATGAGAGGCAGGGCCCAGCTCTAAAGTATCAATCAAAGGATAGGTGGGGCATGATAGCAGCTGAGGTTACACCCAGAGAGACTTTAGAAATTCAGAACTCTGATGTCATCAACCAACAGAAAAGCAATCAGGATTACAGTTGGGAAGAATACAGGCCTTTTAAGACAACAAGACAATATCCAATGCAAACAGCTCCAATGTAATTACCAGATGATGAGGAGAAATCCCAAAAGTGGTAAACAGAAGAGAATTAGATAGGTTAACTGCTTGGGGAAGAGGATCTGCTTATATTTCCACAGGTGGAAAAGGAATCAGATGGCTAACAATGAGACTGTCAAAAGAACTTTAAAATCTTCAGCTTTCAGTTCCTGAAAAACCAGCAAGAATCACTGGATTCCCTGAGATGAAAAATTGTTGATGAGACTTTTGCAGTACTTCAGAGCTTACAGGAATTATTAGATTCCTGGCGCATGAACTAATGAACAATGGATTCCTTATGGACTATTTCTAGGACTTATGGACATTTGTAAATTTTCAGGTCGATTTATGTTGTTACATTACTACTAGCCTGTGTTATATTACTATGTGCTTATGTATTTTAAGCAATTGCAAGAATCATTGGATTTCTTGAGATGAAAGATTGTTGATGAGACTTTTGCAGTAGTTAAATTTTCATGTTGATTCATGTTATTTGTTACATTACCACTAGCCTGTGTTATATTGCTGTGTGCTTTTGTAAATTATGTATAATGCCTCCCATATTGATGGATTTATGTATACCATGTATATCTGTTACAAAGTTCTGGCCCATATTGATGGATTTATGTGTACCCCCTCAGGAACCCCCTATGTTTTAAAACAAAAGAAAGGGGGAGATGTTGGAATCCTTACTAACTGCTAAGTAGTTAGAGTTGATCTAATCTTACAAAAAGATGTTTTGGGCAGAACCTGAAACAAGGTACTAAGTAGAACTACCCATAATCCCTCTCTCTGGAAGGAGCATAAATAGGCCAATGGGCCAGTCGGAGAGTTCTAGAGAGGAAGACACTACAAGTCGAGATTTCACTGGAATGACATGAAGACTGGAGCTGGCTGGAGGCTGAAGAAAGCAGAGGCAGAGGCTGAAGGACCAGACCTTTGGATTTAAAGACATTTGGAGAGAGCTCTTGGAACCAAGCAGAGAGATAGGCCTCTAAGCTAACCGGGCTAGAAGAAAAAGCTCACAACATTTTGGCGCCCAACGTGGGGCTGATTCAGATCCATCTGAACTAGATCACAACAGGAGAAAACCTGGGTGACTACTACTGACCTAATCCAAACTCAATGGAGTGGAAATTAGAAGGAGAGGATCTTTGTCAGTTCTATAATAAAAATGGACCTGACTCAATTTCCAAAGGCATACTTAATACATATAATTTAATACAACTGGCTATAAAAAATTATTTAAGTGTTAGAATGAAGAAAAAAAAAAAAAAAGAAAGTGCAGAGCAGGAAGGAGAGGGGCCAACTATACTAGGTGAAAAGGAAGAAGAATCAGATAAGCATGGAATTAAGTACAATTCTGAGTGTGATACTTCACAGCAGGAGAAATTAGATTCCATATCTCACTACCTTCCCCCCTCAATTAATCCTTCATGGGTGGTGGAAGAAGTAAGAGGGGGAGAGTAAGTAATGCAATAAGAAGCACCTATTAAGGAGAATATGACAAGATTAGAAAAAGCATTAATTAAGGCAAAAAATGAAGGAGAAGATATATCTGATTCGATAAATGCATATCCTGTGATTGAAAAGCTTGACTCTTCACGTCAAAAAGAGAGAAAATACACACCTTATAATTTGGAAAATATTAAAGATTTGAAAAAGGGCTGCATTCTTTATGGGACTACATCCTCTTATGTTAAGCTGTTACTAGATAATTTGTCTTATGAAATCTTAATCCCGAATGATTGGAAATCCATAGTTAGGACATGTCTAGAACTAGGACAAAATTTGTTATGGCTTTCAGAGTATCATGAATTATGTAGGATTCAAACCCAATGGAACAGGCAAACAGGAGCTAATGTACAAATCACTTTTGACCAACTAGCTGGTGAAAGTCAGTTTAGAGAGAATTCAGAACAGATTTATTATCTCATAACAATGTATGAGCAAATTTCTAAGGCTGCAATAAAAGCTTGGAATTCTCTCTCTAGACAGAAAGATGGATATAAAGCCTTCACAAAAATAGAGCAAGGTCCCAATGAATCTTTTGCAGATTTTGTGGGACATTTGCAAACAGCTATCGTAAGAACCATTAGAGATAATGCTGCCACAGAAATCATGACCAGACATCTGGCTAAGGAAAATGCCAATGAGGTTTGCAAAATAATTATATGGGGACTAGACAAGGATGCTCCTTTAGAGGAGATCATAAGACACTTTGCCATAGTGGGCATAAATGCTTAGTATGCCCAGACTATGATGAACATGGGAAGATAAGGTCCCTCTTGGCAAGGGACTTCTAGAGAAACTCATCAATGTTTTCAGTGTGGAAAAATAGGACATCTTAGAGCTCAATGTAGATATGGAGATAGAGTGAGAAGACAGGGTGAGAGAATAAAACCCAAAACCCCATGTCCAAAAATGCAACCAAGGCTTTCACTGGGCCTCTGAATGTAGATTGACCCAGAGAAATGAGAGGCAGGGCCCAGCTCCAAGGTATCAATCAAAAGACAGATGGGGCATGATAGCAGCTGAAGTTACACCCAAAGAGTCTTTAGAAATTCAGGACTCTGATGTCATCAACCAACAGAAAAGCAATCAGGATTACAGTTGGGGAGAATACAGGTCTTTTAACTCAACAAGGCAATATCCAGTGTAAACAGCTCCATTGTAATTGTCAGATGATAAGGAAAAATCCCCAAAGTAGTAAATAGAAGGGAATTAGATAGGTTAACTGCTTGGGGAAGAGGGTTTGCTTGTATTTTTACAGATGGAGAAGGAATCAGATAGGTGCCAATGAGCCGTATTCGCCTTGTCCATCAGAAAGAAATAGAAAAAGAGAAAAACCTCAAATCAAAGAAGCTTTAAGAAACATCTGACATTGAAAGAGGATGGCTGACAATGAGACTGTTAAAAGAACTTTAAAATCTTCATGAATCATTGGATTCTTTAACACAAGATGAGACTCTTTCAGTTCTTGAAAACCAGCAAGAATCATTGAATTTCTTGAGGTGAAAAATTGCAGTACTTCAGAGCTTACAGGAATTATTGGATTCCTGGCACATGAACTAATGGACAGTTGATTCCTTTTGGACCATTTCTAGGACTTACGGACATGTATAATTCTGTATGTTGATTCATGTTATTTGTTACATTACTACTAGCCTGTGTTATATTGCTATGTGCTTATGCATCTTATGTAATTCTGTGTAATGCCTCCCATATTGATGGTTTATGTGTACCTGTTTCAAGTGAGCCTCTTCAGAAACCTGCTAATCTGATTTGATGTCCTATTTCCTTTGGTGTTTTCATCTCCCATCCTGAGATGTTAGGGAGGGCATGACCACCTTATTTTTATGGTGTTTTCACTCCTTTTTTGAGCAGTCAGGGAAGGCATGATCACCTTCTTTTGGGGGTTCTTACCTCCTTGAGACGTCAGGGAGATCATGACCCCCTTATGTTCTAAAACAAAAGAAAGTGGGAGATGTTGGAATCCTTACAAAGTGTTAAGTCATTAGAGTTGATAGAGACAATAATTATCTAATTTAGCATGGTTCGATATGATTGATCTGATCTTATAAGGAGATGTTATGGGCCAGAAGAAACAAGATAGTAAGTAGAACTGATAAAAACAAAGCTTGTGTTCACACCTTTAGAGAGCTCATATAAGCAAGAAGCTCTTAGGACTAGAGAGCACTCTGGGAGGAAACCCATAATCCCACTCTCTCAGAGAAGGAGCATAAACAGAGCTTCAGTGAGCCAGTCAAGGGAGTTCAGCTGAATTATATTGAGAGGGGAGCGTCAAGTGAATTCAGCCAGAAGCCCTCTCTCAGAGGCAATAAAGATTCATTGCAACTTTCAACTTGGTGCTGGCTGGAGGCTGAAGAAAGTAGAGATAGAAGCAAAGGACAAAGCTGCAAGAGCTCTTAGAACCAAGGAGAGAGAGAGACGCCTCTAAGAAAACTAACTGGGCTATATTGGAGACAATAAAAGATCAGAACTTTTAGCACCTGGCTGCATTTGGGTGATTATTACTTTTAACTGAAACTAAGGCTGCCTCCAGAAAACCTCCCCAAGAAACCTGCTCCCAGAAGAAAAAAACACCACAGGTATAGCTGAAAAAGTTGTAGGTATTTTTCTCCTCCTGTTTCCTACAACCTCTTAATTAACATTTAAGTACCTCTTTTAAAAGCAATTTATTCTTTTCTTTCTGTATTAATTTCCTGGATTAGAATGTAAGCCTGGCTCCCCCAAAAAATAGGAGAAAAGGACAGGTTGGTGGGGTGGGGGGGGTTTACTGTGTTCAGGGTATTTAACCTTATATTTTGCAGTTTTTACTTTGCATTGCTTTTATTGAAAAACACCTTGTCAGATGGAAGATAACTTGTCTTGCGAGCTCATAATAAACTCTTTTTTTGTTTTTTCTTATTCTGAGAATCTATGATTGTTTTTATGGTTGATAATGTCTCACACACCAGAAATGCTGGACTGTTTCTATATTAGGACAACTTTTGACATACTTGACTATAGCAGTAATTAAATGGAAATCATATGATTATGTCAATAGACATGGTAAAAGCATTTAACAAAATGCAACACCCTTTCCTATTAAAAACAAGAAAAAGCATAGGAATTAATCAAGTTTTCCTTTAAATGATCAGTAGCATGTATCTAAAACCATCAGCAAGCATCATATGTAATGGAGATAAAACTAGAAGCATTGGTAATAAGTCAGGTGTGAAACAAGATTGTTCTCTATCACCATTATGATTCAGTATTGTATTAGAAATTAGTGATGAGAACAAAGAAATTCAAGGAATTAGAATAAGAGGAAGGAAACCACCTTTTCACTTTTTGCAGATGATATGATGGTATACTTAGAGAATTCTAGAGAATGAACTAAAAAACTACTAGAAACAAATGGCAACTACAACTTTGCAGGATATAAAATAAAGAATAATTCCATTTAAAATAATTAGATAATATAAAATATTTGGGAGTCTACCTGCCAAGATAAAGTCAGGAACTACATAAACACAATTGCAAAACACTTTTCACACAAATAAAGTCAGATCTAATCAACTGGAAAGATATCAAGTGCTCATGAAAAGGTCTAGCTAATACAATAAAAATGACAATGCTACCTAAATTAGTCCACTTATATTTAGTGTCATATCAAATAAACTCTTAGATTGGCTAAGAAAAAGATAAAGAAACAAGTTGGAAGGGATGTGGGAAAACTGGAACACAGCTACATTGTACAAGTTGCTAATGATCCAGACAGTGAGAGAGGCTCATCCAGAGATCCTCCAGAGAGCTTGTCTAGACATTATATAGATATATAATTTCCCCACTTTTTGTTGTTTTTGTGCTTGTTTTTTTTTCTTTCTCATCTTTTTTTTTTCCTTTTTGATTTGAATTTTTATACAGCATGAAATAGAAAGATTTTGTAAGGGTGAGTGCTGAAAACTCTCTTTGCAAGTATTTTGAAAATTAAAAAAAAAAACTATTATAAAAAAGATGAGGAGATTGAGGTCCTGGAAACTCCAGGATTATCTAATGATAAACAACAACAATAACAATAACAAAAGAATCTTATAACTTGATGAAGGAATAAACTGCAGACCAACTATAATTCTCATACTCCTAATTATTAAGCTTTTATAATTTCTACATTGCTTTTTTGTTTGTTGTTTTACAAATTTACTATTTTAAATTTTGTACCAAGAAACATAAAGTAGAAAAACCTTGATTTCTCTCCCCCTCCCCCCCACTCCAATAAGCTACCAACTTTTATAGAATATTGAGCACTCATAATCCTTCAACAATCTAAAACAACTGGGGTTCCTATGAACTTAACAATAATTAATTAAAATGGGCAACTACCTGATAGCTTGTTTTATGTCTTCTATCACTCATACTATGACCCTAAATCCATGTTACCAACCTTATTAATAATTTCAAAGTATTCTAGGATCACTCTCTCCAACCAACTGTATTTGTCTTAAAATTTTATTTCAGGGTATTTGTGATGTTTATCCTATACTCCAAAATTGCTAGTTACTATTTGCCTATATTTAATAATGAACTTATGAATAACACTAAAGTTATGAATTAATTTGGACTGTATATTTAGCTAATATGATTAATTTAGATTAAAAAATCCACTTTATCCTATAGAATAAAACTTCTTCCTGTTCTTTATGCCTCTACACATTGTTGATTGTTTCTTTTTAGAACTGCTATGACTAAGAACATAAATCATTGGCCAATGCATAAACAACTTTAATTTAGTCCTTATCTTGGCTGCCACTAAATCAACACATTTTATACCATGCCCATAATCAGAACCTTTCTATCTAGGTACCAATCAGAGATTAGTTTCATCTGAACTACCCTTGGGGAGTAACAAATCAGAAGAAATCTTTATTAAAAGATGATCCATTGAGGACCATAAGACTTGAGCTTGAAGTGATCTTAAATGTTATCTAGTTCAATATCTTTATGAGGAAATCAAGGCATAGAGAAGATAATGGATAACTGCCTAAAACAACATGAATAAAAAGTAGTAGAATAAAAATCTTTATTTTTTTTAATTCCCAAGCCAAATATGCTTTTCTCCATGCCACCCTTCCTTCCTATTTGCTCTACATGAATATATTCCATTAAAGATGACTATTTTCCTGACCATCATTAGAGTGAGTAATTAATTTAATAAGTACTTTGGTTGATTTTGGATAATTTACTTAAGTAAAGAATATAAGAACTAATTTGTAATTAAAATAAATAGATAGATGAATGAATGATGAATGAATTAAGAAAGAAATAAGTAAATAAGATGATAGAGCAATAACATGCCAAAAGGAAGGATTCAATTCAATAATATTCAATTCAATTGAATAAATATTTATTAAACATCTGCTATATGCCAGGCATTCAGCTAAGCATTGGGGATACAAAAAGAGTCAAAACCTGATCCTATATTAAAAAGATTATAATGAAATAATAGGAAAGTCAACTTATAAATAATAAATGGAACATAAATCAAGAGCAAGGTGAGCAAATGGGAAAAAAGTAACCATGATTCATTTCTAAATAAATCAGTATCTACTTGAATCAGAATAAAATGGGATTCTTGAAGGATTTTAATGTGCTTGTGTCCATATGCAGAATTCATATGAATTTAAAGTCAGTACTGTTAACTTGATTTAATAACATACTTTCATTCTTTCCAATTATTTCAAGGAATATTAGGAAATACCCAAACAAAACTTAACTAAGTATTTTCATTTTAATTATCATTCTATGTATATGCCAATATACTGTCAGAAGGAGAGAAATTACATTCTCAATTAATGGTGACATGTCATAACCACCAAAAGCTTGGCCATCACCATTTCAGTATAAAATAAAATAACAACAACAAAAAAAACACATAAAAAACAAATACAGTCAAATAAGTCTTTTCTGAAACATTCCTGTCAAACTTTTTTATGCTACAGTAGTTTTCTATGATCTTAGGAGAAAATTGAGCTGAGAAAGCCATGTAGAATAGAAAAGCTATTAAGTACCTGACAAGCAAAGACCATTACTATTTGTAACTACTGAAAATAATATTGCTGGTAATAAAAAAAAAGAAGGTTAAAGGTTTGTAGCTCTGACATCTGTATCAATGCCAGCATCAATAAAATTTAAAAATAAACAAGCATCTAAGTGAAATGAGCAGAACCAGGAGATCATTATACACTTCGACAACGATATTGTATGAGGACATATTTTGATGGAAGTGGATTTCTTTGACAAAGAGACCTGAGTTTCAATTGATAAATGACGGACAAAAGCAGCTACACCCAAAGAAAGAACACTGGGAAACGAATGTAAACTATCTGCATTTTTGTTTTTCTTCCCGGATTTTTTCTACCTTCTGAATCCAATTCTCCCTACGCAACAAGAGAACTGTTCGGTTCTGCAAACATATATTGTATTTAGGATATACTGCAACATATCCAACATATAAAGGACTGCTTGCCATCTAGGGGAGGGGGTGGAGGGAGGGAGGGGGAAAAAATCGGAACAGAAACGAGAGTCAATATAATGTAATTATTAAATAAAAAATTAAAAATAAATAAACAAGCATCCCAGGTTAACTAGGTCTTGCATGAAGGAGATTAACAAACTATATGTTCTGCATTTAAAATCATGATGCCTTTAACAAAACAGATCAGATTTTCTCTGTTTACTTGTCTTCCAACATCAGTTAAGAACCAAAGAAGGTATTTTAAGCAGTGATATTGTGGGACTAAGAAAACTGTTCTTTATACCAGCTAATGGTTCTGAAAGTACATCTTCACCATCTAGAGAAATCATAGGAAATTCCTTTTCTTTCTCCATAGCAAGATTTTCATTCATTTGAGTCCACTTGATTCTTCCACTTCTTAAATTTGGAGCAAATGCTCCAAAATGACTTTCATGGCCTATATGCTTTTTGTTGTTATTTTTTTGTTGGTTCAAATATTTTAAAGTTTTCTACATTTTACAATTCTGGATAGATAAGCTGGAATAAATGTATAAACATGTTACAGAACAGACAGCTATGTAGAAGATTTTAAAATAGGCAACTGCTACTACAAACATGTTCTGAAAGTGAAATGTACACAGCTTCTTGTTAGTATTGACATGAATATTACAAAGAACTGCATGTATTTTTAAATTTTTTTTACAATATTTTAGAACAACACAAATAGAATTATCCTTATGGAAGTCTGCCCCTCCTCCATGAGATTTAACAATATTTTGTTTATAAAAAGAAAAAACTTCAAATGAAACATTATGTTGTTCAACAGGAATGGGACATCATTCGTGTAATAATTTAAAATATATTCAGTTACAACAAGCATCAATAGATATGTTTTCAGTCAGTTGACTGATTACTTGCAAGTATTCATCTTTAATCTAAAGTAAGCCCTGTTCTCATTTAGTTTCAGTTGGCAACATTTCCATATCTATGACCAGTATGATTGGATATATTTATCATTAAAATAATTTTCTTTTCCCTATATTTAGTATTTGCTTTTATTGTTCATAATTATCTAGCACTTGATATGGCTCAATATAATGCAACTATCTTTTGAAAATGCAATAAACATTGATATTCTTTAAATGGTTTTTAATTAAAAAATAGTAGGATTATTATTTGTTATATGTTATTTATTCTTCCAATTTCCTGACTCCTGAAAATGATTTTAAGCCATTTATCTGTGATTAATATTGTATGATATTCCAATACAAAATAATACAGATAGATATATCTATAAATAACAGCAAACAAAAACTTTTCTTTAAAAGTATAACATGATATTTAATAGCTTTATTTTCATGTAGAAAGACTGAAAAAAATGGTCTTCAAATACAGCTAAATTTATGTTTTTATCATATACTTAAGGCTTAGATTTATACACTATCCAGTATATTTGGTCAAAAAGAAGCCCTTCATCACTTTTAGACTGTCACATGATGGTTTTCTCTACATATTGCTCTTCTTTCATAGCATCCAACAACTAAGCTACATCACTTAAAGATAGCATCCTTATATCTTTTAAATATTTCCTTTACTTATGTGTCAAAATTTAGCCAGGTATGCAGGTATAGGGAATTTGAACCATTTGAATGCTGGTACAAGGGCCAGAATAATATAGTGTGGTATTCAAAGAATATCTTAGATAATTTTCACTTATTTCTGAAGCTTTAACATCTTAGATTCTGAAATGATTATGTGCACATAACTCAGTCCCTTCACAGATTTATCATTCATATTTGTAGTGTTTGGGTCCCTTTGTTCAACTTTAAAACAAAACAAAACTACTAGGCACTGGTTATACAAAGTGCCTACATACATATACACATATACATACATATATGTGTACACACATATATGAACTGAAATTTTAATATGCACACATAGTTACTGAGAAAATACATGTGCACACTTCTGGAAATACAAATATATTGAGTTTACACATATATGTGTGTGTGTGTGCATGTGTGTGTGTGTGTGTGTGTGTGTGTGTGTACATATAAAACAAATGCATGTATATGGTCTTGTATTTTTGAGGAATTTGTATATGTGTAGTAGGTACCTCCAAGAGAACATCCTGGCCTTGTTGAGTTACCCTATTAAATCCCACCCCCAAAAGATCAGTGTTTCATTAATGGACAGATTGCAAATATTTAGCAGGAGTTATGATTTTTAGTTCTTAATTGATAATAGAATTCTTTGACTTTCTTTGTATTGTATTGTATTGTATTTGAATTCTTTGTATTCAGTGCAGGACACAATCCTGGCCTGATCTAGAATTATATGAGATATATTTGAGATTGTTTATTTGAAAGTCATGAAAGTACATGAATTACATGAAAGTAATAAGATATACATATATCTTATTACTGCATTTTGATATGTTTCCTTTTTTATCTTATTATTGTATTTGTGCATTTAATAGCATTATTCTAAGAATACATGCAAAGTTTTTTTTTTCAAATTATTTAAGATGAGACAAAATAAATTACTGTTCTCCAGCATGATCTCCAGCATGGTGTCATTATACCATTTCAATTTTTGCATTTTCAAAAGCATCAGAGTATTGAAGCTTCAGAATGACTATTTTTAATCAGTATTTTGAAATGGGTAAAATATTGGTCCTCTACTCAGAGGACTGGATTCACTTCCTATCACTGATGGCATTCTCTTTCTGAGTAAATCACCTCTTTCTCTTTGACTTTTCATATAGAAAATGTTAAGTCATTTGGCTAGGGTAGAGGCTACATCTGGATATATGACCCCCTTTTTATAATTTCAATCAATTAGTTCACTTTCTCACTTTTACTTTTTTCTTTAACTCCTTACAATATAGTTTTTATAACTTTCATTCTATTAAAATTGCCCTCTCAAGAGTCAATAGATGTTAGATTATGAAAAGCTCCTAAGATCCTTTTATTTTTTTAGTCTTCATTTTCAGTCTCCTTGACCACAAAGGTGCATTGACATATTCTTTCTGGATACTCTTATTTCCCTTAGATTCAAAGATGCTATACATTCCTAATTCTCCTACCATTTTAATTCTTTTACTAGTTCTACTCTTAAGGATTTATTCTTGGCTCTCTTTTATTCTTTCTACCATTTCTCCACTGATGATGTCATTTATTGCCACTTCTTTGAATAGTGATGTTTATATAGACTCTTACCATTCAGCATTTCAACAGCTGTTACTTTTTTGAGCTCCATCCCCAGATTTCTGATTATTGCTATAATATCCCTTCCTAGCTATCACCTAGAACTTCAAACTTGACATGTAGCTAAATGTAGTATATTTTCCTTTAAGCTTATTCTGTTTCACTAACTCTAACATACGGAGAACTTCAATTCACCTATAACTTCTGATCACTACCTGTGGTACCTAAAGAAAGTTACTTAAAATCCCTGAATATTTGGAAAATGAGAAGTTGAATTAAATGACCTCAGAGATAACTTTCACCATTAGATCTAGGATCTGATGCCCTATAGTTACCATCATTTTCACCTTCATTCCTAGTTCAGAATTTTAATGTCTTATTTCTCCTTCAGTTGCCTTATCTAACCAATTTCCAGATCCTCTCAGCAGTTCTCCCATAATATCTCTAGTGTTTATTCCCCCTCTATTTCTACTGTAATCTATAAAATACAAAGTCACTAAAATCACCCTGTAAGGCCTCAGATTCTAGTTTCCCTTTGAATGTACGTACAAACTTCAGTACTGTTAATTGTGCTTTAACTAAAATTTTCAAGATACTTTAGTAATTAGGAAACTGTAATGGAAAGTTAGTCCAATAACACTTGCATCAAAATAAGACTTTTTGTGCTTCTCGCAGGTACTTACAAAGGCTTCTCTTAGGTCCAAGTAGTAGCAGCCCATGAAAATAGTGAGAAGCTTATCAGGTCAGAAGAACAATACTACACTTCCCTGGAATTGCTATTATCCTCCATGAGCTATATACTACATTAGTTCAAGTTCAGATTAGTAATTGCAAAAAAATATTGTTTTGGAATTATACATCCTTGTCTTTATGTTCTTTTCTCTTCTCTATTTTAAAATCTTATTGTTTAGATAATTAGTTTTCCACTACACTGGTGCCCTAAGAGTTCTTACTTGACTTGAATCTATGTAAATACTTGGAACATATTAGAGAGGACAGGGAGAAAGCACAGTCAGACCTCATCAAAGTCCACGACATCTTCACTATCACATAGTTTTTCTGTTTGATGATTAAGACTACACTGCCTAAAAATTCTGATCCTTGGCCACAGTAAAGAGTGTCAACGTAAAGAGTGTCAACATGATGTTTAGCTTGCAACAAAGACAGATTCTAGACAATATGTCTCTGAATACATAAGAACCTCTCTATACTTTGATAAATTTCACACAATATAATCAGTAAATCTGATATTTGGCAGCATGGTAGATTGTGTAACACTACATAAATGTCTTATTCATTATCCCAAGATGAGGTTAAGAATTTATTATATAATAGTTATTATCCTTCCAAGGACTTTGCAACTATTTCCAAAAAGAGTTGTTCATTTCTATTCTCCATTGTTCTGAAATAATCTTCACATGATTCTTAGAAAATCCATCTTTATCAAAATAAAACTAAAAAAAAAAAGTCAGATAAATTTTGGTTTTGTATTATCCTTTATTTCTAAACTTTCTTTTCCCCAACTCCTCTGCAAGGAGTTTCCTTGCAAAAGTCTCCTCTTTGTTTGAGAAACCACCTTTTATCGCACCAATGTCATAAGCAACAAAATGGAAGTTCATATTCTGAGACCATTTGATTACAGTTGCATGGGTAGTAAATAGTGAAAGCCCTGAATCCTACTGGGATCTGTTGAACTAGAAGACTTTTAATACAATGTGTGCTGACATTAGCTTTTTTACTGTTTTCCTGTGTTCATAAATATGATTACCACAAAAACAATTTAATAGAATTTGCTGCATTCCATTCAAATTCTCCATAAATAATGGATGTGATAGGATGAGCTTTTCCTTGATGCAAATTCCCTCTCATGACCCCACTTAACCTAATACAGTTTCCTCCTTCCAGGCAACTTAACTGACCTCAAATTTCTTAAGGGAGCTGCTTTGTTCAAAAGCATAAACTCCACAAATGTGTGCCCTCTGGACATCCCACACTAGTATGTGCCTGAGACTATGATAATCATCTTGCCCTGATAACCTACTGACAGACCCATTCCAAATGGAAAGAGTCTAGGTAAGCTGTGTCACTGTGTGCTTATTGCATTTTCTTACTGTGCTAAAGTAAAATAAGTCTCATTTTAAATGTTGAATTTAAATCTAAAGAGAATGCTGGTATTAGAACCCTATGTATATAAATAAATAAACTAAATAGGATACTTAAAGCTAGACATAATCAATCACAAAGTTAATGTAACTTACATGGTGTCAAATTTGAGAATACTGAAAGTACTGAAAGATGGTGATGTGTTCAGAGATTTATACAATTTTGAATTTGCCATGAACTTAATGTCATGTCATTGCTCTTTGCCAGTGACAAGACAGTTTACTAAAACAGAAATGTGTGTATATATATATGTTAAAGTTGGGGTAAAATAAATTTAATACATACTTTTAATGTAAAAGTATTGTTCCCCTCCTTAGGAAAGAAAAAGTGAAAAGGTCAAATATGTCAGAAACAAATTTTTCGTGTTTTCACACATAATAGATACTGCCTAAGGATCTGTTGATTTGATATAATTTTCTTTCTCTGCCCTGTTTTTCTCTGAATCCTCCTTAGATTAAGGGCTAATATTATAGTTTAGCTGCTATAATTTAGCAATGGATTTGGAAGAAAAGACAAGGATCTAATTCTAGATACATTTTGGTTTTGGTTTTGATTTTTTCATTAGATATATGATTTTAAGCAACTTAGCCTTTTCAAGCAACAAAATCCTCTATCTTTAAGGCGAGGATAATAATACTTGTATAATCTACCTCACAAAAGTATTGGGAGAACTGAATGAGTTGCTGTATCATAAAGGTCCATATAAATATGGACTATGGCACAATGTAGCATAAAAAAAAAAAGAAAAATACACAGCTAAAATAAAAAGAGGCTCAAGGAAGGTCATGAGGTGGACTGATAAATAACTTTACATTAAAAATGTCAGATAGGTAAGAAGATGTCACGACAGATGAATTAGAAAATATTCATCAGATTGTTGAAGTAAATGTTTTACATTTCCTCTGTAATTATCACAATGTGTGTTCATGGTCACTGAATAATATTAATTTCAACCTTACCTCTGACAAAGTACCTTTGCTGTTGTCCTTACAATGGTGGTACTACAGATATTTCCACTTTCCAACAAACTTTTTTAGTGAATGATTTAAAATTTGTTTCTTCTAATTCTCAAGTAGTAATAAAATTCATCATTATTATTCATTGTGACTATATTTTGTTATTAGAATTCTATGAAATAGGGTACATTTATTTGTTTCTCTGCTGTCAAGTTAAATAGTTGAAAGGGAAAGGTTAAAAAAAAAAACACTTATCTTTATAGATCCCAATTTTCTGTTGCATAAAAAAATTGAAATCAAAATTCAAGCTTCCTAATAGGATTAGGCTCCCACATAGCTGATTCACAAAATTTCAAGCCAGAGAAATTCATTCTTCTCCTACCAATCAATAAAAAAATTGATTTTGGCATGATTCAAGGAAATAGCATTATCAAAGATAAGAGACCCATTTAAGTCACACTCTTGGTATGGACACTATTATTTCAAGCTGTGATGTTGAAAACACATATATATTAAAAGTGGCAATGGCAATTCTTGAAGCACAAAAAAGTTTTCTACATCTCTCATAGTTTACTAATTCCATGTTTTCTTCAGAACTTTATAAATAACATAGAAAGGATCAATTAGTTAATATAGATTTTCCCCAAATAATTCTTGTCTGAGTCTACATTTACCTACAGGCAACCCTTGTTGCCAAGTGGATAATATGCAAGAGACATTAAATTCCCTATTCTGACGCTTTTAATACAATTTTTATCTGGAAATTTGAATATGCTATCTGTTGTATTATCTATCATTCAGTCAATAAATAAATGTCATGAATATGTATTTCAGAAGAATAATGTTTGACCCAAAAGTGAATAAGAAAATATAGCAAATTGTATAATTTTTGATGATTGTAAAATCCCTCAAATATCTTTTCAAAAAGCACAAACATTTATTTACAACAGCATTCTTCCAGCTACAAAAACATGTTACTCACTGTAAAGAATTATAATTGCCTGTATATATAGCAAAAAAAAAATTACATATATATATCAAATAGGCCACCTAATATTACTAATGGTAATATGTATTTTAAAAGTAATATACAAACCACCTTTAGGGATCAACTCATCTTCTTGGGTAATTATCTAGATGTACCAAATAACAAAGGTGTTATATTCCAGAGGCATACCTAAAATGATATCTCTCTAACTCAGGGGCAAATTGACCATTTATTTGCTATAGTAAGTGGTAGATTGGAGTCAGGTCTGCCTAATTCTTCCAATTAATAAAGTTTAACATGGCCAATTCATCTGTTTGTTGAAATATTCAATGTTTTTCTCAGTCATTTCTTTCATAAGTTCACTTAATTCATTATACTTCTATAGTTTTAGATAAAAATTAACCTTATAAAACAATATTAACTAAGAAGATTCTACTGATTCCTATTATTAGTCCTCTAGACATAACCCATTACTAAAATCCATAGACCTAATGTCCTCTACTTAGACACAAACAAATCACAAAAAATACAATATAATAAAGATCGATTAAACATTTACTATGTGCTGGGAACTGTTCTGGGTGCTAGAGACACAAAAAGAGACAGTTTTTTTTATTCATTGAACTTATATTCTAATAGGGAAAACAACATGCAAACAAATGTATGCAGTTGCAAATGTACACAAAGCACCAGGCATAATAACAGAAATGTATAATTAGCCTTCACTTAAAATTAAGGACTCTGTCATATTAATTGCCAAATAAACAACTCTTTTTATTCAATCTTGTCTGTAGCAGATTATAAGACCAGTTCTAGAATATGGATGGATAGATATGTCATTACAGATATAAACTTTATGTAAGTCTCAGATATTTTAATGACCAAATGCATAATTTTTTTTTCTAAATTGTATAGCAGTAGGTCTCAGGAGCACATAGGTCAGTTTGTGACTTAATTCAGTGATTGGTGAATAAATACATTTAATGGTATTCTCATGCCAAGGAACACATTTACAAGTCTATAATATCTACATTTCTTAGCTTTAAATTTAAAATCTTCATAGTAGCTCAGGTTAATTCTTGAATTTGCAAACTCTGTATTTTATGTTATCATTGCGAATGATTTTGAAAGATAATCTCTCCATCTGCCAATAATTGTCCCAGGATTTAGTATTATAGCATTTTATCAGTAAGTGAAAACTTATGGATTTATCTAGTCTGATTCCCTACTCTCCAATGACATTCTAGGAAAAAAAAGAAAAGATTAAGAATCCCAATAACACATTGCAGAATAGATGTGATCCTGAATTCGTAAGCCATTCCAGCAAAGCACAAGTTTGGCAAAGTACAACAAATTGAAAAGTCTCTGAGAAAAAACATAGCTAGTCAGTCAATAAGCAGATATTTATTGAACATTTGCCAGGCATTGTGCTAAAGCTTAAGGATATAGAGAAAGACAAATATAATCTTTGTCCCCAAAAGACTCACATTTTAGTGGAAGTGACAAGTGCAAATAATTGATTATATACCAGATATATACAAAACAGGTGGAAGAAACAAAGATTGAGTCTCTAGTGCTGAAATTCAGCTATGCCAAATTCATTCAAACTCATCAAAATATTGACATTAATATTACATTATGTAATACATTACATTAATAATAATGATACATCAAAATGCATTAAAATAAATAAAAATATTAATGTTGATTATTAATACTCTGAGTCCAATATAAATTATATCAAGTCTTATTCCAAAGAACATAGAAAGTTGTGTTAAAATGTTATTGTGACATCCCCCAATGTTTTTGCTCTTTGTCTTTTTGATTTTTATAAAGAGACCTAATGGCATCACTGGTAATGGCTGTATGTGTCCATGGATTGGATTGAAATGAGGCAGATTTTTACAAAGTCATCAGCCTCACTTTGTACTCCAGAATTATTAATATCCAGTGACAAAACAAAAATCAGGGTAATTTGTAATGGCCCAGGACACAGTAGATGTCCTTAGTGTCTTTGATTCCAAAGCTCTAAATTTTCCACATAATCTACTTCAATTGCCATCATGCCTATTGGAACAAATTTCTCCTCCATCCATTCTATTAGGAAAAGCCTTCACATGCTTGGGGCAAACATTTCCTCCCAACACATCAATGGATTTGAGGTCTGATGGTAATCCTTAATCTTATTTAAATTGTCTATCAATAAAGGATGTAACCACTATGTACTATGGCTGCTCGCAGTCATGTAACCAGGGAGAAACCAATAGTGAATGAACAGTCATGTAAAGAGTTCAGCAAGCCCTCACATCAGAGGTGCTAATGATCCTGGAATTCCCCCCACACCCACATCCCAATTAGGTAAATGGTTAAAGAATATGAATAGCTCAGGAGAAAAAAAATAATAGTAAATTAATTGCTGTATGAAAGATTGATCCTTATCACCAATAATAATAGAAAGATAAATCACAATAACTCCATAATTTCATATCACATCTAGCAAAGTTTAGAAAAGATGCTATTTAAGTATTGGAAAGACTGGGAAAGGCAGAAACATTGATATACACAGTTAGTAGATTGGAAATTATTCTAAACATTTTGGGGGGAGAAGGATTTTACTGAAAAAAATATGAAAATGTCCAGAATCTTTAATATGGATATTCCACTATAGATTACATATTCCAAGAACATCAAAAAGAGAAAACTATTTCATATATACACCAAAATATTCAAAACAGTATTTTTCTTATGATAACAAAGAACATAAAGCAAATGGGCTCAAAATGGTGAAAGATTATAGTTGTGATAAATGAACATCATAAAATATTAATGCCACATAAAAAATGACAAATACAAAGAATTTAGACAAGCAAGAAAATACATATGAATTTAAAATAATGTAGTATCTGAAATTTAGAAAACAATATATAATCCTGAATTTTTTAAAATGACACAACAAACTGAAAAACTTTTGACCCAATAAGGTCACACAATTTTGTTCTTATATATGACAATATTATCAGTTGTTTTATTACTGTTATTTTTATTTGGGTTGTTTGAAAGAAACACTTTAGCTGTTGAGTATGATGGAGTGATTCTAAAACACTCACACCTATATAGATAGATAGATGATAGATAAATAGATATATAGTTGGATAAAAAGACTATGATGATTTTAAACAGAAAAAACAAATAGAAAATTGTACTTGAATGCTATATAATTATGATAAATAGAAAGCTGTATAGAGAAAGTGGACTGTGGAGTGGAATATCACGTGTTTTCAGGCACAGTTAATGTGTTGATAATGTTGAACCGAATTTTTTCTCTTTCTTTTTTTATTCTTTCTTACAAAATTATCTTGCTGAATAAGGGAGAGGAAGAGATTTAAGGAAAAGGGTGATATGGTTTTCAAACAAAGTAGTCAAAAATGTTTAAAACCTAAATTAATATTCCTTCTATTTCTCTTCTTAAAGACAGTGATAGTTTCTGTCCCCACTCTTCCCTTTCTTCTTCCCTCTCTCTACATCCCTACTGATTTAGTGATTATATATATATATACACGTGTGTGTGTGTGTGTGTGTGTGTGTGTGTGTGTGTGTGTGTGTATTCTATCTCCAATCTAATCTCCGATTCAAAAGGAGAAGATAATGTATACACACATTTGGTTGCTGTTGTTCTTGCTGCTGGTATTGGATTTGAGAGCAAACCTGTTAATGGATTAATTTTGGGAAATTACTATGCAAAAACTTCCTGAACTGATGCATATTGGCAAATAATTTACTGCTCAAAATCTCATTGGTAATTACTGTGTAACTTTGAGGCTTAGTAAAATAAACAATAGGGCACAAATAGGTAATAACACTTGTTTATAGTTACATTTTCAGAATATGTCAGAATATGTTCCTAGTTTGCCTTACCCTAAAGCCTGACTTCTGTACCCACTATACCAAGTGATAGAGGAAGGGAGGAAGAGAGTAGGGGAGGGAAAGATTATGTAACTTTACTTTGTGACAACCTATTTTTTTTTGGGGGGGGGAAGTGAAAAAGTCTGCAATAAGAAAATCTACCGTGAACCAGAATATTTTCCTTAATTATGATACATGAATTCTTGTTACATACAACAGGAAAAGACTTAGAAAAGTATACTCAAATAACTCCAGCTGTTTTGACCCTTAGTGGTTCAAAAATTTATATGCTCTATTAGTGTAAAAAATAATTGCTACAGGAAAAACAAAAGGGCAAGAATTTCAAGGGAATTAATGGAAAAAAACCAAATGAAGGTGGCTTAGCTATACCAGATCTAAAATTATATTATAGAGCAGCAGTTATCAAAACCATTTGATACTGGCCAAGGAACAGATTAGTTGATCAGTGAAATAGGTTAGGTTCAAAGGACAAAACAGTCAATAACTATAGCAATCTTGTGTTTGACAAACCCAGAGACTCCAGCTTTTGTGATAAGAACTTATTGTTTGAGAAAAATTGCTGGAAAAATTGGAAATTAGTGTAGCAAAAACTAGGCATTGACCCACACTTAACACAGTACACCAAGATAAGGTCAAAATGGGTTCATGACCTAAATATAAAGAATGAGATTATAAATAAATTAGAGGAAAACAGGATAGTTTACTTCTCAGACCTGTGGAAGAGGAAGGAATTTATGACCAAAGAAGAACTAGAGAGCATTACTGATCACAAAATAGAAACTTTTGATTATATCAAATTGAAAAGTTTTTGTACAAACAAAACTAATGCAGACAAGATTAGAAGAGAAACAATGAACTAGGAAAATATTTCTACAGTCAAAGGTTCTGATAAAGGATTAATTTCCAAAAATATATAGAGAATTGATTCTAATCTATAAGAAATCAAGCCATTCTTTAATTGATAAATTGTCAAAGGATATGAACAGACAATTCTCAGCTGAAGAAATTGAAACTATTTCTAGCCATATGAAAAGATGTTCCAAATCATTATTAAGCAGAGAAATGCAAATTAAGACAACTCTGAGATACCACTACACACCTGTCAGACTGGCTAGAATGTCAGGGAAAGATAATGTGGAATGTTGGAGGGAATGTGGGAAAACAGGGACACTAATACATTGTTGGTGGAATTGTGAGTACATCCAACCATTGTGGAGAGCAATTTGGAACTATGCTCAAAAAGTTATCAAACTGTGCATACCCTTTGATCCAGCAGTGTTACTACTGGGCTTATATCCCAAAGAGATCATAAAGAAGTGAAAGGGACTTGTATGTGCAGGAATGTTTGTGGCAGCCCTCTTTGTAATGGCCAGAAACTGGAAAGCGAGTGGATGCCCATCAATTAGAGAATGGCTGAATAAACTGTGGTATATGAATAATATGAAATATTATTGTTTGGTAAGAAATGATCAACAGCATGATTTCAGAAAGGCCTGGAGAGACTTACACGAACGCATGCTGAATGAAATGAGCAGGGCCAGGAGATGATTATATACTTCAACAACAATACTATATGATGATCAATTTTGATGGACCTGGCCATCTTCAGCAATGAGATGAACCAAATCAGTTCCAATGGAGCAGTAATGAACTGAACCAGCTATGCCCAGCAAAAGAACTCTGGGAGATGACTAAGAACCATTATATTGAATTCCCAATCCCTATATTTTTGCTTGCCTATATTTCGGATTTCCTTCACAGGCTAATTGTACAATATTTCAGAGCCCAATTCTTTTTGTACAGTGAAATAACAGTTTGGTCATGTATACTTATTGTGTATTTAATTTATACTTTAATATATTTAATATGTACTGGTCATCCTGCCATCTAGGGGAGGGGCTGGGGGAAGGAGGGGAAAAATTGGAACAAAAGGTTTGGCAATTGTCAATGCTGTAAAATTACCCATACATATAATTTGTAAATAAAAAGCTTTAAAAAAAATAAAAATAAATAATAATAATTGCTACAACAACCACCTGTGCCTACTAGGGTTTATTAAAATGGAGGAAATAGACCACATCTATAAACATATTAACATTATCAAAGTTTTTTTTTTAATAAAAACTATTTTTTCAGTAAGAAGTCATGAACATTTCTAATAATAATTAAGAGAAACATCATTATAGACATTAACCAATTTAATGTATCAGCATCCAAAAAGAAAAATCAATTTCTTTGAATTAATTCTAGACTTTTAAAATGGAATTCAAAAGGGATGAAGAATTATGCATGAGACAGAACAGTGAAAAAAATACATAGTTGACCAGGAGTCAGGTAATATAAGCTCTTGTTTGAAAATGGCTTGATGTAGCTGGGACCCCCCTCTGTCCACTGCAACTCTGTGTCTGATGTCCTTCTTATCTCTACCTTTACTTATTTCCTTAACTATACTTTAACCTTACTTCATAATAAACCTCTTTTATCCATCTAAAAAAAAAAAAGAAAAAAAGAAAATGGCTTGGTATGTGAACACAGGAAAATCATTTAATTTAAAGGATTATAAAATTTTAGAGCTGCAAGAACCTGAGAGTTGATGAAATAAAATGCTGTTAATGTATAGGTATGGAAACAAAGGCTTGGAGAAGCAGCACTATACATATACATATACATATATATATATATACATATATATATATATATATATGTATATATATATATATATGTATGTATAGTATGTATAGTATATATATATGTGTGTGTGTGTGTGTGTGTGTGTGTGTGTGTGTGTTAATGTGTGTGTGTGTGTGTGTGTGTGTGTGTAAAACACAAATATCATTTTCAGGAAAATGAGTCATAATTAAAAATAGTGCAATTAAAAACCATGGGGCTTTGGGAGGAAATGAGATTAGAAGTACAATGTTCAGTAAGAAATGGGGAAAAAATGTAACTCAACAAAAATGGCAGTTCATATTTATGCATGTTAAATGGTTAAGAAATACACAAACATTTAAACAAGTAATGGAATCTCTGGATCACAGAATACCTGAATCTTATAACTTCAAGTTATTTTACAAAGTAGTTATACTTGTTCACAACTCCACTAATAATGCCTATTGCCTCACAACCACCTATTTCCATCTTTTTTTATCTTTTCTAATTCAGAGTCTCAGGATCCTTTTGATTTATTATTATTATGATTATTATTATTAGTCTAGAGTATTCTTTCATGTTACTCTTGGCAATTCTTTTGCAAAAATGAGTGATCAAAACTCCTCGGATGTTCTTGAGCAGAAATACCTTTTAAAAAGTCCTATTCATGAATTCTATGCATGGTGAACAAATATATATATATATATATATATATATATATATATGGAGAGAGAGAGAGAGAGATATGGCAACTATAATATGTACATGAGTATATTTTCAATGTGTTTTCCAGTTATAGATTCGATCCTAATCCTAATATTAAAACATTGAATTTCTTTTTAGTGATGATATTTTAAGATCTTCAAAGAGGCTACTTGGCACACTGAATTTACCTTAAGGGAATTAATTATTTTGACTAATATGAGCCAGCTAAGATAATAAAGGTAAGTTCCCTAGAATCTAGCACACACTATGCATATGTGATACACACTTTCCTCTATGATTTCACAAGGCACACTTGACCTTTTCTGAGAATTTAAGGCATATGAACTAGTTTGAGGCTCCAGGGGTTCGGACTGAGAAGCTAATGTCAAGTGAAAGCAGCCTGACATTTTGAGTAATATTGAAAGATAGTTAGTGCTTACAAGCCATGGTATGAATGGTTGTTTTCAAATAAAATTATTTCAGAGAATTTAGATTAATTATATCTAAATCTCAAATAACAGAGAAAAACAATTCTCAGCTCAAGCCAAAATTCTTTCCTACTTTTTTTTTTCCCCCAAACACACCAAGAACACTCCTGCAACTAAGTTTCTAGTCATTCATAAACATTTCCTTTGAATACTATTTATCTTCCTTGAGATTTAATTTTCTCATTTGTGAGATGATTGTCTTGCACTAGATGACCTCTCAGATTCCTTCTAGCTCTGTATCCTATAATCCCTCCTTGCTTGGAATATTTTTCTTCCAGTCACCAATTTGTATAGGTTCTATTCTTCCTCCAAGGTCCAAAGCGAGTTAAAACTTCTTTATCCCAATCCTAGATGATAATTCTATCTTTTGAAAAATATATAGCTTTTATTACTATATTTGTACTTAACATGAGCTTGTTGTATTGTTTGATACATTTTTATATGTTTTATACATATGTAGCTTACTTTAAAAATGCCTAATACATAGTAGACATGTAATAGTATTTAGTTTAGTGGATAGGATTGAATTGAATTGTTAGCTATACATCTATGTTATGCATGAGATCCACATCTATATAACAAGCCTAAATATCATCTCTAAAACTAGCCAATCCAACATTTCAAAACCTGAATTAGCACATGATCCCTTTATATTGAAACTGAAAATTATTTTATTAAGATGTCCAAAACTTTCAGAGTTTTACTTCTTAGTTCAAATTTCTATAGTCTCCTAGTTGGGTTTCTTCTCTTCATTCATTTAGCTCTCAACTCAGTCCTTCTTACTGATGCCATTAATATAATTATCACCGTGTAATTCCCTTGCACACATTTTTTTCCATAAAAAATTTTCAGTGACTCCCTATTGCCTATATGAGAGAATATAAATTCCTTAGGCTGACATTTAAGCCCCTATAAAATTTACCTCCTTTTTGTCTTTCTAGACTTATTTCATACTACTCTCATTCATATAATCTAGTAGTTTAATCAAAATAAACAACCTTAAGGTATTGACAAAAGAAATTAATTCAGAGATAAACAACCTATATTTACATCATATTAGTATTCCTCTATTATATGACCTTGGAAAGGTCTCTATAGGCTTTAATTTCCCTCTCTGGAAAAAAAAAATAAAAGGTTTTTGTGAGATAATCTCTAAGATGCTTTTCAATTCTAACTCCTAATCCTAACTATATAATTAATATTCATATATAATTATTCATCTTTTACTTTCTTTTCATAATTTTGTTTGTCTTCATGTAGAATATTCTCTTTGAATCTCTGAATACTGAAACTCTTGAAAGTATTTCAATGTTAAGTCTCAGTTCAGGGACTACCTCTTCCGGAAACATTTTTCTAGATCGAAATCTCCTCCTAAAGAAAGAGATTTTCCCCTCTCAAATCATTCTCTTGTACTTTGTCTAGGTTACTTTATCTTGCATATTAGATTATAAGCTTATGAGTTAAGGAATTGTATTTTTCTTCTGTTTTCTGAAATCTAGAACACTGAATCCAGTTCACTGCTTCACAGATCATAGAAAAAAAGGGATAGTTTTGGGGACATTAAGAGGACTAATACAAGTCCTACATTTTACTAATGAGGAAAGTGCAATATTGATCTTTAAGTGGATTACAGTCACTGGCAGGTTTGGAGCTTTTTAGTCTACCTAATCTCGTCAAGAATTCTTTTCATCATGTAACTCTGATGTTTCATGTTTTCTTCTTGAGAAACCTTCAGCGCTAAAAATATGTTTATATACCAGGTAGAAAGATAATTTAAATTAAACTTAACTGTGTGTATAAATATAAGGTGTAACAAATGAATTTTTGGTGGGACTGTGAATTAATGCAACTATTCAGGTAAACAATTTAGAATTATGTGATTAATGAATGTGATTAAAATATCCGAAATACTTGAACAAGAGATGTTGCTACTAGAAATATACTCACAGAAAAGTCAGTGACTAAAGAAAATGTCCGCTATATTTTTATAATGGCACTTTTTTTAGTAGAAACATCCTAGAAGCAGAGTAGAAGTCCATTGACTAAGGGATTAAACTACAGTGGACTAAAAGGAATGTCATTCCATTTTAATTAAAAATGGCCATGACAAAAATAGAAGTCTGTGAAAAAGTTACACAAAACAATGTAAAGTGAATTAATCAATTCTGGTAAAACATATGGCATATAATAAATATAATAATATAAATGAAATGAATAACAATAAAAAGGTAACACTAAATGTTCAGTTTTGATTACCTGAAGTAGCTTGTAATATATTTCCTAAAGAAGTAAACCAAGCATTTATAATCTAAAATTAATAAAAATTAAGTGGGATCTTTCAAAAAAAAAAAAAAAGGAAGGAAGGGAGGAAAGAAGGAAGAAAGAAAGAAACAGAGACAGAGAAAGACAGAAAAAGGGAGGGAGAATGGAAAGGAGGAAGGAAGTAAGGAACAAAGGAAGCAACAAAGGAAGGAAGGAGGAAAAATTAAAGAACCAAGCTTATCTCAAAAAGGAAGGAATACATAAAAACACTGCCCCATTTCTTGGCAGAAGCCAGGGATCTTTGTATGGAATAGCATATATAATAACAGATCTTTTTGTTCATTGATTTCTCTAGGTTTCCTCTTTCACTTTGAAAAAAATTCTGTGATGTACTCTTTTGCTATCTAGGAGATCCAAAATATATAGTGAGGTATTTTAAAACTGTAAAACAATATGAATAAAAGTCTATTTTTTAAAGAATAGAAGCAAGAATAATATTGAAAGAAACTACCGTATTATAATTAAGAGAGTTGAATAGAATCCCAGATCTAGCAATAATGAATTGTGTGATTCTAAAGTAGTAACAATCTTCTTGTGGCTTAATTTCTTCAGGTATAAAATATGTTTAATTATATTTTTATAAGGTCTATTCCACAAACATCATTTTATCAGTAGCTCTATATATCTTTTTTTTTTAGTTTAATCTGCATTATTTATAATTTTGCCCATACTTTTTTTTTGGGGGGGGGGGGAGTGGGTATTTTTTTTATTGTTTTAGTAACTTTTTATTGACAGAACCCATGCCAGGGTAATTTTTTACAACATTATCCCTTGCACTCACTTCTATTCTGATTTTTTCCCTTCCTCCCTCCACCGCCTTCCCCTGATAGCAAGCAGTCATATACATATTAAATATGTCACAGTATAAATACAATATATGCATGCAGAACTGAACAGTTCTCTTGTGGCACAGGGAAAATTGGATTCAAAAAATAGAAATAATCCAGGAAGACAAACAAAAATGCAAACAGTTTACATTCATTTCCCAGTGTTCTTTCTTTCTTTGGGTGTAGCTGCTTCTGTCCATCATTGATCAATTGAAACTGAGTTAGATTTTCTCTTTGTCAAAGAAATCCACTTCCATCAGAACACATGCTCATACAGTATCCTTGTTGAAGTATATAATGATCTCCTGATTCTGCTCATTTCACTTAGCATCAGTTCATATAAGTCTCTCTAAGCCTCTCTGTATTTATCCTGCTGATGATTTCTTACAGAACAATAATATTCCCATAACACTCATATACCACAATTTACCCCATCATTGTCCAATTGATGGGCATCTATTCATTTTCCAGTTTCTAGCCACTACAAAAAAGGCTGCCACTAACATCTTGGCACATATAGGTCCCTTTCCCTTCTTTAGTATCTCTTTTGGGTATAAGCCCAGTAGTAGCACTACTAGATCAAAGGGTATGCACAGTTTGATAACTTTTGGGGCATAATTCCAGATTGCTCTCCAGAATGGTTGGATTCATTCACAACTCCACCAACAATGCATCAGTGTCCCAGTTTTCCCGCATTCAACATTTATCATTATTTTTTTTCTTATCATCTTAGCCAATCTGACAGGTGTGTAGTGGTATCTCAGAGTTGTCTTAATTTGCATTTCTCTGATCAATAATGATTTGGAACACTCTTTCATATGAGTGGAGATAGTTTCAATTTCATCATCTGAAAATTGTCTGTTCATATCCTTTGACCATTTATCAATTGGACAATGGCTTGATTTCTCATAAATTAGAGTTAATTCTCTATGTATTTTGGAAATGAGGCCTTTAGCAGAACCTTTAACTGTGAAGATGTTTTCCCAGTTTGTTGCTTCCCTTCTAATCTTTTTTGCATTAGTTTTGTTTGTACAAAGACCTTTTAGTTTGATGTAATCAAATTTTCTATTTTGTGATCAATAATGGTCTCTAGTTCATCTTTGGTCACAGATTTCTTCCTCCTCCACAATCTTAGAGATAAACTATCCTATGTTCCTCTAATTTATTTATAATCTCATTCTTTATGCCTAAATCATGAACCCATTTTGATCTTATCTTGGTATATGATGTTAAGTGTGGGTCCATGCCTAATTTCTGCCATACTAATTTCCAGTTATTCCAGCAGTTTTTATCAAATAATGAATTCTTATCCCAAAAGTAAGGATCTTTGGGTTTGTCAAACACTAGATTGCTATAGTTGACTATTCTGTCTTGTGAACCTAACCTATTCCACTGATCAAGTAATCTATTTCTTAGCCAATACCAAATGGTGACTGCTGCTTTATAATATAGTTTTAGATCAGTTACAGCTAGGCCACCTTCATTTGATTTTTTTTTCATTAATTCCCTTGAGATTCTTGATCTTTTGATCTTCCATATGAATTTTGTTGTTATTTTTCAAGATCATTAAAATATTTTCTTGAAAGTCTAATTGGTATAGCATTAAATAAATAGATTAGTTTAGGGAGTATTGTCATCTTCATTATATTCACTAGGCCTATCCAAGAGCACTAAATATTTTTCCAATTATTTAAGTCTGACTTTATTTGTGTGGAAAGTTTTTTTTTGTAATTTTGCTCATATAATACCTGACTTTCCTTTGGTAGATAGATTCCCAAATATTTTATGCTGTCAACAGTTATTTTGAAAGGAATTTCTCTTTGTATCTCTTGCTGTTAGATTTTGTTGGTGATTTATAAAGATGCTGAGGATTTATGGGTATTTATTTTGTATCCTACAACTTTGCTAAAGTTGTGAATTATTTCTAATAGCTTTTTAGTAGAATCTCTGGGGTTCTCTAAATTTTCCATCATATCATCTGCAAAGAGTGATAGTTTGGTTTCCTCATTGCCTACTCTAATTCCTTTAATATCTTTCTCAACTCTTATTGCGGAGGCTAGCATTTCCAATACAATAATGGTGATAGTGGGCAACCTTGCTTCACTCCAGATCTTACTGGGAAAGGTTCCAGTTTTTCCCCATTGCATATGATGCTTACTGATGGTTTTAAGTATATGAGTAGCTCTATATATCTGACCAAAGAGTTAGATGTAGTATAAAACTCATAAAATTTACAAGTAGTATATAATAGCATATAAGGACAACTCTATTGATTTGTCATCTACAAAGGAAAGAAGGAAGAAAGGAAGGAAAAAAAAGAGGAAGAGAATGAGGGAGGGAGGGAGGAAGGAAGGAAATATGCATTTATTAAGTAACTACTATTGTGTCACACATTATGCCAAGTGCTTTTCAAAAATTATCTCATTTGTAATAAATGCTATTATTATCTCCATTTTACAGTTCAGGAAACTTAAGCAAATAAAATTAAGTAATTTTCCCAGAATCATAGAGCCAGTGATTGTCTGGGGTCAAATTTGAACTCAGGTCATCCTGATTTCAGGCCCAGCACTCTAGTCACTGGGATGCCTAGCTGTTTCCAGGGAATTAAAGGAAGGTTTATATTAGGGTTTGATTAAGTCTTGCAACATTGATGTGACTTAAAGCCAAATATTAAGAAAAGTTAATTATAATGTATGTCATTACTAAAAAGAAGCAGTTTATTTTCTTTTGTTTTTTTTTTTTTTACTTGAGATAAAAGTTCTGGAGTTTTGCAACAATATTCCTTGAGGCTTCTGTTGTGGGATCTCTTTCTGGAGGTGATAGCTGAATTTTTTCATTGACTGTTTCCCCCATTGGTTTTAGTATATTAGTGAAGTTTTCCTTGATGATCTCTTGAAAAATGCTATCCAGGCTCTAATTTTTTTTTTTTTTTTTGGTAA
Source organism: Antechinus flavipes (assembly GCF_016432865.1). NCBI lineage: Eukaryota > Metazoa > Chordata > Mammalia > Dasyuromorphia > Dasyuridae > Antechinus > Antechinus flavipes. The sequence continues at coordinate 522,172,390 of NC_067398.1, read as the reverse complement.
ACCAATAATTTTTAAATTACCTCTTCTGCAAGTCTTATCCATATTAGCTGTTTTTTTTTTTCAATTAGATATATTCAGTTTTCTTCCATTTTTTTTCATTAGGTCCCATTACTTTGTCTAATTCTTGATGTCTCAGAGTCACTAGCTTTCATTTTTTTATTCTAATTTTCACTGTGTGATTTTCTTCAATTAGTTTTTGTATCTTTTTTTTTTCTATTTCATTAATTCTATTAATTCTATTTTCCAAGGTGTTGTTTTCTTCAGTGGATTTTTTTTTTTTTTGCATTTGGCCAATTGTATTTTTTAAGGAATTGTTTTCTTCAGCCAATTTTTTTCCTTTCTTTTCCAAATTGTTAACTCTTTTGCATACCTCTAATTTCTTTTCTGATTTTTTCTTCTACCTCTATTATTTGACTTTTAAAATCATTTATGAGAAATTCCAAGAACCTTCTTTGGGCCTGAGACCAATTCATATCACTCCTTGAGATATCCTGTGGGCATTTTGTACTGGTCTCAGTTGGGGTTTTGGTCTTCACTGTCACCATAGTAGTTTTCTTTGCTTAAAGTTCTTTTCTGTTTCTTGCTCATTTTCTTTCCTTCTCTCTTTTATTTGTCCTTTTGGTCCTTTTATAGTCAAGCTCTGCTCCTGGAATAAAGAAGGTGCTGTACCAAGCTTCCTGTGCAGTTCTAAGCCTTTTCTTTGAGCACAGGGGCCCCTTATGTTTGGTGTCTTGCTCACAGCTGGTTGTATCTCTACTTACTCTCTCCAGGAAACAGCCTGGTTTTCATAACTAGCAATTTGATTTCTGAGCTGGGACTGGAGGTTGCCCCACTGGTCTGCTATGCTAGTAAGCCAGAACTGAGGATTTCAGTTGTTGAGCTGCTGTGATTATAAGATCCTCTCACTAGATTTCCTGGACACCATCTGAGATGGGCTGAACATCCTTTTCACCCCAGTGAAATTGAGCTTTCTTGAAGTCCTTCCAATCTATTTTGAGCTGGAGAGTGGTTTCATTTTGTCAGACTCAGTTGAGAAACTTGAATTCATTTGGTTTCCAAAGGAAAGTGGGAAAGCTCAAACAGTTTTCTGGCTTCATTCTGCCATCTTACCTCTGCCCCAGAACTCTTTTTTTTTTTTTTTTTACTTAATAGAATTTATTTTCCCAAATACATGAAAAGAGAGTTTTCAACATTCATTTATGTAAGATTTTGAATTCCAGTTTTCTCCCTTTCTCTTTTTCCTCCCCCTCCATATGACAGCATATATAATAATGTAATAATAATATAACATAGTAATGACAGATTATATATGAACAATCATTTTAAACATATTTCTACATTAGTGATACTGTAAAAGGCCCAAAACAAAGAGGAAAAACATGAGAAAGTAAGAAAAAAGTGAAAATGCCTTTCTGCATTTGATTGGATATTACTATTGTCTAATTCATGGTCAGTTTTTGTGTAAATGCCATGTGCCATATGAAAAAAAGCTATATTCCTTTTTATCCTCATTTGATTTTTCTCCAGAAGTCTATAATATCTAATTTCTGCAATATTTTATTCACTTTCTTATTTTTTCTTCTTTATTTTGTGTTCAGATTTATGTAGTGCTATGAGGAAAGACTAAAATAGTATGGTTTTGCTGTTCATTTCTTCCTGAAAGTCAGGTAAATTTTTCTCTAAGGATTTGAATGCTCATTCTTTTTATAGATTCAAGAAATTAGAAAACTTGAGTGGATGTCCATCAGTTGGAGAATGGTTGAATAAGATATGGCATGTGAATGAAATGCAATATTGTTGTTCTGTAAGAATTGGTCAGCAGGCTGATTTCAGAAAAGCCTGGAAAGACTTCCACAAACTGATAAAATTGAGGTGGGAAGAACCAAGAGAACACTATAAATGGTAACAACATGTTTATGTGATGATCAATGTGATGGATTTAGCTTTTCTCAGCAATGAGATGATTCAAGGCAATTCCAAAAGACTTGTAATGAAAAGTTCCATTCACATCCAGTGGGAGAACTACAGATATAGAGTGGGGAACAAAACATAATATTTACACATTTTTGTTGTATGTTTGTTTTACTTTCTCATATTTTTTCCCTTTTTAATCTGACCTTTCTCACACATAATGACAAATATGGAAATATCTTTAGAAGAATTGCACATGTTTAACGTATTAGATTTCTTGCTGTCTTAGAATAAGAGATGTCGAAAAATTTGGAACACAAAATGTAAAAAATCAAACTTTTTATCAAAAATAAAAACTGTCTTTGCATTTGGAAAATTAAAATGATATTTAAAATTTTTAAAATAAAAAGTATTATTATAAAAATCCTCTAAAAAAGAATTTGGATACTATATTACTTAGTGCATGGTGTTTATGTTGATATTAATTCATTGTCTATGGCACCCTTTAGTAAAATAGTTTCCTTCCTTATCTTAATTAGATCTATTATTGCTGTTGCTTTGCCTAAGATCAGGATTGCTACTGTAGTTTTTACCTTAGTTGAAGCATAATATATTCTATTCAAGTCTTTTAGTCTATGTGCATCTCTCATTCACATATATTTCTGGTAAACAACATGTTGTAGAATTTTGTTTTTTATTTTTTTATCACTCTGTTATCTGCTTTTCTTTTATGGGGGCGTTCATCTCATTCATATTCAGAGTTATGATAACTAACTGTGGATAGCCCTCTATAAATTGTGTTTTTGCTTGTCTCTTTCATCCTGTCCTTATTCACAAGTGACAATACTGCTGACCACATCCTCATTCAATCAGCTTTCCCTTCTTTTACCCCCCTTTACGTTTTCATTCTACTTGCCCATTCTATTTCCTAAAGTGTAAGATAAATGTCTATGTAGTAGTGAGTATATGTTATTCATTCTTTAAATCAAATCTGATGAAAATAAAATTAAATGAGGCTCACATCTCTCCCCCATTTATGTCCCTATCCTGTAATAGATCTTTTTTGTGCTTCTTAATGTGATATAATTTAGTCAATTCTACCTCCCCTTTTTCTCATCTCCCAGTATAGTTCTTTTTCACCCTTAACATTTTTATATCATCACATTGAAGTCAACTTATACCCATAACTTCTATCTATGTATATTCCTTCTCATTGTCCTATTAGAGATACAGTTCTCAAGAGAGATGTTAATAGTTTAATCTTACTGAATAACATTTTTTTCCCTTTTCTGTTTACATGTTATGCTTCTCTTTAGTCTTGTATTTGTGAATTTTCTATTCAACTATTTTCTTTTCATCAGAAAAGTTTGAATAACCCTTATTTCATTAAATTTCCATGTTTTCCCTGGAAAGATTATGCTTATTTTTGCTGGTTCATTGATTTTTGGTTGTAATCCAAGCTCCTTTGCCTTCCATTATATCATATTTCAAGTCATCAGATTCTTTAATGTTGAAGCTTCTAAATTCTATGTAATCCCTACTGGAGCTCCTTCATATTTGAAGTGCTCCTGGCGCCTTGCAGTATTTTCTCCTTGACCTATAATTCTGGCATTTGACTACAGTATATTTCTTTAAACTTTGCTTACTTGTTCAGAAGGTAAATGGTTGATTGTTTCAATGAGTTATGTACCATCAGCTTCTAGAATATCTTGACAATTTCTTGAAATATTGTGTCCAGGCTCTGTGTATTGTCTTGGTCTTTGGGTTGTGCAATAATTCTTAAATTATCTCTCCCAGATCTATTTCCAGATCAGCTGTTTTGCTCATGAGGTATTTTATACTTTCTTCTGATTTTTCATTCTTTTGATTTTATTTAATTGATTCTTCATGTCTTCTAAAGTCATCAGCTTTCATTTATCCAAATAAATTTTTAAGGAATTGTTTTCTTCAGGTATCTTTTTATATCTTCTTTTCCATTTGGGAAATTCTACTTTTAGAGTTCCTTGCTTTAGTGGATTTTCTTCCATTTGTCCAAATCTATTTTTAAGGAGTTTTTTTTTTCTTTAGTCAATTTTTGTATTTCCTTTTCCAAGGTTTTTTAAAAAATTATTTCATAATTCCCTTGTATAGCTCATTTCTTTTTGTAATGTTTTATTCTATTTCTCTCAATTTTTTAAATTATTATTGAGGTCTTCTAAGTAGATGTTTAAGGCTTGAGAAAAATTCACATTCCCATTTCAGACTTCACATCTAAGCATTTTAATAGTGTTATCCTTTTCTGAGTTTGTGTTTTGATGTTCCTTGTTGCTATAAGGTTTTTAATAGTTAGTGATTTTTTTTTATTAGTTATTTTTAGCCAATGTAATGACTTTTAAAATTGAGTTTTATTATCAGAGTGCAGAAAACACTGTCCAAAGCTTCTTATGCTGGGAACCAGAGTCCTGGTGACTGGCTTTTTATACTGCAGCTTCAGGTGCTTGTGGCATCCCCATAGCACTGGGTTGGCCTGGTCTGGGCCTAACTGTTATGCTGGGATTCTGGGGTTGCCAATTTGACATCAGTATTGCAAGTGGAAGCCTCACAGCTTGCAATGGAATTGGTCTGCTGATACAGTATTGAGAGGCCTTGTTGTTGCCCTTGCTGTAGCAAAGAGCCTGGCTTTTTCAGATGCTATGTGTGCTGGGTTGTGTTTCTCTTTAACAAATGAGATAAAGCTTTTCAGCAGTACTTATAAGTTATTTTAAACTTGAAAAATTGGTTTCTTCCATCTTTTTGTGGTTTCTGTTACTCCAGAATCCATTTAGAGACTTGATTTAAATTGTTTTCAAATGAAACTTTGGAGAGTTCATGCACTTTCTTGGCTTTTCTCCATCATATTGACTCTGCCTCTTATCATTATTTTTTATGTAGAAACTTGTTTACATTTTTTTCTTTGTGCCATCCTGGGTATGATGTTCCAAACAGAAAGGAAAAGGATATTAGTTCAAATCCACATTCACTTACCCATTGTACAAAATTTGATAATACAATGGATAGAGTGATAAGTCTGCAATCAGGAAGACTCATTGTTGGAATCCTTACAAACTGCTAACTAATTAGAGTTGATCTAATCTTACAAGAAGATTTTGGCCAGAACCTGAAACAAGGTACTAAGTAGAACTAATCAGTACAATGCTTGTGTTTACACCTTTGTGTTCACACCTCCCTTAAAACTCTTTGGGCCAGAGAGCACTATGGGAGAAAACCCATAATCCCATTCTCTCAGAAGATTCACATATAAGGCCAATGAGGAGAGATAGCTATTCCAGAATACATTTTCCACTTGGCTGGCTGGTCGCAGAGGAGAGTTCAGCTGGACTGAAGAGAAGCGACTCTGGTGCAGAGAGCACTTTGCGGAATTACGCCAGAAGCCCTCTCTCCAAGGCAAGGCAGAATATATTCCACTTGGCTGGCTGGTGGCAGACGAAGAGTTTTCAAAGGATAAAGGTACGAGTGAGAGTTCAGTGGACAACCAGATTCATCTTCATCTCACACCACTGTGGTAGGTGGCTGGACTCCTGCACGCCCCCCACTGAGACCAAGCTGGTCTGAAAGACTCATCAGAAAGCTAGACGAGCCCCAAGAGAAGGAAACAAGAGATTCATTCCATCTCTGTGCTGGTTGGAGGCTGAAGAAAGCAGAGGCAGAGGCTAACGGACAGGACCTTTGGATTTGGAGATATTCGGAGGGCCCTAAGCTAAAGCGGCTGTGTTTTGAGAAGAACAAGAACTCCAACATTTGAACTCCCAACAACTCATTTTCCTGAATTTGAATTTCAGACACTTGCCATCTGGGATAATACTGAGGAAGTAACAATCACATTTGCCTCAGTTTCCTCATGTGTAAAATTATACAGAGAAAAATGTGACGAACCATGCCAAAATCTTAGTCAAGAAAAGGGAAAATGGGATCACAAAAAGTCAAATATTACTGAAATTACTAAACAACAAAAACAGCAACATATTATATGTGGTGCAGTGTATTAAATTGGGAATGTTTCCTACATTTTTCTCATGATGGTATTTTATTTTTACAATTACATGTAAAGACAATTTTCAGTATTCATTTTTCTAAGATTTTGAGTTCTAAATTTTTTCTCCTCTTCTTTATCTCCTCTCTTCCCAACACAGAAAACAATCTAATATAGGTTATACATGTACTATAATTTTAAATATATTTCCATATTATCCATGTTGTGAAAGAACAAAAGGGAAAATTCACAAGAAAGAAAAAGCAGACCAAAAAAGTGAAAATAGTTTACTTCCATCTTTATTCAGTCTTCATAGCTTTCCCTCTGGATAAGAATAGCACTTTGCATCCCAAGTCTATTGAAAATGCCATCAATCACTTTATTGCTGAAATGAAATTTCTTAGCATTGGTTCGTGTAAGTACAGGATTTTCTGAATTCAGCTTTCTCATTTCTCAGAGAAAATAATATTCCTTTACACTCAAATATCATAACGTATTTGGCAATTCTTTAATCGATGGGCATGCATTCAATTTCCAATCCCTTATCATTACCAAAAAAAAAAAAAATAGCAAGAGTAATTATGAAAAAAACTGAAAGAAATTTCTCTAATAAAAGCTTTATTTCTAAAATACATAGAAAACTAAGGCAAATTAAAAAATAATAATAATAAGTTCCACTCTCCAATGGATGAATAATAAAAAAGATTAGAATAGATGAATTGATCATAGGTATCAAAAGCCATATAAAAAAATGCTCTAATTCATTATAGATTGGCAAAATGCAAATGAAAACAATTCTGAAGTACTATCACGTACCAATTAGATTAGCTGATCAAAAAAATATGACAAATGTTATGGGGGATATGGTAAAAATGATGCATTATTTCATTATTACTGGAGTTGTAAACTAATGCAACCATTGTGCAGAGTAAATATTTGGAACTATGTCCAAAAGTTTTTAAACCATGCATACCTTTTAACCTATTAATACCACCATTATATCTGCATCACAAAAGAGATTTTAAAAAGGAAAAAGATCTACATGTCCCAAAAATTTTTATTTCCTGGGCAAGAAATTGGAAATTGAGGACATGCCCAATGATATGGTAATGATTGAATAAATGGTTGCATATAATTATGATGAAATACTATTGTGCTATGGAAATTGATAAGCAGGATGCTCCCAGAAAAACCTGGAGAGACTTCCATGAACTAATGCAAAGTGAAATACACTTTTGATTTAGAACATAGGTGGTCATGACCTCCCTAACTTCTCAAGGAGGTGAGAACCCCAAAAAAGAAGGTGATCATGCCTTCCCTGACTGCTCAAAAAAGAAGTGAAAACACCATAAAAATAAGGTGGTCACACCCTCCCTGACATCTCAGGAAGATGAAAATGCAAAAGGAAATAGGAAATTAAATCATATTAGCAGGTTTCTAAAGGGGCTCACTTGAAACAGGTACACATAAATCCATCAATATGGGAGGCATTACACATAATTACATAAAATACATAATCACATAGCAATATAACACAGGCTAGTAGTAATGTAACAAATGTCTTTATTTTATATCCTGCAAAGTTGTAGTTGCCATTTGTTTCTAGTAGTTTTTTAGTTCATTCTCTAAAATTCTCTAAGTATACCATCATATCATCTGCAAAAAGTGAAAAGGTGGTTTCCTTCCTCTTATTCTAATTTCTTGAATTTCTTTGTTCTCATCACTAATTTCTAATACAATACTGAATCATAATGGTGATAGAGAACAATCTTGTTTCACACCTGACTTATTACCAATGCTTCTAGTTTTATCTCCATTACATATGATGCTTGCTGATGGTTTTAGATACATGCTACTGATCATTTAAAGGAAAACTTGATTAATTCCTATGCTTTTTCTTGTTTTTAATAGGAAAGGGTGTTGCATTTTGTTAAGTGCTTTTACCATGTCTATTGACATAATCATATGATTTCCATTTAATTACTGCTATAGTCTGTTTGTGAACGAATCCAACCATTCTGGAGAGCAATCTGGAATTATGCCCAAAAATTTATCAAATTGTGCATACCCTTTGATCCAGCAGTATTTCTATTGGGCTTATATCCCAAAGAAATACTAAAGAAGGGAAAGGGACCTGTATGTGCCAAAATGTTTGTGGCAGCCCTGTTTGTAGTGGCTAGAAACTGGAAATTGAATGGATGCCCATCAATTGGAGAATGGCTGGGTAAATTGTGGTATATGAATGTTATGGAATATTATTGAACTGTAAGAAATGACCAGCAGGATGAATACAGAGAGGTTTGGAGAGACTTACATGAACTGATGCTAAGTGAAATGAGCAGAACCAGGAGATCATTATACACTTTGACAACTATATTGTATGAGGATGTATTCTGATGGAAGTGGATTTCTTTGACAAAGAGACCTAACTCAGTTTCAATTGATAAATGATGGACAGAAGCAGCTACACCCAAAGAAAGAACAGTGGGAAACAAATGTGAACTATTTGCATTTTTGTTTTTCTTCCCACGTTATTTTTACCTTCTGAATCCAATTCTCCTTGTGCAACAAGAGAGCTGTTCGGTTCTGCAAACATATATTGTATCTAGGATATACTGCAACATATCTAACATATATAGGACTGCTTGCCATCCAGGGGAGAGAGTGGAGGGAGGGAGGGGAAAAATCGGAACAGAAGCGAGTGCAAGGGATAATGTTGTAAAAAAAAAATTACCCTGGCATGGATTCTGTCAATTTAAAGTTATTATAAAATAAAATAAAATATTTAAAAAAAGGATTTGCAACTGTTAGTCCTGAAAAATTACCTATGCATATATCTTGTAAATAAAAAGCTATAATAAAAAAAAAGAATTATTTCTTTCTCTCTCCATCTCTCTTTTGAAAAATTATCTTGAGGAGTTTTATTTTCATTAGGGTGAGAGATCTACATTGTATTTCACATGATTTTTTGAATTTGTTGTGCATGAAAAAAGGGGGGGAAGATCTGCCTAGTCTTTAAAATCAGCACATTTATGATATGCATAATATTAACTATGTAAGCAGATTTATACAATATATTTATAATAGTAGCTTATATATGACAATGCAAAATAGTAGCAAAAATTGAAACAAAAACATACCTCTGCTCTCAGTTCACAAATTATTTTGTCCTTATGGGTTTGACAATTTGCTTCTTCCTTTCTGTCTTCAGAAACTTTTTCTTCTTCATTTTCATGTAGATCATGGACTATGTTAGACTAGAAAATAATCATAAATTGATATTCATAAAATTTAAAAGCATATTCCAAAGATATTATTTTAAATAATTTTTAGTATTATCAGCAGTTTAGGTCTCTGTAGTCCTTTTCATTTTAATATTATAATCATTGAATTTGTGAACTACCTAATAATATTAGGTGTATCCACACAAAGCTATGTTATGATATATCAAGCTTATGAACAGTAGGTTTTTAACAGGCAGTATACCAAAGTAGATAGAAAGGAAAACTTAGGTTCACTTCTTATCTTTGACAAATGCTAATTTCTGAGTCTTGAACAAATCATTTAATTTCTTAATGAGCCATAAAACTTGTTTTAATCATAATAATTCTATTATTTATATGATCTAGGACAAACCATCTAATTTCTTTTCTTTTTCTTTTTGTTTAAAATTACTACAGAATAAGAAAAAAACTGAAAAAGAAAGACAGAAAAAGTAAAAACAAAAGAAAATATCATTGTATGCTCGGCAAAAGAGCAGAGAGGATATAAAATATATAATAGTTAAGTTTCATTTCAAAATGGATATAATAGAAAATATTATATATTAATGACTGTCCATCTTTTATTTGCTCCCTTGTAGGTTTTTTGTTGTGAACTTATTACTTTATGATTTTTTTTCCCTTTTCATCACTGCCAGTTCACCCTCACAGTTATAGTTAAAGAAGGATATACTTTTCCATATATACACACATATGTGTATATATACACATGCAAACATATATATAAACACACAATAATACATATATAGACATGCATCTGAAACAATATTAACATAGCTAACATATAATTTAGATTTCTCTCTTGATTGGATCTTTAAGTTTGACTTTGCTAGAACTATTTTTTATTCTAATAAATTCTACTCCTGATCCTTGTTATTGCATATGACTCTTATTTCCTATCCCAGCTAACTCTTCTACTATAGTTCTACTCCTTAATTTGCCTTTCTGTTAATTAATCTTTCCCCACCCATGAATCCCTCTCTTATCTTCTTCCTCCCCACTATTTCCCTCATTCTTTGTCCTATTCCCATTTATGCAAGTCCCATAAAATTATACCTTTCTTTGGTCTGAGCCCTTCAGAATTTAACAATAATGTTGCTGTCTTTTCGTTGTAGGATTTATTTGAGGTGGTGATCAGGTGGAGTTTTTTTTTTTTTTTTTCATTTATACTTCTCCATCTTGTTCAATTATTTGTTTGATGTTTTTCTTGTTTTATTGTGTCAAGGTTTTATTTTTGGTCACAGTTTTAGTAGGACAATTATTCTTATGTTTTCTCTTTTTTACATATAGTTCAATATGTTAAACTATTTTTAATTTAATTTAATTTTCACTACTGAGAATAAAGTCTTTCATAGTTGATAAGTGCACAATCTTGCTATTACTGTGCCCTATGTATTTCTATTTCTGCTTGTTTCACTCAGTATCAGTTCATATAAATCTTTCCATGCCATTCTAAAATCAGCTTGTTCATTATTTTTAGAGCAACAATGTTCCATTATCTTCATATACCACAACTTATTCAGCCACTCCCTGACTTATGGGCATCTACTCATTTTCCAATTTTTCGCCACTCAAAAAGAGCTGCTACAAACATTTTTTGCACATGTGGGTCTTTTTCCCTCCTTTATAATTTCCTTATAGACCCATTAAACACATTGCTGGATCAAAGGGTATATATAGTTTTATATCCCTTTGGGCATAGGTTCATATTGCTCTCCAGAATGGTTGGATCATTTTGCAATCACATCAACAATGTATTTCCCCAGATTCCTTCCAACTTTTATGTTTATCTTTTCTTGTCATCTAAACCAATCTGAGAGGTATAAAGTAATATCTCAGAGTGCATTTCTCTAATCAATAGTGATTTAGAGCATTTTTCCATATGACTATACATAACTTTAATTTCATAATCTGACCATTGAGGAATAATCTTTGCCTATTCTTCCTGAATATTTTAGAGACATTTTAAAGTCCAAAACTGAAAGGGGATTAAGCTTAACTCTCCAACTGTAATGGGCTGAAACTGAGTTGATGCACTGAGATCTGAGCACTTAAGGCTAATTACCAATTGGACAATATTCTATTAGCCCATTACTCTGTGCAGGGTTGATCTGTTGTATAGGAAATTGGATGGAAGATTGAGAGGGTGGAGTGAGAAAGCCAGAGTCATTCCTGGTGGATTTGTTTCACAGTTCCTCTCACTTTGTATTGCCATTTCATTCACATCCACAAAGAATAAAGATCAAGGACTTTTGCTGATCCTGACTCCGGCTGATTCTAAAGTATCCCTGAATATGTCATCTTTGCAAAAGATCCTCTGATTATAGATTTCCTATATTGCTTCAATACTGAGTTAACTTTCTACCTCTTATATAAAACCTATCCTTTTCTGCTTACTTATTAGTTCTCCATGCCTAGAATAGAGATTATTTATTGTTTACTTAGCATATAGTTTGTAGTTTATCTGTTCTTATTGAGGGGGTTTGTTTTGGTTTGAGTTTGGTAGTTATTTTCTCCCAATAGAATGTTAGCTTCTTGTATAAAATGGACTATTTAACTTTTGCCTTTACATTCCCAATGTCTAACACAGTTTCTAGAGTTGATAGTAGATATTTAATCAATGTTTGTTGAATGAACAAATGAATGAATGAATACAATGTTCTCCCAATAATATTATATGACTACCAATCATAAAGTACCATATTATCATAAAATCAAGAATTTAAGTTACATAAAAAGAAATAGACAGACTCATCTCAAGTCTAAATGGGCAGCAATAATAGAATACCAATGTTGAGTGATATTCAAGAAGTACCATAAAAGACACTCCAGTAGATGTGTATGGCTAAAATAGTGCTGAATTCTGCATGTGTCAAAAATTAGGAATGACCTTTGGATAGATAGAGTAGCCACAAAAAATACAGAGGACCTTGGTGATGCCTTCTACAATGTTGTATACTTCCTGCTGTTGTTTGTCCTTCATTCTTGAAGAGGATCATCAGGGAGGTGCCATGACATGCAAGTGAATTGGTTTTAAGTAAGGAGGGCTATGCAAGGTCATCTGCATCACTTTTCCTTCAAGAGACATCTGGTCTGGTGGCAAGGCATAGATCAACATGATCAAACTCATATATTCTTCCTAAGAATTTATTGAAGAATATGGGCTAGAATCACAGAGTATAGTAAGAACTGAATGAGTTATAATCTATAATATGAATAGATTACACTGGGCAGGGGAAGAGAGCAAAGGAAACTCCTTCCTAGCAGTAAATATTTTCTGATATTGTACAACTTCATATTTAAAGTAACTAAAAATTACATATATTAATTGTATAATAATTCTATGACCAGATTGAAGTTTGGGCTTCTTTTAAGTTTCAAAACAAATACATATTGCATATGTACAATCCTAGGTATAAGCTATATGGATATAATGGAGTCAGATCACACTAATTCTGGAGTCAAATGTTTAATTTTCACTCTGAGCATTTATAATTTGGAACAGTAAACATTATACATCAGAGATATATTTATTGTTGCTTATTTACAGTATTAAAATGTTAGAGAAAATGCCAACAACATAAATCTTAAACTTAATTTTACTTAAATTAATTTTACAAATATTTTTTAAATCAAAGTTGTTAAAATTTTACCAGGATACTCCTAGAAATACATAATTGTATATTTGATGTACCTTTCAATAAATGAAATGGATCTGTTGCTGGAAATATTAAAACATCTAGAAACAAGGTAAATTTGTTTTGTTTTGTTTTGTAAATAGTAACATAATACTTTTCAAATTATATTTAATGATAATGATAGCTTAAAAATAGAATGAAGTGAGATAACACATAGGACAATGGAATTATAGTCAAAAAAATCTGAGTTCAGATCCAAATTTAGACACTGACTAGCTATACAGGAAAAAAACAATTTGTTTTGCTTTAGATTCTTCATCTATAATATGGGAAGAACCCATATTCTTATGATCTTATGAGGATTAAATAAGATAATATTTATAAAACTCTTTGAAAAAAATTAAAGCATACTAAAAATGTTACTATTATGCAAATAAATTATCTTTTTTTTTAAATTTGCTAAGGTGTCTTATCCTGAAAGAACTTCTGAATTTCTTAAGAAGTAATAATTAGATTTAGAATAATGAATTTATAATTAAAACTGCTTAGCAGTGAGAAGTTGAGTTGTGCATATGTAGATATTGATAAGTAACAGTTGAAACAAAGTTTAATTAATGCCATTCCTTTAATGATATATCCCTGTAGTTAACTACAATTTAAATTGAACCTGAAAAAAATCAGAATGGCAGCTGCTTAAATTAATGAGGCATCATTAGAGGGAATTTTCCAATTTATGTTCAGTTTTTTAATTCTCAATATTTAATTCAGATGTCTCACTAGTGTCTTTGCATGGAACAATGGGAAAAAGAATTTTTGATGAAAAAAACCAAACAAACAAACAAAGAAACAAAAAGCATCTCAGAAGAGAACATGAACTTTTAGTTCCATCATTTATTTTATCTTAAGAATGTCACATTAAAGTATTTGTTTTATATAGTTAGAAAGAATATGTGCATTGAGGGGAAGGATAGTTTGTTTTGGTTTGGTTTTCTTTTTCCTTTATTAAGAATCTAGTTTACTCTTAAAATCATTTACCATTTTTTTTCTTTTGTCCTGTTTTATTTGTGGCAGATTAAACAGTGCAGCCTGGACATATTCCCAAACTCTTGCTTTAATCAACTTTATTGGCAATGGCTTGCTTATGGAAGCACTGTACCACTTGCTGTTTTTTTTTTTCTAAATAAATAAAAAAAATAAAATTTAAACAATATATTTCTATTAGTATTCTGTATAGAATATTTTTTATGGTTAAAATCTGAGAAGAAAGAATTGTGTAAGTTAAATTGAACATAGAATTTTTTGATTTTCTGACAAGAATGGAAAACTTCATATTGATCTGTTTAATAAGATGTCTTTGAAAGAAGAGTATCTCAAAGGCATAATTTAATTGGGTTTACTATAGCATTACTTACTGTTTAACTTTGATATCTTAAGAATTGGAGAAATATCACTATCAAGAAAGCAAAATCCCAACTAAAACATTGACAAATTGATGAAATGATTTGTGTGGGTGTGTCTGCATCTCAATTCAATTTCATTTGGTTATAAGTCATATTAAATATAATGCCCCACAAACACATGCTACTTGACTTTGTGCTCTATCTCAGAAAGCATTATAGAGTATTTGGCTCAATTAAAATGAAAAATTTAATGCACATATTATACATGTCATGGTTCTATTTGATATGTGGTACATTTCAAATAAATATGTTACTGCCTTCAATGAGTTTTCAATTTTTTAAAGAAAATTCCTTGATAAAATGCTGTAAAAATCACAATTATTGAACTGCAATATATGATGTTTTATAGGGATATAGCTACCATATAAACAGTAAATGTATTTAAATAAGTGATTTGTGCTGTGGGTTTTGTATTTAGGACAGTACTTAGACCACAGAATACAAGTAGAGTCAGTATAAATAGTGGTTAGTATTTTGAGCTCAGAGATAGGGAAGACCTGTGTTCAAATCCCATCTTTGATCATTATGAGTTATGTGGCTCTGGAAAAGTCACTGAATCTATGTGTTTAAAACAACTCTTTCCTACAGTACTGTTTCCAGAGTTGTTGCTGTGACTTAAAACCTGAATGGAATTTTACCCTGAGACTTTCCCATCCAGATTATGCCTATATATCTTATAAGTGATATGTATGTATATGTAAAGACATTTGTCAACAAATAACTAATTTATTTCCATTGATTGCACTGAAGTTTTAAGTGGGGGTACCATTTAATCAGCACTTGGGAGATTATATCATAATTTATTTCAGACAAGTTGAAATTGATGGGAAGTATAGGCAATAAATCACTTTCAAAACATATGTGAAAGAAGACTATAATAATGTAAAAAAAATGATCATATACTTAATATGGAACATGAAATATACAATGAGGAAATGTGGTATTTTAGAAAAAAAAATTGGATATGGAGTCAGGTCACATAGCTTAAAATCCCTTCTCTGACACTAACTGTGTAAACATAGTCATCACCAAACTTTTGTAGGCCTCAATTCTTATATGAAAAAAATATGGCTTTTAATAGGTTCTTGTTATGAGAGTTCTTAAAAGTTTTACACTGCTATATAAATTGTGTTATTAAAATGATGGGATTGGCTTAGATCAGAGGTTCTCAAAATTTTTATTGTATGAAAATCCCACTCACAATCTGGCCAAGCTTTTGGTTCCCTTCTCAGAATAATGTTTCTGAATGCATAAAATAATATGTAATAAATGTTCATTAATTGATTGATAAAATAAAATATCTAGAATTACAAAGAAAAATTAATATATTGAAAAAGAGTTTTCAAAATTAAACAAAAATTGTAATATAGTAATTTGTTACTTTATAAACAAGTTAAAAAAAGACAATACACAAAAATATAGTCCAGTTAAAATAATTTTCATTTTTAGAGAAATATCAGTGTGAAGATTATTGTTGTTTAGCTTGAATAAGATAATTAAAGTGGCATTTTCTATTGCAAGGCAACATATATTTTGTATTGAATATTAATAATTTTGAGGGCTTTTCTTTTGTTTTTAATGGTTGCAAGTGTTGAAGATCCTAACTTACAAAGATATATTATTTCAAAAGTTTTCATAGTTCTTTACAAACCAGGAACTTTATTTTTTCAAACACTTTTTGAAAGAGTATGATCATGCATGACTAGCAACCTCTTTGATAATTATGATAATTTCAAAGTAGTTTTGAGACTTAACAACATTTCAAAATACCTCCACCAACTGTCATCAAAATATAAAAATACCTATGATTTTTATTGATGAAAAAGTCACAAATATTGTTAATATTTTGGGGGCAAAGGCATTGATTATGTTCATAATGAAAGGAAATGTTAAAATTGGATTAGAGAAAAATATTTTCAGATTTTTTTTCTTATACAAATTCTGAATCTCTGAATCTCAGAGATTAATCAATAGAACCTATGCTCAGGATCTCTAGATTAAAAGATCTCTACACATCTCCCAGCTTTCTAATTTGATTATTGATTTAGTTAGTAAAAGACAGGAAAATGTTCCAAGCTATTGAATCTGCCTCACACTTTCAATATAACACAGTTAAGTACTATTGAGAGGAAAATGCCATTAGAATATTTATATGTTTTTATAAACCATCCTATATTCTTTAAATTTTTGAAGCCTAAATTTAAAAGATCCAGACAGTTAGATGTTGTTTTATTATTTGTGAGAAATAGCTATTTCAGTATAAGAAGATAAAAAGAGATCAAAGAAAGAAAAATTAAAATTCAGAATTATTTGGCAGCATAATAAATCGAAATAAATAAGGAGGTGTCAAGGTAAATATTAAGAAAAAGCAGGTAGATGGGGCAAATTATAATTTAAACTATATTGTAAGATAATTTGGTATTTATTAAAAATATAAAGTATTAAAATGAAGTTGACTATGTAAGCAAAAAGCAAAAGTTTAAAAATGAAAAATTCTTTAATATGATCATCTCAAGAACAAAAATCATTGAAAGAAATATTCCTATTTCAAAAGAATGTTAGAAAAACTGGAAAGTAATTAGGCAGCTAGTATTACACCTTCAGTTTATACCATCAATTACTATGTGATCAGAATGTAAAAACAACTTTTGAAAAAGTTAAAAAACAAAAAGAAGTACTTTGTTATAACCTTGACTACTGGGAGAAGAGAACAAGGCATAAAGATAATCACAAAAGACAAATCATTTAAGTAAAACTTAAAGAAATTTTTGTGTGATAAATACCTATACCAATAAAAGAGAAACTGAATAGTAGAAAAATAGAATTAATACTAAAAATATGAAAATCAAGACATGTATATAATTAGCACAAAGATATGGGACTGAGATGATTTTTCTCATCCATCCATTTTATATCTAAAGATTATTGGATTTTATTGGATCAATGAACCACTAAGAACCAAATTTTTCATAGTTGATCATTATACATTCTTGCTGTTACTGTGCATAATGTATTCCTAGTTCTGCTTGTTTTACTCAGTTCATGTAAACCTTTCCAGGTTTTTCTAAAATCAGCTTGTTCATCATATTTTAAAGCATAAAGATATTCCATAACCTTCATACACCATAATTTATTCAGGCATTCCCCAATTGATGGGCATCTACTCATTTTCCCAATTTTTTGCAATTACAAAAAGAACTGATACAAACATTTTTGCACATTTTGCACATGTTTGACGTTTTCCCTCATTTATGATTTCCTTGGGATACAGTCCTAGTAGTGGCACTGCTGGGTCAAAGTTATGCATGGTATTATAGCCTTTGGGTGTAGTTTCAAATTGCTCTCCAAAATGGTTGAATCATTTCACAATGACCAAAAATGTATTATTGTCCCAGTTTTCCCACACCCTCTCCAACACTTATCATTATCTTTTTCTGTCATCTTAGCCAATGTGAGAGATATGAAATGGTACCTCAGAGTTGTTTCAATTGGCATTCCTCTAATTAATAGTGACTTGTAGCACTTTTCCATATGACTATATTTTAATCTCATTATCTGAAAATTGTCTGCTCATATCCTTTGACCATTTGGGAATGACCAAGAATATGATCCTTTCATCTCATGTAGCACTTTCCTCCAGCCCAATATCCAACCTGTTAGTGGAAGAAAATTGGTGCCCTCCACTAAATAATGAATGCTTTCATATCTAGTTGTATCTTTCATATCCCGATGATTCTGAATCCCTGTAGATTATTCTTCATTCCCCATCTCTCGCCTCTTCTTCATCTGTTTTATTTTGATTCATCTCAAACCTCTCATGATGATGTTTCAGTCAAAAACCATCCAGCTATTCCACTGGGCCTTCTGGAATGTCTGTTCTATAGCAATACATTTTCTTTTATTCTTAATCTTTTCTTCTCCCACTCCTGAAGCCTAATAGCTATCATTGGAATTTAGTCCTCCCTAATTATATGGATTATCTGGTTACCCATTCCAGTTTAGATTTCACTTTCACTCATTCTCTTCATCTCACTGGTCAAAACAGGGGTATTGTAATATTACTTACTTCTCATTCCAAAGGAATATTCCATTTTCACTTCCAAGTTCTTACCCTGAACTATTTCCCTCACTTTATTCATCTTCTATCACTCAAATGTCTTTTGCCTCTATCTCTTCATTCAATCCTATCTCAAATAATGAAGTGCTCTTATTCCTTACAAAATCTTGTCTCTCTACTTGTTCAAGCAATTCTATTCCTTTCCTCAAATGAAATTGTCCTGTCATCTCCAATTTTAATTTACTACTACCTACAAACATATCCATTTCCCCTATATCCTGAAAAAAATTTCTTGCTTCATCCTTCCATCTCCACTATTATTCTATACATCTTTTTTTTCAAAAATTTATTTATTTATTTTAAATATACATTGCTTTATCAATCATGTTGGGAAAGAACAAATAGAACAAAAAGGTTAAACTATGAGAGAAAAACTAAACAGAAAAAAAAAAAGAAATAAACATAGCATGTGTCGAATTATATTCAATCTCCACAGTTCTTTTTCTGGATACAGATGACATTTTCTATGCAAAGTCTATTGGAATTCTCTTGGTTCACTGATCACTGAGATCACTTAAGAAGAATCAATTATTTCATGGTTGAGATCACACTTTCTTGCTATTGTGTACAAAGTATTCCTGGTAATGCTTATTTCACTCAGCATCAGTTTATGTAAATCTTTCCAGGCTTTTCTAAAATCAGCTTATTCATAATTTTTATAGAACAATAGTATTCCATTAACTTTATATACCACAAGTTATTCAGCCATTCCCCAAATGATGGACATCTAATCATTTTCCAGTTCTTTGCTATTACAAAAGAGTTCCTATTAACATTTTTGCACATGTAGGTCCTTTTCCCTCCTTTATGATCTTCTTGGGATACAGATTCAGTAATGGCACTTCTGGGTCAAAGAGTATGCACAGTGTTATATTCCTTTGGGCATAATTCCACATTACTCTTAAGAATGGTTGGATCATGTCACAATTTTACTAACAATGTATTAATATCCCAGTTTTCCCACATACTATAATATTTATCATTATCTTTTCCTGCCATCTTATCCAATCAGAGATGTATAAGCTAGTACCTCAGAATTGATTTAATTGGCTTTTCTCTAATTAATAGTGATTGGAACATTTTTAATAGGATAATCAAAGGCTTTAATGTCATCTTCCAAAATAGTCTGATCATATCCTTTGACCATTTATCAATTGGGGATGACTTGTATGCTTACAAATTTGACACAGTTCTTTATATATTTTAGAAATGAGCTCTTTATCAGAAACATTGGCTGTAAATTTTTTCAACTTTATACTTCCCTTTTAATCTCATTTCTGTTGGTTTTGTTTATGCAAGATTGTTTAATTTAATGTAAACAAAGTTGTCCATTTTGCCTTTCATAATATTCTCTAGTTTTTTGTTTTGTTTTGTTTTGTTTTGTTTATCATAAATCTCTCCCTTTTCCAAAGATTTGATAAACTATCCCTTGTCCTCCTAATTTGCTTAGGGTATCATGCTTTATGACCAAGTCATGTAACCATTTTGACATTATTTTGGTATTGGTTGTAAGATGTAAGTCTATGCCAAGTTTCTGACATATCGTTTTCCAGTTTTCCCAGCAATTTTGTAAACTAATGAGGGAAAAAAATCCCAGAAGCTAAAGTTTGGGGCTTATCAGATATTAGATTACTATAGGCCTTGATTATTATGTCATATGTATTTAGCCTATTCCACTGATGCACCAATCTATTTCTTAGCTAGAATGAAATGGTTTTGATGATTACTGTTTTATAATATAGTTTTAGTTCTTCAGCTTCTCTTGGAAAAAAAATAAGAAAAACTGACTAACCTGTTCAGAGAGAGTTTTTTTAAAACAGTCCTCTTTGTGCTAAACCAAGAAACTCAAATGAAGAAATAAATGTTGAATATATTAAAAAAAAAACTTCATAATGGCATTATTTTTGATAGAAAAATACTGGAACCAAATTGAGACATTTTATGGCCTAATGCAGAATAAAACAAACAGAGCAAGAACAATATACACAATGACTATTATAATTAGGAATAGAATATTTTAATAACTATCATTGTATACCATGGAACTGGAACTATGTCTTACACATGATAGGTGCTTTCATTGTTTGGTTTGTTAAAAATGAATAGTAAGGACTAATACTAATAATGTCGATAATAATGATGGTTGTGCTGGTGGTGATGATGATGATGAAGATATAATGACTAATAAAAAAGCCATTTGTTTTGCAGATTATAGTAGAGGCAGGAATATGTACAGAGAAATGGAGAAAGAGGGAGAGAGGGAGAAAAGGAGAAAGGGAGAAAGGGAAAGAAGAAAAGGGAAGGGAAAACATAATTAATATTTTCATATGTGATCATTATTTTGTTTCTCTTTACTTAATTGTTTTTCTTTGTTACAAGGGAGAAGTCCAAAAAGGAGTAGAGTGGGGAAAAAAGTATTTATTGTAATGTAAAAAAAAGAACAAAATACATTAAATTTTTAAAAAGTTAAAAATAATCAGTAAGTCCTTAGACTTTGGAAGTTTATGCAGAGAATGTTAAATTATGAAGATTTATGTAGGGCATTATGAGTGGATAAAAGAAGAAAGCAATCATAAATAAAAGATGAAAACCTAGAGAGTCTGAATAGAAATCATTCAGGTAATTAGTAGATTATCAGGTTAGAGATGAAGAGATAGAGGTAAAGTGCCAGTGACATTTGGATAGTTTTTTAAAGTAGACAAATCAAGAACTGTTTAAAAGAAAAGTTAGAATAGGAGAGATTTCTGTATTCCCTTAAGATGCAATTAACAGAATGAAAATTTTAAGATTCAGATGCAAAAATAAGCACTAAAAATAAGATAAAACTCTGGTGTAAAGCAGATGATTGTAAAACAGATGGGCTTATTTCTAAATTTTATAAGAAAAACAAAGCTCAGTATTATAAAACAACTCATTAGGAGAGTTATTAAATAATAAAATTGGATTCTACCCAATAAAAATTGATTTCACAATTACTCTGGTTAACTGTCAGGGGAAAAACAAACTTTAACTAAGAATCAGTTCCTGACTTTATATTCAGAAATTATATTCTAGTAAGATTATATGATACTTAAATTGATTATAATAAAATGTATTACAAAATAGTCAGGAGTTAAGTAGAAGAGATAAATAAGAGATGGCAAGAATATATAGAAGTATTATATAATAAAGATTTTAATATCATTAATAACCTTAATGATCTGATTACTGATCTAGAGCCATAAACTCTGGGAAATGAAATCAAGTAGGCTTTGGAAGCAACATTAACAATAAAGGTAGTGGAAGTAATGGGATTTCAGGTGAGCTTTTTAAAATGCCTTATGAGGTTGATGTTGAACTCAATATATCAGCAAAATATGGAAAACTCAAATGCAGCCACTAATTATTTCAGGTGTCAGCAAGGTTATGTTTAAGATTCTCCAAATTAGGGAACATGGAGTCAAGGTGGCAGAGAAAGGTAGAGACTCTCCTTAGTGCTCTCCTAAATTTCTACCTTCTAATAATGACTCAAAATTATTTCTAGAGCAGCAGAATTCACAAAAAGATGGAATGAAACAATTATCCAGCCCAAGACAACTTAGAAGGTTAGCAAGAAAGGTCTGTTGCACCATAGTTCAATCTAGCCCAGACTTCACCAGCCCAAATCAATACCCAGGTATTACGAGCAATGGAAGCAGTAGTAGCACTGGTGGTTTATGTCCCACTCATATGGAAAGGGACAAAGACAAATTGTTAAGAAAGAAATTGTAAGGGTTCCATTGCTGCCATTGGGTACAGGATTCTCTTTGATTGTCCTTATTTAGATCTGGCTGCAGCCCTGGCGTCTCAATCCCAGAACAAGAAGTAGCATTAGTATACCAGAACCCAAGGTGGAAAGGAATGATTGTTCATAATAGATCAGTTCATAATAAAGGAGAAAACACACATTTCCTTAGATCATAACATCTGGGAAAAGCCAAAAATCTAGAGTTGCCTTATTTATTTCTGATGTAGCTACACAATAAACCTGAAATGTGGGATAGTGCTCCATCCATTCCAGTTGCAGAATCTAACTGTAGCATAAAGTTAAAAGTTTTAAAAAAAGGCTTAAAAATAAGCAAATAGCAAAAAAAATATTCTGATGATGAAAAATTACTATGGTAACAAGAAAAAAAAGCAAACAGAATAAGCCAGCAAAGCCAAAACTCCTACATTCCAAGTCTGAAAAAAATTATTCCTCAGGTCATGGAAGAGATCAACAATTATTTTAAAAATCAAGTAATAGAGATAGGGGGAAAATTGGGAGGACACATGATAGTAATGCAAGAAAATCACAAAAAGGAGTCAATAGTTTGGTAAAGGATGCACAAAAAATACAGAAGGAAATAGCTCAAAAAAAAGAAAGAAAGAAAGAAAGAAGTCAAATGATGAAAGAGGTACAAAAAAATCCAAAGAAGAAAAGAATGCCCTGAAAAATAGAACTGGTCAAATGGAAAAGTGTAATATTCTCTCTAAAACGTAATCTTCTCTGTTGAGGTTTTCTTGAGGTCTCTGGAGGCATCCTTCATTTCAGTTCAATAATCACCACACAAGTAGCCAGGTGTTAAAGTCCATTTTATTGTCTTTTTCAAAGTCTTATCTCCTTCACTTAGGGCTCAGCTAGCTTTCTTAAAGACCTTCTGGAGTCTTGGTTTCAGAGGAAAAGTGAAAAAGGAGAGCCTGCCACCAAGGTGGTGTGAGATGGGATGATTGAATGTGGCTGTGAGTCCCCACTTATGTGCTCCACACTGAGTACAAACCAACCATTCATTATATCACTAGGAAACCATTATTTGTTGTAGAATTAAATCAATGCTAAATTAGATTTATCCATTGTCTCCTCAATTTCACTTAATACTTGTTTCAAGTTCTGGCCCATAGCATCTCCTTGCAGGATAAAATTAATCATACTGAACCATGCTAAATTAGATAACTATTGTTTTTATCAATTCCACTGACTTATCACCTTGTAAGAATCCTTTGTTTCAAGGTCAGAGTTCTGGCCCATAACATCTCCTGCTTTCTTTTGTTTTAGAACATAGGTGGTCATGACCTCCCTAACATCTCAAAGAGGTGAGAACCCCCAAAGAGGAGGTGATCACGCCTTCCCTGACTGCTCAAAAAAGGAGTGAAAACACCATAAAAGGGGGTGATCACATCTTCTCTGATGTCTTAGGAAGGGAGATGAAAACACCAAAAGAAATAGGAAATCAAATCAGATTAGTGGGTTTCTGAAGGTTCTCACTCTTAAAACAGGTATTCATAAATCCATCAGTATGAGAGGTATTATACATAATTACATAAATTACATAAGCACATATTCATATAACACAGGCTAGTAGTGATGTAACAAATAACATGAACCAACACAAGGAATTATACATGTCCATAAGTTCTAGGAATAGTCCAAAAGGAATCTATTGTCCAATGATTCCTGCTGGTTTTGAAGTTCTGCAACAGTCTCATTATTAGCCATGCTCTTTCAGTGTCAGATGTTTTTTAGGTCTTCTCCTTTGTTTCTAGGTTTTTCTCTTTTTTCTGTCTCTCACCAGGTGCTCGTTGGCACCCATCTGATTGCTTCTCTATCTGTAGAGACACAAGCAAACCCTTTTCCCCAAGCAGTTAACCTTTCTAGTCCCTTCTATTTAAAACTTTCTAGATTTCTCCTCATCACCTTACTCATACTGGACACTACCCTTCTGTTAGGTTAAAAAAAAAAGCCCGTATTCTCCCCAATTGTAATTCCTTTCTTCCCTGTGATTGCTTTTCTGTTGATTGAACATGTAATCCCTTTCTCCCATCTGATTGCTTTTTTGCTGATTGATCATACCAGAGTCCTGAACTTCTAAAGATGTAACTCCAGTTGCAATCATGCCCCACCTTCTTTTATTTTGTTTGGAGCTGGACTCTGCCTCTCATTTTCCTTGGCTTCTCATTTTCTACAGTCCACAAGGGCCCAATGGAAGCCCTTATGACATTTTGTACATGGGATTTTAGGTCTTATTCCTCTCGTTTTATCTCTATACCTACACTGGGCTTTCAGATGTCCAATTTTTCCACACTGAAAGCATCAACAAATCTCTTTAGAAGTCCCTTGCTAAGAGGGACTCTATCTTCCCATTTTCATCATAGTTTGGGTATAATAAGCACATGTGCCCACTGTGGCACAGTGTCTTATGATCTCCTCTAAAGAAGCATCTTTGTGTAGTCCTCATTTAAGTCTTCTGCAACCTTCATTAGCATTTTCCTTAATTGTCTTACTATAATTCTTGTAACTGCATTTTCTCCAATGTTTCTTGTGACAGCAGTTTGAAAACGTCTCATAAAATCAGCAAAGGATTCATTGGGACCTTGCTCTATTTTTGTGAAGGCTTCACCTCCATCTTTTCCTGTGAGGCAGCCCTAAGCTTATTTAGCAGCAGTAGCAATTTGCTTATATGCTCCTATGTGGTAATTAATCTGTGCTGAATTCTCTGCATACTGACCTTCACCTGCTAGATGGTCAAAGGTAATTTGTACATTAATTCCAGTTTGCTTATTGTCTTGTGTTGGAATCCTTACTAACTGCTAACTAATTAGAGTTGATCTAATCTTACAAGAAGATTTTGGCCAGAACCTGAAACAAGGTACTAAGTAGAACTAATTAATACAAGGCTTGTGTTCACACCTTTACTCATTGGAGTTACAAGTATGCCAGCTTCACAAAGTAAACTTTCTAACTTCAAGGGAGTCCACACCTCCCTTAAAGCTCTTTGGGCCAGAGAGCACTATGGGAGAAAACCCATAATCCCACTCTCTCAGAAGAGTCAGATAAAAGGCCAACGATGAGGGATCTAAGACAGAAAACATTTTTTCCTCTTGGCTGGCTGGTCGCAGAAGAGAGTTCAGCTGGACTCGAGAGGAGCGACTCTAGTGCAGAGAACACTTTGACGGATTTCAGTGGAGCTACTCCAGAAGCCCTCTCTCCGCGGCAAGTTGGTGGCTGGGCTCCCCAGAAGGAGACAAGAGAGACATTCCATCTCTGTGTTGGTTGGAGACTGAAGAAAGCAGAGGCAGAGGCTAAAGGACAGAACCTTTGGATTTGGAGATATTCGGAGGGCTCTAAGCCTCTAAGCCCTGTGCTTTGAGAAGAACAAGAACTCCAACATTTGAACTCATAACAGTCTTGAGCTTGTATCCTGCATAATTCGTTGTACTCCAAAAGCTACAACAAGTTTTGTCCAGGTTCTAAACATGTCCTTGCTATGGATTTCCAATCACTATGGGTTAAGATTTCATAAGCCAAATTCTCTAGTAACATCTTAAATCAGTGGTCCTCAAACTTTTGTTCTCAATATTTTTATCCAATTAAAAATGATTGAGGATCTGTCCAAAGAGTTTTTATTTGTGTGGGTTATAGTTATAGATATTGATCACATTAAAAATAAAAATCAATTATGAATTTGTAGACTGAATTTGTAGATTTCAGAGATTCCTCAGGATGCTCTGGACCAGACTTTGAGAACCACTGCATAAGATGATGTAGCCCCATAAAGAGTACAAGCCTTTTTCAAATCCTTAATTTTCTCCAGCTCAAAAGGAGTGTATCTTCTCCATTGTTGACCTAAAGAGTCAAGCTCTTCAATCACAGGGCATGCATTTATTAAATCGGATCTATCCTGTTCTTTCTTAGCCTTAACCAGTGCCTTTTGTAATCTTGTCATAGGCTGCTTCATAGGTGGTGCTGACTGTGTTACTTCCTCTCCCCCTCCTCCTTCTCCTTCCACCCATGAATGGTTAATTGAGGGAGGTAAGTCAGGGGATAGGGAATGCTCTAATGGCTTCTTCTGTGAAGCACTACATTCAGAACTGTACTTAACTCCATTCTTATCTAATTCTTAATCCTTTTCACCTAGTTTATCTGAATCCTCCCCTTCCTGCTCTTTCTTCTTTTTTCTTATTCTAATACTTATATAATTTCTTAAAGTCAGTTGTGTTAAATTATATGTATAAAGAGGTTCTTTGGAAATTGAGTCAGGTCCATAATCATTGTTGTATTGGCATAGTTGCTCTCCTACTAATTTCCACTCATCTGGATTCAATTCTTTTTCCTTAGAGAACCAAGGAGATGTGTACTGTATTGTTTCTAAAATCTGTTCCCAGATTACAATCAAACCTTGGTTTTTCAAAAGTTTGACAATGCTCTCTACACATTTTCCTTGAATTGGAAAAGAAAGCTGTTTTCTAAACATCTGCCCCATTTTAGATGGAATACTACTTTAACCCTTAACAAAGTTTCCTCATCTATTTTTTTACTCACCCTAATTTCTGGGTCACACATGAAGGTTCTTGGTCCCACATTCAGGCGCCAAAATGTGATATTCTCTCTAAAATGTGATCTTCTCTGTTGAGGTTTTCTTGGGGTTTCTGGAGGCATCCTTTGTTTGAGTTCAGTAATCACCACATAGGTAGCCAGGTGTTAAAGTCCAAATCCCATTGTTTTTTTCAAAGTCTTATCTCCTTCACTTGGGGCTCAGCTAGCTTTCTTAAAGGCCTTCTGGAGTCTTGATTTCAGTGGAGAAGTGAAGGAGGAGAGCCTGCCATCAAGGTGGTATGAGATAGGATGAATGAATGTGTCTATGAGTTCCCACTTATATGCTCCACACTGTGTACAAACCAATCATTCATTATATCACTAGGAAACCATTATTTGTTGTAGGATTAAATCAATGCTAAACTAGATTTATAGATTTATCCATTGTCTCCTCAATTCCATTTAGTACCTTATTTCAAGTTCTGGCCCATAACATCTCCTTGAAGATCAAATCAATGAACCTTGTAAGAATCCTTTGTTTCAAGTTCAGAGTTGTGGCCCATAACAGAAAAGGAAGTACAAAAGTTTACTGAAGAAAATAATATCTTAACAAAAAGAACTGGGCAAGTTGAAGCTACTGACTTTATGAGACATTAAGGGACAATAAAACAAAATCAAAAAGGAAAACATAGAAGAATATTTGAAATATCTCACTGGAAAAGCAACTGTCCTGGAAAATAGATTCAGAAGAGATAATTGAATAGTTAGTGGAATATCTGACAGCCATGATCAAAAAAAAAAAAAAAGCCTAGATATCATCTTGCAAGAAATTGTCAAGGAAAATTTCCCTGGTATTTCAGAACCAGAGGAGAAAGTATAAATTTAGTGTCCTTTTCCTGTAAAAGATCCCAACATGAAAATTCCCAGGAATATTATAGCCAAATTCTAGAGTTCCCTAGTCAAGGAGAAAAATAGTGGAAGGAATCAAAAAACAACAAAAAAGAAGAAACAAGTCAAATATTGTAGAGCAAATCAAGATAAGACAAGATTTAACAGTATCTACATTAAAGGGATGAATGGCTTGGAATATGGGGGCAAAAATGCTAGGATTACAACCAATAATTAACTACCCAACAAAACTGAGTATAATTCTTCAGTAAAAAAATGGATATTTAATGAAATTGAAGACTTTCAAGAATTCCTGATGAAAAGTTCAAAACTGAATTTAAAAAATTGACTTATATTAAAGACTCAAAAGAAGCATAAAAAAGATAATCAGGAAAGAGAAATCATAAGAAATTAAATAAGCTTAAACTGTTTACATTCCTACGTGGGAAAGAAGATACTTATAACTCCTAAAAATGTTCTTATTATTAGGGTAGTTAGAAGGAGCTTACATAGAGAGAAAGCATGGGTGAAAATTGAATGTGGTGGATTATATTAAAAAATTAAGGAGTGAGAAAAATAACTGACTGAGACAAGCATAAAGGTTGAAATAGAATGGGATAAAATATTTAACATAAAAATGGCTCAAAATAGACTTTACAGTGAAAGGGAATATGGGGAGAAAGGGTAAGTACTAAAATGAATTTTATTCTCATCAAAGAGATTAAAAGAGGGAATGACACACACCCAGTCTAATGGGTGTAGAAATCTATTATACCATACAGAAAAGTAGGGGAAGGAGATCAGAGAAAGGGGATGGGATAGGATGCTGATATAGGGGAGGACAGAAAAATCAGAAACAAAACACTTTTGAGAATGGGCATTATGAAAGGAGAAAGCAAGAAAAATAAACAAGAGGAAAAATAACATGGAGAGAAATTCATACTTTGGGAGGATTATAGCAAGTTTCTTTGAAAAACCTCATTTCTCACATATATAGAAACTTAAGTCGGATTTATAGAAATAAAAACAATTCCTCAATTGATAAAAGGTCAAAGCATATGAATAGCTAGCTTTCCAAAAAATGAATAAAAGCTATTGAAACTTATTTTTAAAAATGCTCTAAATCACTGGTTGATTGGAGAAGTGAAAATTAAATCTATTTTAGATACGATCTCACACCAATCAAATTGGTTTATATGGCAGTTTTCTGTCATATTTTCCTTTTGGGAAGTAAAAATTTTGGAGGGGAAAATTGAAACATTATTGTCATAATAGTGAATAATGAACATATTCCACCACTTTGGAGAACAATTTGGAATTATGTTCAAAGAATTATAAAAATCATGCATACTCTTTGTCCAAGAAATACCACTACTAGGTAAGTCTGAATACCAAAGAGACAGAAAAAGGAAAACATATATATAGCCTCATTTTCTTCTTTTGAAAGTTTTTAAATTAATTTAAACTTCAGTACAAAAAAATTGCCATATAAAGAACAGAAGAGGACGGGATTTAATACAACAATAAATTTTCATTTCAAGAAAACCTATATCATAAAAACAACATATTGTTTTCAAAGCTATCCAGATTTTCTCTGTTTCCTTGTAGGTCTTCTTTTGATCTCAGCTGTGCCCTTTTAATTTTATTTTTTCTCTCTTTTTCCCACACCCATCCAAGGAAGTCTACAATTAAACACATATAGATATTTATAAACATACGCAAATATACC
Organism: Antechinus flavipes; assembly: GCF_016432865.1. Taxonomy (NCBI): domain Eukaryota; kingdom Metazoa; phylum Chordata; class Mammalia; order Dasyuromorphia; family Dasyuridae; genus Antechinus; species Antechinus flavipes. The sequence continues at coordinate 522,143,046 of NC_067398.1, read as the reverse complement.
CTCATACACGTATACATAAAATCATACTAATGTTATTTTCATTTCTCTGTTTCTCTGAAGGACAGAATCTTTTTTCATCAGTGCAAGTATTTCTATACATTTTTTTCCTAAATCAATCAGCTTATTATCGACTTAGAAAGATCCCAAGACAATCACATTCTGTCTTAATAATTGTCTATGAAATTTTCTCCCTCCATTGTGTTCATTCCTTTTATTCTTGGCTACATAGGTTTTATTTATATAATAATAATCCAAATTATCCATTTGACACTTCAGCAGTGCTCTCGCCTTTTAATATAAATTTAATTTAATTTATAATTATAATAATATAATTTAGGATCTGAATCTGTATTTGTTATATCATTTATATAATTTATATAATTTCCCCTATGTGTTCTTTGAAGTTCCAGACCTTTTTTTCTTCTAAATGAACTTTGTTATATTTTTCTAACTCAGCAAGATAATTTTTAGTAATTTAATTGGCATGGCATTACATAAATAGATTAATTAGGTATGATTGTCACTTTTTAATTATATCAACTTTAAAGATACATGAATATGAACAAAAATTACTTCAATTATTTAGATTTAACTTTATGCTTAGGTTCATATATTTCTTGTATATGTTTTGGCAGGTTTTCTCTAAGATATTTTATACTATCTAGTTATTTTAAATGATCTAAAACAATATTGAATAATAGAGCTGACACATAGTACCTATTTTTTCCTGTGATTTAATTATTTTACCTTTGACTTTGTCTTAAATTATGATTATTACATATTATTTTATATAATAAATTCTGCTGCTGGCCTTTATTTTATATTTTATTTATCTCTCATTTTATAGCATTTCCTGAAAGCTACATATTGTTGAATTCAAATTTTTAATATACTATCTGTTTTCATTTTATGGATAAATGTATCTCATTGATATTCCAAGCTATAATTATTTGCTATATATTTTCCTTCTTCCTATTTTTACTCACTGTCTTCTTTATCTAATTTTTATCCCTCCTCATTCTTCTGCTTTATTTCTACCAACTACCTTGCCATCCTATTCCTTAACCTATCCACCCTTCCAAGAATCCTCCCTTTTTCTTTTCTTCCTACCTTTTCCCCTGTCCTCATTTCCTCATTTCTTTCTGAATTTAGAAAACTTTTACACAAGCATGCATGCATGCATGCATGCATACATACATACATCCATTAATTCACACATATATTATATATGTATGTGTGTATATATATGTGTGTGTATAATATATATTATATATACACTTCCTCTTTAACCCATTGTGAGTTTCCAACTCTACCCCACTAGCTTCTTTATCTTTATTTTTTTTGCTTCATTTGTGTGAAATAATTGTTCCTTGTTATATCTACCTACATAGTTGTTTTTTTTTTTAATAGAATCGCCACATCATACTCAACTCAGCCCAAAACTCTATTTCAAAGTACACAAACAAAAAATGACTGACATAAAAGAACTGATAGTATTTTCATATAAAAGAAGTAATTGATTTGGTCTTATTTAGTCCCTTATTTCTCCTTTATGTTTGCATTCCTCCTGGATGTTACATGTTTAATTTTCCCTTAAACTCTTTTGAAATCTCTGAATTCAAGGGTTGGAGAGACTTACATGAACTGATGCTAAGTGAAATGAGCAGAACCAGAAGATCATTATATACTTCAACAATGATACTTTATGAGAATATATTCTGATTGAAGTGTATTTCTTTGGCAAAGAGACCTAACTCAGTTTCAATTGATAAATGATGGACAGAAGCAGCTACACTCAAAGAATGAACACTGGGAAATGAATGTAAGCTATTTGCATTTTTGTTTTTCTTCCCGGGTTATTTTTACCTTCTGAATCCAATTCTCCCTGTGCAACAAGAGAACTGTTCAGTTCTGAAAACATATATTTTATCTAGGATATACTGCAATATATTTATCATATATAGGACTGCTTGCCATCTAGGGGAGAGGGTGGAGGGAGGGAAGGGAAAAATCAGAACAGAGGCGAGTGCAAGGGATAATGTTGTAAAAAAATTACCCTGGCATGGGTTCTGTCAATAAAATGTTATTATAAAATAAAATTTAAAAAAAGAAAGTCTCTGAATTCATTAAATGTCTTTTTTTTCCTGTTCCATACATATTATACTTAGCTTTAGTTATTCTTGGTCATAAACCCAAATCTTTTGCTCTAAGAAATATATTATTCTAAGATCTATGGTCCTTCAAGGTATAAATTCTAAATCTTGTGTAATCCTTACTGTAGCTCTGCAATATTGAGATTTTTTTTTCTTGATGCTTCAATTTTTTTTTCCCTTACTTTGGGAGCTTTAGAAATTGTTTATGTTATTCCTGGAGGTTTTCCTCCAGAGGTCTGTTTCAAGTAGGGATCAGTGGACTGCTTTTCTATTTCTGCTTTGTTTTCTTGTTCTATAACTTCAGGACAATTTTCCTTGATAATATTTATTATATGTCAAGATATTTTTAATCATAATTTTCAGGCACTTTGACTATTCTTATATCATTTTTCCTTGATTTGTTGTCCAGATTAGTTGTTTTTATGATGAGATGTTTTCTAATATAATAAAATTCTACAAAATTCTACACAAGACCTAACTATTTTTAATGAGACATAATATATAAGAAAGTTACTGAATTTGTCCCTCTTTTTCTTACTCTTTATTCTTTATTGAAGAGTCCCAGATAATTTCATAAGAAGAAAAAAAAAACACTCACATTGAACTCTGAAAGTTTTTCTGTGGGTATGCATTTCTATCTAATTCTATATGTGATGAGTATTATTTGAATCCACATTATCTTCCTAAATTTTTTGAAAATATCAAATCCTAGACAAAGGGCAATATTTTCCTTGTTTTCACCATAAATTATGTCATACTTATTTATAGGATAATATGCATGAAAATTTCTTGAGAATTATTAAGTGTCGCACTAGAAAACAAAGTGATTCAATCAAAAGAACACTGGAATAAAATTTAAGTTTTGACATTAGCACTTAATTGTTTGGGAAAGAAGTAACAACTTCTCAGACTTTTAATTTCCTCTGCTGCTATATGGGAATATGACATTTCTTTTCATGAGAAATAGAAGCAGGGTACAGTGGAAATGACATGAAATTGGAAGTTAGAAGAACTGTATACTAATTTAAGTTCTGTAACTGGCTAACTATGTACTTTTGAGCAAATTACACAATCTCTCTGGGACCCAATTTTGTAAATAAGAAAGTTAAATTATATTTTCTCTAAAGTCCTTTTGAGCTCTAAATTCTATTCTTCATGAAAAAGTAAGATGTTACAAATAGGATCAAATAAAGCAGAAAAGAAATATTGTGTACTTCATAGTCAACAGAAAAATATAAAATGTAATAACATGATAATGAGTTTATTTGCTCAATTTAAATCACAAAAATTATATTTGATAGAACAAAGTATTTGTTTAGAACAAGGAAACATGCAGCTTACAGTATCACTGCCTTTTGTCAGCTATCTCTTTATGCAAATATAATTAGCAATACAATAATATAGTTAAACTTATATAAAAGGCATTTATAAAATTGCACTTTTTAAGCTTTATAATAGCATGCTTTTCATAAGATGACAATTCTACTCACCTACCATCAACATGATAAATATTGCAATGCTTTTGTCCAAAGGGCAAAGGTTTTGTACTGCTCATTCTAATCTTTCTCAACAGCTCTTCAGTATTAGCAGTAGTTAAAAAATACATAGATTATAAAAGTGAAGTTAACTGGTGTATAAAAGAGTCATATTCTACCTCCTGGTCTAATTACAGTGATTTTTTTTTAATTCAACGAAAATGTTGATGCACTATTGGCTATTTTAGAAACAGGAGTCAAGCATTGCCAATTTGTGTGACTTACTGAAGACATCTACTTTAGAGATGCTAATTTCTCTTCTACAAAATGTAGCATGGTGAAGAAGCGACATTATGAGGTAAGAGAGCAGGATTTATTGCCCTTAAAAATTATTAGTAGTGTGAACACTGTTAATTCATTTAAGCACTTTAAAACTAAGTTTCCATAATTGAATAATGGAAATAATAATGATATCTGCAGATTTTTAATGATTAAATTATTTGTGTAAAAGTGTTTCATAAACCTTAAATATTGTGTTTATGTCAATTATTAATACTAAAATCTGAACTCTTTTAGAAAGGTGTTACCTATCTGTATATTCTCCTGTTAGCCTCTGCTTATAAAGTATATGGGTATAGTGAATTTTACTTCCATCTTAGAACTTAATTGAGTTATAGTCTGGTTGTCAGAAATTATGAAAAAATATTTTTCACCAAATGCATCTTACTTTTGCATTTTCTGTAGGTGTTTTTGTTCCCTTGTTTGTTTGATAGACGCAGAGGAGAGCTGTGCATAATTTTGAGTTTAGAGTCCAGTGCATTCATTTCCATAATTGACAGAAAATATTGTCTTCAAAGATGAGACATGATGCTTTATTTTCTTTGTTTTATTTGCTTCCATTAGGTTAAACAAGAAGATCAATGATCAGAAAATATTATAAAAGCAAATGCTGAAAGAATCACAGTTTTTCATGAAACACTCATCCTTGATCTAAATTGTTGCCAAACTCTTTAACTCAGTTTCAAAGTTCACAACAAAGGCATCATTGCTGTGATTCTTAGGGACAACCTATGTAACATAAAGAAATGCCATTTATACATTATAATTTTGTAAACAATTTTTATTTAAGTATCAATACATTTTTCAGAGTCCTAAAAGTCTATTTAAAAAGTTAATTAAAGGATATCAACACTTTTGATTAAGAAAACAACATCACCTGCATGCATAAATGAGATGTTTTCTCTGGGATTATAATAATTTAATTTTTAGATACATTTCAGGTTTTTCCCAGAGTCCTATATAATTGTTACACACAAAACACCAAAACAATTTAAAAGTATATATTTAATGGATTTTGCTAAAGTTAAAATATATGGCCTAACCTCACTGAAGTAAAAAATAGCACATACTAATCCCTAATTGTTCCTTTTTTAATAAATTCAAAAAGATCCCTATTTCTCTATAAAACTTACAACTTTACAAACTATCATTTATTTGTAAAACCTGACATTGTTCAATTTATTAAATATGTCAAGAGTAGAACACTTATTCCTTTGCTATTTTGGTTTGTTTAAAATGAAGCTTTCCTTTAAGGAAGAAATATTATCATATTTTAACTCTTTAAATATAGATAATTCTAAAGAAAACGCTTTAGTTTTACTTTCTTTTTTCTCTGAAGATATGAGGACAAATCTTCTCTGTTTTTTTTTTTTTTTTAATGGGGGCTTTCCTAAGGCATTGGAATGCTATTCACACTTTTTTATGGGCTATGACAAGAAAAAAAAACTACCCAGCTATCAGTATTAATAGATTACAGAAACTGTGTTCAAAAACCTATGTAAATAACAAAGATTGTTTCAGGCAAAAGGATTACAGCAATTATTCCTTCTAATTTAATTTTACGTCTCAAAGGGTTTTAGCTTGGAGCATTCTTAATCAAAAGATCTGAAGCAAAGCATGAGCTTTCATCCCTTAATTTGCCTTAGTGGCATCCCTATTTTAGGGGAATCAAAAGGCCTCCTTACTCTCTTTGTTTTTCTGAATTCAATACTGGGATTTGATGATTCAAAATAAGGAATATCACACTCTAAAGGAAAAAATAATCAATATTAATTCACATTCATCCTAGAGTGACTTAAAAAAAAATTGCTTGAATTTCATGATTACATACATGATTTGACCTTCAAGGTTACAAGCTATAATACTTTATCCTATAAATTTTATGACTATTCTGGATATTTATTGTTATTTTTTTTTCAATTTTCTTTATAACAGAATGATCTTAAAGTAATTAAAGAAATTTATCTGACTTATACAATTTGTTTCTGTTATCACATAGTTCACTACATTCCTTTCCTTCTTTGGAGCAAGGTATCTTCATATATAAATAATATAAAAAGTCAATAAAAGCAATTTCACATGATACTGAATTTAAAAAAGGAAAAAAATGGGGCAAAGCCAAGATGGCAGAGAAGGCACACATGATTTTCTAAGCCCCTCTCTTACCCTCACGACCAAGATAATATTGAGCCTCAAAAATTGTGCTTGGGGCTAAAATTCATAAAGATTAGAAGTACAATAACTCACCTGTGGAAAATAATCTGGAATTTCACCAGAAAAAGTTTGTCTTGAGGGGCTGGGGAAAGGATCAGTGCAGGGAGGGAAAGAACTAAAGGGGAGCATATTGTGCAGACCTGGTGGGAGTATGTACACACCCAAAACTGGAAGTGACAGCACAGATCAAAGCACAAGCTTGCAGCCCTAACACACAGTACGGGGTTTTTCCTTGGGGCAGTTGTGAACTTGCATGGCAGCGGGGACACAGCCCAGGGCAGCCTCTAATCTGCACATTATGGGGCTTGGCCTGGGGCAACAAAACTTTTGCTGGGCAATTTGCTTCAGGGCAGAGATACTTCTGATCTGAGCCAGGTTATTCACTGGTGAACTTAATACCCACAGCCCCACATGGGATTTTGGCCTCAGGTAGTGACACTTTCACTGCTTAGTCACTAAACCACAGAGTGGGCCTCTCCACTGGGCACTTCCATAGCTCAGCTGTGCTGAATCACTTCCGGTTGGGGAAGGAGGAACTTTTGCCCAGAGCACTACCATACCTCACTGCCTGAAGCCTGTTTACATCTCTCCTTTCTTTTCAGAGGAAGCTGGTAATCCCCTTGCCCTGAAGGCAGATTCTAAAGGCTTTAAAAAATTAGTAAAAGAATCAAAAGGACAATTGATAGCTTCTATACAGAAAAAGAGCATGTTTGCAACTCCCAGGAGACTAATAGCAAACAGTCTCCTGACAATACACCAAAAGGGAATGTTACCTGTCCCCCTTTACATAATGCTCTCATAGAAGAGACCATTAAAAGTCTCAAAAGAGAATTAGAAGAAAAGTGGAGAAAGGAAAGAGAAGCTTTGAAATATGAATTGGAAAAGTTAAAAAATTCCCAGGAAGTGCAGGGAAACAGAATTTGTGAATTGTAAAAAGTAAAAAAAAATTCTGGAAAGTAAGATTTGTGAACTGGAAAAAAACAAAGAACTTGAAAGTAGGATCTGTGAAATGGAAAAAGAAAATAATTCACTAAAAAAAAAAAAAATTAAGTGGAAAAAAATTCCAGAGAGCAAAACAATTCATTTAAAAACTCAATTGGACATTCACAAAAAGAAGTAAAAAAAGCAATGAAGAAAATAATTCATTAAAAATCAGAACTGAACAAATAGAAAGCAATGATTCTATGAGACAGCAAAAATCAGTCAAGCAAAACCAAAAAAAATGAAAAATTGGAAAAAAAAACACCATGAAATATCTACTTGGAAAAATGACAGACTTAGAAAATAGATCTAGGAAAGATAATCTGAGCATAATTGGACTTTCTGAAAATTATGATGAAAAAAAGAGCCAAGATAATATTTTACAAAAAATCATTAAAGAGAACTATCCAGAGGTAATAGAAGCAGAAGGTAAAATAGGCATTGAAAGAATTCATAGAACACCTTCTGAAAAAGACCCTAAAATAAAAACTCCAAGGAATAATGTGGCCAAATTTCAGAACTATCAGATTAAGGAAAAAATATTACAAGCAGACAGAAAAAAAAAATTAAATACTGAGGTGTCACAATAAGGATCACCCAAGATCTGGCTCCGTCCACATTAAAGGATCGAAGGACCTGAAATCTGACATTCCAAAAGGCAAAAGAATTTTGAATGCAGCCAAGAATAAACTACCCAGCTAAGCTGAGCATTTTCTTCCAGAGAAGAAGATGGACATTTAATGAAGCAAATGAATTCCATTTGTTTCTAAGGAAAAAAAAAAAAGAACTAAACAAAAAATTTGACTTCCAACCATAGGACTCAAGAGAAGCAGAAAAGGTAAAAGAAACTCTTGAGAATTTTATTTCTGTTGTGGATATACAAAAAGACTACATGTATAATTTGATTTTACTGATATAGTATAAAAAAAGGAGGTAGAAATGGAAAACGGATAATGTCAGAAAAGGGGAAAAAGGGGGATAAAAAGAGGGAAACTACATCCCATGAAGAGGCAAAGGAAACTTATCATATCTGAGGGAACTCACAGAGTGGGAGGAACATTGAATATTGTATGAATCTTACTCTCATCAGAATTGGCTCAAAGATAAAATAATTGACATACTTGTTTTACAGAAAATCTTCTCTCACCTAATTAAAAAGAGGGAGAGGAAAAGGGAAAAGAAAAAGAGTAATAAGGGAAGGGTACAAGAAAAGGGAAGAGATTCAAAGGGGGGGAGGAGGGATTCTAAAGAGGGTGAGCAGCATGACACAAGTGGGACACATAAGTTTAAAACTGGGTAAGAGGGTTAGGGAAGGCAAGTAAAAGAAAAACATAATCTGGAGATAACAAGACGTCAGGAAATACAGAATTAGTCATTTTAACTATAAATGTGAATGATGAACTCTCCCATAAAGTGGAGGTAGATAGCAGACAGAATCAAAAGTCAGAACCCTACAATATGTTGTTTACAGGAAACACATTTAAAGCAGAAAGATACTTACAGAGTAAAGGTAAAAGGCTGAAACAGAATCTATTATACTTCCGGTGAAGTCAAAAAAGCAGGGGTAGCCATCCTTATCTCAGATCTAGCAAAAGCAAAAATTGATCTAATTAAAAGAGATTAGGAAGGAAACTATATCTTGCTAAAGGGTAGCATAGAAAATGAAGCAATATCAATACTAAACATATATGCACCGAATGGTATAGCATCTAACTTCCTAAAGGAAAAGTTAAGAGAGTTGCAAGAAAAAATAGACAGCAAAACTGTAATAGTGGGAGATCTCAACCTTGCACTCTCCAAATTAGATAAATCAAACCACAAAATAAATAAGAAATAAATTAAAGAGATAAATAGAATATTAGAAAAATTAGGTATGATAGATCTTTGGAGAAAACTGAATGGAGTCAGAAAGGAATATACTTTCCTTTCAGCAGTTCATTGAATCTATTCAAAAACTGACCATATATTAGGACATAAAGACCTCAAAATTAAATGCAAGAAGGCAAAAATAATAAATGCTTTCTTTTCAGATCACTATGCAATAAAAACTACATTCAACAAAAAGTTAGGGGTATATAGACCAAAAAGTAATAGGAAATTAAATAATCTCATCTTAAAGAATGATTGGGTGAAACAGCAACTTATAGACACAATTAATAATTTCACTCAAGATAATGACAATGATGAGACATTATGCCAAAATTTTTGGGATGTGGCCAAAGTAGTAATAAGGGGAAATTTTATATCCTTAGAGGCTTACTTGAATAAAATAGAGAAAGAGAAGATCAATGAATTGGGCTTGCAACTTAAAAAGCTAAAAAAATAAATAAATAAATAAACCCCAATCAAATACTAAATTTGAAATTCTAAAAATAAAAGGAGAAACTAAAAATATTGAAAGTAAAAAACCTATTGAACTAATAAATAAAACTAAGAGTTAGTTTTATGAAAAAAACAATAAAATAGATAAGGCTTTGGTAAATCTGATTAGAAAAAGGAGAGAGGAAAATCAAATTAGTAGTCTTAAAAATGAAAAGGGAGAACTTTCCACCAATGAAGAGGAAATTAGAGAAATAATAAGGAGTTACTTTGCCCAACTTTATGCCAATAAATTTGATAACCTAAGTGAAATGGGTGATTACCTCCAAAAATATAGGCTTCCCAGATTAACAGAGGAAGAAGTAAATTGTTTGAAATTTCAGAAAAAGAAATAGTACAAGCTATTAATATCTCCCTAAGAAAAAATCCCCAGTACTAGATGGATTTACATATGAATTCTACCAAACACTTAAAGAACAATTAGCCCCAATGCTATATAAGCTCTTTGAAAAAATAGGGAATGAAGGAGTGCTACTAAATTTCTTTTATGACACAGACATGGTACTGATACCTACACCAGGTAGGTTTAAAACAGAGAAAGAAAATTATAGACCAATCTCCCTAATGAATATTGATGCTAAAATCTTAAATAAGATATTAGCAAAAAGACTACAGAAAATCATCCCCAGGATAATACACCACGATCAAGTAGGTTTTATGCCACGAATGCAGGGCTGGTTCAATATTAGGAAAACTATCAATATAATTGGCTATATTATAACCAAATTAATAAAAAGAAATATGATCATTTCAATAGATGCTGAAAAATCATTTGATATAATCCAATATTCATTCCTATTAAAAACACTTGAGAGCATAGGAATAAATGGACTTTTCCTTAAAGTAATCAGTAGCATCTATTTAAAACCATCAGTAAGCATCATATGTAATGGGGACAAACTACATCCATTCAGAATAAGATCAGGAGTCAAACAAGGTTATCCACTATTACTGATACTATTCAATATTGTATTAGTAATGCTAGCTTTGGCAATAAGAATTGGGAAAGAGATTAATGGATTTAGAATAGGTAGTGAGGAAACCAAATTATCACTCTTTGCTGATGATATGATGGTATACTTAGAGAATCCCAGAGATTCTACTAAAAATTTATTAGAAATAAACCACAACTTTAGTAAAGTTTAGTAAAGTACAAAATAAACCCACAGAAGTCATCAGCATTTTTATATATCAGTAACAAAATCCAACAGTCAGAGTCACAAAGAGAAATTCCATTTAAAGTAACTACTGATAGTCTTTTATACTTAGGAATCTAGATGCCAAAGGAAAATCAGAAACTTTATGAACAAAACTACAAAACACTTTCCACACAAATAAAGTCTGATATAACCAATTAGAAAAATATTAAATGCTCATGAATAGGGCAAGCAAATATAATAAAGATGACAATACTACCTAAATTAATTTATTTGTTTAGCACTATACCAATCAGACTCCCAAAAAATTATGTTAATGACCTAGAAAAAATAACAACAAAGTTTCTATGGAAAAACAAAGGTCAAGAATTTTTAGGGAATTAATGAAAAAAAAAAATCAAATGAAGGTGGCCTTGCTGCACCAGATCTAAAATTATATTATAAAGCAGCAGTTACCAATACCATTTGGTATTGGCTAAGAAATAGATTAGTTGATCAGTGGAATAGGTTAGGTTCAAAGGACAAAACAGTCAATAACCTTAATACTCTAGTGTTTGACAAACCCAAAGACCCCAGCTTTGCAGCTGAGAACTCACTGTTTGATAAAAATTGCTGGGAAAATTGAAAACTAGTATGGCAGAAACTAGGCATTGACCCACACTTAACACAGTACACCAAGATAAGGTCAAAATGGGTTCATGATCTAGCCATAAAGAATGAGAGTATAAATAAATTAGAGGAACACAGGATAGTTTACCTCTCAGACCTGTGGAAGAGGAAGGAATTTATGACCAAAGAAGAACTAGAGATCATTACTCATCACAAAATGGAAATTTTTGATTATATCAAATTGACAAATTTTTGTACAAACAAAACTAATGCAGACAAGATTAGAACGGAAGCAATAAACTGTGAAAACATTTTTACAGTCAAAGGCTCTGATAAAGGCCTCATCTCCAAATATATATAGAGAATTTATTCTAATTTATAAGAAATCAAGCCATTCTCTCATTGATAAATGGTCAAAGGACATGAATAGACAATTCTCAGCTGAAGAAATTGAAACTATTTCTAGCCATATGAAAAGATGCTCCAAGTCATTATTAATCAGAGAAATGCAAATTAAGACAATGCTGAGATATCACTACACACCTGTTAGACTGGCTAGAATGACAGGGAAAGATAATGTGGAATGTTGGAGGGGATGTGGAAAAACAGGGACACTAATACATTGTTGGTGGAATTGTGAGTACATCCAACCATTGTGGAAAGAAATTTGAAACTATGCTCAAAAAGTTATCAAAGTGTGCATACCCTTTGATCCAGCAGTGATACTACTGGGCTTATATCCCAAAGAGATCATAAAGAAGTGAAAGGGACTTGTATGTACAGGAATGTTTGTGGCAGCCCTCTTTGTAATGGCCAGAAACTCGAAAGTGAGTGGATGCCCATCAATTGGAGAATGGCTGAATAAATTGTGGTACATGAATATTATGGAATATTATTGTTCTGTAAGAAATGACCAATAGGATGATTTCAGAAAGGCCTGGAGAGACTTACACGAATGCATGCTGAGTAAAATGAGCAGGACCAGGAGATCATTATATACTTCAACAACAATACTATATGATGATCAATTCTGATGGACCTGGCCATCTTCAGCAATGAGATGAACCAAATCAGTTCCAATGGAGCAGTAATGAACTGAACCAGTTACACCCAGCAAAAGAACTCTGAGAGATGACAAGAACCATTAAATTGAATTCCCAATCCCTATATTTTTGCCTGCCTGCATTTTTTTAATTTCCTTCACAGGCTAATTGTACAATATTTCAGAGTCCAATTCTTTTTGTACAGCAAAATAATGGTTTGGACATGTAAACTTATTTTGTATTCAATTTATACTTTAATATATTTAACATCTACTGGTCATCCTGCCATCTAGGGGAAGGGGTGGGAGGAAGAAGAGGAAAAATTGGAACAAAAGGTTTGGCAATTGTCAATGCTGTAAAATTACCCATTCATATAACTTGTAAATAAAAAGCTATAATAAAAAAGGAAAAATTTAGCAATTGAAAATAAATAAGTTAAATATAAGGTTTTGTATTCTTTATTCCTAACTACACTGAATTCTGCATCTCTTGAATTGAAATGTGAGATGTATTTTGTACTGTAAATATTGATCTTTACTTACTAAATTTGATATATAGAACTTCTATACAATTATACTATCATGCTGACTTAACAGGAAAGGGATAAGCAAACTTTCAATACTAGTAAACTTTATCAGTAAAAAATACTATTATGTGCAAGATCACATTTTAGAAAAAAATGAAGAAGAGGAAAAGAAGGAAGAAAAGGATGATAATGATGATGATCATGATCATCATGGGGACTTGGGATAAATGGGCACTTTATGCATGATGATGATTAAAACATAGGAGTTCCTGACTCTCATCCCTACCATCATGAACTTGCTACATTATTATAAAATACATGAAGGATGGCAAAAAGAAGCATATCAAAACACAACATCACAAAGATCCCTACTATAATATGCTATCTACCTTAGGAATTAATATAACTTTTAAAACACAAGAACATATTTCATTTGACAGATTTCCAGGGATTGTTCAATTTTTACCATGTATTCCTTCCATAACAAGGAAACCATTTTGGAACCCCTTAATTACATATTGGGAAAGGAAGTTTTCTGTATTGGCTATGTCAGTAAGCTGACACTTGCCTGAATGCCAAAGAGTTATTTACATCTAAATCTGGATGCTTCTTATTCAAGATGCTTCTCCTTCAAGTATTGAAGTAGTCCTCAGCCAGATGATCCTGAGACATCTGTTGAGTATTTAAGAACAATAGCATCTACAGAATGCAATTGTGTCCAAAATGAAAAAAAAAAAAAAAACATGTTTACTGTTATTATGGAAACCAAGGTAGTTCCACATCTTCCTTAACAGATAAGCTCTTAAAATTATATTGATCACTAACTTTTTCTGGGATACCCTTCTAAGTAATTCTAAGTCATTTTCCATTTTCAAAACAATATACCAGGTCCACTCCTCTGCCACAAATATGTATAATGCCCGAAAAGTATTCCTTAATATGGTTTTACTCAGTATATTTTAAGGAATTCATAAATAAAAGATCATATCCAAATATTTAGCATTGGTCCTCAGCAACCTGAAACAAATATTTAATGCTGAAAGGATAATTCAGGCAAAAAAGTTGGTGAACTTTAGCAACTACTATCGCAAGCCTATTGCAACTCCTGCTAAATTCCATTTGTATATACATATAATGTCTGGACTAGCTCCCTGGAGGGCTTCAGGATCACTCAAAGTCAGGGTAAATCAAAGTTATTGGTATTTAAAGGGAGAAGTGAAGGAGGCAGGCTTGCTCCTGGATTCTGGAATCCGGATTCTCTCTCCTCCTCATCCTGCCACCAAGTGCCTCTGACTTCTCTACCCCGGCCCTCCACTCCTTTCCTACGATTATCTCACTACCAAATATTCAGCAAGCCCCAAACATGAAGAGAGCCATCATCTAAATATATGCTTATAAAGCCATTATTCCATATCAAATAGGTAATTAGCCTTAAGTCCTCTCTTGTCTGATTCAAGCACACCTGTTTCAGAGTTTAAGCCCTCTGCATACACAGAATAAGAATAAAGAAATGCCCACCAAGGAGAGAAATAATGTACATGGACATCAAAGTAATTCTCTGGAATCTGAAATAAATAGTTTATAAAATAGAGTTGGAAATCCAGAAAGACACAGGCCTAATTCAACTTGATGTTCTTTTAACAACTACCTGAGTAATTAGATTTAGATGATATTTAATCAAAATAGAAATAAGGACCTGAACTGGCAACATAGCTCTGAAGTTCCTGCTGCAGAAATGACTGGATCTGGTCCATTACTTAAGGAAAAAAACTGAAGTAGAGCTAAAACAGATTCCGTGTCCATATTAATCTTGCACTATCAAAAGATCAAATAGAATTTATGTATTTCTGACTTCAAGGATAACACATAACTAACAGAAAATACCATTTTTTCTCAATGGCATACAATCAATATCTTATAAAATAAGGACTTTCACATAATGTTATTAATTTATTTGAGGCAACTATTAATATCTCCTCACTGAACCTATAGTAAGAAAGACCTGTGCTCAAATTTAGACTCTTAATATTTGTCAATTAATTTTGTAAAGTCATTTAACCTATATGTCTTAAATTCCTTGTCTGTAAAATGGGGATAATAATAGCATCTACTTCAAGATGCATGGTAACTTTTTGGTGAAGATAAGATGAGGCATTTGTAAAGAACTTTGCAAACATTAGAACATTATATAAATTATGTTTTTTTTAAAAATGTTACTTCATCATTCAATTTCAATGTAGTGCTTCTTACATAATCCAGAGGTTTTATTTGTCAGTCTTCAAGCACCAAAGCAAATATATCTAAATAGAAATTTAGATATTTACCTGTATGAATTTCCTTAGTTACCTCCTAACTTTGCTTGCAAGGCCTTTTTAGAGATTGGTTTGGGGCACTATTTATGTTTCTGCATCAATTTTTATGACATGTATCCCCATTAAATTGTTTTGGGTTATTACAAAGGTTAATTTTTTAGTTCAAAGAAAAGATGCTATTGAAAAATTTCATTACTGGCTTCACCTAAAGACAATCTCACAAACCTTTATCTAGGAAAGTTCTGAAATTGCAATATTGAGACAGATGGCACAACCTTGAAATATATGCAGTGATGCCCTTACCAGACTGTTAATTCCAGAATGAAAATTAAATATGTAAACAATGGTATATGATGCTTGTGAGAAGTTCATTTTTGCTACTATTGCCTATTTATAAAACATCTTTGTCCTAGGTGAGCCAGGGACAAAGAAAAATGTTATTATGGCATATGTTTAAGCTATTCAGATTATCAGAAATATAGAATGTTTAGGATCCATTGTTGTTTTTGTTTGAAAATAGAAGGCCAGTAACTCAGCATTAGAATCTCAGCAAAATGGCTGAATAACATTAATCTTTAAAATTTTCTCAAGCAGCCATCCTAAGCAGGGGACTGTTCAGTTTCCATGGAGACTATATTCGGTTGTTTATCAGACTTAAGAGAATTGAAATAAATTTATAACTTTTTATATGTGTATGTAAGGAGCTAGTTAGACATAAGCTTATAAATTTCTTTATCTACCCAGCATCTATATCTTGAGAGCCTAAAATAATTTTAAAGGTCTTTCTCTTACATTCCAAAATCATTATCTTGAACTTGGCAGTTGTAACTGATGTCGTTTTCCTAGTTGGCATAATTTTGAATATGAATGCTTTTGATTCTGAATCCTACTCCACATTGATACTAGAAGAAACCTTTTTTGGTGTCTTATGAGAAAGAGAAAGAGAAACACAACTTTGCTGATGAACTATTTTAAGCTTTAAACTTTACTGTTAACATTTTTGTATTCCTATTATCATGTATTAGGGGGAGGAAGAGAGAGACAGAGAGATAGAGAGAGACAGAGACACAGAGACAAAGACAGAGAGACAGAGACAGAGAGAGACAAAGAGAGAGAGAGAGAAAATAACTGTAGCCCATATGAAAGTGTAAAATCATAAATGATTTTTAAAACAATATACAACCACAAGAATAAGTAGATCTACACATGTATGTACATATCTATATCTATATAAAGATATGCATAAATCTACAAATCTATAATTTTCACATTTGTATATAAGAGTAGATGTATAATCCAGGGTACAAATTAACACATTTCCATAATACTCTCCTCGTTGATGGAAAGAATCTGTTAAGAGCTTAGGGGAGGAGAGTTGTGTTTCTGGCTTGCAAGGATAATATAGGTAACATAGGGTTACAAACTCTTATGGTTATGCTTCTGGAGGCAGGTTTCTTTGATTTGAATTTATCCCTATTTCTAGCTTCTTTCACTAAAGAAACTACAGAAATAACTTTTGGGTCAGATCAGGAAGGACTCTTTCTTAGCTGAGCTGAGATATCTTGCTTGCAGGGAAAACCTACTCATTCTCTGTATTGCCTGATGAATTGAAATTTACATAACCACTTATTTATCTTTGCTCTTTATTTGTGTAGATGAGATTATTTGTAATTCTCTATTTGGTAAGATCCCTGTATAACTGGCATTTGAATCTTTAGGAAGTCAAACCTCTTTACATGGCTTGGGGCACTCCTTCCATTTCCCTTAGACTAGCAATCTTTAGAAATATTTCAAAATATAATTCATCTGATATCTCCTCTCTGAAAAAAAAGACCTCAGAATGAGGCCAATAGAGTGGCCTCAGTATCCTAATCTCCTTCTTCATTGTCAATTGGAATTAAAACTTCCTTTTAAGCAGGATGGGAAAGATTCCAAAGATATCCATCTATTCATGCATCCAAGTGAGTCCAAGAGAGTAAGTAGTTATCCAATGTAAGGGAAAAATAGTTCCTAGAGGACCAAAGATTTAGAACTATAAAAGATCTTAGAGATAAATTTGTGACTTACTCAGTATCACAAAGATGAAGAGTTTATAATCAAGTATGCATATTTCCAACTTCAATTATTTACATTTCTTTAATATTTCTGATGTACAATTAAAACAAATGCTATGTGACTTTTTTAAACGAATTGCTGATGCCAAAAAATGAAATTAAGATGAAAGAAGTCAAAATAAAATTTATTTCAAATAATTTCCTACAGAAGTTGAAAAAGTAACAGAAGAGAACAGCTTTTCAATCCTGAAGAGACTAATAGCAGACCGTCACCAGAAGATTATTGGTCTCCAATACAAAAGGCTCTCCTAGAAGAGACTATTAAAAACCTTAAAAGAGAGCTAGAAGAGAAATGGGGAAAAGCACATAACTCACTAAAAGAAAAATTTGATAAAGTGGAAAAAGAAAACAATTTCCTGAAATGTGAATTGGAAAAGGTAAAAAACTCCCAAGAGGTGCAGGGAAACAGAGTTTGTGAATTGGAAAAAGAAAATAATGCACTAAAAAAAAAAATTTAGTGAAATGGAAAAAAATTCCATAGAGCAAAACAACTCAATTGGACATATACAAAAAGAAGTAAAAAAAAAAAAAAAAAGCTAATGAAGAAAATAACTCACTAAAAATCAGAACTGAACAAATAGAAATGACTGATTCATTGAGACATCAAGAATCAGTCAAGCAAAACCAAAAAAATGAAAGATTGGGAAAAAATGTCAAATATTTATTTGGAAAAACAACAGACCTGGAAAATAGATCTAGGAGAGATAACCTGAGGATCATCAGACTACCAGAAAATTATGATGAAACAAAAAGCCTAGATACTATTTTACAGGAAATCATCAAAGAGAACTGCCCAGAAGTAATAGAACTGGAAGGGAAAATAGGCGTTGAAAGAATTCATCGAACACCTTCTGAAAAAGACCCTAAAATAAAGACTCCGAGGAATATTGTGGCCAAACTTCAGAATTTTCAGACTAAAGAAAAAATTTTACAAGCAGCCAGGAAAAAACAGTTCAAATACCGAGATGCCACAATAAGGGTCATGCAAGATCTGGCTACCTCAACATTAAAGGATCGAAGGCCTGGAATCCAATATTCCAAAAGGCAAAAGAATTTGGAATGCAGCCAAGAATAAACTACCCAGCTAAGCTGAGTATTATTTTCTACGGAAGAAGATGGACATTTAATGAAATAGAGGAATTCCATCTGTTTCTAAGGAAAAAAACCAGATGTAAACAAAAAATCTGATCTCCAACAACAGGAATCAAGAGAAGTAGAAAAAGGTAAAAGGAACTCTTGAGAACTATTTCTGTTGTGGATATACATAAAACCATATGTATAATTTGATTTTACTGATATAACATAAAAAGGGAAGTAGAAATGGAAAGGGGATAGTGTCAGAAAAAGGAAAGAGGGGAGATAAAAAGAGGGAAACTACATGTGACAGTGAGGCAAAGGAAACCTATCATATATGAGGGAACTTAGAGAGGGGGAGGACCATTGTGTGAATCCTACTCTCATCAGAGTTGGCTCAAAGAGGAAACAATTAACATTTTGTTTTACAGAGATTCTTCTCTCACTTCATTAAAAAGTGGGAGAGGAAAAGGGAGAAGGAAAAAGAGTAATAAGGGAAGGGTACAAGAAAGGGGAAGGAATTCAAAGGGAGGAGGGAGGGATACTAAAGAGGGAGAGCTGCGTGACGTTAGTGGGACCAATAAGTTTAATACTAGGGAAGAACGGAAGGAGGGCAAGAAAAAGAAAAGTATAATATGGGGATATTAGGATGGCAGGAAATACAGAATTGGTTATTTTAACTGTAAATGTGAATGGGATGAACTCTCCCATAAAGAGGAGGCAGATAGCAGACTGGATCAAAAGTCAGAACCCTACAATCTGTTGTTTACAGGAAACACATTTAAAACAGGGAGATACATACAGAGTAAAGGTAAAAGGCTGGAGCAGAATCTATTATGCTTCAGGTGAAGTCAAAAAAGCAGGGGTAGCCATCCTTAGATCAAGCAAAAGCAAAGATTGATCTAATTAAAAGTGAAAAGGAAGGAAACTATATCTTGCTTAAGGGTACTATAGACAATGAATAAATATCAGTATTAAACATATATGCACCAAGTGGTATAGCATCTAACTTCGTTAAAGAGAAGTTAAGAGAGATGCGAGAAGAAATAGACAACAAAACTATAATAGTGGGAGATCTCAATCTTGCACTCTCAGATTTAGGTAAATCAAATCACAAAACAAATAAGAAAGAAATTAAAGAGGTAAATATAATATTAGAAAAATTAGGTATGATAGAATTCTGGAGAAAACTGAATGGTGACAGAAAGGAGTATACTTTCTTCTCAGCAGTTCATGAAACCTACACAAAAATTGACCATATATTAGGACCCAAAGACCTCAAAATTAAATGCAGGAAGGCAGAAATAGCAAATGCTTTCCTTTCAGATCACAATGCAATAAAAACTACATTCAACAAAAAGTTAGGTGTAAATAGACCAAAAAGTAATTAGAAACTAAATAATCTCATCTTAAAGAATGATTAAGTGAAACAGCAAATTATAGGCACAATTAATAATTTCACTCAAGATAATGACAACGATGAGACATCATATCAAAATTTATGGGATGCAGCCAAAGCAGTAATAAGGGGAAATTTTATATCCTTAAAGGCTTACTTGAATAAAATAGAAAAAGAAAAGATCAATGAATTGGGCCTGCAACTTAAAAAGTTAGAAAAAGACCAAATTAAAAACCCCCAAACAATTACTAAACTTGAAATTCTAAAATTAAAAGGAGAAATTAATAACATAGAAAGTAAAAATACTATTGAACTAATAAATAAAACTAAGAGTTGGTTTTATGAAAAAAACAATAAAATCGATAAACTTTTGGTAAATCTGATTAGAAAAAGGAGAGAGTGAAATCAAATTAACAGTCTTAAAAATGAAAAAGGAGAACTTTCCACTGATGAAGAGGAAATTAAAGAAATAATAAGGGGTTACTTTGCCCAACTTTATGCCAATACATTTGATAACCTAAGCAAAATGGATGGCTACCTTCAAAAATATAGGCTTCCCAGATTATCAGAGAAGGAAGTAAATTGCTTAAATAGTCTCATTTCAGAAAAAGGAATAGAACAAGCTATTAATCAACTCCCTAAAAAAAAAAAATCCCCAGTACTAGATGGATTTACATGTGAATTTTACCAAACATTCAAAGAACAATTAGCCCCAATGTTTTATGAACTATTTGAAAAAATAGGGAATGAAGGAGTCCTACCAAATTCCTTTTATGACACAGACATGGTACTGATACCTAAACCAGGTAGGTTGAAAACAGAGAAAGAAAATTATAGACCAATCTCCCTAATGAATACTGATGCTAAAATCTTAAATAAAATATTAGAAAAAAGACTACAGAAAATCATCCCCAGGATAATACACCACAATCAAGTAGGATTTATACCAGGAATGCAGGGCTGGTTCAATATTAGGAAAACTATCAGTATAATTGGCCATATTAATAATCAAATTAACAAAAACCATATGATCATCTCAATAGATGCAGAAAAAGCATTTGATAAAATCCAACATCCATTCCTATTAAAAACTCTTGAAAGTATAGGAATAAATGAACTTTTCCTTAAAATAATCATTTCCTTAAAAAAATAATAATAATAATAAAAATTCCTCTATTTAAAACCAATAGTAAGCATCATATGTAATGGGGACAAACTGCAACCATTCCCAATAAGATCAGGAGTGAAACAAGGTTGCCCACTATCACTGTTACTATTTAATATTGTATTAGAAATGCTAGCTTTGGCAATAAGAGTTGAGAAAGAGATTAAAGGAATAAGAATAGGCAATGAGGAAACCAAATTATCACTCTTTGCTGATGATATGATGGTATACTTAGAGAACCTCAGGGATTCTACTAAAAAGTTATTAGAAACAATCCACAACTTTAGCAAAGTTGCAGGGTATAAAATAAACCCACATAAGTCATCAGCATTCTTATATATCACTAACAAAACCCAACAGTTAGAGTTACAAAAAAGAAATTCCATTTAAAGTAACTACTGATTGTATAAAATATTTAGGAATCTATCTGCCAAGGGAAAATCAGAAACTTCATGAGCAAAACTACAAAACACTTTCCACACAAATTAAGTCTGATCTAATCAACTGGAAAAATATTAAATGCTCTTGGATTGGGCGAGCAAATATAATAAAGATGACAATACTACCTAAATTAATCTATTTATTTAGCACTACACCAATCAGACTCCCAAAAAACTACTTTGATGAATTAGAAAAAATAACAACAAAGTTCATATGGAAAAACAAAATGTCAAGAATTTCAAGGGAATTAATGAAAAAAAAAAATCAAATGAAGGTGACCTAGCTGTACCAGATTTAAAATTATACTATAAAGCAGCGGTTACTAAAACCATCTGGTATTGGCTAAGAAATAGACTAGTTGATCATTGGAATAGGTTAGGTTCAAAGGACAAAACAGCCAATAACTTTAATAATGTAGTGTTTGACAAACCCAAAGACCCCAGTTTCTGGGATAAGAATGCACTATTTGACAAAAATTGCTGGGAAAATTGGAAATTAGTATGGCAGAAACTAGGCATTGACCCACACTTAACACTGTACACCAAGATAAGGTCAAAATGGGTTCATGACCTAGGCATAAAGAATGAGATTATAAATAAATTGGAAGAGCATAGGATAGTTTACCTCTCAGACCTGTGGATGAGGGAGGAATTTATGACCAAAGAACTAGAGATCGTTACTGATCACAAAATAGAAAATTTTGATTATATCAAATTGAAAAGTTTTTGTACAAACAAAACAAATTCAGACAAGATTAGAAGGGAAACAATAAACTGGAAAAACATTTTTACAATAAAAGGTCCTGATAAAGGCCTCATTTCCAAAATATATAGAGAATTGACTCTAATTTATAAGAAATCAAACCATTCTCCAATTGATAAATGGTCAAAGGATATGAACAGACAATTCTCAAATGAAGAAATTGAAAGTATTTATAGACATATGAAAATATGCTCCAAATCATTATTAATCAGAGAAATGCAAATTAAGACAACTCTGAGATACCACTACACCCCTGTCAGATTGGCTAGAGTGACAGGGAAAGATAATGTGGAATGTTGGAGGGGATGTGGGAAAACAGGAACACTGATACATTGTTGGTGGAATTGTGAACACATCCAGACATTCTGGAGAGCAATTTGGAACTATGCTCAAAAAGTTATCAAACTGTGCATACCCTTTGATCCAGCAGTGTTTTTACTGGGCTTATACCCCAAAGAGATACTAAAGAAGGGAAAGGGACTTGTATGTGCCAAAATGTTTGTGGCAGCCCTGTTTGTAGTGGCTAGAAGCTGGAAAATGAATGGATGCCCATCAATTGGAAAATGGTTGAGTAAATTGTGGTATATGAATGTTATGGAATATTATTGTTCTGTAAGGAATGACCAGCAGGATGAATACAGAGAGGACTGGAGAGACTTACATGAACTGATGCTAAGTGAAATGAGCAGAACCAGGAGATCATTATATACCTTAACAATGATACTGTTTGAGGAGGTATTCTGATGGAAGTGAATCTCTTCAATAAAGAGAGCTAATTTAGTTTCAGTTGATCAAAGATGGGCAGAAGAAGCTACACCCAAAGAAAGAACACTGGGAGATGAATATAAACTGCTTGCATTTTTGTTTTTCTTTCCGGATTATTTATACCTTCTGAATTCAATTCTCCCTGTGCAACAAGAAAACTGTTTGGTTCTGCACACATATATTGTATCCAGGATATACTGTAACCCATTCAACATGTAAAGGACTGCTTGCCATCTGGGGGAGGGGGTGGAGGGAGGGAGGGGAAAAATCGGAAAAGAAGTGAATACAAGGGATAATGCTGTAAAAAATTACCCTGGCATGAGTTCTATCAATAAAAAGTTATTTTAAAAAAAGAACAAAAGAATAATCTACCAGGAAACAGAAAAGATGAACACTTATGAATATAATTTCTTCTATTATAAAAAAAAGAAGCTCTGAGTTAAACAATAAAGTATTTATTGTACTTTACAATAGGATATTGTAAAGTATTTATTATATCCTAAATGGCTAGATACAGAAGACAGTTTAAAGAAAGCAGAAACTTCTGCTAAGCAAAATTATCTTGAGGTCATTTGTGGATAAAGCTGAAAAAACAACAATAAGTATATGAAATATATAAAAGATCTACCAGGATATTTATTTTAAAAAACCTTTTTTTTTCTCTATCAAGGACAACTGAGCAACCACACTTGTATTATAAATCACTATTACAGATATAGCTGGAGAACAAGTAAAAAACAAAACCTCTGAAGAGAGGAAATTAAGGGGAGACATCCAGAAAATACATAGAATACATATAGGGAGTCAATAGTAGAGTTTATAAAATTTTCAAGTAATTCCTGGATGCAGCCTTAACTCTTTTGTCCTTTATAATATAATGTTCCAAGCACTTCGATCCTTTAGTTTAAAAGCTGCAAAATCTTGTATTAGCCTGATTCTACTTCCATAATATTTGTTTCTTTCTAGCTGCTTGCAATATTTTTTCCTTGATCTGGGTTCTCTGGAATTTGCCACTGGAAGTATAGACATATATACAAATATATATGTGTATATACATATTTACATATACATATATATGTGTGTGTGTATGTGTATATATATAGACATTAAATGCATTAATATGTCTGACATATTTTGCCAATCTTATTCAGCAAGTCTTTTTTTTTCAAATTTCACAACATCATTTGTTATGAACATCATCAACCCCTTCTTCTCCAAACACAGAGCCACCATTCCAATACAGATCCTCATTATTTACTGATTATATTATTGAAATATACTCTTAATTGCTCTCCCTCTCTTAAATCTCTTTCCATTTCATTTCATTGCAAGTGTCAAAGTGATTTTCCTAAAGCATGGGTATGATCATGTCACCCTGACTACTCAATAAATTCTAGTATCCCCTTATGACTTTTGGGTAATTATAAAATTATCTATTTGGTACTTGATGTCTTTAATTACCTGGTCCCTTCTTACCTTATATTTGCCTCCTTTTTACATACACTAGAATCCAGCTACATTTGCTTGCTATTCCTCTTGCACAATACTACATTTTCCATCTCCAAACAATTATATTGAATGACCTCTTAACCTGAATTTTTTCCCTTCTTATCTCTGATTCTTAGCCTATTTAGCAGTTTCTAAGGATTTACCTCAAATTTCATTTTCTTCGTGAAATCTCTCCTATTTCCAACTTCCTATTACTAATGACTTCCAACTGACATCACCTTTCATTTACACTCTATATATTTTATGTGTAAATAATTATTTAATTATTATATCACCCATTATAATGTGAGCTCCTTGAGAACTGGGAATGTATTTTAACCTTTCTTTGTATTCCCAATTTTTTGTCTGTTTCAGGAACATAGTTAATAATAAAAGCCTGTTAACTGACTGATCCTTATTGAATGATTGAGCAAATGATTCTTAGTTTATTTTGTTAAATAGTTCATGGTCTCAAAGTGCCTTGTACATTTGTCCTCAGACTAAGATGCTGGGTTTATCTGATTTAGGATTAATCAAAAACAACACTTTATTGTTTATTTTTGTCTTAGCACAGAAATAAAATGTTCAATGTTGAATGAATCTATAAGGCTGTTCAAGGTACCATCTCTAGGTCATATTGTGCAATTCATAATCTGTTTACCTTTTTTTCATACTATTTGACCTCATAATAATTACTTCTCATGCATCCTCCATAGAGGATTAACCCAATAAAGTATAAATAAAGGTGGGAAGGAAGTTATAGTTTTGATATTATCGAGGAACCAGTAAAATTGCATGTCATTCCTAATCCCTCACTTTCATCACATGATATTCAGTGGTCTCTTTATTTCTGCCATATATTTCTGAAATTGTATTGCATGATGAGTCATGGCCAGATATTATTGGTGAAAGAATATTGCTATTTAAAAGATGGAATGTTGTTTTCAGTGAAATATTTGTGGTCATTGAAAAGGTTACACAATTTCCTAAATACAAGCTAAATTGTCTTCTTTTTCCTATTCTATACTGATTCAGAATTGTAGTCTACCTTCAGTCCACCCAATATATATATATATATATATATATAAAGAGCTCCATGGAGTTATTAGGCCCAATTCAATTGAGTGGTTGTGAATTACATTTATGAGACACTATAGTGTTCTGTAGCTTGATGAAATACAAAATCATCTATATACAAGGTATTAAAGGACACCCTCAATGACACAAAGTCTTTTCTCACTTGAAATCTTCCCTGCATATTTTTTGTGATAAAGTCCATTTATGTGAATATATGCCATTGTTTAAGTCTCATATGATAATTATGATAAGAAATTAATTTTAAGTGGTCTCGGTTTTTACATCCATTAAGGAATCTTCTTTGATTTCAACACAAGAATGGGATAAACTTTATTAGAAGAATGACTTTGAAGTAATATTTTGCTTTGATGAATAAATTACCTTTTTATATTTTAAAAAAACAGGAGAATCTTAAAATATCTGCTACTTTCAGTAAGTTTTTTGAATTTAAAAAATGCCATCTTCTGTGGAATGTCATTTGTAAAGGTCTGCCTGCTTTTTTTTCTCATATGTTCCCCAAGAATGTGTGCAAAATGTGTAGAAATCATTTTCATATTTTATAGAAATGAGAAAGATATTTGTGTAGGTAATCACTGGCATTTCCTTTATCCTCATTTTCTGCATGATACAAGTTATACTTTCTAATCATTCTAAGATATATTATAATAAAAGCCCAAGTAATTCAAAATTGTATACTCTTTGTAATAAACGTTATCCTTATTTACTTGGTGTAAGCCAACTAATCTTTCCAAAAGTTATGTTCAATAATAACAATTTTAGTTTCTCATGTAACCCAACTGGGAATGAAGTTCTATAATAGTATTGATATAGTGGCTCTGCTGTCAGTGATGTCAGATATGCATTATTAGAGAACTTTCAACAGATTTTTCCCTTTTTATTTATCTGTTGTCCTTATCTAGTTTTATCATTCAGTGTTTGTAAGATGATGAGGCTTACTTTGTTTTCATTTCAAGCTTTGGGTAAGCTCATTCTTTCTTCCATGGTTCCCTAATGTTCAACAAGGTAATTCTGCTTGTCATATTCCAGAAATAAAATGTTTTGGAAAAAACATATATCTTAAGTAAAGAATCAGAGAAATAATTCCTATTACATTTTTTACTTAAATTTTGCCTCAATTCATTTTTTCCTTGATAGATAAGATCTGTTTTAATTAAAAAGAATCACTTATCCAAGAAGGTCTTTTCTTAAGACAATCTGGTTAGGAAACAAAGTTTTCATATATGATAATCTTATAATGTGCAAATCTGTTCTCAGCTATGTTTTATTATTCTCTCAAGACTAGAATATATTTGCTAACATTTTCAACCTTATTATAATAAAACAAAATGATATTATATAACAAATTAAATACTCCATTAAAAATTAATGCTCTTGAAAAAAAAAAAAAAGTTGTGTGTATGATTTCTTTTCCAGGCTTTATCCATGCCTCCTGCCTTACATTCATTTCATTCTTTTTCACTCTATTGTTTCTACAATTCTTGCCAGTCTTATTGACTTTCCATTTAGTTGATTCAAAAGCAAATATTTGATGCAAAATGATCATGTCTTTTCTTCATCACATGAATTAATAGCCCCTGTTACCACCCTCGCTCTGGGCAGCCTCTACTGTTTCTGCTATGTCATAAGTCAAGTAAGGAGAAAAAAGCCGTTATTTTTCTTTTATCACAGTGTCTTGGACATAACAGACACTTAATAAATGTTTATAGAATGGGTGAATGAACTGTATAGATAGAAATCAGCAATATAATGTTGGGGCTAATAAATTGATGGGATTACACACCATTTAAAATCTCTTTGGTGACAGAATTTGAATGGGGGGGGGGGGGATAAAGAGTAAAGATCCTAATGGAATTTAATTAGCAAGCCAGATCTAATACTTAATGATTACTGTGTCACTCAGGTTTCCATATTTCTTCTCAGTCTGTATTTTAGATTATCTACAACAAATCTGAGCTAGACCATTAATCCAAAATGCCCCATCTTTCATTTATAGGGTGGTTGTTGTTGTTCTTGTTGTTTTTCCTTTTCCAAATAGTCATATCTCATTCTATAGCTTCATTTATCTTGTAACATTTTTCCCATTGCCCCTAAATCTGCTTTTCTGCCACATTTCTATTTCTGTTTACTTCTATAGAGCTGTGTTTTGTGGAATATTTGTTTGAATTCTTGAAACATAAAACATTTCATTATTTTCCTCTTCAAATTCATTGATTAGACCACTCCAGCTCACAATCACTGTAATATCTAAAAAACAAAAAATTATGAGGATTACACAGGAACTGGTGTATGTGCATGTCATTATTGTTTTAGAACACTACAATGATCTTAATGATGAAATTTTGGGGTGACAGTGGAGAGTGGTAGCATGATGAAATAGAATTGGGTTTGAATTTAATCAGAAGCCAAGAGTCCAAGCCTTGAAATTTATGACATTCTTATAGATTCTTTTTATTCATCTAAAATTATGATGTTTCCTTTCAAAGATAGGAGTATTTTTGATACCATTGAGTGTCACTTAAATTTCTAAGTGTCATTCAAATTCATGCAACAGCATGATGTAGTGATAAGTGAGTAAGATGTGTAGTCAGAGGAACTAGATATCAATAATGACTCTTCCATTTATTATCTCTGGGATTCTAAAATGTCACTGAGCCTTTAACTCCTCATTAATAAAATAAGAAGTTTAGATCAGATGATCTCTAAAGCCCCTTATAAGTTATGATCTTATGGATAACCAATATCAGATCAATAGAATGTAAGGAGCAGGAGCTAGTCTATAACTGAGGTAGCATTAAAAAAAGATTACAAGAAATCTGAAAAAGACAGAGGAAATGATCATGTCTGATAAACACAGGAACAGCTAAAATTCATTCTGAAAAGGATTCAAGTCAAAGGTAATGGTTATGTGGATATGAAGTAATATCCAGCAATTAAGAAATGTCCATTCTAGTTTTATTTCCATCACTAATTGTGTGTGAGTCCTTGGGCAAATCACTTAACTGAAGAAATAACAGAGATGATATAAACAAGCTTCTAGTTTCCTTCTAGCTCTAGTATTCCATGATTCTGGCTATGTAACATGAAAAATCTAAAGGTGACGATGAAATTAGGTGCATCCAATAGTAAAAGGAAACTCATGGAAACCTGGGAACAGGAAAAATCATAGAAATTTCAAAGCAGTTTAAAGATGCGATGACAATAAATTATTTGTTGGATTTCATTTATATTAATATGATCATATATTCATAGCTAAAACATACTTTTGAGATCTAGTTCTAAATGCACATTTTTTCAGAAAAGGAAACAGAACAGAGAAGTTAGATGGTTTGAAGTCACACAGGTAGAAGGTATTAGAGCTAGAACAGGAATCAAATTGTTGTTGTTGTTGTTTTTTTAATTCCAATACCTCTTCCCCATTTTCATTATCTAATTCTATCAATTCCTAGTAGTGATTACATAAATATTTGCTGAACTGAAATAAAATGAACTGAATTTAAATGCATTGAATAAGTTGTCATAACAAAATCACTTCACCTGCTCATTCTCAAAATGAAAGACTACAGTCATGAAGATCTGAGCTAGAATTCTGCTTCAGAAACTTCCTCATAGTGTGACACTGGTAAATCATTTTAATATCATTTGCTTCAGTTCTTTATCTATGGAATGAGGATACTAAGAATATCTACCCTCACAGGAATATGATAAGTAAAAAAAAAAATAAATAAAAAAATAACATATGTTAGTACTTCTGCAAACCTTAAAGTGCTGTATAAATTCATGAGGGGAAAGGGGTGGAAGTAACCCTTTAAATAGTAACTATATGCCAGGCACTGTGTTCCTCACAATAACACTAAAAGGAAGGTACTATTGTTATTCCCATTTTTCAGTTGAGGAAACTGAGGTAAATAATTATCAAGACATTCATTCAAGATCACTTGGTATCTGAAGCTTAATTTAAATTCATGACTTCCTGTTACCAGGCTCAGTGCTTTATCTGTTATCACACAAATGGCCTCTATCCTCAAGAGAGATAGAATTGTACAAAGAATGAAGGTATGAAAAAAGGTTCTACCTACTTCACAGAGTTGTTGTAATACCAGAGCTTTGTAAAATGTGAAAAATCATGTAAAAATGCACACAATGAAAAGATTCAGAGAACTTTCATCTGAAATTACAGATTTCTCTAGATATTAAGCATTATTAAACTATGTGGCTTCCAACTTCTGTGCAAAAATAATGAATAAGTAAATAATGTCTGTCCTATGCTCTTGCTCCTATACATAAGTAGTGAACTCTCTCCAGATTCTCTTCAAAATTATTTGTGTTACTTAGACTATCTCTATCATTCTGATTCTACTTAGATTCTCATCATCCCCACTCTATGCTATATACCCTATATTTCTTAATCTTTTTCATGATGTCTATATCTTTTCTGAGAAAGCAAAAGTTGTGACTATTTTATTTGCTTGCTCAGTGTCAATTAAAATGATTGCAAGATACACTTGGAAATAAATATCTAAATATGTGTGTGTGTATAGATATGTATATCTATATATAAACATATAGATATAGATATATATTTGAGTGAGTAAGGAATGTTGTTATATCAAATATATAGAAATTAAAAGTACATTAGTTTGTAAAAGCATAAAAGGCAGAATGAATATTCTATATATTGTCCCTAACAAACTGCAGTCTCATTAATATATTTTTAAACATATATGTGAAACACACAAAAAATTAACAACAAAAAAGTTCTACCAGCTATCTTGTCTTTTGTTTAATGAAGTTTTTTTTTTTTTTTCCCTTTTGTGGCACTAATATGTTTCCATTGGTTAAGTAACACTGCCTGCCTATAAAACAGATATTTTCAATGATCACAATAGAATAATAAATCTGTCTCTTTTGCCTTTCCCAAATGTAATTTGATATAAGTCAAAATGGAAATATATTTACTCCTGCAGGAAAAAAGTGAGAATGCTATTTAAAAGCCAAATTGAGATGTCTGATTTCAGTAAAATTCTAACTGGAATGATAAGGCTAAGAAAGATGTTTCAAAGGAGAAAAAGCACTTATAGCCTCTGTGCAAAAGAAGCAGCAATAAAAAAAAAATTATTGAGTGGTCTTTATCAAAAACAAATTTATTAGTCATTTTGATGGAGCAAATGCTGTGAAGACAAAAATTTACCTTTAATGAATGATGTCTTTGTTGGTTAACATTTAGTTGTGATTTATTTCAAACTCAAATATGAGTTTTCATAAAAAGAATGTTTTCAAAAATGACCTATTTTTTTAATCCTTTCCTTATCCAAAACAAAACAAAACAAAACAAAACAAAAAAACAAAAAAAATTTCATTGAAGTAGCAGGATGATTATAAACAAGGAATTTCAACTAAATCCAGCCTGCAAATGTGCTTCCTCCTTCTAAAGACCACTACATTTTCTCCTTAAATCACTATGGAGATTGTGAATTTTTTTCATAGTGATAGAGAAATACAGTCTTCAGTGGCAAGCCTAGATCAGATTGAGAAAATATAAAACCTTTTTTACAAAATGAAGAGAATAAGATATTTTGTGAAAGAAAAAAAACAAGGGTAGACTACAAAGAACTCTGGATTGTTAGAAATACTGAATTCGATTAAAAAATCTCACATTTGGAAGGGACTTCAGAGTTCATTCAGTTGAAACTACATCTGAATAAGAATATTCCCTTTAACTTGTTATAAGTAGTCATCAAAATTTTGAAGTTCCCTAATGAGGGAAATATGACTCCTCCCAAAGTAGTCCATACGCCTAACAACTCTACTCAAGAATTCCTTATATCCAACCAAAATCTTTCACTGCAATTATTATACATGATTCCAAGGTTCCCTTGATGAAACAGAATGATTCTACTATCTCGTCTACATGATACTTCTTCAACTGTTTAACTGCTATGTCCCACTTCTTCCAAGTCTTCTTCTCTAAGCTAGACATATATAATTCCATCAGATCAAGGATTCTTAATCTGGAGCCAATAGAACTACAATAAGTCTATGGATCTATTTCAGGGGTAAGTAGGATTGTTAATTTATTGTTGTTGTTATTTTTAATTTTTAACTGTTTCTCATTATAATTGGTTTTCTCTACAATCTCTTATATTTTATATAATGCATGTCAAAACATTATTCTGAATAGGAGTCCATAAAAGTCTCACCAGCATACCAAAATTGTCCTTGATAACAAGAAACTGTAATAGCCCCCTTTTTAGAAAAGTATTATATTGCATTGGCTTTAATTTTTTCATCATCATAGTCATCTTCTTAGATTTTCTTCAGCTTGCCAATGTCTTTCAATTTGGGAACTCAGAACAATATCCACAGAATAAAAAGAGCAGTGGGATGATTATTTCCCTCCTTCTGAACATTACAGCCCTCCAAGTGTGGGTCTTTTATTACCTCACCATTTAATCTTAAGCATGCAATTTGTCATAGCAACAACCTCAAAGATGTTATGAGGATCAAATGAAATAATATTTGTAAAATAGTGTTTACCACAGTAGTTGGCATATATATGTGTGTGTGTATATATATATATATATATATATATATATATATATTATATATATATATATATATATATAATATATATATATATATATATATATATATATATGGAGAGAGAGAGAGAGAGAGAGAGAGTTGAATACTACATAAATACTTATTCTTCCATCCTACCTTTTTCCTATCATGTTTCCATATCTGCAAAGTAAAAAAAAGTAAACCAAAATGTCTCTGATCTACCTTCCAACTCTAAAATCATAAAGTTCTAAAAAAATAATGTTAATATATCTAAGTCAAATCATTATCAAAATTGCTATAATGTACTTGTTGCTTATTATTATTGTTTGTGAGTTGGATTTGAGTGAGGGAGGGCTTTGCAAGGTCACTAGCCTCATGTTCTCCTCCACAATCATCTGGGTTCAGTGGCCAGATATAAATAAGGAAAACTGGAAATAGCCCTGGATGCAGTGGGAGGCTAAGATTTCTGCTTGACTGAGGTAGCAATCCATTTAGTGATTAAGGCTCGGTGCAGAATAGACTAAAGATGAACCACAGAAATACCAAGTTACTAAGTCATTAAATGCTAGAATTATTTGTGTAGTGTCAAACAAGCACAGACAGAACAGTAAACAAAAATTCTTAATATATTATCAACTGCAACATGGATATTATGTTTCAAAGACAAACATCTCTACTGTTCAATATCTATGCAAGCTGTTTTTTGATAATACGTGTTTCTTATTAAATTATTAAATTTTTCTTCTCAAAATGTCAATGAATTAATTTAAAAAACAATTTCTCTCTGAGAAATATTAGCAGTACAAATATTTTCTTAAGGTTTTCACTTTCAAGAACATATTTCTGACTAAAAATGTGGTCTTCTGGTAAGTATTTCTCTCTCTCTCTTTCTCTCTCCTCTTTCTCTCTCTCTTTTCCTTGTTCTCTCCCTCTGTTTGTGTCTGTCTTCTTTAAGTGCTTAGCCAAGCATTTATTTTCTTTTGAATAGACTTAGATATTTCAAAGACATAACTGTAGTTATGGTCCCTATAAGACAAAGGTTAATTATTTAGATCTTTGGGGAAAAAATGAAAGTAAAAAGGGAGAGACTTCCTAGGGAGTTATCAATGAACCAAAATGTGTCATGAAAACTTTTTCTACTGTTAATCATTGATGTATAGACTTTGGGCCAGCCATTTCATTTCATCTCATTTTTCATCAGCACTGCATAAGATATGTACTGTTTATAAAGTATTGTAGCAAAAACAGCTTTGGTGCTTTAGTGACATTTGATCCTCAAAATTTTATTCATTTGCATTTTTAAATACGATGTGAGTTACATTTTTGTAATAATCATGTAGACATGTGACATATCTTTGGATGAATTCTGAGCTTTCTTGCTATTAATTTACTGCCTCATAGAGAATGGTTTTGTACTCTAGATATTTTAAGGATAAATATTCAGTGAATCTTCTAGTCACTGCTCATAACAGTACCAGGAGCAGAATTTAAAAAAAAAAAAAAAAGACCTGGTGTTACTTGAAAGTAATATTTTAAAGGGACCTTGAAGCACACAGACTAGAGCATCTTTGTTTTCTTATATGTATAGAATTCTATTTTATCATTTATTTACTGCATGACTCAGACATTTAAGTTAAATGTTCATTTGCTAGCTTCATTCTTCCAATATCTGTTTATTGAAATCATCTATCTAAGAGCAGTTCTAGCTGTTGCCATCATGGAAATTGTTGATAGTAGAGTACAAGAGGGTAATTCTCAGCCTCAGTAGGCTGTAGGTTCTCTGTTTTATTAAGTAGGTAAGCCTTTTATTTAGCTAAGCTTTATTGTATTTATTTTTTGTAACGTTGATATCAAAATATATACAGTTAATATCACCTAATACTATAATCTCTGCAATTTGAAATGAAGAAATGTATCATCTTCTTTAAAGAATCAGTGGTACTTAAAATGACAAGCATTCTGTGAATGACATTTACATAAACCTGATAAAGAAATAAGTTTTTCAAACCTGTACTAAAACATTTTCATAGAACAATGATAACATAGAAAAAACAAATCTTAACAGACTGATACTCATTATTTGTAGGTCTGTACTGCACACCAGTGGCAATACCAAGTACCTGCATGCTTCTTTCTGAATTAAATATTGTGGTAAATTCTGTCCTAAATATCAAATAGTTTTTAAAGTAAGATATCAATTATGAAAATAAAATACAAAATACTTTGCATCCTGAACTGCTTTTTCAGGATCGACAAATATGACTGTGAAATTATGAGAGCATATATTGTGTGTGTGTGTGTGAAAGAGAGAGAGAAATTCAGAGAGACAGAGAGAAAAGATGGAGTAGCATGAGGTTTTTAGAATATAGAATAAATTATTAGCTCAATAATTATTATGTAACTATACAAAATATGTCAGAAATGTAGCATACTAGATGAAATTCTTAGCTCATTATAAATATTTAAATATAGCAACAATGATTCCAAGATAAGAAAAAAAAATTTACAGTAACTAGGAAAAAGCAGAAGACAAAATTGTACAAAATATAATGAAATAGGCAAGTCTTAAAAATGTGTACCTCTTTATGCAGATCCATTGGGAACTGTCTTGAGAAGCTACAAGAATAGCCTTCACTTCTATTTACCTCTTCTTGCTTGCTTCGAGGAAAGGGAAAGAGAATAAGAGAGAGGAGAAAATCAAAGAGACAGACAGACAAATACACCCAAAGAGAAAAAAAAAGAAGAAGAAGAAGAAGAAGGAAGAAGAAGAAAAAGAAGAAGAAGGAAGAAGAACAAGAAGAAAGAACAAGAAGAACAAGAAGAAGAAGAAGAAGAAGAAGAACAAGAAGAAGAAGAACAAGAAGAACAAGGAGGAGGAAGAGGAGGAGGAGGAAGAGGTGTTGGTGGTGGAGGAGGAGGTGGTGGAAGAGAAGGAGGAGAAAGGGGAGGACAGGGAGAGAAATATGTAAAGAAATAGGGAGAAAAGGAAAGAGACAGATGAAGAAGAGGGGTAAAAGGAGAAAAGAAAGGAGGAAAGAGAGGAAGGAGGAAGGAAGAAGAGGTAAAGAGAAAGGGAAAGTCATTTGCAAGGAGGGAATTAGGTTTTTTTAAGGTTATGTTCTAAATAACATGCTACCTCTTTCAATCATGACTTATTGAGGATTTTCTGTATACCAACTTTAAAGAGCTTAAAAAACAATATTTGGCTGACCAAAAATAATATCATTTTTGTTATTGGCTCTACTACTACTATTACTACTATTCTACTGGTACTGCTGCTGGTACAACTATGATGATGATGATGACTATAAGTATTACTCCTGGATGGAGAAAAGTAACAAGTGTCATTTTTACCAAGGATAACTAAGCTGAGGAAAACTCTTAACACACTTGAATTTGGATCAAGAAAGATCTGAATTCTGTTCTTATCTTGGACACTCACTAACTGTATGACCAGAAAAATAAGTCATTTTAACTCTCTAGATGTCAGGGTTTTTGTTGTTGTTGTTGTTGTTGTTGTTGTTTACTAAATATGAATAACTATTATAGTATATTATAGGATTCTTGTAAGGCTAAATGAGATGTCACTTAAAGTACTTTGCAATATAAACAGCAATTTTAATGTCGTCTTAAATTAGATCTCTGGTTAAAAAAAATACTAGATAAGGTAGTACCTTCCTATATTTCTGCTATCTGAAATGCTGAGACAAATCTATTTATCTAAATAGTTCTGAGTGACAGTGAGCTATCTGTATTGCCTGGTATTGATACAGTGAATTCTGGTACTTAGAGGAAGCAAAGAGGTTGGTTAAGCAGTGATGAATTGATCAGAGTTGGAAACGAGGCAGGCCAAAGCTCTTATCCTATGCCAAACAGGATCAAGCCCAAGAATAAGCCCTGAACTTCCAGTTCAGCTAGAGATAGACTGTCTTAAAACACACTCATGTTAAATATAGATGTTGATATAGATATATGTAAATAAAGACAGAGACAGAGATGAGCCCTTTCATTGAAAGTATAGGAACTGAAACTATCTCTCTTAAACAAGACTATATTTATCAGCATAGTAGCTGTAAACTGAGGCAATTTCTCCACAAGAGGGAATTCTTAGCCAGGAATCATCTTTCTTGAGCTATAGAAGTTGCATAAAGAATCTTGTTTCAAATCTCAAGAAGAAATTACTGTTGAAAGACATGCTGAATTTTTTACCAGAACACTATAACCTGGGCAACTTTAAATTCCCAATATCATAGAGCAAAGTAGTCTACAAACAAATAATGATTCTTTATTTATTCAGGCCTACCTTACTTCAGCATCCTATAGTCCTCCAAGTCTATAGTTAAAATACCTGTTCTTTGGATTACTTTTAGCAGAGAAATTAATTTGAAGTTGCTGATGAGACAATAATCATTTTCCGCATATCACAGCCATTCTAGTAAGTCCCACTTTCAAGATACCTGTTCTTTGCTTTCGGCCAACAGAGAAAAATGAACTGGTAGTTTTTAGAAAGGCGATTTTTCTTCTCATGGGATACATGCTAACTTAATAATTTACAATAATACAAGAAATGACAGTCCCTCTTCTCTTTACTAATGCACATTGTAACTTAGTCCCTAGCTTTATCTCCCATTTAACAGTAAAGACCCTCTCCTCCTAAAGATCAAAAGAGCTGACATTGCTTCAAACATTCTATTTTTCTAGATATATGGCTAGATTCCAATTTACACTATCTAGTAATGATTTTTCCCTCTTTCACCCCAATATACATAAGATTCAGGAACTCAAATCATTCAGTCTACATGATTCCTTCTCATTGTTGCTAGATGGTTGAGAGATTTCCTTCTTCTTAACTGTTACATGGTCAAACCCTGTTAGGCATGTACCACTAATTTGCAGTCAGGAACTTTTATTTCAGTCTATGTGGAAGCATATCTGCTTCTTCAGCATATCTTTATTACAAAACAGCCTTTATATAGTAAAGGGGAAAAGGAACCTCTCCAACCCTAATATCCTATCCATCTCTAGCTCTTGCTCTCACAGAAACTATTCAGAAGAAAGTCAAAATAGAAAACAGGAAAATAATTCATTGATTATGGATTTATAGATTAATGTGTAGTGAATGTGCTTTCTATGCAAATTTAATGGGAGCCAACTAAATCATTAGTGGGGTACTAGTAGTTAAGTGCAATGCAATTAGAAAGTGCTCTTAATCCTCTCAGTGAATTTTCCACAGGGAAGTATTCTCAAATATTCAAATTGAAGACATTTCTCTATAAACTTAGAAGATCTTTAATATAGAGTTTGAAGAGAGTTGAAACCTGCTAATTCTGCCCAAACATCTTACAGATGAGAAAATTGAAACCCAAGGAGACTGGCAATTTTTCAGAATTATATGTTGTAAGCACCAGAGCCAAACTGAAACCAAGTCTTTTGACTTCAGAGCTTGCTGACTCCTATGCAGGAAAATTCCTTTGATCAAATTTTACATATGTTTGTGACAAATGCTGATTCTACTGATGGAAGTGCTATTCTGTGAGGTAACAGGAAAAGGTAATAACTCTTACCACAGTTACCTGAAAACCAAAAATGCCCTTTGTTTTGTGGTTGCAACAGCACTAGTAATTTGTAACTATCATATCTTTTTGTGACTATATCATAGCCTCATGTTATGTTTGGCAATCTCATTTCTCATTACCAATTTCTGTGATAACTGGGCTATTCCCAAACATTGGTCAAATAAAGTGACCTTGAAGTACTTTATCATTTTATTCTGTCCCTATGCAACTTAACCCTCCATCAAAGCATGATCACTGGTGGTTTTACTGCTAGTAAATTAGCTCCCAGAACTAAATTGTCAGTGATAGTCATTCCTGATAGGAAAATTAAATGAAATAATTTATGCGAAATAACTTTAGAGGAATAAACCATTATGTAAATGCAAAACAAGTACAAGTATAACAATATTAATAATATTTCTTTAATTATGATAGTGTTTGTGATCAAAATCTGAAAGTCTTAAGGAAGTTTAAACTTAATTTTCATCCTTCCTAGCGTTTTCAATGATTGTAATGTTTTTGTTTTTGTTTTATCATTTGCTATCATCTACCAGTCTTCAAGAAAATAAGCTACCCTGTTTTCTATGTCATTGTTAATATTGGCTCATTGGAGTAACAGATACTTTCAGGTGAGCAACTTATAAATGCATTATTTTTTAAATTATTAAAGAATTTAAAATATTAAAGGTATCCAAATGTATAGGGTATGGATTGTGTAGAATCAATATTAATGTCAAAGAAAAATAAATAAGTTCCTACTTAGCATTGATCCAAAGAATACCATGAAGCCAGGTAATATGACTTGCAATATATCATCAATAATGAAATATTACCAATAGAAACGATGATGTCAACTAATAGAATATTTAGGTATGAGAGACAAATATCTTTATTATTATTATTATTATTATAGCTTTTTATTTACAAGTTATATGCTTGGGTAATTTTATAGCATTGAAAATTGCCAAACCTTTTGTTCCAATTTTTCCCCTCCTTCCCCTCACCCCCTCCCCTAGATGACAGGATGACCAGTAGATGTTAAATATATTAAATTATAAATTAGATACACAATAAGTATACATGACCAAACCATTATTTTGCTGTACAAAAAGAATCAGACTCTGAAATATTGTACAATTAGCCTGTGAAGGAAATCCAAAATGCATGCAGGTGAAAATATAGGGATTGGGAATTCAATGTAATGGTTCTTAGTCATCTCCCAGAGTTCTTTTGCTGGGCGTAGCTGGTTCAGTTCATTACTGCTTCATTGGAAATGATTTGGTTCACCTCATTGCTGAAGATGGCCACGTCCATCAGAATTGATCATCATATAATATTGTTGTTGAAGTATATAATGATCTTCTGGTCCTGCTCATTTCACTCAGCATCAGTTCATGTAAGTCTCTCCAGGCCTTTCTGAAATTATCCTGTTGGTCATTTCTTACAGAACAATAATATTCCATAATATTCATATTCACAATTTATTCAGCCATTCTCCAATTGATGGGCATCCACTCAGTTTCCAGTTTCTGGCCACTACAAAGAGAGCTGCCACAAGCATTCTTGCACATACAGGCCCTTTGCCTTCTTTAAAATCTCTTTGGGATATAAGCCCAGTAGTAACGCTGCTGGACCAAAGGGTATGCACAGTTTGATAACTTTTTAAGCATAGTTCCAAATTGTTCTCCAGAATGATTGCATGTTGTGGTATTTTTCTTCTTTAATATAATATAATAATATGATGATTCTCTCTGGGGGAGAAAGCAGGTTTCTAGGGGAGGTTTTCTGGAGGCAGCCTTAGTATCAGTTCAGATCAATAATTACCCCAAAACACAGCCAGGTGATAAAAGTTCAGATCTTTTATTTTCTCCAATATAGCCTGGTTAGCTTTTCTTAGAGGCCCATCTCTCTGCTTGGTTCTGAGAGCTCTTGCAGCTTTGTCCTTTGCTTCTGCCTCTGCTTCCAGCCAGCACCGAGGTAAAAGTTGTAATGAATCTTTCTTGCCTCCAATAGAGGGCTTCTGCCTCTCCCAGAGTGCTCTGTGTCTGGCCCAGAGTGCTCTCTCCAATGTAATTCAGCTGAACTCCCCTAATTGGGCCTCTGCTTTCTTCTTATATATCAGAGAGCGGGATTATGCCTTTTCTCCCATAGTGCTCTCTGGCCCTAAGAGCTTCAAGGGAGGTGTGAATTCGGATATCTCATACTAAACCCTGAAATCTCATAAATGTGTGAACTCCAATGAGTAAAGGTATGAACACAAGCATTGTATCAATTAGTTCTACTTAGTACCTTGTTTCAGGTTCTGGCACAAAGCATCTTGTGAGATTAGATCAAGGAAACTGAAACATGCTAAATTAGATAATTATTGTCTCTATCAACTCTAATGACTTAATAGTTTGTAAAGATTCCAACAGGATGTATTCACAATTCTACCAACAATGTATTAATGTCCCTGTTTTCCCACATCCCCTCCAATATTCCACATTATTTTTCCCTGTCATTCTAGCCAATCTGACAGGTGTGTAGTGATATCTCAGAGTTGTCTTAATTTGCATTTCTCTGATTAATAATGACTTGGAGCATTTACATGAACTGATGCTAAATAAAAAGAGCAGAACCAGGAGATCATTATATACCTCAACAATGATACTGTATGAGGGTGTATTCTAATGGAAGTGGATTTCTTCGACAAAGAGATCTAACTCAGTTTCAATTGATCAAGGATGGCCAGAAGCAGTGACACCCAAAGAAAGAACACTGGGAAATGAATAGAAACTGCTTGCATTTTTTTTTCTTCCCGGGTTATTTATACCTTCTGAATCCAATTCTCCCTGTGCAATAGGAGAACTGTTCTGTTCTGCACACATATATTGTATCTAGGATATACTGTAACCTACTAAACATGTATAGGACTACTTGCCATCTAGGGGAGGGGGTAGAGGGAGGGAGAGGAAAAATTGGAACAGAAATGAGTACTAAGGATAATGTAAAAAATTACCCTGGCATGGGTACTGTCAATAAAAAGTTATTTAAAAATATAATAATGACTTGGAGCATCTTTTCATATGGCTAGAAATAGTTTCAATTTCTTCAGCTGAGAATTGTCTGTTCATATTCTGTGACCATATATCAATTGGAGAATGGCTTGATTTCTTATAAATTAGAGTCAATTCTCTATATATTTTGGAGATGAGGCCTTTATCATAACCTTTGACTGGAAAAATATTTTCCCCAATTTATTGCTTCCCTTCTAATCTTGTCTGCATTAGTTTTGTTTATACAAAAACTTTTCAATTTGATATAATCAAAATTTTCTATTTTGTGATCAGTAATGATCTCTAGTTCTTCTTTGGTCATAAATTCCTTTCTCTTTCACAGGTCTGAGAGGTAAACTATCCTATGTTCCTCTAATTTATTTATACTCTCGCTCTTTATGGCTAGGTCATGAACCCATTTGGACCTTATCTTGGTGTACTGTGTTAAGTGTGGGTCAATGCCTAGTTTCTGCCATATTAGTTTCTAATTTTCCCAGCAATTTTTGTCAAACAGAGAGTTCTTATCCCAAAGCTGGGGTCTTTGGGTTAGTCAAACACTAGAATATTAAAGTTATGGACTATTTTGTCCTTTGAACCTAATCTATCCCACAGATCAGCTAGTCTATTTCTTAGCCAATACCAAATGGTATTGGTAACTGCTGCTTTATAATATAATTTTAGATCTGGTACAGTTAGGCCACTTTCAGTTGATTTTTTTTTTCATTAATTCCCTTGAAACTCTTGACCTTTTGTTTTTCCATATGAACTTCGTTGTTATTTTTTCTAAGTCATTCAAAAAGGTTTTGGGGAGTCTGATTGGTATAGCACTAAATAAATAGATTACTTTAGGTAGTATTGTCATGTTTATTATATTTGCTTGCCCTATCCAAGGGCATTTAATATTTTTTCCAATTGGTTAGATCAAACTTAATTTGTGTGGAAAGTGTTTTGTAGTTTTGCTCATAAAGTTTCTGATTTTCCCTTAGCAGATAGGTTCCTAAGTATTTTATACTATTGGTAGTTACTTTAAATGGAATTTCTCTTTGTAACTCTAACTGTTGGACTTTGTTAGTGATATATAGAAATACTGATGACTTATGTGGGTTTATTTTGTATCCTGCAACTTTCGTAAAGGTATGGATTATTTCTAATAACTTTAGTAGAATCTCTGGGATTCTCTAAGTATATCATCATATATATCTTCAGCAAAGAGTGATAATTTGTTTTCCTCATTGCCCTCATTGCCCTCTAATTCTTTTAATCTCTTTCTCAACTCTTCTTAGCAAAGCTAGCATTTTTAATACAATATTGAATAATAATCGTGATAATGAGCAAACTTGTTTCAATCCTGATCTTATCGGGAATGGTTGCAGTTTGTCCCTATTACATATGATGCTTACTGATGGTTTTAAATAGATGCTACTGATTATTTTAAGGAAAAGTCCATTTATTCCTATACTCTCAAGTGTTTTTAATAGGAATGGATGTTGGATTTTATCAAATGCTTTTTCTGCATCTATTGAGATGATCATATTTCTTTTTGTTAATTTGGTAATTAATATGTTCAATTATACTAATAGTTTTCCTAATATTGAACCAGCCCTGCATTCGTGGCATAAATCCTACTTTATCATGGTGTATTATGCTGGGGATGATTTTCTGTAGTCTTTTTGCTAATATCTTGTTTAAGATTTTAGCATCAATATTCATTAGGGAAATTGGTCTATAATTTTCTTTCTCTGTTTTCAATCTACCTGGTTTCTGTATCAGTACTATGTCTGTGTCATAAAAGGAAGTTGGTAAGACTCCTTCATTCCTTATTTTTTAAAATAGTTTACATAGCATTGGGGCTAATTGTTTTTTACATGTTTGGTAGAATTCACATGTAAATTCATCTCTTCCTGGGGGTTTTTTCTTAGGGAATTGATTAATAGCTTGTTCTATTTCTTTTTCTGAGATGAGATTATTTAAACAATTTACTTCCTCCTCTGTTAATCTGGGAAGCCTATATTTTTGGATGTAGTCATCCATTTCACTTAGGTTATCAAATTTATTGGCATAAAGTTGGGCAAAGTAACTCCTTATTATTTCTCTAATTTCCTCTTCATTGGTGGAAAGTTCTCCCTTTTCATTTTTAAAACTACTAATTTGATTTTCCTCTTTCCTTTTTCTAATCAGATTTACCAAACATTTATCTATTTTATTGGTTTTTTCATGAAACCAAATCTTAAGTTTTATTTATTAATTCAATAGTATTTTCACTTTCAATATTATTAATTTCTCCTTTTAATTTTAAAATTTCAAGTTTAGTATTTGATTGGGGGTTTTTAATTTGGTTTTTTACTAACATTTTTAGTTGCAAGCCAAATTCATTGATCTTCTCTTTATCTATTTTATTCAAATAAGCCTCTAAGGATATAAAATTTCCTCTTATTACCATTTTGGCCGCATCCCACAAATTTTGGTATGATGTCTCATTGTTGTCATTATCTTGAGTGAAATTATTAATTATGTCTATAATTTGCTGTTTCACCCAATCATTCTTTAAGATGAGATTATTTAGTTTCCAATTAATTTTTGGTCTATTTACCCCCAACTTTTTGTTGAATGTAGTTTTTATTGCATCATGATCTGAAAAGAAAGCATTTACTATTTCTGCCTTCCTGTATTTAATTTTGAGGTCATTATGTCCTGATATATAGTCAATTTTTGTATAGGTTCCATGAACTACTGAGAAGAAAGTATATTTCCTTTCTGTCTCTGTTCAGTTTTCTCCAAAGATCTGTCATACCTAATTTTTCTAATATTATATTTACCTCTTTGATTTCTTTCTTATTTGTTTTGAGGTTTGATTTATCTAATTCTGAGAGTGCAAGATTGAGATCTCCCACTATTATAGTTTTGCTGTCTATTTTTTCTTGCAACTCTCTTAACTTCTCCTTTAGGAAGTTAGATGCTATACCACTTGGTGCATATATGTTTAGTATTGATATTGCTTCATTGTCTATGCTACCCTTTAGCAAGATATATTTTCCTTCCTTATCCCTTTTAATTAGATCAATTTTTTGCTTTTGCTTGATCTGAGATAAGGATGGCTACTTTTGCTTTTTTAACTTTACCTGAAGCATAATAGATTCTGCTCCAGCCTTTTACCTTTATTCTGTATATATCTCCCTACTTTAATTGTGTTTCCTGTAAACAACATATTGTAGGGTTCTGACTTTTGATCCAGTCTGTTATCTGCCTCAGGGCAAGGAGGTTACCAGCTTCCTCTGCAAAGCAGGGAAAGGTATAAACAGGTTACAAAGAGGAGGGAGGTACCACTGCTTGAAGTACCCAATTGGAAGTGATTCAGAAGTGCCCAGTGGTGAACCCCACTTTGAGGCTTAGAGACTGCCCTCAGGCTAGAGATTATGCAGTGCAAGTATCATTACCCCAGGCCAAAGCCCACCATGGGACTGTGGATATTAGCAGCTGACTGCAAATAGCCAAGTACAGACTGGAAATGTCTCTGCCCCAAGCTGTGGAAGTTCTATTGCCCCAGGCTGAGCCCCTTTCTGTGCAGATTAGAGGCTGCCCAGGGTGCCTCTTGCCCACCATGCAGGTTTGTAACTGCCCCAAGGAGCAGCCCTTTACTGTGGGTTGTGGCTGCACAGTTGTACTGTGATCTATGCTGAGTCACTTCCAGTTTTGGGTAGATGTAACTAGATCCTGTTAGGTTCTGGTGTTTTTTGAATGGATTTGATTTTTCTGCTGATCTACTGTTTTGAAGCAGGGTAAAGTAATCAGTCTATGCCAGTGTCATCTCTGTAATTTTTCTAACCACAGAGACCACCCCCACCCAGTCTGTACTATATGTTAGCCTCTAGTTCTTTCCCTGACTGCGCTAGTCTGTTCCTAGCCCCTTAGGACAAACCTTTTCTGATGAAATTCCAGATTATCTTCAGCTGGTAAATTGTTGTACTTCTAATCTTCATGGGTTTTACCAGTCAAGCGCTATTTTTGAGGCTCAATTTAATAATTGGTCATTAGGTATGAGAGAGCTTAGAAAGTTGTGGGTGCTTTCTCTGCCATCTTGGCTCCACCCCCAGAGAGAAATATCTTAAGGGACAGAAGAATTTCTTATATAAAAATATTAGGACATAAAGACAGAGCTAATTTTATTGTTTTCTTCTGAAGTAAATATAAGAATTTAAATTGAATTTGTGGATCTAAGATAATAATAAGCCATTTACAAGGGATACTTTGTGAGGACTAAAGTGAGGAATACAGATTTGTTGTGCAGATCAAACTAAAAACAAACCAGAATGATAGAT
Organism: Antechinus flavipes; assembly: GCF_016432865.1. Taxonomy (NCBI): domain Eukaryota; kingdom Metazoa; phylum Chordata; class Mammalia; order Dasyuromorphia; family Dasyuridae; genus Antechinus; species Antechinus flavipes. The sequence continues at coordinate 522,098,085 of NC_067398.1, read as the reverse complement.
TATTGAAATAACTATTTCTGTGGTGAACATATGAACCATCAGGGTCAAAATTCACCATTCCAAGGGATCTTCTTTCTTCAAAGTTATGAATGATTTCTTAACTGCCAAATCCAATACCCATTCTCATTCTTCATTATTCTCAAACTCTCTGCAGCCTTTGACAACATTAATAATTCTCTCTTCCTGATATTCTCCTTTATCTAGGTTTCTGGGAAATCATTCTCTCCATCAATTCTTCTCCTGCTACCTATCAGACCAGTCCTCACTCTCTTTTCCTAGATTCTCATGCAAATCATGTCCTCTGATCATAGGCGATGCATATGATCCTGTCCTTTATTCCTCTGATTCCTCCCTCTTTACTACTTTACTTAGTGACCTCAGTTTACATAAATTTAATTACCATCTTTATGTTGATTATGCTCATATCTCTCTATCCTGCTCTAACCTTTCTGCTGACTTCCAGTCTCATTTCTACAACTGCCTTTCAGATTGCTCAAATTGTATATACAGTATACATCTTAAACTCAATATGGCCAAAACTGAACTCATCATTTTCCCTCTAAATCTTCCCCTCTACCCTTGTCCTACTATCCTTGATAGTGAAACCATTATCCCAGTCTTTCAAGCTGACAAAGGCTAATAACAATTTCTCCCTCCCTCCATCTCTCTCTCTCTCTCTCTCTCTCTCTCTCTCTCTCACACACACACAACACACACACACACACACACACACACACACATCTGATCTATTGCCAAGGCTTTTCAATTCCACCTTCATAACATCTCTTATGAATATGTTACTTTCTCTCTTCTGACATTGCTACCACTTTAGTACAGGCTATCACTAAGTCATACCTAACCTATTGCAATAGTTCAACAGCTTCTGGTAGGTCTGCCTGTTTCATGGCGTTTTCAACTCCAACCATGCTCCATTAAATGAACAAAATGATTTTCCTAAGTATAGGTCTGACCACCACACACATACACTCTCTCTCTCTCTCTCTCTCTCTCTCTCTCTCAATAAATTTCACTGGCTCTGTGTTCCTTCAAGATGAAAAACAAAATATTCTGTTTGACCTTCAAAGCTCTTTGTAACCTTGTCCTCTTCTATATTTTCAATCTTCTTATTCTTCATTTCAGTAGTTCAATCAAATGACACTGACCTGCCAGTTGTCTCATTAATTAAAAAAAAAAATTCCATTCATGGTTCCAGGTACTTTCTCTAGCTATTCCCCATGCCTGAATGGCATTTTTCCTGATGACCAATTGACTTCTGGTAGGTACTAACTAAAATTTCAACTTCTACAGGAAATTCCTCAATCTCTTAATTATAGTTTCTTCCCTCTTTTAGTTATTTCTTACTTATCCTGATTGTAACTTTCTAGCATATATATATATATATATATATATATATAATATATATATATATATATATATATATATACACATACAGTTGTTCTTCTCATTGTCTCATCCATAATAGGGTGAGCTTCTTTAAGACAAGGACTGCCTTTTATCTCTTTTTAGAACCCCAGAATTCAGCATATTTAGTGGCACACAATAGTTGATAAATGTTTATTGACTTTAGTAATTGGTTGATTTCATACAATCATATTTCAATATGGAATTATTAGAAGAGATGTGGAATTTTAAAAATAAATAAATTAAAACGGTGAAATCTCTTAGTTGATCATTCCTATTTTCCCCCATAAATACAAAGTACATCTTTAAGAGCAACTGACTTTAGAAGCTTCCCTGGAACATTTTCACTCTCATTGCTTCTCTCTAGTTTTACTATTTCCATTCCAGTTCTAAGAGATCAGGTTATGGATGCCTTATTCTATAGCAATGACACCGGAATATCTATTTGAAAAAACATGTTCCTGGAATTAATTGCACATTCTGTTTCTTATAAAAGTTTTCACATATTTTAAGTTTTATGCTAAAGATAATTATGGGAAGAATAGTTTTGTTGAGGAAAACAATTTGTGACACATGATGAATTAAATTCAAATGTCATCATCTCATTTTAGGAACATATATTGTATTGACATAATATAAAAGAATAAATAAGTTAGCTAGAAAAGTATAACTTTTCTGATGTCATTTCTTTCTGATATCTTTTCTTTCAGCTAAATTTTTACTTTGGTGGAAATATTAATATCAATTGTAATAGATATGTGTATATTATGGTTTAGTTTAAATGGAATTGGTAATGAAATCTCAGCATTTTAAAGCTAGAAGGTATAGCAAAAATAATTTATTGTACTCTATTAAATTTAATAAACAGGGATATTAGTTACAAAGAAGAAAACTGATATCCAAGGTCACAGAGCTAATTAGAAGGCAAGCCAGTATCAAGACACAAATTTTCTGATATAAAACTTAGCGATTATTACACATGTCATGTTGATTCATAGTACAACTCAATGAATTCAGAATTCATTTGTTGATAAAATCATAAAGACAGACAAATAAGAAGGAAGACTAATAGACACAAGGTGGGAAGAAAAAGACTAATAGTGACAGTTTCCTTACTTCTACACTAAATTAATTTTATTTTTTAAAATTTTATTTTATTTTTTTTTAATTTTTATTTAATAATTACTTTATATTGACAGAATCCATGCCAGGGTAATTTTTTTTTACAACATTATCCTTTGCACTCGTTTCTGTTCCAATTTTTTTCCCCTCCCTCCCTCCACCCCCTCCCCTAGATGGCAAGCAGTCCTTTATATGTTGGATATGTTGCAGTATATCCTAGATACAATATATGTTTGCAGAACCGAACAGTTCTCTTGTTGCATAGGGAGAATTGGATTCAGAAGGTATAAATAACCCGGGAAGAAAAACAAAAATGCAGATAGTTCACATTCGTTTCCCAGTGTTCTTTCTTTGGGTGTAGCTGCTTTTGTCCGTCATTTATCAATTGAAACTCAGATAGGTCTCTTTGTCAAAGAAATCCACTTCCATCAAAATATGTCCTCATACAATATCGTTGTCGAAGTGTATAATGATCTCCTGGTTCTGCTCATTTCACTTAGCATCAGTTCATGTAAGTCTCGCCAGTCCTCTCTGTATTCATCCTGCTGGTCATTTCTTACAGAACAATAATATTCCATAACATTCATATACCACAATTTACCCAGCCATTCTCCCAATTGATGGGCATCCATTCATTTTCCAGTTTCTAGCCACTACAAATAGGGCTGCTACAAACATTTTGGCACATACAGGTCCCTTTCCCTTCTTTAGTATTTCTTTGGGATATAAGCCCAATAGAAACACTGCTGGATCAAAGGGTATGCACAATTTGATAATTTTTTGGGCATAATTCCAGATTGCTCTCCAGAATGGTTGGATTCATTCACAACTCCACCAACAATGCATCAGTGTCCCAGTTTTCCCGCATCCCCTCCAACATTCATCATTATTTTTTCCTGTCATCTTAGCCAATCTGACAGGTGTGTAGTGGTATCTCAGAGTTGTCTTAATTTGCATTTCTCTGATCAATAATGATTTGGAACACCCTTTCATATGAGTGGTAATAGTTTCAATTTCATCCTCTGAAAACTGTCTGTTCATATCCTTTGACCATTTATCAATTGGAGAATGGCTTGATTTCTTATAAATTTGAGTCAGTTCTCTATATATTTTGGAAATGAGGCCTTTATCAGAACCTTTAACTGTGAAGATGTTTTCCCAGTTTGTTACTTCCCTTCTAATCTTGTTTGCATTAGTTTTGTTTGTACAAAGGCTTTTTAATTTGATGTAATCAAAATTTTCTATTTTGTGATCAGTAATGGTCTCTAGTTCATCTTTGGTCACAAATTTCTTTCTCCTCCACAAGTCTGAGAGATAAACTATTCTATGTTCCTCTAATTTATTTATAATCTCGTTCTTTATGCCTAGGTCATGGACCCATTTTGATCTTATCTTGGTATATGGTGTTAAGTGTGGGTCCATGCCTAATTTCTGCCATACTAATTTCCAATTATCCCAGCAGTTTTTATCAAATAATGAATTCTTTTCCCAGAAGTTAGGGGCTTTGGGTTTGTCAAACGCTAGATTGCTATAGTTGACTATTCTGTCTTGTGAACCTAACCTTTTCCACTGATCCACTAATCTATTTCTTAGCCAATACCAAATGGTTTTGGTGACTGCTGCTTTATAATATAATTTTAGATCAGGTACAGCTAGGCCACCTTCATTTGATTTTTTTTTCATTAATTCCCTTGAGATTCTCGACTTTTTATTGTTCCATATGAAATTTGTTGTTATTTTTTCTAGATCATTAAAATATTTTCTTGGAAGTCTGATTGGTATAGCACTAAATAAATACATTAGTTTAGGGAATATTGTCATCTTTATTATGTTTGCTCGGCCGATCCAAGAGCACTTAATATTTTTCTAATTATTTAAGTCTGACTTTATTTGTGTGGAGACTTTTTTTATAATTTTGCTCATATAATTCCTGACTTTCCTTTGGTAGATAGATTCCTAAATATTTTATGGTATCAACAGTTATTCTGAATGGAATTTCTCTTTGTATCTCTTGCTGTTGGATTTTGTTGGTGGTGTATAAAAATGCTGAAGATTTATGGGATTTATTTTGTATCCTGCTACTTTGCTAAAATTATGAATTATTTCTAATAGCTTTTTAGTAGAATCTCTGGGGTTCTCTAGGTATACCATCATATCATCTGCAAAGAGTGATAGTTTGGTTTCCTCATTGCCTACTCTAATTCCTTTAATATCTTTCTCGACTCTTATTGCCGAGGCTAGTGTTTCTAATACGATATTAAATAATAATGGTGATAGTGGGCAACCTTGCTTCACTCCAGATCTTACTGGGAAAGGTTCCAGTTTTCCCCCATTGCATATGATGCTTACTGATGGTTTTAAATATATGCTCCTGACTATTTTAAGGAAAAGTCCATTTATTCCTATGCTCTCAAGTGTTTTTATTAGGAATGGATGTTGGATTTTATCAAATGCTTTTTCTGCATCTATTGAGATGATCATATGGTTTTTGTTTGTTTGGTTATTGATATAGTCAATTATGCTAATAGTTTTCCTAATATTGAACCAGCCCTGCATTCCTGGTATGAATCCTACTTGGTCATAGTGTATTATCCTGGTGACAATTTTCTGTAATCTTTTTGCTAATATTTTATTTAAGATTTTAGCATCAATATTCATTAGGGAGATTGGTCTATAATTTTCTTTCTCTGTTTTCAGCCTACCTGGTTTAGGTATCAGTACCATGTCTGTGTCATAAAAGGAGTTTGGTAGGACTCCTTCACTCCCTATTTTTTCAAATAGTTTATTTAGCATTGGAGTTAATTGTTCTTTAAATGTTTGGTAGAATTCACATGTAAATCCATCTAGTCCTGGGGATTTTTTCTTAGGGAGTTGATTGATAGTTTGTTCTATTTCTTTTTCTGAGATGGGACTGTTTAGGATATTTACTTCTTCCTCTGTTAGTTTGGGCAAGCTATATTTTTGGAGGTATTTTTCTATTTCATTTAAGTTGTCAAATTTATTGGCATAAAGTTGGCAAAGTAACTCCTAATTATTGCTCTAATTTCCTCTTCGTTAGTGGCGAGTTCTCCCTTTTCATTTTTAAGACTAACAATTTGATTTTCCTCTTTCCTTTTTTTGATCAGATTTACTAAGGGTTTGTCTATTTTGTTGGTTTTTTCATAGAACCAACTCTTAGTTTTATTAATTAATTCAATAGTTTTTTACTTTCAATTTTATTGATCTCTCCTTTTATTTTTAGAATTTCAAGTTTAGTGCTTGACTGGGGGTTTTTAATTTGTTCCTTTTCTAGCATTTTTAGTTGCAAACCCAATTCATTGACCTTCTCTTTCTCTATTTTATACAAATAGGCCGCTAGAGATATGAAATTTCCCCTTATTACCGCTTTGGCTGCATCCCATACATTTTGGTATGATGTCTCATTATTATCGTTTTCTTGGGTGAAGTTATTAATTATGTCTATGATTTGCTGTTTCACCCAATCATTCTTTAGTATGAGATTATTTAGTTTCCAATTATTTTTTGATCTACTTCCCCCTGGTTTTTTGTTGAATGTAATTTTCATTGCATTGTGGTCTGAAAAGGATGCATTTACTATTTCTGCCTTACTGCATTTGAGTTTGAGGTTTTTATGTCCTAATATATGGTCAATTTTTGTATAGGTTCCATGAACTGCTGAAAAGAAAGTGTATTCCTTTCTGTCTCCATTACATTTTCTCCAGAGATCTATCATATCTAACTTTTCTAGTATTCTATTTACCTCTTTGACTTCTTTCTTATTTATTTTGTGGTTTGATTTATCTAATTCTGAGAGTGCAAGGTTAAGATCTCCCACTATTATAGTTTTACTGTCTATTTCTTCTTGCAGCTCTCTTAATTTCTCTTTTAAGAATTTAGATGCTACACCACTTGGTGCATATATGTTTAATATAGATAGTGCTTCATTATCCATGCTATCCTTTAGCAAGATATAGTGGCCTTCCTTATCTCTTTTAATTAGATCAATTTTTGCTTTAGCTTGATCTGAGATCAGGATGTCTACCCCTGCTTTTTTGACTTCACCTGAAGCATAGTAGATTTTGCTCCAACATTTTACCTTTAACCTGCATGTATCTCCCCACTTCAGGTGTGTTTCCTGTAAACAACATATTGTAGGATTCTGGCTTTTAATCCATTCTGCTAACTGCTTCTCTTTATGGGGGAGTTTACCCCGTTCACATTTATGGTTAGAATGACCAATTCTGTATTACTTGCCATCTTGTTAACCCCGGTTTATGCTTTTCTCCCTTCTTTCCCCTTTCCCCCCTTCGCAGTATGAAGCTTGTGAGCACCACTTGCTTCTCAGAGCTCTCCCTTTTTAGTATCCCTCCCCCCACCTTAGAGTTCCTCCCCCTATCTTACCCCTTTCCCTCCCAGTTTCCGTATTCCCTTCGGCTTAGCTTATTCCTTCCCTTTTCACTTTTCCCTTCTCACTTTTCAATGAGGTGGGAGAAGTTTCACCATAGATTGAATATGTCTTAAGATTTTTCACTTAAAGCCAATTCTGAAGGCAGTAAGATACCCACTATATTCATCCCCCTCCATTCTTTCTCTCAGATATAATAGGTTTCCTATGCCTCTTCATGAGATGTACTACCCCCACTTTACCCTTTTTCTGGTACAATGTCCTTTCCACATCAATTTCTAGAACAAGGTATACATGTATTCTTTATACATCTATATAGTCGAAATATAGTTCCCAAGATGAATCTTTACCTTTTTAGATTTCTCTTGAGTTCTATATTTGTAGATCAAACTTTTTGTTAAGTTCTGGCTTTTTCATCAGAAATAGATGAAATTCGCTTACTTCATTGAATGTCCATCTTCTTCCCTGGAAAAAGATGCTCATTCTCGCTGGGTAAGTTATTTTTGGTTGCATACCAAGTTCCTTAGACTTTCGGAATATCATATTCCAGGCCCTTCGATCTTTTAATGTGGATGCTGCCAGATCCTGGGTGATCCTTATTGTGGCTCCTTGATACTTGAATTGGGTTTTTCTAGCTGCTTGCAATATTTTTTCCTTCATCTGAGGGTTCTGGCATTTGGCCACTATATTCCTTGGTGTTTTGATTTTAGGATCCCTTTCAGTGGGTGATCGATGAATCCTTTCAATGTTTATTTTTTCCTCTGTTCCTATGACTTCTGGGCAGTTCTCTTTGATAATTTCCTGGAAAATAGTGTCCAGGCTCTTTTTTTCATCATGTTTTTCTGGGAGTCCAATGATTCTCAGATTGTCTCTCCTGGATCTGTTTTCCAGGTCTGTTGTCTTCCCCAGAAGGTATTTCACATTCTTTTCCATTGTTTGATTTTTTTGGATTTGCTTGACTGATTCTTCTTGTCTCCTCGAGTCATTCAATTCCACTTGTTCAATTCTGATTTTCAGTGAAGTATTTTCTTCACTCACTTTTTTGAAATCTTTTTCTAATTGTCCCATTGAGTTCTTTTGTTCTGTGGAATTTTTTTCCATTTCGCCAATTTTGTTTACTAGTTCACCAATCCTATTTTTCAAGGATTTTACTTCTTTATCCACTCTCTCTTTAACTGACTTCTCCAGGCTCTTTTGCCAAGTCTCCCTCTCCTTTTGCCAAGCTTCCCTCTCCTTTTCCCAAGCCTCACTCTGCTTTCCCCATTTTTCTTCTAGCTCCCTTGTGAGAGCCTTTTTAATCACTTCTATGAGGTTCATCTGTGCTGAGGAACAGATGATCTCCTCCTTTGAGGATTCACTTGGGGACTGTCTGTTTTTAGTCTCCTCAGAATTTAGAGTCTGCTCTCTATCTGTATAGAAGCTGTCAAGGTTTAAAGTCCTCTTCAGTTTCTTGCTCATTCTGTCTAATAATCAAAGACAAACTAGCAAAGAAAAACAGAAAAAACTGGAGTCTTTCTTTTTTTTTGGGGGGGGGGGGCTGGGTGTGTTATTGAGTTTCCTCTACAGACTGCAGGGGGCAGCAGTGAGGCACTAGCAGGACTGTGCTGCGCCTGCGCTCTGAGATCCCAGAGTGTGCTGAGTCACTGTGGGGGGGAGGGGGGGGGGGGCGCGGCCAGGTCCCGAGAGACTCCAGCTGTTTGGGGTTGTATTCTTCAGCCCCGGTGTTTTTTGCTTCTCTGCTGGGCTGCTGACTTGCTGCCGGAGCAAAGTAACCAAACCTGTAGCGAAGCTCTCCCCGCAGAGACGGCTGCGATCACTCCCCACCCCCTCTCCAGTCTGCTCCTGTGCTCTCCCTGCCGTTGCCCACAGCCTGCGCCCGATCTAAAACCGTCCCAGCCCTCCAATAAAGACAGACCTTTTTTGGCGAATCTCAAGGATGGCTTCTCTTTGTAACTATTTGTGGGTTTTTTTTCAGTCAAGCATTAATTCAGAGGCTTGTAATGAAATGGATAGTGAGAGAAAGCGTGGAGCTACACAACTGTGTGCCTCCTCTCCGCCATCTTAACCGGAAGTCTACACTAAATTAATTTTAAAATATTTCTCTTTGTAGATTATTTAAATTTCTCTCTGAACCCTTTGCTCTCTCATTCCCATATATTCATCCCTTAAATTGGATGGTTTATTTTATCCTTTCTTGATTTTGTTATAGAACTATATTTGCCTCACAAGAGAAGTTGAAAAGGTGTTTTCTTTTTCAGTTTTACAAAACAATTTTTCTACTATAGATATTAAAAATCTTCCAAAGTTTGAAAGATTTATCCTGTGAATCCATTAGAAATAGGAGTTTTATTTCTTGTTTTCCTTCTTCCTTTTGTACTTCTTTTGCATCTAGTAGCATTTCTTTATCTGAGTTAGAATTATTTACTTGGTTTTCTGCTATTTTTCAAAACATTTATAATTTTAGAAGTAAACCTATTGTGGGCATATAAATTTGATTAGTAACATGATAATTTTTGTATCTTCTAGCACTATTGCAATATCACCTTGTTTTTTGTGTTTTGGTTTTTTTGGACAGGGTTTTTTGTCTTCTCTTTAATTACATTGACTTAGGGTTTAGCAATTCTGTTAATTTTTCACAAAATTTAGTTCATATTTTTGTAGCTTTTTGGGTTTTTGACATAAATTTCTTCACTATTTTTCATGTATTTCCCTTTAGGATAATTTTGAGTTTCTTTATTGGATTTTAATTTTAAATTCATATTCATATCACTTCATTAATTTCTCCTTTTCTATTCTGTTATTGCATCTTTTAGGAATATATTCTTCCTCTACTTTAACTGTAGTCCCCAAATTTGGTATATCATACAAACATTATTATAAACTTTCATCAATGATTATTTCTTATTTGTTCTTTGTTTATTATTGAGAAATTCATCGTTAAGCATCTATTTAGGTGTTTCACATACTTGTGCTCTCTGAAATATGATTTTTATTATGCTCTGGTCTATAAGGGACAAATTTAGTTTTTCTTTCAATTTTATATTTCTTTGCAATTCCCTCACATCCTAACTTATTATCACTTTTGGAATATATTTTATGTAATACTGAGAAATATGCACATCCATTATCAATATCATTGAAAAGGGTTCATAAATATTTTCTCTCTCATTTCTCCAAAAATTTGTTCAGTTTATATTTTCCATTTTGATTGTGTATAAGATTTACCTAATTCTGAGAAAAAAATCATTAATGTCTCCTATTATTATTGTTATTATCTAAACCTTTCTGGTAATTTGTTAAATTTCCTTAAGGATTGTAAATAAAATAATGTTTGAAACATGGACGTTAAATATGTATGTCTTTAAGACCCTTAAAGCAAAATTTTATTTTCTTCTCTATATTTATATTGTATTTTTCTTTTCATATAATCTAATATAAAGAGTGCCTTTTTAAAAAACTTATCTTCCAATGTAAATTTTGTTCAACCATTTGTTTATAATGTGTGTGTGTGTGTGATTTTTAGGGAGTCTTAAATGTCTTTTTTTTTTATTTCAAATCTATTCATCTTTAAAGCTATGAGTTAGTTTTATAAATTCCTTCATATGGGTCATAAGTATTAATTTTTCTTAATTAGAATTTTTTTCATCTTCTTCCTCTTTTAGGCTGGCTCTTTGTTTCCATAATTAGTTTGCTTGGTGTAATTAAGTCAACTCAATTCCTATAGATCATTTTCAATGTACCCTTTTTATTCCATAAATCCTTTACTTAGTTTTGGAGTTTTACTCACTGGCTCTTTTTCTATCTGTTCTGAAATTTCATTCATATACATATACATACATATATTTATTTGCATAAGTTATATGTTTTTATACTATATATATAGAAGCATATGGTATGTATATATATATATATATATATATAACATCTAAATCTCTATATTTATCATTAAATATAGTTTACAAAATTTTTATAGTAGCAAAAAGAATCAAAAAAGTAATTTCTCATTGATTAGGAAATGGCTAAATAAATTGTGAACCATGGATACAAAAAATAATGAACATGATTAATTCAGAAAGACTTCAACCAACTGATATTAAGTAAAGTAAGCAAAACCAAGAAAAGAATGTGCACAACAACTAAAACAATGTAAATGAAAATAACAAAATAATCAAAAATAAAGCTTAGCTTCAAAGAAGGTATATGAGAAGAAGTATACTCATTTGTTTGGAAGGCGTGGCTACTAGGGTTCACAAGTATAGAATGTTTCATTAATTGTCAGATTTTTCTTGATACATTAATCAATTTTACTAATTTTCTTCTTCCATATTTTTTTCTCTTTAAGGAAAAATTTGTTAGATCAAATGGCCCTCTGGAAGGGTGAAGAGAAGAATAAAAAATGTAGATGATGCAAAAAGATATCAAAAAAAAGTTTTTAAAAGAAATTAAAGTTTTTAAAATACCAGATTTATTTGTAATATCAGTATTTTATAGAAAGGATATGATATAATAGTAACAATAATTATTATTATTATTTCTATCATTCATACTACTGACTTTGCAGATCTTTCTCCTTATGTAACCTGCCCCTCTATTTTTCTACTGAGTTTCACATCTTATAGGCCTCTGATCTACATTACATAATTACATACCCATGACAGTTTTGTGGAAAGACAAAAAAAAAAGTGTGTTGGTTTACCATTCATAATGATAACTTTTTAGGATTTCTCTAAAATGATTTTATTTCTACCCAATGTATTCATTGTGTATATCTAACATGCTTTCAGCAGCCCTGCTATTCTAAATGTCTTCTTATCTACTGATCTTCATTTGGCAAATATTATGAATATTCCACTAATGAGAACAATTATAATGTTTTTGGGGCCAAGGAGAAATTCATGCCTACATACCTGGTTTAAATTAATCTCTTTTGCTTCTTCCATCTCTTCATACCTGCATTTCCAAAGAGACAATGCTGATGCCAGTAACTCAACTTCTTTTTCCAAACATGAACGCATTCTAGGAAGGTTCAAATTAAAAGATCAGTATAATTAAAGCAAAATCACTATATATATATATATAAATTTATCACCTCTCTGCTTCTATTCAGCCATAATTAAGTGAAATTCTAAGACTAAAGGACAATTATTTAACCCAGAAATTTAAGAACAAATTGTGCATGCCAACAAAGTCAAAGATTAAAAAAAAATATATGTATAAGCAAAAATATTTGCAGCAAAATATTTTGTGACATCGAAACATTGGAAGCAAAGTGAATGCTTATTGATTTGGAAAGGGGTTGAAGAAATAGGAAAATATTATTGTGTATTTAAACACATGGCAAATTCACTAATATTTCAAAAAAACATTTTTGAATTGTTGCAAATCAAAGGAGACAAAAACAAGACAACAATAAGCACAGTAAGTATAAAAGTGCAAAAGGTAATTAATCCCAAAATGAATATTGAATCCAGACGACAGATGGGTATATATGCCAAATGCAGAAGACACATAGAGGGAAAGTTGCTGTTTTAATTAGGTTGGGTTTTTTTGACTATTTTTGCCTTGGTTCAAAGAATAGTTCTGGGATAGGGAGTTATAGAGTAGACAGGAAAACCATACGGGGAAAATAATCATAATAAATTAAATAAAAAAGAAAATAAAAGAGAATCTTACACATAAATGAATAACCATTAGATAGACAATAGATGACAGAAAAATAAGTTGACTTAATTTATGAAAACAATCTTTCCTATTTCAGGTAATAAAAAGTTGTCCTTTTTGTCTTTTATGCTCTCTCCTATTCCTTGTTTGGCTAGTCATTCAACTTCAAGCCATAGTTACAAATGATACCTCCTTCAGTTATATTCCAATTTGTTGCTGTAAAAGTTATATATTCCTTGATACTTATGGGATTATCATACAGTATGCTAGTCTATACCTATATTTGCAAAAACGCTTTCTGTTTTTCCCCACAAGTTTTTTTTTCCAAATAGTCTTAATAATTGGGTTTGTTGAAGCCTATTTCACTAAATGTGTTAGTTTGGAATTCTTGCTTATGTAATCTATCATTCTTTAATATTATAAATTTCATAATCAACATAGTTTCATATATGTTTAACTATTGGCAGTTTTAATGAATATTGCTTTACAATAAACTCAGAAATCTGAAAGTGCCTTTTTCTCTTTTTGATTTTTATTTTATTCAACTTATTTGATATTCTAAATATTTTTTCTTATGAATATTTTATATTGTTTTATCTTAATGTTGCTTTTTAAAAATTGATATAACAACTAAAATTTGGTTTAATTCATGTAGCATTAATATGTAAATTAATATGTTAATATGATATTAGCATGATACAATAATGAATGTGATAGATTCTATTATTTTTCTTTCTTTAGTTCTTTAAACATGTTTATAAAATTTTAAGTTTGTCATAATAAACTAATTTCCAAATATTTAATGCATTTTCTAGATATTTTGATTATTTTAAAATTTTTCTTTCTATCTTTTTCTCCACATTTTTGTAATTGCTATTCAGATATATTATGATTTTTATGATTTTATTTATCAGTAAACAATGAACAAACAAACCTGTGTTAAATATTTATTATGTGCTGATTACTATACCAGAGATAAAAGGAGGGAGGAACAAATTCTAATAGGACAAGAAGAAAACAAGTAGTTATACATAGTAAATTAGAGTTAATCTTAAAGAGAAGACAATAACATTAAAGGGGATTAAGAAAGATTTCTTATAGAAGGTAGGATTATAGCAAAGACTTAAAAGAAACCAGGAATTCTATATTTAAAGATAAAAAAGAAAGTATTCCAAATATAGTGAATAGCTAGAGAAAATGTATAGAATTCAGAAATGGGGTGTCTTTTGCAAGGTATAGAAAAAGAATGATTGTTACTGAATCATAGTTTATAAGAAAAGAAGATAAAAGAAAATGAGAAGATGGAAGGTAAAGAGGAAAGGGAAGAGAAAAGCAAGTGGAAAGGGAAGGGGAAGAGAGAAGGGAAAGAAGATAAAGGAGAGAAAAGAGGGAGGAGAAAAGAAAAAAGGGGGAAAGGAAAAGGTAAAGAAGAGGAAAGGAATAAGAAAAAAGGAGAAAAGGAAAAGGTAGAGAAGAGGAAAGGAATAAACATTTTAAACATTTACTATGTGCTAGGCCCTGTGCTGATATTATCTCAATTGATTTTCAGTATAATCCTGTGATGTAGGTGTATTTATGATCTTTATTTTATAGTTGAGAAAACTGAATCAAAGATAAAGTGACTTTCTCAGAATCATACTACATACTATTAAATGTCTGGGTTTAGATTTAAATTCAGGTATCCTAATTCTAAATCCTATGTTTTATCCACTGTGTTTTTAAATTACCTATAAATAAAATCCATTTACTAAAATTATAAATGTTCTCAATTATGAAATTTGGTAACTCTCTGAAGTTTCTAAATAAGCCACATTGAAGTCTGAAATTTCATAAAAATAAAAACAATCTCTTCTTCTATACTATTTATGCCTCTAATTTATCTTATTATTTTCTTTTTTCTTTTTTAAGAGGCACTAAGCCTCTTGTGGCAAAGAGAAAGAGTGGACAATAGATAGTGGATAGAATACCGCAATCCTGAATTTGAATCTGGATTCAAGTAATGACCATATGTATGAACCTAAAAAAATCATTCAATTTCCTTCAGTTTCAGTTACTCATCAATAAAATAGAGTAATATATCTCAATGAGTGGTGAGAGCTGATAAAATTATAACTACATCTATCTATATATTAATATATCTATATAAATTATATAACACATAAATCTATATATAGTATTTTGCAAATTTTATACTACATAGGTATCATTTATATAATATATAAATATTAGCAATTGTAATAAAGGATGGAGAGCCAGTCTCAAGTTAGAAAGCTCAAGGTTCAAATCCTACTTTTATAAATATTATCTTTATGATCCTGGGCAAGTCACTTAGTATATCAGTGACAAAAGCAAACTATCTAAGACCACAAATTGCAGAACAATTATCAACCTATATGAAATTAGAAAATGTCCTCATGGGGAATTCCCCATATTAATTTTCTCTTCCAATTTCTCAAAATTATGAAATAATTGTGCATTCTTGAGAATTCTTCTCTTCCTTTCTTTTTCCAAAGTCTTCTTACATCAAAATTTGTTTTCTTTCTTATTGAAATTTTAAAATTTAAACATATTCTATAGAATGTAAAGCAAGCTTCCTTTTGCTATTGTTTTTGTTGGAGCTGATTTATGATTTTTTAAATATAATATATACATACAAATACAAATATATATCTATACACACACACACAGAGTGAGAGAGAGAGAGAGAGAGAGAGTAATTTGTAATCAAAAGTTCTGAGCTGTTTTATTATTTACTTCTCTCTAGGATTAGGCTTTTTCTTTGTTTTGGTTCTATTCTTTACTTATTATTTTCTTTATAAATTCTATAATTTGCTTTGGCTTATACAAAACTGATATTTGTTTATTTTTTAACATTGTAATCTTTTGTTATTTTTTTTCCTATTAAATCTTCCGCCAGTTAAGTTGTTTTTTTTTGTTTGTTTGTTTGTTTGTTTGTTTGTTTTGTTTTGTTTTTGTATTATATCTGCCATTCTTTCCCTTGGAGTCTCTGTTTCCTTAGCGTCATCTTCCATCATGTAAATCAGTTTCCTATGCTTCACCTTGAGTTTTTAAATTCTCTACTGAGAACTCTAAATGCATTGTTATTTTTTTCCCAAATTTTTCCCAAAATTTCTATTTTTCTATATAACAATTCTGGAATTTCTTCCCACTGTTCTTGAACTCTGAGGTTTCTGCAGTTTTCTCTATTAGTTGATTTTTACTTCATTTATCTTCCTTGTCTAATAATTGTTCAATATGTTTTGGCTTCTCTATGTAATTTTTTTTTACTCTTTCTTGAAAGGTTTTGATCACCATTTTTTCTTGAAATGCTGATCTTTCCCAATTTCAGGCTCTATTTTTTCATTTTACTCCTTTTATTTCTTCAAAGATATCTGAGGTTTAATTAGAGACTGTCTTCAGCATTTATAATTGGTGGATGTGATAGGACTTAGTACTTGCCCCTCTTCTTCCCCCCCAAAAATGTAAAGAAATATACTTCTGGCATATATATGCTTTTTAGATTATTACTTGTATTTTTGCATGTTCTTTATTGCTTTTATCTTTCACTCCTCCCCCTACCTATTTTTTTTAACATTTTTGAATTAACTTTGACAGTCAGACATAGCATTAAAAAGGAAAAGCAACTAGAGCAGAAATTCTTAATCTGAAATCTGTGAACTTGTTATTTTAAAAAATCCAACAATTTATTAATATTCTTTTTAATTCTAAATATTTTATTTCATTCTGAAAAAGGATCAGTGTGCTATGTCTTTAAATAAAAGCTACTTTTCTTCTAGTCATTCTACACCTCTTTTACTAGTCATATGACTAAAGGTTTTTTTTTTCCCTTGACTATAAAATAATATCTTTTAAAAATAATCTTTTCCGGAAAAGTGATGTATTCCCCCCCCCAAAAAAAATGAGTACATGAATAATAATCAAGAAAACTAATGTAATGGCTAAAGTTTTTCCAACTATGTGAATAAAGAACCTTAATATGGTTTCAGTTAATCTGAATATTATTAAAAAAACAAGTTCCTATGATATATATGCAGAAGACAGATTATTAAATGACTTACACAGTTCATTTTTTTCCTAAAAAAGTCAATCCGAGTGAATTTGTCACTAGTTTTATTTCTCACTGAAATATTAATAAGCCTTTTCTTTAGTTTCCTTTATTCCATATCTTAATTCCAAGTATGAAAATCTACTCAGCCAGTGTAGATGATTTACTCATCTATAATTCATTGTTTAAAGAATTGTCCAAAAATCTGAAGAACTTAAGTCATTTATACATATTTACACAAGTAGTATAAGAGACAAGACATTCTAAATGCAAAGCTAAAATCTTTTCATTTACTTTATGTTTCTACATCTAATACTACGTTCTGCTTCTTTATAGACTATAATTTCAGAAGTCTTCATTTCTTTGTTTACCTTTGAAAGATTATCATCTGATGTTAGTTTCTGCTAATTTTTATTTGCCCTTAAGAAAGACAGCTAAATATTTTATTAAGTTAAATAAAAATTGTAATAGAAAAAATATAATTCTTGAAAAGAAAATTGTATATAAAACTCATACCGTGCTTATATCATTTTTAAAATTTTGTTTGGTTCTTGTTTTTGTTTTAGTTTGGCATTCAACGGATCATTAACACAAGGTTTTTGTCAGAATGTAGCAAAGAAGAGTGCCTATCTACAGTCATGCAGCAGAGGGCACTATATAAATATATAATATTTTAACCTAATTAAATAGTTTTGCATTTCAGATAGAGCTATAGAATTATTTCATTCAACAAGAAATTCCTAATTTTCATCTGCACTGGTTATATTTTGTCACCAGTATCATTAAAGGACACTTACTAACAAGTTAAAACAAGGTTTATATATTCCAGAATTTTTTTTTTAATTTGATAAACAAAAATTTAACAAAACATTGGATAATGTTATGATAAAATTTTACTGGTCTAAAGCAGCAGTTTTCAAATCACTCTGCTTGAGTCCTCAAATGTTATGACAGCAACAATTATTCAAAGAGCATTTGTGCAGCAAGATATTGTAATGTTTTTACATGATTTAATAGTAGCTTGTCAAATTTTATGATTACAATATACTTTAAAAATTAGAATTAATCAAAATATGTCCATAAACTGAAAGTTTTTTTAAAAATAAACATCCAGAAAGAAACATTTCATATTCCAAACATAGAAATTCCCTTTCAAAATAATCTATCTACCATATTGCTGAGAATGAAAATTTAATTTCTCAAACTTGTTATCTTCTTGATGTTAACATGGCAAAAAAAAGAAAAAAAGAAAACTAAAGACAGTGCCAATTTAAAGCTAGTAAGAATTAAAGAGTTTAAATCCTAAAGGGAAAATAATCAATGAATAGTCAATAGATAAATATTTATCAAGTACCTATTATGCCTGCTATGCTAAATGCTAGAAGCAAAAGACATTTTATGCCCATAAGGAGTTTACAGTCTAATAAGGGAAACAACATACAAATATATTTTTTTAAAAACTATATACAGTATAAATAAGAAATAACAGAGGGATAACACATATTTTAGATGAGACTTAAAGGAAACCAGGGAGGTCAGTAGGGAACAAAAGGAAAAGAATTCTAGGTATGGGAGAGACCTTCCTGACAAGAAAAAGATTGTCTTGTTCCTGGAACCACTAGAGGACAGTATGTCTTGAAGTACTGTAAGAATGGAAAGATAGGAAGGATCTAGGTTATGAAAGGCTTTGAATAACAAAAAAGTACATTTTGTATTTTCTCCTGGAAATATTAGAAAGTCTCTGGATCTTACTGAATAAGGAGCAAGGATAGGGGCCAGGGTGGCAGAGGGATGGGGTAAGGAGGTTTGAAATGATTGGATTTACACTTTAGGAAAATCAATTTAGTATTTGAAGAAAGGATAGATTCAAATGGAGATTGATTTAAGCCAGGTAGATCCAGTAGTAGGCAGTTGCAATAATCCAATTGCAAGAATCTGGGTAATCTGGACCTGCACCACAGTGGTAGTAGTGTCAGAGGAGAGAACAGAGCATATTTGAATGATATTTCAACTATAAAATTAATAGTCCTTCAAAACAGTTTGGATATGGAAGGTGAGAAATAATGAGTAATTCAGGTTTACTCTTAGTTTCTGAGCCTGAAGTACTGAGAGAATGATTTTGCCCTCTATTATAATAGAAAAGGCAGAAATTAGGGGAAATATAATTAATTTTATTTTGAATGTATTAAATTTAAGATGTCTACTTGACTTCCCACTGGAAATCTCTGAAAGGCAGTTGTAGATATAAGATTGGAGGTCTGTTTAATCTGTGGATCAGGGTGGGAAGGATGGATTTAAGAAAGATCAGTTTAGAGAAACTAATTAAATCCATGGTGTTAATGAGATCACCAAATAAAAGAGGGCCCAGGACAGAATCCTGAGAGATAGCTCTAGTTAAAGAACATGATCTAGAGAAGAATCCAGCAAAGAAGACAGAAGAGGAGCTGTTAGTGAAGTAGGAGGCAAACCAGGAGAGACTAGTACCCAGAAAACCTAAAAGAAGGCAATATTAAGGAGAAAGTGATCAACATCAAAGACTGCAGAGAGATCAAGGAGAATGAGGATCTAGAAAAGGCCACTGGATTTAGCAGCTAAATGATCATTACTTGCTTCATCATTACTTATTACTTCAAAGAGAACAGTTTCAATGGAATAATAAAGTAAGAAATCAGATTATGAGGAGTTGAGAAAAATGTATGGAAAAGAAAGTAGAAGCACCTATCATAGACAACTTTTTCTAGATTAAGACAAAAGGGAAGGGCAGAGGAGAAATAGGGTGGTAGTCAGCAATTATGGAAGGAAGATGTGAAGGTTTTTTTGTTTTGTTTTGTTTTGTTTTCAGAATCGAGTAAAAATGGGCATGTTTATAGATAGTAAGGAAGGAGGCAGTAGAGAGGGACAGATTGAAAATAAGTTATAATGTCAGGATGGAGAGAAGATTCTTGGAAAATGATGGAGTAGGTTACAAAACTCCAAGCTCTCCATATTTCCCCCACAAACAAATCACAATTGTGCTTCAGGATAAATGTTGACCAGTGAAAAACAAATAAGAATTGGGTCATGTAATGTCCAGGTTAGTTTTCTGGAGGTTCTCTGGATGGACCTTGGTCTTAGCGGATAGTCAACAAGAGGATGGTCAGGAATAGAGTCTAAAGTCTTTATTGTCTCCTTCATAATCTGTTCACTCTGACTGACTGTGTCCCCAGTTCTCTCAGCTCTTAAATACCCTATTACAATTACATAATTACAGCATACCAAGTATATGCCAATTAAAGTGATTATATCATTATATCAAACTAGAGTGATTATATCATATTAGATATTTGTGAACTAGATAACAATTATCTCATCAATTCCACTGAGTTCACACCTTCTTGTAAGTATCCTTGTTTCAAATATACTTCTCCAGAATTGCGGCCCTCTGCAGAGGTATAACAGTACTTCTCCTGGGGCAATTGGAGAAGATCTGAAGAAAAATCCTAGGAAAGGGGTTTGGCTCATGTGAAGTATAAGCATCTCCAAGGTAGCTCCACTCAAAATAGCAAGTGAGATGCCTTAAAACTACAAGAGTTAAGATGTCATCCTTAACCCCCAAACATGGGAAGTTTTACCTTCTGGACAGTGTAAGAGTGAGACTAAGTTTGAGAAGATTGAGGGAAGCAGCTGTGCTGATAAGACATGACTCCAGTTAAGAAGAAATCAGCAAACATTTGGTGAGTGCAGAAGCAGGGGGAAAACCACTGGCTGTGGGCACTTAAAGAAGGTTGAATTCTTGGTTTCAGGCTCCAGACCAGAGGGAAGAACTGAAGAAAGACTTGATCTCAGAGGCACTGTTCCCTTCACCCCAAAAAAGATGATTAAGTTAGCAATATCTTATTTTTAAAAAATGAGCAGGCAAAGGAGAACGAACCCAATTAGAGAAAGTTTCTGATTGGTTGTCCTTCATTCTCAAAGAGGAGCAAAAAATGATAATATTATGGTAGTATCAAGCTACAGTGTGTTGGACTTTAGCTGATCAAACCAAAATGAGCTCAAAATGCTTTGCCACAGATCAGGTACAAATAGTCCCCATGAACTTTTGAAGTGAATTCTCTAACTTTGTACATCTCACGTTTCTTCTGAGCTGCTTCAATTCTGTTTTTCTTTGAGAAAACAGCATCTTTCCTGATGAATGCATGACATATTGGGTAGTCCTGTACCAGTATGGCCCATATCGAGGAATCAATTCTAAAAAGACCTTGATAATATCTTTGTATAATTTTTACTGACCCTCCCCCCCGAACTGAGCTCTTATCCTGTGTGAGGTCTCCACAATATAGTCTTTTGGGCAAGGTTACATTTGACATTTGAACAATGAGATGAGCCCAATGTTGTTTTGCTCTCTGCAATAGAGTATGAATGACTGTCTGTTATCTTATCCTGCCAGGTGACCTTCAGAATCTTCCTAAGACAATTCAATTAGAAGTGAAGTTTCTTTGTATAGCTGTCGTATACTGTCTGTTTCAGAAGTATACAACAATGAGGTTGGCACAATGGCTCCATAAATTTTCAATTTGATAGTCTGATACCTCTTCTCTCATTCACTTTCCTTCAGTGCTTCCCAGAGACTAAACAAAGCTAATGTGATGTGTCAACCTCATTATCAATATGAATATACCTAAAAAGTACACTGCCAAGGTTCTAAATGAAAAAATAGAATGCCACAGAATGTACCAACAGAACATTAATCCATCTCTAAGAAGGTATCATTTAATTCCATTAAAAATAAAGTACAATAAAAATTTAGAGAGATTCAAATTCAGCACAGGAAGAAAACAGATTAAATTCAGTTTTATGCTACTAGTAACAATCCCAAGTACTTTTATTATACATTGAAGGCTAATTATAGGCCAAAGATCTATGGTGCATCTCAACTACTCAGTGTTGATGGAGCCACATTAATTACTGATAAGAACATCATCCTAGAGAGATGGGCTAAACACTTCCATAATATTCTCAACAGACCATCATCAATTAATGCTGAAATCATTGACTCTTCATCTCAGAAAATTAGCATGAGATTAGGGAAGATCATGCTTCATCTTCAGAGGAAGATGCTGAAGCAAAAAACAAAAAACAAAACAAAACAAAATAAAATAATAAAAACAAAAGCATATAAAAAGTATATAGGATATAGATAATAGCCAGTCATTCATACTCTATTGCAGAGAGCAAAACAACATTGGGTTGATCTCATTGTTCAAATGTCAAATGTAACCTTACCCAAAAGACTATATTGTGGAGACCTCACATAGGATAAGAGCTCAGTTGAGGGGGTGGGGGGTGGAGAGGAGGTCAGTAAAAATTATACAAAGAGTAAGATTAAATGGTTGCCTGCCCCGAAAGAATTCATAGAAGAATATCTGTATGTGTATAATGTATGTGTGTGTGTCTGTGTGTGTGTGTGTGTACATATGTAAACATAATTATATCTAAACTTAACTTTAGCCTGCTTTGGGGAGGTGGAAGCAGAAAGAATAAAATAAAATGTGCACAGCAGAGAACAAAAGAAAACCTACAAGATAGCAATTTGTTCTAATATATACACTTTCTTTGAAATGGGCTTTTGTTACATATTTTTTATGCTATGCCCTGCTAAGTACATGACATTTTTTTCTGTTTTTTTTTCTTTTTCAATTTCTTTGTTTTTCTATTTTCTATTTAAGTTTTAAATAATTTTTAAAGAATATTTGGGGATGATCACAATCATAATCTGAAGAAGAATGGAATGGAATCACTTGAACTAGCAGAGGCAATAAAGTTAAGTCTTGGTAAGGAATAAGTCTTCTTTCTATGTCTTTTTTTGTCCTTACATATCACAGAGGACCATGAAATCAGGGAGATAATGGCCTGATATATCAGTGAGTTCATTTAAGTGAAAGGGGGTTAGACAAAGTTACCAACCTCATTTCCTTGTCAAGAGCTATCTGTGTCCAATGGCAACATATAAATCAGGACAACTGGAGATGGCCCTGGATGCTGTTGAAGACCTTGGGTTTTTTAAGCTAAGATCTTGGAAACAGAGTCAAGATGGCAGAGTAAAGGCAGGAACTCACCCAACAGTTGCTGGACTGTTGGCTTCCAGACCTCTCAAGCCAGAGATATCAAAGAGGATTTGGAAGGTTAACAGAAAAGATTTGTGGAACCAGGGTGGGAGAGCAGCATGCAATCCCAGGGCAGGCAGCATCAGTGCAGTCCCACCCCAGCCCTAGCCCCAGGCTCCATCTCCACCCCAACCAGTGACAGCAAGGCAGGACTTCTTGAATTGGACCTCTCAGCCAGGAGACACCAGAGAAGAGTTAGTAGACCAGTGGAGAGGTTATGAGGCAATGGGTAGGACTCCTGAATGCAGTCTCAGCACAAGCTATGCACCAGCCCTGACTCCCTACATCAGCAAAGTAGGACTCTGTCGCTTTAGCACACTAGATTTTATAGCTACAGTAGGGCAAAGACACTCCTAACAGTTCCAAGGCTTATGGTCCTAGAAGGAGCTCTAAAAACACCTTCACAAAAAACCCTGACGCGTAGGACAATGCACTCTCCACCCTGGAAACAGAGTCCCACTTGAACAAAGTGTTAAAAGCCAAATAATACGCTAAGAAAATGAGCAGACAATTAAAAAAAAATTCTGAACATAGTAAGTGATGGTGATAAAGAAGAGAGGAAAAATTAGGGAAAGAATTGAGAGAGGTAAAAAGGAAATACAAAAAGCTAATGAGAAGAAAGATGTTTTAAAAAGCAAAATTGGTCAGTTGGGAAAGGAAGTACAAAATCTCAGTGAGGACAATAATTCCTTAAAAATTAGAATTGAGCAAATGGAAGCTAATGACTTTATGAGGAATCAAGATACAATAAAGAAAAAAGAAAAAAATAGAGGGGAAATGTG
Organism: Antechinus flavipes; assembly: GCF_016432865.1. NCBI lineage: Eukaryota > Metazoa > Chordata > Mammalia > Dasyuromorphia > Dasyuridae > Antechinus > Antechinus flavipes. Next base: position 522,074,484 of record NC_067398.1, on the reverse strand, counting down.
AACTATCCATTGGGAAACAACTGATTTGAAAAATAGATCCAGGAGAAATAATTTTTAAATTATTGGTCTACCTGAAAATCATGATTAAAAAAAAAAAAGAGCTTGGAAATCATCTTTAAAAAAATTATCAAGAAAAAATATCTTGATATTATAGAAGCAGAGGATAAAATAAAAATTTTTAAAGATCCACCAATAAATTGGTGGATATACATGAATTTATATCCCTTTAAGCAAAAATGACATCTTTTGATTATTTCTCAATTGGGGTATGGCTCTTTATGTATGTATGTATGTATGTATGTATTTATTTATCAATTTGACCCAATAGTAATTGTAAGAAGAATTTTGAAGCAAGTTTTTCTGATAAAGCCTTATTTCTTAAACACAAAGGGAACTGGATCAAATTGATAAAATAAATAAAGAAGAGTCATACCCCAATTGAGAAATGATCAAAAGATGTCATCTTTGCTTAAAGGGATATACATTCATACATATCCTTTGATCAGCAAATAGCACTGTTAGCCATCAATAACAAAAGAGACTCATAAGGTAGAAGAGAGGAAAAGGAACTCTATGTACAAGCATATTTTTAACAGCTCTCTTCTCAGGCCAAAGAACTGGAAATTGAGAAGAGGAAATAGCTGCCTAAATTGTGGTGTATGATTTTCATGGAATATTATTGTTCTACAGGAAGTGATGAATAGGATGCTCTTGGGGGAAAAAACACCTGGAAAGTTCTCCATGAACTTAAGCAAAGTGAAATGTACTGTATACAAAGTAATAGCAATGTTCTGGGATGACCAACTGTAAATAATTTTGCTCTTCTCAGCTGTACAATTGTCATAACTGCTCTGAAAGATTTATGATGAAAAATTCTAGCCATACCAAGAGAAGAAAGTGATTGTGTCTGAATATAGATTAAATGATTCTTTCTCTCTCCCCCTCCCCCTCTGTGTGTGTGTGTTTGTGTGTGTGTGTGTGTATGTGTGTGTGTCTCAACTTTATTTTTCTTGAGATTTTTAAATTAGGGTAAGTGAATCTATGTTTTCTTTCACATAACTTTTATGGAAATGTTTTTCAAAACAACAACAACAAAAAAAAAAAAAAAAACCCTGAGGTTTTTAACAGATCTCAGTTTGACTGAGGCCACTGTCCATTCAGGGATTTAAACTAGGTAAATTTGAGGCAAAGAATGGCCTCTTTTAGTCAAAAAAAAAATCCCATTTTTGGAGTGAAAGGTCTTCGTGGTTTCTGGCTAAAAAAGAAGCATTTCATTTTCACTTTCATTCATTAACTCTAAGTAAATCAGGACCCAAACAATAACCAGTTAAGGCTTGTCCTAAGACTTATTGTTGGATGGTCAATGAGATCCACAGTGATCTGTACTTAAGACATGATCTTTAAGAAAGAAATCTCAGGGCAAAAATTTCATCAATTTAAAAAATTTTACATTCTTTTATGCAGAGCCCCCACAGGCAAATGTATAATAATCAGTGAAGAAGGAAAGAAGGAAGGAAGGAAGGAAAGAAAGAAGGAAGGAAAGAGGGAATGAGGGAAGAAAGGAAGGGAAAAGGGAGGGAGGGAGGAAAGATGGGAGAGAGGAAGGGAGGAAGGGAGGGAGGAAGGAAGGAAAGAGGGAATGAGGGAAGAAAGGAAGGGAAAAGGGAGGGAGGGAGGAAAGATGGGAGAGAGGAAGGGAGGATGGGAGAGAGGAAGGGAGGAAGGGAGGGAGGAAGGAAGGAAGGAAGGAAGAATGAAAGAAAGAAAGAAAGAAAAAAAGAAAGAGAGAGAGAGAGAGAGAGAGAGAAAGAAAGACAGAGAGAGAGAGAGTGGATGGCTTAATTATTTTCTGTAAAATATGAGATAAGTTTCTCAGCTGAGAGAGTTTGGGGAATGAAGAGATCTGCAATGTTTGAGGAAGAAAAGGGATTCTAAAGAGTTGTTGTGGAGAGTGAGATAGTGAAAGGATAAGAGAAATAAATATGGTGGGATAAGAGAAGTATAGTATGATTACTTAGTGAAAGCCCAGGGGAGATTATGTAACATATATTTGTAGTGGACCTCATCAGAATAATTGTATAATTTCCTCCACCTTCAATTAGTAATATATATGTAAAAATGAAGGGACAAAGATATGATTGATCCAAGACTGAGGTTTGGTTGGCTGTAATATACAATATTATAAGGCATTATTTTCTCATGAAAAGTAAAATGTAAATTATTCCATATTCATGGTCATATAGTGATAGCAACAAGCTTACCTCTTCTCTTCCACATAAAATAATCAGATTCATATATTACTTTATGTATTTTTAACATTAGGAAAGACAAAAACATATAAGAAATATAATTTACAGGATGAAAGGTAACTCAATGGATTTCTTTCAAACATTATTTGCTATACTTCATCACTAAGATTTAAAAACATATTCTACTTAACAAAACAGTAAAAAAAAAAAAATCCATTTTCACTGAAGCACAAGGCAACAAAATCATAGGATCAATTCACTTTAAATGTTCAAGGGATGTCTGAGTTCACTTAATCCAAACTGCTTCTGTTATATGGGAAAACGTTCAAAGAATTGAAGTGAATTGTCTGAGCTCATAGCTGAGCCAGAACAAGAACTCAAAATTCTTCACTAGCTAACTAGTGTCCTTTCATATTTTCATAAGAAAATAAATATTAATATAATTAATATATGATTAATGTCCTTTCCTATGCAAAAGAAGAGTTAAGTTCTAAATAATGAAGCAGAAATAAATGTTCTATGTGAAAGAAAACAAATATTATGAAACAGATGCGGGCAAAAGATATAGTATTAGGAACAATTCTTCTTTAAAAAAAAAAGCTACATGAAATATCTGCTTTTCATATGACATACTAGACACAGGTAATATCCCTCAATCAAATCAATCAATGAACCCAAAGGAATTCATAGATACCTCCTTATCTGTGCTTCTTAGAAGGATCAGAAGCAGAAAGATAAACATGTGAAAGGAAATTTATCCTCCCATCCCCTATCACTTTTCCAGTTCCTCTACCAGTGTGGTCTTATTGCAGCTGGTCAGTAACTCAAAATGTGTCTTTCTAAAAAGCGTCCTGGACAGCCGCTTATAAATAGTGACATTTTATAATCAATATTAAAAAATAAATTTCATAAATGGAAGAAAGAATTTTCTGTACATTTTCCAAGTGAGTTCATGTCAGATGTGGGACTAGTTGCCTAAATCCTAGTCCTGGATTTTTTTGATTAGGCTGTACTAGTCAAGGCAACAGATGTCTGTGGAAAATTAAAAGGGAATGCTCTCCCAAGCAGAAAGCAATTGAAAGTGTATTAAGCATTGCTCAATACAAGCCACCCACTTACTAAGGTTTCAGGAGCAAGAATTTAAAAGATTAGGAAAATTTATAGTCCTAAAACATAATGTATCCTTGGGAAACATTCCTTGTGATGGAAAGCAAAAACACTTTGTAATTGTTTCATTTGGAGTATAGCTTAATATTGATTTATGGGCACTCAAGTTTTGAATCACAATGCCCATAGGATAGTTTCCTAAATGGATTAAGGAGAAAGCAAATTCTAAATCATATAGCCTATTTCTTCTTTGTTCTACATCTATTGAATTTGTTGGTGTTACTCTGGAGAAGAGATTTTTACTTTCTGTAGAGGTTGTTAATTTTTGATGAGAGATGCCAATGTTTTTGAATAAGATTAAATATTCACTTCAGGTTCTTTAGAAAAGAATTATGTTAAATTTACAAAAGGCCACTAGAAATTTCCTCCTGATAATATCTTCAATGTTAATTCTCATCGGGAGTGACATTATACTATTGATATACTATATGACTTCCAGTTGGATATGTCCAATAGAAAGCTCAGATTCCAAATGCCTAAAAAGAAATTCCTTTCTCCCTAAAATTCCCTTCTTTTCAAAACTTTTCCATTATTGTCAAGAATGACACTTTCCCCCTAAGTCACTCAGTTTACAACTTTATAATCTTTGATTCCACATTCTCATTCAGCCCATATATCAAATTGGGTGACATCTTAATAGTTCTATGTTCACAACACCTCTTAGATAATTTTCCTCTATTTACTTGGCCACTGCCCTAATTCAAACCACCTTTTTAAATAAAGCTTTTTATTTTCAAAACATATGCACAGATAATCTGACAGCACTGACCCTTACATAGCCTTGAGTTTAAGATTTTCTCCTTCCCCCCACTCCCTCCCCTAGATGGCAAGCAATTCAATATATGTTAAACATATTAAATTCAATGTGTATAAACATATTTATACAATTCTGCTGCTGTACAAAAGAAATCAAATCAACAAAAGAAAGTAAATGAGTAAGAAAACAAAATGCAAGTGAACAACAACAAAAAGAGAGAATGTTATATTGTGATCCACATTCAGTTATTACAGTCTTGTCTCTGGGTGTAAATGGCTCTCTTCCTCACAAGATCATTGGAATTGGCATCAATCATCTCATTGCTGGAAAGAGTCACATTAATCATGTAATGTTGATGTTGCCATGTACAATGATCTCCTGGTTCTGCACATTTCACTCAGCATCAGTTCATGTAAGTCTTTCCAGACCTTTCTAAAATCATCCTCCTGATCATTTCTTATAGAACAATCATATTTCATAACATTCATGTACCATAACTTATTCAGCTATTCTCCAATTGATGGACATCCATTCAGTTTCCAGTTTCTAGCCTCTACAAAGAAGGCTACCACAAACATTTTTGCACATGTGGGTCCCTTTCTTCCTTTTAGATGTTTTTGGGATACAAGCCCAGTAGTAACCTTTCTGAGTCAAAGGATATGCACAGTTTGATAACTTTTTGAACATAGTTCCAAATTGCTCTTCAGAATAGCTGGATCTATTCACAACTCCACCAAAAATGTAGTTAATTCAAACCCTTATCACTGCCATCTGAATCACTGGAAAAGTCTTCAAATTAATTTCTCGGCCTACTTTTTTAATTCTCTAAACCAGATTCTAAATAATTATAGTCATATTAAAAACATAGATCTACCTCTACTAGATCATTTCTCTCCTCAGTATATTTCAGGGATCCCCTGTACCTCTAAGTCAAATAACATTTTTTCTTTATAGCATTTAAATATTTCCCAACCAAGCTTCATCCTATAGTCTTAGGTTTATTATACATCATTTTTCACACATTCTATAATCTAGTCAAGTGAAACATTTTGCTATTTCTTTTTCCACATGAAATTCCTTCTCCCTATCTCCCATAATTTGGTCCAATCTATCCTCCACTCTTGGAATATATACCCCTTCATCTTTGCCTTATTTCTGCCTAGCTCACCTTAAAGTTAAGTTCAAATATGACCTTTCACAATCTCATCTACTTCTTGTACTTCCTCCCAAAAATTACCTTTTATACTTTCCATATATTTTTCATATAATTATAAATGGCACAGTGAATAGAAAGCCAGTCTTGGAGTTAAAAGAATCTAAGTTTAAATCTGGCCTAACATACTTAATACTCTGTGACTCTGAGCAAGCCACTTTAACCTATTTGCTTTAGTTTCCTCATCTATAAAGTAAGATGGAGAAAGAAATGGCAAACTACTCAAATATTTTTTTCCCCTAGAAAACCCCAGTGGAAGTCAAAGTCAAACACAATGAGTAAGTTAGTGTTATTTAACTATATTAGTTCATGAATGGTAGGTCCTGTTTCACTTTTGTCTTTATATCCGCTATGCCTAGCACATAATAATCATTTTAAAATACTTATTTATTGATTTTTTTTATAATTCCAGATGTGACTGATAGAAGAGAGAACCACTGTTTGACGTGCATTGACATGAAAGACCAAGTTTCAAAAGGTTCAAAGAAAGAGTAGTTAGGATATGAATGCTAAATATTCAGCTAAGAAGGTTGGCACAAGAAGATGATAGCTTACAAGAATGAAATCATTAAAAGATAAATAGAAATTATTTCAATGAGGAAGCAAAAAAAAACTGTTTAAAGAGATTAATATGACTGTACAACATTCTCATTGAATAGCTGATTTCAAAAGACATACAAAAGATATTTAGTGTAATGTTGTCTGGTTCAGGTTTTCTTGGGGTCTCTGGGAGCATCCTTTTTTTTTTCAGTTCAGTAATCACCATAAGGACAGCCAGGTGTTAAAGTCCAAATCCTTTATTGTCTCCTTGCCTGATGCTGGGCAGCTTTCTGGAGAGCCTTTCAGTCTAACCTTGGTCTTACTGGGGGAAATGCAGGAGGCCAAGCCAGCCACCAGGAGCCTGACCGAAGGTGAAATGAATTTCTGTCTTGTTGCTCCAAGAGTTTCTAGTGAGCTTGTCCTTTGTGGCTCTCAGTCCCTGCTTATATGCTCCATACTGAATATAAACCAATCATTATATCACTAGGAAACCATTATTTGTTGTAAGATTAAATCAATCATACTGAACCATACTAAACTAGATAGCCATTGTCTCTATCAATTCTACTGACTTAACACCTTATAAGAATCCTTGTTTCAAGGTCAGAGTTCTGGCCCAAAACAGTTCAGCATGTAAATACAATGAAAACAGACAAACAAGAGTCCACACTTCCTGTTTAAATAGTGACTACAATTTAGACGGATTTTTTTGTTGTTGTTTTTATTGTTTCTTGTTTTGTTTTGTTGTTTGGTTTCAATCTATAAACAAAGGAAAATCAGAAGGCTAAACACTTATATTCACATATTTATTTCATTTTCTCTCTCCCAAGAAGAAAGAAGTTTAAGATACAACAATAGTCAAAGATAAGTTGAAAAAGAAATTACGCAGAAGAAATAGTGAGGGCACTTCTCTTTCATGTCATCCAGTTAAATGATTGTGTACTTAAAGTGGTTAGTTGTTGGCATGATATCAGAAGATTTGCTTCTGACATTATGTATGTAATCTTAGACAAATAGCTTAACTTGCCTGAACCTCAGTGCCAACATCTGTGAAAGGAGATAGATGGATTTGCACAAGCAAAACCAACACAAATAAGATTAAAAGGAAAGTACAAAGCTGGGGAAAATATTTTACAGCCTGGATTTCTGATAAAGGTCTCATTTCTAAAATATATAAATAACTATATCAAATTTAAAAGAATATATCATCCCCCAATTGATAAATGTTTAAAGAATATAAAAAATTTTCAGATGATGAAATTAAAGCCATCTATAGTCATATGAAAAATGCTTTAAATTACTATTGATTAGAAAAATGCAAATTAAAACAACTCTGAAGTACCACCTCACACCCCTCAGATTGACTAAAATGACAGGGAAAAATAATGAGAAATGTTGGAGGGGATGTGGGAAAACTGGGAAACTAATGCATTGTTGGTGGAGTTGTGAAATGATCCAACCATTCTGGAGAGCAATCTAGAACGATGCCCAAAAGCTATCAAAATGTGTATAATCTTTGACCCAGTAGTGCTAATACTGGATCTGTATCCCAAGGAAATCATAAACAAGGGAAAAGGACCCACATGTACAAAAATGTTTGGAGCAGCTCTCTGTGATAGCAAAGAATTGGAAAATGAGTAAATGTCCATCAATTGGGGAATGGCTGAACAAACCATGGTATATAAAGATAATGGAATATTATGGTTCAATAAAAAATGATGAACAAACTGATTTTAGAAAGACCTGGAAAAATTTACATAAACTAATGCTGAGTGAAATAAGCAGAACCAGAAATACATTATACACAATAACAGCAAGAATGTATGATGATCAATTATAAAAGACTTGGTTCTTCTCAGTGGTTCAGTGATCCAAAGCAATCCAATAAGTATCAGAGTTAGTTCTTTATGGTTCCAAGTCCAGCTGTCTTTGGAAAGACATTGTCACAAAGACAATGGTGAAAGCACATTCTTATAACATTTATCTAAATTAACTCTATTCAATGTTTTGAAGTCATGATTTATTCAAAAGACACAATGAATTGCACTTACTCTCTTTCCTTCCACAAATTTTTCTGAGACTCATCCAAATGAAATTTCAGAGTTGAAATCTGGCTTAATTCCTTCTCCGAAGGTTGTAGCATATCATCTAGACTCAATACAGGCTTCTCCATATAGTTGTCATGAAGACCTTTTCTGAAGAAATCAGGACCTTGTAAATCCAAATCCTGGTTGAATCTTTCTGGGTTGACAACCTTATGTATTTCCTAGAGAGATAAATACAAATATTATACACACACACACACACATATATATATATCCAAAGCAAAACTAATTTACTCAATTATGTAATGCCTGATTTAACAGTTATCTCAGGAAAAATATAAGGAAAATAATTAAGGCACATTTTCCTAGTTCAAAATACTCAACATAAGATTATTATCTTCTCAGTATACAAAATTGTTCTTTGTTTTTTATTGTGATTTCTGTTGGAACTTCCCCATTGCTCTGGGGAATTCTAAGTATGGAAAATCATTTCACTTATACAAATCAGCAACTCAATAGTTACTTTAACAAGTGGTGTCAAATTTAAGTAGAAATTAGAGTCACTAATCCACTCATAATGCTTCTTGTGGGTACATATTAACAATAATGATAGCAGTAAACAAAAACATTATCATCTATATTTTATGTAATTTTATTTTTAAAAATATTTTTCCAATTACATTTTAATCTGTGACAGAACCATGTGTTTGAAACTTCTGAGTTACACTTAGTAAGTTCCCTACAACATTGAGGTAGGGGTATTTATAAGGTCAGATTTATAAATGAGGAAAGTAGAGCCAGAATAGAAGTGATAGGAGACTACAGAGAATTAACAGGATGTCGATTTTGGCGAGGATGAAGATTTGAAAATATGAGGAACAGGGAGGTATAGAATGGCAGGCTATATTATGACAATTTAGGGAAATTCCAGAGTTCTTGATACAGAAGCAAAATACCCATAGGTGATGGGAAGATCATGGTATAATTATCTCCATATATGATTGAGGAGCAGTGAAGGTCATGGGAGTTGAGGAAGTTAATGAGTTATGGGGTTGCTATTTTTGAGGAAATAGAAATATGTCATCAGTATCTAGTTAGAATTAAGATTAATTCCAGAATTAAGAAAACATAGCCATCTTACCAATTAATAACAATGAATATAGACCATGCTAGTTTTATATATATATATATATATATATATATATATATATATATATATATATACATATATATATACATACATACATATATATATATATATATATATATATATAAACATTTAAATATATGCTTGTTATGAATTTCCACTGCCGCTGAGAAAAAAATATACTTATATACCTATATACACTAAAATATAAGAATGAATAAATACATTATACTGCCTTCTAATAGTGGTACACAGAGGCAGTAGTGCTTAATTTTATTCTCCCTTTTCTATATAAGAAGTACTTTACACTCTGAGCAGTAGTTGTCAAATAACAAATGGGATGTGTGTAAAACACTAAGCAAAATAAGTAAGCAGAGAAAAATGAGGCATGGCCCTTCTTATGCTTAGAGCTGGGAGAAGAAGCTGCTCTAAATCAGAACAGCTACTTAAAGCTTCTTCTACATCAGATGGTAATTTATTTCCCCTAATTCCTGAAGAAATTTCAGACTTAGACATTTCTTGTATTTATTCATGTTTAAATATATTTTATTTATATTATAAATTATTCCAGGCAATACCCCTCTCCTTTCTTCTGCCTTTCCACATAATATCTCATGCAAGTGATGAACAAATTAACAAATGATAAATGACTTTAAAATTCTGTAATTCATTCTAAAAGCATAATCTTTGCTCTATCCATGTAATTCATTAGTGTTGGAATCTTTACAAACTGCTAACTTATTAGAGTTGATAGAGACAATAATTATCTAATTTAGCATTGACTCATTGGAGTTCACACGTTTGGGAGATTTCAGGGTTTAGTATGAGATATCCGAATTCACACCTCCCTTGAAGCTCTTAGAACCAGAGAGAACTCTGGAAGGAAAACAATAATCCCACTCTCTCGCATCCCACAATCCCTCTCTCGAAGAAGGAGCATAAATAGAGCTTCACTGAGCCCAGTCAGGAGAGTTCAGCTGAATTACATGGAGAAGGGAGCATTAGTTCAGTTGAGGAGAAGCACTCTCTCAGAGGTGTAACCAGATTCATCTTCATCTCACACCACTGTGGTGGCTGGGCTCCTGCACTTCCCCCACTGAGACCAAGCTGCTCTGAAAGGCTCTCCAGAAAGCAAGCCAAACCCCAAGTGAAGGAGACAAGAGATCCATTCCATCTTTGTGCTGGCTGGAGGCAGAAGAAAGCAGAGGCAAAGAACAAGCTGCAAGAGCTCTTAGAACCAAGGAGAGAGAGAGGCCCCTAAGAAAATTAACTGGACTATATTGAAGGACACAATAAAAGATTTGAACTTTTAGCATCTGGCTGCATTTGGGTGATTATTACTTTCAACTGAAACTAAGGCTGCCTCCAGAAAACCTCCCCGAGAAACTTGCTTTCTCCTAGAGAGAACCATTATTATTATATTTTAAAGAAGAAAAACACCACATTTAGTATCTGTTAAATGTCTCATGGGGTTAATTGAATCTCATTATTTCAAGGATATACAGAATTCCACATTTTAATTGATGGAAAGTGGCAAAACTATATCTACAAAAGGAATATAGGAGGCAGAGTCAAGATGGCAGAGTAAAAACAGGTACTCATCTGTACTTTTTCCCAAATTTCTCCAAACATCTTTAAATAATGACTATAAGCCCATGGATGGAGTGGAACATTTTCTCAGCTTCAGACAATTTAGAAGATTAGTAGGGTAATTTTCATCAGGATGGGATTGCAGCATAGTTCTGACTCCAGCAAAACAGGATAAGGCCTTAGGACCTGTGAATCAGTGGCAGCAGCAGCAGCAATTTTCAGACCTTACAGCCCACAGACACCAAGGATGACTTGGAAAGTCATCAGGAAAAGTTTGTATTATTAGAGTGAGGGTGGGAACCCCAGAAAACCAGGAGCAAGGCTTGGGAGGCACAGAATCAGCATTGGTAACAGCAGCAATAGCTTCTGGAGGGTTAAGTCCAAAGACAATGAGGGAGGTTGAATAGCTGGTCAGAAGGATATTGCAAAAGTGGCTTTGCTAGCTCGCATGCAAGACTCTGTTGCTCTGAACATATACAGACCTGGGTTACAGTTCTGGCTTACATTTCCAAGTCAAGTAGGAGCACTAGCACGCTAGAACTTATAGCTACAGTATATACTCTCTACAACTACAGGATGGAGTGGGGACCTTCCTCATCGTACCAGGTAAGTGGTCATTCACATATCAGAGCAAAAGCCAGGAACTTAGAAAACACATTTCTCCCTGAATCACACTTATTTGGGAGAACTGAAAACTTACAGGTCCCTAAAAGGATCTCTGAAAACAGCTGCACAATATCCATGAAGCTTGTGACAGTGCAACTTCCACTCTGGAAATAGAGTCCTACTTAAACAGTGAGTTAATACCCAAATAATAATCTAGGAGCAAACAACAGAAAAGGGTGACAAGGAAGATAAAAACACACATTCAGAAGATAAAAGAATCAAAGATCCCATATACAAAACCTCCAAGAAAAAATAATAATTGGGGATGGGGGGAGCAGGTGGAGTCAAGATAGTGGAGAATAGACAGGTCTTTGTCTGAGCTCCTCCTGACTTCCCTCAGATCAACACCAGATCGAGCCTCTAAACTGGCTTTGGAGTGACAGAAGTCACAGATTTTGGGAATGTAACAAATTTCCAGCAGAAGATATTTTTCAAGAATGTCAGAAAAGGTCTGTTTCAAATGTACAGAGGGGAGTAGCCAAGTGCAAATGAAGGGCAAGAATCAGGGCCATGCAGGTGTCTGCATGGAGGAGAATCTACTGGGATGCTCCTAGGCAAAATACAGCATCATTGGCTACTCTGTTCTGATTCGGAAGCCAACGGATCAGCAGATTAGCTGTGAGACATCCCATACAACTACAGAAGGCAAATAATGAGTCCCTTAACCCCAGCATAACAGGTGAAGTGGCCATGCTTATTTAGCACAGAAAGGAAGCCAGTACACTGGCCCAGGATAGCATAAAGCCACTGTCTCCTGTAGAAGAAGCTTGGTGCAATTTCATTTTTGCCTAAGAGCAGATCTCAACTTTTAAAAATGAGCAAAAAAGCAAGAACAGCTCTGATCATAGGTAGATTTTATGGAAACAGGGAAGAACAGACCTTAAACCCTGAAGACATTAAAGGCAAAACTTCTCTAGAGGAAACCCCAAAGAGTGACATGTTTGTGTGGAATAGCAACCCTTAATCAGAGACTCTCAAGGTAAAAAGCAAAAAAAGGATTTATTACTATCTAGCAAGAAAGGGCAATTTTCAACAAAGTGTCAGTAGAGAAATGCAAAGAACAAACTGCAAACACAGGATAATGTAGAATCTAATGTAGAAGCTCCCAACTGCCTTTCTGACCTTTTCTCCCATTGGCTGGCAAGTTCCTTAGCCAGGCACTAAATATCAACCCCAGAACTCTACCTATTAGTTATTTAAATGCTAATGAAAAGATGGGGAGGGGGAGAAATAGGAAGAATTTTTTTTTATTTAAGATAATTGAACACCTGCAACTTTTATCTATAACTAAATTTGTTATTACAAAGTTTCAAGCCATAATTAGAGCATAGGTCAAGGCCTCTTATGAGAGGAGTTCACTCTCTAGCTAGGTAATAGTAGATAGAGCACCACTCCTGAAGTCAGGAAAACATGAGTTCAAATATGGTCTCAAACACTTAACACTTCCTAACTATGTGATACCCTGGGCAAGTCACTTAATCCCAATTGCCTTATTGCCTCAGAAAAAAAAAATTCTATCTTTCCTCTTTATTTATTAACTTTTGAAGATCTCTCACATCATTCTTAATGTATTTCCTCAATCATCTTGTTCTTTGTCTCCAATCCTCTGAACCTGTTTGTCCTTTTTCTCTAGGGGGATGCATCCTGGTTATTTTAATACTCCAAGTCTCACTGAAACTCACCCTCCAAGTTGTTTAATCTTTAGTATCCTGACCATTGATGTCTGTACCACCTTTGTGATAAGTTGTATCATACAGCAGAGGCAAGACAGAGAGTAGTATGACTCCACTTAAAGCTATCAGCAGGAAGCAAAGAATTACTTTCTACCAGCTGCATTCAGACCAAGACCATCAAGAGATATTAAATGGTGAGAACCAGATCTAGAATGGGACATGGGATTGTTTTCTGATATCTTTGGCAATTTCTTTTACTACCTGTCCATTATCATCAATTTTCAAACAGCAAAAATTTAATTTCCCACAAATCTTATTTAACTAACAAGTAGTCTATTATCAATCTATTCTGGAGTATTATATCTCTAGTCTGCTTGGCCTGGTCTGCTAACAAATTCAGTGCTTTTGTTGTCTGGTTAGTAATTATTTCAACCATTTCCTGGGGCCTAATGAGTCTATTCAGCATACAAATCATGGTTCTGTATCCCCAATGACAAATTCCCAATGCCAAAGGGAAATGTTTAGCTTTTAACAAACTGCTTATAGTCTTCCACTTCCAACCCAGTCACCCAGGCAGCTCTCCAATTCTTGGCAAAGGGAAAGTCCTCTTAGGACTCTAACTATTTAGTCTCCCCTCCCCCTGCACCAGTTTCTTGCCACAACTACTTTGTACACAACTTCCCTGAATGATTTCAAACTTTTTTCCTCAGCTGATTTATCTCTGAGACTCTGTCTTCACTAGCCCACTTCCATTTTGGTTTTGTTTAAGTTTCTCTCCTGGAGAATTTATCCTAACAGTGTGAATTCCTGGATTGAGTCTAAGGACCACAGGAGAACTCTCTTGAGGGCAACCCAAAAAAAATTTGATATGGAAGAGATGCTTCACAAATAGGAAATATCTTGGGTGAGCCCACAAAATTGTGTAAGACAATGATCCTTACCCAAAATAAAATCAGAAACTCTCAAAGTAAGAAGCAAAAAAATGATTTATTATTATCTCACAAGAAAGGGTCATTCCATACAGACAAGGTATTAGCAGAGGAGTGCAAAGAAGAAATTGCAAACACAGGATTATATAATCCTAACATAAAAGCCCCCAACATACAACTTTTTCTCATTTGACTTCTCTGAGGTTTCATTCAGTTTATCCCATTCAAGTTGGTCCCCAACACATAAGGGTCTCTGGGAAGAATTAAAGAAGAATTTTATAAGAAAGTTAGGATAAAAATGGGAAAAGGAAATGAGAATTTTGCAGGACAGTTTGTGAAAGGAAACACAGCAATTATTTGAAGAAAACTCCATAAAAAGATTTATCAAAATGAAAAAAAGTATATAACTACTTATAGATTTGACAAAATGGAAAAAGAAAGCAACTCTTTGAAAAACAGAATCTGTGAACTGGAAAAAAAATCCAATGACCAAAACACGTCATTTAAAAATCCAATTGGCAAAATATAAAAGAAGATTTAAAAAAAAGTTAACTGAAAAAAAATAATTCACTAAAAATTGGAATTGAACAAATGGAAATGAATGACTCAATGAAACACCAAGAATCAATTAAGCAAAACTAAAAGAAGAAAAAGAAAAAAAATAGAAGAAAATATCTCATTGCAAAGAAAACTGATCTGGAAAATAGATCTGGGGGAGAAAATCTAAGAATTATTGGACTACCTGAAAAACATGATTAAAAAAGAGAGTCTAGACAACATCTTTAAGTAATTCATCAAGGAAAATGGCCCTGATGTCCTAGAACCAGAAAGTAAAATAGCCATTGAAAGAATTCACTGATCATCTCCCGAAAGAGACATCCAAATGAAAACTCCAAGGAATATCTTAGCTAAATTTCAGAATTATTCAATCAAGGAGAAAATGTTGCAAGCATCCAGAAAGAAACAATCCAAATATCAAGGAGGTGCAAACAGGATTATTCAGGATCTATCCAGGAGCAGCTTCCATTTCAAAGGATAAAAGAACCTGGAACATGATATTCTAAGGGCAAAGGAACAATCCAAGAATAAAGTATCCAGCAAATTTATCTTTCAGGGGAAAAGATGTACATAAGTTTCCTTTAATTCTGATGAAAAGAACAGACCTAAACAGAAAATTTGATAGTCAAATACAAAAACAAAACATTAAAAGGCAAAAAGGAAAGAAAATATATGTTTATAAAGGTTAAAAAGTTTACATCCCTATGTGGGAAGATTATATGTTTAACTCATGAGAACTTTGTTTCTATTATCAGGATATTTTGAGATGGAGGCATAATTTGATTTTATTTTGTTGATATAAAAAAGGAACTAGAGGTGGAAAGAGGATACTAGTGGAAGAAGAGAGTAATGGAGGCAAAATAGTAGTAAATTGCATTGCATGAAGAGACAAAAAAGACCTATTAAAATAGAGGGAAAATAGGGAGGGGGATGAGCATTGTGTAACTCTTACTTTCATTGGGTTTGGCTCCAAAAGAAAATATTAAACATATTTAGCTTCAAAGAGAAACATGTCTCACACTACAGGAAGGTAAAAGAGGAAAGGAGAAAGGAAAGAGGGGGGCTAATAGAAAGGAGAATAGAAGTAGAAGGGGAAAGAGATAAGAAGGAGGGCTGTTTGAGGGAGGTGATGGTCCAGAAGTAAAACACTGAGGAAGAGGGAAAGGGAGAAAGGAAAAAGTGTAACTTGGAAAAAATGAGATGGAGGGAAAACCAAAGTTAAAAATTTTACTTGTGAATGTGAAGGGATTGAATTTTCTCATAAAATGGAAGTGGATATCACATTGGATTAAAAGCCAGAATACACCAATATGTGTACACATGAACCACAATTAATTCAGAGTGATACATATAGATTAAAGGTAAAAGGCTGGAGCAGAATCTATTATGCCTCAGCAGAAGTGAAAAAAGCAGGAATCATCCAATTTCAACCAAGAGAATGACAATAATGAGACAACATATCAAAATTTATGGGATTCAGCCAAAGCAGTTCTCAGGCAAGTTTTATATCTTTAGATGCTTACTTGCATAAAATAGAGAAAGAGAAGATTAGGGAATTGGACATGCAACTAAAAAAGCTAGGGGAAAAAAAAACTAAAAAGCTCCAATTAGATAACAAATTTGAAATTCTAAAAATAGAAGGGAAACTAATAACATTGAAAGTAAGAAAACTAACCCCCAATCAATTACTAAACTTGAAATTCTAAAATTAAAAGGAGAAATTAATAATATAGAAAGTAAAAAAAAAAAAACTATTGAACTAATAAACAAAACTAAGAGTTGGTTTTATGAAAAAACCAATAAAATTGATAAACCTTTGGTAAATCTGATTAGAAAAAGGAGAGAGGAAAATCAAATTGGCAGTCTTAAAAATGAAAAAGGAGAACTTTCCACTGATGAAGAGGAAATTAAAGAAATAATAAGGGGTTACTTTGCCCAACTTTATGCCAATAAATTTGATAACCTAAGCGAAATGGATGACTACCTCCAAAAATATAGGCTTCCCAGATTATCAGAGGAGGAAGTAAATTGCTTAAATAGTTCCATTTCAGAAAAAGAAATAGAACAAGCTATTAATCAATTCCCTAAGAAAAAACCCCTAGGAAGAGATGAATTTACATGTGAATTCTACCAAACATGTAAAAAACAATTAGCCCCAATGATATGTAAACTATTTTAAAAAATAAGGAATGAAGGAGTCCTACCAAACTCCTTTTATGACACAGACATGGTACTGATACAGAAACCAGGTAGATAGAAAACAGAGAAAGAAAATTAGAGACCAATTTCCCTAATGAATATTGATGCTAAAATCTTAAACAAGATATTAGCAAAAAGACTACAGAAAATCATCCCCAGCATAATACACCATGATAAAGTAGGATTTATGCCACGAACACAGGGCTGGTTCAATATT
This sequence comes from Antechinus flavipes, assembly GCF_016432865.1. Lineage (NCBI taxonomy): Eukaryota > Metazoa > Chordata > Mammalia > Dasyuromorphia > Dasyuridae > Antechinus > Antechinus flavipes. Next base: position 522,057,534 of record NC_067398.1, on the reverse strand, counting down.
AGGAAAACTATTAGTATAATTGAACATATTAATTACCAAATCAACAAAAACCATATGATCATCTCAATAGATGCAGAAAAAGCATTTGATAAAATCCAACATCCATTCCTATTAAAAACTCTTGAGAGTATAGGAATAAATGGACTTTTCCTTAAAATAATCAGTAGCATTTATTTAAAACCAGCAGTAAGCATCATATTATAATGGGGACAAATTGCAACCATTCCCAATAAGATCAGGAGTGAAACAAGGTTGCCCACTATCACTGTTACTATTTAATATTGTATTAGAAATGCTAGCTTTGGCAATAAGAGTTGAGAAAGAGATTAAAGGAATAAGAATAGGCAATGAGGAAACCAAATTATCACTCGTTGCTGATGATATGATGGTATACTTAGAGAACCCCAGGGATTCTACTAAAAAGTTATTAGAAACAATCCACAACTTTAGCAAAGTTGCAGGGTATAAAATAAACCCGCATAAGTCATCAGCATTCTTATATATCACTAACAAAACCCAACAGTTAGAGTTACAAAAAGAAATTCCATTTAAAGTAACTACTGATTGTAAATATTTAGGAATCTATCTGCCAAGGGAAAATCAGAAACTTTATGAGCAAAACTATAAAACACTTTCCACACAAATTAAGTCTGATCTAACCAATTGGAAAAAATATTAAATGCTCTTGGATTGGGTGAGCAAATATAATAAAGATGACAATACTACCTAAATTAATCTATTTATTTAGCGCTATACCAATCAGACTCCCCAAAAACTACTTTGATGAACTAGAAAAAATAACAACAAAGTTCATATGGAAAAACAAAAGGTCAAGAATTTCAAGGTAATTAATAAAAAAAAAAAATCAAATGAAGGTGGCCTAGCTGTACCAGATCTAAAATTATATTATAAAGCAGCAGTTACTAAAACCATCTTGTATTGGCTAAGAAATAGACTAGTTGATCAATGGAATAGGTTAGGTTCAAAGGACAAAACAGCCAATAACTTTAATAATATAGTGTTTGAGAAGCCCAAAGACCCCAGTTTCTGGGATAAGAATGCATTATTTGACAAAAATTGCTGGGAAAATTGGAAATCAGTAGGGCAGAAATTAGGCATTGACCCACACTTAACACCAAGATAAGATCAAAATGGGTTCATGACCTAGGCATAAAGAATGAGATTATAAATAAATTGGAAGAGCATAGGATAGTTTACCTTGCAGACCTGTAGAAGAGGGAGGAATTTATGACCAAAGAAGAACTAGAGATCACTATTGACCACAAAATAGAAAATTTTGATTATATCAAATTGAAAAGTTTTTGTACAAACAAAACAAATGCAGACAAGATTAGAAAGGAAACAATAAACTGGGAAAACATTTTTACACTCAAAGGTTCAGATAAAGGCCTCATTTCCAAAATATATAGAGAATTGACCCTAATTTATAAGAAATCAAACCATTCTCCAATTGATAAATGGTCAAAGGATATGAATAGACAATTCTCAGACAAAGAAATTGAAACTATTTCTAGCCATATGAAAATATGCTCCAAATCATTATTAATCAGAGAAATGCAAATTAAGACAACTCTGAGATACCACTACACACCTGTCAGATTGTCTAGAATGACAGGAAAGATAATGTGGAATGTTGGAGGGGATGTGGGAAAACAGGGACACTGATACATTGTTGGTGCAATTGTGAACACATCCAGCCATTCTGGAGAGTAATTTGGAACTATGCTCAAAAAGTTATCAAACTGTGCATATCCTTAGATCCAGCAGTGTTTCTACTGGGCTTATACCCCAAAGAGATACTAAAGAAAGGAAAGGGACTCTCTGGAGAAAATGTAATGGAGACAGAAAGGAATACACTTTCTTTTCAGCAGTTCATGGAACCTATACAAAAATTGACCATATATTAGGACATAAAAACCTCAAACTCAAATGCAGTAAGGCAGAAATAGTAAATGCATCCTTTTCAGACCACGATGCAATGAAAATTACATTCAACAAAAAACCAGGGGGAAGTAGACCAAAAAATAATTGGAAAATAAATAATCTCATACTAAAGAATAATTGTGTGAAACAGCAAATCATAGACATAATTAATAACTTCACCCAAGAAAACGATAATAATGAGACATCATACCAAAATGTATGGGATGCAGCCAAAGCGGTAATAAGGGGAAATTTCATGTCTCTAGAGGCCTATTTGTATAAAATAGAGAAAGAGAAGGTCAATGAATTGGGTTTGCAACTAAAAATGCTAGAAAAGGAACAAATTAAAAACCTCCAGTCAAACACTAAACTTGAAATTCTAAAAATAAAAAGAGAGATCAATAAAATTGAAAGTAAAAAAAAACTATTGAATTAATTAATAAAACTAAGAGTTTGTTCTATGAAAAAAACAACAAAATAGACAAACCCTTAGTAAATCTGATTAAAAAAAGGAAAGAGGAAAATCAAATTGTTAGTCTTAAAAATGAAAAGGGAGAACTCACCACTAATGAAGAGGAAATTAGAGCAATAATTAGGAGTTACTTTGCCCAACTTTATGCCAATAAATTCGACAACTTAAAAGAAATAGAAAAATACCTCCAAAAATATAGCTTGCCCAAACTAACAGAGGAAGAAGTAAATATCCTAAACAGTCCCATCTCAGAAAAAGAAATAGAACAAACTATCAATCAACTCCCTAAGAAAAAATCCCCAGGACCAGATGGATTTACATGTGAATTCTACCAAACATTTAAAGAACAATTAACTCCAATGTTATATAAACTATTTGAAAAAATAGGGATTGAAGGAGTCCTACCAAACTCCTTTTATGACACAGACATGGTACTGATACCTAAACCAGGTAGGCTGAAAACAGAGAAAGAAAATTATAGACCAATCTCCCTAATGATTATTGATGCTAAAATCTTAAATAAAATATTAGCAAAAAGATTACAGAAAATCGTCACCAGGATAATACACTATGACCAAGTAGGATTTATACCAGGAATGCAGGGCTGGTTCAATATTAGGAAAACTATTAGCATAATTGACTATATCAATAACCAAACAAACAAAAACCATATGATCATCTCAATAGATGCAGAAAAAGCATTTGATAAAATCCAACATCCATTCCTAATAAAAACATTTGAGAGCATAGGAATAAATGGACTTTTCCTTAAAATAGTCAGGAGCATATATTTAAAACCATCAGTAAGCATCATATGCAATGGGGAAAAACTGGAACCTTTCCCAGTAAGATCTGGAGTGAAGCAAGGTTGCCCACTATCACTATTATTATTTAATATCGTATTAGAAACACTAGCCTCAGCAGTAAGAGTCGAGAAAGATATTAAAGGAATTAGAGTAGGCAATGAGGAAACCAAACTATCACTCTTTGCAGATGATATGATGGTATACCTAGAGAACCCCAGAGATTCTACTAAAAAGCTATTGGAAATAATTCATAATTTTAGCAAAGTAGCTGGCTACAAAATAAATCCCCATAAATCCTCGGCATTTTTATACATCACCAACAAAACCCAACAGCAAGAGATACAAAGAGAAATTCCATTCAGAATAACTGTTGATACCATAAAATATTTGGGAATCTATCTACCAAAGGAAAGTCAGGAATTATATGAGCAAAATTATAAAAAAGTCTCCACACAAATAAAGTCAGACTTAAATAATTAGAAAAATATTAAGTGCTCTTGGATCGGCCGAGCAAACATAATAAAGATGATAATACTCCCTAAACTAATCTATTTATTTAGTGCTATACCAATCAGACTTCCAAGAAAATATTTTAATGATCTAGAAAAAATAACAACAAAATTCATATGGAACAATAAAAAGTCGAGAATCTCAAGGGAATTAATGAAAAAAAAAATCAAAAGAAGGTGGCCTAGCTGTACCTGATCTAAAATTATATTATAAAGCAGCAGTCACCAAAACCATTTGGTATTGGCTAAGAAATAGATTAGTGGATCAGTGGAAAAGGCTAGGTTCACAAGACAGAATAGTCAACTATAGCAATCTAGTGTTTGACAAACCCAAAGCCCCTAACTTCTGGAAAAGAATTCATTATTTGATAAAAACTGCTGGGATAATTGGAAATTAGTATGGCAGAAATTAGGCATGGACCCACACTTAACACCATATACCAAGATAAGATCAAAATGGGTCCATGACCTAGGCATAAAGAACGAGATTATAAATAAATTAGAAGAACATAGAAGAGTTTATCTCTCAGACTTGTGGAGGAGAAAGAAATTTGTGACCAAAGATGAACTAGAGACCATTACTGATCACAAAATAGAAAATTTTGATTACATCAAATTAAAAAGCCTTTGTACAAATAAAACTAATGCAAACAAGATTAGAAGGGAAGCAACAAACTGGGAAAACATCTTCACAGTTAAAGGTTCTGATAAAGGCCTCATTTCCAAAATATATAGAGAACTGACTCAAATTTATAAGAAATCAAGCCATTCTCCAATTGATAAATGGTCAAAGGATATGAACAGACAATTTTCAGAGGATGAAATTGAAACTATTACCACCCATATGAAAGAGTGTTCCAAATCATTATTGATCAGAGAAATGCAAATTAAGACAACTCTGAGATACCACTACACACCTGTCAGATTGGCTAAGATGACAGGAAAAATAATGATGAATGTTGGAGGGGATGCGGGAAAACTGGGACACTAATGCATTGTTGGTGGAGTTGTGAACGAATCCAACCATTCTGGAGAGCAATCTGGAATTATGCCCAAAAAATTATCAAATTGTGCATACCCTTTGATCCAGCAGTGTTTCTATTGGGCTTATATCCCAAAGAAATACTAAAGAAGGGAAAGGGACCTGTATGTGCCAAAATGTTTGTAGCAGCTCTGTTTGTAGTTGCTAGAAGCTGGAAAATGAAAGGATGCCCATCAATTGGAGAATGGTTGAGTAAATTGTGGTATATGAATGTTATGGAATATTATTGTTCTGTAAGGAATGACCAGCAGGATGAATACAGAGAGGACTGGCTAGACTTACATGAACTGATGCTAAGTGAAACGAGCAGAACCAGGAGATCATTATATACCTCAACAACAATACTGTTTGAGGATATATTCTGATGGAAGTGGATCTCTTCAATAAAGAGAGTTAATTCAGATCAAAGATGGACAGAAGCAGCTACACCCAAAGAAAGAACACTGGGAAACGAATGTGAACTATCTGCATGTTTGTTTTTCTTCCCGGGTTATTTCTACCTTCTGAATTCAATTCTCCCTGTGCAACAAGAAAACTGTTCAGTTCTGCACACATATATTGTATCTAGGATATACTGTAACCTATTCAACATGCAAAGGACTGTTTGCCATCTAGGGGAAGGGGTGGAGGGAGGGAGGGGAAAAATCGGAACAGATTTGAATGCAAGGGATAATGCTGTAAAAAAAAAAAAATTACCCTGGCATGGGTTCTATCAATAAAAAGTTATTTTAAAAAAAAAGAAAGTAAGAAAACTTTTGAATTAATAAATAAAACTAATATTTTTAATTAAAAAACCAAAATAAAGCTTTAGTTAATTTGATTAGAAAAAGGAAAGAAGAAAATCAAATTATTAGTATCAAAAAAGGAAAAGGGTCAAATTTCCACCAATCAAGAGGAAATTAGAACAATAATTGGGTGCTATTTTGCCCCAACTGTATGCCAATAAATCTGATAAACTAAGTAGGATGGATTAATATTTGCACAAATATAAATTGCGTAAATTAACAGAAGGGGAAATAAATTATTTAGTCTCAACTTAGAAAAAGAAATTGAAAAAGTTATTAATCATATCCCTAAAAAATATCTCCAGGACCACATGGATTTATATGTGAATTCTACTTTTAAAGAACGATTAATTGCAATACTATGCAAACTATTTGGGAAAATAGGGAAAGAAGTCCTACCAAAATCCCTTTTATGACACATACATGGTGCTAATAGTTAAATCATGTCAGGGCAAAACAGAGAAAGGAAATTATAGGCAAATTTTCCTAATGAATATTAATGCAAAATTTTTAAATAAAATGTTAGCAAAGACATTACAGCAAGTTATCACCAGGATAATACATTATGATCAAGTAGGATTTATATCATGAATGCAGAATTGGTTCAATATCAAGAAAACTATTAACATAATTAACTGTATCAATGACCAAACTAACAAAAATCAAATGATTATCTCAATAGGTGCAGAAGCCTTTGACAAAAATCTGACACATATTCATATTAAAAATATTAGAATTTAGGAATGAATGGAGTTTTTCTTAAAATGATTAGTAGCATCAGTAGATAAATGTGGAAACTAAATTACCAGTCTTTGAAGATGATATGATAGTATACTTAAAGAATCCTAAAGAATCAACTAAAAACTATTAAAAACAATTCACATCTTTGGGAAAGTTGTAGGATACAAAATAAGTCCATAGAAATCATCAGCATTTTTATATGTTACCAGCAAAACTCTAGCAACAAGAGATATAATGAGAAATTCTATTTAAAATATCTGTAGATAATATAAAATATTTGGAAATCTACATACCAAAGCAAAGTCAGGAACTATGTGAACACAATTACAAAACACTTTTCACACAAATAAAGTCCGATCTAATCAATTGTAAAAGTATCAAGTGCTTATAGGTAAATAAGCTAATATGATAAAAATGGCATTATTATCTAAATTAATCTATTTATTCAGTGCCATACCAATTAAACACCCAAAAAATGATTTTACAGAGCTAGTAAAAATAACAAAGTTAATATAGAAGAATGAAAGGTCAAGACTTTAAGGGAATTATTGAAAAAATGCAAATGAAATGTGCTTGTCTGTATCAGACCCAAAGCTATATTATAAAGCTTTATTATATATATATATATATGTATATATACATACATATATATAATAAAGCAAGGGGAATCCAAACCATTTGATACTGGTTTTAAGAAATAGAGTAGTTGATCAGTTGCATAGGTTAAGTTCACAAGACACAATAATCACTGAGTACAGTAACCTAGAATTTGATAAAGACCTTAAAGGAACTCACGGTTTGACAAAAATTCTTGGGAAAATTGGAAATTAGTATGACAGAAACTAGGCATTGACCTACACCTAACACACTATACCAAGGTAAGGTCAAAATAGGTTCATGATTTTCACATAAAGAGCAATACTATAAGCAAATCAGAAGAACAAAGGATAGCTTATTTCTAAAAGAAAAAAAATTTAAATGGTCTTTAGAAGATGAGATTATTTTATGACAATTATCCCTTACCTTCTTGCTTATATCTTCTTTGGGAGAAATATGTATGTTTCTCAAATTGATTTTAGGAGGATCATATTCCTTAGCAGTCATTGGAAATTGAAATTCCTGGGGACAAGAATCTTCCACATGATCACATTTCTCCTTCCTGATGACTTCAACATCCAATAATACCTTTTCATTTGGTGAACTTTGTTTCTTTTTGAGTGTGCTCAATTCCTTCATTGTCATTTCTAACTTTATTCTCAGCTGCCGTCCTTCTTCTCTGGCTTTATTCCTTTCTATTCGTATTTTGCTCCATTTCTCTCTCCAGTTGGCAGTGCAATCTGACCACCAACGCATGGTCTTTTCCATCTGGGCAGCTCTGGCCTTGACTTCTTCAAGTTCTCGAATTCGAAGCTCTTCACAGATATCCCAATCATTGCTGCCATAAGAGTGAGCACAGAAATTCCTGGCACTATTTGTATACATGCTTTGGTTTAGTAAATAGGAATTACAGGGATCATGGAGTGGTGAGGCAAGTGACTCTGCTTCACAAGATGATCTCAGTGAAGATTGCTGGAACTTAAAAATTTGTGTTTCTTCAATTAACTTGTGGATGGAATTTAAATTCATTCTTCACTGTGTATGGCCTTTAAAAGAGAGAATAACAGTATATATATATTTAATCAAATGGCTATGATATCCAGATTTATTTGGTGAAAAATAAAATGTAATATCTGTGAAGACCAAATTAGCACTCTGGATACCTTAGAATCAGCCAGAGTCAGGATAAGCAAAAGTCCTTGGTCTTTATTCTTGGTCTTTAAGGGTAGAAGTGAAGGGAATGGACACAGAATCTCCTTCTCTATCACCAAAAGTGACTCTGGCTTGTCTTACTCCACCCCCTAATCCTTCCCACAATTCTCTGTATGCAACAAAAGATGGAACCAGCACAGAATAGTGCGAAGTTATATATATAATATAGCATATTAGTCCAAGTATATGCTAATAGAGTATTGTCCAATTGGTTATTAGCCTTAAGTACTCGGTTATCCAGCCCCAGTGCATAAACTCAGAGTTTCAGCCCTTTACAAATATCATCACATTTAACACAAGGGAGACTATGTCACTGGAGAAAAAAAAAAAGTAAATGAAGATCTTTATGGATTTAGTGCTTATCTTCTCTCCCTAAAAAATTCATTCAATTTAAATATATTTAAAAGTAAAATAGGATGAAAGCTATCTTCATTATTATTGCACAAAGATAGTTCAATATCCCCCTTTTGGGAATGTGATTCTATCTCTGTTCTCTTTCATCCTAAATTTCATTTGAGGATCAATTTCAAAGTGAAAATGAAGGCTTTTTCAGTACTCCTTGATCATGTGATCTTTCCTATCATGGAAATGATGAACTATTTATGAACCCTATTGTTCACTTTACCCTTATTCATTAGACCTTGAAAAATCTTTCTTTTTCCCTAGGTGTATTTTGAGGAAGTTCTGACTCTTCCTGAAAGAAGCCTAACCAATGTAAAACAAATACCAAAAGGAACAGAACAAAAGATCCTCAAATCCTCCTTAACTAGTAATCCTATGATTTGTTGGTGCAAAAGAGAGCAATAAAGAAGCAATAGAAGCTAAAGATATCACCAATTTAAAGTTTAATATAGAATTAGATTTGGAGAGAACCTTGGAGATCATGTAATCCAAACTTTTCATTTACAGGTAAAGAACTGAGGCCCATAGAGGTCAGATAACTGAGCCAAGGTTATATGGGTAGTAACTTCAACCCAGGTACAGTAACACCAAATACAGTAATCTTTTCACTGTAACAAACTGCCTTGAATACGAACTAATTTGTTTAAATTTATGAAAGAAAATAATAGAAAACAGTTTTCTATATTTTTTGACTTATCAGTATTGTCTCACAAATTAGAAATATAAAACACAGAAGGCAAAGTGAGCCAGTGGAAAGTGTAGCATGAGATCTAACTATACCAGATCATCTGCAAAACATTAATGAACCTATAAAGACAATAAAAAGGTCGAAAATGGAATAGATTTGCCACCATTTCTTTTGAAATCTATTCTCAAGTGATGATAGTGAAAAGACAATGTTTAGACAGCACTTGATGTGATACATAAAGATGTTATAATGGCATTTAGAGAGGACAAGCAAAGGAATCAAAAATGTTTATAGTGTTCCCCAACAGACTCACCTATAACTCCACTTGACCATTCTCTGACAAGAAATAAGATATTCATTCAATTTGGCAGTAATTCTAAATACTAAATTTTGTTTTTCTTCTCTTAAGGTATAAATTTCAACTTTTGGTTTTAATTCAGTTTTGATGTATTATTTCTTTCCTTTACTTTTTTTTTGAATGTCAAGACACTTGCCTATCTTCATGCCAGCAGAATCTCTCCCATTTTCTATTATCTTTAAGATCACAGATTTTAAGTAATCACATCCACAAGTTCTTTTAGTTATCCAAATCCAGTTTATGGAGGGAAAAAATGGTTTCAATTAAATAAAGTTAGTGAAGTACTCTTTCTCTTTATTTATGATAGATTTCAATTAAACACAAGATAATATTCTAGATATGCCAATACATTGAGAGTCAGGAGACTCGATTCAAGTTCTATAAATGTTCATGTAATGTGTTCAGTAAATGTTTATTGATGATGACTATTGACCTTTCACTGTGTAACCAAATGAAAGACTTTATATTTATCCAAGCTCAGTGTTCTAACAGGATATGATATTTTAAAATCTGAACTATGTCTTCCAGTTTATTAACTAGTTAACTAAAGTTATCTTAAATTAAGTGAACATTAACTTCATTCAAGCCATTGTTACCATTGTTGGTAACAATGGGAAATAACACAAAGAAAAGCCAAGCCCACATCCCTTGAATATTTCACTATAGGTTTCCTGACATATTAATATTAAACCACTAACTATTCTTTAAGTCTGATTATGCTGTCACATCAGAATTGAATGAACTATATTGAATTCTTTGACAAGACATTATCCATTTCTTTTTGCTTTTCTCCTCTGCCAATATGTACCTTAATGCTTTTTCATTTTTAGAGATTATCTTGAAATTCCAAAAACTATGTCAGAAAAGCTCAAGCACTAGATCTTGCTTGGGTAAATAGTTCTAGAATATAAACCCATAAGAAGACCATGTGTTTGTCAATATTAAAAAGACAGTTAAAAGATACAGTGATATATATATATATATATATATATATATGTATATATATATATATATATATATATAGAGAGAGAGAGAGAGAGAGAGAGAGAGAGAGAGAGAGAGAGGAATAGAGATAGATTATATGGGTTAAGATGTAGATGTCATATAGATATTGATGTATACACTCTATATTATGGTACAATTTCATATCATAGTCTGAAAATTAGGAGTGATTTTATGTACTTGATTTTTCCACTATGGATTGTTGGCTAAAACTCACTTTGTAGTAATCATGAATCTCCTTGAGGAGGGTTTGTAATGTTCACCAAAAAGGGGAAATTAGCACAGTATGATATATAAGCAAAAGTATCTGGAGAATCTTACCACTTATAGGAAATCCCTCTTTAATTCACACTTTCTTGACAGTAGCAAATATTTTTGACCAATCAGGTTCATATCACTATCACTCATTGCTTTAATATAAAGAATCAGAAGTTTAAGTTATTTCTATTTTTTAAATATTTAAAGGGATTTTGAATCACTTTGACATAAAAATAAAAAGAAATTTTAATTTATTTTTTTCTTGAGGAGGGAAGTGTCTTAAATTATGATTTCATTGATGCAAGAAATTATTGGTTAGAAAATTCCTTTTACCAATGCTAATCAATATCTATGCTGCAATTTATAATACTGAAGAATTTCATAGGATTCTGAGAAACTACTTTTGCAAATGCGTCAGAATATGTGTCAAGGACACAAGTTGGAAACAAGTCCTGAGTGAAATAAGCTCCCTATCTATTATGCCACATACCTTTAGTAATATTGTCTAGAATTGTGTCAAAAAGAGAAGTCACTGATCTGTGATTTAAAGAATATCTAGTCTTTTCCAATTTTAACTTTCTACAAATCTATAAATAGTTTTAATGGCATGAAATAATCAATGTTCCTTCTTAAATAGCTAACATCACCTACCAGAGAATTTTTTAAGAATCTTCAGTTCATAGAATACCATATTAGAAATAGTTCCCTCTTTTCAAGGACAGAATTAAACAGAAAAACAAAAATGGTCTCAGTAAATTGAAGAAATATCTGCCAGTACTGTCTTGCATTATGAAATACCAATCCAACATTTATTTAAAGTTGCATGGGAATTTGATATCAGTAGGACACAATAAATATCCAGGATCTTATATTTTCAAATTATTTTCTATTTCTTATGTGATTTTCTCTAAATTTAATTGTCCTAATTTGTATTCCTTATAATAATAAGAAGAGCTATGAAGGGCAAGGAACAGGGTACTACTGACAGTTGAGGAGCTTCCCAGTGTTAATACTAGTTTTTCAATTATCTTTCCTTAAAAGCTCCAAATGCATATAAGAAATTTAATACCCATTCTTCTAATATGTCTCCAACTCAGCTATATTGATTTTACCTATAGATCTTTATAATGCCTAGTAGAGCATATATATATATATAGCATTATAACTAGAGAAACAAAATGAATACAACATAGACTTCTGGGCTTATCTACCAGATAGATAATATCTGATATTATCTGCAATATCAAATCGGATAGATATACTAAATATCTTATTGTCAACAACATTACAAGATGACATTTATATATACATACATATATATATGTATGTATGTATGTATTATATATCCATCTTTGCTCTCATTTTTGTATTCATTTCATTATGTTTCAGGTCACAAATACCTTTTCTATAACCAATCCACCTTTTTTCATCTTAATGAAATTCTAGCACTTTTGATTCCCTTGCCAGGCAGCTTCAATTCAATGTGAAACAGTCTTTCTGATGTAAAATGAATAACACTTTTAATTGTTGAAAACCCACTTGCAGCAAGTGAGCTGGACCTGTTCCAAAACAATTCAACCCTAAGTATGAGATAGATTTATGACTACAATTCTTTTGTTAACCTAGGGATATATTCAGTCAGATTTAAATAACTGTTGATTTTAAATTATTCTTCTAATTGTTTTCTGTAATTTGGGGGTAAATGTGATGTAGTTTACCAAACTTCCTGCTATATATAATGTAATTTAGTGAATTTCTATCTATATATGTGTGTGTATGAATCATGACTAATATTCCCATTAAAAAATAGAAAAGCATTCCAATAAAGGACAAAAAAATTACTTGTTTATGTAAAAGAGTACACATCTTTAGTGAACTTACTTTTGATGGCACCTGACATGTGGCAGTCATTTTTATGAAGGTGTTAAATATCAATTATATGCTTTTAAATTAACCAGTATTATAAATGTGCAAAATATTATAACATAACTCCTAACTTGTATTCCACTGATGATTTTCAGACACTGTAATTGAATGCTGCTACTTTAGAATTTTGCCTACCAATTAGCTTTATGCTTCTCATAACTGACTAAATAAGAAATGTTCTCATCATTTAGTACTTAACATCATTTCTTCTATTCTAAATATTTTGCACTAAAAAGATAAAATTAATCCCTTATTTAATCATCTAATCTATCACAATAGGATACTCTTCTCATTAAATATTTATTGACATTTATTTACGAATTATATTTCTATACTTAACATGACTAAGCTCTTCGCATGAATATAAACATTTTACTAAAAGTATATGTTCATGGCAGTATAAGATCTTAAATAAAAGTTTATTAGAGAGCTGCCTATTCTTGCTATTTTTTAGTGATGCTACATTTACATTTTAGAATTTTTATAAAGCTAAATTTAAATGCAACATATACATATGAATATATATGTGTGTATATACTTGAAATATATGTAAACATATATACATATGTATATATATATGTGTGTGTGTGTGTGTATGTGTGTGTATGTATGTATATATATATACAGAGAAAGAGAAAGACAGATGGAGATAGAAAATAAGGCTAAATAAAATTAAAGTGATGAAGAATTGGGTCTTGCTTCTGACATGTACTGGTTATGTACTATAGGTAAGCCATTTAACCTTTCAGTGGCCCAGACTCTTAAGACTGTAAATTGCAGAGTATTTTCAGATTTGCAATGGTAGAAGGACCCCCTTACTCTAGTAAAATCACAGGTTCAGAAACTTCTAAATTATTGTAATATTTATGATAATTTTTTCACTGAAAAGAATAATGAAATTAACTTTAGTATCTAGCAAAAGAAAAAAATAGCATGAGAGATAAAAACAGAATACATATCATCCTCATCATTCTATCTATTATTGTAGTCATCTTAAAAATGTTTTCATTGAGTACATAGGAAGTGGGCATATCCCATTGATCTTATTCAGTTATAGAAAGCAGAAATTTTATCCTTCCATTCCATAGTCTCCTGAATATTAAAAATTAAATAATAATAAAAAGATAATGATCTTTCCCTACATCATTTCTATCTGAACTCTGTTAAAAAATATGAGGAGTTAATTTAAAAATTATTTAACACTGGAAATTTACCAAGCGTTTTCATTCAAGCAGCATTCAAATAGCCATTATTAATACTCTTTGTACTGATAGCAAAAACTAAGAGTCAGTTTCAGTGACTTGATCATACTTTTGTTGCTAGAAAGGGTAAGTTCTAAAATTTGGGAGAAAAAAGTTTCTGATTCTAATTTTGAGTATGTTTTACAATTTACAACTAGATTTCTGGGAAAGAGTTATTTTAGTTTTAATATTAAGCAGTATTAATTATATTTAATGGGAGATAGCAAAAAAGTAAAATGTTTTACTCTAATGCATTTCTGGCAACATGTTTTCACCAAAAACCATGTTTGCTTTCAGCATTAACACAATAGAAATATGACTACTACCATGTCTCTGTGCCCATTTGGAATCAAGGATAGATAGAACAAATAAAAGACCATTACCTCTGCCCTTAGAAGTATAGAATTATAAATATCCAGAGTAGATACTTTGATACTTTGATAGCCACTATCCTCCAATAAAATGAGTGAAAAACCATTGAATTCCTACACAGGATGCTACCCTGATATTTGGATTTCATATGTAGTCTATGTGAGAATTGATAGTCAATTTGGCAATCTGGACAAGTCTATCTAAGCATTAACCATTGCAAATAGCTTTACTAAAACTAATTGGCACATGTGAAATTTGTATTGTTTTAGCCTAATGACACATAGAAATAAATACAGTACTCCATAGTGCCCAGGAGAAAGTTAGTTTTCAAAATGCTTTAATTTTATATTAGCCATTATCAGGCAATATCTTAGATGGTTTCAGGGAAAGGGGAAATACCTTTGTATTAAAAACTAATGAATGTTAATTACCATTTGTCATGTCATAATGAATGCTAGACTTGGAGTCAGAAAGACTGGATTTTCAATACAATGCTAACAATTATTATCCTCGAAAAGAAACATGTTAAAATCACCTTTTTCTAAAACTCAGTTTCTTTATCTGAAATTTGGGCATAGTAATAACTGGGAATGTATATACTATTTGCAAGACTTAAAAAGAAGTTTTCTACCCCCCCAAAAAAAAAGAACTAAAGGAATCCAAATTGGATTACAAATAGGATTCCAAATTACAAAGTTGTTCCCTCACTTTTATACATAAGTTTGTGATGTCAAAATGTCTATAAGCCTTTAATAGAGTCTTGGTCATTTAGCAAGATCTGCTAAAAGCACAGCATGATCTGCAATCATTACACTATGTGAATCACCTCCCTTAAAACTAAAATCTTTTACTACTATATAGAAAATTAAACTGGTGAAGGATAACATATCTGGCAGCCAGGTTGCATAATAGTGATGAAAACTTTGTTCATGTAATAGCAGGGTCATTTTAATATATATTCTCCATACAGACATGGAGATCTCATCAACTCTTGACATTTGGGTTTCCCAAAAGTCTTAGTGTATTTTGCAGTATTAATAACTACAGAAGTATAAATTCTAAAAAGAGGAAAAGAACATTTTAAAGACTAATAATTTAATTTTAAAATATTAATGTTTCTAAAATTCAACATGACAACCAAATAAAATAAATTTCATATGTAAGTTTTGCTACAGTTCATCCTAATAATTTTTAAACTTTGAAAAATTTTCATCAGTGATTGAAATGATTGATTTTATAATCTTGGACTTAATAGCATTCAAAAAAGGATATTTTAATACATACATGATAATTTTGATGTGGCCTTACAAAGAAAAATCCAGGTGGCTAAGATCAAAAGAAACAGGAAGACCTCTTCTACCAGTCCACTAATCTGAGGCCATATAATGCCAAAAAAAAAAAAAAAAAAAAAAATCTTGTACATACAATGCATGATAGGGTGCACTATCTCAGTAAAATTAAAGGGCAAATTTATTATTCAAATTTTTCAAATTGAACAATTATAAAAATATGAAGAATTTGAATCCCAAATACTTTTTGTATTGTTTAGTATTGAAATTTCTAAATTTATTTATTAAGAGAAATTTATTTTTATTTATTTATTAAGAAAAAAATGCACTAAGATTTATAGTACACTATGTTACAAAAATTCTGCTCTCCTATAGTAGCCAGCATCCAGGAGTATCTCTGTCCCACTGCTTTTGCTCTCACTAGGTGTTCTGGTTTCTTCTCTCAGCAGCCCAGCTGACCTGGAATTTTTTATTAGCCAATGCTCCCTCAATCTTTCCAGACTCAGACTATTCCCACCTTCCTCCCCACACAGACACACACATTCCTTACACTCTCCTTTGACCACCCCCATCCACCCCCACCCCCCGAGGCAATTGGGGTTAAAGGACTTGCCCAAGGTCATACAGCTAGGAAGTGTTAAGTGTCTGAAGTTACATTTGAACTTAGGTCCTCCTGACTTCAGGGCTGGTGCTCTATCCACTGTACCACCTAGCCGTCCCTACATTTGATTTTAATTGATGGTAAATTAATTAATATATCTCAAACATAGTAAAGGCAAAGACAAACAAATGTTTTATGAAATTTTACTCAGTATGTTCAGTTTTAAAAGAATTTCATTTTTGTGATAGAATTTTTTGACACTTGTTTCTTAATCTACTAATGTAATGTTTATAATTTAATGTAATCTCCTAAAGCAATGTTTCCTTTTTTTTTTCCTTCTTGCAGTATAAAAAAAGGGTAAAGAAGAGGGAAAAGAAGTAGAGAGTTTTGAATAAAATATTTTCACTTTTCAAAGCCAATAATTTTTTTTGACAATTACAGAATTTTAAGTTTAATCTAATTAATCTAATCTCACTTAGATATTTCATAGCATCAGTAGGAAAGTTGAAGACTCCAAGTGGACAGAAAGAAAAGACTCATGGCATTTTTAAGAGTATTATATTTGCCAATTGTATATATCAAGGAAATTGAATGAAATTGGATATATAGGTGTGTGTTAATGTTGGGTTTGCAGCAGAATATAATGTATATTCTAAGAAGGTTTTACAAATGAAGGCACAAATATTGAGAACATGTGAAAATAGCAGCTTTGTGTCAGTAAGCAAAGGACAATAATCAAATAAAACAAATTTCATACTTAAATTCTATTAGGAGAGACAAAGAAATGAGAAAAATGGAGTAGATTATTATTTCTTACAGATAGAATATTCAATAAAAGATAGGATCATAGTGAGACAAGTTTTCCAAGGAGGATTCTGGGAATATGGCAGAATAGGTCAGAAAATTCCAAGCTCTACAGTTTTCCCCTACAGACCAAACAAGTTTGTGCTTCAGGTGAACATAGACTAGTAAAAAACAAATAAGACTTGGGGCAGAAAGACCCCAGAATTAAGTTTAATCAGTATGAAGTGTAAATACCTCCAGACTAGTTCCTCTGAAACAGCAAGCAGGGACCCTGAAACTAGTTGGGTTCAGAACTAGTATTAGCCCAAATCAAAGGAACTTTTATCTCCTGAAGAGTGTAAGGAGTGTGGGGGAGGTGGGAAAGTGACAATAGTCTGAGTCTGGAAAGATTGAGGAAGCCTTGGCTGCTGAGAACCAACTTTGGGAGAGAAGGAACCAGTACACCTAGTGAGAGCAAAAGCAAGGGGACATAGATACTCCTGGATGCTGGCTACTACAGAAGAGCAGAGTTCTTGGTTTTAGTTTCCAAATCAGAAGGAAGAACTGAAGTGAAGCACCATTACATCCATTTCCCACTTCACCTGCCTGGCCCAGGACTAGAGGTAATTACACTAATAAATGCTCATGTTAAAAAAAAAAAAAAAAAAAAAGAGCAGCAAAAAGGAGAAAGTATCCAACAAGAGCAAATTACTATGTGAATAGGAATGTCCAGGTTAATTTTCAGAGAAGAACATTGAAGTAAAAAAGTCTTTCCTATGGCAGAATAATGTTAAATAGCTAGCTCCATGGAAAGAATTTATAGAAGAACTAAAAAAGACTTCAAAAATTAAATGCGAGGGGGAGGAGGGGGATGATTCTCTGAAGATAGTGGAGTAAGTTTGTAAATTTCAAGTTCAAATTCTCCACATTTCCTTCACAAATAGAGCAAATTTGTGCTTCAAAAGGAACATATACTGGTGAAAAATTAAGAAGACTTGGGGCAGAAGAGGGATCCTCCAAATACAACTTGAGAAGATCTGAAGACTTAGAGATTGGGATTAACCCCAATGTGAAGTGTAAACTAGTCCAGGCTAACTGCAGAAGAATGAAATAGGGAATCCTGGGCCTAGTGAGGTTTGGCACAGGAACTTTCATCTTCCTGACTGAATGAGGAGTTAGGGTCTGAGTCCCAGAGGACTGAGTGAGCTGAGCTGATTAGAAATACCAGACCTGGCTGTGCTACAGAGAAGAGGCCCTGGACTAGAAGGAAACAGTGTGCCATTGAGTGCAGGGGCAGTGGGGTAGGGATGTTGCTAGCTATGGGCACTTGCTGAAGGGTGGAGTTTGGGGTTCCAGGCCAGAAGGGAGATAGCATGAGAGAACTGCAAAGCCCTCTAGGCTGGAAGACAATTAACCTTAGAATCATTGGTTGATTGGTTGGTTGGTGACCTTTGTTCTCAGAGGAGGAATTTTGGTCAGAGGAATAAAATGACATCATTATATGAGTGAGTCACAGTTTCCAAATGTGGCTGATCAGACCAATACAAGTTCAGAATGCTCTGACATAGGTCAGACACAAATAGTCCATATGAAGATTTGGGGTAATTTCTCTGATTTTGCTCATCTTGTGTTTCTTTTGGGCTAATACAATTCTGCTTTGCTCATAGAACACAGCATCTTCTCTGATGAGAGCATGCCATGGTGAGCTGTCCTGTATCAGTATCTCCCATGTCATCCAATCAATTCTAAAGTTCTTAACAGAGACCTTAAGTGTCTTTGTATTACTTTTTCTGACAATCTTGTGAGTGCTTGTCTTATGTGAGGTTTCCACAAAATAATGTTTTGGCAAGCAATCAATGTGACCAGTTTGATGGAGTCATGCTCTCTGCAGTAGGGTTGGAATGCATGACAGTTTCCTTTGAGAAAGGACGTCAGTGTCTGGTATTTTGTCCTGCCAGGTGATCTTCAGAGTTTTCCTAAGACTATTCATATGGAAGTGATTCAGTTTCCTAGAAAGGTTCTGGTATATTGTCCAGGTTTTCACAGATATACAACAATGAGGTCAGCACAACAGCTCTGTAGACTTTCAGTTTGGTGTTTTGTCTAGTACCACTCCTCTCCCACACTTTCTCTCAAGGCCTTCCAAACATTCCCTATGCTTGCAACGCATTGTCAATCTCATTCTTAATGTAGACATCCCTAAAAAGTACACTAGCAATGCAAGAAAACTTATTCATAACATTCAAAACTTCAGCATTTACTACTGCAACTGGTAAAAGGTCATTTATCTGAGAACAATTGTAGCTTCAGAAGGTACTAAGGCATAGTCAATGTGGCATTTACTGCCCAAAAACTTCAGGAAAAATTCAAGCAGCAAAACAGCAGTCTATATAAAGCATTTGTAGTTCAGACCAAAGTCTTTGATACTGTCGGTTGTGAGGGGTCATGGAAAATTATGTCAAAATTTGCTCAAAGAAGTTCATCAGTACAGTATATCAATTTCAAGATGGTATGCTTGCCCAGGTTCTGGACAGTGGGCAATACTCTTGAGCTTTCCCAGTGATGAATGGAGTTAAACAAGGTTATGTCTTTGCTTCCATGTTTTTAGTATGATTTTTTCAGCCATAGTTTGTCAAATGCCTTCAATAAGGAAAACCATGGAATCAAAATCAGCTACTACTTTAATGGCAAACTCTTCAAATTTTTCAGGCCACAAGTCAAAATTGCCCACTCAGTGCAGCCTCCAAAGCTGAGATGCAACAAAATGTGGATCAATTTTCTGCTGCTTGTGCTACTTTGGGCCTAACAAGTAACACCAGGAAAACACAAGTCCTCCATCAGCCAGCATCTTAGAATCATAGTACTTAGAATAATGAGAAAATTTAAATACAGAAGGGTATTAGATCACTTTACATAAATGGATGGATGGATGGACATATATATTTGTGTGTATGTGTGTATACACATTTACATTGGTAAAACACTGTTGTGAGAAATAGGAGGACAACACAATAAAATCTACTGGGTCTCTATTATCTGCAGAAGAAAATATAAAATCTTCTTTTTTAAAAATTTAAAGTTCTTCGCAGAGTGGCTTCTTCTTCTTTCTTTGCAAATTATTTCTTTCATGTACTCTATGATCCATCTTCACTGGCCAACTCGCCATTCTTCATACATAACACTCAGTGTCCCAATTCTATACAGACTGTTCCCACATCTCCATTTTTTCAAGACCCAACTCTTACCTTCGGCAGGCCATTCCCACTTCTTCCCCTGTTATTAATGCTGTTCTATTCCAAATTGTCTCCCAGCACTCTGCATATGTAATCTATGTGCCCAATTATTTATATATTATCTCTTTTATTAGAACATAATCTCTTTGAGATTTTTGCCCTTTTTTAATATTCAGTGATCCATGGATCCACACTTAACCCTGTATACCAAGATAGGATCAAAATGGGTCCATGATTTAGGCATAAAGAACGAGATTATAAATAAATTAGAGGAACATAGGATAGTTTATCTCTCAGACTTGTGGAGGAGGAAGAAATTTGTGACCAAAGATGAACTAGAGACCAATTTTGATCACAAAATAGAAAATTTTGATTATATCAAATTAAAAAGCTTTTGTACAAACAAAACTAATGCAAACAAGATTAGAAGGGAAGCAACAAATTGGGAAAACATCTTCACAGTTAAAGGTTCTGATAAAGGCCTCATTTCCAAAATATATAGAGAATTGACTCAAATTTATAAGAAACCAAGCCATTCTCCAATTGATAAATGGTCAAAGGATACGAACAGACAATTTTCAGATGATGAAATTGAAACTATTACCACTCATATGAAAGAGTGTTCCAAATCACTATTGATCAGAGAAATGCAAATTAAGACAATTCTGAAATACCACTCCACACCTGTCAGATTGACTAAGATGACAGGAAAAAATAATGATGAATGTTGGAGGGGATGCGGGAAAACTGGGACACTGATGCATTGTTGGTGGAGTTGTGAATGAATCCAAAGCAAAGACCTCCTAGACTGTGAAGTATAAATTGTTCATAATGGGAGGAGGCTGAAACTCTGAAATCTAGGTCTAAAGGCCTGGATTGTCAGATAGAGAGAATCAAAGAGGCAATAGAAAACTGACATTACTAAAGATCTCAGGAAGAAAACTCAAGTCATTTGACATAAGCAGATAAATCAACAGGGAAAACAATAACAATAGAAAGAAATATGGCCTCCAGATTTAATAAAAAGTACACTTCTATAAGTATAAACTTTTATTAAGCATTTACTATGTGCCAAGTGTTAAGCATTAAAAAAGAAGCAAAAAAGGATCTCTGTTTTGAAGAAATTTTTGATGTAATGAAAGATAGAAGAAAATGTTTCAGTACTCAGTGAGACAAAGGACTCTATGGAATGAAAAGACTTGTATGTAAGTTTTAGATCTATTGTTATTTTCAATAACTGTGACTAAGCAAATTAACGCCTTAACTTTCTGATATTTTCTGAAAAAATGAAGATAATAATATCCCTAACTACCTAATGGAGTATATAATGGAAGTTCTTGAGGGAAGCAAAGTAAAGAAAAGAACTGAAGTCAAGAGTAAAGTAAAAGTAAATAATAATAAAAAGGCAGGGATGGGGTGAAGAGTCAAAAACAGAAATTCTAAGAAAATATTCAAAGGGCATTCTTTCTTCTAGTGCATACAATCTAAGGGTAAGAGATAATTAAACACTGCTTTAGAAGACTAAAAAAAAGAGTAGATTTTTTTTTTCCTCTTCCGCAGGAATGAGGCTCAGTAATTATAATAAATTCAGTAAACATAGCACAAACTTGCTATGGTGATACTGTGTGTGTGTATGTGTGTGTGATAATTAAGCTATGGGTATCCTACTCACATGCATGATCCCTGTGATTTTTATGCAGATATACTCACTTCTTAAAGAGCATGTATTTTATTTATAAGAATGAACTCAAGATCTAAGAGGAAGTGATGAAGTCGTGGGAGGAAGCATAGCCTGAACATGGAATTATACATTCAATTGAAATTCACTTGTTTTGTACTGTTTGTCCTCTGACAGAATCAGAAAAAAAAATACATATATATATATATATATATATCAATTACATTTTGAAGAGGATTTGGATGAGTCAGCGTACCAACTGGGGCAAATAAAATTGACAAGTGTTGAGTATCATTTATTTAAAATGAAAATATACTTAGGAAAATAAATTTTAGTATCATTTAAGTAGATTAAAGAAATGAGATTTTTAGTCATAAAAATTTCACATTCAAATTAAAGTCTATAACCATAAAAGAAAAATGTAAATTTATTCCATATATCAAAGTTTTACAAATGACCAGATATTTAGAAATATCTCCAAATAATTAAACTAATACCAATAGTAATAATGTAAAAATTATAATAGGTATCAATTATTCATTGTAATAACAAATAGAAGGGATAACATAGAAAGTGAGATAATCATCAAACTGAAGGGGAAAAAAAAAAGTTGGTTATATTTGTGGTGTTTGCCCAAAGCCAATAAATTAGATATATCACTATAACTTCTTGACAAGGTAAAAGATTAAAAAGAGACTTAACTAAAGGCACAAAAGATGGGATAATTAACAAATCTACAAATATCATTAATCTGGACAATAAAACAAATACATTAAATGATAGCATCAGAAAAACAAAGAAAAAAATCTCAACAGACTAGAAAGATAAATTGAATGAAATAAGATAAAATATAATAGGGATACCTACATCTCACACCCCATACCAAAATAAGGACAAAATTAATACATGATTTGTGCATAAAGGAGGACACCATAAACAATTTAAGAGATAAAGGAATAATTTATCTATCAGATCTTTGGAGAAGGGAGAAATTTATGACCAAAAAAGAACTAGAGAACATTATGAAAGGCAAAATGGACAACTTTGATTACAATAAATTCAAAATTTTTTTGCACAAACAAAACTAAGAGAAATGAGATTAAAAGAGAAGTACAAAACTGGGAAAAAAATCTTTATAATCAGTATTTCTGATAAATGTTTCATTTCTAAAATGTATAAAGTACTATATCAAATTTCTAAGAATATAAGTCATTCCCCAATTGATAAATGGTCAAAAGATATGAACAGACAATTTTCAGATAACTAAATTAAAGTTATTTATATTTATATTAAAAAATGCTACAAATGACTATTGATTAAAGAAATGCAAGTTAAAACAACTCTGAAGTACTACCTCACACATCTCAGATTGGCTAAGATGATAGGAAAATATGATAAATGTTTGAGGGGATGTGGGAAAACTGGGATGCTAATGATTGTTGATGGAGTTATGATTCAACCATTCTGGGGAACAATCTGATACTATGCCCCAAAGGCTATAAAACTATGCATACCCTTTGATCCAGCAGTGCTATTGCTGGATTTATATTTCAAGGAAATCATAAAGGAAGGGAAAGGATCCACATGCGCAAAAATATTTGTACCAACTTTTTGTGGTAGGAAAGAATTGAAAAAAGACTGTATGCCCATCAATTGGGGAATGACTGAATAAATTGTGGTATATGTGGTAATGGAATGTTATTGTTCTTTTAAAAATTATGAACAATGGAATTATAGAAAGGCCTTGAAAGATTTACATGAACGGATGTAGAGCTAAACAAGCAGAAGCAAGAATACATTATATATAATAATAGCAAGAATGTGTAATGATCAACTATGAAAAACTTTGGTTTTTCTTAGTAGTTCGGTGATTCAAAGTAATCACAATAGATTGTGAACAGAAAATACCGCCTACATTCAGAAACATAACTAAGGGAGACTACATGTAAATCAACACATGCATGTTCACTTTTTTCTATTTTTTTAATTTTCCCATTTTTTTCTTTTTCCTCTGATTTTTCTCTCCTAACATGATTCATAAATCAATGTTTATTAAAAATAAACAAAATTACTACAATTAAAAAATATACAAGGGATAAATGTAAAGTCATATGCTTGAGTCCATATAAGTATAGGTGAGAGTGGCTCACTCCCCATTACAAATGGTAATAATTAGTAATTATTCTAAATAATTTAATAATTCTTTGAAAACTTTTCAGAGCTCTTTTTTAGACTGCAGCTTCAATACAAGACATCAATGTAACATGGAAGCCAAAAGCAATCAAGTTTCATTAAGGCAGATGTCTAGAACAAGGAAATTCACTGAGTGTTGTTCAGAATAAAATAGAACTGTGTTCTGTTCTAGGCACCGCATTTTAGAAAAGACATTAATAAACTAGAAAATTTTACCATGTCAATAGAAATGCTTGAGAAAACCATTTCATAAAGTGATCAATTTAAAGAACTGAAATTTTTTTGTTCTGTTTTGTGTCATTTTTAGCTTTAAGAAGGGAAAACCCTGTGGGACCTGATATCTTTCTTCAAATATTTCAAGGACACTCATGTGGAAGAAAACATCTGTTCCTGTTCATCTAGAGGAAAGCCAGGTAGCACAGTGGATAGATCACTGAATCTGAAGGTAGGGAGCATTGGGTTTAAATCTGGCCACAGAAACTTACTAGCTGTATGACATCAAGCAAGTCACTTTCTTCATTTGTAAAATGAGCTGGAGAAGGCTAATATCTCTGACAAGAAAATCACAAATTTGTTCACAAAGACTTGTATTCAAATAAGTTAAACAATTTATCTAGAGAGCAAAACCAGAAATAATGAATAAAAGTTTCAGAAATGTTTATTTATGATGTGCACAGAGATAATATTGATAATTTAATCACTACAAAAGGGAATAAATTGTTTGTCCCACAAGACAGTGTTTCCTATCACTGGTGATCTTTAGATGTAAATTAAATAGCCACATAGGGATGTTATGGAGAAGATTCTGGTTGAACTAAGGGACCTTTGAAAATCTTTCTATCTCTGAAATTCTGTAATTCAGTGAGAACTTGAAATAAAAATTAACCTCAGCTCATTACATCTTATAATACAAATATTATGAAAATATTTATTCATCTCTGCACTTTTGAATTTGTTCTGTCACCAGAAAGAAAAGCAGTTGAAAGTTTACCTTCCAAAAACTTAAGCATTTAAGTCAACAAAAATAATGTGAATATTCAGGAGGTAAAATATTTTTAATGCCTAATGATCCATAGTAGATCAAAAAGTGACAAGAGGAACAAGTCTCTGGGATGTCTTGAATATAATTTGACCTTGAGAAGCCCAAATATGAGGATTTTGGAAAGTGTTTAAAGGAGGAAAGCAACATTAAAGAGCTACTAACTGTCCTCCTCAGTAATAGATTACAAAGAAAACACAGTTTCAGAGATGTAATATCAAGAAATGTAAGCTGGCAAAGAGTATTATTCTTAACTATTTAAAACACAGTGTATACTAATATAGATCTCCTAGAAAAGTTTTCTTCATAGTTCATAATTTTTCATATTTCATAAATTTACATACAGTTATGATTTCATAAATTTATATATTTATCATATTAAACAATATTTAATGTTAAACTATTTAATCATAATCTTAACTTCTTTACAATTTTCTCAAGTGTAGGACAAGATAAAAGTAATAAAGTTGGAACATAGTTGTATTGCAAAATATTACACATAAATTCACAATCAGTTTTTGGGGGGTGATCTATTCAGAACAATATTTATATTACAGTCTACAAACTATCACATAGGGAGATTTTTTTATTCAAATAATTTATTGAGTTGTAATTTTTCTTGCTCAAAATATCTTACAGATAACATTTCACTCTTAAAGAATATTGCAATATACTTTTAAAATCCATTTAATATTTTGCACATTTATTTATAAGGCCAAATTCCATTTATGAAAATCTTTTTTGAGAGCACAAGGTTATTTTGTGAATGTATTTTGACAATAGTTAGGTTTGATGCCCTAAGGTTTGTTAAGTTATAAAACTGAAGAAGTCAGTTTTGTGACTGATATTGTCAAATAAGCAATACTGTCTTATATAAAAATAGCAAATGTGACTTTGTTCTACCCTCTAAAAGTCTATTAAAAGTCTTTGAAGATAAAACTTTACCCATTTCATGCAAAAATATATCTCACCTTTTAACACATTTTAAACTTTTATAAGCTTGTATTTTTAAAATATTACATATATATATATATATATATATGCACACACACACACACACACACACACACACATATATATATAGTATCCATATTTAGAATGTACATTTTTCCTAGCTGAGCAGACAATAAAAAGCTTTTTTTTAAAGTGTGGTTGAAGGATCTGACTGAAATCTTGGCTCTTTCACTAAATGGCCTTGAATGTGTTATTTATCTCTTCTGTTCCTTAGTTTCCTCATCCACAAAATATGATTGTTTTGGTACTTTCTAGCCTACTCCTTCTTCAAAAAAAAAAAATGTCTAATTCTAGTATACCATCAACTCTCCATATAGTTTAAACAAGAGACACTAACTTGTACTCCATGAGTAATTATGTTACCTGCATCTTGCAAGGCAGACAAGAAAAATGAGATTTAAGAGTATATTTAGTTCTACTAAGGACACATTTTTATTAAAAATCAGTTTTTTAGTTTGATATCAAAAAGATGCAGGACATCTTGAGACCAAAGCAATTTGATCCAAAACCTCAATTCACCACCAGCATGGGCACAATCCCAAATAATAACACACAAAAGAAAGTCAAGGACACACACAGGCATTTTATGAGACAATGGAGGAAAGCCAATTGTTTTTGGAAAGTGACAGCATCAAGTAGGCCAACTTGGCACACTATCATACAGTCCAAAATGATGTGCTGTTTGTTAGACAAAAAGTTAGTGTCAAGAGATGACATGATCTTAGAAGAGTTATTTCAGTCCAAATCAAATTATAAGCTACAAAGAGTATTGGGAAATTACTGCGTCATACTTTGTTGATTATATCATTCTAATGTACCCTAAGACTACATAAGATACAGAAGCAAACCTTTTTGTTCTATCCTTTAATCTTGCTTATAGAATCATAAAATATTTTTGATCCAAAGGGATCTTAGTGATCTTATAATCCAACCCATAACTGAACAATAACACCCTCCAGAAGATACTGGAAAAAAACATTATCCAGTCTTTTATGGAAGACTTCCAAGAAAGAGAAACCCATTACCTCCCAAGGCAGTAATCTTCATATATGGATAGTTCTGTTAAGATGTTTTTCTTATACCAAGACTAAAACTTCAGTTTTGCAATCTAGTTCTACCATAGTGTCTAGCCAAACATAACAAGTTGTATCCCCCTCCATGTGATAGTCTTTCAAATACTTGAAGATAGCCATTATATACATTCTTATTCTTCTCCCATGATCTTCTGTCTTGAGGCTAAATAGTTCCAGTTCCTTGTACCACTGTTCAGTGAAATGAAATGAAGACCCTTCATCACCCTGCTTACCCTGATCTTCATGGTTTTCAACTTAATAATGTCTTTTGTTGAATGTGAATCCCAGAGCTAAACACATGAGATCAAATAGGATTTTACTATGGTAACATAGAAGTAACCTCATTTTATTTCTACAGTTAGTTCTTTTAAT
This sequence comes from Antechinus flavipes, assembly GCF_016432865.1. Classification (NCBI taxonomy): domain Eukaryota; kingdom Metazoa; phylum Chordata; class Mammalia; order Dasyuromorphia; family Dasyuridae; genus Antechinus; species Antechinus flavipes. Next base: position 522,029,904 of record NC_067398.1, on the reverse strand, counting down.
GCTTCCTAAGATTACCTAGTCTTTTTAAATTTCCTATCATATTTCTGAATAATAACTAGCATAAAACTGACCAAAACTTCAATTTTAGTAGAATACTTAGTTAGCATCTCTTCTATCTCCTATTGATCATTTTTTAAACTCCAACATAAGAATATACAGTTGGCCCCACTAAATTGCATATCATTCAAATGAGCCCAGTACTTTCATACACATGAATTATTTGCTCAACCTATGGCATAGCATTAAAAGCTAGTATTGGTCTGATTAGCCATAGCACAAAACATTATAATTTGATTCTAATACCATGATGTCATTTTGCTCCTTTTCAAGAGAAAAGGACAGCAATCAACTAATCATTCAGTGTATAAGCCTTTCATCCCAGCTTCATATCTTCTGCAAATGTTTGCTATGAATATACATTTAGATACTAAGAATTACTTCTGGTATTTAGTAATTAAATACCTTTTGTTTTTACTTTATAAGTTTAATTATCATTTAAATAAAGTGTCTAATTGCTTACCACCAATTCAAGTATTTTTTCCCCATATTTGCTTTTCCTTATGTCAAAATAATCTCCATAAAGTCAAGTAATGGATTGATGATACTAATTCAGTGTTCTTGAATGAAACACAATATACTTGTTCAATATAAAGGTTCTCTTTATAGAAAAAGTTATCTCCAAGACATTGGCTAAAATATATTTGTTACTCAATTGAAATTGCACAGAGAATTTTACATACTAAGAAAATATTTCACTTAGTTAAAAGTCTACTTAATATTGACTATTTTAGATTTTTCAGATGCAAAATTTAAAGTTTCAAGACCTCTCTTTATGTTATGAATTTTTTTTCTAACCTACGCCATGTAAAAAGAAATTCTACAAATATTGACACATAAAAATAAAATGTTGAAATAAAAACAAACCTTAACAAAATAAGCATTTTGTTCATGTGGTCATGGATTTGTAATATTTCTACAATCATAAATACAGATTTACATATCTGGGAAAAAACTTTAAAGGTACAATAGAATTCATTTTAAGATGATTAACATGAAAAGCATTTAGACATATAGCTCAGGTTTTTTAATAACAAGAATTCAATAAAATTTTGAATATATGTTATTTAGAGAGATAAAGTGCTGATGGTTTTAAAAAGATGACTAGTAATTCTTGATTTCTTTCAGGTAACATGGCAAAATGTTTTGTCTTTTTAGTCACTTTCTTCACGTTGTTGGTTTTTAGTAAACTGGAATAAAGAACAACTAAGTAGCACAGCTGATGGAGTGATAGAACTGAAATCAGGAAGTTTCATCTTCCTGAATTCAAATCTAGGCTCAGACACTTACTATTTGACATTGGGCAAGGCATTTCATCTTGTTTTCATCAGTTTCTTACCTGCAAAATGAGATGGAGAAAGGATGTCTTTATGAAGAAAATTTCAAATGAAGTCCCAAAGAATCAGACACAACTGAAATGGCTTAACAATAGTAATAATGTCATTATTAATGACATTATTAATTACTGTGATATTATTAATTACTATTGTTAATGACTTAATAATAGTAATAATGTGGCATCATTGACTTTACCTGGACTTATTATTTGTTTTTAAAAGCTGGATTCTGTATAAAGAAAAGACAAAGAAATACCCATACAGCTGTTTATGCTATTCTGGTATGAATTCATTTTGTTCAATCTAGGTTTCTATCCAGAAAATTTGTCTGTGTTTTTGTTTATTGAAAGTAACTTGTAGAAAGTGTTTTTTATTCCCCTTTGTCATATGGGATAAAAAAAAATAATAGCTAGCATTTGTGAAGCTTTTTTAACATCTAAAAAACTCTTTATAAATTCTATTTCATTATATTCTCACAACATCTCTGGAAAGTGGTGATATTTACATCTCCAGTTTACATTTCCAATTAAGAAACCAGGTTAAGTGACTTACCCAAAGTTATACAATTATTAAATCTGAGGATAGATTTGAATTTAGGAATTCTTGACTAGCAGTCTTTCAATTATAACAGTTAGCTACCAACTATATCCAAATCTTTGTAGCTATAGATATATAAATTGTGTGTATACGAACACATATATATGTCTATATATATGTACATATGTATATATATGTATGTGTGCACACATATAATCTCACTTGTTTATTATTTAAAATCAGATAGGAACTGTATTAAGTTCAGGGAATACAAAAAGAAGTGAAAGATAGTTCCTACCCTTCAAGGAGCTTACAATTGAATAAAGCAGCCAACAGGACAAAGATAGATAGATAGATAGATAGATAGATAGATAGATATTAAGTGAGAAATAATTGCAGAAGAAACACTTGAATTAAAAAGGATTTTAAAAGTCTCCCTATATAAAATAAGATTTTAGTTAAGTCTTAAAGAAAGGCAGTAAGTGGAACTGAGGAAGGAGAGGACTGCAGGCATGAAGAAGTAAGAAAAACTTCCTTGAATCAAGAAATGGAGTGCCTTGTAGTGGAACAGCCAAAAGTTAGTGAAAGTATAAGTATCCTGAAAAGTAAGCTATAAGAAGACTGGAAAGATAGGAGGGGGCTAAGTTATGAAGGGGCTAAAGTGCCAAACAAACCATTTTATATTTGGTCCTGGAAGGAGTAGAAAGGTATATGGCCAGACCTGTTCTTTAGGAAAATCATGTTGATTGCTTACTAGAGAAGATGAAGACAACTAAAACAGACAACTCTACCAGGATGCTACAGAAATAATTAAAATATGAGGTTTTGAAAGTCTGCCCTATTGTTGATGGAATTGTAAACTTATTCAACCATTCTGGAGAGCAATTTGGAATTATGCCCAAAGGGCTATCAAACTGCAGATACCTTTTGATTCAGCAATGTCTCTATTGGATGTGTATCCCAAAGAGATCATAAAAGAGGGAAAGATGTTCACATGTGCAAAAGTGTTTGTGACAGCCCTTTTAGTAGTGACTAGAAACTGGAAACTGAATAGATGTCCATCAGTTGGAAAATGGCTGAATAAGTTATGGTATGTGAATGTTATAGAATAATATTGCTCTATAAGAAATAATCAACAACATGATGTCAGAGAGGCCTGGAGACTTATGTGAACTGATGCTAAATGAAATGAGCAGAACCAGATTATACAATGATCAATTCCAATGAATGTGGCTCTTTTCAACAATGAGATGATTCAGGCCAGTCCCAATAATCTTGTGATGAAGAGAGCCAACAATATTCAGAGAGAGGATTATGGGAACTGAGTGTGGTTCACAACATAGCATTTTCATTCTTTTTGTTGTTGTTTGCTTGTATTTTTTTTCATAATTTTTTTGGATTTGATTTGCTTTTCATGTGCAGCATGATAATTGTGGAAATATGTATAGAAGAATTGTAGATATAATTCATGTATTGGATTACTTCCCCTGTAGGAGAAAGTATGGGGAGAAGGAAGGAAAAAAGTTTGGAACACAAGGGTTTGCCAGAGTGAATGCTGAAAATCATATGTTTTGCATATGTTTTGAAAATAAAAAGATTTAATGAAAGCCTGCTCTAGAATGGTGAAGATTTAGGTTTCTTTCTGCTGTGCAGGTTTGACTTCCATCTTCTACTGTGACTTTTTCCTGACTAATCTCAGTATTTTAGATGAAAGAGGAGTAGTGAATCAGGACCCCTATCTAACCATCCATGCATGTGACTATGTTCCTTTCATCTCACGCAACACTTGCCTCCAGCCCAAGACTCAATCTTTTGGAGGGAGAAAAGTAGTGCCCACCACTCAATAATGAACACTCTCACACGTAGTCAAATCTTTCACATCCCAAGGATTCTGAAACCCTGTAGATCATTTTCCAGTCCCCATTCCCAATCTCTTCTCTGTCTATGTTCTATTTTGATTCTTCTCAAACTTCTCACCACAGTCAAAAAACATCCAGCCATTCCACTGTGCCTTCTGGATGCATATGTAGTGACAGAAACCACAACTATTTGGAGTGTAAAAAATTTCTAACTAAAGATATTGTGGAATAACTTCTTTTAAAAAGTCAATTTCACCTGAATGTAGGAAGGGAGGTCAAGGGGAAAAGGCTGCCAAGTTCAGGTGCAATTTTAGGACCCAGAGTGGAGTGGCTTACAAATGGTAAAAAAATCTACTGAGAAGCTCTTAACCAAAATATAGCAGCACTGGCTACTCAATCCTGGTTCAGAGCCCAGGGATGAGCAGACTAGCTGTGAGACATTCATCACAACTACAAAAGGAAAATAGTGAGCTCCTGAACCCCAGAATAACATGGGAACTGGACACACCCAAGTCAGCTTGGGAAGTAATTCAGCATCACCAACCCCAGGGATCATGAAGCCTTTGTCACTATTAGAAGAAGCTTCAGACACTCAGTCCTATGCCATAAAAGAAGACCTCAACTTTTAAAAATGAGAAAAAAAAAGCAAAAAGACCTCTGTCCACAGCTTTTCTAAAGACAGGGAAGAGAAGATCTCAGACCCTGAGGACACAAAAGACATCTCCAGATGAAGCACCAAAATGTGATATGTGTTGGTTTCTATCTCATAAGAATTTCTTGGAAGAATTTTAAAAGGATCATAAAGAGAATTAGAAGAAAAATTGGGAAAGGAAATGAGAACTTTGCAGGAGAGTTTGAAAAAGGAAACAAAATATCTGAAGAAAACTCCTTAAAGAATAGATTTGGTGAAAAATCATATACCTTCTTACAAAATAGATCTGACAAAATGGAAAAAGAAGCCAACTCCTTAAAAAACAGAATTTGTGAATTGGGGAAAAAAATTCCAATGAACATAATACTTCATTTAAAAGTTTAATTGGCCAAATGCAAAAGGAGATTTAAAAAGCTAACTGAAGAAAATAATTCACTAAAAATTATACTTGAACAAATAAAAGTGAATGACTCAATGAGACATTAAGAATCAAACAAAACCAAAAAAAAAAAATGAAAAAAATAGAAGAAAATGTAAAATACCAGAACTAGAGTATTAAATAGCCATTGAAAGAATTCACTGACCATCTCCTGAAAGAGGCCCTAAAATGAAAACTCCAAGGCATATCATAGCTAAATTTCAGAATTATCAGATTAAAGTGAAAATATTGCAAGCAGCCAGAAAGAAACAATTGAAATATCAAGGAACCACAATAAATATTTCTCAGGATGTATCACTTTCCACTTTATATTACTGAAGGAATATGATATTTCAGAAAGAAAAAAGAACTTTAGTTGCAGTCAAGAATCAACTATCTAGCAAAATCAAGCATTATCATTCAAGGAAAAAAAGATAAAAATTGAATCAAATAGGTGAATTTCATTTATTTTTAAAGAAAAGACCAGAGCTCAGCAAAAAGTGTGATAGCTAAACAGAAAATGTGATCTTCAATTGCATGTCAAGAGAAGCATAAAGAGGTTAAAAAAGAACAGTAACCATATTTCTTTTAAAAGTTAAAAAGTTTATATGCCTATATGGGAAGATGATCTATTTCACTCAAGAACTGTATCTATGTTAGGGGTATATTTAGAGGGTATAGGTATAATTTGACTTTATTATAATGATATGAAAAGAAACTTGAGGTGGAAAAGAGATTGTACAGAGGGAAGAGGAAAGGAGTGATAAAATGGGGTAAATTAAAACTCATGAAGAGGCAAAAAAGACCTATTACAATGAAGAAATGGGGGGATGAGGTTGAGCATTTTTTGAACCTTACTCTCATCGGATTTGGTTCAAAGAGTTAATATCAAGCACATTTTTCTTCATAGAGAAACTTGTCTGACTCTATAGGGAAGCAGGAAAAGAAAGGGAAAAGACAGAAGAACAGAAGTAGAAGGGTAAAGGAATAAGATGGGGTAGGGAGTTGCCTGTAAAAAGGAGAGGGCTGTTTGATGGAGGTGGTAATAAGAACAAAACAGTGGGAAGGAGGGAAAAAGAGAAAGGAAAGAGAAAAGTATAATTTGGGGGAAATCAGATGCTGGAAAATACAGAGTTATTCATTTTAATTGTGAATGTGAATGTGTTGAAGCCTCCCATAAAATGGAAGTGGGTAGCAGACAGAATTAAAAGTCAGAATCCTACAATATGTTGTTTACAAAAATACATTTAAAGCAGAGTAATATATACTAGTAAAAGTAAATGGCTGGAGCAGAAACTATTATGCTTCAGCTGAAGTGAAAAAAAAAAAAGGAAAAAAAATGGGTTGTGATTCTGAACTCAGATCAAGCAAAAGCAAAAATAGATCAAATTAAAAGAGATAAAGAAGGAAACTACAACTTGCTAAAGGGTACCATAGATCATGAAGTAATAGCAATACTAAACATATATATATATATATTATATATATATATAAAGATCTCAACCTTGCTCTATCAGAAGTAGATAAATCAAACCACAATATAAATAAGAAAGACTTACAGAGGTAAATAGAATTTTTTTTAAGTTAGATACAATAGACCTTTGGAGAAAACTGAATGGAGACAGAAAGGAATATACTTCTTTTTTTCTCAGCAATACATGGAATCTACACAAAAATTGACCAAGCATTAAGGGATAAAAACTTCAAAATCAAATACAGAAAGATAGAAATAGTAAATTCATCTTTTCAGATCATGATGCAATAAAACTCACATTTAGTAAAAAGCCAGGGGAAATAGACCAAAAATTAATTGGAAACTAAAAAATCTAATCCTAAAGAATGAGTGGGTGAAATAATTAATCATAGATACAATTGATAATTTCATGCCAGAGAATGACAATAATGGGACAACCTACCAAAATGTATGAGATGCAGCCAAAGCAATTCATAGTGAAAGTTTTATATCTCTAGATGTTTACTTGCATAAAATAGAGAAAGAGAAGATTAATGAAATGGGTATGCAACTAAAAAATCCAGGAAAAGAACAAATTAAAAACCACCAAATAAATGCTGTTTCAAATTCTGAAAATAAGGGGAAAGGTTAAGAAAATGGAAAGTAAGAAAACTATTGAACCTAATACAAAAAAATCAGGATTAGTTTTATATGAAAAAAATAAAAATAAACCTTTAGTTAGTTTGATTAGAAAAAGGAAAGAAGAAAATCAAATTGTCAGTATCAAAAATGAAAAGGTTGAACTTCCCACCAATGAAGAGGAAATTGGATCAATAATTCGGAACTATTTTACCCAACTGTATTCCAATAAATCTGATAATCTAAGTTAAATGGATGGATATTTACAAAAATATAGATTGCCCAGATTAAGAGGAGTAAAAAATTACTTAAATAGTCCCATTTTATAAAAAGAAATTAAGCTTTTAATCAACTTTAAGAAAAACTCTCCATGGCCAGATGGATTTGCATGTGAATTTTACAAAACATTTAAAGAACAATTAATTCCAATACCAGGCAAACTATTTGGAAAAATAGGGAAAGAAGGAGTCCTACCAAATTCTTTTTATGAAACAGATATATAGCTCTGATATCTCAACCAGGCAGGGTCAAAACAGAGAAAGAAAATTATAGACCAATTTCCCTGATGAATATCAATGCAAAATTCTTAAATAAAATATAAACAACAAGATTACAGCAAGTTATCACTAGTATAATACACTATGACTAATTGGGATTTATACCAGGATTTCATGGCTGGTTTAATATTAGGAAAACTATTAGCATAATCGACTATATCAAGAACCAAACTAATAAATCATATGATTATCTCAATAAATGCAGAAAAAAAAAACATTTTATAAAATCCAACACTTACTCCTATTAAAAACACTAGAGAATTTAGGACTAAGTGAAGTTTCCTTAAAATGGTCATTAGCATCTATTTAAAACCATTAGCAAGCATATGTAATACGGATAAACTAGAACTATTTCCAACAAGATTAGAAATGAAATAATGTTGCCCACTATCACCATTACTATTCAATATTGTATGAGAAATGTTAGCTTTAACAAGAGATGAAAAATAAATAAATTAGAGTAGATAATGAAGAAACCAAATTATCACTCTTTGCAGATGATATGATGATATATTTAGAGAATCAACTAAAAAAATTATTAAAAACAATTGACAATTTTAGAAAAGTTGCAGGATACAAAATAAATACACATAAATCATCACCATTTTTATATATTACCAACAAAGTCCAGCAGCAAGAGATAGAAAGAGACATTCCATTTAAAGCAACTGTAGATAATATAAAATATTTGAAAGTCTAACTGCCAAGACAAAGTAAAGAACTATATGAACACAATTACAAAACACTTTCCATACAACATCACATCTAGTCAACTGGAAGAATATTAATGCTTATGTAGGTCAAGCTAATCTACAATAAAAATTAAAACTCTACCTAAATTAATCTACTCATACAGTGCTATACCAATCAAACTTTGCAGAAATTATTTTACAGAGCTAGAAAAAACAATAACAAACCATCTGGAAGAACAATAGATCAACAATTTCAAGGGAATGAATAAAACAAAAAGCAAATGAAGATGGTATAGCTATACCAGACCTAAAATTATATTATAAATCAGCAGTCATCAAAACCATTTGATACTGGCTAAGAAACAGAATAGTTGATCAGTGGAATAGGTTAGGTTCACAGGACAAAATAGCCAATGATTATATTAATCTTGTGCTTGATAAACTCAAAGATTCCAGCTTCTAGCATTAGAATTTAGTATATGACAAAAATTGTTGGGAAAATTGGAATTTAGTATGACAGAAACTAGGCATTCAGCCATACCTAACATCCTATACCAAGATAAAGTCAAAATGGGTTCGTGATTTAGATGTAATGAGTGATACTTTGAGGAAATTAGAAGAATCAAGGATAGTCTACCTCTTAGATTTGTGGAGAAGAAAGGAATTTGTTGCCACAGGTGAACTAGAGTACATTATGGAATGCAAAGTGTATAATTTGATTTTATTACATTAAAAAGTTCTTCTACAGACAAAAGCAATGCAGACAAGATTAGAAGGGAAACACTAAATTGAGAGGGGGGATATTTTATATCTCTTGGATAAAGGTCTTATTTCTAAAATGTATAAAGAATTGACTTAAATTTATAAGAATACAAGGATAAATGGTCAAAAGATATGAACAAACAATTTTCAAATTAAGAAATTAAAACCATTTCTGATCATATGAAAAAATGCTCTAAATCACTATTGTCAGAAAAATTTAATTAAGGCAACTCTGAGGTACCACTCCATATCTCTCAGATTGGCTAAGATGACAGGAAAAGATAATGATAAATGTTGGAGGGGATGTGGGAAAACTGGGACACCAATACATTGTTGGTATAATTGTAACCTGATCTAACCATTCTGGAGAGCAACATGGAACTCTTCCCAGATAGCTATCAAATTGTGCATACCTTTTTATCCAGCAGTGTCTCTATTGAGTCTGTATCCCAAAGAGATCATTAAAAAGGGAAAAGGACTCACATGTGCAAAAATATTTGTAGCAGCCCTTTCTATAGTGGTAAGGAACCAGAAAGCCCATCAATTGGAGAATGGCTGAATAAGTTATATGAATCATATATTCAATCTATGCCATCCTTAAGAAAAAATATCATGTATATTAATGAATTTTATCCAAAATTATGTTGAACAATCTTTGATTATTAAAACCAAATAATAAAAAAATGAATATATAATAAATATGAATATTGTGGAACATAATTGTTATATAAAAATAATCACCCAAATGATTTCAGAGAGGCCTAGAGAATCTTACATGAACTGATGCTAAGTGAAGTGAGTAGAACCAAGTGAACATTGTACACAGCAACAGCAAGATTATATGATGATGAGTTCTGAAGGACATGGCTCATTCTGACAGTGAGATGATTCAGGTCAGTTCCCATGGTCTCGTGATGAAGAGAGCTTTCTGAACACAAAGAGAGGACTATGGGAACTGACTGTGGATCACAACATAGTATTTTAACTTTTTTGTTGTTGTTTGCTTGCATTTTGTTTGCTTACTCATTTTTTTTTCCTTTTTTGGTTTGATTTTTCTTGTGCAACATGATGTTTTTGCAAATATGCATAGAAGAATTGCACATATTTAACATATATTGGATTACTTGCCATCTAGGAGAGGGAGTGAGGGAAAGTGGGGAAAAATTTAGAACACAAGATTTTGTAAGGGCGAATGTTGAAAATTATCCATGTATATATTTGAAAATAAAAAGCTTAAAAAGAAAAAATAGCTTTACATGTAATTGGAAAAATAAAATACTATTGAAAGAAAAAAAAATTTTCTCTCATCTTTAAAATCTAACATTCTAAAATCTCTGAATCTCAACTTCTCCACAATTTCTATCCTTGAAATCAACTGATCCTTCCTTGCCCCTTTCTTTCATCTCTAAAATGGATTTAATAATATAGTACCTCCTTCATAGTTATTGGTAATATGAATGACTATAATGTACGTATGTAAGCAAGGCCACAAAACTACAATATTTATTAGATAAGTCTTCATTTTAACTAATGAATAATAAACATTGTAGCTTTTGTGGCCTTGCTTATGAATTGTAATAATTCTAATCCCAGAGGTGTAAGAACTTTCCTAACTTTCTTTGTTTTTGTCAATATGAATCTGAGAGCATTTCCACCCTATCACAGCTTTTAGAACTTACAATTCATTGCCTAGTCTCAATTTCCTTCCTTTATTTGAATAAATTTTCAAAAGAACACATACCAAAAAATAAATAATAAATAGGCTTCTAAGAAGAAGCAAAACTTATGACTTGCCTTAACTGTGAATTCTATATCCATCAATTAACAATGACCTAGAAGGATAGGACATGTGAGAATAGAGAGAGAATAATGAATTAGGCTTTTTTCATATAGAAAACTCAAATGATCAAGTTGTTAACAAAAATTTGATTAGGTAAACTAATATTTATTAAGCACCTGCTATGCACATAATGTCATTCCTTTCTTTTATGTTTTAAGATATTGTACCTCTTTTCTATAAAGTTTGTTTGATTAGTTGGTTAATTTGTTGTTGTTTATTTGTTTTTAGGAAAGGATTTGCAAACCAAAAGAATCATAAAAATTCAGGTAATCTTTGCAAGAGAGTGTCTCTGAATCCAAAAATGCAAATAGGAATATATTTCATTCACTATATTATCTTGAAAGAAAAATAAATCAAATGTAACAAAATAAGTCTATTTTCTAAAGTGTTTTTTCCATGGTAACTGTGCTTTGAGACATTCTTAGGTTTAACACAATTTGCCACTATTTTCTACAGAACAAGTCATAGATCATGATATTTCTTTAACATACCGTTGGTAGTTAAACAACTTGAATGTGAAGAATTGTTTTTCCGTTGTATCAATGTGCAAAAGAAACTCAATTTATTTATATGATCTCAAGTACCTTTTAAAAAACACACGCATGTGTTCTAATGGAAGACAACATTAAATATTGATATTTTTAAATTCTTAATAAAAGAGAAAGCACTGTGCATAGTATAGATATAGCTGGCCTGGGAATCAGGAAAACCTGTCACAAAATATGTGGTCATGAGTAAGTCACTTAAACTCTGTTCTCTAAAAATTTCTCTGAAGTAGAAAAAGGACTGACATGCAAGAGCAGAATATCTTATATCAATTAAATCATATATTCAATCTATGCCATCTTTAAGAAAAAAATATTATGTACATTAATGAATTTTATCTAAAATTATGATGAACAATCTTTGATTATTAAAACCAAATATTAGACAAGGAGAGATAGAGTGCTATAATGGATGAAAAACTACCATTGAGGTCAAGGAAATATTGGTTCAAGTCCCTGTCTTTGATATAAATGAACTATGTGACCTCAGACAAGTTATTTAATCCCTCAGTGGTCCAGACAATACTCTAAGAAGATAATTTTGCCAAAGAAATGGTGACATATTATTTGAACGGACTTTCTACAGAGTTTTCCCAAAAGTTCCTTATGTTAATAAAATCTCAGATCTAATCCCTCTCCAGGGAAGAAACATGTTTTATTTTGTTTTACTAATAAATAAAGGAATGATTCCTACATATTCAAATACAATGAAAATATGAATTAACAAAAAGTGTGTGGATGACATTGGATTCTCTACCCAAATATTCAATGTAGTTAAACCCTAATCTTTCCAATGAATTCCAGTCTCAAAACACCAACTGCATATTGTATCTTTCAAACTGGATGCTCCATATGTATCTCAAACTTAGCACAGCCAAAATAGACTTGTCTTCTACTCATTCACCCCACAGACCCTTCTTTCAAGATTCTTTCTGGATATCCAAATCCACAACCTTAAAATTATCTTATTTTCTTCATTTCCCTCACCTCACATATCCATCTGGCTGCCAAATAATCTCTCCTTTATTCACAGCATTTCACCACCATCTCTTTCACTCCATTCAGATATTCACCATCCTACTCCTTTTCTTTGTTAATTTAATAATGGCAAATAAGCTCACCATCTCCTTTGTCTCTTCTCCCCAATTTTTTTTACTCTCTTCACAGAAATTTTCTTAAAGTTCAAATCTGTACATATCTCTTTCTTACTCAATAAAATCTAGTGATTCCATATTATCTTTAAGATCAAATGTAAACTTCTACTAAGAATACATTAAGCCACTTATCATCTAGTTCAAACAGGACTATTATAATTTATTTTTCTTTGTGCTTTTATAGTATAGCCAATCTGTCCTTCTTGGTATTCTTCATACATAACACTTGATGTCTTTGTGCTGAAATACAATTTCCTCTTCACCAATGCTTCTAAAAATATATTGTCCTTGAGGACAGGAACTTTTTGTCTTTCCAATGACTAACAGGGTCTTCATTTTGTAGACAGTTAATAAATGCTTGTTGGTTAATTGATGTATCACTAGTCATGCCATGTCATCCTATGCTACCAGTAATCTTATGCTACTAGTAATGTTTGGAAATTAAAGTTCCTAATAACTTTGTCCCCAAGGCCATTGGCACAGATCTGTGTTGGGAGTACTAGGCAGCATAAATTTGGGGGTCCCATTTTTATATGGCTTACTGGGGAACAGATTAAATCTTATCTGCACCAACTTGGAGTTAGTTAATTAAAATTATATCAAAATTTTTCACTACTTGGCTAGAAACTGGAAATTGAATGGATGCCCATCAATTGGAGAATGGCTGGGTAAATTGTGGTATATGAATGTTATGGAATATTATTGCTCTGTAAGGAATGACCAGCAGGATGAATACAGAGAGGCTTGGAGAGACCTACATGGACTGATGCTGAGTGAGATGAGCAGAACCAGGAGATCATTATACACTTCGACAACGATATTGTGTGAGGATGTATTCTGATGGAAGTGGATTTCTCTGACAAAGAGACTTAACTGAGTTTCATTGGAGAAATGATGGACAGAAACAGCTACACCCAAAGAAGGAATACTGGGAAATGAATGTGAACTATTTGCATTTTTGATTTTCTTCCCGAGTTATTTTTACCTTCTGAATCCAATTCTCCCTGTGCAACAAGAGAACTGTTCGGTTCTGCAAATATGTATTGTATCTAGATATACTGCAACATATTTAACATATCTAGGACTGCTTGCCATCCTGGGGGGGGGGGGGAGGGAGGGAGGGGAAAAAACGAAACATAAGTGATTGCAAGGGATAATGTCGTGTAAAAATTATCCTGGCATGGATTCTGTCAATACAAAGTTATTATTAAATAAAATAAAATTAAAAAAAAATTTTTTTCACTACTAATTGTTGTTCTAGTAGTGATTTGTATAGCTTATCTGAGGTTTACTTACCATAGAACCAAATGGTCCATGCAGTAAGACTTACCTGGTTTCCTTGATTTAGCACAGTATTAGAATGTGATTTTTAATTAATATTTGATGCAACTTATAATTATATTTCTTTGATCTTTAGAACAATTTGCACATGACTTCTATGTTTTTCTTTACAATATTACTAAATGTGGTTATTATTTTATTCTGACAACATGTAAATTTATATACTATACTGACTAGCAGTGAAACAAGGTTGTCAAGAGAACCAGAATAAGACAATTTTAATACAATCCCTCAAATTCTACAATTAGTTCATTCTTTTGATTATAGTTAAATAAGAACTTTTCCCCATGTTGAAAAACAAATTTCCCTGAAAGAAGTAAAATATTAAATTTATTGATTATTATCAGTTTTTTATCCTACAATGTAAACAGTTTATAATCCTTCTCCCCTATTCCACAACACTCCCACTTCCTCCCTAGCAAATAACGGGAAATAAGAGCAGAAAAATAACAAAGGAATAGACCACCTGAGAATTTCCTTAGTAAAAATAACAGAAACAAAATTTAAAAGGGAATTTGGAAGTACTAAAGAATGGCATTACCAGTTTTACATTTTTCCCTAGGTTAGTTTTGTTTTCGATACAATATCTGCATAAACAAGTTTAAATTTGCAAACATACTTCATTTCACTTCTGAAGAGTAGAACCTCTATCTTGCCAACTCATTATCTCAATTGTAGCATATATTTATAAATTTCATAAAATTAAAGCTTTTTAAAGGTAAGCAAATAGTTCGTTTTTCTTTACCAACAATATTAAAATACTCTGGTAGAATAGCCATTTTTACTACTGATTATGCGAACAGTACACTTCTATCAAGAAATTTCTATCAATTCATTAGCATTTAGTTGAAAAAATCCTTTTGCTGAAAAAGAGTCTGAACTGAATCTAATTTGAGAAAGTTCCAAAGCAATTCCAGAGCAGTTAATTATAACTGCTTCAGTATCCTAGTTTATTTACCAATCTTACTTTTCCCCATTAAGTTGTCTACTCTCTCTTATTTTGTCCTTTGAATCTATAAATATTTTGCAAGATTTTTTTTCTTCTTTCCCTTCATTTCAGTTTAAATGAACTACTCTGGGAAGTCTGCCCATTGTCAACATTTCTTTTTCATAAGCATCTGGAACTACTTAGGCTTTCAAACTGCAGGAGCATTTATGAATATTATTTGTTGGAATATTAAGAATAGTTTCCATTTTGGGATATTGTCTAACTCATTTTCTATTTTTCGATATTCATGAATTTTTTTAACAAGTCCAACTGAATTGGATTGATCAAAACTGATTTTTAAAATCTCAATCTTACTATATTCCATTGTGAATGAATGTCATTTGTTTCCAAAAGAAGACATGCATGAGTGCTAAAGATGAGTGATTGTTGAATGATGAAGTAACTTCTCATCCAAAAACTTTTGATTTGTTTCCCTTAAGAAAGTGTTTCAAGATACTATTTAATAACACATTGTCTAAAATTAAGAAAGGAATGTCCAACCATGTCTGTGGTGTTTATAATGAAACCATTTTGCTTTCTGTTTAATATATTTGTTCTGTTGCAAAATATACTGTAACTTCAAGAAATTTTCCTAAAAAACGCGAATAGCATAGAGATGAAGCCTATTTTTGATAATGGAAGCAATTCAGAAGCTGATATATTAGTAAACAAATGTATGATGTTAAGAAGGAAAATCCTATTATGATAGAAGTCTATTGAAGAAGTGAAATTATTTTACTTTTAAAGAGTAAAGTCAAGAAATGCTTTTTAATAGATAAAATAAATAGACACTGAATTTTCCACATGGAGAAAATGTTACTGTACCAGATTGTATATGTCTTTTTTTTCCTGGTTTCCTGGAAGCTTTCCTCATGGTTTCTAGAAAGATTTTGAAATTTTGAGAATGTGACAATTTGAATAATATCACAAAGAAAAAAAAGATATTTAAAGGGATATTAGTATAATCTGGCAAGAAAAAAGAGATGTTTAAAATCCTAAACCAGAGGAGGAAATAGTTTCCCAGAGACTTTGGCTGTCAAGATGAAATTTAAAGTTTTATAAAAGTTACTATTCTATTTAGAGTCAGTGGAGAGGAATAGACAGATGGATAGTAGATACACAAATACACACATACACATATGTGTTCTATTTACAGAAATAATTAAGAATTAGTGAGATATATATTCTAATACATTTTACTTTAAAAATTTTGTTCTAAAGAATTTTCTTTGATTGGTTATAAAGTTTATTTGACTTTACTTAAGATATTTATGCTGAGTTTAAAAAACCCTAAAGAAAATATGGAAATTCTGGTTGTCATGAGATTGTGACATCCTGCTATTCATGTATCAATATATCTAAAGTGCATATGGATCTTTTTCCTGTTTTTTTCCTTAATCTCTTCTGAGATTCAGCAAAGTATCTGCATGACTTTATAGTACTTTGGGCACTTTTCATATCTTCCAAACATCTGTGGAATGGCCCTTTTTAAATAAAATTGGCTCAGTTTCTTGTACACTTAAGAAATGAGGACTTTATCAGAGAAACTTGGTTCAAAATTCTTTTCATAATTAAATAAGATAGAATATATATAGTATACTATACATAATATAATGTGTATATATATTACATAATATATAGTAAAATATGAAAAAATATAGAAATAACTATATTTCATATCCATTTAGTCTATTCTCTTTCATTTTACTCTATCTCTCCTCAAAACTGTTTTGCTTCTGACTAACCCCTCCCCTAACATGATGTCTCTTCTATTACCCTCTCCCTTTATCATATCCCCTTGGTCTCCCACTTTTCTGCAGGGTAAGTTAGAGCTCTTAAACTATATGGAATGTGTATTTTATTTTCTCTTTGAGCCAGTCCTAATGAAAATGTGGTTCAATTATGCCCCTTCTTCTCACTCTTCCTCTCCGTTATAAAAGATTTTTCTTGTCTTTTTTATGACAGATAATTTATGTCATTCTACCTATTTTCCTTTCTCCTTATTCTCCTCTCTCACTTTTTTAGATATTATCCCTTCATATTCAACTCTGTGTCTTCTCTCTCTCTCTCTCTCTTTTTCTCTTTCTCTCTCTGTCTTTTTCTTCTTCACTTTCTCTCTCTTTCCATATATATATATATGCCTTCTAACTGTCCTAATTATGAGAGTTCTTATGAGTTACAAGTATTATCTTCCCATGTTACCCTTATCAAGTCCTTTATGATTTCCCTTTTTTATCTATGTCCTTATGCTTTTCCTGGGTCCTGTATTTGAAAATCGAATTTTCTATTCAGTTCTTACATTTTTATCAAGAATGCTTGAAACCCCTCTATTTCACTGAATTTCACCTTTTCTTCAGAAAGTGTATGCTCAGTTTTAATGGTAGGTATAAAATAGAGCTCTGTTTCCAGGGTGAAGGGTATAATGTCCCAAAAGTTCAGGAATTTTGTGCAGTTGTGTTCAAAGATCTTTTTAGAGATGTGTGAGTTTTCAGTTCTACCAAAGTATTATTATTTAAGGAGAAGTGTGTTTGAATGATCACCAACATTTTTTTCTGCCCTAAAACTGTGAAGAGGGCCCTTGCTCCTCTGTGGCTTGAGTTATATTGTGCTAAAAGCAATAGATAGTTTCCTCAACATTAGTAAAAAAGACCTCCTTCTAAGCAGCTGTTTGACCTCTAGAACCTTCCACTACTACTGCAACCACTGCTACTGTTACCTCTGACATTCAGTGGATTCAGGCTTGCTCGTAGTTTCTTGGTTTTCTAAGGCCTTTTCACTCTAAAGAGATGACACCCTAGAGTCATCTTTGTTGTCTCTGGCCTGAGAGATCTGGAAACCATTGTTGTCACTGATCTAAAAGTCCCAAAGTCCACTTCTAGTTTGCTGACACAAGGGCCGGATCTGGGGCTGTAATGGTATTACCTATGCTGAGACTGCACTGGACTCCCATCCTGGTACAACAGATCTTTCCTGCTAACCTACCTACTTGTCTTGAACTAGAAAATTATCCCAATTTTGCTGTGGCTTCTGACACTTTAACATTTGTTGGGTCATTATTCAAAAGAATTTGGAGGTCTTTAGGGGAGAATTCAGGCAAGTCCCTGCCTTTACTTCAGCATCTTGGTTTTTCCTTCTTGCAAGTTGTTTTTTGTTGTTGTTCCTGGGTTTTCTTGGCAAAGATTCTGTAATGTTTGTTATTTCTTTCTCTATCCCATTTTACAGCTGTGGAAAATGACACAAACAGTGCTAACTAATTTGCCAGGGTCACCATGCTGGTAAGTATCTGGGGTTTGATTCCAGGACTGCTCAATCCACTGTGCCACCAAGTTATCCAATGTTCTTGGGACACAGTAGGCTTATAACAAATGTTTGTTTAGCAAAAGTCTCTGTTAAAGACCTCATTTCTAAAATATATTGAGCATTGAATCAGATTTATAAGAAAATATGTCATTCTCTAAATAATAAATGGTTAATGGATATGAAAAGGCAATTTTCAAATGAAGTCAAAACTATCTATAGTCATGTGAAAAAATGTTCTAAATCACTATTGGTTAGAGAAATGCAAATTAAAACAACTCTGAGATACTTCACACTTATCACATTGGCTAATATGAAAGAGAAGAAAATTGATAAATATTTGAAGAATTGTGGGAAATTTTAGGCATTAAAATACTGTCAGTGTAATTGTGAACTTATCCAACCATTCTGGAAAGCATCCTGTGGATCACACTTTTTCATTCACTAGGTTTTTATCCTAAAGAGATTTTTTTAAATGGAAACTGATCTATTTGTACAAAAATATTTATAGCAATTCTTTTACTAATAAAAAAGAATTGAAAACTGAGGCAATACCCATCAATTGAGGAATGTCTGAACAAGTTGTGATATGTGCATATAACAGAATATTATTTTGTTCTAAGAAATTACAAGCAGCATGATTTCAGAAAAACCTGGAAAGACTTGCACAAAATGAAGCAAAATGAAGTTAGCAAATACTAGAGAACATTGAACACAATAACAGTTAATATTGTATGCTGACCAACTGTGAATGTTATTTCCTGTTATGAGTTATTCTCAACAAGTAAAATGATTCAAAACAATTTCAAAGGGCTCATTATGAAAAATGTTATCTACTTTCAGAGAAAGAACTTATAGAATCTGAATGCAGATAGAAGTCTCACTTTTTTTTTCTTATTTTTATGTTGCGTTTTTATGTTTTTGTTTTCCATTCACAAAATGACTAATATGTAAATATGTTTTGCATTTTTTCTTATTTTTATGTTGCGTTTTTATATTTTTGTTTTCCATTCACAAAATGACTAATATGTAAATATATTTTGCATGAATGTGGTATTTTTACATATCAAATTGCTTACTATTTCAAGGAGGAAGAAAGGGAGGAAGAGAATTTGGAAATTAAAAGTATTAAAAATTGTTTTAAAAAATGCATGTAATTGGGGAAAATAATAAAATATATTCAAAAGTAAACAAATAAACAAATGTGTGTTGACTGTTCATTGACTGATGACTGAACTACTCACCCTCTGCTTTCTACTGCATAAAAAAAAGATAATAGCACCTCCTGGAGAATATGTAAATGCTACTTATTATCATTTAGTGGGTAGTAAATTCACCAGTATTCTTTAAGGCCATTTTTTTCACAGCTCTATTTAATTTGTTTAATAATTTTGCTTTAAATTCAGTATTTTGGGTTTATTGGTAAACTTTCAATAAAGTTTAGTTTCATTGAAGTCAACTAAATTATATTTATTATTCCTTCTATGCATTAATTTGATCAATCATATAACTAGTATAGTTATTCATAATCATATTTGACATGGTTAGTAGCCTGCAACATTCCATTTGGCATGATCATCATCAATTAAAATATATGTTGACTTGTTTCTAATGATGATTGGTTGCAGTTGGCAAACTGCAGTTTGCCAACTATGTTTATGAATTCCCAACTATATCCCACCCCTTTGCATCCATTACTTTTTTTTTTGTATTTCAGAAAACAAAAAAAACTTGATACCCATGTTTTAAGTGACTAATAGATGTTCCCAACCTTTTAAAAAAAAAGTGGTTTAAGTAAATAAATTTTATCTTCTATATCTGCCTTTTTCCTATTTTATTTGTTTTTATTTCACTTCCAAGAGGTACAGTGCCTAAAGAGTTCTTGTTTGGTGTACTCTCTCATCGTTACAACATTTTCTTTTCCTTTCCCCTACCCTGTCTTCAAAAAAGACTGATGTACTATAATTCATTCTAGTTTCTCAATATCATAGCTTTTGTTTTGAACATTGTATGGAGTCTGTTAAGTGAGATTTTTCCAAAATGTCTGAAAGAGTTTTTCTTTTCTCAGGTAACACACATGCTGTCTTAGACCAAAAATGCAAGTCTAATGCTTAAACATGTTGATTAGTCTCAAGTAGGACCAGCATTGTTTTTTAGTAGCTTTTATGTTTTTCATTTTGCACCTGTTTATCTAATGTAACATCATAAACCTTTTCCATTTAAGTTCATTCATAAAAATGACATTCATAGCCAATCTACTAAATTCAATCATCCACTATCAGATTTTTTAAACAAATATTTTTGTTATATTTCTCCATATAACATTTTAAACAATTAATTTAAGATGATTAATGACATTTTTCTTATGAATATATAAGATGAAAATTTTCAGTTGAAAGAGTTCAAATGAAGAAAATATTAAGTTATTTCTTAAAGGACAGTTACTAACAATAAATTTCATTTAAAGAAATCTGTCCTCTTAAAATATTAATTGTATAGATTTAAAAATAATTATTTATGAATGTTCATAATTTTATTATTTTTGTATAATAGGAGATGATTATAAAATAATAGAATAAATATGTCATAAAGTTTATTTACAGATTGAATTATTAAAAATAGTCTGAAAACTTTATAGTCACTTCAGAACTTATTTTTCAATATCCTTTTTTGTGGTGTTCTCTTCTTTTGTACAATATATAATGGTTCTCTCTGGGAGCAGGTTTCTTGGGGAGGTTTTCTGGAGGCAGCCTTAGTTTTGATTCCGAGTAATAATCACCTCAAATACAGCCAGTTGATAAAATGCAAATGTTTATTTTCTCCTTCCAAGTCTTGTCTCTTTCCTTGGGCCCGCGTAGCTTTCTTGGAGGCCTCTCTCCCTCCTTGGTTCCAAGAGCTCTTGCAGCTTGTCTGCCATCTTCAACCTCCAGCTCTCTCTGAATCTTGGTTCTGCCCGACTTCAGATTAGCTTCTCAATCTCCCAGAGTACTCTTTGGCCATGAGAGCTTCTTGCTTATATGCTGTACACTGAGTACACACCAATCATTATATCACTGGGAAACCATTATTTGTTGTAGGATTAAATCAATTCTAAACTAGATTTAAACATTGTCTCCTCAATTCCACTTAGTACCTTGTTTCAAATTCTGTCCCATAGCATCTCCTTGTAGAATCAGATCAATCATACTGAACCATGCTAAATTATCAATTCTATCAATTCTAATGACTTAACACTTTGTAAGGATTCCAACACTTTTTGAAACTTTTTTTTTTTGAAAATGATGACTTCATTGCAAAATTGTATTTTATTGATTTGTTTTTATATCACTTTCATTTCTGAATATATACTTACTACCATCCTATCAAACACATCAGATCTTATTTAAAAAAAAAGAAGAAAAGAAATGAAAGAAATAATAATAAGGTCAGCAAAATTAACCAGCATAGCAGCACTCAACATAGTGCTGGGCTCATAGTAAGCATTTAATAAATGTTTATTGACTGACTGACATCAGTGGAATCTAACATTACACACAATGTTTTATATCAAAGTCTTCCACCCCTCCATAGAGGAGAGGAAAACATAAATTGTCACGTCTTAAAAAAAATTGTTTCTTATATCTAAATAATTTTCAATTTTGCTTGCTATTCTATTACTCTTATTCTAATTGGTATATAAGGTTTTTCTGGTTCTGCTTTCTTTCATATATCAAATCTTATAAGTCATACCTGCTTTGAAATTTTCATGTTCCTCATAACAATTATCCCTTCCACAACACAATTTTTCCCATTGTAGTTTTGTACAAGCAATTAAATGGGAATGGGGAGGGGGGATTTTGAAAGTCACAGATACACACTAAGGCCTCTAAATGTCACAGAAACAGTTATTTTTCATACAGTATTTTACATTAAATTGACTTACATATAGCTTATGACCAAATATTTAACAAAAAATTACACTAAGATACTTGCAAGTGCCCCATAAAAGAAAAAAGAAAAAGAAAATTAGATATTTTCTCTGGTATGAAGAGATCAAAAAATTTTATGTGGATTTCACAGATCATGGGAGTGCTAAGCCCCTGACTCCTGTAATGTAAAAGGGATAAATATGAAGTCTATTACCTTCATGCACCACAATTATTTTTGGTGATTCTCCAATCAATGGGCATCTAGGATATTTCAAGTTCTTTGCTAGTATACAATCTGATGATACAAATATTTTGCTGCATAATGGGTATCCCAAAAATCCTAGTGAAATTTTGAGCTATTAAAACTTAAAATTACATTATTACTTTCAAGAAGTACTGTATATGAACTTTGGTTCTCACATTAATTACCTTGAAATTTATGTCTGACAGTTGGATCTCTAGATCAAAGATTATAGACATTTTCATCATTTCTTTAATATAATTCTAAATTGCTTTTCAGAATGTTTATAACAATTAACAGAACTACCAACATTATATTGATATTTCTGTCTTTGACAATGATTCCAACATTCACACATTTTGTCATCTTTGATAATCTGCCAAGTTTGCATTTAAGTCCCAAAATTCTTTTAATTTGCATGGTCTTATTATTAGTAATTTGGAATATTATTTCATATAGTTTACAAGAGTTTTCAATTCTTCTTTGAGTTAAATCTATTTATAATTTTTGACTGCTTATTAGTGGGAGTAGTCTTTGCATGTGTATACATATATATGTGTGTATGTGTGTGTATGTATACATATATTTGTGTATGTGTCTGTATATATGTATACATATATTTGCACATTAAAGAGTTATAAATAAATTAATAAATATTTATTAAGTGTTTAATGTGTTCCAGGCACTCTGCTTAGTATTAGGGATCCAAAAAGAGGCTCCTCATGGAGCTTAAAATGTAATGGGGGAGACAACATGTAAACAAATATGGAACTAAATAAATATGGGACAAATAGGAAAAAATGAAAAGAGGGAAATCATTGGAATGGAGAACCATTAGGAAAGGTTTTCTTCAGAAAGTAATATTTCATTTGGAACTTAAAGTATCTGAGCTGGTTATCTTTCCTTGTTTTTTTTTTTTTCAAATTCATGATAAGCCCTCTAATTTTCAGGTTAGATATCAATTTGAGATTTTTGTATTGTGTATTACCTTGTCTAAATTCTATTTCTGCTTAACACCTTTATAATGTTCCCAGCAGTGCTCATTAGATAAAGAGTGCTTCCCTATTTTTATTTATCAAATTTTGTATTATTGAGTATAGTGATTCTTGGGTCTTCTTTATCTTGTCTTTTCTAACAATCTACTTTTTAAAGTCAATATTTAATCATTTAAATGAAAATTTCTTTATACTATAATGTAAAGTCAGGATATATTATTTTGTCTTCATTCTTACCTTCTCCTTCCTCCCCCCACCAAGTTTTCCATCAAGATTCTAGACCTTTTGTTCTTTCAAACAGAATTTTTAAAAATAGTCTGTTGAATATTATGAAATAGTTGATGGATAATTAGTTTAACTCATATTATTACCATTATCAACCACTGAATTCTTGCTGTGAACTCTTGGAATAAGCCACAAGTTATGTCAAACATGAGATGTTAATCTAGAGGTAACAAAGTCATAAAATAAATGTAAATCTGAGCATTTATTTTTAAAGGGCTTTACATGTTTTATAATAGTATTTGGAACTTTTCAAGCTTTCATATTTAATTAAAATTAGAAAGGAAAATCTTGATGGTTATTACAAGTTAAAAAAAAAAGACAGAAGATGGATTTTCTAAAAGGAATGGATTAACAATGAAAGCTAAAGTTGATGAGGAATGAAAGAAGATAAAATCAAATAATGTTAACATAATTACAGAAACTAAATTTTTTGGTTTCCCAGTGCATAAAAAATTTTGCATCCTGTACTGTTCTCTATTAAGTGTGCAATTGTGTTATGTCTTTTAAAGTGTATATACCTTAACTTAAAATATTTTATACCTAAGAAAAAAAATGCTAACTATCATAACAACCATTACTACTTCAGGAAGCAGTAATCTTTTTTTGACTGATGTAGGATTTTACCTTGATACTGATGGCTGCTTACTGATCATGGTATTGATTGCTGAAGGCTGTGGTTACTATAGCAATTTATTAAAATGAGATAAAATGAAATTTGCCACAAAGATTGACTCTTCCTTTCATTGGAACACTTAGAAGTCATTGTAAGGTTATAAACTGGTCAAATTTCAATAATGTTGTGTTTCAGGGAATAAGAAGGCTTAAGAAGAGGGAAGGGGATGGGGAAATAGTTTTTGGAGCAGTCAGAACACATAAAAGATTTACTGCTAAGTCATATTTTATATGGATGTGGTTCATGGTGCCCCCAGAAAAGGAGGAAGTAAGATTAAGGAACTCTCGACCTTGAAGGAGAAAAATATATGAGATACTTTGTTTTCTTTTCATTGCTCACAAGCAAAAATATGAAAACTGTGGATCAATCAGTCATTTCTGAACATGTGACAAAGATATATTCAGCTTCAAGGTGAAGAAAAAGGTTTCCTCTTCTGTGGTAAAGTAGGACATCCCTGACTTCCATAATTATCCTGGCTATCATGGGTGTTACACTGTGTTGATTACCTCCCATGCCCAGCAAGTGTTTTCCTCACTACACTTTTGTATTCTAATTCATACTCCTTGACACATAAAATTATTTTAGCATGTTAGCTTTGGTTGTGTAATTATTTGGGGGGAAAGGCAATAGAATATTTAGCAAGTGACTGAGTTTTAAATTGACCTTGGGCTCTCTTGCCACATAGAAAATAACCAAGGTTATAAGAGGGAAAAATAAATAAATACCAAAGAGAAAGCTTTCAGCCATGGATTATAGGACATATTGTAAAGGGATCTGAATTTCTCCCCAGCTAACTTATAACATATAGTTTATTTTAATGAGTTCAGTAGACAAGAAAGTATTTGGGGGGGATAAAAAAGTGGTATTGTGCTAATGGCTTGTCTTGGATTCCTATATCTCTAATAATCCCTGTGGAATCAGATGTGAGGAATCTGACCACCTCCCTGACAGGATGCCACCATATACTATACATTAGTGCTACACATACTATTCAAAGAAGTTATCAAGCTTGTTTTGTGTGTTTGTGTGTGTGTGTGTGTGTGTGTTTATTAAGGTCCAGCTTTTTAAAAATTAAATTTGAAGAAAAAGAATTTATGTGACTATACTTCTTATGAAAATTTTACTAGTTGGGGGATGATAGTTGTCGGGAGGAATGAGTTATTATTAATAATTAGTCACTTTAGTCATATCTGATATTTTATGACTTTATTTGGGATTTTCTTGTCAAAAATACTAAAGTAGTTTACCACTTCATTCCTTCCATTCTTTAGATAAGGAAACAGAGTAAACAAGGTCAAGTACCCAACATCATTATGTTAATAAGTGTCTAAGACCAGATTTGAACTAAAGAAGAGTCTTTCAAACTCCAAGCCTGGCACTTTGTCCACTCTGCCATCTAGCTGTTCCAGTTAGTGTTTAAAGTAATGTAAAAGAAAACAAAAGAAAGAGGAAAGCAAAAAAATAAATAAATAAAATAAAGAATCAGAGCAAAAGAAGGCTCAGACAAGCAGAAAACTTTCTTATCATGTCACATTTAACATAACTTTTTTAAATGTGAATCTTCACAACTCCAAAAACTAGATATCACTATTATCCTTATTTTAAAGATTAAAAAAAAAAACTAAAAGGTTAAGTAACTTCCCCAGATTCAAAGGGTTAATATATCTGTGGTAGAATTTAAATGCAGGACTTCCAAACTCTTAGTACAATACTTTATATATTGAACCACTCCAACAAGCCATATTAATAAAAGTTAATTGTTTCATACAGTTTTCTCCTCATTGTCTTCTTTGCATAATAAAATGTTCTTGTTTGTTTATATATTTTAAGTTCACAATACTTTTTTAAAATATATTACTTTAGAAGCAATGTTTACCATATACTAGAAGGAGTATATTGGTGAAAAAGTCAGCGTTCTATTTTTCTGGGATTTGGGCAATGCAGAGAACAATCCTTTCTGGCCATACTAGAATCAGTTTCTTCTTTTTTTATCTGAGAATTTAATTCCAATGAGTGAGGATAACTGATATATTGGTTAGTTATAGAAATAAAGACTGAACTCAGGAGATCAGAAGTAGATGAAGAAGCAAAATACAGAATATGCTCAAACACAAATAGCTAACCATTTTCACAGTTCAACTGTGTCCTAAAAACTTTACTATTTTTGATTGCTGTTTTATTCCTGTCCTATACTCATCTATTGACTTAAGTGACCTTGTGTAAGCTTTGCTTTGACCATTCACCAGACTCCAGCCCATATAAGTTTAGACAGAAAATAACTTAAATGTAACTAGAGAGGAAAGATTTTGAGAAAAGGCTTTCTTTCTGAAACTACAACACTTATAGATTCAACATAATTGTAGATTATGAAGAAACTATGAAGTGGAAAGGATTTAATATTCAATATTGTAAGGGTAGGGTGAGGGAAAAGAGAGGAAATATCATAAGGCATAAGTGAAGGAATAAGAATATCTGGTTCTGCATCTTCCTCTGAAACAGTAGGAAACAATGAGATGATGAAAAAGAGAAATTTTAGGTATTTAATCCAGAAAACAAGACAGTCTACTGAGAATAAGAATGATTGCTAAAGTTTGGGAAACAAAAAATGGTAACTACTTAGAAGTTCATTCATGATTAGTAATAGTAAAAATAAAACAAACAAATTTCACATTTTTCCTGTCAATTATTTTTCTTTCCTTAAAAAAAAGAGTTTATTGATCTACTGTTGTCACAATTTTTATTCTTCCAAAAGGATGAGAAAGGGAGACTCGGAATCAATCAGAGTGAGATAGCTTACTGTCTTCTGTTAAACAGCAGAAAACAGATGTGAATAATAAGAAATGACCGAGCACCAAGAACTGCAGCTGGATTGAATGGCAGTTCAAAGGAAGTAGATAGCTATTTGTGACATATTATTGTCAGTTTAACAGAATTCAGCGATCATTAGTATTTCACAATAAATGAGAATTTATCAAAAGTTAATCCAGGCCAAGAAAAATCAGTGTATATACCCATTTTGTCCTAATTTTTTTTATTAAATAAATGGTTTTTATTAAGTAGAGGTTAATACACTTCATTATCATGTCACAGTGGATAGTAGGCTGGGATTGAAATGTGCAAGATCTGGGTTCCAGTGGGGTATCTGATACTTACTGTGTGACATGGCAAAACACTTAATCTTTCAAAATCTCAATTCCCTTATTTGTAAAATGGGGATCATATTAACTCTAAAGTGACAACAAGGAAGAGTGAAAAGAAAGCTCCAAAGAGGTCAAAAGGACCTGGGTTTAAGAAGTGGCTTTCAATAATGTTTACTGTGTAACTCTTGCTAAATTTCTTAGCCACAGGAAACCAGGAAATTCTCAAAGCTGCAAAAGAGTTGGTGGACTTGCATTGGTAGAGGGCAATTCTTAGCCAGGAATTCCCAATACCAATTAAAATTTTCAGATAGATAAAAAAAAAAAATCTACTTCTCGGAATTGATGTGAGGTTCAAATAACATAATATGAATCTTGCAACTTTAAAGCATGATATAAACAATATTATTTGCAATACTAGTAGCTGATACTAGTTAGCAATTATATAATGTTTCAAAGTTTGTAAAATACTTTGTATTTCTTATATGTCATTTATAATATACCTTATATGTCATATATCATCCCTAAAAGAACTCTGTGAAGAAAATACAAATAGTATCCTACAAACTAATTCTGATTCTGCATATAAAAATAAATTTCAAGTAGCATTTAATTTAATTTAATTCAAGTAGCATACTAATTTAAAAATCTGAAATGTGGGAAAAAACATACACAATAAATTATCTTTCTTGAGTTGTTTGCTCTGAAAAAGCACTGAAAAGAGAATAATATTTGTTTAGGGCAATCTTACCACACTTTCAATAAATCTCAAAGTGATTAGGATGTAATAGCTGCCATCATGTCCTTGGAATGTCCCCTACTAAAAGAAATGCTGCTCATAATTAAGACTTTGATTTTTAAAGTTTTTTTTTTTAAGTTTTAACCTAAATCAGAGTTTTCTAAATTGAACATACTTTAAAGAAAGAAAGGGGGAAAGTATTATATATTACTTGTATAAGTACCTCCTGCTCATATTCAAATCCTTCTTTGGTTATAAAGGAATCTATGGAGAAATAATAAAACAGAAATAGGAAATAGAATGCTATATGCAGAACAATAAAACCTTGAATGTAAGATTAGAAATGGCATTTTGTTTTTCTTCAAGTAATTGTTGAAGGGATACAGGTAGATGATGCAGTGAATAGAGAATCAGCCCTAGAGTTATAAGGACATGAGTTCAAGACTGGCCTCAGATTCTTACTATGTAACCCTGGGCAAGTCATTTAAAAGCATTTTCCTCCAAATAAAAAAGAAATAACATTCTTGAGAGCAAAACTCTTAAGACATTTCTACTAAATTATCTAGTCTCTAATTTAAAATGCATATGTCAAAAACATTAGAAAATTCTGAAAGACCCCAGTAAAAATAATGATTTATTGATGTTGAAATTAAATATATTCTCTTTTATTTATGAGTTTTTAATTTTTCATTTATGAAAAAAAGAATTGCTTTGGGAGAGTTCTTGATGCTTTCATTAGTAAATAATGGCATTTTCTAAGGGGGAAAAAAATCTCTTTAGTTTCTTTACCTTTTAGCAACCTCAAGCTGTTGAGTATTTGTTCCCAAATGATATTTTGGACAACTTCGTGGCACAGGGGACAGAAGACTTGGCCTGAAATCCAGCAGATTCTGCCTTCTGAGTCTAAATCTGGCCTTAAACACATACTAGTTTCAAGACCCTGGACAAGTCACTTAACCCTGGATGCCTCAGTTTCCTTACCTGTAAAATGAACTGAAGGAGAAAAAAAGGCAAATCATTCCAGTATTTTTGCTTAGAACACTCCTCCCTGCCAAAAAAGGGTGGGATTACATCAAGGAAGACATGACTAAAAAACGACTTACCAAAAAAATACTCCATTTTCACATACACCAGTGAGTAGATGGGGAAAGGCAGAAAGAAAAAAACTTAAGATGCCAGAGAGTAAAAGGAAGGGGCAGAAAGAAAAACCTTTTTTTTTTCTTTTAAAAGTATGCTATTTCTGCTTTTTTAACTAGCAAAGAAAAAGAAAATTTCATTAAAGTTTTTTGGATGATTTAATAGGATGATAGGGTTTTTTGGTTGTTTTTGCTGGATGATTTAAAAAAAAAAAACAAGCTAAATGTTGAATAAATAAATTTGTTGCTAAAATATACACTAACATTTTAGATAAAGTTTTAACTCTTTGGTCAGGGGACAGTTATAGATTCAGTTGAAAAATAAGCTGAATTCCCTTTTTGCTATTATTCTATTGAACTCAATGTTTCTTACTCCTTTTAAAATATATTTAATCTTTCTCAGTTTTCCCTGAATTTTTCATTTTTCATATCATTACACTTTCTGTTCAATGTTCAAGTTTTCCTTGGAAGGGCTTCTATATATTTAAATATTATATAAATCATTTTATTTATTAGAAGCACATTAAGTTCATATTTTATTATACTATTAGAAATAAATATTTCTTGAAAGTTTAAAGGATTGACCTTATTTATGTCTTTACTTATAAATTGTTTCTCATGGTTTTAATTCTTTAAACATTATTCAGCTGCTAAATTCTGTGAATCAAAGCCAACCAATAATTTCAGAAAGTACAATTAAGATAATTTCATTTGGTAAAATTTTCTTTCAAAAAAAGAAGATGAGCTCACATATGTGTTATCTGTACCTAGGAAGTATATGTTCACTCCTTATTGTCTATAAAGATAAAATAAGAAATGAGTATCTGAAGTACTCTACTATCACATTTTATGCATTTGGAAATTAATAGAAAGAATTCTGTGCACCAAAAAAATGTTTTTCAAAGATATTTTCTTGGTATAATTTAACTATGCTTTCTCAGCATAAAGGGGAGGAGAAGTTTTTAAAAGAAAAAAGTGCTCAACATAAAAAAGGACAAACTACTTTGAAAGTTCTGGGAAAATTTAAAAGACATAAAGTTTTCTGGATCATAATAAACATCTCAAATTGCCCCACTTTTGCAATGTAAGTAAGCTTTCTGGATTAATCTTCAAAATAAATATTCATACAAGTTCAACTTTGTTTAAAGTTGGAAGGTGGAGTACATCCTGCTCTAAAACTGAGAGGAACATCCTAAAAATTCCCAAAAGATTTTAAAAGGAAGTCCATTGATCTCCACCCTGCCCATCCCAAAATATAATGCTATTCATTTGAGTTGGACTAATTTACCTCTAAAATATCTTTCATTTCTAAAACCACAGTCGTAAGATTCCGTGTATTGAATCAAGCACTCAATTTAAAGATGCATTGATTTTTCTCTTAGTGAGAGTGTTTTGGTGCTCAAAGAAATAGGTAATGAGAATGGACAATGAAGTGAAAGAGCCTTACAGTAAATGTGTGTCATCTCAGTTTGAGTTCCATCAATTATTTGAGATTGAAGGTCTTTATAATATTCATTTGCTATATTATATTTCAATCTCAAGTCAATATTATTAAGTGCCTCCTATGTACAATGCACTATGTTGGCTTGTAAGAACACAGAAAACAAAAATAAACAGACTCTGGTTTAAAAGAGATCACATTCTTTTGAATCCTACAAGCTATATTATTGGAAATACAACATATATATTTTAATGTATTTTGAAAGAAAAAGGGACCTCAACTAATGAGTTATTAGAAAAGGTGTTGAAAAAGAATTGTCAGAAGTTATACATTCAAAGAAGTTAAAAATTCCAAAAGGTAAGGAAAGTATTCATTTTACAAACACTGTTTTTCAGAAAGTATAACCAGAAAACAGGTACCATTTGTGTAAAAGCTTAAAGGAAGATGAAATATTTTATTTAGGAAACAGTGAACATCACAGTTGATCAGGAAGAGGGAGTTTATGAAGGAGAATCTAGTAGATGTGAGCTCCTTGAAGGCTGACAATCTTTTGCCTCTTTTTGTATCTTTTTACCTCTTTTGTTTTGATATTTGTACTTGGGACAACACCTGACACATAGTAAATACTTAGTAAATGTTTGCTGATTAAATGGTATGAAATTATATTGAAAAAGAAAATGGATAAAGATACCAGATTAAAGATTTTTTTAATTGTTTTAATTTTTTAAATTTTATTCCAAAATTAACAAATGGTTTAGTTTAATAGTTTAGGAAATCTATAGTTTGGGAATACCAGTATAGTAGTTTTTTTTGAGAATGAAATAGAGTAAGGAAAGAAAGGAGTCAAGAAGAAAAATTGCAAGGCTGTGACAATAGTTGATATGAGAGGTAACGCAAGGTAGAACTAGAAGAAAATTGTTTCTGTTAAAGAAGATAAAAAATGTAAGAAATAGAATAAATAAGATTCTAAATCCTTAGGATATAGGGATTAAGGAAGATAAAAGAGACAAGGATAACTCTAAGTCTACAAACCTATGTGACTAGAAAGACATTGGCAAATACGTGGAAAGCAGAACATAGGTAGTATATGGTAACTAGCTTAGAATCATATCATCTTTAGGAATACTTGGATTGAGGTTCACGTAAGGGAAGTAGTGAAACTTGAGGACTGCCAGCTTCTCAAAATGGGACAAAGTAAAAGAAAGGTATAATATTGTATGAAGGTCAGATAGTATTTTCAAGACCAAAACTCATATAACAGATGATATGAAGATGCAGAGAGAAAAAGATAAAGTAGCTGAAAGAAGGCTATAGGAAAGAATTAAATAGAAACTACTAAGAATTGTGGAAAGATGTTACTCAGGTTTATGTGAGGATCAAAATAGCTGAGTTGGATTGAAATTAGAGATTTATTCACTTCTTTAAATCACATACCCAATAATAAAATCTATTTAGAGTAATTGGCATAGAGATCATTGAACCCATCGGAGAACACAAAGAAACAGAGAAGATGATCCAAGGCACAGACTTGTGGCATATTAATATAAAAGGGGCTGAAGGACAAATAACCTAACCAAAAAGATTGCAAAAA
Organism: Antechinus flavipes; assembly: GCF_016432865.1. NCBI lineage: Eukaryota > Metazoa > Chordata > Mammalia > Dasyuromorphia > Dasyuridae > Antechinus > Antechinus flavipes. The sequence goes on along the minus strand of NC_067398.1, from coordinate 521,997,630 downwards.
ATATCAAATTTGTTCATTTATTATAAAAAATAATGTTCTTCTCTTTTCTCTTCACTGAAATAGCTCAGTCTTCTCTGACTGTTCTTTCTAAACCCCTAATTTTTTTTATCTACAGTAGTGTCTCCTACTCCTGTGAAAGCCTGGAAAGGTCTTTCAAGGCTGCTCCTATCAGACCATGAGGAAAAGTCAATTTAGATAATGAACACATATCCACAAACACACACATAGCCACACATCCAATTTGTTGCAAAATATTTAAAATGATGCACAGGTCTGATTTCTCTACTTCATTTGAAGTATTTGACTGTTATTTGTATGGTATTGTAGAATATAGATTCCTCAGAATAAGGAAAACCTAGATTCAATTCTACTATACCCTCATACTGAGTGTATGAGCCTGAGCTAATATTTAAACTCTCAATGTTTCAGACAACTCTTTAAGACTAGGTTGTAGAACAGTTTTGGATTGTCATTAATAGAGGTAGTTTCCCCACTGGGAACTCCCTGAAACAATAAAAACACTGTTGCAAACAAAAATAAAAATCACAACAATAATAGATACCCCAAGAGAATTTGGGCTAAAAAAGATTAAAAAACCTTTATACTAAAAATATCTTTAAAATAATAAAAGGATTCAAAGACAGACCTCAAATGTGTGGAGTAGATCCCATGTGGAGAATGAATTTGTAAAGTTATGAATAGAAAGTAGGCTAGATTATGAGTAAATAAGTTACCACATATACCAACAGAGGGATCATGGCTGCATTGAGATGAGATTAAAGAGTAATCTAAAAGCATTTATTATTTTATGGTTGTTTTTATTTTTTAAAAATCCTGGGGGCAGTTAGTTGGTGTAGTAGATAGAGCTCCAGTTCTGAAATCAGGAGAATCTGAGTTCAAATCTAACCTCAGAGACAATACTTCCTAGCTGTGTGACCTTGGGCAAGTCACTTAACCCCAATTGCCACAGCAAAAAAAAAAAAAAAAAAAAAAAAAATTCTATCATCTATCAAAAGCAATATTCAAAGACTGTCTCATGTATAGTGTATATTTCACCAATAATTCCTTTAACTAGATGGATACACACATGAAGACATGTATATGCATATTTATATGTGTATATGTATATGTATCTTTTTCTCTGTGTCTGTGTGTATCTGTGTTTGTACATATATATATATATATATTGCTTCTCCTTAGACATTTTGGTGCTTCCTTGGTCCAGAAAGACTGACCATATTGATACTTACAGACTACTGAAGCTCTGAACTCTGGAAGTCAAATGATCCACCAGTTTTAGCCTCATGGTAGAAGTTACTGTAAGTGTGGGTCATTCTGCCCCCCCTCCATCTTTTTTGTCATTTCTGTATTATGTTTGAAAGGAAAATATTCTCTGTTAATTCAGAGCATTTTGAAGGCCTGTTCATGTAAAATATTTTATCTATGGAATCCATAGGAATTGCTTTAATCTTTGTTATTCTATGAATCATTTTATTTTTTAAAAGTTAAAACACCCAATTACAACAACAAATATCAAATATTGATATGATTATATGGAATATTGATATGATTATATGTGAGGATAGGTTTGCATGGATAAAACCTTTAGGAATGGGGAAAAGTGTTCTTCCATCTACTGATTCCAGAAATTTTCACTGGCTATCCAATGATTAGAATTCTTCACCTCTTCATCTCTGCCTCCTAGTTCAATTTCTGTCATGTTCTAGTTTAAATCCCTTTAAATTACTTTAAAAAGTAAATTCTTGTACAAAAAAAGACTTTTCTGATGATTAGCATTAGCATCTTTCCTCTAAGATTATTTCCAATATATCCTGTATATTAATTTAGATGTACTTAATTATTTGCAAGTTATCTTCTCCATTAGACTGTAACTTCTTTGACAACAGGGATTGCTTTTTTGTTGTTTTACTTTTCTTTGAAGTTACAGTACTTAGCTCAGTGAATAGTAAACACTTTAAATATGTATTGATTTGATTTGTATTAGCCACCAAGAATTGAATCCATTCCAAATCTCTCCAATGTCTAGCATTTAATTGAATTCTCTCCAACAACAAACTAAGATAAAAACAGGCCGAATTAAGGCAAGCACTTCAAAAGGTTGGACCATATGTTTCTCATGTATTTATCGTACATTTGCCTTATTGTCTTTTGCAAATTTTTCATATGTCCCTACCAGAATGCGAGTTCTATAAAGTCAAGAATAGTGTCTGAGCAAAATTATGTTTCCTCCACCACCTAGAAAAATAATACACACTTAAGATATAAATTTTGTGTATTGTATCTGCTAAATTTAATTAATGCATATCATGTTCCCATATCAAAATGCTTAATTGTCACCATATTGATCACCTGCTTAATGTTATTGAAAAAAATGCATTAGTTAATAGGATAGCATCTCCAGAATATGGGAGTAGAGAGTAAAAAGAGGTGTTTCTTGGATATTTACTGGTTCCCACATAAAACAGAGTGCTCTACTGGCAGATGATTCCTATACAGAATTAAAATTGATCTTCTTTTGGAAATATACCTTCCCCTTACCAATTTTAATAAGCATTTTCAGCATCTGATGTTTCATTTTTTGCCCATTGGGATAAAGAAGAAATAATTTAACAGAGTGCCTAATTTGGGGCCACATACAGGGATCTGGGTCTAAAAGCAAACTGTGAACAAAAATGGAGCAACTTCAATAAGTCTGTCCTGGGTTGTAAAAAATCCCTATTTCAGAGTTATCCAGTTATAGAGACAGTCATCTATATGAAAGACATTAATCCCCAGGGAAGTTCTGACACATGAACTAGGTCTACCTTGATGTCCTTCTATACAAAAGATAAAATGTGGATAGCCTCTAGCCTCCTGTAACCCTTAGATGTCTGTAATTTCTGAGTCTTAGATGGTCCTATCTTCTTGGGTAATATCTGCTATGCTAATCAAGAAATAATGAAAAGAATGATGCCATAGGAATTTGAACACTTGAATAAACTGAAGCAAAGTGAAATGAATAGGACTAACCATATAATTTATATATTAGCAACATATAAAGAAAAAATGCTTGAAAGATTTAAAATTCTGATTAATTCTATTACTAACTTTGACTCCAGGTTTATGATGAAATATGCTACTAACATTCTGCCAGAAGGGTGATGGGTAGGGAATGATTTTTGGACAAAGCAAATGAGTATCTTTTTTTTTTTTCTGTTTGACTACTTATTTATTATAAGGATTCTTTTTCTTTTTTTTTTTTTTCACTGCAAGGGAGGCAGATTTGGGAAAGAAGAAAAGAGCAAGGCTGAGAAAAAGAAAAAGAGAGACTGAATGGGCAGAACTCAAAACACATTGAACAGAAGTTCAAAAAAAAAAGTTCAAAAGAAAATACAAATAAGCAAGACAGTTTTGAAAGTAATATCTTGGCAATATTAATAATACTAACACATATACAAATACATATATATATATATATATACACATATCACTATATGCCATGCACTATAATAAGAGATTTACAATTATGCTCTCATCTGAACATGACAAAACTCTGTGGATTATATGCTATTATTATCCCCATTTTACAGATGAAGGAACATCAATTTACTTGCCCAGAATTAAAATGCTAGTGAGAATCTGAGGTCACATTTGGACAAAGATTTTTCTAATTCTAGGTCTTACTTTATTTACTGTACCACAAGATATATATTATAGAGAAAAGATCTATTTAGTGGTAACTCAGATTTTTTTTAATAATTAAATAATATTTAAACAAAATATAAAGCATTTTTTAAAAAGATTCTCCATTTATTTCTTCATCTTCTGATCTACAATATTCATTGAATGGACACTACTGGGAATCAGAAGAGCTGAGCTTAAGTACTAGTTTTGCCACTTTCAGTATGTGAACATTTTTTTTTTTTGGCTTCAATCTTTTCAGTTGTGTCTGACTTTTCATGACTTCATTTGGGATTTTCTTGGCAAAGATAATGAAGTGATTTGCTATTATCTTCCCTTGTTCATTTATAGATGAGGAAACTGAGACAAATAGGATTGAGTGATTTGTCCAGTTTCACTCAGCTAGTAAGTGCATGAGGCCAAATTTGAACTCAAAAGGATGAGTCTTCCTGAATTCATGTCCACTGTGACCAAATGGCCTTTTTGTGAACCTAAGAGAAGTTAATTTTCCTCAAATCTTCTATGAAAAAATAATAACAGTAAATGAAATGATAGTAAATAATAATATAATAGTAAATGAAAACATAATAATAGCAAATAATGGATGTAACAAAGGATTTTATGAGGAAAACACTAAATAAATATGTATTATTCATGTCTTTTGAGTCTCATACTACAGAAGTATACAAGAATTAGAGATGTGTGAGTGAAGGGAGAACCCACATTGAATACTTGAAAGACACACTGATTAACTATATTTATGGATCTATGACTTGTATCCCCAATAAAATCTGACTCCATGACAATAGGGAGCTTTGTACAGAGTAGTACGTTGTTAATAATCCCAATGACTGATTCAATATCTATATGTCCTTCATAAATGAATCTTTTACCCTCACAGAAATATCACTATAAATGATAATATAATCAAATATTTAGAGACAATCTAGATTAATAGCTACCCTGTCCCCCATTTTACAGATCAGGAAATTGAAAATATCAAGATATTAAATGGCTTATTCAAAGTCACACACATATACAGCAGAGCTGTGATTTAATTCCAAATCCTCAATCTCTAAACCCAATGCTCTTTCCATTTCAACATGAAATTAATGTCTGTGATTTCTTTAAAACTGCTTCCACATAAGCCACTAGATCTAGAATGTTTAATAAAATATCACCATTTGAATATATTTAATATAGTTAAATACTTATATCATCTTTGAAACAGATGCTAGGCTGTCAAAAATGGAAGTTCTCATTCTGATTTCTTGAAAGAATTTCTGCTACAAATTAAAAGCAGGCCCAGCATAGGAGTTATTATGGTGCATGTTTCAAAACTGTGTTTTTTTAAGCTAACAAAAAGATCTCTCTGTCTTCAAATGCAACATCAAGAACAAAAATCTGAATGTTTAACTCTGAGGCATATTTATATTTTTTATGTTTACATGAATACAGAACAAAAATCACCAACATCTTAGTTTAAAATAATCTATGTCAGCAGTTTCTGGGGAAATTTCAGCATTAAAAATAACATCAAAGAGTAACTTATCAAAATAACTAATAGCAGAGGTATCCTAGACAAAACTATGGAGTAAGGCAAGTTTGTATTCTGAGACTCCAGCCTCCATAGTTCTACTATATATACAAGATAGGTACTTGTTATTCCCTTACTTAGTGACTTAATGCTTTTCTCTGCCTCTCTATCTGTCATCAACTTTTCCTCCTATTCCTCTTTCTCCTCTACTTTCTTTTTCCCCTTCCTATCATATTGTAACCAGCAGATAGCACTAGTAGAAAATGAAAACAAATGACCAAGGAATTTCTTTGTCACCCTCATATTTGTAATCATTCTCAAATTCTCCCTTATCTGACCTTTGGAGAGTGAATCTCCCTTATTCAGTCCCCGCACTTCGCTCATTACAGATCCCAAGCTTTAAAGGGAAAGAAAACCAATAGATGGTCTATGAGCTTGCCCCTGGGCCTTTGCTTTTGAGACCTGCTTGTCTAAATCTATTTACATATGACTCAATAAATCTGGGGTTGATAGGGTGGTTAACTCCGATTATTTAAGAGTTTAGAAGTGTTATTAATAAAAATCAAAAATGTTCAATTCTCTCAAGAATATCTCTCAGAGCTAAAGTTAGATAAAAAGAACTCTAGTTACTGTTATTCAGTCTCATCTGATTATCAGTTGGACAAAGGTAAGTATAAAGGGTTTTCCTAGCAAAGATACTGAAATGTTTCCTTCTCTAGTTATCCCCATTTTATAGCTAAGGAATCAAGGCAAATAGGACTAAATGATTTGTCCAGAATCATTTACCTAGTAAGTGTCTGAAGCTGGATTTGAACTAAAATATCCAGGTCCAATGTTCTATCCACAGTGATGTTAGTTTTCCCCTAGTTATTTTAGAACAAAATTCAAACCTCTATTCAGTTGTCTCTCCACCAATTATTCATTGTCTTCCTGTATATTCAATGAATTGTGACATTATCATCAGTTAGGAATTTAATTCACCAGTCAACCTGTTTGAGACATGATTGGTATGTAAGAGATTTTAATGGCCATTCAAATCTTTATCACACCAGGTAGACATCAAAATACTCTATGAACCAAGAACTTTTTTTAAAAAAATTTTATAATAATTCTTCAATACTATTTATTTCTTTTCAGATCTAATATAATTTATTTTGTGTGGTGAGAAACCTTGTTCTAAGAGTTCATAGACTTCACCAGACAATTAAAAAGATCCATCACACATACACATACATAATGAACAACAACAGCAAAAATAAATAAATAAACAACAATTATGGTCCCTATGCCAAAGCAAACTTTGTATTATACTTAGTAAAGGGCTAGATTCTGTCAACAATCAAAAAGAAGAAAGGGAAGGATTCTGCAAAAATGGCAGAATAGATTGAAAAATTTTAAGCTCTCCAGATTTCCACTACAAATACAACAAATTTGTACTTCAGGGCAAACATAGACTGATGAAAAACAAAAAAGATACAGCAGAAAAGTGTCCTACTGGGACAACCCAAGAGAAGACCTAAGGATGAAGGTTTAGCTAGGGTGAAATATTAGCAACTCCAGGTTAGTCCTCTGAAACAGGAAACGGGGAGCCTTAGGGTTAGTTGGATTTGACTACAATCTCAGTCCAAACCAGAATCAGAGGAACTTTTACCTCCTAATGAAGAGAGTTTGAGTCCTAGAAGACTGAGGAACTTTGGCTGACTAAGAATACCAGCCCAAGCTTCCCTGGGTAAGAAGGAACCAGCACACCTGAGGAGTACAAAAACAGTGGGCCAGGGCTGCTACTGGCTGCAAGCATTTAAAGGAGAATGGAGCTTTTGGTTTGGAATTCCAGGTCAGAGAGAAGAGCTGAATTGAAGTTAGAGGCATCTCCAACTCCACTCCAGGATTAGAGATGCTTACACCAATAGTTTTTACTTTAAAATGATAATAATAATAATTAACAGGCAAAGAAGAAAGAACTCAACCATGAAAATCTATAGGAATTAAGAAGACCAGGGCTCATCTTCAAAGGAGGATAGTGAAATTTTTCTTTTTAAAACCTTTTCTCTTTTCTCTTATTGGACTTCCGGTTAAGACTTTTCTCTTATTGGACTTCCGGTTAAGATGGCGGAGAGGAGGCTCACAGTTGCATAAGCTCCGCGCTTTCTCTCACTATCCACTTCATTACAAGCCTCTGAATCAATGCTTGACTGAAAAAAACCCACAAATAGTTACCAAGAGAAGCCATCCTTGAGATCCGCCAAGAAAGGTCTGTCTTTACTGGAGGGCTGGGGCGGTTTTAGATCGGGCGCAGGCGGCGGGCAGCGGCAGTGAGAGCACGGGAGCAGACTGGAGAGGGGGTGGAGAGTGATCGTAGCCGTTTCTGCGGGGAGAGCTTCGCTACAGGTTTGGATAATTTCCTCCGGCAGCAAGTCAGCAGCCCAGCAGAGAAGCTAAAAACACCGGGGCTGAAGAACACAACCGCAAACAGCTGGAGTCTCTCAGGACCTGGCCGCCCCCCCCTTCCCCCCCCTCAGTGACTCAGCACGCTTTGGGATCTCAGAGCGCAGGCGCAGCACAGTCCTGCTAGTGCCTCACTGCTGCCCCCTGCAGTCTGTAGAGGAAGCTCGATAACACACCCAGCCCCCCCCCCAAAGAAAGACTCCAGTTTTTTCTGTTTTTCGTTGGTAGTTTGTCTCTGATTAATAGACAGAATGAGCAAGAAGCTGAAGAGGACTTTAACCCTTGACAGCTTCTACACAGATAGAGAGCAGACTCTAAATCCTGAGGAGACTAAAACCAGGCAGTCCCCAGGTGATTCCCCAAAGGAGGAGATCGTCTGTTCCTCAGCACAGATGAACCTCATAGAAGTGATTAAAAAGGCTCTCACAAGGGAGCTAGAAGAAAAATGGGAAAAGAGCCTGGAGAAAGTTAAAGAGAGAGTGGATAAAGAAGTAAAATCCTTGAAAAATAGGATTAGTGAACTGGAAACAGAAAACAGCTCTCTAAAAAACAAAATTGGCGAAATGGAAAAAAATTCCACAGAACAAAAGAACTCAATTGGACAATTAGAGAAAGATTTTAAAAAAGTGAGTGAAGAGAATACTTCACTGAAAATCAGAATTGAACAAGTGGAATTGAATGACTCGAGGAGACAAGAAGAATCAGTCAAGCAAATCCAAAAAAATCAAACAATGGAGAAAAATGTGAAATACCTTCTGGGGAAGACAACAGACCTGGAAAACAGATCCAGGAGAGACAATCTGAGAATCATTGGACTCCCAGAAAAACATGATGAAAAAAAGAGCCTGGACACTGTCTTCCAGGAAATTATCAAAGAGAACTGCCCAGAAGTCATAGGAACAGAGGAAAAAATAAACATTGAAAGGATTCATCGATCACCCACTGAAAGGGATCCTAAAATCAAAACACCAAGGAATATAGTGGCCAAATGCCAGAACCCTCAGGTGAAAGAAAAAATATTGCAAGCGGCTAGAAAAACCCAATTCAAGTATCAAGGAGCCACAATAAGGATCACCCAGGATCTGGCAGCATCCACATTAAAAGATCGAAGGGCCTGGAATATGATATTCCGAAAGGCTAAGGAACTTGGTATGCAACCAAAAATAACTTACCCAGCGAGAATGAGCATCTTTTTCCAGGGAAGAAGATGGACATTCAACGAAGTAAGCGAATTTCATCTATTTCTGATGAAAAAACCAGAACTTAACAAAAAGTTTGATCTACAAATATAGAACTCAAGAGAAATCTAAAAAGGTAAAGATTAATCTTGGGAACTATATTTTGACTATATAGATGTATAAAGAATACATGTGTACCTTGTTCTAGAAATTGATGTGGAAAGGACATTGTACCAGAAAAAGGGTAAAGTGGGGGTAGTACATCTCATGAAGAGGCATAGGAAACCTATTATATCTGAGAGAAAGAATGGAGGGGGATGAATATAGTGGGTATCTTACTGCCTTCAGAATTGGCTTTAAGTGAAAAATCTTAAGACATATTCAATCTATGGTGAAACTTCTCCCATCTCATTGAAAAGTGAGAAGGGAAAAGTGGAAAGGGAAGGAATAAGCTAAGCGGAAGGGAATACGGGAACTGGGAGGGAAAGGGGTAAGATAGGGGGAGGAACTCTAAGGCGGGGGGAGGGACACTAAAAAGGGAGGGCTGTGAGAAGCAAGGGGTGCTCACAAGCTTAATACTTGGAAGGGGGGGAAAGGGGAAAGAAGGGAGGAAAGCATAAACCGGGGTTAACAAGATGGCAAGTAATACAGAATTGGTCATTCTAACCATAAATGTGAACGGGGTAAACTCCCCCATAAAGAGGAAGCGGTTAGCAGAATGGATTAAAAGCCAGAATCCTACAATATGTTGTTTACAGGAAACACACCTGAAGCGGGGAGATACATGCAGGTTAAAGGTAAAAGGTTGGAGCAAAATCTACTATGCTTCAGGTGAAGTCAAAAAAGCAGGGGTAGCCATCCTGATCTCAGATCAAGCTAAAGCAAAAATTGACCTAATTAAAAGAGATAAGGAAGGACACTATATCTTGCTAAAGGGTAGCATGGATAATGAAGCACTATCTATATTAAACATATATGCACCAAGTGGGGTAGCATCTAAATTCTTAAAAGAGAAACTAAGAGAGCTGCAAAAAGAAATAGACAGCAAAACTATAATAGTGGGAGATCTTAACCTTGCACTCTCAGAATTAGATAAATCAAACCAGAAAATAAATAAGAAAGAAGTCAAAGAGGTAAACAGAATACTAGAAAAGCTAGATATGATAGATCTCTGGAGAAAATGTAATGGAGACAGAAAGGAATACACTTTCTTTTCAGCAGTTCATGGAACCTATACAAAAATTGACCATATATTAGGACATAAAAACCTCAAACTCAAATGTAGTAAGGCAGAAATAGTAAATGCATCCTTTTCAGACCACGATGCAATGAAAATTACATTCAACAAAAAAGCAGGGGGAAGTAGACCAAAAAATAATTGGAAACTAAATAATCTCATACTAAAGAATGAATGGGTAAAACAGCAAATCATAGACATAATTAATAACTTCACCCAAGAAAACGATAATAATGAGACATCATACCAAAATGTATGGGATGCAGCCAAAGCGGTAATAAGGGGAAATTTCATATCTCTAGAGGCCTATTTGTATAAAATAGAGAAAGAGAAGGTCAATGAATTGGGTTTGCAATTAAAAATGCTAGAAAAGGAACAAATTAAAAACCCCCAGTCAAACACTAAACTTGAAATTCTAAAAGTAAAAGGTGAGATCAATAAAATTGAAAGTAAAAAAACTATTGAATTGATTAATAAAACTAAGAGTTGGTTCTATGAAAAAACCAACAAAATAGACAAACCCTTAGTAAATCTGATTAAAAAAAGGAAAGAGGAAAATCAAATTGTTAGTCTTAAAAATGAAAAGGGAGAACTCACCACTAACGAAGAGGAAATTAGAGCAATAATTAGGAGTTACTTTGCCCAACTTTATGCCAATAAATTCGACAACTTAAATGAAATAGAAAAATACCTCCAAAAATACAGCTTGCCCAAACTAACAGAGGAAGAAGTAAATATCCTAAACAGTCCCATCTCAGAAAAAGAAATAGAACAAACTATCAATCAACTCCCTAAGAAAAAATCCCCAGGACCAGATGGATTTACATGTGAATTCTACCAAACATTTAAAGAACAATTAACTCCAATGTTATATAAACTATTTGAAAAAATAGGGATTGAAGGAGTCCTACCAAACTCCTTTTATGACACAGATATGGTACTGATACCTAAACCAGGTAGGCTGAAAACAGAGAAAGAAAATTATAGACCAATCTCCCTAATGAATATTGATGCTAAAATCTTAAATAAAATATTAGCAAAAAGATTACAGAAAATTGTCACCAGGATAATACACTATGACCAAGTAGGATTTATACCAGGAATGCAGGGCTGGTTCAATATTAGGAAAACTATTAGCATAATTGACTATATCAATAACCAAACAAACAAAAACCACATGATCATCTCAATAGATGCAGAAAAAGCATTTGATAAAATCCAACATCCATTCCTAATAAAAACACTTGAGAGCATAGGAATAAATGGACTTTTCCTTAAAATAGTCAGGAGCATATATTTAAAACCATCAGTAAGCATCATATGCAATGGGGAAAAACTGGAACCTTTCCCAGTAAGATCTGGAGTGAAGCAAGGTTGCCCACTATCACCATTATTATTTAATATCGTATTAGAAACACTAGCCTCGGCAATAAGAGTCGAGAAAGATATAAAAGGAATTAGAGTAGGCAATGAGGAAACCAAACTATCACTCTTTGCAGATGATATGATGGTATACCTAGAGAACCCCAGAGATTCTACCAAAAAGCTATTGGAAATAATTCATAATTTTAGCAAAGTAGCTGGCTACAAAATAAATCCCCATAAATCCTCAGCATTTTTATACATCACCAACAAAACCCAACAGCAAGAGATACAAAGAGAAATTCCATTCAGAATAACTGTTGATACCATAAAATATTTGGGAATCTATCTACCAAAGGAAAGTCAGGAATTATATGAGCAAAATTATAAAAAAATCTCCACACAAATAAAGTCAGACTTAAATAATTGGAAAAATATTAAGTGCTCTTGGATTGGCCGAGCGAACATAATAAAGATGACAATACTCCCTAAACTAATCTATTTATTTAGTGCTATACCAATCAGACTTCCAAGAAAATATTTTATTGATCTAGAAAAAATAACAACAAAATTCATATGGAACAATAAAAAGTCGAGAATCTCAAGGGAACTAATGAAAAAAAAATCAAATGAAGGTGGCCTAGCTGTACCTGATCTAAAATTATATTATAAAGCAGCAGTCACCAAAACCATTTGGTATTGGCTAAGAAATAGATTAGTGGATCAGTGGAAAAGGCTAGGCTCACAAGACAGAATAGTCAATTATAGCAATCTAGTGTTTGACAAACCCAAAGCCCCTAACTTCTGGGAAAAGAATTCATTATTTGATAAAAACTGCTGGGATAATTGGAAATTAGTATGGCAGAAATTAGGCATGGACCCACACTTAACACCATATACCAAGATAAGATCAAAATGGGTCTATGACTTAGGCATAAAGAACGAGATTATAAATAAATTAGAGGAACATAGAATAGTTTATCTCTCAGACTTGTGGAGGAGAAAGAAATTTGTGACCAAAGATGAACTAGAGACCATTACTGATCACAGAATAGAAAATTTTGATTACATCAAATTAAAAAGCCTTTGTACAAATAAAACTAATGCAAACAAGATTAGAAGGGAAGCAACAAACTGGGAAAACATTTTCACAGTTAAAGGTTCTGATAAAGGCCTCATTTCCAAAATATATAGAGAACTGACTCAAATTTATAAGAAATCAAGCCATTCTCCAATTGATAAATGGTCAAAGGATATGAACAGACAATTTTCAGAGGATGAGATTGAAACTATTACCACTCATATGAAAGAGTGTTCCAAATCATTATTGATCAGAGAAATGCAAATTAAGACAACTCTGAGATACCACTACACACCTGTCAGATTGGCTAAGATGACAGGAAAAAATAATGATGAATGTTGGAGGGGATGCGGGAAAACTGGGACACTAATGCATTGTTGGTGGAGTTGTGAACGAATCCAACCATTCTGGAGAGCAATCTGGAATTATGCCCAAAAAATTATCAAAATGTGCATATCCTTTGATCCAGCAGTGTTTCTATTGGGCTTATATCCCAAAGAAATACTAAAGAAGGGAAAGGGACCTGTATGTGCCAAAATGTTTGTAGCAGCCCTGTTTGTAGTGGCTAGAAACTGGAAAATGAATGGATGCCCATCAATTGGAGAATGGCTGGGTAAATTGTGGTATATGAATGTTATGGAATATTATTGTTCTGTAAGAAATGACCAGCAGGATGAATACAGAGAGGCTTGGAGAGACCTACATGAACTGATGCTAAGTGAAATGAGCAGAACCAGGAGATCATTATACACTTCGACAACGATATTGTATGAGGACATTTTTTGATGGAAGTGGATTTCTTTGACAAAGAGACCTGAGTTTCAATTGATAAATGACGGACAAAAGCAGCTACACCCAAAGAAAGAACACTGGGAAACGAATGTGAACTATCTGCATTTTTGTTTTTCTTCCCGGATTATTTATACCTTCTGAATCCAATTCTCCCTACGCAACAAGAGAACTGTTCGGTTCTGCAAACATATATTGTATCTAGGATATACTGCAACATATCCAACATATAAAGGACTGCTTGCCATCTAGGGGAGGGGGTGGAGGGAGGGAGGGGAAAAAAATCGGAACAGAAATGAGTGTCAATATAATGTAATTATTAAATAAAAAATTTAAAAAAAAAAAAAAAAAAAAAAAAAAACCTTTTCTATACCAAAGAGTAATATTAAATGGCTACCTGCCCAGAAAGAAATTATGGAAGAACTCAAAAGAGACTACAAAAATCAAATCAGAGAGATTGGGGAAAAGTAAAATAAATAAGGATCATCCAAGAAAAATACAAGGATTATGAAAAAAAATTAACTAATAAGAAAAGGATACAGAGTCTTAAAGATGAAAATAGTTCTTTGAAAATTAGAACTGGGCAAAGAGAAGCCAGTGGAGCCATAAGAGACCAAGAAATAACAATACAAAACATAAAGAATGAAAAAATAGAATGAAATATGAAATAGCTTATAAGTAAAACAAAAAATCTGGAGAAGAGATCAAGATATAAGAGATCAAGAGAAAAATGTAAGAATCATGAACTGCCTGAAAGTTATGACCAAAGAAAGAAAGAAACTACTTTGACATATGAATGCAAAAAAATCATCTAGAAATGACAAGAAAATTGTCTTATAATGATAGAAATTGAAAAAAATCCTGCCTATCACCACCTTTTTAAAGAAATCCTATATGGAAAATATAGAGGAATATTATTGCCAAATTTCAAAAACCCCAGATCAAAGAGAAAATTTTGTTAGAAACAAATGACAAAAACAATAGGAAAAAATTAAAATATGCTGGAGCCACAATTATAATTGTCCCAGGATTTATAAGCAACTGCAATAAAAGATCACAGGATATAGAATAATATATATTGGCAATAAAAAGAACTAGGCCTCAGACAAAAATGTCATATCCAGCAAAACTAACTATAATATTGAATAAAAATGGTATTCGATGAACTTGCAAATTTTCAGGATTTTGTTTCAAACACACTTGAATTTTAATAGAAAATTTAGCATAGAAGAGCTAACATCAAAGATTAAATTCAAATGACATCATAGTTGAATTGTTTATGTTTTTTTCATGTAAATGCATATCACATGTTTAAGTTTGACACCAAAAATTGGTTAGCTCAAAAGAAAGATTGGGACAGGATGGAATATGATCTGACTCTAAAAAGCAAAACTGTTTAGGAAAAGTTAATAATAGCAATTATGCTAAATGAATGAGGTACAGGGGAAAAACAGACACAGAGGCATTAGAGGGGGAAGGAGGATTGTCAGTTCTGAAAAGCTACTCACCTTGGGAATTGGTTAAATAGGGAACACTACATATTTATAACATGAAGGATATAGAACCCTTCATATATATATATATATATATATATATATATATACAGGATAGGGATTATAGAAGCATGTGTGGATTTGTGGTAGTGGAGCAAGGTGTGTAGATTAATGGACAAGGGATTAAAAAAACAAGATGGAGTATAGAAAGTTGTGTAAAGTTATGGCAATGGAACAAGGTGTATAGATTAACAGAAAATGGATAAAGAGGGAAGGAAAGAATGGGGGAGAGGAAAAGGGAGATAGATGGGGGAACTTAAGTAATAGCAAGACAACTTAAAAAGAAACTTAAAGTAGAAGAGTTAGCAGGGATAGGAAATAAGAGATATACACAAATGTTATAAAAAAGGATCAGGAGGAAATTTTATTAGAAATAAAATAGTAAGGATAGTAATGATTGACTCAGACAAAGTCAAATTTAAAAGATTCAATCAAGAGAAAAATCTCATTATGTATCAGCCATATTAATATTTTAGATGAAAGTTTATGTGTGTAAATGCATATATGTGTATGCATGTAGGTGTTTGTATTGTATATACATGTAAGTATATATGTGTGTGTAAATATATCTGCGATTAATTGTAGCCTTGGAGGAGTTGGGGAGGGGATTAAAGAGGGAAAAAATGTAAAAAGTGAACAGCAGAAAACAAAGAATAACCTACAAGGATGCAAAGAAAAGATGGACAGTCATGAATATAATCTCTTCTATTATTGTATGCACTTTTTTGAAACGGAAATCTATTGTTATGTATTTTGAATCCACCCTAATGTTCTGCTAGGTACCTGACAGTGGTTTGTTTTGTTTTATTTCCTTTTTCTGTCTTTCTTTTTCTATTTTGTTTTTTTCTTATTTTGTATTTATATTTAAAAAGAAAGAGGAAAATGACCACTATTTTCTCTTCTATGTACCCCAAAAGTACCATACTTCTATGTACTCATATGTTTTAAGAACAAGTAAAATAGTATGCATAGCTTCTCTGAGTTCTGCAGAAGAAAAACACAATACAAAACCAGGTTGTATCTAAATTTCCCTCCAGTTCTGTGATTCTCTAAGTGTATTCTATTTTTTTTCTTTTGTATATAAATGCATTCTTTTTGTTAAACTCTTTTCAAAAGTAATTTTCACATACACTTCCTGTTTTGCAATAAAGGAATATGACTAAATAAAAAGAGTATGACCTTGGGAAAATGGTTTAGTTTCTCAGAGGCTTAGTTTCCTAATCCGTACCAAAAAAAAAAAAAAAAAAAAAAAAAAAAAACCTCATATTTAGAGAAAGCTGCCAGGGTTGAAAAGCACCTAAGACATAGGTAGTGCAAATATCATTATCTACATTTTGCAAATGAGAAACAGACTCAGGGAAGTTTATAAGATCCCAAATTTAGAGCTTAAAGTTACATTAAAGTCTTTAATAAATGATTATTTAATAGATGAAGAAACTGAGGCTAATAAGGTAAAATGACTAGGAAATAGTCACACAGATTATAACAGTTAACTGATTTGCTTTGATTGTCAAGTTCATAACTGGAAGAGCCAGATTTTAAAATGATGTTTTCCAACCACAAGTCTAGCACTCTTTTCACTATATCCTGTTTCTTTTTGTAAAATGAGAACACTGAATTAGAATGAATTTAAGGTTTCTTCCAAAGCATGATTTTTATGAATCCATGATTCCAAATATGTGCATTTTATAACTTATTGCAACTTAACACATATGTACACATAAACAAAGTCTTTATTATGTTCCTCATCTTCATAATAAATGATTTTTCCTCATATTTCCAGTCCCTAAGTTTAGACTTTATCACCATTTGCTTTAATGATCCTCTAATTAATCTTTCTTTTTCTGATGTCTTCCTTTCTTAAATCTTCCACACAACAAAAATATCCATTCTAACATATAGATAATACCATATCACTTTCCTGCTCAAAAGCCTTAAAGATCTCCTTTACTGCCCTAGACTAAAGTCGAAATTTATTAGCCTGGCATTTAAGGTCCATCATAATTTTGCTTTAGCCCATCTTTTTAAGTCTTATTCGTGTTTCTCATGACAAAGAGCTCTATATTTCCCTATGGCCAACCTATAGACTACTCTCCTATCTTAACATGCCACTTTTAATAACTCATTTATTCATATTTAACCCACATTCTTGACATTTACTCCCTTTGTCTTTTATACTAATTTAGGAAGCAAATTAGAGATTCTAAGAATTATAATTGAAAAGAAATACATAAACCAAATCATTACAGCTAATATGAGAAGGAAAGGATTGGGAATGTATTTATTTATTTGAAGCATGCTCCATTGATAAAATTCTGATAACCAAGAAACAAGAATCATTTCCCAGTTAATAGCTAAAATATATGGACAGAAACTTCTCAAAAGGAGCAAAAGCTATCAACAACTATATGGAAAAATATCTCAAATCACAAATAATAAGATGAATAAAAATTAAAACATTGCTGGGATTCTATCTCATTGCCATCAATTGACTAAAAATCAAAATAAGAAAAATTACAGTTACTAAGGGAAATATGGGAAGACAAGCATATTAGTGTAGTCTTGCTAAAAGTTTCTTGATCCAAACACTTTAGAAAATATTTTGGAATCCTATCCCAAAAGCCACTAATATTATGTATATCTTTTGACCCAATGATTGTATTACTAGGTATGTATACCAAAGAGATAAAAGAAATAAAAATAAAAAATGGAGATCTCAAAGCAAATTCAGAGGTTACCTAATTCAATTCTCATTTTATAGATCAGGAAACTGAGATCCAGAGATGTTGATTAATTTGCCTAAGGAACACTAGCAGTTAGATTTGATTCTAGATCCTCTGACTTGGAGCTACTGTACCATGTCAGAAGATCCATACATAAAACATATTCACAGTAGTACTTTTTGCTGTAGTGAAAACTGAAAATAAATGAATATCAAATGACTAATGGTCATACAAATAATGGTATCTGAATTAAAGGAGTATTATCAAGCTATAAGAAATGATGAGGAGGATGGATTCAGAAAAACCTGACTCAACATGCCTCTCTATATGCAGTGTGATAACTGTATGAATGCATGATGGATTTTCTTCCTCTGATCTTCCTCAAAATAAGTATTTTTGTCTTCTAACCAACAGTATAAAGACATATGAGAGAACTGCATTGGTGTATATAATAATCTTTTCAGAATATTCTCTTAAATTTAATGTTGCCATAAAAATGTATATGTAAAAAAAAAAAAAATAGTATGGAGATTTTTTTTTTCCTAAACAGTGTAAGGTCTCCTTTGATTATAAAAGTAGACTGATTTACTAATGTCAAAAAGACTCTTTTCAACTATATTCTAAAGCAACTATCCTGGGATGAACATTCCTTTGATCTAATCCATCTAAACTTAAAATTGCAACACCCTGCCTCCAAAGAAAGAATATAAAATCTGGCATGTGAGCTGATTTAGAGAGGTGAAGATATCAGTTGATGTGAGAGTGCTTAGAGGAATAAAATAGAAAGATTAAGTTTTTGAAAGCCATCTGTAACAACATTTATCAGATAGTTAATCATGATTTTAAGAATTTCCATTCTGTTTGACAATCTATTTTACATTAACAGGTAATCAAAATTATGATTTAAAAAAAAAAAAACTAAGACCAAATTTTTATATTGTCAAAGAAAGATTATTATATATATATATTTTTAGGAATAGCTTTACCCCTCTGTGTAGTTATATTTTCCATTTCCTTAGTTTGTGTATGTATTGACCTTTATTCTCTGTTCCTCTCTCTTCACATGAAATCCTGTATTTTATATAAGGAAATTCAGATCACTTGTGGTAGCTCTAAAATATGACACATCTCTTCTGATCACACAACTTCCTCTTAGCAATCATAAGAATTCAACAAAAGCACCATTTATTTCCAAAGGATATTAAACATATGAAACATAAGTCTATAGTTCTGAAAAGAGAATACATGCAAAAACAATATTACCTTTTTCTTATTGCATAAAATATAACTAACATTTCTGATAATTCATATTCATCTTATACAACCAAAGTTTCTAAAATAATAACTTCAATTACTATCTATATCTGCAAGCTAAAACCTTACCTGGTTATAACTATACAAAAATGTTAAACGCAGGAAATGTATATCAAAATAAATAGCACCAATAGTGAAAAAAATGAATAAGGAAAGAAAAAACACATCTAACTTAAGAAAAACCTTCAAATATCTCTTTCTTCTATTTCACAATTATCTTGCTCTGTGTCTTATAATCAACTACTTTTTCCCTTGCTTGTAGAACAACCCATTCTCTACCGCAGCAGGAAAGAATAAAAATTAAATAGAAAAACCACAAGGTTATTAAATACTCTTACCCTCTGGGCTGGCTAGGCTGCTCTAGCTTCTCAGTGTTGCAGACACATGTGTAAACAACTGAATTTCCTGCATCCTTTCCTCATCTGTATAGTTCTGGGGTCTTGGCCAACAGGATTATATTCAGCATTAAGGCCACTCCACACTAACTCAAAAAGGATTCCCATTGGTTATGAAGATTTATCAAAGCCAATACTTTAGATTTCAACTTAGCTAACCAAAATAAAATCTTTTTTTTTTTTACTGTCCCCAAATTAAACATGAATTTCCTAAGTTTTTCTTCTCAGCGTTTGAAATTATATACTAAGAAAATACCAGGAATTCAAATAATAATTTCTCGTTAGTCAGTTTTCTACTTATTTTCATGTCATTTCATTCAGCCAGTCACTTTTTTAATGTACTAAAAATATCACAAAAAAAAGAAAAACTATTAATGAAAAAATCTTCAAAAGGAAGGGAAAAACATTCTCTGTTATGGATTATAATAATTAACAATAGAAAGATATCTGCAGGTATTCAATCTGTCACTATGACTCATTTTGAAGAAAAAAAGAAAAAGAAAAAGCTCTGTAAATTTAAGGAAATGTTTTGGTAAATAAATCAGTTCTAGATAGGCTAGGACACTTGATTGCAGTCAGACTGACAAGAATTCTGAGTTTCCAAGTCAACAATCTCAATGAAAGGATTTTGGCACTGATTCCTTGTTCTTAGTCTGAATGATTTTCCATTGACATTACTCAGCTGTCAAGATGGCCATTGAGAGAGAGTAGTGATGTTTTATCCCTTTAGTAAGTAAAATTAAAAAAAAAGTAAAGTAAAAAAGTAAAAAAATAAAAAATAAAAACAGCAACAGGACTTCAAAGGTTAACTCAAATATTCCAATTATTCAGAGGAAACAGAGGAAAAACTAAATGACAAAAACATCATGTAATGGGAAAGAAGAAATTTCCTTCAATCATTTGTATTTTCTCTCCCTTGGGTTTTGGGGATAACAGTTAGCCATATCCTCTGGTAGGAACAAAGCATAGTCCAATAATTCAAGTCAAAGATATACTCCATAGGAATCACGACTGTGCATTTTTAGGCTACTCATAAAACTGTCCTAGTTATATGAAAAGTTGAAAAGTAGAATAGTCACAAGATTCCAATTGCATGGAAATACAGAATTAAACACTACTGGAAATGAATATCACAGACTCAGCCCACAATTTCTCTAAAAACAAAGAAAAGAATCTCTTTTTTTTTTTTCAGGATCCTTATCTTCTTTCCCTTCCCTCCTCCATTCTCCCCTCCCCCCTTTATTTTTTAACTGGAAGCAGGATTTTTTGACATGTTATTCACAGATTCTATAAATCTTTAGTTTTCTCTATGCATCTTATCTTCCAGCTCAATGTT
Source organism: Antechinus flavipes (assembly GCF_016432865.1). Classification (NCBI taxonomy): domain Eukaryota; kingdom Metazoa; phylum Chordata; class Mammalia; order Dasyuromorphia; family Dasyuridae; genus Antechinus; species Antechinus flavipes. Next base: position 521,976,999 of record NC_067398.1, on the reverse strand, counting down.
TTGCTTACATGGAAAACATTCTTTCTTTTAATTTAAACAATTGCATTAGTTCTGAATTGTTCTTCCAAATGATTGGATCGGTTCACAATGCCATCAATAGTGCATTAATGTCCCAATTCTCTCACATCACCTCAATCATTTATCATTTTTCTTTTCTATTATATTAGCCAATATGATAGGTATGAGATGGTATCTCAAAGTTGTATAATTTGCATTTCTCTTATCTAGTGATTTAGAGTATCTTTTTACATGTCTATAGATACTTTTTATTTCTTCATCTGAAAATTACTTGTTCATATTCTTTGACCATTATCAAATGAGGAATGACATAAATCTAAGTTCTCTATATACTTAAGAAATGAGCCCTTTATTAGAGTAACTTCTTATACTTTTTGCCAGTTTTCTGCTTTCCTTTAAATCTTGGCTGCATTGCTTTTCTTATACAATTTAATTTAATCAAAACTGTCCATTTTACATTCCATAATACTTTCTATAACTTCTTTGGTCATACATTCTTCCATTATCCATAGATTTGAAAGATAATAATTTGTTACATTCTTTCCTCTAGCTGTTAATTTTTTGAAGTTCTTTTTTCTCCAACCTCTTATTATAAGCTTTAATAAATTATTATTTAAGAAATTGTTCTAAGATGTGTATTTATGTTTTCACTAAATGCCTTGGTTATTATATCCTTACAAGAAATAGCTGATAAAGAAATATTAATCCACACTTTCTCTTATTAGACTAAGTACACATTTTTCTCTACCAGTCCTTACTGAAACCTTATTTTCCCCTAATGATACAGCTTTCCTGACCATTCTTTTCAGTACTGGTTGTATCCGTTGATTCACCATGGCTCAGTGACCAAGGCAGGGAAATTGGAATATTCCTAGTTCCCTTTTGTCACTGATGGTTTTTCTTCCTCTTCCCTCTCTCAGCAACTTCTCTTCCTTTGATTTTCATATTGTTCATATCTGCAATTCAATCAAAATCCTGGAAGTTGTTGTCTACAGATCTGCAAGTCCTTAATGAGTTCTATCCTGGTTTATAAATATTCTCTTTTCATCATCTCCTACCCTCATACTGGGGAATTTCAAAATACATATTGATTCTCTCTTAAATGACCTAATGACTCAGTTTTTCAATGCACTCCCCATGAGCTACTTCTCTACCCCACCTCAATCACATACAAAGAAGAACATAATATTGATCTTGTCATTACATATGAATATACCACCTCAAAGTTCAGGAATTCTAAAATCTCCTTCTCCTTATTTAACTACAACCTGTTGGCTTTTCATCTCTCCCTCTTCCTTCCCTTGCATCAATCTCATCATGATCTTTAATCCTTGGAATCTTCATTGTCTCCAAGACCATTTCCTAATGCACAAACCATTTTCTCTTCTGCCAGTTTTCACTCTTTGGCGAACCAATTCAACTCTACATTATTCTCCTCTCTTGAATCTTTAATCCCATTGTCATATCATTAATTAGACCCAGCCAAACCCACTCACAGATTCGGATCACTGTCATTGGTTATCTCCTTCACACCTACATAGATGGTGCTGTTTGAAGATGGAAAAAAATCACATAACTATACTGACTTTATCCATTATAAATTTATGTAACAAAACCTCAGTTAAGTCCTCATTAGTTTTAAGTGATCCTACTATCCCTCCCTTATTAATTCAATATCACACTCTTTGCATCTGCTGTTCCAAATCTTTTTATTCCTCTTCAAACTTCCAGTAGTTTTCTCTTACTCTACCCTCTTAACAGAAAAAAAAAAAATCCTCATATTTTGCTGAAAAAAATATTGAGGCCATTTTTGGGAACCTTCTCCCTCTTCCTCATCTTCTATCACTCAGATGCATTGTGTCATGATCTTTTCCTTCACCCCTGTATCACATGATGAAGTAGCCTTATTCCTCACCAATGCTAACTCAATAGTTTCTTCTTGTTCAAATGATTCCATTGCCCCTTCTGTCACTCCCATTCTTTCACTTATTTTCAGCTTCTCATTCTTTACTGGTTCATTTCCTCCTGCCTACAAACATGCATGGGAACTTTATTCTGAAGAAAATCCTCACTTGTTCCTTCATCATTGCTATCATCCTATTTCTTTTCTGCTTTTGATAGCTAAACTCCTAGAAAAAAAAAAGATATCTATAATAAATCTCTACTTTCTTTTCTACAACTTTCTTCTTAACTCTTTATAATCTAGTTTCTAACCTTATCATTCCATCAAAGTTTTATCTCCAAAGTTACTAATAATTTCTCATTTATAAAACCAATGACCTTTTCTCAATCCTCATTTTCTGTGACCTCTTTCCAGCCTTAGCAGACTGCTGATATTTCTCTTCTTGATATTTTCTTCTCATTAGATTTTCAGGACACTACTTTTCCTGTTTCCTTCCTACCTACATGATCATTCATTTTCTGTCTCTTTTGCTTGATTGTCTTCCATATCACACCCTCTAACAATAACTATTCCATAGGCTCTCTTCTCTTCTTCCTCTATTCTACTTTAATTGGCAAACTCATCTAATTTTATGAATTTAATTACTACCTCTATGCTGATGGTTCTCAGATCTACCTTTCTTATTTCAATATCTCTGTTGACCTCCAGTCTTACATTTCTAACTACCTTTCAGATATCTTAAATTGGATATGCAGTAAATATCTTAAATTTGATATGTCCAAAACAGAACTCATTATTGTTTCCCCTAAGTTCTCTACCCATCTTCCTACCTTTCATGCAACTGTATAAAGCAACATTATCTTCCCAGATTTGCAAGTAGGAGTGATTTTACATTGCTCACTGTTTCTAATATTTATATCCAACCTATTGCCAAGGCTTGTCAATTTAACCTTTGTAATACTTCTCAAGTTATTTCTTTCCTCTCCTTAGACATTTCTGGCATCTTGGTACATGCTTTCATCTCCTCATGCCTTGATTACTACAATAATCTGCTGGTGGGACTGCCTCTCTCAAATCTCTCTCCCTACTACAATCTATTCTCAATAAATTCCAGTTGTTTCCTATTGCACCCACAAGAAAATACAAAATTTACTGTTTGTCATTTAAAGCCCTTCACAACCTAGCCCCTTCTTCAATCTCCTTATACTTTATTTGTCAACACATCCTTTTCATTCCAGCCATGCCTTACCCTTCTTAGTTCCAATGCTTTCCATCTGTTAGTTGTTTCCTCTTTATCCTGTATTTAGCTCACTTTTTTTTTCTTTTGCATATTGTCTCCCCCATTAGATTTTAAGTTTTCTTAGGGGTGTAGACTGTCTTTTGTCTTTGGTTGTATCTGTTTCCTAACATATAGTAAGGACTTAGTGCTTATTGAATTGAATTATTATCTTTTCTCTCCTTTATTTTATTCAGTATTTTCTGCCTGGCCAGTATTAGATGTTCTTCTCAATTTTTTTCCTCTTACTGTTACGACATTTTATTTTTAGAATACATGTCCATTTAAATTGTCATACAAAATGTTGTTCTAAATCTATCTTATTCCCAACTGCATTCTAATTTTCATAGCAGTTTTTAATTAAATGGTAGTCCCTCTCTTCCAGCAATTTGTGCCCTTATTATACTATTATCAAACTTGTTCTTAATTTTATCAAACAACTTAATTTTATCAAGAAATATTGTTTCTGATTCATCCTTATTTAATCTGTCCCATTGATTTACTTCTAATTTTTAACCAGTACAAAGTTTTTTTTTATTATTATTGTAATATTTTATAATAAAATGAGGTATAATCTGATACTTGCTTTCTTTTAAATTTCTCAGATTAGTAGATCATTTTTGTAGATTATAGATAGATTTCTTTCTGTTGTATCACATTGATGTAATGTTGGTGGACATATGAATGAGTAAAACCATTCTGAAAGCTCTTTGGAATTATGACAAAAGTTACTAAACAGTAGGTGCCTTTTAAGCCAGAAACATCCCTGTTAGGCCTATATCCCAGAGATTCAAAGAAATAATGAAAAAGTCCTATAAATAAAAAATATAGTAGCTCTTTGTATTGTACTCCCAAAAATAGAAATGAAGAGGTTGTCCAACTATTGATAAATGTCTGTATATTCTATGGTATATAATTGTAAAGAACTAAAATTTTTAAAAAATAGATAACTTTAAAAAGATATGGAAAGGCTTATATTGACGAATTAGATGAATTAATCAAATCCAGAATAACAATTTATATAATATAATGTGAAAATGACCATTTTTGAGGACTTTCATAAATTGATAATGAAGTGAGTAAACCAAAAGAATATACACAATGAATAATACTATAAAAAATAGCTTTAAGTGCTAGGAGAATTGTAATAAAACAACAACAAACACATTCATGTTTCCATAGAGCTGACACTGAAACACATTATCCATTATAGAGATATAACATGTTTTATATGCAGAATGATGTGTATCTTTATATCCAACCACTGAGTGAATTTGCTTTGCTTCACTATATCTATTTGTTACAATGAATTTGTTTTTCTTTTCTTTTCTTTTTTTTTCCCAGTGGGATGAGAAGTAGGTTTGAGAAGTAGAGCAGAAAACTGATTTCTGATATTTTTTTTAAACAGCGAGATGGAGAAGGGGACTACTACGGGTTTAAAACTTTGCATATATTTTCATATAAGTTCACTGCATTTATTTAATTTAGCTTTTTTACTCTAAGACACCTTTGACAAAGTAGGAACAATCTACAAATATCTGTGATTCAAAAGAAAATATATGATAAAAACTTTTTAAATATAAAATTTAAGGTATAGAAATGTTATTTCACCATTAAAACTTTAAGTTATTTGGGATAGAACATAAAATTAATTATATTAGTGGATCCAAATCTCAAACTTTTTTGTCATTATTAATTCCTTTATTTGGCATTGTTTCATTTCAAATATTTCGTAATCCTATTTATATGCTCTAGGTTTGCATGGTAAAATAAATGATTCCCAAATACTTTATGGTTGTTATTTTTGTAGTTGTATTTAATATATATCCATGTAAATAAATATATGTATATATAATATTCCTTATTTGTCCTGAATTTTATTATTGCTATGGAGAAATATTGATAATCTTTGTGTATTTATTTTTATCTTATTCTATTATCGAAGTCAGCAAGCAATTGGTCTTATTTCTGATTTTCAGAAGTTTTCTAAATAACTTGTGTTTTTTGCAAATCAAAGTTTCACATATTTCTTAATGTTAATAGCTATAATTTCTTTTTTTTCTCTGAATTCTATCAAGAGAGTTTCTAGAACTCTATAAAATAACAATGGGTTGAGTGAATTGTCTTGTTGTTTAAGAAGAAAAAGCGTCTAGTGTTTCTATATTAAAATTAATGCTCACTTTAAATTTTTGTTATATTCTTTTTTATCATATTTGAAATGGTTCTTCTTTTAGTATTTTGTTACTTGTTTGGCTCAAATTAAGGTTATAGTTTGTGAAAGGCTTTTTTCTGCAATTCTTGATATAATTGTATTTTTTTGTAATTATAATTAAAATGTTTGCATCAACATATATGTGATATTTTAGTCTGTTCTTTCAGTCTGTCCTTTCCCTTTGCTTTATGCTCTCATGGTTTGGGTAGAAATTAAATTTTTCCTGCAGAAGAAGTTTGAGAACATGTTTTTTTTTTTTATTTTTAGAAAATTCAACATAAAATAACTATTCATTGTTCTTTAAATCTTTGGTAGAATTCTAAATCTTGCTGAAACAGAACTTGCCCCTGTTTGTAGTGCATCATGACTCCTTTACTGGATATTCTTTTTTTTCTTCTATATTGATTTCATCTTGCTTTTTTTTATTTTAGTAATTCAATCTTCTTTTTTTTTAACAGATCAGATAAAGCTATGTTGGTTTTGTTAGCATGTCAAAGAATCAGATTTTAAGGTTTTGGGGTTTTTTATAATTTCTAGTCTTCTTTTCCATTTTACATATTTTTTCTTTTCCATTTTACATATTTTTCAAGATTTCCTCTCTGTGGTTCATTTGTGTTTATTTGTGAATTACAGTTTTCAATTGCATACTCTTTATCAATTTTCTTTCTTGTTTTTAATGTAAGCTTTCAGAGGTAAGAAAAAAAAAAGAAAAGAAAAATAAATTTCCTTTAACTCAAGCAGGGGTCCTCAAACTTTTTAAATAGGGGGCCAGTTCACTGTCCCTCAGACTGTTGGAGGACCGGACTATAGTAAAAACAAAAACTTCATAGCCCTGGGTGAGGGGGATAAATGTCCTCAGCTGCCGCATCTGGCCCGCGGGCTGTAGTTTGAGAAACCCTGCAAGAGTCCTATAGTTCTAGAAATCATGAGTAAGAGAATTCATCACAAGTAGGTTCCTGATTCTGAGGCCAGCACTCTGTCCACTGTCCACTGTGTATTCTCATGTCTCACTGTCCTCTCATGCACTCTCAACTATTCTTTAATTTCTCAATTTTTATGTTTTAAATTTCTTGTTCTTTCTAAGTTGCTTCTTTCTTTGAGTCATATATTCAATTATTCTATCCTACTATTTATGTTTTAATTGGTGACAGCTAGATTTTTTAAAATTAATTGATAGATTGTGAAAGGATTTGACCCAGCTGTCAATCAATAAATAAACATTTGTAGAGTTTCAACTATGTGCCATCAGGCACAGTGCTAAGCATTGCAGAATTCCTTTCCCCTCGGTTACAAATATCTCTTCCCCCTCTAGACAGCTCTGCAGTAGCACTGTAATGTTCATGACTCCCCACTTTTCTCACTCCCACCTACACTTGTTTTTCTTTTCTTTTACACCTCTGTACAGAATTTGAATTTGTTACTTCTTGTGCTTTGTGTCTACTAGACACAAAGTTCAAGCTGAGTCAGTGCTGTGTGTGGGCACCATACACTGGAGATCAAACCTATGATTCATTATGACCAGTTAGTACAAAAAGTGTGTTGTGAGTGGGTAGAAACTATGAATGGAAACTCTTAAGCATTCAAGTTTTACAATATTACTGAATAAACTTTCTTTTCAATTGAATAGCTTTGTACAGAATATATACTTTTTTTATCTTTGCATATTCAGCTGTTTTGGGGTTTATATTTTGCTAGGGGATTTTTGAAGGGTTTTTGTTTTTGTTTTTGTTTTTGTTTTTTTAGGATTATTGTCACAAAAAAATGATTACAGCACTCTTGTGTCTTGATAGTCACATGGCTTCATTAACAAAAAGTCAGCATTACTTAACCACAGTTAAATAACACCCATTCTACTTAAATGTCTAACACTGTACACCAAGATAAGGTCAAAATGGTTTCATGATCTAAGCATAAAGAATGTGATTATAAATAAGTTAGAATAACATAGAATAGTTTACCTCTCAGACCTGTGGAGGAGGAAGGAATTTGTGACCAAAAAAGAACTAGAGATCATTACTGATCAAAAAATAGAAAATTTTGATTATATCAAATTAAAAAGCTTTTGTACAAACAAAACTAATGCAGACAAGATTAGAAGGGAAACAATAAACTGGGAAAACATTTTTGCAGTCAAAGGTTCTGATAAAGGCCTCATTTCCAAAATATATAGAGAATTGACTCCAATTTATAAGAAATCAAGCCATTCTGCAATTGATAAATGGTCAAAGGATATGAACAGACAATTTTCAGTTGAAGAAATTGAAACTATTTCTAGCCATATGAAAAGATGCTCCAAGTCATTACTATTCAGAGAAATGCAAATTAAGACAATTCTGAGATACCACTACATACCTGTCCAATTGGCTAGAATGACCGGGAAAGATAATGCAGAATGTTGGAGGGGATGCGGGAAAACAATGATACATTGTTGTTGGAATTGTGAATATATCCAGTCATTCTGGAGAGCAATTTGCAACAATGCTCAAAAAGTTATCAAACTGTGCATACCCCAAAGAGATATTAAAGAAGGGAAAGGAGCCTGTATATGCAAAAATGTTCATGACATTTTTTTGGTGCCGCTTGAAGATGGAAAAAATTCACATAACTACCCTGACTTTATCCATTATAAATTTATGTACCATAACCTCAATTAAGTCCTCACTAGTTCTCAGTGATCCTACTATCCCTCCCTTACTAATTCAATAATTAATAGTGGGTAGAAACTGGAAATTGAATGGATGCCTATCAATTGAAGAATGGCTAAATAAATTATGGTATATGAATGTTATGGAATATTATTATTCTGTTAGAAATGACCAGCAGGATGATTTCAGAAAGGCCTGGAGAGACTTACATGAACTGATGCTGAGTGAAATGAGCAAGACCAGGAGATAATTATATACTTTAACAATAATACTATATGATGATCAATTCTGATGAACATGGCTCTCTTCAACAATGAGATGGGCCAAATCGGTTCCATTTGTTCAATAATGAATAGAACCAGCTACATCTAGCGAAACTACTCTGGAAAATGAGTGTGAACCACTACATTGCATTTCCAGTCCTTCTGTTTTTATCCACTTGCATTTTTTATTTCCTTCTCAAGTAAATTTTACCTTATTTCAGAGTCTGATTCTTATTGTGCAGCAAAATAACTGTATAGCTATGTATACATAGATTGTATTTAACATGTATTTGGTCTACCTGCTATCTGGGGGAGGGGGTGGGAGAAGGAGGGGGAAAGTCGGAACAGAAGGTTTTGCAATTGTCAATGCTGAAAAATTATCCATGCATATATCTTGAAAATAAAAAAATATAATTTAAAAAATCTTTAAAAAGTGCTATAAATAAAAAATAAGAAGATTGTAAATTTACAGAAATTCTGAAGTTGTTTTTTTTTTCTTTTTCTTAAAGAAAACAACTGGTTTAAAAGCATTTTATATGATTAGTGTGGCAAAAAAAAAGTATCAGTTTTAAAATCTAAAAAAATACATTTTATAAAATGTAGTTGCAAATGTATACCACAAACTCAATTATACTGAGGCTTACCTCATGCTTCTTAAACACAAGTAACAGAGAACCTTATCTTTTGTTATAGAGATAAGACCCTAGGATGAAGGTATTATCTTTGTCCTTCAAAAACAATGCAATAATGAAGCTTGAAACTCATGGTTTGTATATGACATTGGTACTCTCTTTTTATGATGAATGTTAATTATTATCCTCAATTTTGATATAAATGATTTAAAATAAGAGAAATAATTTAATTAAAAATAAAATATGTACTGTTAAGTTCTACATAAATAGTAGACCTAATATTCCCGTTATATTTCTTCTCACAGGTAGAGTTTTTCTTTACATTCAAAGAATATAAGGGGGGGAGGGAAAAGAAGCTGAATATACTGGATAGTCTTACAAATTTTAAAACAAGATTTTATATAGCGATGGCATTATGATTTTTCAAGGATTTTGTCCTGTATATTTAAAATATATGTACTTTATCATTCTCTGGAGATGGATATCATTTTTCAGCATGAGTCCTTGGAAATTGTTTTGGATCATTGTTTTGATTAGTGTAACTAAGTCTCATAGTTGATCGTTGTTGTATTGCTATTACAATAAATTTGTGTATTAGTTCAAAAAAATGTAGCTAAATGTCCATTTAAAGTTATGTCAAGTACAATTACATTTAATTAATCAAGCATCAATTAATTTAATTAACTTAAGCAAAATGTGGATAAAATTATAGTTCCAACAATATTCTGAAACTTTCAAACATTGTAGCTAATTTGAATTTGAATTTTAAGTTGGTGGGGCTTTCCACCAAAAAAAAAAAAAAATGATCATCTTAAAAAATAAGTTCAAAAATAATGGGAGAAGCTGAAATGAAAAATTAGCATTTCAAACTCTTTTACTTGCCAGTGAATTTTTTTTTTTTTAAGCAATGCAATTGGGGTTAAGTGACTTGCTCAGGGTCACATAGCTAGGAAATATTAGGTGTCTGAGGCAGGATTTGAATTCAGAGCTTCCTAATATTAGAGCTGGTACTCTATCCACTATGCCATCTAGCTAACTCACTTCTCAGTGAATTTCAAACCAAACTAACTTGTGATTTAGTAAAGATGTTGAACCCAAAAGTGACACAACAAAAGAAAGTCTTATTATTTTGCTGTTGTTGCTCATTTAGCAGTTTCCTGAAAGCAATTCAGCCTGTACTCTTTCTCTTTTGGAACTCTGCCAAACTTATTGTTCACCTGTGCAATCTGACCCAGATACACATATACACCCCATTTCTATTCAAATTAGACACCATTGCTATAAGAGTAAACACTAATTTTTTTAGGAGTGTGTCACATCATCATCAATTTTTCAATCACACAGCCAGGTGATAGCTATTTATAATGTAGAAAAAGCAAACAGAGGAAATACTATTCTGGGTTATTCTGATCAATAAAAGTTTACTGACATAAAAATTACAAAAATTTTGCATGTAAATGATTATTCCATTATATGATTCATAGAAAAGGAAACCATTGTCAGAAGTAATCTGAATTGCACCTTAGAATTAAGAAAAATTTTAATGATTTTTAAATGATTTAGAGAATGGATAGGTACAGTTCAATTTGTTGCAGGAAAAGTCAGCCTAAGTGGGATGGAAAACAGTCACAAATGAAAAACAATACAATGAGAAAAGGTTTTGATTCAAAGGAAAAGTAAGTATGGGTAAAGAGATCCAGAGCACTCATAGGGAAACTCAAATTTTTAAAAGACACATAGAAAATGGAAGAAAGTATAAATATTTAAAGATAAACACAAACCAGCAGCATAGCCTGGGAATGGGGTCAGGAATATTAAAACCCAGAATAACTTGGACCTGGAAATGAATGTCAATAATGAGAAAAAAAGTTGTTTGTTTGTTTTTTTTTTTTTAATTTTCTTTTTTGCTTATTTGTTTAACTGATTAGTTTTTAACTCCTGGCCAACAGGAGAACAATGAAGGAAGGATTAGAATAGCTGCTTGAGGTATGTAGACTGATGATAACATGACATAAGAAGACTATTGAAATTTCATTTTGTTTCCACTTTATTTTTCAATAAGAATTTTTTGAACTTAAGTATGGAATGAAATACAGTTAGTTGGGAGTGGATAATAAAAATAAATGAGGACACAGATAGCATTGCCATCAATTAATCCAAGTCACCAAGGTTAGATATATTATTATATTCAAAAGTATGCTGATTAATATTTAATAAACAACTCTCTTAATTGCAGGACATGCTTTTAAATTTAATCTGCATTATCAATACTTTGTCCATTACTTTCTTAAATGTAGACAATAAATGAAACAATAAATCAAACCCCATTTCTGTCCTGTTCTTATTTCTGAATTATAAATAATCATGCTGCAATTTAACAGTTCTCAGGAGATGAGTTGAATGCACCATTCTCCAATAAGGTCCAAAGATATTAGCATGTATTTTTGCTGAGTTTCTATTTGATGTCGTTTGAAAAATCTAGAGAATGAGAAAGTTGATAAAGAAGAGAAAATGTTTTCTTGATACATTTTTTTTAAATAAGGAAGAAAATTTAATCTGCAAACTACAGACTAGTAAATTTGATTTCTGTTCCTGGCAAAACTCTAGGCTTCATTATTAAGGAGCTGATTTGTGAGCATTTAGGAAAGAAAGAAGCAATAAGTAAAATCCAACACATCTTCATCAAGAATAGGACATAGTCTTTGCCCTAGAGAACAGCTAATAAACTTTATTTTCCTCCTCTCATGAAAGAGACAGAGAACTGTATTAGTAAAATGTTTCATAGATTAGCTGAGATGGAAACTTTTATTTTTGTTTTTCACTTGATTTTTTGATTTTTTTTTTATTTTTACAAAGTGTGGTTTAGTATTATGGGTTGCAGTACAGCCTACCTTTAAAGATATAGAATAGAAATAAAAGGCATGGTAAAGTTTTAAATAAAGTGTAAAATGTTTTTAAAAGGAGAGAATATTGATGGTTTTGTTAATAAATTTATTTCACTATTTCTCTTTAATGTTTCATGTATTGTCTCCTTAAATGGATTTGAGCTCCTTGATGGCAAGAATTGCATTTCATCATTATATCCCCCACCACAACAATGCTTTACTGAGAGTAGTTGTGTCAGAAAACTTTATTGTTTGATCAGTTGACTCTGTCCTCTGATTCTGAGATGTCTCCCAGTAAGCTCTGTATTTATTCTACACATTCCCAAAAATAATCAAATAGATTCAGCAAGCCCTTGTTCTTAGGAGGTGGGGCTTCTGTCTGCAGGTGCCATTTTCCTCACTCAGAAATTAAACTTGTCTTTTGTCCTGACTCTCTATCTCTAATCTTCTTTGTTTAGGCTCTGACCACCCACAGAGTAGAGGTTGGTTCCAATCCAGTTGACACTGCTCAAGAAACATTAATGATTTTCTGTTGTCTGTTGGGTAAAATACAAGATTCTCTGTCTGGAAGTTAAAGTCCTTTACAATCTGATGTCAGTTTGTCTGTATCTTTTCCCGTGGAAAATAATTCTTTCTTAAATTCATCTCTTGAAGTCTCTGCTATCGATACCTTCAAGACTAGACTCAAGCATCATCTCCCAGGAGAAGTTTTTTGATCACACCAAGTATTAGTGCACTTTTACCACAAATTATTTTGTATTTACAATTTATATTGTACTTAATTATTTGAGTACACATCCTATAACTATTTTGAGTGCTCCATGATAAATTTATATTGCCTAGTCTCAACTTCTTCAGTGCTTCATGGCAGTCCTTTGATTCATCCCTCGTTGAATCTCTACTGCAATCTGCAGAAAGATTGTTAAACATTTTCCTACTCACCAAGGCTAATCCTTCCATTTGAAACCTTGATCATTTGGTTCTATGCTAAAGCATGAAAAGCAGAGATCAGGAAGGAATGTAAAAGGTACAAAAGTATGTAGAAGAGGCAAAAAAAAAAAAAAAAGATGATGTATATTTATGTACTGAGTGGAAAGAGGTATAGAAGTATATATAAAGATTAAGTAAAATGAAAGAATCTACAATGAAAGGAAATTCTCACAAAGCATTAAACCAAGTTCTCCAAATTGTAACTATAACTTTGTCTCTATTATACTTTGAGTTCTCATTTTTGACATATTTCTCTCTAAAGAATGTTCCAATATCAGTAATATCATGAAAATATATCTCTCTACTGTACCTTGCCCATTCTCCCCCATGACTTAGATCTTCCTGTGGAGGAAAATCTTGTTTTCCAGTGCTCTAGAGCAAAGAATTTTGGTTTCACCAAAGTCATCCACCTATGTGGATTCTATCTCTGTCATCAAATTTTGTCTTTAGGCTGTGGAGCCAGGTTGTCATTTTTGGAATAGGTTATCAGTTGAAAGAATAGTACTTGAGGAAAATACCTTAATTCCCAGGGTCAGGAATTACCACAGTCCATATATTTCAGTATTCTGTCCTTAAAAGACACCAAGGAATATTTCATGGGACAGCATATTATGTTCATCTTCTAAACTTCAAAAAGTCAATTTAATACTTTTCAAAAACTATGGTTTTATTATTTCTTCCTTTAACACTTCAACGCCAGTGAAAACTAGGTCAGATAGAACACTGGGCCTGAAGTCAAGAAGATCTGAGTTCAAACAAAGACTCAAGATTCTTCTTATGTGATACATAGAAAGTCACTTAACATTTATTTCATCAACTATAAAATGGAAGTAATAATAGCATCTACCTCCTTAGTTTATTGTGAGAATCAAATGAAATGTTTGAAAAGCAATTAACACTGTGCCTGGCACATAGTAGTTACATGTAAATGCTAGTTATTATTATTTTAACATTTATTTGAATCATTTATTTGTACAGCATTTATTAAGCAACTATTATATCAGTCTAGATATCCAAAGATAATCCAAAGATCCAAAGATATCCAATATGAGTTTCAGAGAATTCCAGTATAGATAGAGTGAGATGGGATGGACCCCAGAGTTCATCTAATCTAATTCATACCTGAAAGAAAATTCCTTCTGATATACACCCAACAACAACAACAACAATAATAAAAAAAAAAAAATACAACTATTGTTGAGCCTTTGCTTGAAATGGAAAAAATCCATTATTTGCAAGGGAGCCCCATTCATTTTGTCAGTAGCTCTAATTGTTAGGAATTTTTTCTTTTCTCTAATCCCAATCTGTTTCTCTGCATTGTCAACAAAATGTATCCCTTTTCATGAATCAGGCCTTTAAATATTTGAAGATAGTTATTGTTCCTATATCTTATTTTCATTTCTTAACAACCCATTTACTTCAACCAATGCTCATATGGCACAAACTCAAGAATTTGCAGCATATTGGTCACCATCTTCTGAATATTCTAATTTATCAATGCCTTCCTAAAAATGTGGTAATCTGAATTGAATATGATACTCCATATGTGGTCATGCCTAGGCACAGTACAGAAAACAATCATTTTCCTAGCCCTAATTAGGATAGCTTCTTGGTTATTGTAGCCTAAGATTAACATTTTTTGGCTTCCATTTAACATTATTAACCCATATTGAGCTTGTAGTTCTCCAAACTCCCAGATCTTTTTTTTTTCAAAGAAAAACTGCCATCTATTCACATCTTTTGCTTGTGACATTTATTTTTTTAATTCAGATTTAAGAATTTCCTTTATCACTATTAAATTTCACCTATTTATACATTTCCTGAAGTTCAAAACTGTTAAGCTGTCTTTTAGATTTTAACTCTATAGTTCAATAGTTTAACAATCCTTTCTAACAATTGGAATTTGAGAAGATGTCCATTGACTGGGAAACAGCTGAATAAATTGTGGTATGGGATAATGAAAGAATATTATTGTCTGTGAAATGATGAGCAAGATGTTATCACAAAAACATTGGAAGTTTTCTATGAGCTCAAGCAAAGGTACTATGTACATAGTAATCACAAAGTTGTGGTATGATCACTGTGAATAACTTTGCTATTCTCAGCAGTGATCCAAGATTACTATAAGGACTTAATGATGAAAAATGCTATCCATAACTAGAGGAAAAACTGATTTTCTCTGAATATAAACTGAAGCACATTTTTTTTAGGGTTTTTTCCTTGAGGGCAAGATCTATGTTTTCTTTTGTAAAATGACTTTTATGGAAATGTTTTACTTCACAAAGGCCTTCCAAATGAGGAGGAGAAAGGTGACAAATCTGGAATTCAAAATTTTAAAAACAAATGTTTAAAAAAATTGTAATTGGGGAAAATTAAAATATTTATTTTTTTTTAATTCTTCCTAGCCTTGTGCTATCTGCAAACTTGAAAACTATGCCATCTCTATTACTTCCAGTCTCCAGTATACATTTTAAACAAAACAAGCCCAAGTATAAGTGGAGATAGCACTCCATGAGAGACTTTTCTACAAACTGACATCAAAAGTGTTAATGACTATACTTTTCTCTTACCTCTTCCATGCAAAAATCTCACAAGAGACTGACAAGCACCAAGCTAAAATCTATATGCATTCACACACATACAGAGACAGACAAAGAGAGACAGAGAGTATTCTGTTCATCTCGCATAACTCTAAAAAAAGAAAATTTAATCTGTCTGATATAATTCATTCTTACTGAAGCTATGCTGGCTCTCACTGATCACTATTTCCTCTTCTAGATAAACCATAATCTTTTGTAGCATGTTTTAAAATTTTCTCAAGAATCAAAGTAAGCTCACAATCCATAGTTCGCAAATTCCATTTTTTTCCTTTGTTAAAAATCTTGGTAACATTTTCCCTTTTCCATTTCTATGATACATCTTCTATCTGAACAATCTTTAAAATTTTTGGCTAATGTACCATAGATAAATGATCAAAGAATATGAACAAACAGCTCTCAAAAATTAAAATTAAAAATGCTTGCAATCACTAATAATAGAAAAACACAAATTAAAATAACACAGATATCATCTCACATCCTGAAAATTAAAAATAATGATCAAAAATGGCAACTATAAATTTTGGAGGAGTTGTGAATATATTTCTGGTGGTGCCAGGAAATAATATGATAATTTTAGAAAACAGTTTGTAATTAGACAAATAAAATGAATAAAATACCAATACTATTTGAACCAGAAACTCCAATACTAACATTGAACCCCAAGAATTCACTGACAAGAAACAAGTTTCCATATACTCCAAAGTATTTATGGCAGTACTGTTTATGATTGCCAAGAATTGTGGAGGGAGGAAGAGGAAGGAGAGAAGTAGATGTCACCAACTGGTAATTGTTAAACAAATTGTGGACTATGAATGTAACAATACTATTATAATGTAAGAAACACTATGTTTTTAAGACAACTCTGAGATACTATTACATACCTGTCAGATTGTCTAGAATGGCAGGGAAAGATAATGCTGAATGTTGGAGGGGATGTGGGAAAACTGGGACACTTACATTGTTGGTGGAATTGCGAAAACATCCAGCCATTCTGGAAAGCAATTTGGAACTATGCTCAAAAAGTTATCAGTTTGTGCATACCCTTTGATCAGCAGTGTTACTATTTGACTTATATCCCAAAGAAATATTAAAAAAGGGGGAAAGGGACCTGTATGTGCAAGAATGTTTGCAGCAGCCCTCTTTGTAGTGTCCAGAAGCTGGAAACTGAGTGGATGCTCATCAATTGGAGAATGGCTGAATAAATTGTGGTATATGAATATTATGGAATATTATTGTTCGGTAAGAAATGACCAACAGGATGATTTCAGAAAGGCCTGGAGAGACTTACATGAACTGATGCTGAGTGAAATGAGCAGGACCAGAAGAATCATTATATACTTCAACAACAATATTATATGATGATCAGTTCTGATGGACGTGGCCCTCTTCAACAATGAGATGAAGTTCCAATAGAGCAGTAATGAATTGAACCAGCTACAGCCAGTGAAAGAACTCTGGGAAATGAGTGTGAACTACTACCTAGAATTCCCAAGCCCTCTATTTTTGTCTACCTGCATTTTTGATTTCCTTCACAGGTTAATTGTAAATTATTTCAAAGTCTGATTCTTCTTGTGCAGCAAAATAACTGTATAGCTATGTGTACATATATTGTATTTAACATATACTTTAACATATTTAACATGTATTGGTCTACCTACCATCTGGGGGAGGGGATGGGGAGAAGGAGGTGAAAAAGTGGAACAAAAGATTTTGCAATTGTAATGCTGAAAAATTACCCATGTATATATCTCATATATCTTGTAAATAAAAAGCTATAGTAAAAAAAAAAATAGGAAAAAAAAGTTTGATGAATACAGAGAAACACAGAAAGATCTATATAATTTGATGAATAGTGAACTAAGTAAAGCAAATTTCCACATGTAAAAGAAAAAAGGCAAAAAAAATCAAAAGAAAATATAACAAAATTTTAAATATCAAAATAGGGTTCCTTTTCTCTAGACCAAAGATCGTTCTCTTTACAAGAGAAAATAGAAACAAAACAAAGCAAAACAAACAAACAAAATAGTTGAACTGCAATTACTTCTCTCCACACTCATGTATCATATCATGTTTCTCCATCAAAGAAAAGGCACCAAGAGCTCATTCCTCCTTGAATTATCCCCAATATAAAAGAAAAATAGAACATTTTTTATGTAATTTCCTTTCCTCAAAAGTATTTGCTTATTCTGAACTTCAGAATCTATTTCACTAGCCTTATAATTCTATGCCACCTTTTAACATTCATTGTTCATTTCTAACTTCTATACATATTTCATAGTTAAAGATGGTGAACAAGGTCATCATACATATATATATATTAATCTCTGCAGAATGTTATGTAGGTAACTTTTCCCTCTCTTATTTATTTCTTTGTTTTTATTTTTAAATTTAAAATTTCATTCTTAAAAATGTCTCATTTTACTATTTTTAATATTTTTGACCATGACATCCTATCTACTCATTTGACTCTTTGAAATCAGCTTCCTTAAAGCTGGGTAGATATTACACTAGTCTCACTTTTCATTCTTTTCTATAACACCCACAAAAATAAAGTGGTCACTTTGTCCTAAAGTTCCCTTTTTAGAGGAAGTTTTTTTTTTCTATGTTGGTGAGAGTCAGGTCCAAAATAGAACTTCCCGTCATCAATTCTTCCATCATTTAAAGGATGAAATTATTGTTAAAGTGTATTAATAAAATTATCAATAATTCTGGTTTTGGCCAAAAAAAAAAACTCCAGCAAATTTCTAGATAATTGAAGTTTTCCATTAGCATTATAAAATAATTCTATGACTTATGATACTTCCCAAATTTCCCAAACTTATGTTGTTTCCCAAACTGATTTTTTTGGTCTATCCAAGTCATTCATAGTATACTCTAATAAAAATGTGTGTGTGTGTGTGTATGTGTGTGTAAAGCTACTATTTCTGCTTTGATTGAGCTTCACCAAAACCCTTTCTACCATATTCCTTTCCATTGATTCCTATTCATCTGATATAATCTTGAAATGTAAAGCTACATTGATAATTTCTCTTTTCTTATTCTGTTACTTCTATTTCATTTTATTTCTTTTCAAGGCAATCAGGGTTAAATGACTTGCCCAGGATTACACAACTAATAGCAGTGTGTGTGAGACTAGATTTTAACTCAGGTCCTCCTGATTAGAGCCAGTGCTCTACTGACTATTCCACCTACCTCTCCTGCTATTTTTAATAATATATCTTTTCAGAGGAATCTCATCCTCTTCTCTATCTCAGAGAATGCCTTGCTACTTTCAAATAATAACTTAAGGCATTGCCTCCTAAAATTTCCTCATACCTTAAAATGTCATTTTATTTTGTGTATGAGTTCTGTACTATGTCCATTTTGTTTTCTTCCCTTTAAAGTGTAAGCTCTTTGAAGCATGGGACTTTTTTCTTTTTTATCTTGTGTCTTTTTTACTTAGGGCAGGCCATTTCTAAACTCTGTCGTCTGCTCTCTCTTCCTCTCCTCACACCATCTTCTTCATCTTACTCCCACTAGAACCTTAGACTCTTCTTCTGAATCCAGCTTATATTCTGATAACTGAACTTTCACTTTATCTTTCTTTGAAACTGGCTCCGTTCTTAGTTCTTAGCAATTTCTATATCCAAAACATGATGACACAGCACACGTGGCATAATGTTTTAACTCCTCTTTCAGTAATGTCTTTTTCTTATTTTCTTCCCTTTTAGCTTTCTTTGTTTTCTTCTCTTTTAGAACAGAAACTCTTTGAGGGTAAATGATATCAAGCTTTCTTATATTTGCATACTCAACATTTAGCTCATCCCTTGGCACATAGTCAACACTATGATTTTTCAATCATTCATATTATCATTCATAAATGATTTAACTGAATGTGTCTAATTTTATCAATTCTTAGTGATAACTGTGATCAAATTTACCATCCTTTGTTAAGATTTATGGTTTACTTTGCTTGTTGTCCCAACTTTGTGCCTAGACATCTGAAGCCATGGGTTTTGTGGTTAGTTCCTTGTCACATTTGATACTTTAGTATGATGTCAAAAAATTGAGTTATCTCTTAGGCTTCCTCTTTTCCTGAGATAGTAGATGGATATGAGAGGGTAAATTATAGTTAGGTTAGATATCTAGAGATTCAGTTAGGTGAATTTGTGCCTGAATCCCTGACTGCCTTTTGTATTTAGGCTTTCTTTTCCTAAATAGGTGACTGTAATGGGCTGAAACTGAGCAGATGCACTGAGGTCCAAGAACTTAAGGCTAATTACCAATTGGACAATACTTTATTAGCATTTGCTTGGAAAATGGCCTGCCTCACCATTCCCTGCTGGCTCTATCTGTTGGCCTATAGAGAGATTTTGGGAGGAGAAAAAAAAAAGGGTGGAGTGAGAAAGCCAGAGAGACTCCTGTTGGGATTCATGTTGCAATTCCTCTCACATCGTATTGCTATTCTGTTCACGTCCAAAAAGAATAAAGATCAAGGACTTTTGCTGATCCTGATTCCTGCTGATTTTAAAGTATTCAGGGTATTAACACAGGCTTCACAGATGACTAAGAAAAACTTTAAGGTCAATGTGTCCAGGTTTGACAGTATTCTTATATGTTTAAAATCTAGAGATCAAGTACAGTTTACTCATGGAAAAGAGGTGAAATGTATCTTCTTTAAAGTCATGCTTTCAAACCCCAATTCTGCATATGTTCCCCTCCCCTACCAGTGACTAGAACTCCAGTTTCGTTTAATCAAATAATAACAGCTTTTACAAAGCATATTTACTTCAAAAATATAGCAAGAACAAATATACAAAAATTCCCTCAGTACTTCTAAAACATACTCTTCCCTTTATCAAAATTTTTTAAACTATGTATCAGGACTCCAAATGGGGTCATGCAATTGAATGTGGGAGTCATAAAATTATTATTTATTATCATAAATGTTTGATTAATATACCTATTTCATATACCTATGTAGCTGGGGTTGCATATAAATTTATCAGACAAAAAGAGATTATGACTGAGAAAAGTTTAAGAAATAATGCCCTATATCACCTCTGTTTCTGGGCACAGTAGGATCCGATTCTACACATTTTCTACTAAGTATAGATTCCAAGCTATTTTTTTAAAGTCCTGGAAAGATTTGCATGAATGATACTGAGTGAAACAAGCTGCAAACAAGCCCCTTCCTTCCTTCTGAAACAAGCAGAACCAGAAATATTTTGTATGTAGTAACAGTAAGATTGTTTGATGATCACATATGAAAGACTGGGTTCTTCTCATGATTCAGTGATCCAAGGCAATCCCAATAAACTTTGGGAAAAAAAAAAAAAAAACACCATTTGCATCCAGAAAGAGAATTATGGAGATTGAATGTAAGTTAATACATGATATGTTTACTTCTTTTGTCTGGTTTTTTTTTTCCCCTTCCCTGTGTTTTTCCCTTTTGTCTTGATTTTTTTCTTTCAACATGATTCATGAAGAAATGTGTATTTTAAAAGTTAATATACATGCATAGCAAGAAAAAAAATATTTGAAAAAAATATATAGGTTCCATCAAACTCACTTGTAAATCTACTTTTAAGTGTTGGATGAGTTCTGTGTTAGATACTGCTGGCCTGGGTCCTGAAAGAAGCACTTTATTCCTTAAATCAATTAATACTGATTAATGGCAACAAAATCTGTCATAGATTCAATCCTCCAATTCCTAGACTTATAGAATCTCTTAGATTTCAAAACCTCTCTTGTACTTTTGAAAATCAAAAGTTCATTCCCACCAACTTCTTTAATTTAAAATGAAAAAAGAACAAACATCAAGATAGTAAAAAATCTACACTCAATATTCATATTGATTTTAGAAGGAGAGTATTCAAGGGCCCTCCTATAGCCTTGTCACTCAATGAATCAAAACAAGATAATAGATATAAACAAGAGAGGAAGAGGCTAAGGTCAACTCAGTCCTTTTGAAGGTGCCCCCAATTCCAGTTCTACAGCTGCAGCCAGTAAAAAAAAAAAAAAATTACTATCCATCTCAGGGTTAGGAATCTGGAACCAATTTCAGAATGTCTATGCATGCTCCAAAATTCTTCAGAAGCAATAACCTTAGCGTCTTCCACACAGTATCAGTCAAGCACACTGATGTACCCTGTGCAGTCTCATAAGGTTTGCACTCTGGTTAGCTTGAAAGATTCTTTAACTAATAATTGCAAAGATCTCTGTAAGCTTTCCAGGGAGCTCTCAGCTAATACCTAAGAATTTATTTCTCATTTCTTCTTTCCCTGAAAATAAAATGGTCTGTTATGAAAATTCTTCTCTTTCTTCTTCTTATAGCTCTTCTGTTAATTACTATTTCTTCTAAACTACTAAACTACCATTTCTCCTAAATGTGTAAGTTGTATTGTCACCTAGCTTTTGGTCAGAACTTTACAGAATTAAAATGACTCCAGATTTTGCTAGGTCTCCATTTTCTTAAACAAGAGAGGAATTAAAAGACACTATGCAAGCAAAATTATCTAACTTCATCCCACAAGCGTCTGTGTTCTATACAAAATAAAAAGTGTTGTGCTGGCTAGAGATTTCTGAGATATACTAGGATTTGTGTCCCATATTCCCCCGGCAACATATCATAGTTGACCCTATCTTACTAAACTCTCTATAGACATCTACACTGAAATCCTACTTTAGTTTTTCCTTGTTCCACAGAGATAAAACTGGCTTTTAAAAATACCAGTGAAAAGTTAGCCTCACGTAGTGCTGAGTGAGGCCCTGTTTATGAATCCAGTAATGAAGTGTGTATTTTTTGGACAAAGATCACTCTAGTTTGCAGTAGTAGTCACCAGAGAAAATTGGACGTTGATGCATCAATCATTTCAATCAGAGAGACTCAAGAAAACACTGTACTCAATGCTTAGAAATATTAAAATTTACACTATTAAAGAGAGTAACCACACAGTAAGAAAGAAATCAGAAAAATCCTTTATTTCAATATTTTATAATATATATACAATTTTGTTGCAATGGGGAATTTAATTGTGGGAATTACCTCAACCAAATATAAATTTAAACCCATATAAATTTTAGCAAATAAGTTCTTGGAAGATATGTAGGGCATTAAAAGTTAAAATGCTTTGTCTAGGGTCAATAGGATTTTGATCCCTCTGGCTGACCTTCTTTCCATATGTCACCATATGTGTATGTATATGTATGTGCATATATATGTGTGTATGGACATATAACATATATCTACTGATACTTATATATACACATATATAGACATGAGTATATTTGTAGGGACTAAAACTGGGATTTCATTCTGTTAGAAGCTTCCAATGAAGAATTTTTTCCACCAGTGAAAATTAGCAACTTCTCAGAAACTGGGAGTCTTAGAGAACTGGTTAAAATATTGAAAGGATAAGTGACTTGGCTAAAGTCATGAAGCAAGAATGTGTCCTGATTCATATGATCCATATAGTCCTGATTCTCAAGCTGATCTCCCACTATGTCATGTATCCTATAGATGGAAGTAAATGGGATATAATATACATGCATATGTACATTGATATATACAAATAAATGCACATGGGTAATTATTACTAATACAATCATCTCAATTGAATAATGTTGTATAATTGCAAAAATCAGAATATAAAAAATCTGTTTGAATAATATTTTAAATACTAATTGGGATAATTATATCTATGAACTGAACTTCTTGGACACTGTAACACATATCAAATTAACCTCCATTTTTCCTTGGCACATGTTCAATAGTTAATATTTCACTCTGCACAGCATTCTTAGAACTTTGGAAAATCCAAATGATCTGCAGCTGTGAATAACTTGGAGGATCTAAAATGATAGACAGGTTTAAAATTAAAGTGAGAAATTCAATCTGATACTCTGATCTTGGAAACTGTTTTCCTGGTTTTAAAAAGTTTTATTGCACAAAACATACTAACTTGCATGGCAAAAAATTTTGTTAGATGACATAATATATTTTGAGTGCATATCAATAGTAATTATTTTACAGCAAAATGCAACTTTGCCTTTGTGTTCAAGCCTATAATTAAAAACTTTTTAATAGTCCCTCTACTCTTTAGTAATCTGCTAGAAAATTTAGCCATCTTGCTCACATTGTCCTTCTCTCTTGTTCAACCTTCTATTTGTTTCTATTCAGCTTTAGAATTGTTATCTAAACTCAGTTCTAGAGTTACTGATTAGTTCACTAGTGATGAGTTGATTTTAAGGAAATTCTATTAGTTTATTTTTGGAAAGAATGAGTGACCTCACTAGCTTCCTGTAATAAGAAACTTCCTTAAGTGAGCTAGCAAGAAGTGATTTCAAATAAACATAAATTGGGTAATTTGATCATATAAACCATTTATTGAGACAAGATATCTATTGAATTGAATGTTGAAAAATTCTTAATCTTCCTTGCTTTATATCATTCAGGCTAAGAAGTAAATTCTTCTGTTCCTTGGCATCCAGAAAGAAGTGTTTGGCAAGTCCATACAACTTGATATGAAATGGAAAATTGGCATTCATGATCATGCAGACAGCCAAATCACACAGAATAGGTCAAAAAGTGAGGATTTTGCCCATTGTTTAAATTTTAGAACTTGTCCACAGCTGCAGATAATTTGTATTGCAAAAGTTGTAAGAATGTAGTGAAAAATAGTTTTGTCTCTAATAATCTGCTTTGGCTGTCTATGCTATTCAACTTTATATGATTCTTGCCAACTTTCCACTTCATCTTATAAAGGCAAATAAGAGATTACTGAAAACAAAACCATATGAATGATCACACCCTATGTTCCACCTAGTAGGCCTAGATTTGGCTTGAATCTGATGAGGTAAAATAGGAACCTCCAGTTTTGGAGAAAAGGCAAATTTCCCAACAAGGTCATTTGCTTCTTTTTTGTGTGCAATGGACCACAAAATTTAATACAATTTTTATGAAACTTAGTAGTACAAAAGCATTCAAATAAATGACACAGCATGATGGCTTATCAATCAGTATTATCTTATGAAGATTTTGTTACTTAAAGAGAATCTGTTTAGATGCTTAGAGAAAATCATGTCATAATAGGCAAGACAATATGGCAGAGGCCTTTACAGTTATGCTCATCATGATCTTTCATAACTAAAATAAGGAGATGGTCTATTGTTCTTTGTAGCATTCCACAGAGATGTAAGAGAGAATTTGTGAAGTCCCTAAACTCAAAAGTAATTTGAGGGGATTATGTTTTTTTATCAAAATCTGTATTAGTGAAAGAAATTTCCACATGGATGAAATCACAGTTTTAGAAGAAATGGAAAAAGTGTTTATCAGAATGTAACATGATATGTGATGAAATAATTAAATACACTTGTGAAAGGAATATCTAGTGGGATTTATTGTTCCCCTAAGAGGAGTAATACAACCTCACTGTGAACAATAATTTCCCCACAGAGAATTGTTTTAATCTAGTTCTGTTAACCATGTGACATTCCTAAAGTGAGGGGGTGTTTTGTGTTTAAAGATGGTAAGTGTCCAAATTCATAAGCATCCCATGTCTCTGAGCTGCAACTTTATGTTCACACAAATTAGGTAAAATCCTGGGGGATTCTCTCCATATTTCTTTGACTTATTCAAACCCAGAATTTTCTCTGAAAACCTCAGAATCTTAAATTTGTCCAAAAATGCCATCATATTTTATATAAACATTTACAAATCATAGTACTATTGTGACTATAAGATAAGTTTTCCATAAGCTGATAGAAAGTTCCAAAGTCTTACATCCAAGTCCATGCATAGTTGACATAACTTTCCTTGATGATGGGAGCCTCCAGCTTCCCAAGGACTAGACATAGAATTTCCTTTGAAAGTACCCTTTGTAAAAGAAAAGAATTTACAATTGCTAGGGAATCAAACAACATTCATGTCTGGTGAATTCCAAACATCCCACATACTCATATATCATGGTTTCCAGATTCTTAAGTGCTGATCCTTTCTTTTGTGTCTCCTTTTCTCCTGGAGAGTGTGGAGGTCTTCATGTATCCATGACCCCCTTCTAAATCCTAATGGGTATATTTGTCTTCAACTCCCCGTAAATCTGAACAAAATTCTTCAGTGTTTCTATATGGCACTGATTCCTTCTGGGAGACCTCATAGATCTCTGTAGAGACTGAAAATATATGAAAGCCTCTCCAGATGAACTGATTCTGCATCTGTTTATAACATTTCTCTATCTTAATGCAGAGAAAATCCAAGCCCCAGGAATATAATAATATGAGTATCATGAGTCAATGGCAGAACCAAGCCCTTTTGAGAGAAACTTAGAGAACTCAGAACAACAAATTTCATATTTTTTATAAGAAATGCCTCCCCTTTTTAGGATACATAGGAGCTAGAAACTGGTTACACAAGGAAAATTTAAGTAGAAACTATAGGTCCACCAAGAAGGAAAGTCTGGAACATGTAAACTATAGAAGCATGAAATATTAGAGTCAAAAAGTATATAATGAATCATTTAGTCTAATTATTCATGAAAATTATTTCTTCATTCTGAAATCTTACTGATTATCTAGAATCTACTCAAACACTTCTAGTGATCATTCTACTTTCCATTTTTGTACATCTAAAAATCAACTGAAAGCTCTACTTTATGTTAAAACCTTGTTTTTATTTGTTGATCCTGATCCATATCCTAATCATATTATTGGCTGGCTTATAAAATCATATCAATAATTCAAAGAATTTCTCTTTTTTCATCCTTTGTAACAGACGTTAGTACATGACCCACAATTATTTTAAGGTAATCTTTTTGTTTAACTTCATTTAGAGATGTTAAGTGAAATTATAGTCTATGTAATTATGGTTTTTCTTCTTTTTAGAAAGAAAAGCAAAACTGTTTCATTTATTCATCTCTTTAAACAAATCCTGGAAACTTTTCCTCTATTTTTGTATTTTTTTTATTTCTTATGGTTTTATTTATAGTAATGTTATGAACCAAAAATATCTTTCCATGTTTTGGGCTGCCTCTATCAGCACTAGTGTTCAATTGTCTCTACTCTGGTCATAGCCCTCCTTCCTCTCTGACTCCCTTGCTCTGCTCTTTTTTGGGCACTTCATACACTTCCATTACTTATGTTTGCTTTCCCTATTTGATTCAAGTCAAATCAATAAAAATAAGCAACTACTATATGCTAAGTGTTGGTACTGCAAAGATTGAAATAAAGAATTATAAAATTTTATGAAAATAATTCCTTATCTCTAGACATTCACAGTCTACTGGGGAAGACACCATGCGAATGACTATGTACAAACAATTTTTTCAAAGGAGAAATTTTAGCTGAAACAAAATCAGAAGGCAGAGATGAGAAGGAAAATAATATGAGGCATGGGGAACAACCCCCAAAAAATATGAAGTTAAGAAATAGTCTTGTGTAAAAAACATCAAGAAATCAATCTCACTAAAGTAGAATAAGGTGTCAGAAGATATTTGATCCTGGAGATTACTGAATGTGTGTGTGACACCTACATGTTAGGAATATCAGTTTGACAGCTGAGTGAAGGATGAGTTTAAGTAAGGTTGTATTTGAGTCAGGAAGACCAACCAGCAAACTATTGCAATAACATAGCAATAGCATTGTTTTTTTCTAAATCTATAACATAAAAGATAACAAATAAATCAAAT
Source organism: Antechinus flavipes (assembly GCF_016432865.1). Taxonomy (NCBI): domain Eukaryota; kingdom Metazoa; phylum Chordata; class Mammalia; order Dasyuromorphia; family Dasyuridae; genus Antechinus; species Antechinus flavipes. Next base: position 521,949,912 of record NC_067398.1, on the reverse strand, counting down.
AAACTTTCTTCTTCCTGAAAAAAAACCCATAGTCTTTGCCTATGGGGCAAGCCACCACATTACAGAGGTAACAAAGAACTTGGGCAGCTTGTACAATGATGGAAAAAACTGGAAAAAAACTAGGCTTAACAAATGCAAGAACTCATTCACAGCCTTAATTTCACAGGACTATTACTGATCCTTCTTCCTGAAGACTACATGTACTCAAATTCTTCAGTCCACATTTGGAGCTCTACAGGACTTCTGATGTCATCTAATCCAAACCCCCTTTTTACAGATGAGGAAAATAACCTAAGAAGAATAAGTGTCTGCCAAGATTACACAGATAGTAGTGCCAAAGACGATGTTTTAATTTGGTTCCTCTTTTTCCACAACTAAAGCTCTTTTTGTCATCCCAGACTGATCAATGAATATTTTTTAAAAATCATTACAGATTAAAGTCAATGTTATGGATAGGTAAGTAAGTAGCTAGATATATAGATAGAGGTGTATATGTATGTTATATATATATATGTATGTATATACATATGTAACACATAATATTAATTTGTGTATTATATAGGACCAAAGGAATTTTGGTTGAAAAGCTAAGTCTCATAAATGTTGCAAAAGTAAAAACAATACTAGAATTTTAAAAAGAGAAAGAAATGAATTAAAATGTTATTTCAAGTTTGTTGCCATATGTTAAGTGATTTAGAAAAGTGGTAAAGTTTCTAAAGGTGAACAAATAATACAAGTAAGTGAATAAAGATCCAATGAAAAAATGTCAAAAGTATAGTGCTTATTTACTCTCAAGAAAGAGGAACTAAAGGGATAATGTAAAAATAGACTGTCTTTGAACACATGAAGAGTTTTTGTAAGGAACATTTGTCAGGTCTTTATTTGTATCCATGCTTGAAAAGACTAAATAAAAGGAAATAATTTGTAGCAAAGGAGTTTACAAAGATGTAAGAAAGAACTCCCCAATGCTAAGAGTGATTAAACACTGGAGCAGGTTAACATTGTGAAAAATAACTGTCCATGGAGAAATTTTAGAAAGGAAGCCATCTGTCTTAAATGGTTTATGTGTAGATCTACCTGGAAGCAAAGAAATGAATGAAATAAATTTGAGTTTTGTTTCTGTCCCCATGATTCTAGAAGTAACTGATACTTTCATTTTTCATTTTTCACTTACTAATAATATCAGGCTTTACCCAATCTTAAAATCCATTTTCTGCTTGTAATACAATGTGCTTATCCCTCACCATTTAGAAAAAAAAAAGTCACCCTGAGGTTACATATAAATGATTAGCAAACTGAAATATATTGTTACTCTGATCTCACTAAGTATGCTATTTCCCTCAGTCTTAGTGTATTATGGTTTTTGGGACACCATATCTATAAAAGCTTTTTATACATTACTGTGACTTCCCTTATTAATAGGTTTTTAAAATGTTTTACCCTATAATTTGATCATAAGGTGGGGTTTGCTAGACTATTGGTTGGATGTGTGTCCATGGAGTTTAGAGAAATATTTTCTACTCAATTTTCATTGCTGATTGATAAAGAGGCCTTGGAATATCATTTAACATTTCATAGCTTTTGATCCATGATCTCTAAAATAGGAATAAGAGTATTTCTCTATCTACCAAGTTTATTTGTTAAGGAATAATGAATCAATCTGTCTAAAGGTCTTTATGCCTTTATCCTCTTACTTCCCAAAAAGAAGAACTATCTAAACATATTACTTACCTGAATAGTTGTTGGGCTAATGACCAATCTGAATCTTATTGTATTTGAGCTCTTATTTATTAGTTAAACATATTCAACGGGCATTTTTAGCACTGCTTATGAATTCTCTAAGCACATCACAACTGTCTAGTAATATTTTTGTTTCCATGGAAACATATTCCTCTGATGGTATATTGAGGGAGTACTAAAGATAAATAGATGAAGGAGGTCTCAGATTCACAACTTTCCCCTTGGCACTAAACAACATTTGGAAATCAGTGTAGTACATGATATTCTGCCAGTTTCTTAAGACACAAAAAGCATCAGCTAGTTTTGTGATAGATTCAGAAGTTTTCCATTTTTTTTATTAAAAAAAAAATGTATGTTTCCTAAGCACACTCCCAATCAACAAAAGCTATCACTAATGATATAGATGGCAGGAAGTTTCAAATAGCCTATACTTTCAGGGCTTTGAACTACTTTAATAATGATTGCAAAATTATCATGATAGCTGTGGTAGGTCAGGAATACCTGAGCTCAAATCTGGCCTCAGATATTTATTAGCTATGTGACACTGGCAAGTAACAACCTCTGTTTCAGTTTCTTCAACTGTAAAACGGGGATAACAATAGTACCTACCTTGTAGGGTTGTTGTGAGGATGAAATGATATAATATTTTTAAAAGCACTTAGAATATGTGATGGGTGCTTTACAAATTATTATTTCCTTATTTTTCTTGTTAATTATTATGTAATTACAAAAAGTAATCAGTTTGTCTTTCTCAATCTGGCAAGGATTTATAGCTTAACTATAATAGCTCTGCCAGCACCATTTTGAAACTCTTTGACAACTATATTCTTCACTAGATGCTGTGATGAAAAAATTACCACCCAAGAGTCAACTTCACAAATAATGCTCTTCATAATTAGTCACTAAGATATTTCCATAAAATATGTAAATACTGCACTATAGTAACAAAATGACTATTATGTCAATATATACTAATTTTTACATGGAATATTCTGCTTCTCTAAAGAAGTAATTTAAGCAGAGTACTAGTATTTTGCTGAACTAGTGTCAAAAATGATAAAGTAAATGTAGAAGAGGATTTGAAGGTTTATTCAAGAAAAATTTAGTAAAATTTTATTTGGTATGAAAAATATCTACTGTAAGTAAATTTACAAGTATTTCCCCTTCATTAAAAAAAAAAAAAAAAAGATAAAACAAAGCATAGAGTCAGTAAAACTCAGTGTTCAATTCCTTTTGATTCAACAAACATTTGTGATGAACCTATTTGTTTGTATTTGTTAAGCATCTATGTGGGAAACCTCATAAATATTAAAGCATGAGGGATGGAAAGACAGAAAAGGAAAGGAATCCTGAACCTCAAAAATGTTGGAATCTTTACAAACTACTAACTCATTAGAGTTGATGTTTTGGGCCAGAACTGAAACAAGGTAATAAGTAGAACTAATTAATGCAATGCTTGTGTTTACACCTTTACTCATTGAAATTCATAAGTATGGGAGATTCACACAGTAAACTTTGTAACTTTGTGAATTCATATCTCCCTTGAAGTTCTTAGGGCCAGAGAACACTATGGGAGAAAACCCATAATCCCATTCTCTCAGAAGAGTCATATATAAGTGCAGTGAAGAGAGATTCATTCCAATATTTTCCACTTGCTGGCTGGTGGCAGAAGAGAGTTCAGCTGGATTGGAGAAGAGCACTCTGGGGCAGACACAGAACACTTTGGGAGATTGAGAGCCAGAAGCCCTTTCTCAAAAGCAAGACAGATTCAACTTGGAGCTGGATTGGAGGCTGAAGAAAGCAGAAGCAGAAGCAAAGGACAAAGCCTTCTCTCCAAGGCAAGAGAGATCCATTTCATTTTCCACTTGGTTGGCTGGAGGACTGAAGGACAAACCTTTGGATTTGGAGACATTCGGAGGGAGCTCTTGGAACCAAGCAGAGATATAGGCCTTTAAGCTAACCGGGCTATATTGGAGACAATAAAAGATCTGAACTTTTATCACCTGGCTGCATTTGGGGTAATTATTGATCTGAACTGATACTAAGGCTTCCTCCAAGAAAACCTCCCTGAGAAACCTGCTCTCTCTCCCATTATCTTATTATATTAAAGAAGAAGAACACAACACAACACAAAAAAGCATATGTTAGGCTGAAAATAGATAAGAAAATATAAGATAATATGAGAAAAACAAGAATACCAAAAGTAAAAGAGGAGGAGGTACCTTCAGGGACAAGATAGCATCTGAGTTGAGCCTAGAAGGAATCTAAAGATTCTAAGATGCAGGGGTAAAAAGGGAGTTAATTCCAAATTTAGGAGATCAAAGTTATGGAGATGGGAAATGGTATGTTAAAATTGCAGATAAAACAAAATAAGTCTGTTTGACTGGAATATAAAAAAGAATGAAGGTGAAAATTGTGAAATGTCTATGAAGATTTCAAATACTAGGATAAAGAGTTTGCAATTTATTCTAAAGGCAAGAGGCAGCTCCCGAAGATTTCTGAGAAGAGTTGTAGATATGGTCATGTATAGGAATTATTTTGGCGGCTGTATTGAGAGTGGAAATCAATTATAAGCCAGAAGATCAATTAAGATGCTCTTGTAAAAGTTTAATAAAAGACTAAGAAGAACATGTTATTAACAAATGTACACTATTAATATAAAAGGAGAGTGAAAAAAAAAAAGATAGATACAAAGAGATGTGAGGTATGGGGTAGAATAGACAAGACTTAGAAATAAATCAATTAAGAAGAATGAGGAAGAATCAGAGATGCCTGGTGTTGATCAATTATAGCATTCTCAAAAATAGAGAAATTTTTAAAAGTCTAGGGGTGAAGATAATAATGAGTTCTATTTTGTACATGATGATTTTGAGATGCTCAGACAGAAAGGTCTCACAAGCAGGTCATGACATAAAACTCTATTTTAGGAGAGAATTGTTAGTTCAAATGCTGTCTTAGAGTCAGGAAGATCTGATTTTGAGTCCCAACTTTGACAACTATTATGAACCTGTGAATGAATCTAAGTCTCATTTTCCTCATCTGTAAAATGGACCTAATATTATTTGTCAGATCCATATCATGGATTTATCATGAAATTCAAATTTAAAAAGTAAGTATGCTAAATCATCTTGAAATTTTTCAAGTATTATATGTCAATTATTATTATCAACTAATTTTTGTTAGTTTGCAAATAATTAAACAATGGCTGCTAATGAAACCACCAAGAGGGACTGTGTAAAACCAAAAGAGAAAAGTGTCTATGACAGAGTCTGAATCATGATCCCTCAAAGGAGATTTAAAATATCAAGAAAGGTAAAAGAAGAACCAGATGACAGAACAATGTTGATGATAGAGAGAGTATCTAAGATAAAAGATGTCAGACACTTTCAAAATTGCTAAGGAACCAAAAAGGATGAGTTTTATTATTAATCAATTGAATTTTCAAGGAATTTAAAAAACATCCTAGTTCAATTATCCATGAATCTAATACATATGTAACTTATTAATGCTAAGGAGAGTTATACATATATCTCAAATGGATGTAGATAACTCAAAATATAGATGAAGTACAACAATTAAATCTATTTGGTCTGTGTTTCCCATATTTATCACTATGATCAATAGAATGTTAAAGTGATTTTAATACCCAATTATGATGTGATAATGAAGTTGATTCCATCCACATTTATACTTGTTTTCTGTTCTTTCAAATTTTTATTAATTATACTTACAACCAAATATCTTTGATGCATATAATGATATGAACAAATATACAATATTAATGTAAGAGGAAATAAATTATATAAAGCTTTAAAATATCATAATTGTCTTTGCTTTAGATTGTTCCCATTTGATAGCATTCTAAAGCCATCTCGGGTGAGGAGGATGTGAGAAAAACAGTAATGGCTATTTTATAAATTCAGTTAGAATGAGATTATTTGATCCCATAAACCTTAGGTTGTACAAAGCATATCTTGCCAAATCATACAAAATGTTATTTTAAAATTTTTTTCTGTTCATATTCTAACAATTAATGCTAATCAAGTACTTTCCTTAGTATTTGTAGATAATTGGTCACTCCCAGTCTTCATGAATACTTGAAAATTATTCTCTATCAAATGTTTACTTTTGATGAAAAGTTATATTAATATCAAAATAATAACATTTTAATACCATCTAAAAATGCAACCTGATTAGACAGATTTAAAACTTGGGAAGCAAAAGTAAATAGAAGGAGTTTGAATTTTTTGGGGGAAAGGATTGTATAGTCTTGGCTTTAATTTCCTTTGGGCAGATCAACTTAAAAATCACTGGGATTCTTTGCTTCTATAACCCATATGCCCTAAGAAAAAGTTATAATTTTGTTGATATGTACACATACTTAACTGTTGTTTATAAAACCATTTTAGACTAATCATGCTTACCATGGAGCTACATTTAAAGATATATTTAATATATCATCAAATATCACAAAGAGATATAGGTGTCAAAAGGTCTGTGACCTGAAAAAAATGGTATCAGAAAATATGAAGCAAAATATTTTTTTAAAATGACAACTATATACAAGAAGATGTAAACATTCTATTTATTATAATCTAAATATCATCTATTATAATCAAGAAAACAATAAATCAAACTCTGAGTTACAGCAATTGCTGATTTTTGAGTCATATTCTGAGAAATCGATTTTACTAGACTACCAAGAAGCCCAAACAAGGTTAAGAACCTTTGCAATAAAGAAATAAGGATAAGCTTTACTTATTGTTCTTTACCATCTGAGTGACAAGTTTTCTCCAAGCAAAGACAAGTAGATATTTGAATCTGGATTATTCCTCTCCCCCCCTTCTGTCCTGAATCGGGTGAACCAGATTTGGAAAATAAAACAAAACTGAAGGCAAAAGGGATCAAGAAAAGATTCAGCCTGCTACACTCTTACCAACATAAACATTTGTTCCAAGCATAATCTCCTGCAATTGGTTGTATAAAGATTTTAAAGGTTGGTGGAATCAACAAATAATACAGAAAGAAGTTGAAAATACTGTTGCCATGGGAAGTGAACAATGGAAATGCATAAAGGATAATGATGTTGAGGTGCAAAAATTGAGGGTTGAGAGATCTCCCAACAGCAATGGGATCCCTTTTGGCAGTTGCAGATTTTGTGAAAGAATTTGCAATCCCCAATGAATACAGACTGGAGGTTTGTGGCAAGAATGGGTTTATATACACTAACAAAACATCATGCTAAGAAAACAGCCTTCTTAGTGAGCAAGATCCTATTAGGACTATTGCAAAAATAGGTTTACACTGAGAAGAAAATATCATCTACTGTGGACAAGATCCTTCTAAGAGTCAGGAGCACCCTTCCCCCAAAGATTAAAGAGGGTAGAGTTTATGTCAGGGCCGCCCAAAGATTAAAGGGGACACAGTTTACATCAATTAGGTATCTGTTATAACAAAGGCACTAAATGAAAGTTATCTGGACACTAGTTCCTTCAGGGATTACACCCAAGATGAAATAGTTAATAAGGTTAACTGGTGCTGCTATCTTCATATCATATCATTGGGAGAGAAATGGAGGGACATTTACAGAAATTCTCAGAGTATACTGGACATTAAATACTAGTTTTTCTTTCTTTGCTGAGTTTTGCTCTTAGAATTTTCAATAGGGTTGAAAGTGGAACAGGGGAATGCTACTGTATTTTCTAGGAAGAAATGCCACCACGCTAGTCTATTTACCTCTCACAGGTTATCCTTCTGGAATATGTGGGAGTTGGGGGTCGAGATTATAAGAGAACACACCAAATCAACAATATTTTTAAGCCCCTAAATATTATCCCTAAAACACTGGAAGGGAAAATAATCAGTTAGCAACTCATGCCTTGGATTATCAAGACAATTATGTGGAAGTTTAGGAAATGAAACCAGAGGGAGTGATAGAGCTTCATAGAAGATGGAGGATTAATCACTTCCAAACTTCTTCACAATCTTTCAGCACTCCCAGAAAAGAATTATTCACCAGATATAAAGTGTTCCCAGTGGAATTCAGGGGAAAAAGGAAACTTTTCATATAAATTAAAATATTCTTTAGAAGATTCTGTTTTCCTCCCTTTCAAAATTAGAACATTTGCTCTTCCCTAATATTGTAAACTTTTCTATTTTCCATGATGTTTCAAATACCTCTAACAATAGCTCAGCAATGATATCTATTTGGCCTTTCAAAACTTAAAGATGATATTCAGCTGAGCCCGATGACTTGACTCAAACTAGGGCAAATGAGTGCACTTTTATTATTTTCTTGTTTATCTTTGGTATCAACTTCTTAGTTAATTTTATTCTATCATTTTTAGTGTAAAGTGTGGTCTCATTGACAAAAATAATTAATTGAACAGATCTGTTTTCATTTATAATGATCTCATCCACCCCCACCAAAGGCTGTACCTCTTTCTCTTTTTCATCCTTTTTTTAGTATAGTTGAAAAAAAATATACTCTGTTCCATTGTCAGCCTTTGTTAAGCTATTCAGCTGTCAAAGTGATCTTCTTAAAGTGCATATCTTACTTATCGCTCTACCCAATAAACTCTAGTGTCACAAAGACTCCAGCCACTGAAACGCCTTTATATTTGAGCTCTGTCTATGGGGTTGTTTTAATGTAAGGAGTCTGCTAACGTTAATGAACAATCCAACTTCTATCTAAGTCTAGTCCAAATGAATCACTGGAAATTTCACTTGTGAATAAAGTCTATCCCATTAACAGAAAATCACCCTTCTCAATATGTGAATCCTTAGGAATTATCCTTGGCTTGAAATAAGAGAGAAAGGGATGTGTTATGTCCTATAAAATGTCAGTTTTCAAGCATGATTGAGTTGTGCTAGCCTATTAAAAAGTTTGAGACTATATTGTTAAGCTTTATTTTTTAAAATTTATGATTAAGTATAGTTTGAAGTAACCATTTTCCATTATGTGCTAATATATATTTTTAGTGTTTAAAAAATAAGCTAACTATCCTTCAACAAACATTTTCAATATATTATTTATTTTTCACTTAAGAATGTAAAGCATCCATTTACCAAATTTTCAAACAAGGGAAATAAATAATTTCATAATTTCTTGCTTTCCTCCACAAAAAGGGGTAATTACTCAAAGAGAAAAATAACAATTATGTAGACACATGATAACAAATTCAGGGGTCCATCTGACTTTTTCTACCAATCCTCTATAATACAGGAAATGGTTTCTACTGTAGCTAATTTGTGGTTAAACTACATAGCTTGGGAAAATGGTTCAATCATGGCTGTAAACTCTTTTATGGAAGGGCCATAATAGATGGTATGATGTTTGACCATAAAAGGTACCCAATTTACATTCTTATAATTTTTAAAGGAAAGCCTATAATATGGTATCATTCAAGCAAATTCAACAACAAAAAAAAAAAAGCCATGATATTTCAAATGAATGAATGAAAAAATACAACTCTGATGTCTCATTTTGGCACAATGGTGATGCCAACTATTGCAGTTGATCGTTAAATTCCATACATTTTGCCAAGTTATAAAGATCTTGGGATTGGGCTAGTGACAGACTGTGACTGTTTACATAGTTCAATGTGGGAGAGCCTATTACCAGAACACTAACTTCTAGTTGATGAATTGGAATCCATGAAATGGAACAAATGTAGAGAAACTTTGTGTGTGTGTGTGTGTGTGTGTGTGTGTGCACATGTGTGTATGTATGTATGTGTGTGTGTGAGAGAGAGAGAGAGAGAGAGAAAGAGAGAGACAAACTGTGTGTGTATGTTTGTGTTTGTGTATGTATGTATGTGTCAGTGAAGAAAACACACTGATAAAATTACTGATTTTCCAAAGTATGGTTCTAGATAGACACGATGTAAATAATTCAGAATGTGGATTTAATTAATTTAATTTAATTCAAATCAGTTTAATCAGCTGAGCAATGAATCCTAAAATCTCTATCATATAAGAGCTGGAAGGGTCTTGAATGTAGAGATCATTAAGAGCAACTTTCTTGATTCATAAATAAGGATATTAAGGTGGAAAGTCAGAGAGCTTATCACAAAAAAAGCTAGGAAAAAGAACCAGGTCTCAAATTCTAGTCTAATATCCTTGTTGTAAGCAAACAAAATTTATATATTATCTCTTATATTCTTTTTTTCCTAATTCTCAATATCTCTCTCTTCATTCAATATCCTCTCTCACATTACTTACTAAATGTACCTATCTAAAGTACACCTATCCTTGGGGTCATAGATTTCAAGTGAGAAGAAAATGTAAACATTTTTTAAATTCAACTAATCCCCAAAGACATCTTAAAATTGAGAATTAATTATTAGTTTATCCTTGCCATGATGCTTTTCCTTTTAAAGATGACTTATTGTTGTGAAAAACTCTTCAAAATTAAAAGGAATGATCTATAATAGTGTAGTGACAAAGGCATTAGTTTGTATATTTGTTCAAGTGATTTTTACCAGAATCCCTTCAAATAATACTGCAGGTGATTATCTACTCAGTCTATTTTGTATTGTATTGTATTGTATTTATATTTGTATTGTAAAATGCTAGAAAAGAAATCAGATGGGTATATGCTTTGAAGAACAACATAACATCAGGCAATTACTTGTATCAATTTCCTTTGAAACTAAATTAAATATAAGAAAAATACTAACATAGAAATTGAATAATTATTTACCTTAACACAATATTTAAATGTTATTGTGTTTATTCCTAGTGAATAAAAAGTACCACTCTTAAAGTCAACTTCTGAAATAATTATCTTAAATTAAAAGATGTAAATTGTCAGAATTGGCTTGTTAACTTTTCAGTTGCCCCATTTACCATCATATAACAAAACACCAACATGATTTTTTAAACTACAGAACAGTAATATCTTCATACTATTTTTCCAAAGCAAATTACCCAATAAAATAAAATTATAATACCCTTCCATTTGGAAATAGGAAGACTAAGCTAGTAAACTTTTCCCTCTGCCTTGATTCCAACAGATTCCTACAGTTCTTAACATGGAGAAATTAAGTTTCAACAAGGTAATGATTCAGCATAGAGACTGAGTAAATGAATAGTCAGAGGAAAACTCCTAATATGACAAAAAAAAAATAATGCAGGGTAAAATAATTTCAGAATTGATCTCCAGTAAAAGAATAATTCAATGACAATTTCAAGAGCCTCAGAAAACAGAATAAGATAGGTTCATGAATTCCAAAATTAATTTAAAAATCTAATAAAAGGATTGGAGGCAAAGATAAGAAATGTCATAGGTATTTTAATAGCTTATAACAGAAACAGCAAAATCAATTAATATTCAAAGGGAGACAATGTATAAAGGTAACTCAAAAATTCAATAATCTTTTTATTCAAGCAAAGTCAGAAGCTAATTAAGTTGGAAAACATTTAAGGACTATATTATCAAAACAGCAATTCTAAGGGGGAGAAAGATACAAAAAAAAAAAGATTATCAGATCTAAAGAACATACAAGAAAATTTCTGAATATTCTGTTTCAAAGAATCATGAACAATCTGAAAGCAAAATTCAAATTGATAGAATCCAAATGTAACCACCAAAGAAACAACGCAGTGTTAATGTAATCAGAAGTATGACTTCTAGGATTCAGAGTCCCAAAGAATGAAAAATAAATAGTCTAAGCTAATAAGAAGACAGATAAAATGTATGAATGAACTTCCATCAAAATCACATAGGACTAACTGTATAATCTTCCAAAAAAGGGTAATATATTTCTAGACTATAGTATACCAAAAATACAATTTCATTTTGAAAATAATTTATCTGTCATTTAGCCTAATTTTGTGATGATGGCGTTAGCACCCAGAGTATATTAAAATCAACCAGAGTCAGAATAAGGGAAAATCTTTGGATTTAATAATAATAAGCCCAGAGAGATTTATAGAAGAACTCAAAAAAAGAATTTAAATATCAAATGAGAGACATTGAGGAAAAACCATCAAAGAAAAACAAGATTATGAAAAAAAAAGTTAACCAATTAGAAAAGGAGATAAAGAATCTCAAAGATGAAAATAACTCTAAAAATTAGAATCAGACAAGGGGAAGCCAGTGAAGCTAAGAGAGACTAAGAAGTAACAAAAGAGATTATAAAGACGGAGAAAATTGAACAGAATGTGAAACATCTCAAAAAAAAAAAAAAAAACAGATCTGAAGAACAAATCAATTTCTTTTATTTCATTTTGTTTTATATTGTTTTTCTGTTTGTTTGTTTTTTTGCTTATTCTGTTTCATCAAATAAATTTTGGGGGAAGTAAATAACTCTAAAGGACTCAGGAACAGTTACATCATAAAACAAAAAAAAAGATTATTTTCTTAAAAAAATTTATCAACTCCTTTGATTAATTAAGAAACAAAGGAAAATAAAATAGCTGCTTAAACAATCAAAACATACTTTTTTTTCTTTTTAATAAAGACTGGCTAGTAATATGGTTGAGTTTTAAAAATTATGCAGAAAGAGAATATGTATTTATTTAGTATATTTTAGAAATTTAGAACTAAATTGAGCTCAGAATTAAAAAGTGCTTTTGAAGAAATTTTACAAATACTTTTGTGTCAGAGAAAGCTAGATGACACAGTGGATGTAATGTTGGATTTGGAAACATTTTGTTCTGAGTTCAAATTGAGTCTCAATCACTTATTACTTTCTGACATGGGACAAGTCACCTAATCTCTCTGTGCCTCATTTTCCTCATCTGTAAAATGGGTGTGATAATAGTCCCTACCTCCCAAGAGTTGTCATGAGAATCAAATGATATTTGCAAAATTTTGAAAATATTAAAGTGTTGAATAAATGCTAATTAATATTTTTGTTATTATTCTTATCATAATTATTAATTCACATAAGATTTATTATCCACATAGGGTGAATTCTAGGTCTATGTATTATTTATTATTTGTATATTGTTCTAATAAAGTTGTGGGATTTCTTACCTCAAAATGTAATACTCATAGAAAATATCCAAAGAGTTTAAGAAGGGATATGGGCAATTGCCTCAGAAGAATTTGGGGACAATTTTATGGAGGACATTTAATCTCTTGAAATTGTCAGAACACTCAAAAATACTTCCAAAAAGTCGAATAAAATAAAATCTGTTAATGCCTGTATCAGGCATAGATCTTTGAGTGAAAAGACTGTATTACTTCTTCTTTTCAGATGATTTCTACTCAAATTAATCTTAAATTAATGTGATGAATATTTTATCTTGATCTGAATGATGCTTTAGTAATATTCATATCCTTAATGATACTTTAAGTTCTGTGAAGCCATTTTATTATGTCCCTTCATTAGGTACTGTATGCACGATACAAGGTAGATGTCTACTAAATATTTGTTGAATCATTGTCAAGAAATTGTTAATATACTAGTGACATAGAGAAAATTATGATTTTTGTAAGTAAAATCATGAAGGCAACATCTTTGAATCTGTTGCATATATGAATACATAGATTGAAGTTTCTATCACATTCACAGTCAAACATCCAATAATAGGAACCTAACTACATTTGTAGTGTCACAATCATATGTTGGCAACACAGTTAAGTGTAAAAGAAAGAATATATATATATATATATATTTTAATAAAGCAGAGGGGTTCTCTATGGAAGTATGAAAAATTGTGTGGCTTGCTGAGATTTTTTTAAGAATAAAACCACATAATTAGTGTGGTTTGAAAATTTGCCCAAAGAAAATATTTACCCCAACTCTTGAGGAAATAGAGCATGTTTTGTAATGAATAAAAGTGGGGGAGGTTTGGGAATGATTTCAAGAAGTAGTGGAAATGAGTTTGAGAAGACAGAATAACCACTTGAGAGCATTTGACCTTTTCCCATATTGTTTGTTTTTCCTCATTCTACTTCTCTTAAACACCCACACTTTAAATCCTTTAAATCATTCATATCTTTCTCATGCCAAAGGTAGTAAACATATAATTTAGCACAGTTAAAGGTTGACAGCCTAGTTCACAAGCCAAGAAAATATTTTATGTTTTATAGTTTGAAAGAGAAACAGAGTCCTCTAAAAGTAATAGATTATTGGAAATCAAATGCATTTGTTATAATGTCAAGAATTAAAATCAATACAACTTGATAACTGGGCATGATTATAGAGAAAACATTATCCATTTTAATGGTATGATTGATAATAAAGTTGATTTTATACATGGATTAAGCAAAGAAAAGAATCTTTTCTATATCTGCAGTTTTTTTTTATTTTTGTTAAAGCTTTTTATTTTCAAAACATATGCATAAATAATTTTGAACATATACCCTTACAAAATCTTGTGTTCCAGATTTTTCTCCTCCTTTCCCCTCATACCCTCTCCTAGACAGCAAATACTCCAATATGTTAAAAATGTTCAATTCATCTATACATATTTCCACAATTATCATGCTACATGAGAAAAATCATATCAAAATGGGGAAAAAATGAGAAAGTAAACAAAATGCAAGTGAACAATAAAAAAATGAAAATACTATGTTGTGATCCACACTCAGTCCCCATAGTTCTATCTCTGGGTAAAGGTGGCTCTCTTCATCACAAGACAATTCATCATCTCATTGTTGAAAAGAGTCCATCAGAATTGATCACCACATAATTTTGCTGTTTCTGTATACAAAATACTCCTAGTTCTACTCATTTCATTTAGGATTAGTTCATGTAAGTTTCTCCAGGCCTCCCTGAAATTCTGCTGATCATTTCTTATAGAACAATAATATTCCATAGCATTCGTATACCATACATAACTTATTCATTCTCTAACTGATGGACAGCCACTGTTTTCAGTTTCTTACTACTATAAAAAGAGCTGCTACAAACATTTTTGTGCAGATGAGTCTTTTTCCTTCTTTTATGATGTTTTTGTGATACAGACCCAGTCAAGACACTTCTGGATCAAAAGATATGCATAGTTTGATAGCCCTTTGGACATAGTTCCAATTTGCTCTCCAAACTGATTGAATCAGTTCCCAGCTCCACCAATAATGTATCAGTGTCCCAGTTTTCCCACATCTCCTCCAACATTCATCATTATCTTTTCCTGTCATCTTAGCCAATTTGAAAGATGTGTAGTGGTACCTCACAGTTATCTGAATTTCCATTCCTCTGATCAATAATGATTTAGAGAATTTTTTTATATGACTATCATTTGTTTTCATTTCTTTATCTGAAAATTGTTCATATGCTTTGACCATTTATCAATTGAATAATGGCTTGTATTCTTAGAAATCTGAGTCAATCAAAAGCAGCTACACCCAAAGAAAGAACACTGGGAAACGAATGTGAACTATCTGCATTTTTGTTTTTCTTCCCGGGTTATTTTTACCTTCTGAATCCAATTCTCCCTGTGCACAAGAGAACTGTTCAGTTCTGCAAACATATATTGTATCTAGGATATACTGTAACATATCTAACATACATAGAACTGCTTGCCATCTAGGGAAGGGGGTGGAGGGAGGGAGGGGAAAAATCGGAACAGAAATGAGTGCAAGGGATAATGTTGTAAAAAAATTACCCTGGCATGGATTCTGTCAATATAAAGTTATTATTAAATAAAATTTTAAAATTAAAAAATTAAAAATTAAAAAAAAGAAATCTGAGTCAATTCTATATATATTTTAGAAATAAGGCCTTTATCAAAATGCTTGAATGTAAATTTTCCCCCCAGTTTATTGCTTCCCTTCTAATCTTGCCAGCATTGGTTTTGTTTTTACAAAATCTTTTTAACTTAATATAATTAGAATTGTACATTTTGCATTCCATAATGTATTCTAGCTTTTCTTTGGTCAAAAATTCCTTTCTTCTCCACAGATCTGAGAAGTAGACTATCCTTTGTTCTTCTAAGTTGCTTATAGTATCACTCTTTATGTCTAAGTCATGAATGCATTTCAACCTTATTTTATTACAGGGTTTTAAGTGTGGGTCAGTACCTAGTTTCTGCCTTTTTAATTTTCAATTTTCCCAACAACTTTTGTCAGAGAGTGAGTTCTTATCCCAGAAGCTGAGATCTTTGAGTTTATCAAACACTAGATTACTATAGTCATTAATTATTGTGTCTTGTGAACCTAATCTACTTCCCTGATCATCTATTTTATTTCTTAGTCAATGCCAAATGGTTTTGATGACCACTCCTTTATAATATACTTTAAGATCTCATACAATTAGGCCACCTTCCCTAGCTGTACCTGATCTAAAATTATATCATAAAGCAGCAGTGACCAAAACCATTTGGTGTTGGCTAAGAAATAGATTAGTTGATCAGTGGAAAAGGTTAGGTTCACAAGACAGAATAGTCAACTATAGCAATCTAGTGTTTGACAAACCCAAAGATCCTAACTTTTGGGATAAGATTTCATTATTTGATAAAAACTGCTGGGATAACTGGAAATTAGTATGGCAGAAATTAGGCAAGGACCCACACTTAACACCATATACCAAGATAAGATCAAAATGGGTCCATGATCTAGGCATAAAGAACGAGATTATAAATAAATTAGAGGAACATAGGATAGTTTATCTCTCAGACTTGTGGAGGAGAAACAAATTTGTGACCAAAGATGAACTAGAGACCATTACTGATCACAAAATAGAAAATTTTGATTATATCAAATTAAAAAGCCTTTGTACGAACAGAACGAATGCAAACAAGATTAGTAGGGAAGCAACAAACTGGGAAAACATCTTTACAATTAAAGGTTCTGATAAAGGCCTCATTTCCAAAATATATAGAGAACTGACTCAAATTTATAAAAAATCAAGCCATTCTCCAATTGATAAATGGTCAAAGGATATGAACAGACAATTTTCTGATGATGAAATTGAAACTATTACCACTCACATGAAAGAGTGTTCCAAATCACTATTGATCAGAGAAATGCAAATTAAGACAACTCTGAGATATCACTACACACCTGTCAGATTGGCTAAGATGACAGGAAAAAATAATGATGAATGTTGGAGGGGATGTGGGAAAACGGAGACACTGATGCATTGTTGGTGGAGTTGTGAATGAATCCAACCATTCTGGAGAGCAATCTGGAATTATGCCCAAAAAGTTATCAAACTGTGCATACCCTTTGATCCAGCAGTGTTTCTATTGGGCTTATACCCCAAAGAGATACTAAAAAAGGGAAAGGGACCTGTATGTGCCAAAATGTTTGTAGCAGCCCTGTTTGTAGTGGCTAGAAACTGGAAAATGAATGGATGCCCATCAATTGGAGAATGGCTGGGTAAATTGTGGTATATGAATGTTACCACATTCTGTAAGAATATTATTGTTCTGTAAGAAATGACCAACAGGATGAATACAGAGAGGCTTGGAGAGACCTACATGGACTGATGCTAAGTGAGATGAGCAGAACCAGGAGATCATTATACACTTCGACAACAATATTGTATGAGGATGTATTCTGATGGAAGTGGATTTCTATGACAAAGAGACCTAACTGAGTTTCAATGGATAAATGATGGACAGAAACAGCTACACCCAAAGAAGGAACACTGGGAAACGAATGTGAACTATTTGCATTTTTGATTTTCTTTCCGAGTTATTTTTACCTTCTGAATCCAATTCTCCCTGTGCAACAGGAGAACTGTTTGGTTCTGCAAATATGTATTATATCTAGGATATACTGCAATATATTTAACATATATAGGACAGCTTGCCATCTTGGGGGAGGGGGAGGGAGGGAGGGGAAAAAACGAAACATAAGCGAGTGCAAGGGATAATGTTGTAAAAAATTACCCTGGCATGGATTCTGTCAATACAACGTTATTATTAAATAAAATTAAATTAAAAAAAAAAAAAAACAATTAGGCCACCTTCTTGGGAATTTGATTGGTATGGCACTATATAAGTAGATTAGCTCATTATACACATGATCAAGTGTAGTGTCTATTTTAATAAGTTTAATATCTGTAGTTTAATTTCAATATCATCCAATAATATTTCTTATTCACTTACCATCATCATTAGTTTGATGCTCCTATGGAACTTTGATTTTATTTATAAATGAGTCCCCTCCCACCAACAGAGCAGATCACACATCACACATATTTTTTCATGAAAAGTGAAATATAAATAGGATTATGTGGAGAAGTTTACCATCCCATTTCCATTTTGGTTATATACAGGACATTTTTTCAGAACCATGTTAAATACCTCTTGTGACTATATCTATTTGTTTTATGATTCATTTGATAATGATAAAACATATCAAAACTACTCTGAAGTAGCATATGTTATCCCTATATTTCTTGCATTTACTTTATCTCCAATGTTGTAATGCTAAAAAATATATTGGCATCATAATTAAATATAGAATGGAGAATAATATTTTTATTTTTTTTAATGAACTCAAAGTATCTTCCAGGAAAGTATAAAGGCATTACATTTTACTTGTCTGCAACTCATTGACAATAGCCTCATAATTGACTAAATTTTTACTAACTATTCCCAATACTTATAAAGCTTTCAATACTTAATTCTACCTCATGGCTGCCCTGATTCCCTTCTAGTCTCATGAGAAAGTTTTATCTTCTGGGATGTTCAGAAGCTAAGATGATAGATTAAGCAGCAAATGACTTTAACTCTCCCAAATCCCCTACCAAACAACTATAAATAACATCTCAAGATAAATTCTGGAATAGCAAATCCAACAAAAAGTTGAAAAGATTTTCTAGCCCACAGCAACTAAGAAAAAACAACAAGAAAGGTATATCTCATTCAAGTCAAAAGTGAGAACAGTCCAAAGCAGGCAGTGTCTCAGCAAGCCTGTAGTCCCAATGCAACACCAGTTAAGAAGCTAGACTCCTGCAGCTTTAGTGCAGTACTAGGCTCATGATGGGCCCCAATACAGCATCTGATGAGTGGTTAGGCACTTTGTAGACCCAAGGTGTTGAGTTCAAATGTTGGAGTTCTTGTTCTTCTCAAAACACAGCTGGTTTAGCTTAGAGGCTTAGAGCCCTCTGAATATCTCCAAATCCAAAGGTTCTGTCCTTCAGCCTCTGCCTCTGCTTTCTTCAGCCTCCAACCAACACAGAGATGGAATGTCTCTCTTGTCTCCTTCTAGGGAGCCCAGCCACCAACTACAGTGGTCTGAGATGAAGATGAATCTGGTTGTCCACTGAACTCTCACTCGTAGCTTTATCCTCTGAAAGCTCTTCGTCTGCCACCAGCCAGCCAAGTGGAAAAAATGTATTCTGGAATGGCTGTCTCGCCTTATATGTGAATCTTCTGAGAGAATGGGATTATGGGTTTTCTCCCATAGTGCTCTCTGGCCCAAAGAGCTTTAAGGTGTGGACTCTCTTGAAGTTAGAAAGTTTACTTTGTGAAGCTAGCATACTTGTGAACTCCAATGAGTAAAGGTGTGAACACAAGCCTTGTATTAATTAGTTCTACTTAGTACCTTGTTTCAGGTTCTGGCCAAAATCTTCTTGTAAGATTAGATCAACTCTAATTAGTTAGCAGTTAGGTACCACCACATGATTCCAACACAAGGCACCACCAGATGAGCAATCAGCCATGATTCACAATGGCTCTAGCAAACTGCCAGATGGGTGGTTAAGACCCCCTACTCCCACTCCCCATCCCTTCTCCCCACACCTGTGCAACACCAGGCAAACAGCCAGGACCTGTAGCTCCTGGTGCAAGAACCTTAGGACACTGACCTCTTCACCCCAGGAACAAAACTCAACTTTAAAAGTAATTAAATATCTTGAAAAATGACTCCCCATGTAAAAAAAGAAAAAGAAAAAGAAAAAAAACAAACAAGAAATTGATTACAGAAAGCTATTGTGATGACAGAAATGGCAGAAACACAAACTCTGAGGAGGATAACAATGTCCAAATTCCTACATATAAAGTGTCAAAGAAAAATATGACTTCATCTCAGATTCAAAAAAAATACCTGGAAGACTTCAAAATAATTTTAAAATCAAGTAAGAGAGATAGAAAAATAGGAAAAGAAATATGAGTGATACAAGAGAATCAAAAGCCTAATAAAAAGAATACAAAAAGTGGGGGAAAATATAGAAAAATTCCTTCAAGAAAGTAGAATTGACTAAATGGGAAAGAATGTTTCCCAAAAAAAAGCTAACTAAAGGGGAAAATTTCTTAAAAATTATAATTAGAAAAATGAAAGCTAATGGTTCCTTTATACAACAAGAATCAATCAAACAAAATCCAAAGAATTAAAAAAATAGAAGAAAATGTAAAATGACTCATTGGAAAAACATTGGCTTAGAAAACTGATCCAGGAAAGGTAATTTAAGAATTAGAATACCTGAAAACTATGATTTTTAAAAAAAAAGAATCAAAAAGGACCTGGATATTATGCTTCAAGAAATTATCAAAGAAAGCTACTCTAATACTGTGGAACCAGAGGATAAAATAGCCATTGAAAGAATACTCTGATTACCTCCTTAAAGAGAGCCCAAAATGAAAACTGTTTTTAAAAATTCTAGAACTTCCAGGTCAAGAAGAAAATGTAATAAGCAATCAGAAACAATTGATATATCATGGAACCACAGTCAGGATTACATGAGACTTAGAAGTTTCTACATTAAAGGATCAATCTGAGGGCATGGAATGTGATATTCAGAAGACAAAGAAGCTAAGATTAAACCATAATTCAACTAGACAGTGAAACTAAGCACAATTCTTCAGGAAAGCAAATAGTCATTTAATGAAACAGAAGACTTCCAAGCTTTCCCAATGAAAAGACAGAGCTGAACAAAAAAAAAAAAAAGTTTTTTTTGTTTTTTTAAAGACAGGAAAAATATAAAAAATTTACAAGGGAAGAAAAAAAATAAGGAATTAAATAAGGCTAAAATGCTTGCATCCCTAGTGATAAGATGATACTCATAACTCTTAAAAACTGTAGCACTATTAGTGCAGTTAGATTAAGTATTTATACACAAAAGATGCCGGTTTGAGGTGGCTCTGATGAGATGCTGTAAAATAAACTAAGCAATAAAGAGAATTACATTGGGAACAAAAGGAAGGGAAATGCAAAAGGGTGTAAATTATTTTACATGAAGAGGCATGAAAGTCCTATTACACTGAAGGAGAAGATAGGAAGGTGAAACAGTGAAGCTCACTTTAATCTTGATATCTCATAATTGGCTCAAAGAGAATAACATACATGATCTAAGACAAATATAAATCTGTCTTATTCAATAGGGAGGAGAGGAGCAGGTGAAGAAAAGGTGGAGTAGGAAGGGACTGAAAAGGAAGGACAGACTAGAGGAGGTTGGTGGTCAGAAGCTAAACACTGGTAAGGAGAGAAAGGATAAAAAGAGAGAGAGAGAGAGAGAGAGAGAGAGAGAGAGAGAGAGAGAGAGAAATAGAAGAAAAAACAGGATCAAGAAAATATACAGTTTTAATAACCATAAAGGCAAATAGAAGGAACTCACATAAAACAGAAGCAGAAAATAGCATGAATTAAAAAAAAAAAAAAAACAGAATTCTTCAATTTATTGTCTACAAGATTTATTGTAGTGAGACAAACAGACTAAAAGTAAGGAGATAGATCCGTTATGTTTCAGGTGATATAAAAAAAAAAAAACAGGGGTATCATTCATGGTCTCAGACAAAGTGAAATTAAAAATAGATTTGATGAAAAAAACTACATCTTGCTAAAAGTCTCATAGACAATGAAGTAATATCAATACTAAATATGTATGCACCAAATGGTACAGCATTCTAATTCTTAAAGGAAGAGGTAATAGCAAAAAATAGAGGCAAAAATTTTATTATTTGGGGACTTCAACTTTCTTCTCTCAGAATGAGATAAATTTAACCACAAAAAGAAAAATTTCAGAAATGTTAGATAGAAGAGACATATGAAGAAAACCAAATGGAGAAAGAAAAGAATATACATTTTTCTCAGAGGTATATGGCACCAACACAAAAATTGACCATGTAAAAAATCTTCACAATCAAATGTAGAAAGGAATATTAAATCCATCCTTTTTGAATCATAAGGCAATAAAAATCACATTCAATAAAGAGCAAGAGATAGATTTTTAAAATGAACACTAAATAATGTAATTCTAAAGAATGAGTGAGTCAAAAGACAAATCATAGAAACAATAACTTTATTAAAATGACAATGGGACTGGAGAGAAGATGGCAAAATAAAGTCAGAGACTGCTCTGAGTTCTCCCCCAGACCTTTACAAATGCCTTTAAATAATGACTCTAAAATTTAAAAAATGACTCTTAAAAAAGGTCAACAAAAAGAATCTACAATCTCCTTAAAAACAGAACTGGAGTGTAATGTCCGGGCTAGCTTTCTGGAGGATCTCTGGAGGATCTCTGGATGGCCCTTGGTCGTTAGGTGGAGAAGTGATGAAGGCAAGAGAGCCACCACAAGGCTGGTTAAAGATGGAATCCGGAGTTGGGAGTCTGGAATGTTCTCTTGTGTCTGTATCCGAGAGACTCCTCTGTGTCTGTGCTTGAAACTCTCATTCCCAGTCCTCTCAGCCCTTAAGTACCTTAGTATGATTACATCACTATAGCAATTAAGCATGTGCCAATCTGTAGAACCATTACATTACCATATCATACTAAGTATATGTCAAAGTGATTACATCATTACATCACATTAAACGTATGTTTAATAGAGAACCATTACCCCATCAATCATCCTGAGTAATAAGCACCTTGCTATCCTTGATTCAAGTATACCTTTCCAGAGTTCTGGCCCTCTACACTGGAGAAATGAGGAAAAGGAAATACAAAAGCTTAACAAGGAATATAATTCCTTAAAAACTAAAAATGAGAAATTCTAACGCCTTTATAAGAAATCAAGAAACAGTAAAACAAAAAACAAAAAAAGAAAAATAGAAGACCTGGAAAATAGATAAGGCAGAGAGTACCTGAAAGCCATGATCAAAAAAGAAAAAGAGAAAAAAAAAGAAGCCTTGAATGATATCTTTCAAGAAATTTTTAAGGAAAATTGTTCTAATGTACTAGAACCAGAGGGAAAATAATCTTTGAAAGAATCCAACAATCACCCCCTGAAAGAGATTTCAAAATGAAAACTCTGAGGAATGTTATAGTTAAATTTTAGAGCTACCAGATTAAAAAGAAAATATTGCAAGTAGCTAGAAAGAAACAATTTAAAAATCATGGACCCAAAGAAAAGATAACAGAAAATATAGCAGCTTCTACAGTGAAGGATCAGGGGGGATTAGAATATGAAATTCTGGAGGGCAAGATTACAACCTAGCAAACTGAATATAATCCTTAAAGAGTGAAAATGGAGATTCAATTAAATAAAAAATTTTCAAGCATTCTTGATGAAAAGACCAGAGTTAAATAGAAAATTTGACTTTCAAACACAAGTATAAAAAGGAAAATAAGAAAGAGAAATTATAAGGCAATTAATAGGGTTAAATTGTTGATGTCTCTGCATGGAAAGATGAAATTTGCAATTGATAAGAACTTTCTTATTATTAGGGGAGTTAGAAGGAATATATATATACACAGAGGGCACAAGTATGAGTTGAATATAAAGGAATGATATCTTAAAAAATAAAATTAAGAGGTGAGAGAGACATACTGAAAGTGAAGGGGAGAGATAGGTTGGGATAAATTATCTTACATAAAAGAGGCTAGAAAAAAATTTTACAGTAGAGAGGAATGAGGGCAGTTGAGGGAGAGGGAGCAAACCTTACTGTCATCAGAATTAGCCCAAAGAGGGAATACCATATATAGAAATCTATCTTATCCTATAGGAAAATAGTAAGTGAAGGCAATGAGAGAAGGGGAAAGGTTGATACAAGAGAGGATAGATTATGGAAAAGAGATAATCAGACACAGAATATTTTTAAGGAGGGACAGAATAAAGGGAGAGAGAAAATAGAATAAAAAGGGAGAGGGATAGAATAGTGGAAAATATAATTAGCGATAGTAAAAATGGCAATAGTAAAAAAAAAATTGAAGCAAGTTCTCTGATAAAGACCTCATTTCTTAAAACTATAGAGAACTTAGTCAAATTTATAGAAATAAGAGCCATCTCTCTATTGTTAATGATCAAAAGATATGCAGTTTTCAAATGAAGTAATTAAAGTTATCAATAACCAAATTAAAAAATTCTAACTCACTATTAATTGGAGAAATGTAAATTAAAACACTACAGAAGTACTACCTCATACCTATTAGATTGACTAATAGAACATAAAATAAATATGACAATTATTGGAGGAAATGTGGCAAAATTAGAACACTAATGTATTATTGGTAAGGTTACATACTGATTCAGGCTTTCTAGAGAACAATTGGTACTATGGAAAAAAGTCTATAAAACCATGCATGTTCTTTGACCAAGCAAGATACCATTATTACAGCTGTATCCCAAAGAAATAAAAAACAAAAAATGAAAAGGACCAATGAGTATAAAAATACTTATAGCAATTCTTTCTGGTGGTAAAGAACTGGAAATTGAGGGGACATCCATCAATTGGAGGATGACTGAACAAATTATTGTATATGATTATGATAGCATACTATTGTGTTATAAGGAATGATAAATCCATCAGAGTAAAGGTAGTTCATTGTATTGCTAAGAATAGTGAAATCATTCATAGCTGATCATCTCACAACATTGCTATTACTCTGTACACAGTACATTTCATTTTACTTGAGTTCATGGAGAACTTCCCAGGTTTTTCTGAGATCATCTTGCTCATTGTTTCTAATAGCACAATATTATGCTATCATAATCTCATATCGTAATTTATTCAGTCATTCCCCAATCAATTGGCATCTCTTCAGTTTTCAATTTTTTTGCCCTGAGAGAAGAGCAGCTATAAATATTTTTGTAATATAATTCCTTTTATTTAAAAAAAAAATCTCTTCTGGGATTCATGCCTAGCAGTGATATTGCTAGGTCAAAGGATTTACATGATTTTATTGTCCTTTGGGCATAGTTCCTACTTTTTTACCACTATCAATTGTGAAATGTTCTTATTGTTTTTTAATAAATTTGACTCAGTTCCCTATACATTTTAGAAATGAGGCCTTATCCAATAAACTTGCTTCAAAATTCATTTCCTAATTATTGTTGCTGAGTGTATTTCTCCTGTTTATTCTATTCTCTCTTCTTTCACCCTGTAATTCTTCAAAAGTGTTTTGTATTTGAGCACCCTCTGCCCCAATATGCTCTCTCTTCTGTCATCCTTCCTGTTTCTACTAGACCCTTGCCCTCCTGTTCTCCTGTAGAATAAGATAAATCTCTATAACCATATTGAGAGTGTATGTTATTTCCTCTTTGAGCCAACTCCCTTCCTATTCATCCTCTACTGCAAAAAGTTTTTCATTCCTTGTTTATGGCAGATAATTTATGCCATTCCACCTTTCCCTTTCTCCCAATACATTCCTCTCTCAAGCCTTAATTTTATTTTTTTTTATATTTTCCCTTCATATTCAACTCACACCTGTATCCTCTGTCTATATATGCTCCTTCTCACTGTCATTATAATGAAAAAGTTCTTATGAGTCATAAGTATCATCATCCCATATTAGAATATAAACAGATAAATTTTATTAAGTCACTTATGATATCCCTTTTCTGATTACCTCCTTATGCTTCTTCTGAGTCCTATATTTAAAAATCAAATTTTCTATTCAGCTCTGGTCTTGTCATCATAAATCCTCTATTTCATTGAATTTCCACATTTTCCCCTGATGGATTATACTCAGTTTTGCTGGGTAGATGATTCTTGGTTATAATCTTAGCTCCACTGCTCTTCAGAATATCATTTTCCAATCCATCCAGTTCTTTAATGCCAAATCTTGTTATCCTTACTGTGGCTCCACTATCCTTGAATTGTTTCTTTTTGGATGCTTGCAATATTTTCTCCTTGACCTGGGAATTTTGGAATTTGGCTATAATATTCCTAAGAGTTTTAATTTGGGAAGTGATTGATGGATTCTTTCAATTTCTATTTTATCCTCTCATTTCAGAATATCAGCAACCCTTTCCTTGATAATTTCTTGAAAGATGGTGTCTAGGCTCTTTTTATGATTATGATTTTCAGATAAACCAAAATTTTTAAAATTATCTCCCCTGAATCTCCTTTATAGATCAGTTGTTCTTCCAATGAAATATTTCACATTGTTTTCTTTATTTTACCACTCTTTTGGTTTTGTTTTATGGTCTTGATTTCTCATAAAGTTACTAGTTTCCATTTTTTCAATTCCAATTTTTAAGGAATTATTTTCCTCAAAGAACTTTTGTACATCCTTTTCCATTTGTCTCATTTTTAAGGCATTCTTCTCATTATTAGTTTTTTTTTTTCATATTTTTTTGCACCACTCTCAATTCTCTTCCTAATTTTTCCTCTACTTCTCTTACTTGATTTTCAAAATTTCTTTTGAGCTCTTCAAAGACCTGAGATTATTATTCTTTTTTTTGGAGTCTTTGGATGTAGGAACTTTGACTTTATTTTCTTCTGAATGTATGTTTTGATCTTCCTTGTCACCATAGTAACTTTTTGTAGTCAGAATCTTTTTTTTCTGTTTTCTACTCACTTTTCTAGCTTATTGCTCTGTTTTTAATTCTTTGTTAAAGTAAGGCTCTATTTCCAGGGTGGAAAGTACACTGTTCCAAGTTTCAGGTGTTCTATGCAGCTGTTTTCGGAGATTCTTCAAGGGATTTAACCACTAGCACTCTTGTCTGTCCTGGAACTGTGAGGAATGTCCCCACTCCACTGTAGCTGTGAGTAGTAGTCTGCTAAAGTAACAGAGTCCTTCCTGAGTGCCAGTATAGAGACCTCCTCTGGGCTGAGACCTTTGGAAGCTGCCAAAGCCATGGCCATCCATGCCCACTTAGTTTGCTGGTTTCCCACCCTAGTTCCAATCCAGATCTCAGCATCAGCAAGGTGGGACCTGTGAATCAGCAGTGCTGAAGATTTCTGGTCATCTCTGCTGGGGACACCAGAGAGGATTTGGAAGATTAGTGTAGTGGGTCTGTGGCAACAGGGTGAGAGTCCCAGTCAGCAGCGTTCCAGCCCCAGCTAGCACACTAGATCTTACAGCTACATTGAGACAAGGACACACCTAACAGCTTCAAGGTAGAAAACAATACTTGTGGTCAGATTCTTTGAAGGATTTCAGACAACAGCTGCACAAAATCCCTGAAGCTTGGGATAGTGCCCATTCTACCCTAGAAATAGAGCCCTACTTTAAGAATGAGTTAAATAGTAGCACCAGCCCTAAAGTCAGGAAGACTTGAGTTCATATCTGGCCTCAGAAACTTAACACTTAACTTAACACTTCCTAGCTGTATGACCCTGGGAAAGTCTCTTAACCTTAATTGCCTTAGGGGGAAAATAGTAATAGGTTAGGAAATGAGCAGAAAACAACAACAAAAAAAAAGTTTCTGACCATTAAAAGTTATTATGATGACAAGAAGAATCAAAACACACACTCAGAAAATAATAACAATCAAAATTCCTACATTCAAAGCATACAAAAAAAAAAAATAAGAAGTGGGTTCAAGACATGGAAAAGCTCAAAAGGAACTCTGAAAATCAAGTAAAAGAGATAGAGGAAAAACTAGAGAAAGAATTGAAAGAGGTGCAAAAGGAAATACAAAAAAAAAAATTAATGAGAAGGATGCTTTAAAAAGCACTATTGGCTATTTGGAAAAGGAGGTAGAAAAGCTCACTAAGGAAAATAATTCCTTAAAAAATAGAAATGAACAACTTGAAGTAGTGATTTTATGAGAAATCAAGATATAATAAAGAAAAAAATGTGGAATAGCTCATTGGAAAAACAATTGATCTGGAAAATCGATCAAGGAGAGACAATGTAAAAATTATTTGTCTACCTGAAAGTCATAATCAAAAAAAAAAAAAAAAAAAAAAAAAAAAAGAACCTGGACATTATCTTTCAAGAAAATATCAAGGAAAACTGTTCTATTACAGAACCAGAGGGTAAAATAGAAATTGAAAGAATCCACCAAACATCTCCTGAAAGAGATCCCAAAATAAACTCCCAGAAATATGATAGCCATATCCCAGAACTCCCAGGTTAAAAAGAAAATATTGCAACCATCCAGAAAGAAACCAAGTATAGTGGAGCCACAGTCAGGATAACACAAGAGTTAGCTGTTTCTACATTAAATGACTGAAGGGCTTGAAATATATTTCAGAGAGAAATGGAGGCAGGATTGCAACCAAGAATCACCTATATAACAAAACTGAGTATAATTCTCCTTCAGAGAAAAAATTAGTCATTCAATCAAAGGATTTTCAAGCATTTGTGGTGAAAAGATCAAAGCTGAAGGGATAGTTTGATTTTCAAATACAGAATTCTGGAGAAGCATAGGAGTTAATCAGAAAAGTGATATTATAAGGGACTAAACAAGGTTTCTAGGTTTATGTTTTACATTTCTACATGGGGGGATGATACTTGTAACTCATCAGAATAGTCTTATTATTATAGAAGTTAGAAATAGTATACATAGATAGAGGACACAGGTGTAAGTTGAATATGAAGCAATAATTTGTTTTTCAAAAAATGATGAAATTAAGGAGTGAAAAAGGAATGTACTGGGAGAAATGGAAAGGGAGAAGTGGAATGCTGCAATTTTTCTACCATATCAAAAAAAAGGCAAGAAAAAGCTTTTACAATAGAGAGGAAGAGGGAGAGGAGAGAGGGAATGAGTGAACCTTACTCTCATTAGAATTGGCTAATAGGAAATAAATAAACTCAATAGGGGTATAGAAATCTATCTTACCCTGCAGGAAAATAGAAGGGGAATGGGATATGGAAAGGGGGGGAAGAGTGATAAAAGAGAGGACATATTGGGGGAGGGAGTAACTAGTAGCAAAACAGGGTGAAAGGAGAGAGAGAATAAATGGAGGAGGAAATACAATTAGCAATAGTAATTATAAAAAAAAATCCAAAGCAAGTTTCTTTGATGGAATATTATTGTTCTCTGGGTGAGTAGAATGCTCTCAGGAAAAAAAAAATTCTGGAAAGTTCTCTATGAACAAAGTTAAATATACTGTTTACAAAGTAATAGCAGTGCTCTGGTATGAAATAATTGATTGATTAATTAATTAAAAAGTTTTTCATAAAGAAAGCTAATGTTGTCAAGTTCAGGAGGGAAGGAGAAAACTAGGAAACAATATTTGTTGTCAGTATTTTTAAAAATATAGAGAACTGAGTCAAATTCATAAGAATAGAAGCCATTCCCCAGTTGATAAATAGTTGAAGGATAATGAATTTTGGATATTTTGGATAATTTTTTTTAGATAAAGAAATTAAAGCTCTCTATAGACATATGAAAAAATGCTCTAAATCACTATTCAGAAATGCAATTTAAAACAATTCTGAGGTACTATCTCATACCATCAAATTGGCTAATATGACAGGAAAGGATAATGATAAATTGGAAGAAATATGGTAAAACTGAGAAACCAATGTATTATTGGTGGAGTTTAGCATTAATCCAGCCATTCTGGAAAGCAATTTGGAACTATACTATGGTCAAAAAGTAAACAAATTATGCATATCCTCCAGATTACTATTCCAAAGAGAGCATAAAAAAGGGAAAAAGCCTTACATGTACAAAAATGATTATATCAAATCTTTTTGTGGTGGCAAAGGATTGGAAATTGAAGGCATGCTCAACAAGTGGGGAATGGGAGACCAAATTGTGGTACAGGAATGTAATGGAATACTATTGTTTTATAAGAAATGATGATTTTAGATGAAATCTAATCTGATTTCAGAAAAAACTGGAAAGACTTACAAAAATTGATTCTGAGTGAGCAGAACCAGGAGAATATTTATTGTACACAGTAAATGCAATATTATGGCATAATAAACAATGACTTTGCTCTTCTCAGCAATACAATAATTCAAGATAATTCCAAAAGATTTATGATAGAAAATGCTGTTCACATCCAGAGAAAGAATTATGGAGTCTGAAAGTATCCTATTTTCATTTTTTTTTCTCATAAGTTTTCCCTTTTTCTCTGATTCTTATTTCATATGACTAATGTGGAATTATGTTTAATATCACTACACATATATAATTCCTATCAGATTGCTTGCTGTTCTTTTGTAGAAGAAAGAAGGAGGGATGGATGGAGGAAGAAAAAACATTGAAATCAAAATCTTATAAAAACTAAAGTTGAAATCTATATTTATATGTAATTGGGGAAAAAATCAAAATATATTAAGTGGGGAGGTTGATAGAAGAATTCTTTCCTTAGTAATTGGTAATTCAATTCAACAAGTGTTTGTTAAGTACCTGTTATATGAAAGACACTGTGCTAGACTCAGGGTGGGAAGACAAAAAGAAGTAATTCCTTCTCTCAAGGACTTTATGTTGTAATGGAAGAGACACAATTTTTATTCAGATGGGAATACCAGATGTCTTGAGAAAGGATAATCTGTTAATAACTGGAAGATAAGGAAAGATTTCAGGTAGAATGTAAGACAGTGATCCAGGTCCTAGAAAAATCTAACGATTCTAAAAAGTGGTAGTAAATAAGGAGCACATTCCAGGGATGGGGAAACAACCTGTACCTCTACAGAAAGAGAAGATGAAATATCCAGTTCAGGGATCTAAGGGAATATTGAGTAATTTTGTAATAGTTGTACACAAGTAGGATATAGCAGAAATAGAATTCACACCTAGGTTCTCCAACTCTAAATAAAGTAGTCTAGCAATAGCATGTTTATCTTTGGAGTACACTTTTATTTTGTTTTATTGGTTGTTTTGGTCATGTTAAAATCTTTATTATCTCACATTTGGTGTATTCTTGGCAAAGATATAGGGATGGTTTGCAATTACCTTTTCCAACTCATTTTACAGATGAGGAAACTGACACAATCTGACTTGAATGACTTCCTTTCATTTTGTGGGTCACACAGCCAATAAATATTTGAAACCAGATTTGAACTCACATTTTTCTAACTCCAGTTTGGCAATCTATCAACTATGTTATCTGTTTGCCCTTCCCAAGTTATTACATCATAAAGTATTAAAACTTTCTTAATATCATTCTGAAGAATAGAATTTATTTTTAAAAACAGAAATTATTTTTAATTAATTAAAAAATTAATTGCATTTTTCTGAAGATTTTGTATATGTGTGTAGAGTGCTTGCCTCCAATTTCTAGGTGGTTCAAAGTACACTTGCAATATTGGGGGAGGGGAGGGGCCTGGAGTAATGTGATACTCTGCCATACCTGGAGCAATGCTTGTGGTAAAACTAAATGTAAGAAGGTATGGTGTTGGAATCCTTACTAACTGCTAAGTAATTAGAGTTGATCTAATCTTACAAGAAGATGTTTTGGGCAGAACCTGAAACAAGGTACTAAGTAGAACTACCCATAATCTCTCTCTCTGGAAGGAGCATAAATAGGTCAATGGGCCAGTCGGAGAGTTCTTCAGAGAGAGGAAGACGCTACAAGTCGAGATTTCACCGGAATGACATGAAGACTGGAGCTGGCTGGAGGCTGAAGAAAGCAGAGGCAGAAGCTGAAGGACCAGACCTTTGGATTTAAAGACATTTGGAGAGAGCTCTTGGAACCAAGCAGAGAGATAGGCCGAACAGGGACCGACAAAATCCTGATTCCAGGGAAGGCACCCAGAGAGAACTTTTATAATATTTTATAGAAGAACAAGAACCCCACATTTGAACTCACCACATTTTGGCGCCCTGAACGTGGGACAAACAGACCCCTCAGTGGATTTCAGTGGAAAAGCTCCGATCCTGATTCAAGTGGAAAAGCCTCTGATCCTGATTCAGTGGAAAAAACTTCAACCCAGAAATTAGGGTGAGTGCAACAAAGAAATTTTGTTAGAAGAGTTAAAGTAGAATTTCAGCTAAGATGGGACAGATATTTAGAAAACAGTCTGTTTCTGTTCAAGGAAAATGTTTAGAGAGCATTGTCAAAATTATGGAAAGCCAAGGTTTAATTATAAGTTTACAGCAAATCACTGAACTTTTACAAACTGTAAAGGACATATGTCCTTGTTTCTGTCTTGATAAGGAATTAGATCTAAATGAATGGAAATTGGTTGGAGAGGATCTTTGTCAATTCTATGATAAAAATGGGCCTAACTCAATAATTAATACATATAATGTAATACAATTGGCTATAAGAAGTTATTTAAGTGATAGAATGATGAAAAGGAAAGTACAGGAGGAAGAATTGCCAACTTTACTAGGTGAAAAGGAGGATGAATCAGATGAGAATGGAGTTAATTACAATTCTGAGTATGATACTTCACAGCAGGAGGAATTAGGTGATTCCACATCTCATGACCCTTCCCCCGCAATTAACCCTTCATGGGTGGAAGAAAGGGGGGGGGGGAGAGAGACAGAAGCACAGTCAGCTTCTCCTGTAAAGCAGAATTTGACAAGATTAGAAAAAGCATTAATTAAAGCAAAAAATGAAGGAGAAGATATATCTGATTTTATAAATGCATATCCTGTGATTGAAGAGCTCAACTCCTCAGGTCAAAAAAAGGAGAAGATACACTCCTTTTAATTTGGAAAAAATTAAAGATTTGAAAAAGGGTTGCACTCTTTATGGGGCTACATCATCTTATGTGAAGATGTTACTAGATAATTTGTCTTATGAAATCCTAACCCCGAATGACTGGAAATCCATAACGAAAACTTGTCTAGAACGGGACAAAATTTATTGTGGCTTTCGGAGTTTCATGAATTATGTAGGATTCAAGCCCAACGCAATAGGCAAACAGGAGCTATTGTACAAGTTGCTTTTGACCAACTAGCTGGTGAAGGTCAGTATGCAGAGAGTTCAGAACAGATTTATTATCCCATAACAGTGTATGAGCAAATTTCTAAGGCTGCAATAAAAGCTTGGAATTCTCTCCCTGGACAGAAAGATGGAAATAATGCTTTCACAAAAATAGAGCAAGGTCCCAACGAACCTTTTGCAGATTTTGTGGGACGTTTACAAACAGCTGTAATAAGAACCATTGGAGACAATGCAGCAACAGAAATAATGACTAGACATTTGGCTAAGGAAAATGCCAATGAGATTTGCAAGAGAATTATATGGGGGCTAGACAAAGATGCTCCTTTGGAGGAGATCATAAGATGCTGTGCCACAGTGGGCACAAATGCTTATTATGCCCAGACTATGATGAACATGGAAAGACAAGGTCCTTCTTGGCAGAGGAATTCTAGAGAAACTCGTCGATGTTTTCACTGCGGAAAAATTGGACATTTGAGAGCTCATTGTAGATATGGAGATAGAGTGAGAAGACAGGGTGAGAGAAAACCCAAAACCCCATGTCCAAAATGTAACCGAGGCTTTCATTGGGCCTCTAAATGTATATTGACCCAGAAGAATGAGAGGCAAGGCCCAGCTCCAAAGTATCAATCAAAGGACAGGTGGGGTATGATAGCAGCTGAGGTTACACCCAGAGAGACTTTAGAAATTCAGAACTCTGATGTCATCAACCAACAGAAAAGCAATCAGGATTACAGTTGGGAAGAATACAGGCCTTTTAAGACAACAAGACAATATCCAATGCAAACAACTCCAATGTAATTACCAGATGATGAGGAGAAATCCCAAACTTGGTAAATAGAAGGGAATTAGATTAACTGCTTGGGGAAGAGGATCTGCTTATATTTCCACAGATGGAGAAAGAATCAAATGGCTGACAAGGAGACTGTTAAAAAAGACTTTTAAAATCTTCAGGAATCATTGGATTTCCTGACACAAGAGGAAACTGTTTTAGTTCTTGAAAAACCAGCAAGAATCATTGGGTTCCCTGAGATGAAAAATTGTTGATGAGACTTTTGCAGTACTTCAGGGCTTACAGGAACTATTGGATTCCTGGCACATGAACTAATGGACAATGGAATCCTATTGGACTGTTTCTAGGACTTATGGACATGTGTAAATTTTTAGGTTGATTCATATTGTTACATTACTACTAGCCTGTGTT
This sequence comes from Antechinus flavipes, assembly GCF_016432865.1. Lineage (NCBI taxonomy): Eukaryota > Metazoa > Chordata > Mammalia > Dasyuromorphia > Dasyuridae > Antechinus > Antechinus flavipes. The sequence goes on along the minus strand of NC_067398.1, from coordinate 521,916,160 downwards.
ATATTGCTATGTACTTATGTAAATTATGTATAATGCCTCCCATATTGATGGATTTATGTATACCATGTATATCTGTTACAAAGTTCTGGCCCATATTGATGGATTTATGTGTACCCCCTCAGAAACCCCCTATGTTTTAAAACAAAAGAAAGGGGGAGATGTTGGAATCCTTACTAACTGCTAAGTAATTAGAGTTGATCTAATCTTACAAGAAGATGTTTTGGGCAGAACCTGAAACAAGGTACTAAGTAGAACTACCCATAATCCCTCTCTCTGGAAGGAGCATAAATAGGTCAATGGGCCAGTCGGAGAGTTCTTCAGAGAGAGGAAGACGCTACAAGTCGAGATTTCACCGGAATGACATGAAGACGGGAGCTGGCTGGAGGCTGAAGAAAGCAGAGGCAGAAGCTGAAGGACCAGACCTTTGGATTTAAAGACATTTGGAGAGAGCTCTTGGAACCAAGCAGAGAGATAGGCCGAACAGGGACCGACAAAATCCTGATTCCAGGGAAGGCACCCAGAGAGAACTTTTATAATATTTTATAGAAGAACAAGAACCCCACATTTGAACTCACCACAGTATGGAGATGGACACAAGGGGCACTGATGGCTATCCTTTGCACTGTATTACATCCATTTCTGAACCTAAAGAATCTTTTAGACTAGAGGATAATTGGTATCTGTCTTTCCAGGAGCCCTGGTACCAGATGTACTCTGTCTTCCTCCTCCTGGATGAAGTTCTTCTAGCCCTGGATCACCTCAAAGGCCTCCAGATTGATGTCCACTTCCCCAAGGAAGCACACAGTGCTCTACATTGGTCTCTCCCGACCTATTATCTATCTTGTCTGAAATCTTCAGGAACTGCCTTGCAAAACACTTTTGCTTATTTGCTTTTTCAATAGTAGCACTCTGCTGACCACAGCACAAACACAAAAGTTCCTGATCTCAAGGAGTTTATATTCTAATAGAAAAGACAATGTGCATTTCAAGATATATGGAAGACACATACATATAGATACTAACTGGCTAAAGGTAGAGGAGAAAGCATTAGGAATTGCGATACATGGGAGGATGGAAGCCTGAGATTACAAGATGTAGAAGTGAGAAAGGAGAGCATTCGAGGGAGGAGGGAAAGCCACTGCAAAGAGCTGGATTTGGGACATCGCACATAGAGTGTGAAGAATGGCTATTAAGCCAGGACCTTGGAATACCAGGAAATGGAATATGTAAGAAGCCTAAAATAATAGGAAAAGGACAGGGGAATAATTTTACATGCCAAATAGAGAAAGAACTTAATACTTTACATTTTTGCATATATCTGTCAAATTGTTTATTAACTAAATTACACCTGTTTTGAATTTAAATGTAACTGAAGCAATCATTTTATTATGGTAAGTGTTGCATTTTGCCCTGAGATACAAGACAATAAATTTCTTCCTTCAGATTCCTTTTACACCTTACTGTCCTCCAGGTCAGAGTCCTTCATTTCTTTTCAATTATTCATCATTCAGCAGTTCTTTTGACTCTTTAAACACATTCAGGGGTTCCTCTACAATTTTCTTTTAAATAGTAGCATAGCATTCTGAAGTTTTTGAGACAGTAGATTGAATTTAGATTTCTTTTTACTATATTACATTCACCCTTCCTGTGTAACTACAAATTCTGAAGACAAGGTCTATCTAGGACATTTCTCAGAAGTTCAATATTGTCAGCATTTGTTTCATTTAATGGAGCAGAAAATTAGTAATCCTCTCTTTCTGGCTTGTCTAAATCTTTTTGAAAGCTAAAAGCATCTTTTTAGTTATCTGTACTTTCTGGGACTTAAAAATCTAAGAAGAATAAGAGACTAAGAGTACCACGCCAGTGGAAAGAGTGCTAATTTTGGGATCAGAGAACCTAGGTTCAAAGTCTAGCTTTGTCATCTATCAGCTATGTAACCTTGGCCAAATCACATCTCCTATCTTGGCTTGTTTTTTATTTATAAAATTAAATAGATAAGACTAGATGCCCTTGAAGGACCTTTCCACCTCTAAATGTGTGATGCTTATATTTCTTTATTCTAAAAAACTATTGTGGAGTGTGGCTACTAAGACTGATAATAATGATATCATAAACAATTCCAGAGAGGTATTGAAATGGTGTCACTATTTTAACTATAGACACTAGTAACCTGGCAACTTCTCAAAGACCAGTTTTAATGGTCTTAGGCTTTTATCCTAGACAAATGACCTTGAATGTCCCTGTTAGCTTGAAATCCATGATTTAATGTAGTCCAAGGAAAAAACAAATTTCTTTGCTTGGAATAACTTTGAGATACCCCACCAATTATATTCTTAAAAATAAATTTTCTTGATTTTTTTATTGTTACATGATCAAAAATAACATTAGATCAAATCATAAAAGTTTCACTGAAAGGTACAAGAAGTTAGTCCATCACTGAAAAATTATCGGTATAAAAACCTCATTTCTAAAATATATAGAGAATTGATTCAAATGTATAAGAATTCAAGCCATTCTTCGATTGATAAATGGCCAAATGATATGAACAGACAATTTTCAGATGAAGAAATAAAAATGATTTTTAGTCATATGAAAAGATGCTCTAAATCACTATTGATCAGAGAAATGCAAATTAAGACACTTCTGAGGTACAACTACACACCTCTCAGATTGGCTAAAATGATAGGAAAAGACAATGATGGATGTTGGAGGGAATGTGGGAAAACTGGGACACTAATACATTGTTGGTAAAATTGTGAAGTGATCCAACTATTCTAGAGAGCAATTTGGAACTATGCCCAAAGGACTATCAAATTATGCATCCCCTTTGATCCAGTAATGTTTCTAAGCTTGTATGCCAAATAGATCTTAAAAGAGGGAAAAATATGAATGCAAAAATGTTTATGGCAGCCTTTTTTGTAGTGGCAAGAAACTGGAAACTGAATGGATGCCCATCAGTTGGAGAATGGCTAAATAAATTATGGTATATGAATGCTATGGAATATTATTATTCTGTAAGAAACAACAGAAAATTTCAGAAAGACCTGGAGAGACTTATATGAACTGATGTTAAGTGAAATAAGCAGAACCAGGAGATCCTTGTACATGGAGGGCAACAAGATTATGTGATGATCAATTCTGATGGACATGGTTCTTTTCAACAATGAGATGATTCAGACCAGTTCCAATGATCTTGTGATGAAAAGAGTCATCTACATCCAGAGAGAGGATTTTAGGAACTGAGTGTGGATCATAATATAGCATTTCCATTCTTTTTATAGTTGCTTGCATTTTTTCTCATTTTTTTCCTTTTTGATTTGATTTTTCTTGTGCAAGATAATTACATAAATATGTATGCATATATTGGATTTAACATACATTTATACCACATTTAACATGTATTATTACCTAGGGGAGAAGGTGAGGGGAAAGGGGAAAAAATTGGAACACAAGGTTTTGCAAGGTTTAATGTTGAAAAACTATCCATTCATATCTTTTGAAAATTAAAAAGCTTTCATAAAAAAAGAAAAGAAAAATTATCAGTAAATATTACACATCTTTTGCATCTTATGGTTTGTGCAGTTTTTATTTCTTACATCACATACAGTTAAAGCATACATATCCATATTCCTTCCAAGAATCACCAATAGTCTCAACTGAGTACCAAATGATCATTAGTATGTGCTACTAATAGTATAGTATCAGTAATAGCATTGTCCTGGTTTGTCATTCTCAGAAACGACCATGACCTAAAGGAGGTGATATCATGACATGTAAATGAATTGGATTTGAGAGAGGGCTGTGCAAAGTCACCAATCTCACTTTTTCCTTTGGAACCATCTGGATCCAGTGGCCAGATATAGATCAGGAAGACTGAAGATGACCAATGGTCACACTTAAATGAAAAATTATTTTTTGAAATTTGTGAGCTCACTGTCAAGTATATATGAGTATAGATTATAGATTTTCTGAAAATAGTTATTTCCTAAGAAATCCATTCTATATGTTATCTCATTTTTCAGGAACACAATTATGATATATGGCTTTCTTCAAGGATAATTTCTCTTAAAATATTTTTTAAAAGTTTAATGATATGTGTGGTTTCACTTCTGATATTTTATGCACCTAGAATTCTACAATTAGCACAAAATGATACTTTCTCTGGCCAAAAACTTCCTTGATCTTTTCCAAACCTCCAAAGTTTCTTGGCAACTGTGAGTAGGTTTATATGTTTTTGATATTGATCTTTCTATGTATAGACAAGTATTCATATTCTCATTTTTTGACTGAACTTGGATATCTGTTTCAATTTGTGTGTTCATTCTGTGGTGATTTTTTTCAATTGAAAGATTGCATCTAACAATAGATAGAGGACTGGTCTCAGAGTCAGGAAAATCCTGAGTTCAAATCCTGCTCCTTACACATCTTGGATCTCAGTGCTCCCAAGAAACACTATTTGACTAGAAGTTAGAGAGAGACATTAAAAATCATCATCAATACTCTATTTTGCCCCTAATCTCCACATAAGAAAAAATAAATATGCACAATATCAATTAGGAAATAAACGTACAACCTTTATTTTGGCTGAGTTCTTAGGTACCAAAATTTTACCAGTGATACCGTTATATTGTGTACAACAGCACAAATAGTAATTAATAGATATTTCTTGAATTCACATAACTAATAAGCTCATCAGGAAGACCTTCCAGGAAGGATGCATGGCAATCATGAAAACAAGTCACACAGGTTGAGAAATTATAGATAAGTTGTCATCTGCTGTGTTAGAGAGTAAACTGCATTGTTGGAGGGCATGTTCATGTTGATATTAAAGATTCAATAAAGTATTGAAATGATAAATGTGCTGTTTCATCATTCCCAGGCATACTGCATTGTTAGCAGAATAATCATATTAAAAAGATTAACTTTTTTTTAGAAGTGAGACACATAGGCATAATTGGCAATGCCATGACAATTCATAAATATGACCCAGTCTACTTGCTTCTTTTTATTTGGCTACATTTCCCTTTCAGTTTCACAGCTATTTCCATTTCTTATGGACCATTTTCTTATAGCATGTGTGTTCTCTAATTATACTTAGCCAGTATGTAACCAAAGACATGGATAAATGATCTGAACTTTTCTAAATACTTTTTTAGTAGTGTTTTTTTAACATTAAATCTAAAATGTACCTGAAGATTTGGTCTCTCTTTAACACTCTAACTCAGTGATTCAAATGATTTATAAACAAAGTATTTATGTCTGTCCCTTTATGAAAGAATCCAATGGTAAATCTTTTGCAAGAATTTTTTCATAATGTCAATAAAACATTCCCTTGAGGAGGTGAAAGAGGGCATTGAAAAAGACACTGGATCTGAAATCAAAGAACATGAGTACAAATCCTGGCTTTGCCACTTTAAAGCCTTAACCAGAGATTTTGTCTATTTAAGGTTAGGTTTCTTTTACTATAATTTGGGGGAGTGGGACTAGATAAATTGTAAAGTCCTTTTAATCTCTAAGCTTATGATTTGATAATTTGATTGTATGTAGTATATTGTTTTAGGTACTAACAGTAACATGAAAGGATAAAATCTTGGACTTAGGATCCTTAGATGTTTATCATTATCTCAACATGAGACAATAGAAACCAATAAAAATATTTCGGAAGAATTCAAATTCCATTTATGAGTTGCTGGGTTTTTTTTTTTTTATTCTTTATTTTAACTAATTAAATTTTAATATTTGCTGAGGGTTTTTTGTTTGGTTGTTGGTGGTGTTTTTTTTTTTTTTTTCCTGCTTCTGGTTCCATTAATGAATCTAAACACAAAATATGTGGTTTTCTTCTTTTTTATTAAAGTTTTTTTATTTCGAAAACATATGCATGAATAATTCTCAACATTCACTGTTGCAAAACCTTGTGTTTCAAATTTTTTTTTCCTTCCCTGTTCCCTATGACCTTCAGTCAGTAATGAGTGATCCAGTGAGTAATCCAATATATGTTAAACATGTGCAATCTTTCTGTACATATATCCACAATTATCATGCTGCACAAGAAAAATAAGAAGAAAAAGGGGAAAAAAAAACATGAGAAAGAAAAAAATGCAAGCAAACAACAACAAAAAGAGTAAAAATATTATGTTGTGATTCACATTCAGTTTCCACAGTCCTCTCTCTGGGTGTAGATGGCTCTCTTCATCCAAAGACCATTGGAACTGGTCTGAATCATCTCACTGCTAGAAAGAGCCAAATGCTTCAGAATTGGTCATCACATAATCTTGCTGTTGCTGTGTATGATGATCTCCTGGTTCTGCCACTTCCCTTAGCATCAGTCTGTGTAAGTCTCTCCAATCCTCTCTGAAATCAACCTGCTGATCATTTCTTATAGAACAAATATATACTATAACCTTTATATAGCATAACTTGTTCCACTATTCTCCAATTGATGAGCATCCCCTCAGTTTCCAATTTCTTGCCACTACAAAAAGGACTGCCACAAATGTTTTTGCAATATGTGGATTTCTTAATGAAATTATTTTAGCAATAGAAATTGACAAAGCATGCTAAAGATGTGGTATTATAGTCCCAAAAATATCTCTGTTTATAAGAGTATTTCTGAAGAAGTCAGCCTATTTTCTAGATAAGCCAACCTCATTTTAACTTCTGGAATTTTTTATGTTCTGTGCTTTGCTTGCTAATTTCATAAGCTATCCTATTCTTAGTATATCCTTATCTATTGTATCAGAGACAGGAAATCAATCACATGTACTTAAACCCTAATCTACCTTGTTCATAAAGTCTATAACCTTTGCTGCTGTCATAAAAATCTGTGATGAATAGAAACTGATGCAAAGATATGCTCATAACTAACTTATTAGTAAAACTAGAAATTACCAATAAACAAGGTCAATGGATCCTCAATAGTTAAAGTTCCATCTGACAACTAGAGCAACCCTTTTATATAATTGCTTACATAGGGTCCAATGATGCTGATTAAAATAAGATTGTGATTAGTTTACCATAGTTGATTTGACTCAGAAAAGAGATTTCTGGAACCTACAGCAAGGGGAAAAACACAGAATTAACTAATACCCTCTGGGATGTCTCACGGTATGCAAATATACTTTCACTTTCTTCCATGACCAGCAAAAGTTCACAGATTCAATTCTCTGTGGTTGGACAATAGCTCATAGGAAAAGGAATCTAAACTATTTCTACCACCAAACTCTATCAAGAAAGTCTATACAATCAAGTCCATATCTGATCTATAAGGAGTGATTCAGGGGATTAGCTATTATGAATCAATTAATGACATAAATTTCACATTGTCGTGTCAAATGGTGGAGAGTTAGGCTAAGGTAGGTGTGCTGAGTCAGAAAGCAGACTCTCTAAACAACAATAACTACACTAACTACTTTCTTTTCTTGCCCTAGTCTGAAAGTCACTATTGATCTCCATTGTTATAGCTTATTCCATGATATTTTTTTTCATATCCCTATCTTTTGTTTGTTTTTGTTTTGTTTTGTTTTGCCTTTAATTTTTGATTCTGAGTCTTCCTTTTGCAAACTAAAATGAAGCATAACAAAATTCTTCTCCTTTACTCATTGTTGTTGTGCCTGATTTTTTGGTGAATTTTCCTCTAAGTCTCCATAGCCACTGGCATAGAGTGGCATTGTTAGTAACACTCAAAGTATATAAAATGTTTTTAAGTTAATACATTGTTATCAATATTTTTTTTTCATTTTTGTATATGTTTTACAAATTCTCCCTCTCCCATAAGAACCCATTTCATCCTTCAAGCTTCCCTTATCCAATTGAATTATTACATGTCTCCTGGACCAACAACTTAAGATCAATTTCTGAAGCTATTCCAAATTACATTTACTTTTCAATGATTTTACTGAGATGACAATCCCTATAAATAATCATTTTGACTCATTTGTTTTTAAAAAACAATAATGTCAGCAGCCATTCAAGAAACCATAGTTTTCTCTTTGAAAATCTATTTCATTTGAAACAATATAGTTACTTTTCTGGGCTTGACCAATGCTATTTCCTGATCACCAGGAGTACTAATATAACTGTTATTTAAAAGTCATCAATAGAGGAAGAGAGAAACGAAGGTTGTAATTCCTAAATACATAATGCAATTTTAATAAGCCAACTTATTTAAATTATTTGCTCAATGTAAAATATATAAACTGTGTGTTCTTAAAAAAACTCACACTAACTGTGATAGAAATAAGAGCATGAATTATTAAAAATAACTTTATTTCATTTGATTATGAATATCTTATATAGTTCTGAAGAAATAACAGAGTAGCTTATCCAATAACTGGTCTTCCCCAAACCATGTTATTTGATAGTATTATTTTACAAATGAATCAATCTATCTTTTTACAGATCTCAAAAATCAGTTTAATGATTCAACAAATATTTATTAAATATTCTCTATTGTCAAGGAAATGTGCTACAGACAGGACATACAAAGATGAATAAAACATCACTTTTCTTCCCAGAGAGTTTGCAAAATAATAGGTGAGATTAAAACCCATGTGAATTTGAAGAGAAATTTCTTATTCCCCTTTACTTTCAGCAAGGGAGATTCCAACACCTTCTGAGGAAATATTTTATTTTTGGCCAGTTCTAATTGTTAGGAAACTTTTCCTGATAGCAATCCTAAATTTAAGAGTTTGTAATTTTTTCTTATAGATTCTAGTTCTGAAGTGAATTCAAAGAGATCATAACAAATCCATTTTTTCTTTCTTATAAGAATCCCTCTTAAAGATTAAAGATTATCACTGTCAAGGACATTGGATATACTGCCAGGCCTAGGATTAGGAAGGTGCATTTTCCTGAATTCAAATCCAATCTTAGACCCTGCGCAAGTTACTTAATCCTGTTTCCTTCATTTTCCTCATCTATAAAATGAACTAGAGAAGGAAATGGCAAATCAATTTGCTATTTCTGCCAAGAAAAGTTCACATGAGATCACTAAGAATCAGACATGGCTGAAAAAGCAATAAAACTCTTCATCAATCCCATGAATCTCTCTGAATCTCAGTTTCCTCACCTAGATAACTGGGATGTTGAACTAAATTATCTCTAAGGGATCTTCCTATAAACCTCAAAATTAATATGTCTAAACCAAGCTCATTATGAGCCTTCCAGATAGTTCCTACTTCTTACATCTTCCTATATCTGTTAGCTGTCCAAGCTCAGAACTTCAGGATCAGTTTGACTCTTCCCTCTCTTCTGCCACAATTACCAAACCAATTGATCCTACCTAGGTCAAAAACAAACAAACAAACAACAACAACAACAAAAACTTCAAAGATGTTTCAATGCCAATAAAAGAAATTAAACCTTTTAAGTACATCATTGAAAACCCTCCATAATCTTATCCCAAAATACTCTTTTTGCCTTATCTGGCAGTATTCTACCTCATAAACTTCATATATCAGTCAAATCAATGTATTTAAACTTTCCTATACTTCTCCATTATGTCCTTGTTTAATCCGTTCCTTCTGCCTATTTAATGCTGGAGAAACTGAGCAAGATAGAGATTAGAGAACAATTTAATAGTTTATTAAATGGAGAGATTTATTGGGACCAAATGGATGCATGGTTTGGTCCCAGGCCTGAATAAGAATGTCCTCTCAAAGAATCCAGCAGCGAATGTCAGATACAAGATTTTTTTATAGGGTGACAAGAACATAATGGGGGAGGTACCTGGATGGGGGTGATCTAATGGGGGGAGGCATCTAGGATGACATAATGGGAGGTATTGGAGAGGCTCTTGATATTTTAATGATATCTAAAGTGGATAAAGACCTTTATCCCATCAAATATTAAGAGGGAATGGTTATAACCTACTGAATAGGACAATTAGGGAAACTATGTGAGGACATTAAAAAAGAACTGTAGCACAACACCTAGAATCATCTAATAAGAATATTACATTATGTATCCAGGAGATTATTACTGGAAGTTCCCATTTATTTAAAAGCCAGTGAATAGATTTATTTGTTTTTATTTTTATATTTTTTAATCTAACAAGAGATCTGCAGAAATTGGCCACTGCCATTAAGAAGGCCATAAAATTTCCATTTCACCAGAGATCTGGAGAAAAGGAATTTGGATATTTCTGACATTCGATTTCACTGTAGTTTAGATTTTTAAAAAGATATATTGCATTGAATAAGAATCCAATGTCTGAAATTTCTTTTTGAGTGAGAGCTTACATATCTCCCAGAGGATCTTTCTAAATTTATTTGGGTGAAAAAGAATCCTCAACTGGAAACATTTAAAAGCATTTTCCTATAGCAAATTCCAGATGTTCTTGTGTTACTTCCTTAGGTGACTACACTGAATTTAAGACATGGTAAAAATAGGGATAACTAAAAATTCAGGGCCCACTTTTTGATTAGACCTTCAGAAAAAAATCAGAAATGTAGCAGAAATATAATTAAGAGATTGTTTCTCCATGCTTCGATCCAGAGTCTTTTTCTAGGGATTACAACAAGGACATTATGAATCTTATTGTTGATTTTTTTTTTAATTATTGGTTTAGTACTTTAAAAAAGATCAAAGTCCCCTCTGTTTCTACATTAATTAATTCCATAAGGGTAATATAAATCATATAATCAAATACTAATGATGCAAATTCAAAGAAATATTTTTGACTTTGCTTTAAAATCAATTAACGAATCTAATTCAAGTATCATAATTTACTCTGTGAAAAATATCTCTTCAACTTAGTACTATAGGAAACTATATAATATATAAATATTATAAAATATTATATAATAACTATAAAATAACTTTGTGGTATAGTAACATACACACACACACACACACACACACACACACACACACACACAAATACTTGTCTAATTTACCTAGAATAGACACACATACATCAAAGGATAAGAAAACATCAACTTCAGGTTCAGTGGGATAGTGGGAGATTCTTGGGATACATGAACAGAAAGTTATAATATTTCTGAACAAAAAAGCAATCATGAAACAAGTAGAAAGCCTGGGCTATGTGGAGAACTAAAGAAAGGCCTTTACTGAAGAGCATTGCATTGTTATGGCCTCTCAGAGAGAGATGACCATTGATGAGAAAAATGTAGCCTTGATTTGAGCAAATCAAAACTACAAAAATCTAGTTTCAAAACTAGAATGGAGAAAAAGACATTTACACTATAATGAAAGGTGTAAGAAGAACTAATGAACTCAGAAACTTTAAATGGATGAATAAACATTGACTTTTAAAGTGATAATGTGAATCATATGGATAATGCAAATTTCTAGAGAAGGATGAATCTATTAAAGCCAGGTATTACTTAAGACTCTTTGGAAAAGAGAGGAGTTTGATGGTCAGAGGTCTCAGTTATGAGTCTTTTCTATACTTTTGCATGGCTAAATATAACCTGTTTTATATTTGATATTTTATTAACCTGAATACTTGCAGGTTAGTTTAGAACTTTTATAGAAGAGCAAACAAACCAGATATGGATGCAAAGTCATCAAGTAGAAAGAATATTTATGAAGTACTTACTATGTGTCAATTATTGTGCTAAGTTCTGGGGGTACAAAGAAAAGCAAAAACAGTATCAGCTTTCAGCAACTTACATTCTAATGAGAAAGATAACATGCAAACAAATATGCATAAAGATATCATAGAGTAAATTGGAGTTCTAAGAATCTTCTGAATAGATATGATCATTAAATTCTTGGAAGCAAATGAGGTCACCAACAATGATAGTTTTAGAAGGATAAGATAAGAGAATCCAGCATAGGGCCTTGGGGAAAACTCACAGTTAGTATGATCTGGACCAAGATACAACAAAGAAGATAGAAAGAGCATGGCAAGAGAGATACAAGGAGAACTATAATAGAAAAGTGTCACAAAAAGTTAAAGAGCCAAAAAGTTTCAGAAGAAAGTAATCAGCAGTCAAGGCTATAAAGAAGTCAAATTGTATGAGGACTGAGCAAATGCATATTTCTCATTTAAAAAGTCACTGATAACATTGGAAAGATAAGGTCAGAGTCAGGCTAGAGTTTGGAAGTAAGTGACAGGAAAGGAAGTGGAGATAACAGTTGTAGATGGATTTTTCTAGTTTGACCCTGAAAAGGGAGAAAAACATAATGTCAAAACTGGTGAGGATGGATAGATCAAATATATATATATATATACATATATATATATATATATATGTATATATATATATATATTTATTAATATTTGTTAGGTTATGGTTCCCATGTCTCCTCTATTCTAACAAACATAGGGAAGATATGAGAACCCACATTGCCTGTTGTAGGCAATAGAGAAGCAGCTAATAAAAATTGAGATTATTGAAGATTAGTGAAAAAGGGAAAGCAATCTACAGGGAAAGATCAAATAGAAATTATGAGTCTATTAGGGAAGTATAAAAGAATTGTTTTGCTGAAAGCCTTTTTGAGAATTTGTGGTGGATTCAGTCACACAGTTTCTAAATTTTCTCTAGTTCTGTTCAGCACTATATGAATAAAAATCATTTAGCGATCAAATGATCGCATTTAGCGATCAGCCACAAAAACAGAGATTCTCAGAGTAAGAAAAAAAAAGGGGGGGGAGGATATTATCATCTTGTTGATGCAGATGTGGTCCTTTTAAGATTCCTTTCTTTCTGATTCCCAACCCCTCCTAGTTGATGTAATTATCAATCAAGGACCTTTTGAGTCACAAACCTTGGTCCCTTTGAATTCCAATAGAAGATTCTGTCTGTCCCAGCCCCACCTGAATCTGAGCCAACTTGGGACTACACCCACAGGCCCAATAAATGCAGTTATGTAACCAAGGGGGTTACAGGGAGTCAAACAGAGCTCCCCTGCAACTACCTTGGATTCGGCGTAAGGATATGGACTTAAATGCAGTCTAATGGTGGGCACAAGAGTCCCCAATAAAGCATTTATTGGTCCGAAAAGCTAGATTGATAAAAGAGATTTATTATGGGGTTTGGAAGTAAGGTTAAAGTATAGTTAAGGAAATAGGTGAAGGTAGAGATAAGAAGGGCATCAGACACAGAGAGTCCAGTGGGACAGAGGGTCCTGACATGCCAGGTCTAAGGCTAGCATGTTTAGAACCTCTGCAAAGAGGGAGTCCCAGCTTGGCTCTTTTATAATGGGAGATTTTATAATGGGCCTGTGGGTATAGTCCCAAGTTGGCTCAGACATCTCCCATATGACAAGGTATTTGTCAGTTAAAAAAAAAAAATGCAAAGTAAAAACTGAAAAACACACGATTAAATAGTCTGAACACAGAAGCCCCCATTCCTCTACCTTGGCCTTTCCTTCCATTTGGGGGCTGGGGGGGATGGGGGTGGGAGTCTGAGCTTACATTTTTATCAAGGAAATCTAACCCAGAAATAAGCAAATAGAAAAAGGTACTTAAATGCTAATTAAGAGGATAAGAAACTGAAGGGGATAAACACTTGCAACTTTTTGTTATGGCTTTATTTGTTATTATAAAGTCTCAAGTCACAATTAAGATATAGTTAAGGCTATTTTTCCATGATAGTGTCTTCACTCAGTTAATTCCACACAATTCCTCCTTTGTTATTTATTAACCTTTGAAGATCTCTTACACTATTCTTGATACATTTCCTCAACCACCTTGTTCTCAGTCTCCAATCCCTCTTGATCTGGCTTGTCCTTTTTCTCTAGAGGGGGCCATCCTTGTCTAACTTTACCTCCTTCTCCAGGTTGCTCAATCTTTTTTCTATGGAAATTCCAGTCATGTCCCTGAGGCCAAATTTTCTCTAAAAAAACTCACCTATGGCCATCCCATGGCTGCCAATCTCCTTTGGATTAGCATCCTGCCATGTGGTGTTCTTTCCCTTCCCCATACCACGAGACATCTTTCCCAACTGCATCATGCTTTCTAACCTGTGACAGGAGTATTTGTTGCTTTAAGAATAATTGAAGAAATGTGTTCTTTTTTTCCATCGGTCACCACAGTTACTGGTAGAACTTGATGGTATTATCTCTGTTCTCTTTCAAAACAGTGAAGAGATGGGGCAGCTAGGTGGCACAGTGGAAAAAGCACCAGCCCTGAAGTCAGGAGAATGTGATTTCAAATCTAGCCTCAGACACTTAACACTTCCTAGCTGTGTAACCCTAGGCAAATCACTTAACCCCAAATGCCTTAGGAAAAAAAAAATAGTGACAAGAATTGTTATGATCTAAAGATTTGTCATTCTTAGTGCACAGACAGGCATGATGCTTTTGAGATTTTAATGGATCTTTTACAAGCACTTACTTTATATTTAAATAATGTAAATAGTGATACAGCTGTTAGATGGGATAAATTTATCACTGGCCAAGCATTTATATTTAGAAGCACAATAGTAGATTTTGATTTCATTGTTACTGTTGTGGTTAAAAAACAAACAAATAAACAAACAACAACAACAACAAAAAAAAAAAAAAAACTCTCTTTTACAAGAGCCTTTAAAGAATCTCCAGGGTCAGGCCTCTGACATCTTCTTTGCAGCCAGCAGTTTGACAGCAGTTACATTCTTTTAAATGAAGTGATGAAAATATTGAAGTTTATCATGAATTTTTGTTTGAGGAAGCTCAAAATTTGGTCACTAAGCTAGATATATAAATTAAGTTCCCTGGAAATTTTTGCACATCTCAGCAAGCTAACCTAGAACCTGAGCTGAAGGACATCTCTGAAAAGCAGCTCAAAATACTGAAATGTTTGTCTTTAGTGCCCTCTATCATAGTACAGCTGAAATGTAATGCATCCAAGGAACACTATGCTGATATGTACAAAAGTGATCTTCCTAATCCAAACAATCTTTCTACAGAAACTGCCGTTGGGAGAATCAAATGGAAACATAGAAGAAAAGATAGTGAGTTCTCAGCAATAATTTATGAAGCTCTTCATCTACCAGACATCACAATGTTTATGCATTGCTTGAGGTCCTCTGCATACTCCCAGTGATGAAGGTTGAAAATGAGAGATGTAAAAATGGTCAAAAACATCTAAGACATACTTGAGGAATATTTTGACAACTCACTGGTTAAATAACTTGGTTTTGCTTAACATAAACTTTAACATAAAACATGACTTAGATTTAATGGTGGATACTTGCATTAAACTTTATATGAATAAGTTGGACCTCCAAGAAGTTCTTCCCAAACTAATTCAAAAATAACTGAAAATACATTAGGAAATTGACCAAAATAAATTTTCTCCCTCAGTTTAAATATTGGGAATTGGGAGTTGGGAGAAAAGCCCCGAGAGGCTACTTAATCATTGAAGATAAGTTTTCCTTTAAATTTCCATTTGGATAAGTTAGCCACTGATGATCTGTATGTTAAACTGCTATTCAGTGAACTGAAAGTCTTTGGAAATTGATTTCATTTCTTTGTGATTTCTGCTAGTAGCTACTTCTCTGGAAATATTTTAGGGGGACATATTATTTATGATTACCAGGGATCCAATTATCAGGTTTGGTTTTCTTAGTTAATGTGAAAAAATACGTATTGGAAGGAGAAGTGGGTCGGGTGGAATTAGTTAAAATGAAGCTCACTATTGACCACTAAATCCTATGTGTTTGTTTGTTTTTAAAATGTCTTACCATTGGCAGTTAAAGAAGATATATTGGAGAAAAGTCTATTCCAAACCATGACTTCATTTACATTTCCATGTCAACTCTTAACTTCATCAAGTGAATGTAAATGAATGAGTTTACTTAAAATTTAAGTGATAGAGTCAGAGTTGTTCCTCATAAATAAGTGATTGTTATGGTTTACAGAAGAATGTCTGTTGGTACTCCACACTGATTCATGAATTTTCCCCAGGTATACATCAAACATTCTATTCTATGTGAGACTTGAAGTCAGTCTCACAAACATAAAAAACTATTTTTGTTTGTATTTATTATACCTTTTTTTTTCCCATACTTCATCTTGACTTGTAAACTTAACCTGGAGAATTTGAAAATTGGGATTTTATAGGCTATCTAGGAGTAAAGAGGAAAATATCACTTATTTTTGGTAAGAAAAACAATTTTTGTATAGTTTATTGCATTCTAAATAAAATGCAAATTTTCTTTAAAAAAAATGAGTGCATATGCATAACCTAAAATAAATTAATAATGATTTTTTTTTTTTTTTAAAGAATACCTGAGCACAAATTTAGTCTCAGAGACTTACTGGCTGTATGACCCTGGACAAATTATTTAACTCCTATCTTTCTCAGTTTCCTAACTATAAAATAGAGATAATAATAATACTTACCTCATAAGGTTGCTGTAAGGATCAAATGAAATGATACTGATAAAAGGTATTTATCACAATTATTAACACATAATACCAGCTATATAAATATTTATTACCCTCCCTTGTTTCTAAGGACTAATCTACATGGACAAAAGGTAATTAAATCCATATAGTCAGAAGCACAGTCAGGATAGATATAAAACATGGCTAACCTCCAAAGTATATCCTCTAAATAGAAACCCCTGGAAGGAATTTACCAACAGAAGAAGGGGAACTCTTCCTATCTCTTTGCTATTGTAATGTTTCTCTCATTTTTGGACTTCTTTCCCTCATCAACTCTGCCTCAAGAATCCCTATTTACTAAAAAATCAAACCATTCTCCAATTGATAAATGGTTAAAGGATATGAATAGACAATTCTCAGATGAAGAAATTGAAACTATTTATAGACATATGAAAATATGCTCCAAATCATTATTAATCAGAGAAATGCAAATTAAGACAATTCTGAGATACCACTACACACCTGTCAGATTGGCTAGAGTGACAGGGAAAGATAATATGGAATACTGGAGGGGATGTAGGAAAACAGGGACACTGATACATTGTTGGTGGAATTGTGAACACATCCAGCCATTCTGGAGAGCAATTTGGAACTATGCTCAAAAAGTTATCAAACTGTGCATACCCTTTGATCCAGCAGTGTTTCCACTGGGCTTATACCCCAAAGTGATACTAAAGAAGGGAAAGGGACCAGTATGTGCCAAAATGTTTGTGGCAGCCCTGTTTGTAGTGGCTAGAAGCTGGAAAATGAATGGATGCCCATCAATTGGAGAATGGTTGAGTAAATTCTGGTATATGAACATTATGGAATATTATTGTTCTATAAGGAATGACCAGCGGGATGAATACAGAGAGGATTGGCCAGACTTACATAACTGATGCTAAGTGAAATGAGCAGAACCAGGAGATCATTATATACCTCAACAATGATACTGTTTGAGGATGTATTCTAATGGAAGTGGATCTCTTCGATAAAGAGAGCTAATTCAGTTTCAATTGATCAAAGATGGACAGAAACAGCTACACCCAAAGAAAGAACACTGAGAAATGAATATAAACTGCTTACATTTTTGTTTTTTTCTTCCCGGGTTATTTATACCTTCTGAATTTAATTCTCCCTGTGCAACAAGAAAACTGTTTGGTTCTGCACACATATATTGTATCTAGGATATACTGTAACCTGTAAAGGATTGCTTGCCATCTGGGGGAGGGAGTAGAGGAAGGGTGGGGAAAAATCGGAACAGAAGTGAATGCAAGGGATAATGCTGTAAAAAAATTACCCTGGCATGGGTTCTATCAATAAAAAGTTGTTTAAAAAAAAAAAAAGAATCCCTGTTTACTTTAAGACAGCTCAAACACTACCTTCTACATGAATCTTTTCTTGAAACCTTTGGCTGCTAACATCTCACTGTAAACTTGTTTGTTATTTTTTAGTCATTTGTCAGTCTTTTTCTGTAAAGATATTTATAAATGATGCAATATAATATGTAATTGTCTGCTATTCAGTATTACCTTTGGTTCCATATCCTTTGTTTTTATTCCTTTTTTACTATTTTTTTTTTTTTGGTTCACATCAGTGATTTCATCAATGTAGAGAATTTCCATTGTGGAAATTCCTTTTGCTGAATTGAGGGAATTGGAACAGCAAAAGTATTAAGACAATGACTCCATCTTGTGGCTCAAATCCAGAGCTAGCCCAGTTTCTTTTCTATTTGATCATAGGTTTAGCCAAATTTCTATCTGTGAGAAAACATTATCCAATGGTAAGAATTGTAAGAAAATATCATTGCATTGTTTGCACCTAGCCCTATGAATGGGAAAGTAGTCCACCTCTACTTACTGTTTACAGATCTTTAATTAAGGACTAGTTTATGGTGACCAGAAATCTGGACAGATGGGAAAAGTAATACAAGTTTTCTCACAATTATACTTCTCAAGCAACCCATATGTCTTATCTGAAAACTGGCTCCATACTGATCAATCCATTATTATTTCTACGTTCTTTTGATTGAACACCATTATTGGGAAGGAGGGTGAAAGAGGAATGGGACACCCTTTTTTCTGGTTTTAAGAAATTGTTCTCCCAACTTGGAAAATTCCTACTAGAAAAGTATTTAATCTTTTATCCAATTTGATATCATATTACTTAATGTTGTTTCTTAGTTAATTGTTTCCTCTTAATTAATTGCCCTTATTTGATTGTTTTTAATATAAAATTCTTTCTCTTTGTGTGTTCAGGGTCAATGCTATAATTGAGGAAAGCTGCTGGTTCTAATTTGTTGGACAATTGGTATGTGTTACTTAATAAATTGATATGCGTGTAAGCTTGAATCTTTTGCTTCCTCATTCATTTTGGTTTTTTTATTCATCACAATACCTACTATGTAGAAATTTTGCTAAGCATTAGGGATACAAAGAAAGGCCAAAATGCAAAAAAAAAAAAAAAAAAAAAAAAAAAAAAAAAAAAACAGTCTCCACTTTTAAAAAAAAATTTTAATAGCTTTTTATTTACAAGTTATATGCATGGGTAATTTTACAGCATTGACAATTGCCAACCATTTGTTCCAATTTTTACCTTCTTTCCCCTCACCTCCTCCCCTAGATGACAGGATGACCAATACATGTTACATATATTAAAGTATAAATTAAATATAAAATAAGTATACATGTCCAAACCGTTGTTTTGCTGTACAAAAAGAATCAGACTCTGAAATATTGTACAATTAGCCTGTGAAGGAAATCCAAAATGCAGACAGGCAAAAATATAGGGATTGGAAATTCAATGTAATGGTTCTTAGTCATCTTCCAGAGTTCTTTCGCTGGGCATAGCTGGTTCAGTCCATTACTGCTCCATTGGAATTGATTTGGTTCATCTCATTACTGAAGATGGCCAGGTCCATCAGAATTAATCATCATATAGTATTGTTTTTGAAGTATATAATGATCTCCTGGTCCTGCTCATTTCACTCAGCATCAGTTCATGTGGATCTCTCCAGGCCATTCTGAAATCATCCTGTTGGTCTTTTCTTACCAAACAATAATATTCCATAATATTTATATAACACAATTTATTCAGCCATTCTCCAATTGATGGGCATCTACTCAGTTTCCAGTTTCTGGCCACTACAAAGAGGGCTGCCACAAGCATTCATGTATATACAGATCCCTTTCCCTTCTTTATGATCTTTTTGGGATATAAACCCACTAGTAACACTGCTGAATCAAAGGATATGCACAGTTTGATAACTTTTTGAGCATAGTTCCAAATCTTCAGAATGGTTGGATGTATTCACAATTCCACCAACAATGTATTAGTGTCCCTGTTTTCCCACATCCCCTCCAGCATTCCTCATTATCTTTCCCTGTCATTCTAGCCAATCTGACAGGTGTGTAGTGGTATCTCAGCATTGTCTTAATTTTTATTTCTCTGATTAATAATGACTTGGAGCATCTTTTCATATGGCTAGAAATAGTTTCAATTTCTTCGTCTGAGAATTGTCTGTTCATATCCTTTGACCATTTATCAAGTGGAGAATGGCTTGATTTCTTATAAATTAGAGCCAATTCTCTATAGATTTTGGAAATGAGGCCTTTATCAGAACCTTTGACTGTAAAAATGTTTTCCCAGTTTATAGCTTCCCTTGTAATCTTGTCTGCATTGGTTTTGTTTGTACAAAACCTTTTCAATTTGATATAATCAAAATTTTCTATTTTGTGATCAGTAATGATCTCTAGTTCTTTTTTGGTTATAAATTATTTCCTCTTCCACAGGTCTGAGAGGTAAACTATCCTATATTCCTCTAATTTATTTGTAATCTCATTCTTTATACCTAGGTCATGAACCCATTTGGACCTTATCTTGGTGTACAGTGTTAAGTGTGGGTCAATGCCTAGTTTTTGCCATACTAGTTTCCAATTTTCCCTGCAATTTTTGTCAAACAGTGAGTTCTCATCCCCAAAGCTGGGGCCTTTGGGTTTGTCATACACTAGAATATTAAAGTTATGGACTGTTTTGTCCTTTGAACCTAACCTATTCCACTGATCAACTAATCTATTTCTTAGCCAATACAAAATGGTTTTGGTAATTGCTGCTTTATAATATAATTTTAGATCTGGTACAGCAAGGCCACCTTCATTTGATTTTTTTTTCATTAATTCCCTTGAATTTCTTGACCTTTTATTTTTCCATATGAACTTTGTTATTTTTTCTAGGTCATTAAAATAGTTTTTTGGGCGTCTGATTGGTATAGCACTAAATAAATAGATTAGTTTAGGTAGTATTGTCATCTTTATTATATTTGCTCGCCCTATCCAAGAGCATTTAATATTTTTCCAATTGGTTAGATCAGACTTAATATGTGTGTTAAGTATTATGTAGTTTTGCTCATAAAGTTTCTGATTTTCCCTTGGCAGATAGATTCCTAAGTATTTTATACTATCGGTAGTAACTTTAAATGGAATTTCTCTTTGTAACTCTGACTGTTGGATGTTGTTAGTGATATATAAGAATGCTGATGATTTATGTGAGTTTATTTTGTATCCTGCAACTTTGCTAAAGTTGTGGATTATTTCTAATAACTTTCTAGTAGACTCTCTGGGATTCTCTAAGTATACCATCATATCATCAGCAAAGAGTGATAATTTGATTACCTCATTACTCTAATTCCTTTCATCTCTTTCTCAATTCTTATTGCCAAAGCTAGCATTTCTAATACAATATTGAATAATAATGGTGATAGTGGGCAACTTTGTTTCACTCCTGATCTTATTGGGAATGGTTGCAGTTTGTTCCCATTACATATGGTGCTTACCGATGGTTTTAAATAGATGCTACTGATTATTTTAAGGAAAAGTCCATTTATTCCTATGCTCTCAAGTGTTTTTAATAGGAATGGGTGTTGGATTTTATCAAATGCTTTTTCTGCATCTATTGAGATGATCATATGGTTTTGTTAATTTGGTTATTAATATGGTCAATTATACAGATAGTTTTCCTAATATTAAACCAGCCCTGCATTCCTAATATAAATCCTACTTGATCATGGTGTATTATCCTGGGGATGATTTTCTGTAGTCTTTTTGCTAATATCTTATTTAAGATTTTAGTATCAATACTCATTAGGGAAATTGGTCTGTAATTTTCTTTCTCTGTTTTCAACCTACCTGGTTTAGGTATCAGTACCATGTCTGTGTCATAAAAGAAATTTGGTAGGACTCCTTCATTCCCTATTTTTTCAAATAGTTTATATAGCATTGGGGCCAATTGTTCTTTAAATGTTTGGTAGAATTCACATGTAAATCCATCTGGTCCTGGGGATTTTTTCTTAGGAAGGTGATTAATAGCTTGTTCTATTTATTTTTCTGAAATGGGACTATTCAAGGAATTTATTTCCTCCTCTGTTAATCTGGAAAGCCTATATTTTTGGAGGTAGTCATCCATTTCACTTCGGTTATCAAATTTATTGGCATAAAGTTGGGCAAAGTAACTCATTATTTCTCTAATTTCTTCTTTATTGGTGGAAAGTTCTCCCTTTTCATTTTTAAGACTACTAATTTGATTTTCCTCTCTCCTTTTTCTAATCAGATTTACCAAAGATTTATCAATTTTATTGTATTTTTCATGAAACCAACTCTTAGTTTTATTTATGAATTCAATAGTTTTTTTTTTTTTTTACTTTCAATATTGTTAATTTCTTCTTTTAATTTTAGAATTTCAAATTTAGCATTTGATTGGAGGTTTTTAATTTGGTCTTTCTCTAGCTTTTTAAGTTGCAAGCCCAATTCATTGATCTTCTCTTTATTTTATTCAAGTAAGCCTCTAAGGATATAAAATTTCCTCTTACTACCGCTTTGGCTGCATCCCACAAATTTTGGTATGATTTCTCATCATTGTCATTATCTTGCGTGAAATTATTGTGTCTATAATTTGCTATTTCACCCAATCATTTTTTAAGATGAGATTATTTAGTTTCCAATTACTTTTTGGTCTTTTTACTCCTAACTTTTTGTTGAATGTAGTTTTTAATTGCATCATGATCTGAAAAGAAAGCATTTACTATTTCTGCCTTCCTGCATTTAATTTTGAGGTCTTTATGTCCTAATATATGGTCAATTTTTGTATAGGTCCCATGGACTGCTGAGAAGAAAGTATATTCCTTTCTGTCTCCATTCAGTTTTCTCCAAAGATCTATCATACCTAATTTTTCTAATATTCTATTTACCTCTTAATTTCTTTCTTATTTGATTTGTGGTTTGATTTATCTGATTCTGAGAGTGCGAGGTTGAGATCTCCCACTATTTTTGCTATTTCTTCTTGCAATTCTCTTAACTTCTCTTTTAGGAAGTTAGATGCTATACCATTTGCATATATGTTTAGTATTGATATTGCTTCATTGTCTATGCTACCCTTTAGCAAGATATAGTTTCCTTCCTTATCTCTTTTAATTAGATCAAGTTTTGCTTTAGCTTGATCTGAGATAAAGATGGCTACCCCTGCTTTTTTGACTTCACCTGAAGCATAATAAATTCTGCTCCAGCCTTTTACCTTTACTCTGTATGTATCTTCTTGCTTTAAATGTGTTTCCTATAAACAACATATTGTAGGGTTCTGACTTTTGATTCTGTCTGTTATCCACCTCCACTTTATGGGAGAATTCATGCCATTCACATTTACAGTTAAAATGACTGATTCTGTATTTCCTGCCATCTTGTTATCCCCAGATTGTTTTTCTTTACTTGCCCCCCCAACCCTGTTTCCCATTTTTAAACTTATGTGCCCCACATGTATCACGCCACTTACCCTCTTTAGGATCCCTCCCTCCCCCCCTTTGAATCTCTTCCCCTTTCTTGTACCCTTCCCTTATTACTCTTTTTCTTTCCCCTTTTCCTCTCCCCTTTTTAATGAGGTAAGAGAAGATTTTCTGTAAAACAAGTATGTCAATTATTTTCTCTTTGAGCCAACTCTAATGAGAGTAAGATTCACACAGTGTTCCTTCCCTTCTCTCAGTTCCCTCAGATATGATAAGTTTTCTTTGCCTCTTTATGGGATGTAGTTTCCCTCTTTATATCCCCCCTTACCCTCTTTTCTGCCATTATCCCTTTTCCATTTCTACTTCCCTTTTTTATGTTATATCAATAAAATCAAATTATACATGTAGTCTTTTTGTATATCCACAACAGAAATACAATTCTCAAGAGTTCCTTTTACCTATTCTGCTTCTCTTGAGTCCAATGGTTGGAGATTAAATTTTTTGTTTAGTTCTGGTTTTTTTTCTTTAGAAACAAATGGAATTCATCTGTTTCATTAAATGACCATCTCTTTTCCTGAGAAAATGCTGCTTGGCTGGGTAATTTATCCTTGGCTGCATTCCAAGTTCTTTTGCCTTTCAGAATATCAGATTTCAGGCCCTTTGATCCTTTAATGTGGAGGCAGCCAGATCTTGAATGATCCTTATTGTGGCACCTCAGTATTTGAATTGTTTTTTTCTGGCTGCTTGTAACATTTTTTTCCTTAATCTGATAGTTCTGAAATTTGGCCACACTATTCCTTGGAGTTTTTATTTTAGGGTCTTTTTCAGAAGGTGTTCGATGAATTCTTTCAATGCCTATTTTCCCTTCTGATTCTATTACCTCTGGACAGTTCTCTTTGATGATTTCCTTTAAAATAGTATCTAGGTTCTTTTTTTCATCATAATTTTCAGAAAGTCTAATAATCCTCAGATTATCTCTTCTAGATCTATTTTCCAGGTTTGTCGTTTTTCTAGATATTTCATGGTTTTTTTCCTATTTATCTTTTTTTTTTTTTTTTTGGTGTTGCTTGACTGATTCTTGCTGTCTCAATGAATCATTGGTTTCTATTTGTTCAGTTCTGATTTTTAATGAGTTATTTTCTTCATTAGCTTTTTTAAACTTCTTTTTGTATATGTCCAATTGAGTTTTTAAATGAGTTGTTTTGCTCTATGGAATTTTTTTCCATTTCACTATTTTTTTTTAGTGAATTATTTTCTTTTTCCAATTCACAAATCCTACTTTCTTGTAAATTCTTTGTCTTTTCCAATTCACAAATCTTACTTTCCTGAGATTTTTTTTTTTTACTTTTTCCAATTCACAAATTCTATTTCCCTGCACTTCCTGGACTTTTTTATCTTTTCCAATTCATATTTCAAATCTTTTCTTTCCTTTCCCCAGTTTTCTTCTAACTCTCTTTTGAGACTTTTAATGGTCTTTTCTAGGACAGTAAAGGGAGGCAGGTAACATTCCCCTTTGGGGTATTGTCTGGAGACTGTTTGCTATTAATCTCCTCGGAGTTGCAAACCTGCTCTTTTTCTGTATAGAAGCTATCAAACCATTGATTTTTTTTTTACTCATTTTTTAAAGCCTTTAGGGTCTGCCTTCAGGGCAAGGGGGTTACCAGCTTCCTCTGCAAAGCAGGGAAAGATGTAAGCAGGCTTTGGGCAGGGAAGTATGGGAGTGCTCTGGGCAAAAGTCCTTCCCCCACCGGAAGTGATTCAGGCACAGCCGAGTAAGGAATTGCCCAGTGGAGAACCCAAGCTGTGTAGTTTAGAGACTGCCCTAAAGCTAGAGACTAAGCAGTGAAAGTGTCACTACCCAAGGCCAAAGCCAGCTGTGGGGCTGTGGGTATTAGTGGCTAACCAGCAAATTGCCCTGCAAAAGTTCTATTGCCCCAGGCCGAGCCCCCTGCTGTGCAGATTAGAGGCTGCCCCAGGCTGTGCCCCCCTGCTATGCAGGTTTGCAACTGCCCCAAGGAAAAGCCCCTTACTGAGGGTTGGGGTTGCAAGGTTGTGTTTTGATCTGTGCTGTCACTTCCAGTTGGTTTTGGGTGGGTACAGCCAGATCCTGTTGGGCTCTAGCATCTTTTTTGTTTGTTTGTTTGTTTGTTGTTTTTGTTTTTTAAGAGTGGCTTTGATTTCTCTGCTGTTCTACTGTTTTGCAGAACAATCAGTCTTTGGCGGTGTCATCTGTTATTTTCTAACCACAGAGACCACTCCCGCCCAGCCTGCACAATATATTAGCCTCTAGTTCTCTCCCTGCTTGAACTGATCTTCATCCCAGCCCCTCAGAACAAACCTTTTCTGATGAAATTGCAGATTATCTTCAGTGGTGAGTTGTTGCATTTCTAGTCTTCATGGGTTTTACCAGTCAATCACTATTTTTGAGGCTGAATTTAACGTTGGTCTTGAGGGTATCAGAGAATTTAGAAAGTCGTGTGTGTCTTCTCTGCCATCTTGGCTCCCCCCCCTCCCCCCACCCAGTCTCCACTTTCAAGGGAATCAACAATCTGTTTGTAATTTTTAGTTTTAGAGAGTTGACTGACTCTTTGTGAACTCATTGAGGGTTGTCTTGGCAAAGATTATGGAGTAATTTATCATTTCCTTCTCTAGTTCATTTCACAGATAAGAAAATGAGGCAAAGTTAAATAACTTACCCAGGGTCACATAGCTTGTAAATGTCTGATGTCAAATTTGAACTTAGGTCTCCCTGAGTCCAGGTCCTGAGTACTATCTATTGCTGCCCTTATCTGGGGGCACTGAGAGATTAAGAGATTTTCCTCATAGTCCCTCCCCTAGTATATGTCAGAGGGAGAATCTGAAATTAGATCTTCTTAACTCCAAGTCTTCTTGATTTCAACCCAATATTTTACTTTGTTTTTTTAAAAATGTCATTCTT
Organism: Antechinus flavipes; assembly: GCF_016432865.1. NCBI lineage: Eukaryota > Metazoa > Chordata > Mammalia > Dasyuromorphia > Dasyuridae > Antechinus > Antechinus flavipes. The sequence goes on along the minus strand of NC_067398.1, from coordinate 521,890,133 downwards.
TAAAAGATTTTTGCCATAAATTTGCTTCCAAGTTTTACTTCAAATGAATTCTCTGCTGTATTGCCATATTTCAGCTTCATCACTTTCTTTCCACTTCATACTTTATGGTTCTAAAATTTCTTTGTTGGGCTACTTATCAGTCTTTGTACTTGTCTGATAGTAATTCTGTTAAGAGACAGGTCAATTCTCCTAGAGCCTCCACAGCTGTGGCCCATAACATCTGAAGGAGTTGCAGGGCAACATTTGCTAACACAGGTATTGCGGACTGGGAATGAGATAAATTAGAGGCAGAGGAAAGAGGAGAGAGGTCAGATAATACAACAGAGGTCAGAGAACAGCAACTGCCTCTCAGTCTCTTTGTATTATCCTCTCATCACTAGGAGATCCATTCTGCAGGTCTGGGTTAGATCTCCAGCAGCCACTGTCAGGTAGCACCTGGTAGCACAATGTGGGGCATATGAAGCATAAGAATTATAAGAAAAACCAGAGCTGTTTATGAGATGGATCATTCCAGAGTTCCTTCAGTAACCCGTGGAGAAGGAAAGGAAGAAGAGCCCTAGTAAAACATTTTTTAGTTGAGGTAATCAAATGGGCCAGTACATCAAAGGGCCAAGGCAGGAGACTGATGAGAGACGTAAATGCCTGTTCTGACTACAGATCTTTTCTTCATTGAAAGTTTGGCTCCATGATATTTCATAAGAACCACACTGCTACAACCATCCAGAAGTGATAGTGCTACTTGCATTCCTTGGTATGCAAACCATGCTGTGGGGGAGGAGAATAACAGCAAGAAACAAACCAAAAAAAATGTTGTTAAGGGACAGGTCAATTCTCTAAGAGCCTCCACAGCTGTGAATCATAACATCTGAAGGAGTTGCAAGGCAGCCTTTGCTGACACAGGTGTTGCACACTGGGAATGAGATAAATTGGAGGCAGAGGGAAGAGGAGAGAGGTCAGGCAATGTAATGACCTCTCAAAGAGGTCAGAAAACAGCAACTGCCTCTCAGTCTTTTTATATCATCCTCTCACAAGAGGAGATCCATTCTGCAGGCCTGAGTTGGATCTCCAGCAGCCACTGTCAGGTGGTTCCCATATATTCCAACAGCTCCTCCAACAAATTCCAACAAATTCATTCCATGGCCATCACAAATTCTATTAGTGAGATATTTAAAAGGGGCAATCTATAAAGAATACTACAATATTAACAAAATAGGATAAATACATTGTCTATATTTCATGGGGGAATCTAATTTTTAAATCACATTTTGTTTATGGTATTCATTTCTTTTTTAAGATAAGCAATATAGAATATATATGTAAGATCATGCCCATTTCTTTTGTGATCAAGGATGTAAAAGTGAAATTTGTATGAGAAACACAGAAAAACCGCTTGAGGAGAAACACTGATTTCTGATAGGAAATGAGTGAAAGTAGTCCCAGTCAAAAGCAAAAGTATTTACTGATGATAAAGATGGTTACAGTACATTATTTTTAATATCTACATTAAAAAACAAAGTTTTCAGGACTTTTTTGCAAGGAAGGTTTGAATCAGAAAACTTGTTTCGAAGCAGTGAGATACATTTCTTTGTATGATATATCAATTATTTGTGTCATACTTGACAGAAACATGAATTTTGGGAGTTTTCAACTAACAATAGCTATAAATTATACTTGAAGGCCTGATTTGATATAAACTTGAAGTTAAACTGCTTTTGTGTTCTAATGGAAGTGGATCTCTTCAATAAAGAGAGCTAATTCAGTTTCAATTGATCAAGGATGGACAGAAGCAGCTACACTCAAAGAAAGAACACTAGGAAATGAATATAAACTGCTTCCATTTCTGTTTTTCTTCTCGGGTTATTTATACCTTCTGAATCCAATTCTCTCTGTGCAACAAAAGAACTGTTCAGTTCTGCACACATATATTTTATCTAGGATATAGTGTAACTTATTTAACATATAAAGGACTGCTTGCCATCTGGGGGAGGGCATAGAGGGAGGGAGGGAAAAAATCAGAACAGAAGTGAGTGCAAGGGATAATGCTGTAAAAAATTACTCTGGCATGGGTTCTGTCAATAAAAAGTTTTTAAAAATTAAAAAAAAAAGAAGTTAAACTGCTTACAAAACTCAGAAGACAGATGTAGAATCTGGAAGAAGAAAAGACAAGAAGAAGCTACAGAAGTCGAGAGCTGAGAAATCAATAGAAGCAGCTACTTTGAGCTAGGCATAGTTAAAACTAGATTAATAGAAACAGTAACAGTAGGCTTTGTAGTTGAGGCTGATAGCTCAATTAATTGAAAAAAAAATCACTACTAATCTTGTGAACTGATTAGAGAAAGCAGAATCTTCTGCTATTTGAAGTGCTAGCTGAAGAAAGATTCTCTTGCCCCTCAGTACCATTTACAGCTTGAGAAAAGGGAAACCTCTCACAGGCTTATTATCTATTTATATGATAATATGATATAATAATATGATAATAAATATCCTTTATTAATTAAGAGACAGAAGCCTAAAGTGCAGATATTAATAACATTGCAGGTCCTAAGATGAAAAAGGAACTTTCACCAAATGATGTCTAATATTGTCAGTGCAAAATTTAGAAAGAAGACATTTAATGTTCCTGGCTTAAAGTTACTATTTGCAAAAGAGATTGTTTTGTTCAATGGCCTGAAAGTGGCAGAGAAAAGGTTTTTGTCTGACAGGAGTTGTCCTCCAAGAAAGTGATGTATGGTGCTAATTGCTCCTTAAAAAGATCAAGAATATTATGTCCTGTAATGTAGGTTGTGAATTGCCACAGACTCATGGGTTTCCCTAATCAAATACCTCAACTGATCTGATAAGTTTTTATGTTTGGCTTTCCTTTCTTGCATTCAGACTCCATTATTACTTTATTGGTGTATCATGATATTTATACTTGCATTTGTCTTCTATTAGTACGTTTCAAAATTAGGAGCTAATGATATTGTCCTGGCTGATTGGTTTGCATGGAACTCATTAGTAGGGCTCAGGAGCTATGGTAATAAGCAAATTAATATTTTTTTTTCTTTTCCTCCACCAAGATTTGATCCCCAAGATCAAAATTTGAGAATTGCAGATATATAGTTTTCCACCACCAAAGTGTAGCATTGTATTCCTCCTGAGGAATTAACACAATTTGTAGGAATAAGGTGAACAAAATCCTACCTGGTCAAAAAAGATAGAATCTAAAAAGAGCTGGAAGTATGTAGTTCATATATACATACATACATTTATTCACACACACACACATAGTTCATCAATATTTTTTCTTTACAAAATTGGATTTGTTATCATTTATAGTCTATAGAAATTTTGCTAAATTTGGAGCCAAAAAATCTGGGATCAGTTATTGACTTCCTATTAATTTGCTTGAGTTCGGGCAAAGTTGCTTAATTTCAGGTACTAGTTTTCTCATCTGTAAAATGAGGGGATTAGACCACATGACATCTCAGATTCTTTCCAGCTCTAAAAATTCTGATCCTGTTTTAAGTATGAAGGGTTTTCTGTTTTTGTTTTGGGGGGATTTTTTGTGTGTTGTATAGAAGTGATTATTTCTGGTTCCAAGTCATGATGGAAAAAAGGATTAATATAATCAGACTAGTCTGAGCTTTTAAAAATAAAATTTATGCTACATCCCAATATGTCACTGATATGCTATATGAAAAAGGATTTATGCTTCAATTATCAAAGTTCAAATAAATTCCAGGTATGTCTAAGCATAGAATACATTTTTGAATAAAACTAAAAAAAAAAAGACTTTTAATTTATAGTTTTTAAGAGTGATTGAAATTTCTATATCTCCTTAAATTCAGTGATGACACAAATGTTCTATTAATACATTTTTATTGTCTGTCCTATTTACATATTGAATATTGCTACTTTTATAAAAAAAAAAATTACTAATAAATGTGATGTTACTTGACTCTATATAGCCCTCAGGCACTGTGAAGAATCATTTCAGTTATAAAAGACATTTCCAGTTTTATGTCACAGAGATGCCTGAATAGTATAGTCACAAGTAATTAGTTTATCTAGATTGAATAATCTTTATGTTACATCATCTTTTGTACCACAAAGAGAATTGTTTTGCAATTCTAAAGGAGGCAATGGGTGGAATAAAGGTAGGGACTTACCTTTCCTCTTCCCCAAATCCTTCCAAATTTTAAGTGTCATAACCCACAAAAAATGTGGAATAAAACAATTTTCCAGACAAAGACAACTTGGAAGGTTATCAGTAAAGGTCTTTTGTCCCAGGACAGAAGTGTAGAATAATCTCCAGACCATGCCAGTGCAATTCTAGCTTTAGCAAACCAAGAGCAGACCTTAGGATTTCTGAATCAGTGGCAGTAGCAGTGACAATCCAGATCTCTCAGCTTACAGATATCAAGGAATACTTGGAAGGTGAACAGAAAAGGTTTGTCACACTGGAGGTGTAAGGAGCCCAGGAACAGGTTTTGGGAATCACTGAATCAATAATGTTGGCCACAGCAGTATCAGCAACTTCCAGAGGTAAGGAGGAGTAAAATGACTGACTAAAAAGAAATTACAGGGGTCAGTTTGCTAGCAAAGAAAGAGGATTCTATTGCTTTGTCCATACTCAGATCAAAGGTTGTAGTGCTGGTTCACAGTATGGGTCTTTAAAAGGATTTCTGAAAACAGCTGCACAAAACCCATGACGCTGGGACATTGCTACCTCCACCCTGGAAACAGATCCCTAATTTAATAAAGAATTAAGTAATAGACTGAGAAAATGAGCAAACAATAGAAAAAGATTTTGACCATAGTTAATATAGTGACAAGGAAGATCAAAACACACACTCAGAAGAAAACAGAAGGTCAAAACTCCTACATCCAAAGCTCTAAGAAGAATAAGAATCGATCTCAGACTACTGGACAGTTCAATAGGGATTTTGAAAATCAAATAAGAGAGGTAGAGGAAAAATTTAGAACAGAATTGAGAATGGTTACCAAAGAAAATACAAAAAGGAAATGAGGAAAAGAATGCCTTAAAAAAAATTGGCCAAATGGAAAAGAAGATACAAAGTTTCAATGAGGAAAATAATTGCTTCAAAATTAGAATTGAACAGCCAATGACTCTGTGAGAAATCAAGAAACAATAAAACAAAACCAAAAGAAAAAAGAAAAAGAAAAAAGAAAACAACATGAGAATATGTCATTGAATGAAACTGAACTGTAAAATAGATCCAGGAGAAATAATAAAGCATTTTGTTCTATCTGAAAATCATAATCTAAAAAATAGCCTAGATGTCATCTTTCAAGAAATAATCAAAGAAAACCATCCCAATATTCTAGAACCAAAGAGTAAAATAGAAATTGAAAGAATCCAGTGATTACCTCCTGAAAGAAATCCCATGATGAAAACTCATAGGTATATAACAGCCAAATTCAGGAATTCCCAGGTCAAGGAGAAAATATTGCAAGCATTCAGAAACAATTCAAGAATAGTGGAGCCACAAAAAAAAAAAAAAAGAATAGTGGAGCCACAATCAGAAAAACACAAAAGTTAGCAGCTTAACATTATAGAATCAGATGGCTTGGAATATGATATTCCAAAGAGCAATGGATCTAGGATTATAACAAAGCACCACCTATTCTGCAAAACTGAGTGTAATCCTTCAGAGAAAAAAATAGATATTCAATGAAATAGTGGATTTTAAATCATTTGTGATGAAAAGACCAAAACTGAATGGAAAATATGATTTCTCAAATATAGGACTCAAGAGAAACATAATGGGATAAGCAGGAAAGTGATATCATAAGAGACTTAATAATGTTAATCTTTTCATATTCCTGCATGGGAGGATGATACTTATAACTCATTAGAACTTTCTCAACGTTGGGGCAGCTGGAAAGAGAAAAAATAGACAGTGGACCCAGTTGTGAGTTGAATATGAAGGGATAATATCTTTTAAAATACAAAATTAAGAGGTGAAAGAGGAATGTACTGGGAGAAAGGAAAAAGGAGAAGAGGAATGGCATAAATGATCTGCTACAAAAGAAAAGATATACTACAGCAGAGAAGAGGGGGAAATGGAGGGAGAATGAATTAGTTTTATTCTTATTAGAATTGACTCAAAGAGGAAATAATATGAACACGCAATATGGGTATAGAAATCTATTTCAACCTGCAGGAAAGTAGGAGGGGAAAGGGATATGGAAATAAGGTAAGGGCAACAGAAGACAGGGCATATTGGGTAAATGGATGCTCGGAAGTAAAACATTTTGAGAAGGGACAGAGTAAAAGGGGAGAGAGAAAGAATAGAATAAAGGGAAGGAAGATACAGTTAACAACAATAATTGTGAAAAAAAAAATTGAAGCAAATTTCTCTGATGAAGACCTCATTTCTCAAATGTATAAGGAACTAAATCAAGTCTATTTTTTAAAAAGCCATTTACCAATTGATAAATAATCAAAAGATATGACCTATGCCCAAAGGTGTACTCTTTGACCTAATAGCACCATTACCAGGCATGTGTCTCAAAAGAGTTTTTTTAAAAAGAAAGAAAAAAGACCCATACAAATTTCATTATAATGGCTCTTTTCTCCAGGTAAAGAATTGGAAAATGAAAGGATGACCATCAATTGGGGAATGGCTAAATAAACTGTGGTTGATGATTATGAAAGAATTTTCTATTAGAAATATTCTTCTTATTCTATTATCCTATTAGAATATTATTCTAATATTCTATTAGAAATGATGAGCAGAATACTCTCATAAACACCTGAATGTCCCCCATGATGTCATACTAAGTAACATGTACTGTGTACAAAGTAATAGCAATATTGTAGGATGATCAACTATGAATTTCTTTTCTATACTCAGCAATAAAATGATCCAATTCTACTATAAAGAGCTTATGATGAAAAATGTTATACATAACCAGAAAAAGTAGTGATTATGTCTGACTACAGATTGAAGCATATCCTTTTTCACTTTATTTTTCTTGAGGGGTTTTTTTTAGGGGAAAGGGAATTCTATGTTTTCTTTCACAACATAAATTTTAAAAAAATGTTTTGCATAGCTTTACGTATGCTTTTTCAATGTTGGGGAGGGATATTGGGGAGGGAGGAAGGAAGAAAATCAGGAATTCAAAGTTTTTAAAAACAAATATTAAAATTGTTTTACATATATGTAGGATAAATAAAATATTAAAAGAAAAAATAAACTAATGTGTTGAATTATTACATTCTTTTAAAAAACAAGTTGTGCACAATAGAATTTTGTCATTTTGTATACAATATTCATTTTCTATTTTTCATGCTTATGTTTTATTGATATTTGTCAAATTCAGAGTCACACACACACATACATCTTATATGCTATGAGAAGTTAGAAGGGTAAAAGTCAGGTGGAAAATCAGGACTTGAAGAGTAGAGTTTCAAATAGTTAAGAGGTAGAAGGAAGATAGCATTTCAGATAAAGAGAGACTGAGGGAGAAGGGAAAGGATAGTAGCAACAAAATATAGTTAATGTATATATGTTGGCTCTACTCTCTCGGAAGCTGGTGTAATATAAATCATCTCAAGATTCCAGGGTACACTGACGGAATCGGGGTGATTTTTTTTTTCTCTATTGTTATTGATTTGACCTCCCAGTGACTATATTCTCACCATTGTTATAGGGCCAGTGACTGGAACCACATTTCCAATTAACTGCATGACATTGATTAGCTGTTTAGTAACTAAAAAAGATATTTAATTTTAAAAATAGCCAAACAACCTAATTTCTCCAACATTTATTGGATATATGCTCCTTATCTATCTTGGTCTCTGCAGGGGGAGGGGGAGGTTCAAATTAGCTCAGTTTCTGCAAAATGTCAATCTTACAAAATACACAAAGTCAGCATTTCTGCTAGATTAGCCCATATCTCTGTTTCAACTATAAAGTTAAGCCAAAGATGCTCTCCTGAATGAATCCCTTGTTCTCACATAAATGTAAGCTAACTGCAATTCTTAGTCTCAGAATCCTTTGCTCCTTCAACTATTTAAACCTCCCAAGGTGTGAAGCATTGCTCCCTTTACTAAATGTTATGAATAAAAGAGTCACTAAGTTGTTCCAGAAGCAAAGTAATGAAGAAAGAATTGGACCTGGAGTTAGGAAATCAGGAAGGAAGACCTGAGTTCAAATCTCTCCTTGGACTCTATGTGAGCTTATGCAAATGATTTCACCTCTGTTTGAGAATGATCATCATCACATCATAAAGGACAAATACTATAAGGCCAGTACTTTTCAATCACATAGTGAAGATTATGAAGCATTAAGAGATATGAAAAAAAATTATGTTCTTAAATTTAGCAGTTATTTTTATTCTGTTCCATTTCTTAAACAAATTAACAGCTAAGGACATATAGTTTATACTGCATAACTTTGTGGAGAAACACAATAAACTATTGAATCACAATCAGTGTCAATGACCCCATATAAGCTCCAAAATAGAGTTATATCTTCAGATTTTGCCCGTCAATTATCTGAATGACAAAATATAAAACATATTGAATAACAAGCCTTCTTATGAATCCTTTATAAGAATCAAAGAGATGAAGGTGCCCAGGAGTCAATCTCAAAATTATCTGTATTAATTGCCAAAACATTCAGAAATAAACTGAATTAAGTTCACTAAATCTCAGTGAAGGAAAGCAGTGATATATATATGTATGTATGTATATGTATATGTATATATAGAGAGAGTAGAAAATATGCTGAATTTAGATTTGATCTAATGTCACTCTGTAATGTAAGACCTAGCTAAACAAACTGAAGGCAAATCATATAAATTCTGCAGATCTCAGTTTCATTTGTAAGAAGTGGGGTTTGAATGAGATAACCTCTAATGTAGTTTCTATCCTTGTTTCCTAAGTAAAGAACTTATGACTAATGTCCTATAATATCTTTCTGAACTGTTCATCTAAATACTTATTCATTTTTTCAAATCTGGTCATCTTGAATGTGGCTCTGAAAAAGAAAGAATCGAAAACTTTCAAAAGATCCTTTGTGAGAGTGAATAAAAGAAAAGAAAAGAAAAGAAAAGAAAAGAAAAGAAAAGAAAAAAAAAAAAAACAATGATTGTAATACCAAAAAAAGAATTCTAAAAAAGACAACTATCCCGTGTCATTTTTAAATAGGTCTCCTATGAAAAAAGTTGAATGTATAACCAAATGCCACCACATGATGGCCCTCTAACTTAAGGAATTAAGGGCTAAAATAGTAAACCTTTCATGTTACAATGGGAAAATTTCCATGAATCCTAAATTATCTTCATATCAAATTATTGAAAGTATAACAGAAGTTGTTTTGCTAAGAAGGTGTTTGTACCATTTAGGAAACCTTTACAAAACAAATGTGATTTTCATCTTTTGGTAACATTCACAAGTTTTTAAAATCTTAAAATAAATCTTAGGTGATAATAAAGTAGTGTTCTTTAAATATTGCAGTCATTCTGCAAACTGGAAAACTTGGAATGGAAAATCAGGTTTATAAAATTTCAGGTTCCATATCTACAAATAGTTTTATTTGTTTGCCCCCCACTGGAATGTGCATATCATTCCCTGATTAAAACAACTGATTAATTTAAATAGTCCTATCCATATTTTCCCCGAAAGAATAGTGACTTTGATTGTCCATTCTTTCCCAGATATTATATTTCTGTGAAAGGCTATATATAATTTTTAAAATTGATAGAGTATACATTACAAACTATGAGCAAGACATTTAACTATTGCAGATCTCAATTTCATTTGTAAGAAATGGGATTTGAACTAAATAACCTCTTAGGTAATTTCAACCCTTGTTTTCTAAGTAAAGGATTTGTGACTAATGTCCTACAATATCTTTCTTAACTTTTTAAACTGTTCTTAACTATTTGTTAACTGTTTATCTAACCACTTACTAATTTTTTTTTTCCAAATCTGGTCACCTTGAATGTGATAAAACTGAAGAGAAAGTCATATAGGAAAAACATTTTATTGTTGAAAGTAAATAGCAAGAAAGGAAAAAAAAATCACAAAACGAGTGTATTTTTGAAATGAAGTTTGGGGTTTGGAAGCTTAGAAATATAATCAGATGGCAGCATCTAGCGGTTGACTATATATGGTGGAGTATTTGGAATTTGAGTTGTTTTCTATCCCTCCCAAATTACACCTTTCCTCTTCCACTTGTCTTCCCAGGCTAATTATCTTAAATAAGTTTATACACCTATTTCCTCCTCCATTCCACTGGCTTCACTAAATAGTCGACAGGCATACCCCATCTAAATCTTGCTTATTCATATCTCACAGGTTATGCGTCATGCAATGAATGTCCAATGTAATCTACACCTCCTTAACACCAAGCACAATCCAAATTTTATAAGAAAAATTCTTTGTTATTTCAAAGACCAAACTGATTTATTATTCACATCTACTTCCAGCTCCTCAAACCTTTGCATTTTTACCTTCTTTAGTCCCAGATAAAGAAAGCTATTTCTTGGTTCAAACTTGGATCTTTTCCTAAATCTCCATGAAACACTGGTAGGTATTACTGCAGATGGTAAAGTTGATCAATCACTACTTTTATCTTTCTACTATCTCCTCCCTATTGAATAGGGACAGGACTAAATCTTTCGATGGTCTTTCCTGTATCATTCCTGGGAAATCATTTAGAATGTAATCTTATCTACAATATCCACAAAACACAAATGTTTTTCCTGTATCTTTTGTCTCTGGAGATATAATTAATCCTTATAAAACCTTGCATTCTAATTTTCCCCCTTCTCCTCAACCCTTCCCTTAGATGACAAGTAATTCAATATGTGTTATAGATGTTAAATCCAATATATGCATATATATTTATACAATTATCTTGCTGCGCACACACACACACACACACACACACACACACACACACAAAACATACCAAAAAGGAAAGAAAATGAGTAAAAAAAAATGCAAGTGAACAACAACAAAAAGAGTGAAAATGCTATGTTGTGATCCACATTCAGTTTCCACAGTCCTCTCTCTGGGTGTAGATGGTTCTCTTCCTCAATAGATCATTGAAACTGGTCTCAATCATCTCACATCAGTCACATCCATCAGAATTGATCATCATATAATATTTCTGTTGCTATATACATTGATTTCCTGGTTCTGCTCATTTAACTTAGCATCAGTTCATGTAAGTCTCTCCAGTCTCTCTAAAATCATCCTGCTGGTTGTTTCTTTTAAAACAATAATATTCCATAACATTCATATACTATAACTTATTCAGCCATTCTTCAATTGATGAGTATCTATTCAGTTTCCAGTTTCTTCCCATTACAAAAAGGGCTGCCACAAATATTTTTGCACATGCGGGTCCCTTTCCCTCCTTTAAGATCTCTTTGGCATATAAGCCTCTTAGAAACACTGCTGGATGAAAAGGTATGCAGTTTGATAGCCCTTTGGGCATAGTTCCAAATTGCTCTTCAGAATGGTTGGATCACTTCACAATTTCACCAAAAATGTATTAGTGTCCCAGTTTTCCCACATTCCCTCCAACATTCATCATTATCTTTTCCTGTCATCTTAGCCAATCTTAGATGTGTATAATGATACCTTAGAGTTGTCTTAATTTGCATTTCTCTGATCAATAGTGATTCAGAGCACCTTTTCATATGACAAAAAATGGTTTTTATTTCTTCATCTGAAAATTGTTCATATCCTTTGATCATTTATCAATTGACAAATGGATTGAATTCCTATAAATTTTAGTCAATTCTCTCTATATATTAGAAATTAGGTCTTTATCAGAACCTTTGAATGTAAAAATGTTTTCGCAGTTCATTCTGGGATTAGTTGTATTAGTTTTGTTTGTATAACTTTTTAACTTAATATAATCAAAACTATCCATTTTGTATTAAAAAATGAATATCAATTCCGCTTTGGAAAATTCATTCTTTTTTCAAGGATCTCAGGCAAACTATCCTTTGTTCTTTTAATTTATTTACAATATCACTCTTTATGTCTCAATAATAAACCCATTTCAATCTTATCTTCGCATACTCTGTTAGATGTAAGTCAGTGCCTAGTTTCTGCAATTCTAATTTCCAATTTTCCCAGCAGTTTTTGCAAAATACTGAGTTTTATCCCAAAAGCTGGGCTGTTTGGGTTTATCAAACACTAGATTACGTTGACTATTTTGTCCTGTGAACCTAATCTATTCCACTGATAGTCAATTATGCTAATAGTTTCCTAATGTTGAACCAGCCCTGCATTCCTAGTATAAATCTTACTTGGTCATAGTATATTATCCTAGGAATAACTTTCTGTAATCTTGTTGCTAATATTTTATTTAAGATTTTTGCATCAATATTCATTAAGGAAATTGGCCTATAACTTTCTTTCTTACCTAGCTTAGGTATTAAGGGCCATATTTATTTCATAAAAGGAATTCGGTAGGACTGCTTCTCCCCCCCCCCCCCCAGCCTTTTTTTTTTCCAAATAGTTTGCATAGCATTGGACTTGTTCTTTAAATGTTTGGTAGAATTCACATGTAAATCCATCTGGCCCTGGAGATTTTTTCTTGTTCTATTTCTTTTTCTAAAACATGACTATTTGAGTAATTTATTTCCTTTTCTGTTAATCTAGGCAATCTGTATCTTTGTATTCCTCCATTTCATTTCGATTATCAAATTTATTGACATATAGTTGAGAAAAATAACTTCTAATTATTGCTGTAATTTCCTCTTTGTTGGTGGAAAATTCTCCCATTTCATTTTTGAGACTAACAATTTAATTTTCTTCTTTTTCCTAATCAAATTAACTAAAGATTTAGCTATTTTGTTGGTTTTTTTATAAAGCCAATGCTTAGTTTTATTTATTAATTCAATAATTTGTTACTTTCAGTTTTATTAATCTCACCTTTTATTTTCAAAATTTCAAATTTGGTATTTAATTGAGGGTTTTTAATTTGTTCTTTTTCTAACTTTTTTACTTGCAAGCCCAATTCATTGATCTTCTCTTTCTTTATTTTATGCAAGTAAATATCTAGAAATATCAAATTTCCCCTAATAACCACTTTGGCTGCATCTCACAAATTTTGGTATGTTGTCCCATTGTTGTCATTATTTTGGATAAAATTATTGATTGTGCTTATGATTTGTTGTTTTACCAACTCATTCTTTAGGATTAGATTATTTAGTTTCTAATTTTTTTAAATCTATTTTCTCCTGGTCTTTTATTGCATGTAATTTTTATTGCATTATGATCTGAGAAAAATGCATTTACTATTTCTGCCTTCCTGCATTTGATTTTGAGATTTTTATTGTCCTAATTTATGATCAATTTTTTATAGGTTCCATGTACTGCTGAGAAAAAAAAAAGTGTATTCCTTTCTATCTCCAATTTTCTCCAAAATTCTATCATCCCTAACTTTTTTAAAATTCTATTTGCCTCCTTAACTTCTTTCTTATTTATTTTGTGGTTTGAGTTATCTAGTTCTCAGAAAGCAAATTTGAGATTCCCACTAGTATAGTATTGATGCCTAATTCTTCTTGCAGCTATCTTAATTTCTTTAGGAATCTGGATGCTATAGCACTTGGTACATATATATTTAGTACTGATACTACTTCATTATCTATGGTACCTTTTAGTAGGGTGTAGTTTCCTTCCTTATCTCTTTTAATTATATCTACTTTTGCTTTTGTTTGATTTGAGGTTGGGTTGCTATCCCTGCTTTTTTCACTTCAGCTGAAGCATAATAGATTCTGCTTTAGCCTTTTGTCTTTACTCTAAATTTATTCTATTAGCCTATCCCTTTCACCTCCTTTCCCCTCCTACTTCCCTGTAGAGAACAAGCTTTTCTGTGAAGCTAAATGTGTCTGATATTTTCTCTTTGAGCAAGTCTGATGAGAATAAGATCCACACAATGCTCATCCCCTCCTCTCTTTCCCTCAATTGCAATAGGTCATGTTTGCTCTCTGCCATCTTGGCTACACCCCTTTTCCATGAAATAATTTAAACCATTAACTTGTTTTATATCAGATGCTGAACTGATAAAGATTGAAATCAATGATTTTAACAATGGCAAAGGAAGATTTTAGGCAAAATTTATAACAGTTTCATAGCTACTCTTGACTTTGGTCACAGAATTGTATTAACAACATCAAGAAAGAATACAATTAAGTTTATTTTCAAATATTCATTATTAAAGTCACAGCCATTGAAAGTAAACAAGAAAGTATTTAAAATATATTCTGTCATGTTTGATACCTATTACCTTAAGCAAAAAGAAATATAAATGGTACAATAGTTGATTGAATTGTGCATTGTGTTAACAATTAGCTCACACATTCCAGAAAATTTAGCTATCAGTATAAGCTGACTCTAGGAAACTACTGTATTAAATACCCAGAACAGTTAGATATAATATTTAATATTATATAAGTTATTCTAAAGAGTCCATGTAGTTCCTCTTATGGAGTTTATTAATGCAATAATTAATATCAATATTAGATATTAAATTAGGTAAATTCCTAACATTCAGAAGGAGGTTTAGCTCTCTATCCTTATTTAAATTATACATATCTCTAACCCTCATTTCATGCAAAAATCAGGATACAGGAAAACTTTCAGATAATAGAAACAAGCAAGGTATATGTTACAGCATTTATCATTAGAAAGGTACTAGGAAGAAAATTGGGGGGGGGAGGAGCAGACTCTTTTTGGAATTTTCCTCAGGCCTTGGAAATGTGTATAATATTTGCAATGGCCTGTAAGTGTCCAAGAGCCTACTTTCTTGGCCACAGTTTCTTTTAGTTTCTTCTTTCAGGCTCTTCTTTGGCTTCTTACCCCTAAGATGATGAATCTTATTTCAATTTGTTAAATTCCAGGTAGAGCTAATTGCTCCCCATTAGTGATATTACTTAGTTCTTATACAAGGCCTCACTCTTTCTTCTCCATTTTTTGAAGATTGTATGTGCGTTCTTCTAAGAACACCCACCTGTGCCTCAAGTCCACTTTCCGGTTCAAATTATAATAAAGCTAAGTAGCTGAAACTGTTTGGGAGAACTGATTGTCTCTCAATAATATATTGTTCCAAATAACAGAATACTAGACAGTTCTCTAATGCCTCCTCCATATAAATAACTAATAAAATTAAAATCACATGCTTCCCAGAAAGATTTTTATAGAGCATTGCTTTTTTGATAATTAGATCTTAAAAGCAAAGATCTGGCAGCACACAGTACCTAGCATTTAATAAAGCATTGGTGACTGAACGAAAGTAAGATAATAATTGAAAATTGACTAAAAATAATTAATCTTCCAAATATGAGTAATGCTATTTTAAAGCTCATGTAAATCAGATTTTAATATGCAAATAAATAAAACTGATATGTAACATTAATTTTTTAAAACTGAATGTCCTACCTAAAATACGGTTTTATCAAAAGTAGGGCTTTTATCTGTAGAATTTACTAAATTTACATAGAGCATATCTTTATTTTATCACACTAGAATCTAAATGGTATGCAGTAATTCTTTTGTTATTTTTTTGATAGATGATGATTACAAATATGGCTGTAGTTAAAGTGTTATTTTTTATTATAAATTGTTAAATAATTAAAATATTATGAGATATAAAATATTTTTAAGTTAATAAGATGACTCATATCAGAATAAAATGGTTTATATGATATAATATATTTATCATTAGTCAATCACTCTTTCATTTCATTTACTCTGATCAATAATGTTAAAGTTTAAGAGAGCAATTCATTGCAATATAAGGTGCCATATATTGTAAATGGCAGGACTGAAATTTGTACCCTGATCTACTTATACTATACCTAGCTTGTTTTCCACTATCTTGAATCATTCCATAAATATTTATTAAATATTCCTGTTGGAATCTTTACAAATTGTTAAATCATTAGAGTTGATAGAGACAATAATTATCTAATTTAGCATGGTCCAGTATCATTGATCTGATCTTACAAGATGCTTTGGGCCAGAACCTGAAACAAGGTACTAAGAAGAACAAATAGAAACAATGCTTGTGTTCACACCTTTAGAGAGCTCATATACACAAGAAGTATTTAAGTACTCATTGGAGTTCACAAGTATGGGAGATTCAAAAAGTAAACTTTGTAACTTTGTGAATTCACACCTCCCCTGAAGCTCTTAAAGCCAGAGAGCACTCTGGGAGAAATTCCACAATCCCTCTCTCTCAAAGGAGCATAAATAGAGCTTCAGTGAGCCCAGTCAGGGAGTTCAGCTGAAGATTGAGAAGGGAACATCAGTTCAATTGAGGAGAAGCGCTCTCTCGGAGGTGCAACTAGATTCATCTTCATCTCACACCACTATGGTGGCTGGGCTCCTGAAGTTCCCCCACTGAGACCAAGCTGGTCTGAAAGGCTCTCCAGAAAGCTAGCTGAGCCTCAAGTGAAGGAGAAAAGAGATCCATTCCATCTTTGTGCTATCTGGAGGCTGAAGAAGACAGAGGCAGAAGCAAAGGACAAAGCTGCAAGAGCTCTTAGAACCAAGCAGAGAAATAGGCCTCAACTAACCGAGCTATTTTGGAAGGAGAAAATAATTGTTTGCATTTTTACCAGCTGGTTGCATTTTGGGTGATTATTACTCTTACCTGAAACTAAGGCTGCCTCCAGAAAACTGCTTTCTCCCAGAGAGAACTATTATTTTAAAGAAGAAAAACACCACATATTCCACTTTCAATATTTACTATTCCATTATTGATATTTCAAGTGATACAAAATTAAGAAACTCTTTTTCTCTTCTATAGTACTTACAACACACAGGGAAGAAAGTTATAAGTATAAATATATTTATGATTAGGTGATTTTAAAAGTTATAAATTAAAATTTTATGTAAGAATCATCTAAGCATAAATGTAAACTGTTTGCATTTTTGTTTTTCTTCTCGGATTATTTCTACCTTCTGAATCCAATTCTCCCTGTGCAACAAGAGAACTGTTTGGTTCTGCACACATATATTGTGTCTATACTGTGACATATTTAACATATATAGGACTGCTTGCCATCTGGGGTTGGGGGTGGAGGAAGGGAGGGGAAAAATCAGAACATAAGTAAGTGCAAGGAATAATGTTGTAAAAAATTATCCTGGCATGGAAAGGGCCACCAGATTGACAAATTCTGAAAACAATTAGGAAATGTTAGTAATTTCTTGAGAATAGATTTACAAAGATTAACCTATTATCATTAAAATATTTCTGAATTTTACATTTTATTTATGCTTTTTATTCTCTACCACATGCTCACTTTTTATAAATGGATCATGTTCTAACCAATTTGGAGAGCAATTTGGAACTATGGCCAAAGGGCTATCAAATTACTCATACCCTTTCATCCAGCATCCCTTAAAGGAGGGAAAGGGACATATATGTGCAAAAATGTTTGTGGCAGTCTTTTTTTTTAATGGAAAACTGAAAACTGAGTAGATGTCCATCAATTGGAGAATGACTGAATAAATTATGGCATATGAATGTTATGGAATAGTATTGTTCTATAAGAAACAGTCAGCAGGATGATTTCACAGAAGCCTGGAGAGATTTACATAAACTGATGCTGAGTGATATGAGCAGAGCCAGGAGATCATTGTACATAGCAACAGCAAGATTATACAATGATCAATTCTGATGGATGTGGCTCTTCTCAACATGAGACAATTTAGACCAGTGCCAATGATCATGTGATGAAGAGAGACATCTATACCCAGAGAGAGTACTGTGGGAACTGAGTGTGTATGAACAACAGAGAATTTTTTACTCATTTTGTTGTTTGTTTGCATTTTATTTTCTTCATTATTTTTTTCCCTTTTTGATTCGATTTTTCTTGTACAGAAAGATAATTGTATAAATATGTATGCATATCTTGGATTTAAAATATTTTTACCATGTTTAACATATACTGGATTGCTTGCTATGTAGGGGAAGGGATGGGGAGAAAGGAGGAGATTGGAACACAAGGTTTTGCAAGGGTTAATGTTGAAAATGTATCTATGCATATCTTTTGAAAACTAAGAAGCTTGCAGCACCTAGATGGTGCAATGGAACAAGCATCAGCCCTGAAGTCAGGAGAACCTGAGTTCAAATCTGACCTCTGACACTTAACACTTCCAATCTGTGTGATCTGGGCAAGTCACTTGACACCAATTGCCTCAGCAAAAAAAGAAAAGAAAATTAATAAGCTTTAATTTAAAAAAAAGAATATTCAGAATGGACTAGATAAAATGACTGAAAATATTGTTTAAAAAAAATTAAACATGGTTGCCAAAAAATAAATAGATGAAATGTGCGATAATGGAAAATATTTATATTTTTAATAATTCAGAAATTATCCAAGATTTTTCCATTCTAATTTTTCCCCAACAATGTTTATCTCTATAATTTTCCTTCTTTATTTTTAAAATTAAATTTATTCTATTCTAAGTTAAAAACTTTAAGTCTCTACCATTATTGTTACTAACAATATTTTTTTTCAATTATGTTAGCATTTCCTTAATGAATTTATATGTAATTCCATTTAGTGCTCATATGTATAATAATTAAAAGGTTTCTATGTTTGTTCCTCTTGACATTATTAATTTTATTGTTGCTACATGGCTGTAATTTCCAATTTGGGGGAATCTCCTAAAATAATATATTTTTCCAAACCCTCATTTTCACTCTGCATATTATCTACACTTTAAGTGTGTTTCTTATATGTAGCAAATTGTTAGATTTAATTTTCTTTTCTATCCTTCCATTACCTTTAGTTTTATTAGGGCTATGGTTAAATGTGTGTTTTCCTCCATTTAAAATATATTATATTTCCCCTTTCCTAGTTAAATTGCCAATTCTCTCCTGCAGTTTTGTTTATAGTAATCTATTCCTAGTTTTGTTTGTCAATTTCTCCTCTACCTTTTTAAGCTCTTTAAAATTTCATGTATAAATTAAAATCATATAAGGTTCCTTAATAAATGCAAACAGAGATAATTTTGTTCAAAGGCTTCTGATTATTAAGGAAACTATGAGTAAGAGATATGGGTGCATTTCTAAATGGTCTCTATTGTATCAAGTATGTCCTAAGCAAGATCTAAATGGAAAAGAGTCTGCCTATAGTAGCAAGTTTGTCCAAATACTTCTGTTTATGTTCAGCATTGTGCTAGGTGGATCAAACTGCTACTAAAGACTCTCCCAAATAATTAACTATTTTATTTTATTTTATTTATTTGTTTGTTTTGCTGAGGCAACTGGGGTTAAGTAACTTGTCCACGGTCATACAACTAGGAAGTGTTAAGTGTCTGAGGCCAGATTTGAACTCAGGTGCTCCTGACTTCAGAGCTGGTACTTTATCCATAATGCCACCTAGCTGCTCCAACAAATCTTTTTTTTTTTTTAATTCATTAATTCATGACACAAAACCACTAGAAAATCAAATATCTCAAAGCAGTTTATTTTTTACATGTTGCATTGATGAATAATTCCATACTGCTTGATGGAAAAAGCAAAGATATTTCAGGACCTGTACATAACATGATGGATTGTGGCTGATGCCATATTAAATACTATAGGAGGAAAAGTATAGCTTACAAAGACTACTCCTAAAGACAAGTATTAAAAACTCCACCATAGCAGCAGAGGTTTGAGAATAATTTTGTAGATATATTGAAAGATGTTGGAAAATCATGGCATTGTCTGGTTGATCCTCACATTAACATCATATTACCTGACGGAAAACAACAACAACAACAACAAAAAATTGTGTAGAAATGCAATCTGGAATACAAACGTACATATGAAATTCTGCCCAGTCTACTCAGTAACTGTAAATGAAAGCCAAAATGTTAAAACATATAAAAAGACAAAATAACACATGGAATAAAATAGCTCAATATCAATTTAAAAAATATATTATTGGAGCAAAAATCAAATGAAAAGGAGAAAACACTTGAGAAGGTGTGGGAAATGACTAGCTTTCTCTAAGGACACAAAAACTACAACAAATTGAAAATGGAAGTTGCATCAAATGTGAAAAAATAACCTGATCACTGCTAATACAACGAATAACAAAAGAATGATTATATCAAGTGACATGACTAATCATTACCTTCTGTGAAAAGCTAGCAAGCAAATGTAGCCCAAAGATAATTTATAAAGATTGGCTCAAATGCTGCCCATTGGCACACTGATTATTTGCAAAGAACTTTACCATGTTCCTCAGACACAAACGTGATTCTACATGCCTTAACAGAAGATACCCAATTCCTAATATCCCGACGTGATATTTCCAATATAGTACACTAAAATATATAATAGTTAAATAGGCCCACATATTTGTATATATACACATATGTTTATAATATATGTATACAATATGATTTACACATATACTTATGCAAATACTTTATGCTAAGTGTTTACTTTTTGGAATAATAAAATGGACTACAACTGATTTGAAATGTATTACAATATTAACAAATAAAGAGCCCAAACCTCTATAAAATCTTAAAAGAATTAACAACTTTTTTTTAAAAAGGAAGAATACTAATACAGTTTCTTAGGTCACATGATAAATGGCTTTAAAATGTGTAGAAAGTCATGTCACTAACAGAAATCACTTCACAAAACAATAGTAAAGTTTGGCAATAGGTATACACCACAGGAATTATTGAATATAACTGATACTAGTTGGTCCCTGGAGGGAGAATATAAATTCAAGAGCAGAACCAAAAGTCCTTCTTTGAGTGAGAGTCATATGAACCCTAGCAATATCTTGAAAATAAGCATGGAAAAGTGTGTAATATCATATTGTTTATAGAAAAGGAGACTTTAATGATAGTGATGCAAAACCAAGTCATAATCCAGGAATTACAAAATAGCAGTCCTAAAGAAGACTAGATTTATTTATTGATATACATTTTTCAAGGAAAAAAAGCAGAAAGTATACAATATATTTCTGTGGGCTCAGAAATTTAGCATCATTAGAATTCCCAGACACATAATTAAGTGGCTAGAATTTTATGAGAAGCATACTATACTTCATATACAAACAGATGACAAATCTCTATACTAAAAAATGTAAACCTCCAAATATCTTTAAGAATTCAAACAAACACTGTTCTAGAACTAGAACAAAGGAAAGAAAAGAAAAAAAAAAAAAACTTATTGCCCACAACTATGGAGGCTGAGGCATTGACCTATGAATAAGTAATAACAACAATATATTTTTAGTCAATCTACAGACATTATGTTTACCTTCTAACATTTTAATTTAATTTGATTTATTTAATTACAAAAATTAGTCATTTTTATTCATCAGTGAAACATTAAACACAAAAGAACAATAATAAAATAGTGTCTGTTCTAGGATCATTTTTTTTCTCAATTCATTTGCAAAATTATGTCAAAAGAATGATAATAATAATTGCAGCATCATTAACAATTTCAATGGATATTTATCTAGGTCTTCAAAACTTGTTGCTCAGTTCATTCTGAGTTCATATAAATCTCAGATTTCTCCAAAATCATCTCCTTCATCTTTTCATACATACATATATATATATATATGTAAAGGAACAGTTCCTTCCATTGTTGTCTTTGCATCCCTGAGGGCATAGTGCAGTACATTGAATACTTAAGTGCAGACACTTATTAAATATTTGCTGCATTGTAAAGTTCAAGTACCTCTCTTGACCTGCATAGTTATATATTGAGGAAGAGAGTTCTAGTGGAGTAGAATTCTTTAGTACAGCAGGATCTAAGTGTAAAGAGTAATTGTATTTAGAGGAGAGAGTAATATTTTCTTCCTGACATAGAAGGGACTATGAGACTCTCCCACAATATAGATTACATATGAAAATGAGAAGAAGATGTGATTCAATTGATCAAATAGTGATATGAGGGATGATAGGTTGAGACAGTGTAAAAGATGGGAGTAAAATACAAAAGGCAATTATGGGGTGAACCACCATTGAATAGCCCAGAGTCATAATCAGATGGGACACATTTGGAACTGAGGCAAAAAGTAAGTATTATTGTTCATACCTGGATTGATTTAGAGGGCATTTGAGAGGACAGATGCTGAGTCCGAAGTTTTCTGTTCTTTAAAGTTACATTTATAATTTCTGGATAATTAGTTGTGGATTGCCAGCTACATAAAATGGACAATTATAATAAGTTTATCTCCGCGTTTCATTATTTGTT
This sequence comes from Antechinus flavipes, assembly GCF_016432865.1. Taxonomy (NCBI): domain Eukaryota; kingdom Metazoa; phylum Chordata; class Mammalia; order Dasyuromorphia; family Dasyuridae; genus Antechinus; species Antechinus flavipes. Next base: position 521,867,919 of record NC_067398.1, on the reverse strand, counting down.
CATGGGGAGTTGCAAAAAGAAGACTGTGATTGACATTTGCTAGAAAATGAAAAGGACAGAAATTCAGATTATATTCAAACTGTCCAGAGGTGGAAGAAAATTCTTCCAAACTCTATGTGGCGATTCAAGAGCTATAAAAGAGTATTTTTTGGATATTGATTTTTTTTAAAATATGTTTGTGTTTGCATAAATGTTTCAAAGCAAAGTAAAAACTGAATTCAAGGTACTCATCCCACCTCAGAGGCTTTTTAACTGTGTTCCATAAACTTGAGTGATTTTAAACATATATATGTGTGTATGTGTATGTTCATGCAATACACATATATACATACATCTGAGGTTCTCTCATGATATAGATTGTATATGAGAATGAGAGGAAGATATGATTCAATTTATTGAATGAGTAATATGAGAGATGGTAGATCGAGAGATTATAAAAGGTGGTAGCAAGATATGAAAGGCTAGGCAAAAAAAGAAAACAAAATAAAACCAAACCAAACCATAAAAGTACATATACACAAGGAATAAAACCATAATAATCTATATCTGGAATAATTTATGTTAGCAACATCAAGAAAGACATAAGGAGCTGGAAAAAAAGGTTTAGAAGACTTCCTTATAAGGCTAAACTAAAATAATAGGGACTAAAGAGCATAAGGAATGAAATTTGAAACATTGTACAAAGAAAAATTGAAACTATCCTTGAACAAGAAGCATACCTTGAAATCTGAAAGGGTTGTTTTATGACTGTTACATTTGAAACAGTGAAAGAAATCTTCTCACTATATCTTTGATTTATGGTTTTCAGCATTTCAGCTGCTATATTCTTTTCTTGAATCAGTTTGATATTTTGTTACTGTACTTGTGACATCTCAGCATTTAATACTTTAAGATACATTGAATTATTACATCTCTTTCTAAACTACTGATATAATATCTATTTTTATTCCCCACCAATTTAGTTTACTTTTTTCACTGCTGCTGAGGTTGTTTGATCCAGCTTTTGAGTATTAAAAAAAATACCCGCAGGCAAGTTTTTTCTAGTAATTTGTCTTATCACCAAGTGGTACCCTTGACTATGTAAAGACTCCCAGATAAATTTCCCTGTGGCAAAATTTCTTTTCTTTAGGAAAGATAGGAAAACCTGGTGTGATTAGAGAATTTTTGGCTAAACTTGATCACCCCCATTTACTTAAGATAAAGATAATCTGCATCACCATGTATTTTGTTGGGGAGTAAAATGTAAATAGAATGAAAAAGAGGAAAGGGGTAAGGTTAATAACCTAAGGTCTTTGAAACATTTGTTAAATTGAATTTAAACTGAGGGGTGGAGGGATTGGAGGTTATGATGAGGACAAAGATTAGAGATTGCATTGAAGAAAGATAGAATGGCAACAAATTCATCAGGTAATGGAATTTCAGAATTCATGAAAATGAATGTGGAAAAATATGTGATAGCAACATCAAAACATTATTATCTGTGATCATCTAGGTGTATATAACTAAGGTTGGAGTGGTAGAATAAGTCTTGCTCAATAAGTGAATTCAGGAATTGTTAGACTAGGATGTTAGAGGGAATATCAATATTTATTTCATGTCCCTAATATAAATATTGGTACAAATAGATAGAGAAAAAGTGGGAGCCAGGTACTGACAAGTTGAGGAAAAAAATAAAATATTTGAGAGTAGTAAAAAACAAAAACAAAAACAAAAAACTCCCATAATCTTGACTGGCTGGTAAATATAGATTTAGTGAATCTCCAAGGAAGAAAGATTATTGCATGAAGGGGACTGAGGGAGAGCCCAGAAGAGACAAGGGGAAGCAAGAAGTATTGTAATTCCTATCTCCAAAACTAACAAATTTGGAAGAATATTAAAAATTTAAGGAAAACTAGGAAAGGTAGACAGAGAGGTTGTGTCATAATAGGAGGAAAGCCAGGCCTCAATGAAATCAAGAAAATGGAAAGAATGGGAAAGAAAAAGGTATATAAGGTAAAAGCATATTTATTACCTATGAAGCAGGTATTCCAGATAGCATGATAGAAGTAGGTTAGGAATTATGGTTGAGGAAAGCTGATTCAAGAAAATTGGGAATAAGAGATTAGACAGTAGGAGGTCTTGAAGAATGGCAATTGAGTTTTCAGAATCCTTGGAATGAGGTACCAGTTTAGCAGTCCTTCAAAAATGAGTTCAGATAGGTATTAACATAGCTCAGAGAAAGGCCTTAGGGAAGTCTTCTCAGGTGTTGACAGAAGTGAGTATTGTTATTGCTGTTTGTCCTTTGTCCTTGAAGAAATCATAACATCTGGAAAGTGATGCCAGACTTGCAACTGCCAGGTGAATTGGATTTAATTGAGGGAAGGCTAGGCAAAATCACCACCTCACTCTCTCCTCCAGAGTCATTTGGATCCAGGGGCAAGATATAAATCAGTATTACTGGAGATTTCTTCAGATGCAGTGGAAGACTTTAGTCTTTTCAATTAACATCTAAGTTTAACTAAGGTAACATTCATTCAGTGATTAAGGTTAGTTAAGAAATTAGGGAAAGTATGGCCTGTTTTATTTAGTCTAGAAAGGGTTGGAGGTACTCATAGGGGGATGAACTCAGATGCAATCAATCAATCAATAAACATTTTTGAAGTATCTACTTTATATAGATTAGGCACTGTGTTAAATTCTGATTATACCAAAAAAAAAAAATAATAAAGAGGCAAAAAATAGTTTCTGCCTTTAAGGAGCTCACAATTTAATGAAGATATATGTTCCACAATATGGAAAATTCTATCTTAAGGATTTTCTACAATCCATTTTGAAATTCAAAGCTTTATCTTGTAGAATAGAAATTGAAGAGGGAAGGAAATAAGCATTTTTATAGTACCATCACTTGGATTAGATCTGGTCTCTAACTTGTGGCTAGCTGGAGCAACACAAAGCTGGCTAGAGATAGGAGAGTCAGAAGCTTAATTAATTTCAGTGAGGAAAAAAACACCTGCAGTTAGAAACTCATCTTCTAAGAAGGAGGGCTTAATACTGATTACTGATGTAAGCCACTTAAGTACATGAAAGAATATGGCTCACAACACAATCATTCTTAAGTCTTGAGATAGTTCTGATGATTAGCATTTTTGGGACAGGTGTTTGGTCCTGTAGAAAGTGTTGTCTCAAGTTTTGGGAGGTCCTGATCATCTTATAGGACTCAGAACCAGAGTTTTGTGACAATAACAGAAGCATGATGCCTGTCAGTTACACAGAACAAGGATCATGTATGTGATGGATGGCCCCAGGGAAATAAGAGAAGTTAAGTGTCTCAGTAAATACCTCGTGCTGGTCCAAGCAATACACTTTGACAGAATATGATATTATCTAGAAAACAAAGGATTATTGTTATGCCAAGCCTAGGAAACAGCCTGTTTGCTTCCCTCTGGGAAACAGAGTATCTCCAGAATATTATGACAGCACCTACAATGTGGCAGGGACTTTGATTGATCTATACCTGGCCACTGGACCCAGACGGCCCTGGAGGGGAAGTGAAGGAAGTGACTTTGCACAGCTCTTCCTCACCTAAATCTAATCTATCTGCATGTGATGGCATCACCTTCCAATGTCATGATCCTCTTCAAGAACAAAGGATAGACAACAAGTACTTTTTATAAATATTATTTTCATTTAATAGTTACAACTTTCCCTAATAAGTATTTTTATCCCCATTTTTCAGTTGAAGAAATTAAAGTTAAGTAATTTGCCCAATGTCGCACAGCCAAAAAGTGTCTTGAGATCAGAAATTCAACTCCTTCTGATTCTAGGCTCAGTACTCTATTTACTATACAACCAGTTGCCTCTGACCAGTGAGAAGATCAGTAAACCCCACTGGAAAGATCAACAAACTTAGACTCAGAAGACCTGTTTTTGATTTTTGGTTCTTCATTTTACTATTTATATGATGTCAGAAAATTCATTTAATCTTTATGGGCTTCAATTCCCTAATCTGCAAAATAACAGGACTAGATTAGATGAAAATTTAGTGCCCTCCAGCTTTAATTCTCTGACTCTCTAAACCCTCACATCTGGAAATATTTATTCCAGCCCACATAGATATAATCTAAAAACACAAGCAGATATTTTAGGTTTATGTCTGAATTTAGAAATCTGTTAATTAATTAATTGTTATACTTAATTTATCTCTCTTAAGTGGATTTGCTTAATGTAGATGCAAGTTTTTAGACAAACCCCTTACTTTAATTAGCTTCTTAGAACTCTATTCCAATTAAAAATCAAATCTTAATGACTGTATCAAATAATATCAAGCATTTAGTCTCACTCTTTCTATCCAATGAAAAACAAATTGATTGTAAATTAGTCCAGTATCCACTTACCCTCTTATTGTCTTCTCTTTCCCTTTTCTTCTGGCTCTAATTATTCAAGCAACAAAAAGAAATATTCACTATCAGCAACTAAGTTGTCTAAAGTCAGCATGGTTCTAAAGGAAGATTTATATTAAAAAAAAAGGGTGACATTTTCTTTTGAGCAGCAAAATATCTTTTAAAACATAGAACATATTTTATACTTTTGAAACAGATACAGAACTATTATATCTACTAATTCAACCCTGAGGTTAAGAAAATATTTGTTTTAGGAAGAAATTTTGAATCATTATAAAATATGGTATAATTTTCCAGTAATACGGTAAAATATGGTAATATAGACTATCTTTTTCCTTTTTAATTCTGAAACCAATTAACTATGGATCAAGCACTATATATTCAATATATCTGTACTAATATATTGATTGTCTATCCAAATGTATGTCATGCAGTTGGGTAGACAATAGGCATCTTTCACATGACTGATTGAAAAATAAAGTTGGTTGGTCATGTGGCAAAAGCAAGGAAAACTAATGGACAGCAAGAAGAATTTACCATATCAATACAACATTAAGAGAATTAAAGGAAACCTTACCATTCTTAATTTGGCAAAATCTCCATGAACTATTTAGAGAGAGTATTCTGGAAAGATGGCAGAATAAGCCAGTACATTCCAAACTCCAGAATTTCCCATCTAACAAAACAGAATTATATCTCAGGTCAAATGTAGAATTGTTCAAAACAAATATGATTCGGGGCAGAGTGGTAGTCCTCCTGAAATAATTGGAAAAGGTCCAAAGGAATATACTAGGATAAAGCTTCTAATCCTGTGAAGTGTAAATACCTTTAAATTAGTTCCCCAGAAAGTACAAGTAGTGAGACCTGAGCTAGCTAGGTTGGAAGGGAGCCCCAGCCCTAGCCACAGGAACTTTCACCTCCCAGACAGTGTGAGGAGTTGGGAGTCCACGTTAGTGAATGGGACTGATTGGGTGAAGTTTTCTCAGTTTGAGACTAAGTCACATGATCCCTATTCCCAGAACTGGAAGGTCAGGTCTTGTACCTTGGGTTGCAGGGAGTCACATGGTCCCTAAAAATCAAACCCTCAGAAAGTTACAGGAAGTAACATGACCTATGGGAAGCAGACAACATTAGTGAGCATTGGTCAAGGATGGTTATTTCCTTTTAATCTATCCAATGGGTCTTTTCCTATTTAACTAGTGTTCTATTTCTAGCTGGCCAGGTTCCAGGAGCACATGGTGGGAGCTGGGATGGCTTCCAGGTGTGTATCTGGCCCTTTCCCTGCAGGGACTAAATAAATGTTTTCTCTTTGTCTCTAATTGTCTTTGTCTCTAAACATGTCTCTGATTAGTTAATTTGGGAAAGGGTGATCTAGCATCTGTCTCACACACTGAGAGAACTTCTCCTGATAGGGAATGCTGAAGTGGACCCTGGATGAAAAAGAATCAACATAAGCTCAGGAAGTGCAGAAACATTGGCACAGGGACACTGTTGGTGGTGGGCATGTAAAAGATGGTGAAGTTCTTGCTGCTTTCAGTTCCAGCCCAGAGAGGAGAATTGAAGGAGGACATGAGGCCAAAAGGACCATCTCTCTTTCCCTCTCTAAAGAACTAGGGGTTATTATACCAAATATCCACTACAAAAAAAAGGGGGGAGGGGGAATGAACAGACAAAAGAGAAACAATGCAAGTATAGAAAGTTACTTTAGGAATAGAGAAGACGAGTGTTTATCTGACGAGTTTATCTTCAAAGAAGTATATTGAAAAAAGAATGTGGCCTTGATCTTATCCTAATTATAACTTGAAACTTTGCAATAACAAGTTGTACTATAGACCAAAGTTGCAGATGTTTGATTATCTTAGATAAACATACATTTCCCTCCTATCCCTCCACACACACCTTTTCATTAGCATTAAGTTCCTAATATGTTAGAGTGTGTCATTTGCTGGAATCCTTGTCTCTGGGGAGATTAGAACATAAGTGCAGACTCCCAGCCAATGGGAAGAAGGGCTAGAAAGTGTGGAAGGAAGAAGGCTTCCATATTAGATTCTATATAATCCCATGTTTTACACTTTGCACTTTGCACTCCTATACTGATGACACCTTGTCTGTTGGAGTTGCCCTTTCTTGCAAGATCATAATAAAACCTTTTTTACTTTGCACCTTAAATCTCTGATTTTAATTTGGGTAAGGGTTGCTGTCCCACACAGCTTTAGGAGCTCATTCCAGGACATTTCCTGTTCATGAGGGATCTTCCTGCATCAAATCCTTGCTCAGGCACCCTCTAGAGAGTTCTCCAGTAGTCTTTGGACTCAGCTCAGAAATTCCCATTCCAATCAGGTATATTTCCATAGGAAGACATTCAAAGAAAGCAAAATCAAAATTAAATGGAGCTCCAAATTGGGTTAGTGAAGACAGAGGATTAATTCAGTTTAAGAGATAAGGCCATGGAGAAAAGGTTGGAATCAATCATGTAGATGGTGCACACAACCCAGGTAGGCTCTGTGGGGGGGAGGAGAAGGGGGAAGAAAAGGGAGAGGAGAGTGATTCTAAATGATTTTAGTTTATAAAAGTGGTCTCATTTCCTTTTGGTAAGATCAGATGAGTTCTTCATCAGAAGAGACAAGATACTGTATACCATGGGAAAGGAATAATCTAAGGTAATTTACTCTAAAAGAAGAAAGGAAAGGAAATAGGCTTAAGAATTGGGATGAGTAAATGCTGTTGTTTTGTTTGGGCAGGCACCAGCTTGGAAGAAATATCTTCTGGTGAAAGCACCGATCCTCTGAGTCTGGATGTGCCAATAATTGAATCTATATGTAAATTCAAAGAAGTCATTTAGTGACTATGCTGCCTTGTAAGGTTGCCAAATGAGTGACAATTTGTATTGAAGGAGGAGGGAAAGGAACCAGAGAGATACAATCCTTGAAAGCCCTTCTCATCACTGCCTCCTCTTTATCTCACCCCTCACCCCACTCCATCCCATCCTTCTCCCCTCCTCCTTCTTTTCCCCCTCCCCCCATCCCCCAAGCAGGCTGTGGCTCCTATGGCTGTAGCTCCAGGACTTTTCCTTCTCACCTCTACCACAAGGAGAGGCTCAGAATGGGAGTTGATTGATTAAAAGATCAAGAGAAGAATTTAAAAGCAGTTTGTGTTTGTATATTTTGTCTTCTTGGTTTCTCTTAGCTGAATTACAAAGGAAAAGATCTGTCATTTGGGATTTAAAAAACAACAAAAGTTGTTTTGTACATAATTGGATTCATGCAAATAGCTTTTAACTGGAGAGAAGAAGGACTAGTTCTGAAATAGGAAAAGTTTTAACTGCTACATCAAAAAGAAAATATATATATATTTCTGTAGACTTAGAACTGGCCAATTTGGGTATAAAGAAATATTTAGTAAAAGTTATAGAATTGCTAGAAATTTTTTAGCAGATTCTAAAGTTTTTGAGACTAATTTTTAAGTTGCTTGACGCTGTCTGTCAGCTAACTTGGATTAGTCTATTGTATTTTTAAGTAGGTCTAACCTACAGGACTTCTGAGGGTCTAAATCTGAGGTTTATAAAAAAAAATTAAAAAAAAAGGCTGTCCTTTATGAAATTTTGTATGTTTTTCTTCCTTGCAGAGGCTTGTAGAATCTGGTCTGGCTAGGCTGGCCATCCCTGGCTGGCATGGATTCTTCTGAGGTTTGCATTGTTGCCCCAGTGTCTTCGAAATGGCTCCTTGGCATTTCTTGCATAGAGGGTGGGCTACTCATTGGGCTACAGGCCCTCAGCTGGACACTTGGGTCTAAAATTCTCTGACTCTCTTCTTCAGGCTCCTAAAACCCACAATTTCTTAAAGTCCTTCTTATAGCCCTTGGACTAGGAATGGGAGCTCTATATGTTCCTCTCCCTTGTGTGTGGGTAGAAGGTTATAGCTTATTATATCAGTTGTCCTGCACCCTCTTTCCCTTAAACCCTAACTGCAGAAGGGTTGAATTGGAAAGACAGACTTGAAAGGGCAGTTTTTTAAAATTTTGGGGCTGTGTGTGTTTAAATTGGAATTGTGATTCTGAAATTGTATAATTACTATTAATTAGTGTGTGCTAAAATTGTGAACTTATTTATTCTGGTGTAGATTGTATAAATATATGTGCACTGATATTGAAGTATTGTTACTAGAAATTTAAATCTGCATTTGATTTGATTTTAAGTAAAAATTGGGTATCACAACAAAATTCTCTGGTAACTTACCTAAAGAGATTACATATTTGTATCACCTAATTACATGAAATATATTTAAGGTAACATGTTGCTTTGTTGTATAGCCAATTGTATAGTGGCCAATTTGTCAAAAATTATATGAGCTGTGCTTTAACATTTTATCAGCCATGCTAGACATGTAGTATAAATTTTGTGAAATTTGGTCTACATTTTTTAAAAAATATTATTTATATTCTTAATCTTTAGGTCTGTCTTGCTTTCTCCCTTTAAGAAAGAAATAAAAGCAAGAAGGATTGGTTTGAAAAGCAATTGATAAAATTGAAGATTTTGAAGGAAAAGTTTCTTTCTTTCTTTCTCCAAACCCCACCATCCCCACTCCTTGCTGCAAGGATGAATGAATGGGATAAAAAAAGGAAAGAAAATATATTCAGCATAGTGAAGATATTAAAAGTATTGAATCAGAATAAGAAAAAAAAATAGAAAGAAAACAAAGTGAATGAAGGAAATGAGAGTTTTGAGAACTTTAGGGAAATAGAAAAGCAACTCAATGCTACTTTAAACTGTGGCATCGAGCAGCCTACTTTTGCACATACTCAGTCTTTTTCTGGTTCAGAAAAAGAAGAAGAAAAGAGTTGGAAGATATTGGATTAATAAAAAAAAAAAAAAATCCCCCTGAAGGATAGTGGTAATTACCTGTTGGGAGGAGAATGTTAAATAAACCCATGACTAGGAAGATTTTGGTAGTATTGTATTAGGGAAATGATTGGGGTTCTCAAGCAATATGTGGGGAGGGGCAGAGATAAGATATTGGAGAGTAAATACATTTTCATTTGAGCTCCTCCTGGTGTCTCTTGATCAACACCAGATCAAGCCTCTGAAGTATTTTTGAAGTGACTGAACCCACAAATATTTGGAATGTAACAAATTTCCAGCAGAAGATATTTTGAAAGAATTTCAGAAAAGGTCTGTTTCAATTGGGAAGGAGGGGAGGTGACCAAGCACAAGTGCAGCACAAGAAGTCAGGGCAGTCTAGGCTTCCCATACTGGGAGGCTCTTAGGCAAAACACAGCTGCATTGTCCACTCTGTTATAAACCAGAGGATCAGCAGACTAGCTGTGAGATATCTGATGCACATACAAAAGGCAAATAGTGAGCCTCTGAATCCCAGAATAATACAGGACTTGACCACACCTTCCTAGCACAGGAAGTCAGGCCTTAGGGGAACCTAAAGTGGCTATCATCGGTAGAGGAAACATGGGAAATCTCCCCTTTGCCCTAAAATCAGACTTCAACCTTAAAAAAAAAAATTGAGGGGCAGAGCCAAGATGGCAGAGAAGGCACAGGTGACTTTCTAAGTTCCTCTCATCCCCTCAACCAACTATTTAATTCAGCCTCAAAAATAGGTCTTCATTTCTTAAATTCATGAAGATTAGAAGCACTACAACTTACCAACAGAAGATAATCTGGAAGATCGCCAGGAAAGATTTGTCAGGAACAGACTAGCACAGGCAGCGAGAGGCTAGTGTCCTGAGCAGACCAGAGACAGGAGTGATCTCTAGAGAAGTTATAGAGACCACTCTGCTATAGGCTAACTGCTCTGCCTTGATTACAAAGCAGTAAACTGGCAGAGAAATTAAAGCCTAAAACAGAAGGTACTCTAAAAAACGCCAGAACCTAACAAGATCTGGCTATAACAACTCAAACCCAGAAGTGACTCGGGCAGATTGTAACACAGCCCTGCAGCCACATCCTGCAGTTCCTGGCTTTTGCAGGGGCAGTTACAAATCTGCACAGCAGGGGAGCACAGCCCAGAAAAGCCTCTAATGTGCACAGAAGGGGACTCAGCCTGGGGCAATAGAACTTCCCCAGAAGGACTGTGCTTCAGCGGACAGAAACACTGCCAGTCCCTGCAGGGCCATTCACTGCTCAGTTGCGAATACCCACAGCCCCAGGGTGGGATTTGGCTTAGGGTAGGGAAACTCTCACTGCTCAGCATCTAGCCCCAGGGCAGTTGTTATCCCACATGGCAGGGGTTCTTTGCAGGACACTCTCCCAGCTCTGCCCTGCAGGTGTGGGTTACTTCCAGATGGGGAACTCTATCCCAGAGCACTCCAGTACCTCCCTGCTTGTTGTAGCTGGCTGGCAGGGCAGTTACCCGTCCATACACCTATAACTGCTCTGCAGAGGAAGCTTTACGATAGTTTCTATAAAGAAAGAGAGCAGTTTTTCAACCCCAAAGAGACTAATAACAGTCTCCAGACAATTGTTGGTCCCCAATACAAAAGGCTCTCCTAGAAGAGACTATTAAAAACCTTAAAAGAGAACTAGAAGAAAAATGGGGAAAGGAAAGAGAAGCTATGCAAGAGAGCAACAACTTCCTGAAATGTGAATTGGAAAAGGTAAAAAAAAAAACTTCCAAGAAGTGCAGGGACATAGAATTTGTGAATTGAAAAAGGAAATAACTCACTAAGAAAAAAAAAAAAAACTCCATAGAGCAAAACAACTCATTTAAAAACTCAATTGAACATATACAAAAAGAAGTAAAAAAAGCTAATGAAGAAAATAACTCACTAAAAATCAGAACTGAACAAATAGAAATGACTGATTCATTGAGACATAAAGAATCAGTCAAGCAAAACCATAAAAATGAAATATTGGAAAAAATGTCAACTATTTACTTGGAAAAACAACAGACCTGGAAAATAGATCTAAGAGAGATAACGTGAGGATTATTGGACTACCCGAAAATTATGATGAAAAAAAGAGCCTAGATATTATTTTACAGGAGATCATCAAAGAGAACTACCCAGAAGTAATAGAACTGGAAGGTAAAATAGGTGTTGAAAGAATTCATCGAACACCTTCTGAAAAAGACCCTAAAATAAAGACTCCAAGGAATATTGTGGCCAAATTTCAGAATTTTCAGACTAAAGAAAAAATATTACAAGCAGCCAGAAAAAAAAAAAACAATTCAAATATCAAGGTGCCACAATAAGGGTCACTCAAGATCTAGCTGCCTCAACATTAAAGGATCAAAGGGCCTGGAATCAGATATTCCGAAAGGCAAAAGAACTTGGAATGCAGCCAAGAATAAACCACCAAGCTAAGCTGAGCATTTTTTTTTCCCATGGAAGAAAATGGACATTTAATGAAACAGAGGAATTCCATTTGTTTCTAAGGGAAAAAAAAGACTTAAACAAAAAATTTGATCTTCAACCACAGGACTCAACAGAAGTAGAAAAAGGTAAAAGGAACTCTTGAGAACTGTATTTCTGTTGTGGATATACATAAAAACCACATGTATAATTTTACTTTACTGATATAACATAAAAAAGGGAAGTAGAAATGGAAAGGAGATAGTGGGGAGATAAAAAGAGGGAAACTACATGCGACGATGAGGCAAAGGAAACCTATCATATCCGAGGGAACTTAGAGAGGGGGAGGAACATTGTGCGAATCCTACTCTCATCAGAGTTGGCTCAAAGGGGAAATAATTGACATATTTGTTTTACAGAGAATCTTTTCTCACCTCATTAAAAAGTGGGAAAGGAAAAGGAAAAAGGAAAAAGAGTAATGAGGGAGGGGTACAAGAAAGGGGATGGGATTCATAGGGAGGAGTGAGGGATCCTAAAGAGGGAGAGCTGTGTGACACAAGGGGGCCCAATAAGATTAATACTAGGGAAGGGGGGGAAGGAGGGCGAGAAAAAGAAAAGCATTATCTGGGGATATTAGGATGGCAGGCAATAGAGAATTAGTAATTTTAACTGTAAATATGAATGGGATGAACTCTCCCATAAAGCGGAAGCAGATAGCAGAGTGTATCAAAAGTCAGAACCCTACAATATGTTGTTTACAGGAAACACATTTAAAACAGGGAGATACATACAGAGTAAAGGTAAAAGGCTGGAGCAGAATCTATTATGCCTTCAGGTGAAGTAAAAAAAGCAAGGGTAGCCATCCTTATCTCAGATCAAGCAAAAGCAAAAATTAATCTTATTAAAAAAGATAAGGAAGGAAACTATATCTTGCTAAAGGGTACTACAGACAATGAAGCAATATCAGTATTAAAAATATATGCACCAAATGGTATAGCATCTAACTTCCTAAAGGAAAAGTTGCGAGAAAAAATAGACAGCAAAACTATTATAGGGAAATCTCAATCTTGCACTCTCAGAATTAGATAAATCAAACCACAAAACAAATAAGAAAGAAATTAAAGAGGTAAATAGAATATTAGAAAAATTAGGTATGATAGATCTTTGGAGAAAACTGAATGGTAACAGAAAGGAGTATACTTTCTTCTCAGGAGTTCATGAAACCTACACAAAAATTGACCATAGATTAGGACATAAAGACCTCAAAATTAAATGCAGGAAGGCAGAAATAGTAAATGCTTTCCTTTTCAGATCATGATGCAATAAAAACTATATTCAATAAAAAGTTATGGGTAAATAGACCAAAAAGTAATTGGAAATTAAATAATCTCATCTTAAAGAATGATTGGGTGAAACAGCAAATTATAGACAAAGTTAATAATTTCACTCAAGATAATGACAACAATAAGACATCATAGCAAAATTTGTGGGATGCAGCCAAAGCAGTAATAAGGGGAAATTTTATATCCTTAGAGGCTTACTTGAATAAAATAGAGAAAGAGAAGATCAATGAATTGGGCTTGCAACTTAAAAAACTAGAAAAAGACCAAATTAAAAACCCCCAATCAATTACTAAACTTGGAATTCTAAAATTAAAAGGAGAAATTAATAATGTTAAGAGTAAAAAAAAATTATTGAACTAATAAAACTAAGAGTTGGTTTTATGAAAAAAACAATAAAATTGATAAACCTTTGATAAATTTGATTAAAAAAAGGAGAGAGGAAAATCAAATTAGTAGTCTTAAAAATGAAAAGGGAGAACTTTCCACTGATGAAGAGGAAATTAAAGAAATAATCAGGGGTTACTTTGCCCAACTTTATGCCAATAAATTTGATAACCTAAGCGAAATGGATGACTACCTTCAAAAATATAGGCTTCCCAGATTAACAGAGGAGGAAGTAAATTGCTTAAATAGTCCCATTTCAGAAAAAGAAATAGAACAATTTAGTAATCAACTCCCTAAAAAAAATCCCCAGGACCAGATGGATTTCCATGTGAATTCTACCAAACATTTAAAAAACAATTAGCCCCAATGCTTTATAAACTATTTGGAAAAATAGGGAATGAAGGAGTCCTACCAAATTCCTTTTATAATACAGACATGGTACTGATACCTAAACCAGGTAGGTTGAAAACAGAGAAAGAAAAGTATAGACCAATCTCCCTAATGAATATTGATGCTAAAATCTTAAATAAGATATTAGCAAAAAGACTACAGAAAATCATCCCCAGGATAATATATTATGATCAAGTAAGATTTATACCAGGAATGCAGGGCTGGTTCAATATTAGGAAAACTATCAATATAATTGGCTGCATTAATAACCAAATTAACAAAAACTATATGATCATTTCAATAGATGCTGAAAAAGCATTTGATAAAATCCAACATCCATTCCTATTAAAAATACTTGAGAGGAATAAATGGACTTTTCCCTAAAATATTCAGTAGCATCTATTTAAAACCATCAGTAAGCATCATATGTAATGGGGACAAACTGCAACCATTCCCAATAAGATCAGGAGTGAAACAAGGTTGCCCACTATTACTGTTACTATTTAATATTGTATAAGAAATGCTAGCTTTGGCAATAAGAGCTGAGAAAGAGATTAAAGGAATTAGAGTAAGTAATGAGGTAATCAAATTATCACTCTTTGCTGATGATATGATGGTATACTTAGAGAATCCCAGAAATTCTACTAGAAAGTTATTAGAAATAATCCACAACTTTAGCAAAGTTGCAGGATACAAAATAAACCCACATAAGTCATCAGCATTATCACTAACAAAACTCAGCAGTTAGAGTTACAAAGAAAAATTCCATTTAAAGTTACTACTGATTGTATAAAATATTTAGGAATTTATCTGCCAAGGGAAAATCAGAGACTTTATGAGCAAAACTACAAAACACTTTCCACACAAATTAAGTCTGATCTAATCAATTGGAAAAATATTAAATGCTCTTGGATTGGGTGAGCAAATATAATAATGACAGTACTACCTAAACTAATCTATTTATTTAGTGCCATACCAATCAGACTCCCAAAAAACTATTTTGATGACCTAGAAAAAATAACAACAAAGTTCATATGGAAAAACAAAAGGTCAAGAATTTCAAGGGAATTAATGAAAAAAAAAATCAAATGAAGGTGGCCTAGCTGTACCAGATCAAAAATTATATTATAAAGCAGTGGTTACTAAAACCATCTTTGGCTAAGAAATAGACTACTTGATCAATGGAATAGATTAGGTTCAAGGGACAAAACAGCCAATAACTTTAATAATCTAGTCTTTGACAAACCCAAAGACCCCAGTTTTGGGGATACGAATGCATTATTTGACAAAAATTGCTGGGAAAATTGGAAATTAGTATGGCAGAAATGAGGCATTGACCTACACTTAACACCATACACCAAGATAAGGTCAAAATGGGTTCATGATCTAGGCATAAAGAATGAGATTATAAATAAATTGGAAGAGCATAGGATAGTTTACCTCTCAGACCTGTGGAAGAGAAAAGAATTTATGAGCAAATAAGAACTAGAGATCACTATTGACTACAAAATAGAAAATTTTGATTATATTCAAATTGAAAAGGTTTTGTACAAACAAAATTAATGCAGATAAGATTAGAAGGAAAACAATAAGCTGGGAAAACATTTTTAAGTCAAAGGTTCTGATAAAGGCCTCATTTCCAAAATATATAGAGAATTGACTCTATAAGAAATCAAGCCATTCTCCACTTGATAAATGGTCAAAGGATATGAACAGACAATTCTCAGATGAAGAAATTGAAACAATTTCTAGCCATATGAAAATATGCTCCAAATCATTATTAATCAGAGAAATGCAAATTAAGACAACTCTGTCAGATTGGTAGAATGACAGGGGAAAATACTGTGGAATGTTGGAAGGGATGTGGGAAAACAGGGACACTGATACATTGTTGGTGGAATTGTGAACACATCCAGCCATTTTGGAGAGCAATTTGGGACTATGCTCAAAAATTTATCAAACTGTGCATACCCTTTGATGCAGCAGTGTTTTTACTGGGCTTATACCCCAAAGAGATACTAAAGAAGGGAAAAGGACCTGTATGTGCCAAAATGTTTGTGGCAGCCCTGTTTGTAGTGGCTAGAAGCTGGAAAATGAATGGATGCCCATCAATTGGAGAATGGTTGAGTAAATTGTGGTATATAAATGTTACGGAATATTATTGTTCTGTAAGAAATGACCAGCCAGATAAATACAGAGAGGATTGGCGAGACTTACATGAATGGATGCTAGGTGAAATGAGCAGAACCAGGAGATTATTATATACCTCAACAACGATACTGTATGAGGATGTTTTCTGATGGAAGTGGATTTCTTCGACAAAGAGATCTAACTCAGTTTCAATTGATCAAGGATGGATAGAACCAGCTACACCCCAAAAAAAGGACACTGGGAAATGAATGTAAATTGCTTGCATTTTTGTTTTTCTTCCCAGGTTATTTATACCTTCTGAATCCAATTCTCCCTGTGCAACAAGAGAACTGTTCAGTTCGGCACACATATATTGTATCTAGGATATACTGTAACCTATTTAAGATGTATAGGACCACCTGCCATCTGGGGGGAGGAGGTGGAGGGAGGGAGCGGAAAAATCGGAACAGAAGTGAGTGCAAGGGATAATGTTGTAAAAAATTACCTTGGCATGGGTTCTGTCAATAAAAAGTTATTTAAAAAAAGAGAGAGAGAGAGAGATAAAGAAAAAAAAAATTACCCTAAAAAGCAAAAAGGACTCTGACCATAGATATCTTTTTATGGAGAAAAGCAGAACAGAACTCAAACCCTGAGAATCCTAAAGTTAAACCATGTCTAGATGAAATCCCAAAGGGTGATATGAGTTGGGCCCCATCTCACAAGACTCTTTTGGATGAATTCAAAAAGGATTTTATAAGAGAGTTAGAAGAAATGGGGAAAGGAAATCAAAACTTGGCAAAAGAGTGTGAAAAAATAAATAAAGAAATTTATCTGAAGAAAATTCCTTTAAAAATAAATTAGTGAAATGGAAAAATCTGATACCTCCTTCCAAAATAAATTTCACAAAATGGAAAAAAGCTTATGCCTTTACAAAATAGATATGCAAAAGAAATCAATTCATGCAAAACCAAAATTTGTGAAATGAAAAATATTACCATGAACAAAACAACACATCTAAAAGTTGAATTGAACAAATGCAAAAGGAGATTAAAAAGCTAACCAAAGAAAATAATTCACTAAAAATTAGAATCGAATAAGTGTAAGTGAATGATTCAATGAGACTTCCAGAAGCAGTCAAACTAAGCCAAAAAAATTAAAAAAAGAAGAAAATGTAAAAATACTTCAGTGGAAAAACAACTGACCTAGAAAATAGATCTAGGAGAGAAATCTAAAAATTACTGGATTTCCGGAAAACCATGATGAAAAAAAGAACCTAGATATCATCTTTCAGGAAATCATCAAGGAAAATTGCCCTCACGTTCTAGAACCAGAGGGTAAAACAGCCAATGAAAGAATTCATCTATCACTTCCTGAAAGAGAACCCCAAATGAACACTCGAAGGAACATCATAGCTAAATTTTAGAATTATCAAATCAAGAAGAAAATTTTGCAAACAATCAGAAGGAAACAATTCAAATATTTTGAGGAGTCACAATCAGAATTACTTAGCATCTAACAGCTTCCACTTTAAAAGGATTGTAGGACATGGAATCTGATTTTTTGAAAGGCAAAGAAACTTAGATTGCAGCCAAGAATCAACTATCCAGCAAAATTGAAGATTATCTTTCAGGGGAAAAGATGGACATTCAATAAAACAGGAAATTTCATTTGTTTCTGATGAAAAGACCAAAGCAGAATAGAAAATTTGATCATCAAATACAGAACTCAAGAGAAGCATAAAAAGGTGAAAAGGAAAGAAAAAAAAAATAACTTTTATTTATTTTTATTTATTTATTTTTTGCTTAGACAGTTGGGGTTAAGTGATTTGCCCAGGGTCACACAGCTAGAAAGTGTTAAGTGTCTGAGGTCAGATTTGAACTCTGGAGCTCCTGACTTCAAATCATTCCTTTTATGACACAGATATGGTGCTGATACCTAAATCACATAGGATGAAAACAGATAAAGTAAATTGTTGTGTCTAGACTAGATCCCTAGAGAATCCCAGTACCAGCCTGAGTCCTTGACCTTAGAAGAGGAGTGAAGAGACATGACTCCCATGGATGGTCAAACATGGAGTCTGTTTATTCCAAATTCTCTTACCCTAATATACCCTAATACCCTTATATAACTATAGCAACAATGGGCATGCGCTAACTATATACTGAACATACGGGACCACATAAACAACTTGCTATTGTATGTAGATGATTCTTTGCCAATTGGTATCACTCTGCTTCAACTATAACACAAGTTGTCACCACCTTCTGACTTCTCAGGAAAGCTGGGAGCTCCTAGGGAAGATGGGGAATCAAACCAGACATTATCAACAGGTTCCCTCTGGGCTGAAGAGTTTTATACCTCAGCCAAATTGCCTTCACTATCTGTGGCCCTCTACATCTCTCCATTTCTCTTGTTTTAATTGAAGCAGTTACATTTCCATGGGTCCCAGAAGGAAGGTATAGAAAGTAACTATCAATTCAGAAGCACACATACACTTCCTTCAGCACTCAAAAGATAATCCAAAGCCAATCTACTGTCCATCACTTCATGTGTCAGGGAATCCGAAGATTCCTGCAGGTTTTGAAGTTCTGCATCAGTCTCATTAACAATTATTTTTATGATCATGGTAATGTTCATGAGTCAATTGCCATACACATAGGGTTAACTGCCATGCTCTTTCAGTGGTGGACATAGTCAGAGATGGAACCACCCAATGTTTCTTGGGTCTTCTTCATTTTGAGGGTCTTCTCTTTTTTTGTCTCTCTCTGATGGACAAGGCTGATATGGCTCATTGGCACCCATTGGATTCCTTTTCCATCTGTAGAGATGTAAGCAAATCCTCTGCCCCAAGCAGTTAATCTGTCTGGTCCCTTCCAGTCACCACTCTCCAGATCTCTTCACATCATCTGGCGATTATCTAAAGATACTGGAGCTGCTTGCACTGGACATTGCTCTTCTGGAAGGTTATAAAACCTGTCTGCCAGAGTGAACCTTCATCAAAACCCAAAAGAATTAATAGTACAAAGGGCTAAGTTTAGAAGTTCTCTAAGTTTACTTGTGCCTCCCTCTTTCTTTTGTTTTTGGAGGAACATATCAATATCTCAGTTACTCCTCTCTACTATTGCCTCTCCTTGAAGATTGAAGAGTATGTCAATGGCATGTGAAATCTAATAGTGTGCACAAAAATATGCAAAATGTTTAGAAATATATGTAGGTGTGCTTGTGGCATACCCATAATTGCAAAGGCCTGTGTAAGGAATTCAGTGACCACTTGGGCTATCTCTTGCTGAAGCACTGAAAAAGTAAATCAGGAAAAAGTGTCCATGACAACATGAAGAAAAGACAGAAAACCAAAAGATTTATAATAGGTCACATACATTTGTCAAATTTCATTGGATCTCAAACCATGAGGGTTCTTCCCTGGAGGAAGCTTAGAAGTGTGAAAAGAAAAGCTAGCTGTATAGGTTTTTACTATACTTCTAGCTTCCTCTTTTGTTATCGCAAACTATAGACATAAAACTTGAGCAGCCTGATGATATTTAGAATGAGATTCTTGGGTTGCCTGAAATAGAGGAGTATTAGCTAACATGGTAAGAAGGCAATCTCCCTTTGAGTTTCCATTAAAAAATAGGTCCTGGAAGACCAGTATAAGAGTAGACATGCAAGATATAATACTTATTTGGACGTTTTCTTTCTTGCTCTTGAAGTTCCTTAAAGAACTCAAATATGTTAGAAGCTATAAATTTTATTTGGGCTGTGGCAATTTTTTGTACTACACCTACCAAATAAGCTGAATCAGATATTATATTTACATTTCCTGGATAATAAGTAGAAGCTAGCATGATTGCATACAACTTATTCTGCTGAGTAGTCTGAAAAGAAGTTCTGACTACTCTTTTTATAGTTAAGTCTGGAGAATATACAGCACAAGTGTTATGTCTGGATGCATCTGTAAAAATGATTGGTCCTTTAAGAGGAACTTTAGAAACCTTTTCTTCAAAAATCCATGGCCAATTATGTAATAACCAAGTTATCTTTAATGGGTATTTGTGTGTAAAAATTGTAACTGTGGCCAATAAAATTTGCCACTCTGGAATGGTTTCATAGCATACATTGATTTCTCATTGGTATAAAAGGTACATCGAGTCTTATCCCAGATAATTGTATTACTTGCTACTGTGGCTTTTAATTCTAGCCACAAGCATTGGATAAGGAATAAAACTTTGGTCTGGTTGTACTTGAAGGGTCGTCCACTCAATCACAGTCTCCTTGATGAAGAACTAATGTAGGTACCACTTTTGTAGCAAAACTGATATTTCCAAGGGTTTTTGAGTGACTCTTTCAACAATGTTGGATAAAGCCAGTTCAATGTCTCCCAGAGCCTCTTGGGCTTCTTTTGTAAGCTGGTATCATGAGTCTAAAGCAGTGTCTCCCCTTAAAATGTCATATAATAATTGTAATTGATAAGTAATTAAGCCTAACACTGGACACATCCATTGGATATCTCCTATCAATTTCTGAAAGTCATTTACGGTATTCAGCTTCTCTGTTCTTGAAGAAAGTTTTTGTATTGTAGGTACCTTGGGATAAACTTCATATACTAAATATTAAAAAGGAGCATGCGTTTCAGTTTTTTTCTGGGACTATACACAATTGGTAGTTACTTAGTGTTTCTATGGTTTTTTGTAGACATGCTTCTAGCATTTGTTCCTCAGGTGCAATCCCAAGATATCATCCATGTAATGTAATAAGATAATTTTTGGAAATGCTTTTATTACTGCAGTAAGAGCAGCAGCCACATACATTTGACACATAATAGGGGTATTTTTCATTCCCTGTGGCAAAACTGTCCATTCAAATCTTTTATAAGGCTCAGTCAAATTAATGTTAGATATAGAAAAGGCAAATTTTTTCATATCCTCCTTATCTAGAGGGATAGAGTAGAAATATGTTGGAATCCTTACTAACTGCTAAGTAATTAGAGTTGATCTAATCTTACAAGAAGTTGTTTTGGCCAGAACCTGAAACAAGGTACTAAGTAGAACTAATCAAGACAAGGCTTGTGTTCCCACCTTTACTCAAAGTCCACACCTTAAAGCTCTTTGGGCCAGAGAGCACTATGGGGGAAAACCCATAATCCCATTCTCTCAGAAGGTTCACATATAAGGCGAGACAGCCATTCCAGAATACATTTTTTCCTCTTGGCTGGCTGATCGCGCTAGACTCGAGAGAAACGACTCTGCTGCAGAGAACACTTTTGGGATTTCAGTGGAGCTATGCCAGAAGCCCTCTCTCCGCGGCAAGTTGGTGCTGGGCTCCCCAGAAGGAGATAAGAGAGATCTTCCATCTCTGTTGGAGGCAGAAGAAGGCAGAGGCAGAGGCTGAAGGACAGAACCTTTGGATTTGGAGACATCCGAAGGGCTCTAAGCCTCTAAACCGGCTGTCCTCTGAGAACAAACTCCAACATTTGAACTCTAACATTTGGCGCCCAAGCGTGGGAACCAAGGACCCTACTTTCACTGAAGAAGTCTCCAGTGACCAGGAACTGAGTGAGTACAACCTTTTTTGGCTGAAATGGGACAGATCCGAGGAACAAATTCTAGAAGCATGTCTACAAAAAACCATAGAAACACTAAGATACTGCAAACTTCATATCGCTACAGAAAAAATTCAAAGGCATGCTCCTTTTCAATATTTAGGATGTGAAATATATCCTAAGGCACTTACACTACAAAAACTGTCTTTAAGAACAGAGAGGTTGAACACTTTAAATGATTTCCAAAAATTAATAGGAGATATCCAATGGATGCGTCCAGTATTAGGTTTAACTACCAATCAATTGCAACCCCTATATGACATTTTAAGGGGAGACACTGCTTTAAATTCACCACGCCGGCTTACAAAAGAAGCTCAAGAGACCTTGAGAGAAGTTGAACTGGCTTTATCCAATGTAGTTGAGAGAGTAACTCAAAAACCCTTGGAAATATCAGTTTTTGCTACGAAAGAAGCACCCACAGCAGTCCTTCATCAAGGAGACAGTGTGATAGAGTGGGTGAACCTCCCAGCACAACCAGAACAAAGCCTTACGCCTTACCCAGTGCTTGTGGCTAGAATTCTATTAAAGGCCATTAAGCGAGCAGTACAATTATCTGGGACAAGACCTGACAAGATATATACCTTCTATACAAATGCACAAATTAATGTATGCTGTGAAACCATCCCAGAGTGGCAGATTTTATTGGCCATGGCTCCAAATTTTGCACATGGATCTCCATTAAAGATAACCAGACTACTGCATAATTGGCAATGGATTTTTGAAGAGAAGGTTTCTAAGGTTCCTCTTGAAGGACCAACCATCTTTACAGACGCAGCCAAACAAAATATTTGTGCTGTATACTCTCATGATCTAACCGTAAAAAGAGTAGTCAGAACTCCTTTTCAGTCCACTCAGCAGAACGAATTATATGCAATCATGCTAGCTCTCACTTATTACCCAGGCGACATAAATATAATATCTGATTCAGCCTATTCAGTAGGTGTGGTACAAAGAATTGCCACAGCCCAAATAAAATTTGCAGCTTCTAATATATATCAGCTCTTTAAGGAACTTCAAGAGCAAGTGAGAAAGCATCCAGGAAAGATTTATATCCTGCATGTCCATTCACATAGTGGACTTCCAGGTCCTATTTTTGATGGAAATTCAAAGGCAGATAGCCTTTTAACTATGTTGGCCAGTACGCCTTTATTTCAGGAGGCCCAGGAATCCCATTCTAAATACCATCAGGCTGCTCGAGCTTTGCGTTTACAGTTTGGGATTACAAAAGAAGAAGCTAGGAGCATAGTGAAAAGCTGTACAGCTTGCCTTCCCTTCCACGCTCCTACACTGCCTCCAGGGAAGAACCCTCGTGGTTTGAGACCCAATGAAATCTGGCAAATGGATGTGACTCATTATAAATCTTTTGGTCGTCTGTCTTTTATCCACGTTGTGGTAGACACCTTTTCAGGATTCACTTTTGCCATACCAGCAGCAAAAGAGACAGCCCGAGTGGTCACTGAATTCCTCATTCAAGCATTCGCAATTATGGGTGTGCCACAGGAAATAAAAACAGATAATGGACCGGCATATACCTCCAAACATTTTGAACACTTTTGTGCACAGTATAAGATTCTACACACTACTGGCATACCCTTCAATCCTCAAGGTCAAGCAATAGTAGAAAGAAGAAACAGAGACATTAAGACACTCCTCCAAAAACAAAAGAAAGGAGGAGCCACGGGTAACCCTAGAGAACTTCTAAATTTAGTTCTCTATACCATTAATTTTTTAATCTTTGATAAAGATGCACTGGCTCCAGCAGACAGGTTTTATAACCCACCAGAAGAGCAGTGTCCAGTGCGAGCAGCTCCACTATCTTTAGATAATCGCCAGGTGATGTGGAGAGACCCAGAAAGTGGTGAATGGAAGGGACCAGATAGACTAACTGCTTGGGGGAGAGGATTTGCTTGCATCTCTACAGGTGGAGAAGGAATCAGATGGGTGCCTACGAGCCGCATTCGCCTTGTCCATCGCAGAAAGATGGAGCAGACCCTTGAAACAAAGGAGAACACCCAAGAAATATCGGGTGGTTCTGTTGCTGATTGTGCTCACAAGAATTATTAGATTCCTGGCACATGAACTAATGGACAATGGAATCCTATTGGACTGTTTCTAGGACTTATGGACATGTGTAAATTTTCAGATTGATTCTTGTTATTTGTTACATTACTACTAGCCTGTGTTATATTGCTATGTGCTCATGTAAATTATGTATAATGCCTCCCATATTGATGGATTAATGTATACCATGTATATCTGTTACAAAGTTCTGGCCCATATTGATGGATTTATGTGTACCCCCTCAGAAACCCCCTATGTTTTAAAACAAAAGAAAGGGGGAGATGTTGGAATCCTTACTAACTGCTAAGTAATTAGAGTTGATCTAATCTTACAAGAAGTTGTTTTGGCCAGAACCTGAAACAAGGTACTAAGTAGAACTAATCAAGACAAGGCTTGTGTTCCCACCTTTACTCAAAGTCCACACCTTAAAGCTCTTTGGGCCAGAGAGCACTATGGGGGAAAACCCATAATCCCATTCTCTCAGAAGGTTCACATATAAGGCGAGACAGCCATTCCAGAATACATTTTTTCCTCTTGGCTGGCTGATCGCGCTAGACTCGAGAGAAACGACTCTGCTGCAGAGAACACTTTTGGGATTTCAGTGGAGCTATGCCAGAAGCCCTCTCTCCGCGGCAAGTTGGTGCTGGGCTCCCCAGAAGGAGATAAGAGAGATCTTCCATCTCTGTTGGAGGCAGAAGAAGGCAGAGGCAGAGGCTGAAGGACAGAACCTTTGGATTTGGAGACATCCGAAGGGCTCTAAGCCTCTAAACCGGCTGTCCTCTGAGAACAAACGCCAACATTTGAACTCTAACAGAAATAATCCTTAATGTCTATAACCCAAAGAGGCCATTCTCTAGGCAATTGAGTAGGAGATGGAAGTCCAGGCTGAAGAATTCCTATTGTCTCCATCTGTTCATTTACTTTTCTCAAATCAGTCAACATCCTCCATTTTCCAAATTTCTTTTCTTTTCTTTCTTTCTTTCTTTCTTTCTTTCTTTCTTTCTTTCTTTCTTTTCTTTTTCTTCTTTCTTTCTTTCTTTCTTCTTTCTTTCTTTCTTTCTTTTTTAATTTTTTTTTTAAACAGCAAATGAAGGGGAATTCCAAGGACTTAGAGAAAGTTGTAAGTGTCCTTGGTTAAGTTGCTCCTGTTATCTATATCTATATCTATATCTAACAAGCCCTAAATTTTTTCATTGATTAAGGGCCACTTTTCCACCCACACTGGTGTATTAGTGTTCCATTGGATAGGGATAGGTGTAAGGGCTGGCAGGCCTTCTACAGCGGCCTTACCTAAAAAGCCTAAGCACTCTATAGTAATTCTAACTGCTAAAAAATATCTTTTCTTTTGCCTTGCCTTGGGACATAGGATGACAAAATTGTGCTGGAGGGGCTGATAGTGTCATTGTCCCTTCTGCCTCTCCCTGTTCGGCTAGTAAGGTAGAGTCACAAGGAGGATCTGGAAACAGAGGCTCATCCCTCTGGCTCATCCTTAAGCTTAGGTGGAAGTGAAGATGGGTTGAGAAACACCACGCCCCTCAAACCTTCCAGGGCAGTCCTTATCTTCCTTCCTGCCCAACTTTCCATGCCCCTCAAACTTTCTAGAACAGTAACAAACACTATAGATCAACAAGATACTAAAAAAGACTTCTTTAGCTCAGTACCACATGCTGTACCCTTCAGGGCTATGGGCACCAAACCTCTGCTTGTTTATCTCTTCATACTTCATAGTTTGACACCCCATGCTAAAAGCTTTCTGTTTCTTTTTCTTACATGAGAGGATTCCTTAAAGCCAATTTTATCCCATTGTATTCAATTAGTTGATCTTCCTCTATCTTTCACATCTCTGGCTCCAACTCTCTTCCTTGGAGAGCCACAGAGATGTGCACTTCAGAGCATCTAAGAATTCAGTGATCTGCTTCTGAGTTAACAAACCTTGTTTCTCTACTAATCTAACTAAGTGTGCTTCATACTTCCCTCAGGAGGAAGGCTTTTTTCTTACTCTCTTCCTCATTTTGGCTGAAAAACAAAAGTGACTAGTTTAGCCCTTACCAAATCTTGTTGCCTATCTTTATACTTCATTCCTATGTGGATCATGGGGACTTTTCCACTGAACTTGCTGATTGCATCAATCAAGCTGCTTTGTGCTCTGCTTTGCAAGGCCCTGTGTTGAACACCAAATGTGTCTGGACTAGCTCTCTGGAGAATCTTGGTACCAGCCCAAGTCCTTAGTCTTAGAAGAGACGTGATGAGGCAAGACTCATGTGGATAGTCAAATATGGGAGTCCATTTATTGCAAATTCTCTCACCCTTATATAACCTAATACCCTTATATAACCAAAGCAACACTGCACATATGCTAAATATATACTGTGTAGTGGGACCACATAAGTAATGTGCTATTATATGTAGATGACTCTTTGACACTTGGCATCACTCTGTTTCAACTATAACACAGGCTGTCATTACCTCCTGACTTCTCAGGAAGATTGAGAGCCCTTAAGGGAGATGGGGAGCTAACCAGACATTGTCAGCAAGTTCTCTCTGGGCTGAAGAGTCTTATACCTCATCTAGAATTTCTCCACTATCTATGGCCCTCTGTAGATAATTATAGACCAATTTCTCTAAGGAATATTGATGCATAAATCTTAAATTAAAATATTAGCAAAGAAATTACAGCACGTTATCCCAGGATAATACACCATGACTAAGTAGAATTTATATCAGGAATGCAAGTACTGGTTCAATATTAGGAAAACTGTTAGCATAATTGACTATATCAATAACCAAACTAACACAAATCATATCTCAATAGATGCAGAAAAAAGATTTGACAAAATCCAACACCTAACCTATTAAAAACACTAAAATAAATAGTTTTCCTTAAAATAATCAGCAGCATCTATTTAAAAGCATATATGTAATGGGGATAAATGAGAACCATTCTCAATAATATCAGGGGTGAAGCAAGGCTGCTCAAATTCACCATTACTATTCAATATTGCATTAGAAATATTAAGTTTGACAATAAGAGGGAAAAAATAAATTAAAGGAAAACAAATTATCACTTTTTGCAGATGATATGATGGTACACTCAGAGAATAAACTAAAAAACTACTAGAAACAATTCACAACTTTAAGGAAGTTGCAGGATACAAAATAAATCTACATAAATCATCAGTGTTTTTATGTTACTAAGAAAGTCCAGCAGCAAGAGATACAAAGAGAAATTTAATTTAAAATAACTGTAGATTATATAAAATATTTGGGAATCTACTTGTCAAGGCAAAATTAATTATTTCATAGATCTAGAAAAAATAATAACCAAGTTCATCTGGAAGAAAAAAAGTTCAAGAACTTCAAGAGAATTAATGAAAAAAAAATGCAAGTGAAAGTGGCCTAACTGTATCAGACCTAAAACTATATTAGAAAGCAGTGGTCATCAAAACCATCTGGTACTGGCTAAGAAAAAGGTAAGTTCCAGTCGGTGGAATGGATTAGGTACATAGTACAAAATAGTCAATGACTATAGTAATCTAGTATTTGAGAAACCCAAAGACCCCAGCTTTTGGGATAAGAACTTATTATTTGACAAAAACTGCTGGAAAATTTGGAAATTAGTATGGCATAAACTAGGCACTGACCCACACCTAACAAAGTATACCAAGATAAGGTCAAAATGGCTTTATGATTTAGACATAAAGAATGATATTATAAATAAATTAGAACAAAGAATAGTTTATTTCTCCGATCTGTGGATAAGGAAAGAATTTGTGGCCAAAGAAGAGTTGAAGTGCATTATTGAATAAAAAAATAGATAATTTTGATTATGTCAGGCTAAAACATTTTTGTACAGACAAAAACCAATACAGACACCATGAGAAGGGAAGCAATAAACTGTGAAAACATTTTTATATTCAATGGTTGGAAAAAGACTTCATTTCTAAAGTATATAGAATATCGACTCAAATTTATAAGCATTCAAATCATTCTCCAACTGATAAATGGTCAAATGATATGAACAGACAATTTTCAGGTGAAGAAATTGAAACCATTTCTAGTCATATGAAAGGATGCTCTAAATCACTATTGATCAGAGAAATGCAAATTAAGACAACTCTGAAGTATCACTACAAACCTCTCAGATTGGCTAAGATGACAGGAAAAGATAATGATAAATATTGGAGGTGATGTGGGAAAACTGGGACACTAATACTTTGTTGGTGGAGTTGTGAACATATAAAATCATTTTGGAGAGCAATTTGGAACTATGCCCAAAGGGTTATTAAACTGTGAATACCCTTTGATTTAAAGGGTATTCTACTGGGCTTGTGTCCCAAAAAGATCATAAAGGAGGGAAAGGGACCCACATGTGCAAAAATGTTTGTGGCAGCCCTTTTTATAGTGTCAAGAAACTCAAAACTGAGTGAATGCCCATCATTTAGAGAATGGCTAAATAAGTTGTGGTAAATGAATGTTATGGGATATTATTGTTCTATAAGAAACAATCAGCAGAATGATTTCAGAAAGGTCTGGAGAGACTCACATGAACTGATACTAAGTGAAATGAGCAGAACCAGAAGATCACTGTATACAATAACAAGATTACATAATGATCAATTCTGATGGACATGGCTCTTCTCAACAATGAGATGATTGAAGCCAACTCCAATGGTCTTGTGAAGAGAGCCGTCTACACCCAGAGAGAACTGTGGGAACTGAGTATGGATTACAACATTAGTATTTTCACTATTTTTGGTGGGTTTTTTAACTTACATTTTTTTTCTCATTTTTGTTTTCCTTTTTGACCTGACTTTTCTTGTGCAGCTCAATAGTTGTAGAACTATGTATGGAAGAATGGCATATCTTTAACATATATTGGATTACTTGCTATCTAGGTGAGGGGTTAAGGAAAGTGGGGAGAAATTCAGAACAAAGGATTTGCAAGGGTGAATGCTGAAAAATTATCCTTGCATATGTTTTGAAAATAAAAAGATTTATTAAAAAAGAAAGAAAGAAAGAAAACTTGGAAAGGCAGAGTCAAAATGATAGAGTAAAGGCAGGAACTCAGCTGACCTCTTCCCCCAGGCCTCTCCAAATTGTTTTATATGATGACTGAATAGATTTTGGAGGGTCAGAATACCTAAAAAGGTGAGTAGAACATTTTCTAGTTGAAGGTAACTTGGAAGGTCAGTCTGTTGTGGTGCGAGTGCAACCCCTAACCAAGCCCCAGCCCAGTGTCAGTGCATCAAGAAAATTTGGTTCTATAGGGATATGTGTAATTTCAAAACAAATTGTATCTGAAAGGTGTGCAATATGTCTAAATATAAATAAGAAGATATTGAAGAAGTGTACCTCCAGAGGGAGGGAGCCTGGCTCCAAAAAATTCAAGTTAGGTTTTTCTGAAATGATATTAATGGGAAAACTGAGATATTTTATATTATTTATATTAATATTAGACCATTTCATAGGATGAGTGTAAGCTTTCTCCAGAGTTCTACTGCCTCAAGAGCAGTTAGTAGAATAACATTGGAACAAATTGTATGTAAGTATGGATTAGTAGAGACTATTGATTCTGATAATGGAACATACTTTATTTCTAAAGTTTTATAAAAAATATTGGGAAGGGACTGCAAACTGAGTGGAAGCTCCATATACCAGGGCATCTGTCCTCATCAAAGAAAGTGGAAAGAATGAATCAGGTTTGTAATAAACAGATTATACTAAACTGATGTTAGAGACTAAGTTGCCTTGGACCAAATGTTTGCCTATTGCTTTGTTAAAGAATTAGAACTGTCCCTAGAAGTGATCTTGGATTTTTCCCATATAAGATGTTCTTTAGTTTACTTTACTTGGGAGAAGAAAGTGAAATATTCTTTTTTGAAACAAAGGATAAGTTTTTAAGGAGTTGTATACTGGCAGTGTCCTCATCCTTTTTATCCCTTAGGAAGCCAAGATTGCTGGCTCAAACAACAAATTTGGAGTCTGCAGTTCTATGAGACTAAGTGATTACTAAATTCTGGAAAGAAAAGAGTGGGAAGGACCTTATCAGATGTTATTGATAATTGAAACTGCAATCCGAGGCTGAGAAAGGACACCAAGGTTAAAAGAGCTGTGGTGGATGGAACCTCAAGAATGGATTGTTAAGGACAATTTATGATTGTTAAAACTGATTTTGCACCAGGACAATTAGGAATGTTTTGGTGGCAGGCCAGATAAATTGTGCTCAAGAGGAATTTTAACAATATTGATGTTGTACCTATTATTTATATTTCCAGAAATGTTTATAGGGACTCCTCGATTAAAAATTGAATTAACATTTTTTAGGATGAAGAAATTATTAATGTTAATTCTGATAAGTTCCTTTAATGCAAAATTAGGACAGTATATTCTATATTCAATGTGATTTTAATTGGTTGTATTGTGTCACCTTAAAGCTGTTCCCATTATTTAAAGGGATTCTAAAAACAGTGCTCTATGCCTTTGTCCCTTTGAATATTGTTAATATCGGAACATATTTTGCTATAGATTAGTTATTGAGCATATTAAAGAAAAATGATTTGTGTAATGTTGAATTTAAAATCATCTACTTAGATAATGAAGATAAGCTGTGAACTTTTTAGGATGAATCTCTTACTGTTATCAATGTAAGATTATAGTTAATACTTATTTAGGATTATATCTTTGAAAGCTAAATTCACCTGAAGAACTTTGATTAATGATACTTGCTATTTGAGATAAAATCTCTTGGGACTGTAGTGGATATTATTTAGAGTTTTGAATTCAGGTATGATTGTATGATAGATCATTAGTTCAGTAAACCACTATCTTAATGATGCTACAAGCTATTCAGAAGAATATGATCCTGAATGGTAACAGGTGGAGGTTAGTATCTGGAGAAGAATCGGGAGGACAACCATAGCTTCTACTTAAGGAGAGATCCTTCTGATTCAGTTTCCCCATTGTGTTCCTTTGAATAAGAACCCACCTTATTATTTCTGAGTCTGACTAAAAGGTGTAATTATTGCATGATTGGTTGTCAAGTGTGAACAGAGCTAAAGACTTTATTCTGTCATGTATGTGTTCTCCCACTGAGGCCTGAAGAATCACTTTTGTTACTATCATAATCATGTCCCTGCTTTTTCCTTGTATAGCAATTTCTATAATCAGAGCAAGTGATCAGTAAAAACCATGAACAAATTAAAGTATGTAAGATCTTACAGTTTTCAATCTGAAAATATGTGGTCATTATATCCTAAATAAGTAGGTAAGTATTTGGCCTAGTTATCTATTGGTTGTTTGAAGTATTTCTCTGTCTATTTCTTTTAACATTTCTGTTGTTGCTGATTTTTGTGATAGATATCTTTATTGGTGAAAGGATTGTGAAGTCCCCCAACAACTGGGGACGTAAATGATTGGGGTGATAGGTGGCTCTAGATAGGAGTTGGGAATACAGATCCCTAATTTATATGCTGAACAGGCTTATTAGATTCCAGACCATGGTCAAAATAATTAAGGCACTGGATTTGTTAGCAGAGTAGGCCCAGACAGATTAGAGACTAAAGATAGTTGAAGAAATATATCAAAAAGGTGTGAGAGGTCTTTAAAGATTAATAAATAAGAGGAGGTACTGAATGGGAAAAACTGAAGACCTCGAATAAAAATATGGCCTCAATCCATACCCTAATTATAACTTGAAACTTTGAAAAAATAAGTTGTGCTATAGCTCAAAGCCACAGGTGTTTGATTATCTTAGCTAAATGTACATATATCCCTCCTGTCTTCCCCTCCCCTCCTTTTCATTAGCACTAAATTCCTAATATGGTAAAGAATATGTTATTGGCTAGAATTCTTTGTCTCTGAATAGATTAGAATGTAAGTCAGGACTCCCCTGCAATGGGAAGAAGGGCCAGGAAGAAGTGTGGGTGGTAAGGGGTTCCCATTAGAATCTATATAATCCTGTGTTTTGCAGCTTGCACTTTGCACTACTATACTGATGACACCTTGTTTGTTGGGAGTTGTCCTTTCTTGCAAGACTGTAATAAGACCTTTTTGCTTTTTATCTTGAGAGTCTCTGATTCTCTCTGATTCTAAATTGGGTATGGGTTGCTGTCCTACACTCTCATTCCAAAGATTAAATGGTCATCTGTCCAAAAAGAATAGAAGAACTCAAAAAAGATTTTAAAAATCAAATGAAAAAGAGGATTCCGGGAACATGGCAGAGTAGGTTGGTAAATTTCAAGCTTTTCAGATTTTCCCCACAAATAGAACCAATTTGTATCTCAGGAGGAACATATATTGGTGAAAAATCAAGAAGATCTGGGAAAGAACAGGGATCCTCCTGGTAATACCCAACAAGATCTGAAGAAAGACCCCAAGCCAGGATTAATGAAACTCCACAGAAATACCAAGTCAGAATCCCTTTGGGCTAACTGGGTGTGGCTAGAGACTTAGTAGGAGACTTTTGCCTGCTGGACTATTTGTGGAGTCTGCATATGAGTCTGGGAAGAAAATTAAAACTGACCAAGGAGAAGCCAATGAAACTATGAGAGATAAAGAAATAACAAAACAGACTATAAAGAATGAGAAAATAGAACAGAATGTGAAACATTAGAAAAAAATTTCAAAACCCCCAGATAAAGGAGAAAATTTTATAAGCAATAATAAAAAAAATTCAAATATGGAGAGCCACAATTAAGAGTCATGTAAGACATTAGCAATTTTATTCCAAGACTGCAAATTTTGGAACACTATATTTTGAAGAGCAAAAGAACTAGATTTTTAGCCTAAAATGTAATAATCAGCAAAGTTAACCATAATCTTGAACAGCAACAACAACAAATGGGCATCAAATGAATTGTCAGACTTTCAAGATTTTGTTGCAAAACAAACTTGGACTGAATAAAAATTCAACATACAAGATACAAGAGAAATATAATAAAAACATCGAAGACTATTTTCAAAGGATTCAATCAGGACAAATTATTTATTCTTATACATGAAAATATAAACCATATCACTATGATTGTCATTAGTAATTGGGTATTTGAAAGAAAGATTGTGGTAGAGCTGACAATGATGTGATTCTAAAAGAAAACCACACAGGAAAAAGTAAAAAGAGTAATTATGTTATGTGAATGAGGTATGAAAACAAGAACTGACACAGAAGAATTAGATGGGAGAGAAGGGCTGGTAGTTCTGGAATCCTACTCACATCTGGAATGGGTAAAGAGAGAACAAGGCAAAGTGTGTGTGTGTGTGTCTGTGTGTCTGTGTGTCTGTGTGTACACATACACACACACACACACACACACACATATATATATATATATATATAAGGATATAAAAGTCTTCTAAATTTATAAAGAAATAAGAGAGAAGGGAATAGGATAAGGAGAAATATAGAAGGGTAAGAAGATAAACAGAAATGAAATAATGGAATAGATTAATGGGAATGGGATGAAGAGAGAGTACAAAGGTGGGGGAAGAGGAAAAGAGAGAGAACTTTGGGGAAGGAGGTCAAGATATCAGGTAGAAATAAAATATAGGAGACAGCAGGCATAGGAAGTAAGATATACAGAAACATAATAACAATGTTCAGGAATAGAACTTAGGAAAAAAAAAAGAACTAGTAATCACTGATCTAAGACAAAGTTAAAACTAATATAGATTTAATCAAAAAAGAAAAATAGGGAAACTACATTATATGCAGCTATATTAGTCAATTTTGTTTTATTATGTGTATACAACATGCATAAAAAACTAGATAGAATAACATTGGAATATTACTGTGATATAAGAAATGAGTTGATAAATTTAGAAAACTTGCTCTTATGAAGGATGTTGTTATCCACCTTTAGAGAATCAGAAGATAAACATATGTAATACAGCCTTACGTAGATGTAGATGAATGTATGTATTTATATATGTGTAAATATATCAGTATTTATGGCCTTTTGGGGGGAGGTGGAGAGGAAGAAAGAAAAAAAGTAAAAAGTGTACAGTAGAAAACAAAAAGAAAACTTACAAGGCATCAAAAAAAAAAAAAGATGGAAAACTGAACACAATTTGTAATATTATCTATGCTTTCTTGAAATGAAAATTTATTTTCTCATACTTTGAATCTTCTCATGTTCTGCTGTGGACATGATAATGGTTGTTTATTTTTTTTTTTTCTTTTTTGTTCTTTTTCAATTTTTTTGGTACCTTTTCTATTTTGTATTTAAATTTTAAATAAATAATAGATTTATAGGATATATGTTCTGATATTTCCTCACTGCTCCTGGAGTCTCTTTCTCTAAATGCCAGAGATTACATTAAGATTTTGGGTTAGTAAACCCACCTCACTCAATTGAGCTTGCAATCTCAAGCTGGCTTGAAAGCTAACCCTCTATTTCCCAACAAGCATAACTCCTTTGCATTTCATCATGTCCCTTTCTTCTCTCTCTCACCACTTTCAGCTTTTGTGTGCTTTCTTCTCTATAAGAAGCTAAGTTATCTGAATTCAGGGATTATCTCCTTTTCTGCATGTATTTGTGTTTCCAGCATTGTTAAGTATTTAAAAAATACTAGTTGACTAAGTGTCTAAAATCTCCAGACCTTTTTTAGGCAATAAGCAATCTAAATATGCCTCCACCATCCTGTATTGGTTAAGTGCTTATTCTATTTATTTATTTATTTATTTTTTAAATTTTATTTTATTTAATAATAACTTTGTATTGACAGAATCCATGCCAGGGTAATTTTTACACGACATTATCCCTTGCAATCACTTATGTTTCGTTTTTTTTCCCCTCCCTCCCTCCTCCCTCCCCCCCCCAAGATGGCAAGCAGTCCTATATATGTTAAATATGTTGCAGTATATCCTAGATACAATACATATTTGCAGAACCGAACAGTTCTCCCGCTGCACAGGGAGAATTGGATTCAGAAGGTAAAAATAACTCGGGAAGAAAATCAAAAATGCAAATAGTTCACATTCATTTCCCAGTATTCCTTCTTTGGGTATAGCTGTTTCTGTCCATCATTTCTCCAATGAAACTCAGTTAAGTCTCTTTGTCAGAGAAATCCACTTCCATCAGAATACATCCTCATACAATATCGTTGTCGAAGTGTATATGATCTCCTGGTTCTGCTCATCTCACTTAGCATCAGTCCATGTAGGTCTCTCCAAGCCTCTCTGTATTCATCCTGCTGGTCATTCCTTACAGAGCAATAATATTCCATAACATTCATATACCACAATTTACCAGCCATTCTCCAATTGATGGGCATCCATTCATTTTCCAGTTTCTAGCCACTACAAACAGGGCTGCTACAAACATTTTGGCACATACCGGTCCCCTTCCCTTTTTTAGTATCTCTTTGGGGTATAAGCCCAATAGAAACACTGCTGGATCAAAGGGTATGCACAGTTTGATAACTTTTTGGGCATAATTCCAGATCGCTCTCCAGAATGGCTGGATTCGTTCACAACTCCACCAACAATGCATCAGTGTCCCCGTTTTCCCGCATCCCCTCCAACATTCATCATTATTTTTTCCTGTCATCTTAGCCAATCTGACAGGTGTGTAGTGATATCTCAGAGTTGTCTTAATTTGCATTTCTCTGATCAATAGTGATTTGGAACACTCATGTGAGTGGTAATAGTTTCAATTTCTTCATCTGAAAATTGTCTGTTCATATCCTTTGACCATTTATCAATTGGAGAATGGCTTGATTTTTTATAAATTTGAGTCAGTTCTCTATATATTTTGGAAATGAGGCCTTTATCAGAACCTTTAATTGTAAAGATGTTTTCCCAGTTTGTTACTTCCCTACTAATCTTGTTTGCATTCGTTCTGTTTGTACAAAGGCTTTTTAATTTGATATAATCAAAATTTTCTATTTTGTGATTGGTAATGGTCTCTAGTTCATCTTTGGTCACAAATTTCTTTCTCCTCCACAAGTCTGAGAGATAAACTATCCTATGTTCTTCTAATTTATTTATAATCTCGTTCTTTATGCCTAGGTCATGGACCCATTTTGATCTTATCTTGGTATGTGGTGTTAAGTGTGGGTCCTTGCCTAATTTCTGCCATACTAATTTCCAGTTATCCCAGCAGTTTTTATCAAATAATGAAATCTTATCCCAAAATTTAGAATCTTTGGGTTTGTCAAACACTAGATTGCTATAGTTGACTATTCTGTCTTGTGAACCTAACCTTTTCCACTGATCAACTAATCTATTTCTAAGCCAATACCAATGGTTTTGGTGACTGCTGCTTTATAATATAATTTTAGATCAGGTACAGCTAGACCACCTTCATTTGATTTTTTTTTCATTAATTCCCTTGAGATTCTCGACTTTTTATTGTTCCATATGAATTTTGTTGTTATTTTTTCTAAATCATTAAAATATTTTCTTGGAAGTCTGATTGGTATAGCACTAAATAAATAGATTAGTTTAGGGAGTATTGTCATCTTTATTATATTTGCTCGGCCTATCCAAGAGCACTTAATATTTTTCCAATTATTTAAGTCTGACTTTATTTGTGTGAAAACTTTTTTGTAATTTTGCTCATATAATTCCTGACTTTCCTTTGGTAGGTAGATTCCCAAATATTTTATGCTATCAACAGTTATTTTGAATGGAATTTCTCTTTGTATCTCTTGCTCTTGGATTTTGTTGGTGGTGTATAAGTTATTCTATTTATTTTTGAAAGCAAAATATTACATTTATTTAAAGTCTTATATTTATCACTATTGAATTTCATTTTATTAGATTTAACACAATACTCGTCAGTCATTTTATACTTCAAAACATATTATTGAAAAGTTTATAAAACTTTCCTTGGTGCACTTGTACTGGTTTCTAATAATCTGGCAAGCAGTAATACTATTCCATTTGACTAGACGATTTTAAATTTATTTTTGTATACTTGCTATAAGTTAGCACATTGTGTTATAGATTACCTTGTCCATAATAAAAATATAATGAGCAAAAGGTTTAGGATTTGAAGTTTAGAAAATTATTTTCATATATAATATTATAGAATACCTAATATGAGGAATTGACAAGGCTATGTAGTAATAAAAGCATCTTCTGAAGATAATATAGCAATAATCCGTGAAAAGGTGGATAATGTTCAGTGACCTTGGGTAACTCAATTTAGCCTCAGTTTTCTCACCTGCAAAGTGGGGATGATAGCACCTATATCATAGAGTTGGGATGAAGATTATATGAGGTAACATATAAAGTCCTTTGCAAATTGTAAAGCATTATGTAAATAATAGTTTGTAGCAGTAGCAGTGGTGGTGGTTTTAGTGGTAGTAGTAGTAGTAGTAGTGTTAATAGTAGTGGTGGTAGAAAAAGAAGAACATACAGGACTGCAAATCTGAAGATCTAGATTCTTGGTCCTGATGAGCTTGACCTAAGACACTTAACCTATCTAAGCTTCAATTCCCTCTTTTTTAAAAATGAGAACTTTGTACTAGATCACTTGTTTTCAATATATTTTTTAAAATTTTTTTAATCTTAAGACCTCTTTATGCTCTTAAAAATTATTGAGGACTTCCTAAAAAAACTTTGTTGAGATGGATAATGTCTATCCATGCTTACAATATTTAGAAATTTAAACCACCTTATTTCATAATTCAAAATTATGAAAAACAATTTGACCTTGTAGACCTACTGAAAGGGGTTGGAAATAGAGCAGGTGAAGATTCTTGATTGACTAGTAATAGGATAAAGCTGTGAGTAGATACTGTACTTGCAGACGGAGTAAAAAAGTATCTAACATTAAAAAAAAAAAAAAGATAGCTACAGATGATGGGAACAAAGACATCTTTCATATCCAATCAATTGACAAGTCCTATCCATTTTACTTCAGTGACATTTTTGGAATTTAAAGTCCTTCACAATCTGATACCCTCCCATACTTCCAACCTTCTGAAACCTTTCTTATGATCACATTCCCTGAGATTAAGTAATATTGGCCTCCTTGCAGTTCTTTGTATTGGACATTATCCCTCTCTTGATTATGGACATTTCCATACTTCTCTGGCTTCCTTCATGTGACAGCTAAATCCTACTTTCTGTAGAAAGTCTTTCTTGATCACCACTTCATATTAGTGCTTTTCTTCTGTTGATTACCTCTAATTTACCCTTTATATATTTTATTTATATGTGATTAAGTTTCCCTCATTAATCTTGTGCAGTCCTTGAGAGAAGGAAATATTTTTTGCTTTCCTTTGTATCTAGCATTTAGCACAATACCTGCCATATAGTAGGCTCTTAATACTGACTTCTTTTGTTGTCACCATACCTTTTAAATCCTATCATTTGCGAGAATGATCTCCAAATTCTGAATTTTTTTTTGATTTCTTTTTATTTTATTTTATTTTTTTTTATTTTTTTAAATAACTTTTTATTGATAGAACCCATGCCAGGGTAATTTTTTACAGCATTATCCCTTGCATTCACTTCTGTTCCGATCCCCGCCCCCTCCACCTCCTCCCCCAGATGGCAAGCAGTCCTTTACATGTTGAATAGGTTACAGTATATCCTAGATACAATATATGTGTGCAGAACCGAACAGTTTTCTTGTTGCACAGGGAGAATTGAATTCAGAAGGTATAAATAATCCGGGAAGAAAAACAAAAATGCAAGCAGTTTATATTCACTGAAATAGTTTTAAAAAGAAATTTAGTGGGTCTTTTGGTAGGGACAGAATTGGAAAGAAAATATAGCTCTCTCTGCAAGGCTTTGTGAGGTTACAATATAAATGTTCGGACAAGTCTATAAGAACATTTGCGTGATTAATGTAGGGAATAGGTAGTTTCCAAAAGAAGAAAAGCCAAGTTGTTGTGTAGGGAAGGGAGAGGGTTTGGAGAGAGGTATATTAATGTATTTAATAATGATAGTATTGGTCTGACTCAAATGACAGCAAAGATACAGCACAAGTATTCTCTCTGGGAAAGATTAATTAAAATTTGTGGTTTAATGTCCTGGTCTACATTCTGCTGGTGCTACTTATTGGCTTTTTTCTAAGATATGTTTAGACTTGGTGAATGATGGAATTATAAATTATGTGTATAGACTGTACCTGTCAGCTAGGGATTGAGAATTTCTGTGGGGTTTGGGCTAAGGAGAACAATCAGAATCCCATCAGATAGTTTGAAGTTTATATCATAGCAGAGCAGTAACTAAGGCACACAAATCTATTAGACTATAAATCCACTTGAGTATATTTAAAGAAAACAAGTATTCTGAGAGTAGTCCACTCAGCGATGTATAAAGACATTATTTAAAAGAGCTTAAGTCATTTTATAGAAATTAATTTATATTTAGTGGAAAGTACTCATATATCGCCTTGCCTATTTTTCAGGAATACCCTGTGGATGTATCTAATATGCTGTCACTTGAAAAAAAAATAGCCATGAAATAAAAAAGATATTATTTTCAAAGGAAGAAAAAGACAGGCCTCAATTTTCTTCATAAATTCCTTTTTTTCTTTCTGAACTTCCACTGCTCCAAAAGTTTCAATAAAATGCAAATAAAATCAAGTATTCATTTTAAAGGAAGGCTAATACAACAACGGAACTTAACAAGGAGGATGAACAGATTGAAGGGCACTTTTAATAATACTATGTTAGGGAAACACTTCTAAAAATCTAGGGCCAAGTTCACAAGGTACCAATTCAGTAAATCACCCTT
Source organism: Antechinus flavipes (assembly GCF_016432865.1). NCBI lineage: Eukaryota > Metazoa > Chordata > Mammalia > Dasyuromorphia > Dasyuridae > Antechinus > Antechinus flavipes. The sequence continues at coordinate 521,828,643 of NC_067398.1, read as the reverse complement.
TTCCCCTCATCCCTTTGGTCAGAGATATCCCTTTTAGTAAAGGGTCTAATCTTTTTAACAAAGCGGCTCAAAGCATTGTAATATTATTAAAAAGAAAGGTGAACGACAAATGCAGTCACGTTTGGTCAGAAGTCTGTACAGCTGAGGCCAGCAGTTCGGTCTGACGCCGCACTCTCAACAGTTTTTCCGGCACGATAGACTTCCGCTGCCCAACTCGCTTTCTAGCCCAGGAACCAGCCTAAAAGCTCACACATTCCCAGCGCCAGGGGAGGGGCAGAGAGAATAGGGAAATACGAAGAGAACAGTGGAGCATGCGTCGAAGAATTGTTACACGCATGCTCAGAAACTAGAGCAGCTTCCTGGAGCAGTTAACGGCGGCGTAGCTCACACCTTCACTCTTCTGCGCAGTGACAGCTGAGCTTCCCCTTCCGGCAGCTGCTGCGGAGGCGACTGTGGCTTTTTTTCTTCGCTTATCTACCGACTATCATTTTTTCTTCTTTACGCGGTCGCCTCCGCTAGTCTGCAGTACTGACCATGGGACCTGGAAGCGCTTGGCATCTCCTGCTCCTCTGTGCGGCAGGTAAGCGCGAATGCTGGCCTGGAGTGGAACTTCAGGGCAGGAAAGGGAAGGAGGACGGGGGTCGCCCTAGCCCAATTGTGGAGGGTGTCGGGGAGGGAGGGAGGGAGGAGGTGGGGGAAGGATGGAGGCAGCGGTGAAACATGGGGGAGGGGAATAGTAGGAGAAGCGCGTGCGCGCGCACGGGAAACCGGGTTGCTGTTCTGGCGGGGGAGGGAGTTGGCCGGAGAGTGATGGCGGTACCCCTGTTCTAGTTTATACCCCAGGTGAAGTGAACCCTTTCAGTCACCCGACTGAATCTAGGTGTCTTCTAAGCCCACATGTCTTTTATCCTTGCAACTTCCAAAAGAAGGCCTTTGAGTGTAATGGGAAGCTTTGTAATATTATGTTTAAACCTGGAAGTGTGACTTTGGATTTCTTCTCTCTGTCCTACTTTATCCCTTCGTTAAAAAAAAAAAAAATTGGGCAAAAAGCAACCTGTCAACTTCAATGCTTAGCCTAGTCTTATAAAAGGAAGAATTACCATGGATAGAGATAGGCAGGACTAAATCGGAATTTGTATAAAATTAGGTATTGCAGAGGAAGATATCAATATGTATCAGTGAGTTGACATGGGCCACAGGTAAAATGATTCCATAAAGCTGAGGTTTTTTTTTTTTTTTTTTTAATTAAGTACTGCAATTTATTTTTGGTGTTCTGGAAGAAGCCAGCAGAAAAATTGTAAGATAGAGAACAACAGGTTAATGATTTTTGGGAAAAAGAGTACTCCAAACAGCTGCCACTTATCTACAAAAGAGATTCACAAATACAGAATATGATGTCTTAAAAATATTTGTTGAATGATGTGAACTTAGTCTTTGCATTTTAGTTGTATACCGCAGTGAATTAAGATTTCTGCTCATTGTGGGTGATGAAATTGTTTTGCAAATAATATTTCTTTCTAAAACTACAACGCCAATATGTATATTGTATTTTCCTGTTTTTCAGTTGTTGTACTTGGTCAGACTTTGGATACAGATGTTGTAGAAGAGTTAGATGAATCGTGAGTATATAGACATATGTAAATATATATATGTACATATACATGATTTTAAGATATTTAACATTTCCTGTTAGTTTAGTACTTCCTAAATATTGATATATTTTTGACACCTGGCAAACTCACACAACACATAGACGAATATCGGTGCTTTTGGGAGACAGATATCATTCAGTCAGTAAGCATTTATTAAATACCTACTCTGTTAAATCCTGGAGATATAAAGAAAAGCTAAAGACAGTTTTCCTGCCCTCTAAATTTCACAATTTGACATGCAAGTTACTTGAAAGAAGGCTGTCAAAAAATTAATCATCTCATTTTTAAACATGAAAGTGGAAAAAATGACATGTAAATTGTAGAAAGATTACATGATAAATTTGTTAAATAGTGATATAGTGAAGAAATTCTTCTTTTAAATGTAGACATTGACAATTCACATATATGTAGTTCTTGAAACATAATAAATTTTCTCCTAAAAATGGTATTATCAATTGTAGTTTAGCAAAAGCCTATTTAACTTAAGTATAAGTGTAATATACTATTATAAGTATATGTAAGTATACTATTATTGACACTAAGACTACTAACCTCTGAGTCCCCTATTGGAGGGAGAGGAAGAAGTTTCTTCTTTCCTTCTTAGATGCAAGAACAGTACTAGACACATTTTAAGAAAATGGTCCCATTTATCTTTAATATTTTTTCCATGTTCTTTTATACTATCCTAATCCCTGTCCCTTAATTTAATTTATTCTGTTCCCTAATAGCAATTAACACAGTAATAATATTGTTCATGTGCTTTCACTTATATTAACTAAATCTGGTTACCTTCTTCTTATCCTAAACATACTCTAGATATTGTTTGTTTAAAATTTTTAATTGAAGTAATTAGATTTGACTAATTGTGTAGTGTTTTAGAGTGCTAGGTCTGAGTTCCAATTCCAGTTCTGATACGTGATCTTAGATAGTTTCATCATCTTAAAATGGGGGAATTGAATTAGATTATTTTTAAGGGACCTTTCATTTTTAAAGCTATGATTCTGGAATGATAAATAGATAAAACAATAGATTGAGATTCACTCAGCACGGATGCATGCAGCATGTGCTATGTTTCAGATATTAAGTGTTGAGGTTACAAATATAAAAGTTTTCCTTCCAGCCATCAAATTACTTACATATTATTGGAGGTTTACAACTTGTTCATAAATAAATACAGAACCAATACAGAAGTACTACAGGCTAATGCAGACTTGAAGAGGATCCGGGGGCGGGATGGGGGGAATGGGAGGTTAGATTGGCCTAGTAATTGAGTTGAGTTGGGAGGTAGCTATTGAACTGAAATGTGAAAGGAACTAGAGTTTCTAGCAGACAAAGATTATGAGAAGTGGCATTCTAGGCAAGAAGGATAGCCAAAATAAAGATATAGAGGCCAGCAAAGGTATGTGGTTTCACGAGAAGTAATGAAAACTAGATCATTTAGTCTGGAGTGTAGAGCATCCAAAGTGGATTAAAGTGTAATTAACCTATATGGTAGGCTAGAGTTAGATGGTAAAGAAATGCTGTACAGAAGAGTTTGTATTTTTTTCTAGAAAAAATAGGCTGAAGTTTCTTGAGCCTCAGTTTTTAAAGCTTCAAGCTGGCAGTTGAGTGGAAGGTTCATTAAAGAGAACAATTGAACACAACTAATTGTTAGGCTGTTGGGGAAATCCAAGTGAGAGGTGATGAATGCTTGGACAAGGGTGTTATAATATAACTATAGAAGTAAAGTTCACATATCTTTATTAAGTATTAAGTGCTAGGCACTTCACTAAACTCTGGGGATCCTAGAAAAGGTAAAAGACAATTCCTCTTCTCAAGAAGTTCACAATCTAATGAGGGAGGCACCTTGCAAACAATTTTATGCAGGTAAGATATGTGCAGGATAAATTGAAGATGATCACAAAAGTAAGGCACTAGCATTAGAGGGATCAGGAAAGACTTTTTAAAGAATTTGGAATTTAGGAGAGACAAGGTAGCCAAGAAAGAGAGAATCGCAATAAGAAAGACAGTGTCACTGGATTATAGAATTCTTAAAGAGGAATAAGGTGCATGAGAAGACTGGAACGGTAGAAATGGTATAAAGAGCTTTTAAATCCAAAGGATTTTATATTTGATACTGGAGATAAAAGGAAGTTATTGGAGTTCATTGTGTAAGGAAATGATATAGTCAGTTAACAAGCATTTATTAAGCACTTTTTATATGTAGATTGTCGCAGTTATCAAGGACCTCACAATGTAAGGGAGACAATATGAAACAAGTATATCAAAATAAAACATACATATAGGATGAATTGGAATTAACAAAGAGAAGATACTAGTATTAAGGAAAATCAGGAAAGACTTTTTAGAGAAAGTGGGATTTTACCTGGAATTTGAAAGAGGCCAAAAAAGCCAGAGATAAGAGATGAGAAAGGCTAATGAAAAATTCTTGGGTTATGAAAATTGGAGTGTCTTGAAGGAGGCCAATATCACCAGAACTCAGAATATGTGGTGAAAAGATAGGAGGAAATTAAGGTATGTCCAGACTTTGTATTTGATTTTGGGGGTGTTAGGGAACTACTGCAGTTTATTGAATAAATAAGTCTGACCTGGTCAGACCTGAAGTTTAAGAAAACCACTTTAATTGTTGGAGGGAGAATGAACTGAAATGAGGAGAAACTTGAGGCAGGGAAACCGACGGGAAAACTGTTATATTCTTCTAGGTATGAGGTTGTAAGGATCTGTGTCAATGGTGTGACAGAGTCAGAGGACTTTCAAGTAGAAATGTCCTGCAGGTTAGTTGGTGATAGAGATATGGGAGTCAGGAGAGAAATGAGGGCTGAATATGAAGATCTGCATAAAGCTGATAATTAAATCCATGATGAAGATGATACTGAAAGAGAGTGTGGCAAAAGAAGAGGTGAAAACCTCTAAGAGAATCTTTGGATACATTCCCAGTTCCTTCTCACTCATTTCTTAGTTCTTATTTTAAAACACTTATTGCTCCATTTAAACTCCCAAGATACCAGTGATTTCTTAGTTGTTCTAATCCAGTGGGTTTTTTTCAGTCTTCATCCTTTTTTTAAAATTTATATCCCCTTTGTTACATTTGATTCTGTTGGCTACTGTTACTGAATCATCATTCATATTAGGCTTAATCCTTGGCACTCTTCTTTTCTCTTTTTCTATTATTCTTTCTTATTTGGAAAACTCACTCACCTCCCAAGGGTTTAAGTATTTCTATACATAAATATGAATATTGCCTCAGTTTTCTAATTTATAATATGATAGAGTTGAATTCCATGACCTCTTAGGTTCCTTCTGGCTGAAAGTTTGTTACATCTAAACATAATTAGCATAATTTTATTAGATGTTCTCATATTACTAGTTTTATTTTTTCTTTTTCAAAATGACAATTTGGAATTTTTATGCTTAAAAGTTAATTTTTAAAAATATCCTATCTTGATGTGTAAATATATTAGTAATTTATGCTTTTTCCTTGATTACCTAAAAATAGATTTAGTTTAATAACTCTAAATGGATTGTAGATCTTTTGGAACACGTTTTTAAAATGAAATGAGAAATAAAATGATATGAGTGATGAACAATCGGACAGTGTCTTTCTGATGGAAATTGAGCTTGATTTCCTGTCAGTTGTAGGAAAGAATAGCTATTAGATTCATCTTTTAACATAATATTTTTGCTGCTTTAGAAAAAAAAGAAACATTTTTCTGAAAATCAAATTGCCATCTTCCTTAAAGCCACACTGGTAAATATTGTATTTGAATGTTAAATTTTGTTGACTTAAGTTGAATTTTTTGCTGTTTTTACTTATGTTTTCACATGTCATAAAAAATGTTAGAAATAAAGGCTATTTCTGGGTATTGAAAACAGTTCATTTTAATATCACTTTGTTGATGTGATTATAATAAGTTATTGACTAGTAAATCCGGTAAAAATTAATGTTTTTACAGAGTCCTAATTTAAGTTAATTTCTTTAATAAAGATGTCTTTTTGGTAAAGTATTTTCATCCCTGAATAATCTCTGAGAATTACTAAAAGAATTTTATTTGCAAACACATTTTCAAACTATGTGGCCACAGTACCTTAGTTAATGAAATAAATGCATTTAGTAATGGCATTTAGTTAATAGAAATTTGACTACTTGAGAGGTGTTTAATATAAAATATAATATAATATAATATAATATAATATAATATAATATAATATAATATAATATAATATACACATAGGAAAAATTTCCATGTCTTCATAAAAAGGAAATAAATATAATTTTAAATCCCATTATTTCTTTATTGAAAATTACCCTTCCCTAGTATTGTAGAATTTCAAAAGTACAACGGCAGTAGTTGAGCAATTGTATTTGCTGTTATCCATTACCTTTTCTAGGTAATATCCATGACTCATGAGTTTGATCTGCCTGTGTCTCTATTCCTTTCCTTTCACATATAAAGGTTCTACTCTAAGTTATAGCCCTCTTGCATGGAGTATTGTAATACCTCCTTATTTATTTCCCCGCTGCCAATTTCCTTCTCTCTTGGTTTTGTTATTTACACTGATATGAAATTGACATTCCTCCCCTTCATACACAATACATTTTAGGCAAACTCTTTTCCTTATCTTTCCTTATCCACATCATTCTGCAATTCTTTGCCTTTGTACCAAGTAATCCTTCATATCTGCAATATACTAGTTTTTCAATTCAACATCTTAGAATCTCTAATTGACTTCCAAGTACAAATCAGGTATCATTTCCTGCACTAGGATTTTTTCTGATATTCCTAGATAATAGTATTTTCTCTTTTTTTTTAAATTATTATGTTTTTAAATTTTATTTTTAAAATTTATTTTAAATTTTTAAAAAATTATTATGTTTTTTCTTTGTGCTTTTCCAAAACATATTCTAAGAAGTCCTTGAGGACTGCTTTATTTGTGTTTTTGTATACCCATGCCTAATATCAATACTTGTCACATAGTAGTTAGATACTTAACTAGTACTTGTTGAATTGACTTGAAGTAAATTTAACCAATCTGGGGCATACTTTTTTCCTTCCTCATCTTGAATATTGATTTCCTTTTAGATATTTTTATCATATCCTTCCTCAGCAAAAAGTCATTCTCTTTAACATAGAAAGTCCAAAGTAAAATGAAAATTGAGCTTCTTTGCTTTGTCAGCCATCAGTGTCTGTTATTCCAGGCATCTAAATAGTATAGTGGATAGAGCTTCAGAGACCAAACACCAGTTGAAGTCCTTCATTTCTCCCTTATTTAGAGGCCATTCTTTATAACAATCAAAAGAGAGAAAATAAAGCAATTTAACAAAGCTAATCAGCAGTTATCTGAGTTTGAAAGTATTTGCAGTATTCATACCTATGATTCCCTATGACTTCAAAAAAGGCTAAAATGCACATTTTTTCATCTCTTCAGGACTAAGTTAGCTCATTAAAATGTCACTGCTTTCAGTTTTGAATTCTTTTTGTATGTAAACACCATAATAGAAAGCATTTTGCAAATTGTAAGTAATTATAAATTGTTAGCATAATTGTTTTCTTCATTCTGCATATGAGTGTGTATCAGTTCATATGTTCTCATATTGTTATAGCATAGTTTGTATAGTTTTTACATGACTGATGTTCTACTTAATTTCTAGTTCTTTGCAACTACAAAAAGTGTTGCTACATATCAAATAATTTGTTGTATATGAGACTTCTATTTTTCTCTGACTTTCTTGATGTATATGCTTGGCAGGGGGAATCTCTGGATCAAAGACTACAAACATCTTAGTCATACTTGAAACACAATTCATATTTACTTTGTAGATTGATTGGACCAGTACATAACCACCAATGTGACTCTCTCTCTTTCTTTTTGGTGTGCTGGATTCAAAGCAAAACTAAATAAAATTAACATTTCCATTTATAAAGTAGAACAGAAAAAGGAAATTGTAAATGAAACTGAAACTTCCAAACATAAAGACTGCTTTCCTTATAAGTATAAAACATCAAACGTGTAATTTTCAAAACTGTCAGGCTTGTCTATGTTTCCTTCAAACCTTTGTTCTGTTACTTTTTTTTTTTTTTTGCTAGAAAAATGCTTCATTGAGTCTTTTCTTATTTTTTGGCATTCTATCATCATGTCTCCTTTCCTTTTTTCCTGCCCCCAAGTTGGAAAGAAAAAAGAAAAGCAAAACTCTTGTAACAAGTATTTGTAAACAGACACATTGAATTTCCATTTTGGTTATATCTGAAAATGTATATCTCATTCTTTTTGTCTTATTTTCGACAATTTCTTTAACATTAGCTATTTTCACTTTTTTTTTTTCAAAAGTATTCTTGCTTTGATCACCTATCCATTGGAAAATGACTTGTTTTTATATTTGGGAAAAAGAGAGAAAGATACAGCCAGAGACAGAACAATTAAGAGAAGTCGGAGGTCCCACCGGATGACTTCAGATTTGTTTTGTTTTGTTTTGGTAAAGTAAAAGACAAGTTTGTTACTTAAGAGAAATGAAGAGGGTGTAGAGAATTGGGAGGATAGAGAATGTTTGGAATAGTTTGTCTGAGGAGTGAGGTATCAGAGAGGAATAAAATAATTTCTTTGCTGCAATAAGGTCTCAGTTGTTAAATAACATGAATTGTAATGTACCCGGTCAGCATGATTGGAGTATTTCGTACTTCAGCTTCATTGAGCAGCTCAATAGTAATGGAGGAAATTAAAGATGGAAGTAATCCAGCCCTGTGGTTTTGCAAGAGAAGCAATAGGAAAAGCAGGCAAAGGATTCAAGAGCAGTAGAGAGTAAAAAAAGGATGAGATTGAACTCAGTATAGGGGTAAAATACCTCTAACACATTAGTTATTCCAGGGATAAAAAGAGAAGTCATAGAGATAATGGAATAATGGGTTGTAGGTAGAGTGTATTATAATAAATTATAGCATAGGTAGTAATATGACTTCCTTATGTAGTATTATGAGACTGTGTATGTCTATATTTATATCTTGTCATTGGACCCAGAAGGTTCTGGAGGGGAAAGTGAGACAAGTAGCATTGCACAGCCCTTCCTCACTTAAATTCAGTTCACTTGCATGTCATGGCATCACTTTCCTGATGTCATGTTCCTCTTTGAGAAAGAAGAACAAGTATTAGGCACATATGCACACACACATATGTATATTTACATATATGGTGAAATATTAATATTGTTATCTTAGATTTTAGTTTCCTCATTTAGGAAAATGTATTACAAAATTTTAATTTGAGCACATTCATAAATCAGATGTTTTTTGTTTTGTTTTTTTTCTCTTTTAGATTTAAAGACAATCGGAAAAATAGCATTTGGCTTGTAGATGTGAGTATATGACTTTGTAGCAGGTTTTCTTTTGGATAATACTTTTGTGTTACTTTCTGCCATTTTTTTCCTCCCTAACAGAAATGATAGGGCACTTTGAATTTTATATCTGAGAAATGCTTAGATGTGTACTTGTGTAGACTAATAGAGTATAAATAATCTGAGATTTGTACCATATTTTTACTAACAATGCTGACCTCACAATCAATGCTAGAGAACCAGTTTATTAGGTAAAACTATCTTATACATCATTGCCAAACTGTCTTTGATTGAGGTCCACGGTAGGTCTGTCCTATACTGAACTTTACTTTGTGAGTAAAAATATTATAGTAAGATTATAGTATAATTTGCTTATAAATCAGATTTCCATTTTTTCTAAGCCTTAAAACAAAGAGGGTTAGATAAATCACCAAGTCCATGAATGAGCCCAGAACTAATTCTTTTCACTTGTTTATAACCAAATAGTTCAGTCTCTTTCTTACTGAATATTTTGTTAGAGCTGCAAATGATGAGCAAAATTGAATTAATTTGAGTTTCATCTTACCTTCCTTTCCTCACTTTCAGGTCAGGGGATAAGTTTAAATCTTATGGCATGGAAGGGCTTCGGACAATTTATTATGGCTCTTCAACAGGTGGACCTGGCCAAGACCCCAGCCAGCTGGTGGCAGAAAAGGTCAGGTCCCTACCTGGTTGGGTGGTCAATGGATATTTTAAAATAGGCCAGCTTTTTCCAGTATCAAAACAGAAGCCCTGGAAGTTCCCCTATAGATATGGGGGGAAATCAGGGAAGTCCCTAGCTATGTGGGGATATAATGTGAAATCTAATCTGAAGAAAAAGAGCTGTCATCAATTATTAGTTTTCTTTTTGTATTAATTTAATCACAGTGAAAATAAAATATGAGCATATTCACTTGGGATTAACGTACTATAAATAGTGAACCCATTTAAACAGGTATCTGTTTTAAATGAACCTGGTATAGTAATTTTTAAACATTTATGGAAAACAAATTAATAAATAATTTAGTCAGAATGGAATTCTTGCTAGTACAGAGGCCCTTTCAATTGATCAATGTAATATTTTTCAAATGATTGCTATGATATTTAGAATCACTGATTTTTTAAAAGAAAGTATCTTGCTTCATTCTAGTTCTATGCGCCATGGTGTGCACACTGCAGAAGATTGGAACCAGTTTGGAATGAAGTTGGTTTAGAGATGAAAAGACTTCGGTCTCCAGTTAAAGTTGGAAAAATGGATGCTACTTCCTATACTAGTAAGTCATCCTTGTCTGAATATTTTAAAATGCTCATTATCAGGAACATTGATATTCTTTCATTATGCACAGCAGTAATAGCTGACTGTGGTGACAAATTAAACAGTAGCATCATCTTTGCTCTTTAATCTTCTCATATAATTGATATATTAATAATTATTGAGATTATTTTTATGTTGAATTAAATCAGTTTGTCTTATTAAACTATTTGCTGGGCTTTGTGTTAGACACTGTGAGTATACAGAATGTAAGGTATAGTTTCAGTCCTTACAGACGAAGAGCTTCCTGTGAACAATTTGAGAATAGCTAAATATTCAACTGATATCCTAACTATAAGTATAGTAGAAATTCAGAGCAGTAGAAATCAGAGAAGGTTTGATGGGGGAATTGAGACTTGAACTGTATCTTAAAAGGATTTAAATAAATAGGAGAGGAATGAAAGTATTCCAGGTGGCGAAAATAGCTGAGCAAATACACCAAAATGAAAATGAACATCAGGCACATACCTAATCTGTTCTACTGATTAAATTCTCTTGGTTATTTTGAATGGAATTTCTTTTCCAAATGAGTTTTGTTGTTAATATACAGAATACTGATATTTATGAATTTATTTTGTATCCTGTACATTCTGAATGTTGTTTCACTTAATTTTTAATTGGATTTCAATTAAATTCTTTAGTTTGTACATTATATCATCTTCACAAAGCAATAATTTTGTTTCCCTTTTATTTGTGCTTTTCCTTTGAATTTTTTTCCCTCAATGTTATAGTTCTTTTGAGCAACTGGGTAATGTGGTGAATAGAGTATTAGGCCCAGAGTCAGGAAAACTCATCTTCCTGAATTCAAATCTGACTTCCAGATACCTACTAGCTGGGTAACCTTGAGCTAGTCACTTACTTGTTTTTGATTGTTTCCTCATTTGTAAATGAACTGGAGAAGGAAATGGGAAACTGCTTCATATTTCAAGAGAATGCCAGATAAAATCATAATGAATTGGCACAGTTGAAATGACTGAACAACAATAGTTACTTTTTTAAGAACTATGTCAAATAATAAGTGGTGATGATGGTTATTCTTTATTTAAGACCTTAAAGACCACTTTTTTTACACTCTTTTTTAAAACTTTATTTTTATTCTGGACTTAAGCACCAAATAAAATTGGCATCCTCTTACACAGTAGAAAAAAGAGGATTGTACATGAAACTGTAGAATTTTTATGTAGAATTTGATATTCTTTTTATGTGTGAAGTCAATTTGTAGCTTTCAAAAGTGTCCTGTTTGTCCATTACTTTTAGTCTTTCTTCTGTTATCTTCTTTACATTAAAAAAAAAAAAAAAGGATGCCTTAATTTTCTTTTCTATCCCTCTACTTTTTCCAGCACTTCCACGTCTTGCCATCCATCAGCTTTCTGTCAAGAGATAGATAACATGTGTCATCATTCCTTTAGAATCATGGCCATTTGGTGAATTAATTTGAATTCTCAAGTCTTTCAAAGTTGTTTTTTCTTTATAATAGTGCTATTAGTATAAACTATTCTCCTCTTTCTGCTTATTTTACTCTGTCAGTTCAGATAGGCCTTCCCAGTTTTCTCCAAAATGTTTATTTCTTTATTTCTTATAATAATACTGGATTAAGTTCATGTCACATTTTTGCAACTGTTCTTCTATTCATAGGCATCATTTTAATTTCCAGTTCTTTGTTATTAAAAAAAACCCAAACAAATAGCTACTATAAATATTGTTTGTTGGGTCTTTTCCCTCTTATGATTTCCTTGCGTCTTAAGGCTTAGTAATCTTATTATTAGGTCAGGGGATTTTCACTGTTTAGTAATTTTTTGAAGTAGTTGTAGATTGCTTTCCAAAATGGATTATCATGTTCACAATTCCACCAATATTGCAATAATATGCTTGTTTTCCTTCAACCTTTCCAAAGTTGTCATCCTTTTTTGTCATCTTTGATAGTAAGTTGTGTAGGGAGTAGAACCATAAAGTTGATTTAATTTCTATTTCTCTAGTAGTGATTTGGAACTTTTTTTTCATGCCTGTGATTCCTTTGGAAAGTGCTTGTTAATATATCCTTTGGCAGTTTATCAATCATGGAGAATTCTGTCTTTCGTTTTTTATAAATTTGAACCATTTCCTTATATATATTCAATGTGAGATCCATATCAAAGAAACTTGGTGAAAAAAAAAAAGTCCTCATTTAATGATTTCTGTTTTGAAGTACATCGTTACTGTTTGTACAGAAATTTTTATGTTATTAAAATTATCTTATTAATAAATCCAAGAGTTAATTTCTTTCTCCTCTGATGTTTATGATATCATCTTTCACATAAAAATCAAATATATATTTGGAACTTATTATGGTATATGGTACAAAATTTTAGACTATTCCTAATTTATTAGACTACTTTCAGTTTCCAGTGTTTTTTGTGAATAATAAATCCTTCTCTCAGATGTGTTCAGTTTTTGTAAATAGGCTATGCACAATTAACAAACATATATATATATGCCTTTTCCCCTTTAGTAATTTCTAGTGAAATTTTCTGCATTTTCAGAAAGTATTCATATTATTGAATTTCCTTCTTGTTTATCTTGTCAGGTTTTTCTAGGTATGAAAGGGATATATTGGAATTCTTTCATTAATATAGTTTATTGTTTATTTCTCCTGTAGTTTATGAACCTTTTTAGTATTTAGATAATGTCTTATAGTGCATATTTGGCATTAATATTGATTGATTATGATACTTTTAAAATAATGTAATTTCTCTGTATATCACTTTTATATTGTATCTATCTTTATTGTCATCTTGTCTGAGATCCTGATGGTTATTCCTGCTTTTTTGAGTTTACATGAGTTACAATGTTTCAGCTTCTTATTTTAACTTCCTATAACAACCTATTGTTGGATTCTACTTTCTAATATATTCCTTGCCTCTTTTATAGGTGACCTTATCCCATTCACTTTTATTATCAAAATTATAGTAGTATTACTCTAAAGTTTGCAAAGTATTTTGTATACATTACTTCATTTGATACTTGTGACAACCTATGGTACTTGAAGTTTTTATCCTGATTTTACAGATGAGGAAACAGACCAAGAGAGTTTATTTTAATTGCTCAAAGTCATACCAATTGGTAATTGAGACAGGATTTGAACTTTTTTTCCCCGTATCCAAGTCCAGTTCTCTATCCTTAGACCACCGAGCTGATTTGTTATTATTAATGATATATTTCCCTCTATCCTGTTTCTTTTTGTATTTTTCCTCTTTTTGTCTTTTGTCTCCTTCTTTACAAAAAGAGATGGCGAAAGAGGACAATGCTTAACACAGTTAAATGCTTTGTAATTTGATCTGTTTTATTTATGATTATTCCCTCCCTTACATAATTTACTTTCTCTTTTCATCTTCTTTCCCCTTTTCTTGCCTATCTTATTTTCATTCCTGTGATGAACTTGATTTCTATGCCAAACTGTATTTATGTGCAACTATCCTTTGTGCTATTAAGATGTTTATGTGATTCCCGTTTTTTCATTCCTTCCTATGTTTGTATATTGTTCATCTTACATAACCTTACTATGTGAGACATTAAGTTTTTGTTCCTTTTTCTTCCTCTCACATAATAAATTCTTTTTTTGTACTACCTTTATATTCTCTTAAGAAGATCAAAACAAAATTTAAATCTATCCAGGGCTCTGTATTATTTAACACTTTCTGTGACCTTTGAAAATAGTAGACTTCTTGATTGCCTTGGCACTGTTTTGCATCTGCTACTTGCTGTGCCTCTTGCAGGACTGCCTGCATGTTGTGTTTCCTGGGTACTGAATCCAGTCTGTTATCGATTCTTGTTCATTTTGCTTTCATAATTATGTATCCTATATGCAACTTCTTTCCATTGATACTGCCATCACTGTGATATAGGACCATAATCACCTTTTTATCTGGATTATGAAAACAGCCTTGTGGTCTCCTTGCTTCCTGCCTCAAACTATCCTGTACTTAGATGTCAAATTAATCTTCCTATGGTATAGATCTAACCATGTCACCCACTCTTTCTTTCCACACACCTTCATTCATTAATCTCCCGTGACTCCCAGTTGTCTTTAGGATAAAATATAAAATCTTCTGTTTGGTATTTATAAAATGGCCACATCTAACCTTTCCAGTCTTATTGCACCTCATCCCCACATACTCTGAGATCTAGTGACACTGGCCTCATTTCTGTTTTTTGCACAAGAAATTCTATCTCTAGACTGGGCATTTCATTGGCTGTCCTCATTCTTAGAACTCTCTCCTTCCTCATTTTTATCTCCAGGCTTCTTTCAGAGCTTAGCTAAAAATCTCTTACTTACAAGTTTTCTTGATCCCTGTTAATACCAGAGTCTTTTCTTTGTTGATTATTTCATTTTATCATGTATATTTGTATATATGTATATGATATCTTATCCTAATTTGATACAATACTTTGTGTTCTTTAGATTGTGACCTTGAGGGACTATTATGTACCCTTCCTTTGTATCTCTAACACTTAGCACACTGCCTGGCATATAGTAAATGCTTAATGAATGCTTGTTGACTAACTGACCTGACCTTCACTTCTTAGAATTCCTTCTTTCAAGACTTAAGCTCAAGCATTCTATACTATATAAAGTCTTTCCTGATCTTCTTAATTGCTATTGCTTTATCTCCTTAAATTTCCTTGATTTTACATAAACATATATACACATATCCATGGGCATCCATAGCCATCAATGAGGAAAACCCAACCATATAGGGAAAAGGCCCTGAATTCTCCTCGGCAGTTGTCACTGATGAGCAAGTAAGACCCAACAGCCCTGAAAATAGATACAGAACTCCAGCACAAAGGTTGTATTTTAAGCCTAACTCTTGTGGTCAGTATCTAGGGAGGTAAAACCTGTGAAAATGCTCACAATTTCACCAACAGTTACCATTATCTATTAGAGAGACAAGCCATCTCCTATATAACAGCAAATCATCCAGAGAGAGGGACAAATAGAACATTGTGGAGACAGGCCTAGAACTAACCCCCCAAACTCCAGGAAATGAAGTGTCTTCTAGACCAGGGCTTTTTTTTTTTTTTTTTTTAAGTGAAAAGGAAAGTATTGTTTTATTTTATTTATTTTTTAAATATCTTTTTGTTTTTCAAAATACATGCAGTGCAAAGATAATTTTCAATATCCACCCTTGCAAAACCTTAGATTTCAAATTTTTTTTCCCTCCCTTCCTACCCCGTCCCTCCCCTAGACAGCAAATAATCCATTATAAGTTAAACTTGTATAATTCTTCAAAACATATTTCCACATTTATGATGATGTATAAAAAAATCAGATCAGAAGGGGGGAAAATGAGAGAAAATAAGCAAAAAACTAAACAACTGTAGCACAGGTAAAAATATGATGATATGATCCACATTCAGTCTCCATAATTCTCTCTCTGTATGCAATGGTTTTTTCCATCAGAAGTCTTTTGGAATTGTCATGAGTACCCTCATTGCTGAAAAGAGCCAAGTCCATTACACGTGATCATTACAAAATTTTATCATTGCTGTGTACAATGTTCTCTTGGTTCTACTCACTTCACTTAGCATCAGTTCATGTAAATCTTAGCAGACATTTCTGAAATCATCCTGCTGATGATTTTTCTGGCTGTTAGACTTAATTAACATTTTAAAATGCCAATGATTTATATGGGTTAAAATTGTTAATTGTTTTTATAAGTTTTTGGTTGGATTCTATAGAATTCTTTAAGTATACCATCATATCTGCAAAGAGTCATAATTTTATTTGTTCTTTATCTACTGTAATTCTTTCAATTTCTTATTACCAATGCTAATATTTCTAGTACAATATTAAATAGTAGTTCAACCTTGTTGTGGGCCTTCTTATTTCATCCCTGATCTTATTGTGACTGATCTAGTTTATCCCCATTACATATAATGCTTGCTGGTGGTTTTAGATAGATGCTCCTTATCATTTATTCTCATGCTTTCTAGTTTGTTTTTTTTTAATAGGATTATTATTTTTGCACCTCATTCCCACATACTCTGAGATTTAGGGACACTGGCCTCATTTCTGTTTTTTGCACAAGAAATTTTATCTCTAGACTGGGCATTTCATTGGCTGTCCTCATTCTTAGAACTCTCTCCTTCCTCATTTTTATCTCCAGGCTTCTTTCAGAGCTTAGCTAAAAATCTCTTACAAGTTTTCTTGATCCCTGTTAATACCAGAGTCTTTTCTTTGTTGATTATTTCATTTTATCATGTGTATTTGTATATATGTATATGTATGTCTTATCTTAATTTGATGCAGTTTGAACAAGAATAGATAATAGACTGGATTCAGTACCCAGGAAACACAACATGCAGGCAGTCCTGCAAGAATCACAGCAAGTAGCAGATGCAAAGCAGTGCCAAGGCAATCAAGAAGTCTATTATTTTCAAAGGTCACAGAAAGAGTTAAATAATAAAATAAGATTGTTATATTTTGTCAAATGCTTTTTCTGCATCTATTGAGATAATCATATGATTTCTGTTAGTTTGGTTGTTGATTTAGTCAATTATGCAATTTTTTTTTTTCCTAATATTGAACCAGCCTTGCATTCCTGGCATAAATCCTACTTAGTCATAATCTATTATCCTGGTGATAAGTTGTAATCTCTTTGCTAATATTTTATTTAAGATTTTTGCATCAATATTAATTAGGGAAATTGACCTATAATTTGCTTTTTCCTTCCTGCTTTAGGTATTAGCACCACATCTGTCATAAAAGGAATTTGGTAGAACTCATTTTTACCCGATTTTCCCCAAATAGTTTATATAGTATTGGAATTAATTGTTCTTTAACTCTTTGGTAGAATTCACTTGTAAATCCTTTTGGTCTTAGAAATATTTTTTTAGGGAATTCATTAATAGCTTGTTCAACTTGTTTATCTAACATGGGACTCAGTAAATTTATCTTCTCTGTTAATCTGGGCAATCTGTATTTTTGTAAGTATTCTTCTATTTCACTTAGATTATCAGAATTATTGGCACACAACTAGGCAAAATAGCTCCTAATTATTGCTTTAATTTCCTCTTCATTAGTGCTAAGTTCACTCTTCATTTTTGATACTAGTAATTTGATATTCTTCTTTCCTTTTTCTAATCAAATTAACTAAAGCTTTATCTATTTTGTTGGTTTTTTTTCCATAAAATAACTCTTAGTTTTATTAGTTCAATGATTTCCTTACTTTCAATATTATTAATCTCTTCTTTTGTTTTCAAAATTTCTAATTTGATATTTAATTGGGAGTTTTAAAATTTGTTCTTTTTCTAGCTTTTTTAGTTACATAACTAATTCATTGATTCTTTTTTCTCTTTCTCTACTTTATTCATTTAAGCATCAAGAGTTTCCTCTACGAACTGCTTTGGCTGCATCCCATATATTTTGATATGTTGTCTCATTTTTATTCTCTTGGATGAAATTATTAATTGTTTCTATGGCTTGTTGTTTCATCTACTTTATTCTTTAGGATTAAATTAGTTAGTTTCCAATTAGTTTTTTTTTTTCCCCAGGCCTCTTTATTACCTGTTGTTTTTAATTGCATCATTATCTGAAAAGGATTCATTTATTATTTCTGCCTTTCTGGATTTGATTTTGAGGTTTTTAATGCCCTAATACATCGTCAGTTTTTATGTGGATGCCACATACCTTAGAATAAAAAAAGTATATTCCTTTCTATCCCCACTCACTATTCTCCAAAGGTCTATCATACCTAACTTTTCTAAAATTCTGTTCACTACCTTAACTTCTTTCTTGTTTATTTTTTGGCTAGATTTATCTAGTTCTGATAGAGAGAGGTAGAATACGATCCCCACTAATGTAGTTTTGCTGTCTATCTCTTGCAACTTAAGTAACTTCTCCTGTATTAATTTGGATGTTATATCACTTGGTGTGCATATATATTTAGTACTGATATTATTTCATTATCTGTGGGTACCCTTTAGCAAGATGTAATTTTTTTCCTTACCTCTTTTAATTAGATCTGTTTTTGCTTTTGCTTTATCTGAGATCAGGATTGCTACCCCTACCTTTTTTTTTTTTTTTTTTTTTTTTAACTTAAATTAAAGCATAGATTCTGCTCCAGCCTTGAGCCTGTATCTTTTGTGTCATATATTCATTGTGAAGTATACATGTTACATGTTGTTTGTTTTAAACAACATATTGTAGAATTCTGGCTTTTAATCCAGTCTGAATCTGCATTCATTTTATGGGAGAGTTTCTCTCACTCATATTTATAATTAAAATTACTGACTCTTGTGTTTCCCACTATTCTATTTTTCCCTGAGTTAAACTGTTCTCTCTCCTTTACCCCTTTGCCTCCTCAACATTGTTCTGCTTTTAACTACCATCTCTTTCAATCTGCTCTCCCTTTTTTTTTTTTTTAAACCCTTTTCCCTTTCTTTTCCCTTTTATTCTCATGTTCCCATATAGGGTGAGACAAATTATTATACCAAACCAAATAGATATGATATTCCCTCTTTGAGCCAGATCCATTGAGATTAAGATTCAAATAATGCTCATCTCCCTCTCTTCTTTCCTTAAACTATAACAGGTCTTTTGTGCCTCCTCATGTGATGTTACTCTATTTTATGTACCTTTCCTCTTCTCCCAATACAATCCTTTTTTCCCACCCCTAATTTTTTTATGTCATCATGTTAAAGTCAAGTTATATTTCACCCTCTAAGTATGCACCCTGACAAAGATACAGTTTTTCAGGAGTTAGGTATACATCATCTCATGTAGTAAACAGGTTAACTTTTAAAAACAAATTTTTTTCCCTTTTTTTAACCTGCTTAGTAAGCTTTTTGAGTCTTGTATTTAAAGATGAAGTTTTCTGTTCAGCTCTTTTTTTTTTTTCCATCAAATATGATTAAAATTTCCCTATTTTCATTAAATGTCCATCTTTTCCCATGAAAGATAATATCTACTTTTCTTAAGTAGTTGATTCTTGGTTGTAATCCAAGATCCTTTCCTTTCTGCAGTGTCATATTCTAGGCTTTTCTGTCCTTTAAAGTGAAAGCTGCTAGGTTCTGGGTAAACCTGATTGTAGATCCTTGATTTGAATTGTTTCTGGCTGCTTGCAGTGTTTTCTCCATGATCTGATAATTTTGGAATTTAGCTACAATATTCCTTGGAGTTTTTATTTTGATGGTACACTTTCAGGAGGTGATTGATAGATTCATTCAATGACTATTTTACCTTCTGATTCTAATACACCAGGATAGTTTTCTTTGATGATTTCTTGAAAGGTATTATCGAGGCCTTTTTTTTTCACCGTGGTTTTCAAGTAGTCCAAAATTCTTAGATCCTGAATCTATTTTCCAGATCAGTTTTCCAATGAGGTATTTTACATTTTCTTCTACTTTTTTGTATTTTTTTTTTTTTTTGGTTTTATTTGACTAATTTTTGATGTCTCATTGAATCATTTACTTCCATTTGCCCAATTCTCATTTTTATTGAATTTTTTTTCCTTCAGTTGGCTTTTTTAACCTCCATTTGAATTTGGACAATTGTATTTTTAAAGGAGTTGTTTTGGTCAGTGGATTTTTTTTTTTCTATTTCATCAATTCTGTTTTTTAAAGAGTCGTTTTCTTTCTCCATTTTGCCAATTTTTTTTTAATAAGTTCTTTTCTTTGGTATATGTATTATTATTATTTTTTTTCATTACACCATATGTATTTTGTAAGGAATTGTTTTCTTTTGTCAATTTCTTTGTTTCTCTTTTTAAACTCTCCTGCAAAACTTTCATTTCTTTTCCCTATTTTTCTTCTAGTTCTTTTTAAAGATCCCCTTTGAACTCCTCCAAGGGAGCCATTTGAGCTGGAGTCCAATTCTCATCCCACTTTGAGTTTTTACCGGGAAGTGTTTTGTGAGCTCTAGTCAGAAGTGTTTTTGTGAGCTCTGGTCTTGGTGTTCTTCTGAGTTTATATTCTGTTCTTCCCCCTCTCCATAGAGCTCTCTATAGTCTGAACTATAGATTGTGGTTTGCTCTTAGGGCCTAGGGAAGATTACCCCAACCTTCCTCTAAGAGTGGTAAGGACTTCTCATTGCCTTGGAGCTGGGTACTGTAGGCTTCCACATTGGCTGGGCCTGTGCAAGTTCTACCTGTTATAATAGAGTTCACAGGTTCACTATTTGCTTTTTGTACTTGCATTGGAGATCTCACAACTAGTCTGCTAATCCACTGGCCTTCTGAACCAAGACAGAGTAGTTAACACTGCTATGTATTGGCTAAGAGCCTCCAACTGGGTTTTTTCTGTGCCAAATCTTCCCAAGCTTTGCCTTACACTTGGCCAAGTTTCCCCCTGCCCAATTGAGACAGACCTTTCCTGAAGTCCTTCCAAGATATTTTATGCTGGAAAATTATTACACTCCAAATATTTGTGGGTTCTGCCTCTTCAAAATACATTCAGGGGCTTGATTTAGTGTTAATTCTGAGGGAAGTTAGGAAGAGCCCGGGCAAAGACCTGTCTA
Organism: Antechinus flavipes; assembly: GCF_016432865.1. NCBI lineage: Eukaryota > Metazoa > Chordata > Mammalia > Dasyuromorphia > Dasyuridae > Antechinus > Antechinus flavipes. Next base: position 521,807,842 of record NC_067398.1, on the reverse strand, counting down.
CTCTCTGCCATATTCTAGACTTGGCTTTTTAAACTTTTCCCACTTGGGACCTCTATTTACCTAAGAAATTTTTACATATCCCTATCTTGAATCCAAATTGAAATGTTCAGGCAGTGTTCTTGCTTGTGCATTGTGAAGTATGCATGTTACATGTTCAGAATCAAGGCTGCAGTGAAGTTGCACAATATTTCACAGGCCGGTGCTGCCAGAAATCCCTTTGATTCATTACACATTTGATTATGAATTAATATTTGATCATTGCATTTAGAACTGTTTTACTGTTGCCAAATTTTTTGCAGCCCCCACATTCATTTATGTGATCCCATATGGGGTTATGACCCAAAGCTTAAGAAGCTTTGCCCTAAATTAACTATCCTGAATTGAACTTTCAACTCACCTCATCATCAAAGAGAGAAATCTTGATGGAGACAGAGTCCACAATCTTCATGACAGAACCCACCTTCTGTTTTTGGCCAGCTATCTTTGATTAGCAAGTAACTCCAAAAGCCCCCAGAATAGAAGTACTTCCCTCTCCTGCCAAGACCACCAATCCTTTCCCTGGCCTTGTTGTTTCCTCCGGGAGCAATCTTTTTGAACATAGGACCTGTTGTTACTTGCCTCTGATAGTACTATAACTTTCACTTCTAAAGTCACAGCTACTGAAGACTTGGGGAAACAAAAGATTTTGTCATCGAAGTCCTTGGTACTTTGAAATTGTTCAAGTTTAGAAATCAGTATGATTTTATCAGTGTTAACAACATTAAAGATGATGGTCTTGGGGCAGCTAGTTGGCGCAGTGGATAGAACACCAGCCCTGAAGTCAGGAAGACCTGAGTTCAAATGTGGCTGCAGACGCTTAACAATTCCTAGCTGTGTGACCCTGGGCAAGTTATTTAACCCTAATTGCCTCAGGGGGAGAAAAAAAAAGAAAAAGAAGAAGATGGTCTTTGCTTTGCTGCTGTACTTTTAAAGATCATTGGACCTTTCCTTCTGATTTGTAGCCTGAACCTCTGGTAGATATTGTCTCCTAGAAATGTGAACTTCTTAAGAATAAGGGTTGTCTTGTCTTATTTCTAATGTTTAACACAGTACTTTACATGCACTAACACTAAAAAATGCTTTCTCTTATATTGTGAATAGTGTGAAAGAAGTAAGGTTATAGGTCTATTGAGACCTCAGATGACCTATGGACCAAAATAATCATTGTACAATTGAGGAAATTCAGGTCCAAGAAGATAGAGTGAATTTCCTAAGTCACAAATCCTACACTGTGTCAAAAACTTCAGAGCTTGTGATTTTTGCCATTGTACCCATTGTTGTTGTTATCGTCTTTTGTTCTTGAAGAGGACCATGACATTAGGAAAGTGGTGCCATGACATGCAAGTGAATTAAATTTAAATAAAGGAGGGATGTGCAAAGTTATCTGATGAATCACTTTCCCCTACAGCACTATTAAGTTCCAATGGCAAGATAAAGATCAGGAGGATTGGATGAAATGGGCCACTTTACCATTTTTAAGCCTCAGTTTGACTGAGGCTGTATCCATTCAGTAATTAAGGCCCATGCTGTCTTACTTTAAGTCCCTGGTATACATCTAACATCCTCATAGTAATGAATTTTTAAATTATAATTTCTGTAGACTTGGATGGCATTTTATTTAAATCTTTTGCCTTAATATTCATTAGTGATATTAGTCTATAATTCTTTCTCTACTTTTTCCATAATTTTAGGTTTTCTGGAATATTTTTGTCTCTTGAAGAGGTTGGTAAAGTTCTTTTTTATTTATTGAGAATAATTTATTTAGCTTGGATATTGTTTTTTCAATTGAAAAGTTAGACAAAAGGGTATTTTCTTTTGTTGACAATTCCTTTATTATGTGTTCTTTTTCACTTTTCAAGTTTGGATTGTTTAATGTTATTAATTCATGTTCTATTAATTTGACTGTTTTATGTTTTAATGGGTTTTCTTTAATTTCTTTGTTTTGTAATCACAGTTACATATATTCATTTCTGACAGTTATTATAAACATATTTCTTCGTTGTTGAAATTTTCCTTGTTCATTTTTATTTGGGGTAATTTTCTATTTTTTTCTGGGGAATTAAAAGCCTTACCATATTTTTTAGTCTTTAATATTTGAGGAATAGGAAAAACAGGCCCGTTAATGCATGCTGATGGAGTTGGAAATTGGTTCAGCCATTCTGGAAAGCAGTTTGGAACTACATTCAAAGTTATGAAGTGGTTAATCTCATTAGTAAGCCTATATCCCAAAGAGACCAAAGAAGGAAGAAAATAACTCCATTTCTCTCTTCAACTCCATCCATATTATGTACATGTATGTACACACATAAATCACAGATGCAAAGTTATCTCAGCTCATTTTGTATAATCAAAGAATTGGAAACTAAGGGAGAGCTTATCATTTGGGGAATGGCTGAACATTTTAATATGAACATAATATGGATATAATATGGATACAGTCCAATATTATTTTCTAAGAATTAATGAAAAGAAACTTTTTCACAGAAACTTGGGAAGATTTGTATGGACTGATACATAATAAAATGAGCAGAGTAAGGAGAATATAATAATACTATTGTAATGTAAATAACTTTAAAAGTCTTAAAAGAACTGTAATCAACAAAATGACCTACTATTGCAAAGGACCTGCAAATGAAGGTTCTAAAAGATGAAGCATCCCTCATGTATCTTGCTAGAAAGAGGGTAGACATTAGGGTCTCCAGAATGAGACATTCTTTTGATCCTGGTCAATTGGAGAATTTATTTTACTTGGCCAATTTATTTGTGAGAATTTTCACATGTACCCCCATTGAGGATGTGAAGTATGGAGAAAAATAATTTTTTATTTAAAAATTTATTTAAATATTTGATAATATTTATAATTATTATATATGATATAATATACTAATTGGCTTAGTTCATTGAAATATATTTGATTTCAAAAAATTTTGTTAATCTTTCCAAGATAAAATTAAATTCATTCTTTTGATTATCATTTCTATTGTCTTGTTTTTGATTTTATATCTTTCTGTAATTGTTTTTTCCAGAGAAATATTATTTCTCTAAAACAATGTTTTAAAAATATGTGGTCATTTCAGCGTATTAGCTCCGAAGATGTCTCCAAAGATGTCTCACTTGTCTGTTTTATTCTCTCAGCCTTCTTCCAGTCTCTCCTAAGTAATTTTTTTAAGTGTTTCATTGATACCTTTTTCTTTCTTCCTTTTTTGGAGGTGGGAGGAGAGGAAGGATCATTATTATCACTTAGTTCCCTTCTTCATCTGACCTCCTTTGCAAAAAAGTTGCAACCCTTGCTATGCAGCAAGTTAGCATTGTCAATAAGAACAAAACCACACATTGGTCATGTACAAAAATTTACATGTCATTTTGCATTTTTTGGACATCTCCCTCTCTCAAGAGATAAAGGAATCTTTATTCATCTTTGGTTAATAAAATCATAGTTGTTGATTGCATTTTTCAGAGTTCTTGAGCATTTCAAAAAAATTTTTTTTATAATGTTGCCATCATTATGGAAATTGTTATTGTTTTGCTCAGTTCACTCTGCTACAGTTCATGCATTTTTTTCAGCTTCCCTTAAATCATTCCCTTTTGTCATTTTTTTGTTAATTATTTTACTACATTTGTATACCACAGTGTTTTTTTTTGTTTTTTTTTTTTTTTTTTTTTTTTTTTTTTTTTTTTTAATCTCTTCAGGATATAGCTCTAGTTGTAGTGTCTGGTATCACTGGATCAGTGAGGCATTTATAGTGTTCTAGTTTGGAGCCTGACTTAGGTTAGTCTCATTGTATTTCAATATTTCAATTTGTAGTTTCAATATTAGAACAAAATGGGATACTCTTAGGTCATTCAGAAGTCAACAAAAGGTGCTTTCCTTAGCTGTAGGAATATAAGAATATCAAAAAAAATAAATAAACATTGAGGGCGCTCCATATTGCTTCACATCAATGAAGCTCCCTTTCCTGAGCTACCCAACAACTTCTCTTGGCTACTTTGTATTCAAGTAACCAGAAAGTGATGACAGAAGTGTGAAAATTTAATCTACTGAGCCAGTTAAGTCTGAAGAATGGTTTCATTGACTTGCACTGAGGGTTAGAATGTTACTAGAGCAGGATTAGTATATTAGTCACACCATTCTTCTCTGACTTTTCTGGATTCCAGAATTTACTTTTTTATAGTGGTAAACCAATTCATAGCCTTACCAACAATTGAATTAATATGCTTTTCATATTCTTTCCATGAAGTGTTATCTTTGCTCTTTTTATTTATTTATTTTTTTCCTGGCATCATCTTTGTTGTTAATTGTAAGGAAAAACAAAACAAAATTTCAATTGACTTCTTTTTTTTTTGGGGGGGGGGGGAGCAATTGAGGGTGATTTGCCCAGGATCACATAGCTAGTGAATGTCTAAGGCCAGACTTTAATTTAATGGTTCTGTCCATTGCCTAGGTGTCCCCTAGAATTGTTTCAATTTGCATTTCTCTTGTTAATGATTTGGAGCTTTTTTTCCCATGATTTGAAATTTTTTTTGTTTTCAGAACTAACTGATTATATCCTATCATTACTTTCTTGTAGAAAGTCTTTTTTTAGCACGTGTTGGAATATGTTGAATGAGATTGTAGTTTATGCCAGTTATTGTGCTAGATTCTGAGAACATGGTACAAAGGACAGAATAATCCCTACTTTCAAGGACCTACATTCTTTTAGTGTCTGAACTTTTTATTATTTGAATTTTTAATGTTAATTGCAGTTTTCATTATATTTTGATCTGTAAAGGATATGTTTATTCTTTCATTTAGTAAGCAAGAATTTTTTCAGTGCCTCTATATTTCAGGCATGGGATACAAAGAAAGACAAAAGAGCCTTTGCTATCAGAGGGCTTGGAAAAGGCTTATTGTGGAGGTGGTGTTTTAGTTGAGTCCTGAAGCCAGAAAATGGAGATGAGGAGGGAGGACAGCATTGCTTGCATAGGAAACAGCTAGAAAAAATGCCCAGAGCCAAGAGACAGACTATCTTTATCTTATTCATGGAACAGTAAAGAATTTATTAGTGACACAGGATAGAACAGTATGTATAGGATGTAAAGTGTAAGAATACTAGAAGTGGAGGTTAGTTTTTGTTTTTTTTTAATTATAGCTTTTTATTTATAAGGTAGATGCATGGGTAATTTTTCAGCATTGACAATTGCAAAAACCTTTGTTCCAATTTTTCCCTTCCTTCCCTCCACTCCCTCCACATGTTAAATATGTTAAAGCATAAGTTAAATACAATACATGTATACATGTCCATACAGTTTTTTTGCTGTACAAAAAGAATCAGATTTTGAAATGGTGTACAATTAACCTGTGAAGGAAATCAAAACTGCAGGCGGACTAAAATAAAGGGATTGAGAATTCTATGTAGTGGTTTATAGTCATCTCCCAGAATTCTTTCGCTGGGTGTAGCTGGTTCAGTTCATTACTGCTCTATTGGAACTGATTTGGTTCATCTCATCACAGAAGAGAGCCATGTCCGTCAGAACTGATCATCATATAGTATTGTTGTTGAAGTATACAATGTTCTCCTGGTCCTGCTAATTTCACACAACTTCAGTTTATGTAAGTCTCTCCAGGCCTTTCTGAAATCATCCTGATGGTCATTTCTTAAAGAACAATAATATTTCATAATATTCATATACCACAATTTATTCAGCCATTCTCCAATTGATGGGCATCCACTCTATTTCCAGTTTCTGGCCACTACAAAGAGGGCTGCCACAAACATTCTTAAACATACAGGTCTATTTCCCTTCTTTAATATCTCTTTGGGATATAAAAGCATGGAGGTTAGTTCTGATGGACTTTGGATTTTGTGTTTTATCTTGGAGGTAATAGGGAACTCCTGGAGAATATTGATTATGGGGGGAGATATAACTGGATCTTTGCTTTAGAAAAATCACTTTGGAAGCTGAATGGAAAATGAACTTGACAGGAAGGAATTTGTGACTGGCTGGCTAAACAAGTAATTGAAATAGTTCAGGAAGGAGGTTATGGGGGCTTGTGCCAGAATGGTGGCTGTATTAGAGAAAAGAACAGATAAATTAGGGAGATACTGCAATGGTAAAATCAAGAGATTTGGCAACAGATTGGATATAATGGATAAAAGATGGTGTAGAAGCAAGGATGACAATGAACCTGGGAAGTGGTGCCTTCTACAGTAATAGGAAAGTTTGGAAGGGGGAGGTCTAAGGGGAAAGATAATAAATTTAGTTTTGGATATGTTGGAATTTTGCATGTTTATTGGACAGTCAGTTTAAGAAATCCAAAAAGCAGTTGTCAGAATTTAATCTGTAGACACTACCTGGAACACCTTTTTAAATTCAGCCTTCACCATTGCTCTATTTATAGTCATTTTCCTATCTATTTTCTTATTTGTCTTTTACATTATAATCTTGTATTCTACACTCCAAGCTCCTTCAGTCATCACATTGTAAATCAGGCTTATAAGATTGCATTTGGTAGTTCATCATATTTTCAGTTTGAGTTGGAGCTTTTTTGTCCTCTCTGTTTAGGGAAACACTTAAATCCTTTCTTATACTAATGACTCCTACCTTGCTGGGTTGTTGTGAGAATTGGAGCTCTTAGATGTAAAATGCTACTTGCACTACTTAAAGTGTGTTATGTCAAGTATTACTATTGTTACTATTACTACACTTTGTAGCTAACACTGTTCTTGACTTATCTCCAAAAGAGAATATTGGGATCCTGAGAGTGTGACCTATCGATATATTACCATAAAACCAGATGAGTAGCATGCTCAGTTATCTTTGTACAGGCACAGAATTCTTTGTGTTTACTCATTGAAGTTTGATGACTTTGGGGTTTGCCTTTACCAGGGGCACTGGGAGGAGACTATTCTAGGTGAATCTGGGACTCCATTACTGTTGAGCAATGAACTTAATATTATTTTTTATTCTTGAATCCTTTGTATCTGTCTTTTCTTCTAGTCATGTTTTGTGAAGCTTCATTCTTGGACTACTGCCACTTTTCATATCCTCTTCTAATCAAATGCATCTAAGTAGAGCTTAAAAATACAGTCACAAAATGAGGATGATTGAGTTCAGAAAGTGTCTTCAGCAAAAACAAAACAACAATAACAAAAAAAAAAAAAAAAACAAAAAACCACTCAAGATTGCAAACTCGAAGACACAGAAAGTTAAATTTAACAATTAAATTCAAAAACAAATTCTATAAGCCACCAAGATGAAGACCTTCAAATATAAAGAAAAAAATATTCAAATAGTACAGTATTCAATGCTGATTATGTTAATCTGATCTCAACTAGGCCCTCACTGTAGCAAGGCAAAGCAATCATTCTGCTTCTAATTTGCCTTTCTTTTCCTTACAATAGCTATGTATCATATCATCATAAAAGCTGAGGAACTTGACTTGTATTTAATTGATAAAATTAAGGTAAATAGCTGATGTCCCTTCCTTTTTTCCTTTCTCACAAACTACTTTTCCCACTACCTTCTCCTTCATTTCAATCTCTAAAGAAGAAATGACTCTTCTCCTTTCTAAGGCCAACCCTCTATATTTATCCTTGATCCCATTCTCTGTTGCAGATAGCTTATATATATTTTCATTTCCTTTCTAGGTTCTGCCTGCCTCTTCTTTGTTATCTCTAATAGATTTTTTCCCCTCTGCCTCCTAAGTTTCCTTATGTATATTTAGAAACAGATCTTTTACTGGTCTTTCTTGTCAGGCTGTTACTGTCTTTGCCTTTTTTCACTCTTCATGTATTTCTGTCATAGGAGATGTTTGAAAAACATATAATGTCCTCATTTCTGGTTTTTGTCTAAAATAATTTGAAAGTCATCATCAAATCAAGTCATTTGAAAGTCATGTTCATCTTTTTTCATATGTAATTAGGCTCAGATTTGCAGGATAAGTCATCCTGGACTGCTGCATCCTGAGCTCTGTTGTCCTTCAAAGTACATTGTTCCATTTCCTCTGATTGTCCTTCAAAGTACATTGTTTCATTTCCTCTTAAGATTTCTAATTAGAAGGGAATAGTCTGTGTTTGAGCTGTGCTTACAGCTTTGAGTTTTTCCTTATTATTGTTTTGTTTTGTTTTTGCTGAAAATACTTTGAATTCTTTCAATAGGTATTTCATTTCTTTGTGTGTTCAGAAGTTCTTGGCAATTCTCTTTTATTATTTCCTCCATTATGATATTGAAGTGGTTTTTTTGTTTGTTTTTTGACTTGTCTTTTTTCCCTGGGAGACCTGTGATCCTTAGGTTATCTCTACATATTTTGTCTTTGAGATGAGTATGAATATATTATATATATTCTTTTAATTTAATTTAATTTTCTAGCTGTGTGACCCTGGGCAAGTCACTTAACCCCAATTGCCTCAGCAAAAAAAAAAAAAAAAAAAAAAAAAAAAAATTGCTTCTGTTCTCCTCAAATACTACTGGGTCCTCTTTCTTATATTGTGTTGTATTGTTTTCCTTTATTTTGCAGTGTTTATTCATGGATGACTGAATTTGTTTATTAGATTTGGAGGTCATTTTTCCTTCCATTGTTACTATATTTCCTTTTGATTTACTTGCTTATTTTCAAGGTCTTTTAGTTTTCTTCCTCCTGAAGTCTTCAGATATTTGTTACTTCTTCCACTCTTCTTTCCCCACCATGCCCATATTTTTTCCTATTGCTCACTTTGTGACTCTGTCCCTATTAATTGTTGTTTCCTTGGGAAGTAGGTCTCAAATCATCTCCCCCTTCTCCAGTACTGGGCAGTCCCATGGAGTCTCTGACCCCAATTTACCTTAAGATGCTCAAGACTATCCTTAGATGGTTGTTGTGTTTTTGCCTTCAGGCTTGGTATAGAGTGCTGCAGGCTCTACATTCTCTATCATCTTCCGCACCCAAATATTCCTGTCCTCTTGTTCTACTCATCTTCCCCTATTCTTTAATTCTTTGACCTACACCAACAATTTGGTTATTTGCATTGTTGCCACAGGGTTGTATCCCTAGACAGGTTTTTCCTCAGAATTGATTGTAGCTGGCTGGTAGCATTCCTTAAGCCTGGAGTCTGGATCTTCAAGAGACTGGAAAGGGAAAGAGGAAGTAGAGAGAGCCTAGCTAGTGTGGAGGGGAAGCATGTTAATTGTTAATCTTTGTTGTGTTCTTGGTTGTGCTAGCAGAATCTCATTGCTAATAATTCAAAATTATCAAATAGATCACTGTACATCCTTGCCTTTCATAGTCTCTGATACCTTGTTCGATAATAATTTATTTCCTTACCATCTCCCATTGTTTTGGTCAAAAAATAAGTGCTGTCAGGTTCCTTTATCTAGTGAGCTTTTAGTGTAGGAATTTCTGATTTACTCTTCCACACTGCTCTTTTCACCTAGCTTTATGAATTTAGAGAGGTGTTAGAATTTTCTCAGGAAGTGGAGATAAATAATTTTAATTAATTTTTATTATAGAAATTTTATGGAAAATGGTTGTTTAAGAAAGATTCATTTGACACCTGAGTGGAGGATGGACTGGAATAAGGAGATTCTTGAGGCAGGGAGTCCTACCAAAAGGGAATTTCAATACTACTGATATGGGGTATTGAGGATCTGCACCATGAGATTGTCAGAGAAAAGATGTTAGGAAGATAAAAATGACAGAACTTGACAACAGATTGGATTTGGTGATTAAGAAAGAAGGATTGAAGATGGTCTCTTGGTTTCAAGCCTAAGTGACTGAATTAGTGCTATCATTATCTCTATTTTCCTCTTTTTAGTAAAATTCCTAGAAAAAATTGTATCTATTCATCTTCACACTAGTGAAGACTTGATGTCTTCATTAGTAATAGAGAAATTAAGGTAAGAGAATGGTTTACAAAGTAGTAGGAACAATAATGGATTGCAGTTTTAGACATCTTGAATCTAAGATGATTATAGGATATCCATTTTGAGATGACTAATAGGTTGGTAGAGAAGAAGTCAAGAGAGGTTAGGATATGAATATGAACTTACAGATCTGAGAGTCATCTGCATAGAGCTAAGTGTTGGATCCTTGTAAAGTGATGAGATCAAGTGAAATAGTAATTAGAAAGGAGACCAATACAGAACCCTAGAGGGATGCCTACCATTAGCAGGTATCACCTGTGTGAAAATCCAGCAGAGAGCACTGAGAAACAATAGCAAGACAGATATAAGGAGAACCAAATTAGAGTAGTGATATGGAAACCTAGAGAGAATAGAATATTAAGAATAATATTAAAGATTTATAGTTTCAGATGTAGAGAAGTCAAATATAAAGTTTGATAAAAGGTCATTAGAATTAACAATTAAGATATCAAAAATGGTCAGCTAAGGAATTGTGATTTGTGTTAAATGAAGGAATGTCCAAACCAATAAAAAGAAAAATTCTTAGTTAAGTATAAAATAAGCAGTTTTTTTTCATTTATATAAGTAAAACTCATTTTCCTTTAACAATTTAAAATTCATGAATACAAGTAAAAAGTAACTTTAAAAATGTAGATACATAATTCACATTTTCTTAATTGTTATCTACTTGTTAGGAAGTAAGCATTTATCAAATTTTTACTGTATATTGGGCATTATGTTAAGCACTGAGGATACAAAAAAAAAATACTAAAGTCAGTTTCCTATTCTGGAGAAGCTCATAATAAACTTCAAGGATCAGGGGTGCTCCTTCTATCTATAATAATACAGATTTATATGTACAGTCATAGTTTTAAAAATAGCATCATATCTGTCCTTGATGAGACTTTTGGATTAAGATTTTAGTGGAGAATTGGTGTATATATAAAGAAGATTGAATTTATTTATTGTTCTTTTAATTTTCCAGGCATTGCTTCAGAATTTGGAGTTAGAGGATATCCAACGATTAAGCTGTAAGTTGAGTCAAATGTGGTTGTTAAATATGCATTTTTGTCAATCTGCTTAGTAGTTTTTGAGACATAGAGTCAATATTAATAGTATGTTATTATTTATAAAGGACTTTCTTGACATCATTTTTGGGAATTAAGTAGTGAAAGTAGTATCACTCATTTTACAGATTGGTGCTAAGGCTCAAAGAGATGGAATTTGCCTGTCATACAACTTGAGCCCAGACTTGAGCAACCAAGTTCATTTCTCTGAATCTTATGCTCTAATGCAACATATTTTTTAGATTTACCTTGGCATACCAGGGTATACTATCACATCATGATACTTGGGGAAAAAAGAAAGAAAGAAAGAAAAAGAAAACCAGGGCCTTTGATTACAAAAGAACACTATACATAGAATCAGAAGACTTGTGTTTCAGTCCTGCCTTTCCTACTTAATAGTTTGTGTGTCCTGTTTGTAAACTCTGAAGTGCCTCAGTTTCTTATTTATATAGTGATTTAATTACCTGTCTTTTAGCATTGTTGTAAAAACTACTTCAGAGAATACATGACAAGTAATTTGTAAAATATAAAATGCTATAAAATATAGCTATTATTATGATGATTGAATGCTCATAGAAAATGCTGCCTTTATTTAACTTTGGAATTTTGTGTTTAAAAGGAAACTATTCAAGATCATCTCAGTAATCAGAATGTGAATTAAATAATAATTTGTATTTGTTAATCTACTGGTTATAGGCTACCAGAGCTGAAACACATCCCCTGAGACTTATAGATAATTAATTACATCATTTTTTGGAATCTTCTCCTTAGAGTTGGTTGCTGCAGTTATTTTAATGTTTAAAGAGCAATTGCTTAAAGATTATGGATAATATACAAGAAAGCTATTTTAATTGACTTAGTTTTCATTGCTGTAATTTTAAAAAAAGGTAAGAGAATGGTCTTCACAGTGTAAATCAGTAAGTTTGGCTTTAATTCCTTGGAACATTCTAAGACACATAATTAAAAAGATGGTTGGCAAACATTTATAAGGTGAAATAATGATATATTCATCAACAACAGATCATGTCATGCTAACTTAATTTCCTTCTTGACACTATAATTAAATAACCAGTAGATGAGAGGAATGATGCAGATATATTTTATTTGTATCAAAAGCTTTTTGTAAAATACGTCATATAATTCTTTTGTAAAAGATGTGTTTGTCTTTGTGTATATAAAAAGAGTGAGAGATTAAGATTTAACAGTAAAGTAAAAAGAAGGATTCAGAACTATTTGGACAGCTATACACAAAACTATTAACTTCCTACTTACTCAGTTTAACTCAGTTCCTATGATACCTACTCTACTTCATCTCAAGAGTATAAGAGAAATGGCCCTGTCCTTGATCTTGCCAAAACTTGCAAAGTTCCCTATTTCGATGTTCACAAACCATGAGACTCCTTAATTTGATAATAGTCTTTTATTATGATAAGAATCCTTTCCTTTTATGTACTTTCCATCTAACAATGTGCTCTCAATTCCTTCATTCCTTAGTTCTTTTCCATGCTATCACTTCTTGGCTTTCTTTGTCTATTTCCTTACCTGTTGCCTACAACATTCTCATGTCTCAGCCATCATTAAAAAACAAAAAACAATTCTAACTTGATCTGACCAGCCCTACATCTTATCTTACATATCTCTTCTCTACTCCTAGGTGAAAGTCATTGAGAAAACCTTTTCTAATAGCTGCTTATATTTCCTCTATGTTTTCTTCTTAACCACCTTTAGTCTGGTATCTTACTTTACCCTTCAACTGAAACCAAGCTCTCGAAAATAACCAAAATAATCAAATTTAATGGCTTTAGTTCTCAACCTTCTTAACTTCTCTGAAGCATGACACTAATAATTACACTATCCTTCCAAATACTCTCTCTTAAGGCTTTCATGAAACTACTTTCCAGTTGTCTTCCTATTTGCCTGAATGTTTTTTATCTCCTTTGTTTATTCTTCATTCTTTCCAGATCTTTATTTCCAATCTTATTCTTTCTCTTGAATTCCAGTCTTATATCACCATCCATGCCTTTTGGACATTTCAAGTTATCTGTCCCACATGCATCTCAAATTTAACATGTCTAAAACACACATTATTTCCTTCCCACCTCAAAAGCTTCTCCTCATAACAGCTTTCTCATTTACTTTCAGAACTAATCAAGTATGTGTTTCTTTTTCTATTCTCATAAATTCTCTTAGCTCAAGCTTTTCATCCCTTCTCACATAGACTATAGCAATAGCCTTCTAATTTATGTCTGCTTCTTGTCTCCCCCTCCCCCTCATATCAGTCCATCCTCAGTTTAAGTAATAAAATAATTTTTTTCTAAAATATAGGTTTTCTAAATTCTTTCCTCTCCCTGACCCATTAAATTCTGTTGTCTTTACCCTATGGTATTATGTGAAGTCTTCTGTTTGCCTTTTAAAGTTCTTCTTAGGTAGGTTTACCTTTTTGTCTTAGTTAAACTTTACTCTCCTTCTTGTACTTTGTGATTTTACTTGCATATTGTTCTTCACACATAATATTCCACTTATCATGTCTTCAATTTTTCATTGAATGTTCTTAATGCTTCCTCCTGCCTTTCCCTGGCTTTCTTCTAGGCTTGGCACTAATCCTACTTTTTGAAGGGCTTTTTTTCAGTCTGGCCTCAGATGGCATCTTTACCCCATTCCCCAAACATGTTCTTTCCCCTCTAAGATTAGTTTGTGTCTGTCGTGTCCTTCTTGGGATCTATGCCTGACCTATTTCTTTTCACACTTTCATCATTGATTTGTATATAGCATGCTAATCATTTTTTAGAAAAGGCAAAGCTAAGAAAGCTTGGCAACATTGAATTACAGAGTCAGGATTCAAAAAGAATCTAGAGAATTGAATTGAATCTAGTAGAAATTTAGTAAGAATAAATATGAAATCTTACTCTTGGGTATAAAACAATAAGCTTCACTTTTATATAATGGGAGTATCATGGATGGATGGCAGTTTATTTGAAAAAGATCTGCCACTTTTAGCTAACTGCAAGTTCATTATGAGTTAGCAGTGTGATTTTGCTACCAAAAAAGCTACCTAATGTAGTCTTGTACTGCCTTAAAGGGGGCATAATTTTGAGGAACAGATGATATTATTGTTGTACTTTTGCCTTAGCAGACTTTATCTGCAATTTTGTAATGATTTTGGATGCATGGTTTATAAAGGACATTGTTGACCCGTAGTTTCCAAAAGAGAATAAGAAGGATAGTAAAGTCTCTTGAGTTCATGTCATAATAAGATCATTTGAAGGAACTGGACTTTTGTTTAGTTTGGAGAAGTAAAGTTTCAGGAGAAATATTATTTTCATGTATTTTAAGATTTGTCACATAAAGGAGACTGATTTTATTTGTACTCAAAGGGCAGAATCAGCAACAGTAGCTTTGGAAATTGCAAAAAGACTATTATAAGTTTGATCTCAAAAAAGAGCTGTTCAGAAGCAAAATGGCCTTCCTTGAGAGTTAGGAATCTCTTCCTTTGAAGGTCTTTAAGTAGAAATTGGTGTTGGGTATATATACATATATATATATTTTCATTTTTTCTTTCTTTTTTTAATATTTTATTTTATTTTATTTAATAATAACTTTATACTGACAGAATCCATGCCAGGGTAATTTTTTTTACAATATCCCTTGCACTCGTTTCTGTTCCAATTTTTCCCCTCCCTCCCCTCCCCTAGATGGCAAGCAGTCCTATATATGTTAGATATGTTGCAGTATATCCTAGATACAATATATGTTTGCAGAACTGAACAGTTCTCTTGTTGCTTAGGGAGAATTGGATTCTGAAGGTAAAAATAACCCGGGAAGAAAAACAAAAATGCAGATAGTTCACATTCGTTTCCCAGTGTGTTCTTTCTTTGGGTGTAGCTGCTTCTCTCCATCATTTATCAATTGAAACTGAGTTAGGTCTCTTTGTCAAAGAAATCCACTTCCATCAGAATACATCCTCATACAATATCGTTGTCGAAGTGTATAATGATCTCCTGGTTCTGCTCATTTCACTTAGCATCAGTTCATGTAAGTCTCGCCAAGCCTCTCTGTATTCATCCTGTTGGTCATTTCTTACAGAACAATAATATTCCATAACATTCATATACCACAACTTACCCAGCCATTCTCCAATTGATGGGCATCCATTCAATTTCCAGTTTCTAGCCACTACAAACAGGGCTGCCACAAACATTTTGGCACATGCAGGTCCTTTTCCCTTCTTTAGTATTTCTTTGGGATATAAGCCCAATAGAAACACTGGTTGGGTATATTATAATGAGGATTTTATGTACATTTTATAATGCATGGCCCTAAAGGAATAGACTAAAGTGCCTTTCAATTTTGTGCTTTTGTTTTTAATATTTGACTGATTTTTGGTCTTTGTATTTTATTATGTCTTGCATCTACTATACTGTCACGTTTTGAAAGCAATCAGGTTTACTGTCCCTTCTCTTAAATGTCATTATTATTAATTAGCTTCTCAATATTATAGCCTTTTTTTTTTACTTTCATTGATTGCTCCAAGTTTTATATCCCATGAGAGTTTTATGTTAATGAGACATTGAATCCTGAAAGAATTTGGAGAAAATCAAGTTCCTCCAATAAACATTTCTTAAATGCCTAATTTATGCCATATGCCAGGCACTATACTCAGTTCTGGGGATATAAAAAAGACAAAGAAATACAGTCCATATTCCCAAAGAACTTACAATATAATGAGGTGAGACACCCACTAAAGGAATAGGGGGTGGGGAAGGATCACCAAGAAGTATAATGTTCTGTTGAGTTAAGCTGATGCAAGAGAGAGTTTCTGATTCTTTATGACCCCATTTGGTGTTTTCTTGGCAAAGTTACTGATATTTTCACACCTATTACCTCCAGCATTCCAGTAGAGAGTATTCTGGATGTTCATGTGTCCTTATTTTTTTTTTTTTAATTTTTTTTTGCTGAGGCAATTGGGATTAAGTGACTTGCCCAGGATCCCATAGGTAGGAAATATTAAGTAGCTGAGGCTAGATTTGAACTCAGTTCTTCCTGACTTCAGGACTGGTGCTCTATCCCCTGTATGACCTAGCTGACTTGTCTTTATTTTTCCCATGTGCCTGGCAAATCTTCTTTTTCTGTGGTATAATGCTGAGATGACATTTCTCTACCACCTTCTTCTTTTTGTTGATTATTTATTGCATACTGTTCAAACTTACTATATACTTCAAATCTACAACATACTTTTCCACCTAGAATTTGTGCTGAATTTCCATCAGTGTTGAATACTTTGGGGGAGCATATATATCTGTTTTGTGTTTTGTCTAATATTTATTATAAGAGAGCATTTTTGATGATAAATCTATCATGAAATCTTGAGAGATCTTATACGTATAGGAGAAAACTAAAAGAGTAAAACCAGATGCCTTTTTTTTTTTTTTTTTTTGGTAATCAGAAAAAGTAAACATAAAGAGTTCTGATTTTCTACAACTTTTAATCAGTTATCATTTGGGAAAACCCATTTGTTTTTTTACTAATACCTTCATTAAAGAATATCTTCACTTAGTGTATAAGTCCCTCTTAGACATTTTATATGGATAAGAAAAAAAATATATATATATATACATATATACACACACATTTACATCTAAATAGATATATGAGTACATATGCATATTAGTAGATATATATGTAAACTTCTTTCTTAGTTTCTTTTCTTTTTCTCCTTCCTTCTTCCATTCCTTTGCCCTTCTTTTTCTCCCTCCTTTTCATCCTTCCTTTCTTCTTGCCTCCCTCCCTCTCTTTCCCTTTCTTCTTTCCTTCTTCCTTTTTTCATTCATTGTCTTTTCCCCTCCTTCCCTTCCTTTCCTTTCTCCTTTCCTTTTTTCTCTCTTCCTCCCTTTCCTTCTTCTCCTCCCTCTTTCCTTTCCCTACTTTCCTCCCCTCCCTCCCTCTTATATATTCCATAGGTATCTATTGTATAGATGGCTATATGTACTTAGTTAGATCTTCCTAATCTTTGCTCCCAAATCCCACAGGTAGAGACAGCAAGGATCTCCTCCCCTCAACCTCAGAATGTTTCTTAATCTTATATGCCTTATTCTTGCCCTGTCTTCTGGGAAGAAAAACTAAAAAGTAAGGGGGGAAGTATAGGTAGAGGAGTGGAGGCTTGATTACAAATGATATTGTCTTTTCCATTTCTATGTACTCTGTGACTCTCAAGTTATTTTGCCCTACCTCCCCATTCTTTTTTTTTCTTTTTTAAGTCTGGGTGTAGGTGGTTGGGTGTTTATACTCACATTTATATGGATATATATATTTCATATATGAATTACTATATACATGGATATAGATATATAATTTATATATACTTATGCATATATTTTTTCCTCCCATATATGAAAAATCTTTTATGAGGTACCTATACACTACTTTATTTGAATTATATTTTTCTTTATAATTTGGTTGGGCTGCTCTAAATTAAATTTCTATTTATTGTATGCCCCTGTAACTTATTTTTAATACATTCCATTTGTGTTTTGAAAACTAGCTTTTTTAAACTACAAATAACTTTTTAATTAACAAATTAAAACTGAATTCAAATACTTAAATAATCAGAAAACCAATTCAGCCTTTTTTTCTTTTTCTTTTGAAGATTAAAAAATGACCTGGCATATAACTACCGAGGGCCTAGAACTAGAGATGATATCATTGAGTTTGCTCATAGAGTATCTGGGTAAGTATTTGTTCTTCCTTGAAAATAATATAATAGGGTCAAATGTAGAGAATTAAACTCTTAAGGATATTGATTACTTTAAAAATTTTTTGTGTTTTAATTGTATAATTATAATTTACAGGGGTTTTTTTGAAGTATAAGTTTATGTAACAGATATGTAAGAATCAGATGAGGTACAGAAAAATGTCATTTTGCAGAATTCTTTATGTCATTAACTTTGTTTTTCTTATGGTCTTTAAACATGTTGAAAGTGTCATTCTATATAGTCATTATTGTATTATCTTTCATTGTAATTCCATTATGCTGCGTCATAAAACATAATAAGTAAAAAAGTGATAAACGTTAACTTAGTAATTGCAGCTTTGTTTTTAATGAGCAATCCCATTTATCACTATAGTTTTTATTTATATAACATGTTCAAGAAAAATTAAGTAGATGGATTTCATTTAATCCTTTCTACTTAAAATATATTATGTAATTAAAAATATACTCCACATTTAATTTTCATATTATTTAGAGAGGCCATTAATTTCACAAACTTAGATAATGATTTCTTTTTGCCTACACATTTAAAAAACAACACTAACTTTCTGGGCTCAAGCAGTTTCTTTCAAATAGAAATTTTCATGCAGAATATAAAGATGCTTTATTAAAAGTGGTTAGGACCATATTGGGGTACATTATAGGCATAACAGTATTGACATTTTGATTAATAATTCATAGCAAAATTTTGAAGTTTTGAGGTTTGTTTAGTGCTAACTTATTGATAGGGTCATAGAGACTCTTGAAATCAACATTTGAAGTTGGTCCGAATTTTTTTCTTTTTCATTGCATCCAGAATGGCTGCAACTGAAGCATGTGCAATGTGAGACCTCGTGTATGTAAGTCGATCATTGCCATTTATTAAATGTGCTAAAGTTAAATTTTATAAAAGTACTATTCAGAAAACAAAAGTGATCAAAATTTGACTGTAAAATGAGAAAGTCAATATGTAGAGCTTGATCTTAGTCACTTATTCAGCATTCACCAAATATTTAGCACTTGCTATTTGCAAAGCCCTGTGCTAAGTCCTGAGGAACATTCAAACTAAAAAAGATACAGTGACTATGCTCATGGAGCTAATAGAACAATAGATAATAGTACAATAATAGTATAATACATATAAAATATAATTACAATACCTATAATGTATGCTTATTTTCAAGAATTGTATTGTGAGGTCTGAGACTGGGATTATTTAATGTTTGATTTTGAGAGATAGAGAATAAATCAGGTAAGATGACTTTGAAGAGAGAGATGTTAAAGAAGGAAAGAAAGGAATAAACATTTATAGAGTATCTACAATGTCCCAGGAATTAGGCTAAGCATTTTACAAATAAAGACATTTGAAATGTGAAGAAGGAAAGGAAAGATATTACAAAAGTAGAGATGGAGAAAGGGAAATGATGAAGCCCAAGGTAGACAGTTTGCTTAGAAGAAAGAGGATGGAAAGGGAACGTTATATTTAGCAGTTAGCTATCACTTTAAGATTTGCAAAACATTTTACAAATATTGTTACATTTATTCTCCCAACAACCCCGGGAGGTCAGTGTTTATTATTAGCTCCATTTTTAAAATGAGGAAATTAAGAAAAACAAAATTTAAGTGAATTGTTCAGAATCACATAGTAACTCTTTTGGCAGGATTTGAACTCAGATCTTCTTGACTCCAGGTCTAGTTTTTTATTTACTGTGAACCTAGCTGTAACTGGGTAAAAAATGAAGGTGGCTGCAGATTTTTGAAGACCTTGAATATAGTCAAAGAAATTAAATTAAGATCCTTTAAAAAATATTTTTGAAGGAATTCCTGAATATTTTTTACTAGAGATTTGGACTTAATAGATTCAATCAGGTAATTATCCATGAAATGCTTATTGTATGCAAAATATGCTACTTAGTGAAGCTAAAAATATGAAAATGATATACTCTGTTATCAGAGACTTTAGAATGTATAAAGAATAGTCTAGCTATATAATTAATTGATGGATTGGGGAGAGAAAAAAAATCAAATGGAAGGAACTACCCATCAGCTATTATAAGTGTATTAGGGATAATTTTGAAATCTAAGATGTTGACAATGGGTGTAATGAGAAAGACACATAAGGAAGAGATTTTATAGAGGTGAAAATGGCAGAATTTAGTAAATGATTGAACATGAAAAGCAAAGAAAAAGGAAGAATTAAAATACCCACATGCTACCAGTGGAAGAGTGGGGTGGGGGCATTGTAAGTCATAAGTACTAAGTGTAAGTAGTAAAATACCAAATAAACTTTGGTTTTGACGTACTGAATTTGAGGTTTGGTAGGAAATCAAAGTGGAGAGACGTTGCAGGTATATTTAGAATTGTAGCTCAGAAGGAAGTTCAGAAACAGAATTTTCAGTCTTCTTTGGTATTATTAAACTATAGGAAAAAAGAAGATTACTGTTCTCAGTGTGTAATGGAGTAGACAGCATTACAAATAAGATACATCAGAACAAGATAATCAACAGAGGGAAGACATTAGTATTAAAAGGAAATTGGGAAAGAATTCTTGGAGAGGATTTTAACTGAAACTTTAAAATATAGATGAGAAGGGAGAGAAATCCCGACTTAGAAGATTGCTAATGAAGATGTTTAGGGTATGGAGAAGAATTGTCTTATGCAAACAACAGCCAGTGTTGGGTCTCAGGATATGTGGGGGTGATTAAGGTGTAAGCAGTTTGTAAAAAAAGGATGAGGATATGAAGGGAAATAAAAGCAAAATAGACGGTTTTCTTGTATTTAATTGATTATATTTGATGCCGGAGCTGATAGGAAGTTACTAGAGTTTATAGAATAGGAGGATGTGTCATGATCAGATCTATACCTCAGGAAATTCACATTGACAGTTGAGTGAAGGATTGTGTGTATGCATGTCTGGCAGCTTAACATGTTTGTTTACATGCAATATAGAAGGAGCAAATAGACAAGGAGAGAGAAAAGATAAATGAGAGTATTATGGGTAGAGAAAACATCTGCAGGAGAAGACTTGGAGTCATGATACTTGGGTTTCTACCTGTGTGATCATAAGCTAGTCACTTTATCTTTGTCTTAATTTCCTAAAAATTAAAAAAGAGAGAGAGAGAGAGAGAGAGAGATGATGCTTTCAGCCACCCACACGGTTGTTATGAACAAAGTTCTTTGTAAACCTTAAACCATAATATGAAATTTGACTTACTAGGATTCACCATAGGGGAGCTGACTGTTAGAGTGAGTATAGTTGGAGAACTTACATTTAATCATGAATAGGGCCATGACTTAAACAAAAAGAGGAAAGAGTGAACAATTGATTGCATTAAGTTTTGAGAGAGGAAGAAAAAAGTAGGTTACTGATAGAATTTAGAGACATTCAGATATTTTAGGACAAAATTATTCAAGAAACAGCTTTTCAGTACAGCCTGACTCTACCTTAGCCGTTTCCAGTAAAGGAAATTCTTACATTATACTTTCCTTACTATAATTATTTTTGTTTTTATGTTTTTTTAATAGTCATTTAAAAATAAAATCAGTAAGGCTTGTGAGATTTTTTGTTTTGTTTTGTTTTTTTCTCCCCATCCTCAAGTTATGGTCTTGGGATTTTGGTAGGTTTTTTTGTTGATATTTATTTTACAGATTTCTATCGAATGTTATAAGATTTTTTTCTGATGCAACTGCTATTGAAAGTATTGCAACCAAAATTTCAAGGTTAACTTTTGTAGTTGCATCAACTCTAGCTAATTGTTAGAAAGGTAAAAATAGAATGCAAAATGATGCAATACTTGAGAGAACTGCCTATTTTTTAAACACATCAAATCTGCAAAACTTGTGGATACAGATGTTTCAAACAATATGCACAGTTTGTAGTAATTCATGTTACATTAGCTATTTCTGATCATTTTTGTTTAATTAATTTTTTAGTGTAATTTAATTTTAATTTAGTTTCCTCTTAAACATATAAATAAAAAATATTAATAAATTAGTAGTTATATAGTTTTTGTATAATAAAAATGTTAGGTTCTTTGGATAAGTCCATAATTTTTCTTTTTTCTGAAAAATGTTTTAATGAGTCTTTTTGGTCAATTTCATAATTAAATGCTAATTTTTACATAAAACATTTTACATACATAAAAGTATAATAATAAGAAATTCTAAAAATAAGATTTATTTTAAATAATACCTTTTATTAGCTTATGGTACTAGTTTAAAAAAGCTAAATAAAATACATATAAGGAAAAAATAAAAGAATTAAAGTATTAATTATTCTCATAGCAATTGTTTTAAATGAAGAGTATAGTTTAAAATAAATCATATTGGTTATACTTGTTTACTGTTTCTCATATATCTCTTCAAATCTTTATGAACCTTTGCATTGTGGTAGTATTCTCTAGAATTAGTCAAACCTGTAATAATTTTTAATCTTATGTTATTAAACAAGATTATTAAAATGTAGTCAAATGAGCTTTTATAATTTTATGCATGAACTATTTTAATTTTATAATAAACAGCAGTACCAATATTTTTCTTCCCTTTTTACTAAATTTTTTTCCATGTTGTTTATCTAAAAAAAATTTTTAACTGGCATTTTATATAAAGCAAAATAGATTTTATTTGTGCAAGAGCTTAGTTGTGTTATTTATTGTTAACTCTTGTATATGTATACACTCATGTGTATGTATACAAACATATATATACATATATATAAAAAACATTTTGGATGATATGAACCATAACATAAATATATGTATATGGATGTATCAGTTTGTTATTTTGTAAGAGAGAATAAAATCTTTTTACTCTTAGATAATTATGAAAGTGTAAAAATCATTTTGATACAAATACATAACCATGATTTATAAGTTGGAAAGTGGGTTTTATTTTAAATTTAAACAAAAAATTTCCTTTTTTAAATGCAGGGCACTAATCCGTCCACTTCCAAGTCAACAGATGTTTGAACATGTAAAGAAGAGGCATCGTGTACTGTTTCTTTATGTTGGAGGAGAGTCACCTTTAAAGGTTTGAAATGAAGATAAATTTTGAATACCAAGTTAAAACTTGTTTTGTCGCATTTTAAGTAAGTCATAGTTCCTATAGCATACTAAATTCTAAATATCCATGCAAGAAACCTTGATTCCAGATATTTTGAAAAATAGGTATCATAAAATGTATATATTTGTAGGCATTTTTTCAAATATCTCTGTTGTTTTAACTGCACCATTATACCAATTACTTTTTTTTTTTTTTTTGGCAATTGTTAGCTAAGTTAATGTATGCTTAGCCTATAACTGATTTTAATTTATTCAGTGATATAGAGTATTTTCTTACTTTCCATTATTTCTGATGTTTGTTTCTCTTAGAAATGAGGAAACAGATGAGAGATGCCAAGCTTCCTCTACTTAAATTGGATGAATGTTATTTTTTTATTTTTTGACTAATAGTTTTGTTGTTGTAGGGAACTCTGTGAGGAAATTTTCTATAACGTGCAGGTCCATAATTGTTCTGCAGTTTATAATCTTAGTTGCTTAAGGTTAAATAACCCTAAACAATTACTTCATAATAGGTTCTTGAATTCAAGTCTGACACTGATTTTGTTGTTACTCCACTATTGTCTTGACTAAGTATACATTTCATTCAAAAAAAATGATATAGGTAATAGAGGGAAGCATTGTATTTTAAAATGATGTATTCCATGAGGAAATTAAGGGAATAGATCAGGGTAATATAATAGAAAACATTAGTTAGATTGTTAATACAGAAAAAAAAAAAAGATTGTTAATACAGAAACAAAAGTCATGTTGTCATTGGAATATGTTACTGATCTTTTTAGAAAGAGGAAGTAGAAGAAAAGTTAGGGATAATATCATAACTGGCATTCAGACAGTTGAGATGGTGAGCTTCTATAAATTTATTCTAGAGCTCTCCCCCTACCAAAAGCATACCAATCAAAGAATAGACATTTATAAGTATTTAATTTTGTTCCAGGTGCTACCTTAGATACTGGAGATAAAAAGCTCCTGTTTTCAAGAAGTTTATTTCCTATCAAGGGAGGCAAAATACACATATGGATATATATAAAATATACACAAAGCGGATAAAGATAATCCTTTTCCTCACTTAGGCACTTGGGCATCTGTGACTTGCCTAAGGTTGCACAACTAAATAAGTGTCAGGTGTCTGAAACTGGATTTGAATTCAGGTCTTTTGACCAGGGCCAGTGCCCTAACTGGGCATTACTGTGTCACCTAGCTGCCCCAAGATACGGGGTAATCTTGAGAGAAAGAAAAGGTATTAGCAACTGAGGGGAACAGAATAAACTTCATGCTGAAGATGTCTCTTAAATTGAGTCTTCAAGCAAACCAAGAGTTCTAAGAGTTGTAGAGGTGAGGAGAGACTGCATCTCTTTAGTGCAAAGCATCTGAGACGGAAGTTTGCTTGTCAGGAGTAAGACCACCAATGTGGCTGGAATATACAATATGTAATAGGAGTATTTCTTTAAAGAAAGAAAAGATAGGATGGAGTCAAGTAATAAACTATAAATAACAGTCAGAGGAGTTTATATCTGATGTTAGAGGCATAACTAGGGATCCACTGAAATTAATTGAATATATGTATATCTGTATTTGGAGGGAGATGACACAGACCTGTGCTTCCCTTGCTTTAATAAGGTCACTTTGGCAGCTTTATAGAGGATGGATTATAGTATCGAAGAGACTTCAGATATATAGAACAATTAAGAAGCTGTTCCAATAGTCTAGGTGAGGTTTAAGGACTTAAACTCAGATAGTAAATTTGAGAGTGGAGAGAAGAAATCTGTATGGAAGAGACAATATGGTGGAAACTATAGGAATTGGCAAAAGATTGGTTATTCCAAATTAGTATTTATATTATTATCCAAGCTGCAGATTAAAAAAAAAAGTTATGCCATCCAGGAACAAATATAGATTCCAAGGAAACATTAATTAAGAGATTTCCAGACACTCAGTTAGTTGAGAATCCATCCACATTTCTCCATTTAGTGGGCAGAAGTACCACAAGAAATCTTGTCAGATGTTCTGGTAAAATTCAAATAAACTGATTTGCAGAATTCCCCTTATCAATTAGTGTAGCAATTCCATTAAAAAAAGAGACTATTAGTCTGGTATAAGTTATTCTTGATACTACTCATGATAAATGCTCAATAATTATCATTTTTAATGAAACATTTTAGAATGAGAGGATGACTAAGATTATAGACCTGGATTATTAAAAGGACAATGACACTGGAAGAAGGGTAGGCTTTCTGGGAAAAATAATGACTGATTTTCTTTTATTTTGTTTTTGTACATACTAAGTACCAGATATCTGTGAACAATTTTAAATTGTTAGTATTCCTTGGGACTAGGATTCAAGAAAGTGACTAGGACTGGGGCTAATAATTTATAATTTTCCATAATGATAACTATTTTTTCAAAAGGTAGGAGAAGTACTGCTGATAACTTTTAGAACTGACACAAAGTTTAAGTATAAAAAGTAATAAGTGGCCATTCTATTTCAGTATTAATAGGGAAGGAAAGCTAGGTATTAGTCTAATATGCTTTCTAGTTGTGAGAAATACAGATTTTAAAGGATTCAGAATCCAATCTTTAAATTCTACAGAGAATTTCAGCTTGAGAAAGATGAAAAGATCTCAATAGCAAAATATGAACACACAAGAATTTTAGGGAGGAAAAGTTATTGAAATAAATTAGAAATTTGATAATTTGTTGACCAATTTAGATATTTAGAAGTTGTTTGCAGTAGGTAAAAGATTGATTTTATATTATAGATAAGAGAGGAAGATAGAATAGAATTAGAAACACTAAAGATCAGAATGATCTGAGGGCTATAAAAAAGGTGGCTTTTTTGGTTTTTGTTTTATATAAATTGGAGAAAAGTAGGAGGATAAAAAGAAGGATTAGGACTGCTGCTTGGGGGGAGAAGTAATAATTTTTGATGGAAATGATCAATAACTATTTTAAATGTTTTCCTTTCTAGGAAGAATGATCTTGAATTTGAAAGAAAAGACCAAAGAGGGAGAATAGTGAATTGACACCTAGAAGAAGTAGATATATTCTAAGAGAAATGAATTCAAGACACTGGACCTAGATAGTTCCTGGTCTAAATAGTCTTTGGCAGATATGATTGTTGACTATTATTAGTTGTCCTTGAAAGATTATAGAGATAAAGTGATGTAGATTTAGGGAAAGGCAAATTTTGTCCTAATTTTCAAACAAGGATTAGAAGAATATGAATCTAGAAACTGTAGACAAATGAACTTGATTTTAATTCCTGACAAAATTCTAAAACATTTCATTAAAAATGATAGTTATTGAACATTTGTAATGAGTAGCGTCAAGAATAGCTTATGCCAGATTAATATTTTCTTTTTTAATGGAATTATGACACTATTTGATAAGGAGAATTCTATAAATCAGTTTATTTGAATTTTAGCAGAACATCTTCTTGTGGTATTCCTACCCACTAAATGGAGAGATGTGGATTAAAAATTATTTCAATTTGATGGATTCTCAACTAGTTGAGTGTTTGGAAATCTCTTAATTGATGTTCCCTTGGAATCTATATTTGGTTCTAGATAGTAAATATGTATTTTTTAAATCTGCAGCTTGGTTAATAATATAAATACCAGTTAGGAAGATGACACAAACCAGAGAGGGATAATTAACATATTGGAAGATAGGATACAAAAATGATCTCAGGCTGAATCTAATAAGAGGAAATTTAATACAGTAAAATTCAAATACTTTTATATATAAGATATAGGGATTTGATTAGATCATCTTTTATGTTTTGTCTAGTTATAATTTTATGATCATGAAGAATAATTAAGTTTATTCAGTTTGGGATTAGAGAGCAGAAATAGGTTATCATGGGAGGTATTGCATCTCTTTGAAAAGCAAAGATTGTTATGTTATGCTATAGAGAAATGATCATGAAGAATATTTAAGTTTATTCAGTTTGGGATTAGAGAGCAGAAATAGGTTATTATGGGAGGTATTGCATCTCTTTGAAAAGCAAAGATTGTTATGTTATGCTATAGAGAAATTTCTTTTTAAATATAAGTTGGATTGTATGGTTTCCAGAGTCCTTTGGAATTCTGACCATTTGAGAATTAAATACGACCTCACTGGAAAGAAGTGCAGGTTTTATATGAAGGTCTGTATGAGATTGGGGAAGGTTTAAAAAATAAGGCTTAGAAATTTCATTTTGAATCTTAACATTTGTACAAAATTATTTATTCTTGAGTAGAGGAGTTATATAATAAAATGGTAGTTTAGAAAGTTTTATCTTATATTCATATATAGATTAGATAAGAAATTCCAGAGATACTAAAAATGGGAAATTAGGACTTGTTATGATTGTTGTTTCATTTAATTTGCAGCTAATGGTGGAATGAAAATTTTTATTTGTTTCTGTGCAAATGAAGGAAAAGAGGTTTTTAATCTTGTTATAAACATTTCAAAGGGAAACATGGTAAATCTTATTGACAGAATATAAGAAATGAAGGATGAGTCAGATAGTTCATGATTTCAAAGTTTGGTGACTAAAAGAATATTCATGATGATGTCATTGATAAGAATTAGAGGAAATTAAGAAGTACCCTGTTTGTTGCAAGGAAGAGGTGAGAGGATAATAAATTTAGTGATTAATTAATTGATTTTGAGGTAGAGAAAATCCAGTAAGTAGCAGAAAATATAGAACAGTATGAAAATTGACTGTGGGAAGAAAACAGCAAAGTTCTGAAGGTCATTGTGGGTTACCCAAAGTTGCAAGGGAAAAAGTTAAAGAGGAGCTTTGATTAGGTACCAAAAAGATCAGTCCAATATATAAAAGAAGCAGAAAATGTTCTATAATTTCTGTCTTAAAAGAATGTTTTAATTATGAGTATTTTACTTAAAACTGGTTGTGAAGGACTTGAGGAAATCAATAGTTTTTGAGATAAAATATTTGGGAGATTGGGAAGGTAGGAAAACAGATTTCATGGAAATTAGATGGTGTAGTGGAATCCAGAAAGAAAAAAAAAACTTTTTTTTTTAATGTCACTTGATATTCTCATTTAAATTTTAACTTTAAAACATACAACTAATATAAATGGAGCATACTTCACAGTTCTCCTTAGACTGTGAAATTAATGGAGTTAGTTTGATATGTCCAAGAAGTATCATTTTAGTAGGATTCTTGATTTTCATAGATTTTGGTGTACTTCATGTACACTAGCCAGAAAAAAACACTATGAATGTAATTGCAACTTATAATAGAGAAGTTCTCAAAGTAATTTGACAAAATACTCCAAATTTTAGTCATATGTTCCTCAATCTTTTTTGACTAAAGTGGACTTCTTTGCCAGATGGAGAAACATAGCAGTCAACTATAGGTTTAAAATATCTTATTTGTAAAACCTTATTGAGCAAGATTGCTAAAGTTTATGAGAATCTGTCCTGTGATCTCTGGAGAACAGGTTGGCATATTCATGTAGAAAGAGTAAAAATAATTATTGATAAGCAGTACCTCTACTGATCTCCAAGAAACAATGAGATCTAGTGAGAAATTCATCAGCACTTTTTGTGAGGATCCTAATGAGTATTTCAAATGAAAAGGGATAAAAGTTACAAAGGATTAAATAATGATTAGCACTATAGGAACTAGTGCCCACATTTAATGAGATCATGGATCAAAATATGTAAATACTATCAAATTTGATAATGCTTTAATGTTTTCTTAAGTTTAGGCCTTTTAATAGAGGTATTTTTTTGGGGAAAAATGCACGATAAATTGTGACATGAATCTGTGTGAGTTGGGACAGTTCCATAATCTCAAATATATAGGATGGCTAACAGTTTGAATATAAAAGGCTAATGTGAGGGTGGAACCATACTTGAATGTAGGAGGCAACTTCTTTATAGATGAATCAATTCCCAGAAGAATATCCCAGAATTGTAGAATATTAATCTATATATTTGTTTAACTGGAATCATATAGCTGATAGCTTTATGATGGTTGCTATACTTTCATTTTAAGAAATTAAAAAAAAAATCATTCATGAATCTCTCTGTACCCTTTCCCTAGTTTAAATTGTTAGTTTGACTTTATCCTCAGTTATGAGTTAAGTAAATATTAGTTTCTAAATATTTAAACTTAAATATTGATTTTGAATTTGAAAATATGATTAAAATGAAGTAAATTTGGTATGTGTTTTGTAAATTGTAAAAATCTTTGAATAATTTAATTGTTTTAATTTTCAGAGTGTTATTTTTGGATTAAGGAACTTTGAGATCCTCCTACCCTAAATAATTTATTAAAATGAATAATTAAAAAGTAATCAATTGATAAACCTGATTACACTTTAATTTCAGTGTAATTTATAATATAGTGATATCTTGTAATATACTCTTGTACATAATTAACATGTGCACATATATATAAGGATATATCTATATAAAAATATACATACACAAATATGGAAAAGTGGCTCATTTAATTTTTTTTAATTTCAAATATTTCTACAGGAGAAATACATAGAAGTAGCTTCAGAATTAATTGTTTATACCTACTTCTTTTCGGCCTCAGAAGAAGTTATACCTGAGGTATGTGACTTTTTAAATGCCTTTTTTTATAGCATTTTCTTGGATAAAATTATTTGAGATAAGATTTTATATTTTAGTGTTATTTGATAACATTTAGTATAAATTATTTTTTAAAAATCACCTGTTAACTAATTGTAATATACTTATCTCCTCCACATCATATTTTTCTTATTGTGGTTTCAGTATATAGAGTTGACATAAGCGATTACTGTTGCTTTGGTATTTCCTAAATCTTTTTTATACGTTATTTTTACGTAACATTGGCTTATATATAGTCTGTAAACAAATACTTAATCCAACTTTTACAGTAATGTATTGTAAAAATTGTATAAAAACAGAAAAAAGAAAAAAAAATCAGATTTTATGCAGGTCTTCCAGATAATAGTCAGGGAAGGGAATAAGAGGGGAGTGCCAAATATTTATTTTTGTTTGTTCATAGCTATCAGGATAAATGAATGTGAACTACAACTAGTAAATATTAATAGAAATAACATTTAGATAATATAAGTATTGTGTTATTGGTTTTTTTTCCTTCAAAACAATAGCAAAATTTATTTTTGTTAAACTGATTCCTTAAGTTGTATTATGAATAAAGTTATCCTGATCATTGAGATGTTTTAACTGCCCTCTACTTTCTGGGTAATAGTTTCCCAGAGTAGATTCTTATTTATCAAAAACTTATGCTCAGCACTAAACTTCTTATTTGCTGTATAATTCTTTGTGCTAACGTTACTTTTCTTTGTAAACAAATGGCTATTCATAGCACTAGGCTAGAAAAAAAAAAAAAAAACAAAAGAGTTTTGGGAAATTAAGAGGAAACGAACAAGCATTAATAAAACCCCCAATTAGCTGTGTTGGACTGTACTAAGTAAACACTGTGCAAATTTTATCTGATTTGATTCTCAACAACTCTGGAAGGCAGATGCTATTATTTCTCCATTTTACAGATGAAAAAACTGAAACAGGTCAGGAGTTATATGATTCCAGAAGTATCATTTAGATGTTAAGTGTGAAGACAGATTTAAATTTAGATCTTTCTGAATCCAGGGCCAGCACTCTTTTACTATTACTACCTAGTTGCTTATCTAGAACTTCTGTTAAAAAGTTCTGGAATGGTAATGACCCACAGCTAATGAGTAATCTACTATTAAAAAAAAATAAAACTTTGTTCTTGTGATGTATTTCTTTGGTATTGGTTCCTAGACCTTCTTCCTGTGTATTGATTTATTTGAGTCTGGATTTTCCATATTTGAAATTGGATTTCCTATTTTTTTAATTTTTAAGTTGAATGGAACATGATTGAGACCAATCTTTAATTTCATTATGCAGAAGCAGTAATTAAAAAGTGACATTTTTAAAACATTTAAGTTTTAAACCCAAACATGATAAATGAAAATATAGTAAATTATGGCATAACCATTCATTTATTAGAAATGTGATTAACTTTAAGAAACCAACTTCCTTGCATAATAACTATCAACACATTGATATTCTCAGCAAATCTCGTAATGTTAGTTTTTTTTTTACTCTTCCCCAATTTTTATTGACTGTATACATATGTATGTATACAAACATACATACATAAATACACACATATGTAAAGAGAGATACATAAACATAAATATACATGCACAATGATTTATAAAGATATTAGTTGGAAAACTCTTTAAAAATATGCCAGTAAGTTTAATATAAAAAATACAGAAAAATAAATGTTTGATATAAATTTAGAAATGATTAATTTATTTGTGATTTGAGACTTAGAATTTATATCCAAGCACTGTGACATTAGAACTATATTTTCGATGGAAACAATATCTTGAGATAAACATTCATATTATGTTAACTTAAGATTTTGATTTTCCATCTAATTTTGGTTTTTTGTCCAGCTCTTGTTATTTTATCAGTTTTTCCTAGAAAGGAAATTGAGGGCACTGAATAGTAAATGACTTTTCTAGGGTCTTATGATCAATATGTGTCAGATAAAATTTGAACCCAGATATTCCTGACAATATGTCCAGCTCTTAATTCTCTAAGCATGTTCCTTCTCAAGTTGAAGAATTATAGTTTTCAATTTTTAAGATTTTCAGTTTATGATTTATTTGAAGAACATCACATTTTGATACTTTAATAGAAACGTAACTGTTATAAATATTTGCAACACACTTAATACTTATTTTATAACATTCAGTAAAGTTCAGTTAACGATTAAGCACCTGCTATGTGCAAACAAACATGCAAATGTGCTTGATGCTAAAGCTGTGAAGATGAAAAAAACAATGCCTTTTTTTATTCAAATAGTCTAGAAACTTCTAGGGGAGAAGATAGGGACCTATACACACAAAGAACTGAAATAAATGTGGTGATCAAAAGGGAAAACTAGACAAAAATCATTTAGGCATATTTGAAAAGCTTTTTTTCCCCTATATGATAGCAGTTACAATTTTATGATAATAATCTATGAAGGAAGTAGGATTTATTTAAATAAATTGCCTGACAGCTAATTTTGTTGAAAAGTAAGGATAATTTTTTCTACAGGTATTACTGAAAATTCATAGGAGTTATAAGTTAAATTCTGGAACAATCAAGGGTTTTTTTTTTTTTTTTTTTTTTTTAAGCGAAATTTTTCATAGGTCTTTTATGCAAAAGGACAGAAAAAGAATAGAAGAAACTGTGGACCCTTTTTTAGTCTGAAAAGCTAAAAGTGAGAAACTATGGTAGGAATAAAATAGATATTTAATAAAGACTTGGCTGGTTGCTTAATTGGAATTTATAAATTCATGTAAGGAATAGAATGAAGTGTAGGATGAGAGATCATTTCTTAAAATTAGAAAGATGTATAAAAGCCTATAATCAGAGTTAGAAGGAACTTAAATTCAATGTGTTCAATCTCCTTTGCTGTGCAATTTCCCCCAAAAAAAACAAAACAAAACAACAAAAAATGAAATCCTGAATAGTATCCCTGGCAGGCAGTAATATATTTTGTTTTGTTTTGTTTTGCTTTTTGCACAGTTCTGGTGGTTATTTTTATTGAGGAGAGACAGACAGAGAGAGATGCATTTGCATCTAGTGATATACTGGGTTTGCTACAGAAGCAAATAAAAGGACTGCCACAACTTTGACCTATTCCCTTTTGTTCTTTTTGGGGAGGTGAGTGGAGAACGATGATAAAGTTTTTCCATGTGTAGTTTCTTAGATAAATAGTTCACTGGCATTGATGGAAGTTTGATAATTTTTATGAGCTATCTTATATCTAAGTCAAAAGACTCACTATCCATTTAGTGAAAATAATTTTCCCCTGTTTTAAGGGAGAGAGTGTGTGTGTGTGTGTGTGTGTGGGAAATGGTATTTCCAACCTCTTTCCTAAAGATATGTTGTAATCTATTCATACTCTCTAATTTGGGTATTTTTCCTATCATAATTTTTAGAGGTTTTTTTTTTTTTTTGCACTTAGATTATTCACACTTATGAGGCAAATATTTCAAATCTTCATTTTACTGAAACAGAGGTCTTAATTTAGATATCACTTATTAGATGTGTGGCTTTCTGATTATCCATTTAATGCTATGTAACAGTTTGACATAACAGAAATGATGCAGCTTATTTCTTTAAAGGCCTTATATTCCATTTAGTTATTCTATCTTAACTTCTTTTAACTGAAATTTGTTCTGCATAGAAAATTCCTCTTTCCTTTTTTTTTTAATCAGATTTACTAAGGGTTTGTCTATTTTGTTGGTTTTTTCATAGAACCAACTCTTAGTTTTATTAATCAATTCAATAGTTTTTTTACTTTCAATTTTATTGATCTCTCCTTTTATTTTTAGAATTTCAAGTTTAGTGTTTGACTGGGGGTTTTTAATTTGTTCCTTTTCTAGCATTTTTAATTGCAAACCCAATTCATTGACCTTCTCTTTCTCTATTTTATACAAATAGGCCTCTAGAGATATGAAATTTCCCCTTATTACCGCTTTGGCTGCGTCCCATACATTTTGGTATGATGTCTCATTATTATCGTTTTCTTGGGTGAAGTTATTAATTATGTCTATGATTTGCTGTTTCACCCAATCATTCTTTAGTATGAGATTATTTAGTTTCCAATTATTTTTTGGTCTACTTCCCCCTGGTTTTTTGTTGAATGTAATTTTCATTGCATCGTGGTCTGAAAAGGATGCATTTACTATTTCTGCCTTACTACATTTGAGTTTGAGGTTTTTATGTCCTAATATATGGTCAGTTTTTGTATAGGTTCCATGAACTGCTGAAAAGAAAGTGTATTCCTTTCTGTCTCCATTACATTTTCTCCAGAGATCTATCATATCTAACTTTTCTAGTATTCTATTTACCTCTTTGACTTCTTTCTTATTTATTTTGTGGTTTGATTTATCTAATTCTGAGAGTGCAAGGTTAAGATCTCCCACTATTATAGTTTTACTGTCTATTTCTTCTTGCAGCTCTCTTAGTTTCTCTTTTAAGAATTTAGATGCTACCCCACTTGGTGCATATATGTTTAATATAGATAGTGCTTCATTATCCATGCTACCCTTTAGCAAGATATAGTGTCCTTCCTTATCTCTTTTAATTAGATCAATTTTTGCTTTAGCTTGATCTGAGATCAGGATGTCTACCCCTGCTTTTTTGACTTCACCTGAAGCATAGTAGATTTTGCTCCAACCTTTTACCTTTAACCTGCATGTATCTCCCCGCTTCAGGTGTGTTCATAGAAAATTCCTAAGAATTTTTTAAAGTTCCCCTTAAAATTTAGATTAAACAGATCACGTCTAATATTTAGATTGACCCAAGATCCTGTTTTTTAACCAAGCTCCTATTTCCCTCTAAAATGAGAACAACAAACACAGAAACTGTGTTACAATTGTAAGAATGCATCCAATCTTTTACCATTTTGTAATGTCACCCCCTTCCATTCACATAGGCATTACCTTGGTAAAGATCCTCATTGATCTTTGCCTCATTGATCATTGAACTATAACAGGTTCTTCCTTAATCTTACGCACTTCCCCTCCCCCCCATCACTGTCACCAAAGTGATTTTCCTAAAATCAGAAGTATGCCAATGTCACACCAGCCATTTATTCAGTAAATGCTAAATGGGTCTATATTATTTCTAGAATCACATATAGTTGTCATTCAAAGCCCTTCACAATCTGACACCTGCTTACTTTTCTACCAACACTAAACTTCTTGGTGTTCCAAGTTCTGTTGCACACACCTCCGTGCCTTTGTGCTGACTGTTCTTTGTCTGGAATGTGCTTCTGCCACTTGGCTTTTTTCAAGATTCAGTTCAAATTCCACCTGCTGCAGGAGGTCTTTATTGGTCTCCTCAGTTCTGGTGTCTTTCTTCTGAGATTACCTTTCATTTCCTTAGAACATATATATATTGTGTGTGTGTGTGTGTGTGTGTGTGTGTGTATGCTTTTTTAATATGATCTCTTCCTTTAGAAATTGGGTTCTTCTAGGGCAAGTATATCCCCATTACCTAGCACTATGTGTAGCCTTAAATAAATACTTAATAAATTTTTGTTGAGTGTTTACTCACAATACTACTGAGTGACTCTACCCTGTTTTACAAACATTTATAAATGTCCTTATATATAAAACAGCTATGTAAGTAACCAAATGTTTTTTATAAAAGTTCTTTAAATAGAAAGTTCTATTAATATGTTTAATTCATGTAATTTAACTCACTTAAAAAACCCATTGCATTAATTTTAGAAAACTGATCACACACACACAAAAAATACATATATATATATGTATATATACACACACACACACACACACACACACACATATGTACTAGTTTAAATACTAGTTATTTATTTAAATATAATTCTAGGTAGTTGTTTTTCCATTAGTCACTAGCTAGTTCAAAAATAATACTATGAAAGTATAATTGACAGATTTATCTCACTTAAAAAAATACTAATCTCTTTTGTTTTTATATTACTTTCATTTCCCAATCCTTCCATACAAAATAAAAAGAAAGTAGAGGAAAAAGCTGTCGAGAGAAACTAACAATAAAGTCAACCAAGTATAATATTCTATGTTCTATTCTACACCCATAGTTCCCCACACAAGAGTTTTTCTTCATGGCCAAGCTTGGTCATTATAATTATATTATGTTCACTTTCAGTTTTATATTATTGTCCTCTTCGTTTTCATTGATATAATTAATATATATTTTTCTAGTATAGTTTGCTTAACTTATTTATTAGTTCATAAGTCTTTATATGAGTTTCTATATTTTTATTCCTATTACTTTTTATAGTGCAATAAATTACATTCATATGTAAGACTATGTTTATTCTTTTTTTAGTAGTCAGCTACTATATTTTCAATTTTTAATTTTTTTCTACCATGAAAGCAGTTTTTTTCTCTCTTTCTCTCTCTCTCTCCCCCCTCCCTTTTTTCTCCCCTTTTCCCCTCCCCCTTTTTGCTCTTTCTTCCACTTATCATCTTCCTTTTCTCATTTCCATACTTCCTTTTTACCATCACTTTTACCTCCCAAATTAGAAAGATCTGAGTATAAATCCTCTAGTCTGATACTTAACTGAGTGTATAATTCTAGGTAAGTCATTCTAATCTCTTCATCTGCCTCGGTTTTCCTAATTTGAGAATCAAATGAGATATACAATGTTTTGTAGATCTTAAAATAATTTTTAAATGTTCCCTATTATTATTATTTCTTAATATCATTCCTGTCTTCTTTCCAGAATAACTAAACTAATTCACAGTTCCCATCCAGAGTGTTCATTGAATTTGAATTAATTTTTCTTTTGGGTTATCTTTTTGTATTTTATGATAACAAGATCTCTATAAATAACCACAAAATAAAGTTTTTCAAAGATTAAAGATTTCAAAGATTAAAATATTAACATTTCTGATTTTTTTCAGTATGTAACCTTGAATGAGATGCCTGCTGTGCTTGTTTTTAAAGATGAAACTTACTTTGTATATGATGGTAAGTACATCATGCCTCATGTAGTTTACAGCACAATTTGATTAGAATAAAATATTTACTAAATTTATTTAGCAATATCAGCTAAATTCAGCTGATCAGTAAGTTGAATGACCTAAAAATATATAAATTCCATTTCATTAATGCAAGATACAGATAACATAAATTTCCAATGGAATTGTAGATGGAATCAAAATTCAGCAACTCTTAAAATGTCACTACTCATTTAAATATTTAAATAGCAAATATATAACTATTATCTAATATTTTATAATATTATTTTTATAAAATATATATACAGGGGTACTAAAATGATATTAGTGTCACCTAAAACTACAACTGGAAAAGAAATGGATGAGTTAAAATTGTCAAGTGATTTACTTCAGGAAAATATGCCTTAGTACATGAATAAGCTAATTGTAAAACTTTATCAATTTTTACTACTAACCTTTGTTTAAAGTTAATGTGAAAATTCAAATAAAAAATTTTATTGCATCGCCTATTTTATAATAACTTAATAATACTATGGAACTATTTTTATATGAACAAAAATTATATATACATACACACACACACACACATTGTAAAATATATATAATATAAAATTCATGATGTATATATCTTGATTTCCTTTTTCTTTTGTTTGAGTGACCACTGAATGATAAGTTGGTGATCAAAAAATGCATCTGATATTAAATTATTATTTTCCCACGAAAATTCTTCCTTTCATTTACTTTTTAGGCAGGAAGAGAAAGGATTAATTAGTTTGTGTTTAAATCTGTTTTTCCTGGTGGATACTTAAACAGATTTTCTCTATCTCATTTTTTCTTCTTCATGTGCAGTTTTTTCCCCATCTAAAATACTATTTTGAATTTTGTAAATACTCTAAAATAAACTAAATTTAAATTTTTCTGTAAGTTGTTGTCTTGGATGTTAGCCCTCCTACAAGAGAACTTTTTTATGGAGTTTGAATATAATGTCTTTATTGATTGATCTGTCTTTCTTTAAAGAACAGCATTATATAGTTGATTTGGGAGCAAGCGGTTAAGTCATGTACCTGATATATTAGCTCTGTGGCCATTACCATATCACTTATTGTCTAGATATACTAGGTAATTCTTTGTGATAATAGTTAGAATAGTTGCTGTTCTGTGTTAGTAGGTAGATTTTTTTATCCCAGAAGTATACTGTGTGCATGAAATCACAAGACCAAATCACCCTCCCTCCAAAAAAACCCATCCCTTCATTTATTTATTTTTAGTACCCTTTAAATTATTTCCCTTAACTTGAATTGGCAGCTTAGATTCCCCCCAGGAAAGGACTACTTCAAGAACGAAATATTAATTGGGTCCACACTCCCAAAATTGGAGCTCACAGGCCTTCTTTGATATTTTCACCTTTGATATTCAATCAGGAGACAATTCTCTTGAAATAGTATAATGAAAAAGGTAAAGATAGCAAGGAAACATCTCCCCTAATTATACATACTGCATTACTGGAAAGAGTAGATAGCTATAGTTTTCATAAGTAGAAAAGTATATATAGCAGGTTCTTTTACTAGTTCCCTTGAAACTGGCTTCTAGCCAGTGTGTCAGTGCAAAAATGCTCTGTCATGGTTTCTACTATCTTTAGCTTTCTTGTTGTTTTTCAATTGTTCACTTGTTAACTCTTCATGACTCCATAGATCATGACACAACGGGCCCTTTTTTAATTCACTATCTCTTGAAGACTGTCCAAGTTTGTGTGCGTGTCTTTTATGACACTAGCCATCTCATCCTGTGCTATCCCCATTTCTTTTTGTCTTTGATTTTCCAACATCAGAATGAGTCCCTTTTTCTCATCACATGGCTAAGATATTTAAGCTTCAGCTTTGGTATTTGATCTTTCAGTGAAACCTTGAATTAATTTAAATATTATTTCAGTTTAAATCTTTTGTTTTGCAAGGAACTCTTAAAAATTCTTCTCCAGCATCACATTTCTAAAGTGTAGATTCTATAACACTTAGCTTTCTTTATAGTCCAACTCTCACAGCTGTATTGTTGCAACTTGTAAAAACCATAGCTTTTACACATATATGGACATTTATTGCAAGGTAATGTCTGCTTTTTTGTATGCTGTTCAGATTTGCCATAGCTGTCCTTCCAAGAAGCAAACATTTTAAAATTTCACTGCTGCAGTCACTGTCTGCAGTGAACTTGGAACCCAGGAATATAAAATCTGACACTCTTCTGTTTTTTTTCTCCCTTTATTTGTTAAGAAGTGATCGTTCCAATTACCAAGATCATAATGTTTTTGCTGTTAAGCTTCAAGTTAGCTTTTATACTTTTCTCTTTCATCTTCATTAAGAACCTTCTTAATTCTTAACTTTCTACCATCAGAGTAGTATCATCTGCATATATGAGATTGTTATTTCTCTTAGTAATCTTAATCCAGCTTTTGAGTCATCCAGCCTGGCATTTTGCCTGATGTATTCTGCATATAATTTAAATAAATAAGGTGACAGTATACAGCCTGGTCAAAATCTTTTTCTAATCTTAAACCAATCAGTTTTTCCATGTTCAATTCTGTTTCTTTTTGGCCTTAGTATATTTTGTTATGAACTGTACAGTTAGAGGTTTTATTGTGATCAGTAAAGGAGAAATATATGTTTTTCTGAAACACTTTTGCTTTTTCCACGAGCCAGCATATGTTGGTAGTTTGAGCTATAGTTTTTTTGCCTCTTCAGAAACTATCCTATGGTAGTTCTTGGTTCATGTATTATTGAAGCTAATTTGCAGAATCTTAAGCATAATCTTGATGGATTGTAAAATAAGTGCACTTGTTTGGTAATTTGAATATTCCTTGACTTTATCCTTCTTTAGGATTGTGATATAAGCTGATCATTTCCAATTGAGTGGCCGCTATTAAGTTTTCCAAATTTTCTGGCTTATCAAATGCAACATTTTAAAAATTATTTTTTAGTATCTTAAATAGCTCAGTTGGAATTCCATACTTCCACTAGTCTTATTGTTAACACTATATCTTAAGGCCCACTTGTCTTCATCCAGGATGTCTGATTCTATATCTAAATACTAGATCAGTAATCACACGATCTTTGTTAATGGTTAATGTTGATGTTAATTAAAATCATCCTTATATGGTTTTTCCAGATATTCTTGCCACCACTTTTTAATCTCTTATGTTAAGTCCCTGCCATTTTTGTCTTTTATCATGCCAATTTTTCCATGAAACATGCACCATCTTGTCTCTTAATTTTCTTGAAGAGATCTTTTGTCTTTCCCAGTCTGTTGTTTTGTGTTTTTTTTTTTTTTTTTTTTTGCTCACAAAAGAAAACCTTTCTATCTCTCTTTGGTATTCTCTGAAATTATGTTTTCAATGGGGTTTATATTCCCCCTTGTCCTTTACCTTTTGCTTTCCTTCTTTCCTCAGCTATTTGAAAAAGACTCATCAGACAGCTATTTTGCTTTATGGCAAATTTTGTCTTCTTTGGAATTTTTCTTTGTTTCTGTCTCATTCGCATTATTAAGAACCTTTGTCTTTGGTTCTTAGGGCACTCTATCATATCTTATCCCTTAAATTTTTTCATCGTAACTTCATATTCATATGGGATGTCACTTAGATCATACCAGTATGATATAATTTCCCCTATTTTCTGCAATACAAATTTTAAATTTGCAATAAGAAGCTCATGTTTTAAAGCCACAATCATATCCAGATCATGTTTTAATTAACTGTGTACAGCTTTTCCACCTTTGGCTGCAAAGTATAAAATCAATCTAATTTCTATTTTGACCATATGGTTATGTCCATGTTTAGAGTCACCTTTTGGATTGTTAAAAAAGAGAATTTGCCCTACCTACTGAGTTATCTTGACAAAACTCAAGAAATCTTTAATTTACTGATGTCCATTTTGGAAAAGGACTAGAACCTATATACTGTGACC
The DNA here is from genome assembly GCF_016432865.1 of Antechinus flavipes. NCBI lineage: Eukaryota > Metazoa > Chordata > Mammalia > Dasyuromorphia > Dasyuridae > Antechinus > Antechinus flavipes. The sequence goes on along the minus strand of NC_067398.1, from coordinate 521,767,582 downwards.
AGAAGGACTCTTTGCTTTGGATCCTGTTACTGCCTGAATAGGATCATACCTTCATCTTTCAGATTCTTGACTCTTCTCACTAACTGCATTGATTCTTATTACTCAGTCTTTATCATGGATGCTGTGCTTCTTATGACTATTGCTATTGGAGGATGAAAAAAAAAATTCTTCCATTTACTGTACTCTCCAAATGGTGCAGGAGAAAAGATAATACTAATCTCTTTTTTCCCAGGTACCTCTTGTATTTTAAAGCTACCAAGAGGATGTGTGATTCTTATTTCAGTCATTTACTAGGAATTTCTCCATTTTCCTTTTGTTGCCTTTCCTCAGTATTAGACCAATACTATTCCACTGATTAACCACTGTATTTCTTAGCCAATACCAAATAGTTTGATGACTGTTACTTTAAAATATAGTTTTTTAAGTCTGGCACAACTAGGCCGTTTTCTTTGTATTATTTTTTTCTATCATTTCTGTTGATATTGTCTTCCTTTTCTTTCAGATGAATTTTAACATTTTTTTCCTAGCTCAATAAAAATACTTTTTTTTGGCAGTTTGATTGGTATAGTACTAAATAAGGTAGAATTGTTGTTTTTATTATATTAGCTCTACCTACCATAAGCAATTCATTTTTCCCCCTAATTGTTTAGATCTGACTTTATTTGTATGAAAAGTCTTTTTTCATATTGTCCCTGGATTTCTCTTGACAGATAAGACTCCCAAATATTTTATATTATCTTTTGTTACTATAAATGGAATATCTCTTTCTAGTTTTCACTTGAGAGCTTTGTTGGTGATATATAGAAATAGTGATGATTTATGAATGGGTTTATTTTATATTCTGAAATTTTGTTAAAGTTGTTAATTGTTTGAAGTAGATTTTTAGTTTATTCTCCATAATTCTCATACGTATATCTTCATATCCATCTACAAAGAATGATAGTTTTGTTTCCTTCTTGCCTGCTTTAGTTCTAATTTGTTTTTCCTCTCTTATTGCTACAGCTAACATTTTTAATACAGTACTGAATAATAGGTGGTGATGATGGGCTTTCTTGTTTTACCTCTGATCGTATTGGGAATGCTTCTAGCTTATCCCAGTACATATGTTGTTTTTTGAAGGTTTTTAGATAGACGCTGCTTATCATTATAAGAAAAACCCCATTGATTCCTGTGTTCTCTAGGGTTTTTAATAGGAATGGGTACTTTATTTTGTCAAAAGCTTTTTCTGCATTTGTTGAGATAACTATATGATTTATGTTAGTTTTGTTATTGATGTGATCCATTATGCTGATTGTTTTCCGAGTATTAAACTAACTTGGCATTCTTGGTATTAATCCCAGGTGTGTGTGTGTGTGTGTGTATGTGGGGGTATACACACACACACACACACACACACACAGTCTTTCTAGAAGTCAAGAAGTTATTGCTGGATTTTGTCATTTTTAAAGAATTGCCAGTTTTAATTGTGATATAATTTAGTTTTTTAATAGGAACTAAATGAGTAGTTTTTTTAAAAAATCACCATTTAGGTCAATATAAAAAAGCAAAGTGATTATTAATAAATAAAATATGTTTGATTTTTATTTTGTTTGTGCTTTCAAAGGAAAAATAATTAAAAGCACATTTGATTGACTTTAAAAGTTTTTATTTTAGTGTTTATCCTGAATAAGAACATATTTTGAAATATATTTTTAGCAAGTATGATAAAGTGTTTTCACTTTTTAAAAAATTATCTATTTACCTTTAACTGTTCATGTAAAAAAAATATTAAAACTTGATAGGTCTTGGCTTTCAAGAACATAATATATTTATAAAATTAGTATGCTTTTAATCTTTGTTCACCTTTACCCTTACTTTCTTTTTAAGAATATGAAGATGGCGATCTTAAATCATGGGTCAATAGAGAGAGATTTCAGAATTATCTTACTGTGGATGGCTTCACCCTCTATGAACTTACAGACACAGGTAAAATATCTTACTGTAGCATGTTTTTGATTGATTTAATGATTCTGAGGAAGTTATTTGTAAAGGAATATAAGTTAACCATTGATTTAGATTTGAAAGAAGCCTTAGCAGTTTTCTTATCCATCTATTTATTTTATACCTGAGGAAACTGAGGCCTTCAGAAGTTACCTTATTTGCTTAACATCACACAGTGAATGATAAAACTAACTAAAACTAACATTCAAAACTAGAACTGCTGAGTAGAGATCCAGCTCTATTTACAATACTAATTTTGTTTTCTTTGGAATGTAGATTGTTTTTGTTGACATTGTAATTAAATTATAATTAGCTCTCACTATGTCCCAACAGAAATAATATAAATTTGAAAGGAATATGTACAAGAATTCATCCAACTAGTGTACTTAACAAACTTTTTTGAAAGTTCAAAATAGTTCCATAACATAGATGAACAATTGAAGAAAAAGCTTTGGATAAAAATGTTTTGATGGTCTATTGTTTCCCTTCTTCATTTTGTAGTTGATTTGGAAGTGAGAGGGAAATTGTACCAGGGGCCTTTTGACAGAATAGTAAAGATTTAAAAGTCTGGGGCAGAGCACCTTCAGCAGAACATTAAGAGATTGTCATAACTGTGTTCTTCCCAAAGAAAATTGTTGACATTTTTAAACAATGCAATGATTTATATTTATATAGTACTTTGCCATTTACTTAGCACTTTCTTCACAAAATATCTATAAAAGTAGTGTAAATATTATCATTTTTATTTTACATATAAATAAACTAGCCCTCTTAAGTCCAAGTAACTTTATCATTCTCATTGTTAGATTCTAGCATTTAAACTAGAATCAAAGCCTTTGACTCCAAATGTAGTGTATTTTATGATAAGTACAATAAATTCAGGGCTTTCCAGTTACACAAAGTATGAAAAGCCTTTTTTTTTCCTTGATGCTGATCTGCTTTTAAATCTAATTCTTGATAGTTCTTCTCTGAGAATTGACTTTAACATTTCAGAGTACAGAATATAGAAGGTTCCCCTTGTGGAGAGAGATTATATATTACAAGAGTTAACCCATTTCATGCTAAAGTGCTAATAGAAATATCAGGTGTATCTACAAATTCCTTTGAATTTTTTTTTTTTTTTTTTTTTTTTGGCAAGGAAGGAAAATAAAATAGCAAAAAAAAAAAAAAAGATAGAATTAAAGAATGTTAGGGAGAAGAAAAGTGAGTCATATATTGAAGGGGGGAGTGGATGAGTTGGAAGAGATGGCAATTTTTGCTTGTGCTATAACTTGTGCTACCTCTATTTTCTTTTACCATAACTCTTCTTTCCATTAGGCTTGATGCTTTAGAAAAATTTTCATATAATTAGATTTGTACTAACTTGGAATGGCCTTTCTCAAGAGAGCATACTTCTTTTCACTAGAATTCTTCAGGTGGAGGATGTAGACCCATTGTCTAGGGATATCATAGAGTGGATGCTATTCAGATAAAGTTGAACCAAGTGACCTCTAATGCTCCTTCCACCTCTGAGAGTTTGTGATTTTGCTCCTATCCTCCTAAGTAGTCCTCAATTCTTTTTTTTTTTTTTTAAATAACATCACTTTTAAAACTCTTCTTATTTATCCAATCTAGAGCTGTATGCTAATTATGCCTATGTTTATATCATCAGTTAGAACTTCTTGGCTGAATTTCAATTTAATATTTCCAATCGTGAGTCAAATAACCTGGAAAATTAGGTATTTGGGATATAGCATCTTTAAGGTAATTTTTTAGTCTTAAATCTTGTGACACTGGGAAAATGGTTTTATTTTTCTGAGTTTGATACGTAACCATAAAAAAAATAGAGGACAGAGTATTACAAAGTAGAACAAAAATAGAAAAAAAGTAGCCTAATTATGTCTCACATGGGCCAAATAAAATGGTTTCAGAGGATATATAAGTATAGTCATATATTTTATGAAGGATTGGTGGAAGAATGGAGACACATTGAGAAAACAGTAACAGTAGCTGGTTTCGGATTCTGAAGGACTTGTGTATTATTGTAGCATTTATTTCCTGTGTGAATGAGCAAATCACTAACATTTTTTCTGAGTCTTAGGTTTTTTTTTTTAATCTGCAAGATGAATTAATAGTATTTATATTACATTTCTAATGGGGTTATTGTGTGAAAGTTATAAATTGATGGAATTGTCACAAATATTTCTATATTGAGCTTGATTTGGAAGAAATTTTATTCGGAGAAGTGGATGAAAATGTGTTTTAGTTGGAGTAACTAGCATAACATTTTGGATAATTCTTTTAATATTTTTGTTTTATCTAGTGGTTAAATGTTAATTGTTTTGGCTATATTTGTGTATTATTATTAGAGGGGAATGGTATTAGGATTATAGATTAAGTTTTGTATGGTGTCTGGTGACACTGCCCTAAAAGAATCTGAGTAGTGCAAACGTAATTCATTAGTTCAGCACTTCTTTCTTCTTTGTTAGCTTTTCTTATGACATACTCATGTTTTATAGGAAATAATCTAAAATACTGGAAATAGAGCTTACTGCCTTATATTTTAAATCTCATCTGCCTCTTAATGGTTTTATTATTATGTTTTTGTTTGCCAACAATTGTTTTAATATTCCTTCTGCATTATTATGTACTTGACAAAAATTAAGAAACATAATCATCACATACATACACAAGTAAAGAAGCACAGAAAAAAAGTCATATATGAAGCCACAAATTTATATTCATCTTGATGATTTTAAAGTAGATGACAAATTCAGTTTAATGGTTCTAAAACTGGCCTGCTTGTCTTTGTCTACTTCTGAACTTCATTCTGCTCTTGCATGTATATTTTAAATATTTATTAGCCTCCCTTCTCTCCTTTCTTCTTTTCAAAAAATCCAGTCCAGTGACTAGTTTACAAAATACTTTATACGTGAAATTTCGTATGATCCTTACAGCAACTGTAGGAGGTAGGTGTTATTTGTTGTCATAATTTTACAGATAAGGAAACTAAGGCAGATTGAAATTAAGTGATTTGCTCAAGGTCACATAGCTAATAAATGTCTAAGGGTAGACCCGACCTCAGCTCTTTTTAATTCTTCCAGGTCTAAAACTCTATCCACTATATAGTTTAGTTTCCTACCACTCCTTTACTACCTTTTTTCCTTGTAACTTTCATGCTCAAATCAAACAAAGAAACAATGCCCTCTCATTTATTTTTTTAAGGAAAAAAATATTTTATGTAGTTGCTTGACATGACATTTTTACCTTAGGGTAAATGCCTGACTTGAAAATGCCTGACTTGACTCAAACAGTTTAATTTGAATTTTAGGAACAGTATTAACAGAATTCCTAATTCACTTGATATAAAAAAGCATGTCATAAGTAAAATAAAGTTGCATCAGTTATTTACAGAGATTTTTGATGAATTTAGAACATTCTTTTTATTTCAGGAAAACTTATTGTCATAGCAGTTATTGATGGGAAAAATGCAACAATTGAGCATACCAGGTATGATTTTCATGAAAGATTATAGCTCTTGAAACAATCAAAATTTTTAAATAGTAGGACTCAACTTCAATTTTGTAGCTATATATATTTAGATACAATTTATATGCCACTTGCAATATATACAAGTTATGAGAAAATTGAAACAGAAAAGGATTATGTCCTGATGATCATATCGCTTTTGTTCATGGATTCATGACAAGACTCAAATATACCTTGGATTCCATTGAACACTTTTTTCTTGAGAGATTGAAGAGTGTTGCTCTAACCTTAAAAAATGACATTTCCTATGGTGTTTTGAGTCTATAGAAGGGTTGTTATTAACTTCAGCTTGATCATTTGCTTAGATATTTTCTAATATGTACTCACTAGTGAGTAGGCCTTATGATCTGCCTCTTAATACTGGTATTCAGTAATACAAAAACTGGTGCCTCTCCTCCCCTACTGACTGATTATAAATTCTGTTCTCTTTAGATGGAGAATCATAATGGAACTATGGTTAATTTATAGCTTGGGATCTATAGGCATTCACCACATACAGAAAATTGGATATGACCTACTTTCCTAAACAGAAACCCCTAGCCTTTGCTGGATAAGGGAAAAACTCTTCCCAAAAATTTCAGCCTCTGTAAAGCAATTTCACTGTTTTGTTTGTATTTATGAACTTCAGCTTAAATAAATTTATGAGATCTCTAAGCCTCAAGTTCCATTTGTTGAGAATTCTCCCACACAACTGGTGAAATAGAGCTTTTTCTAGTAATCTTACTCTTGATCATAATGAAAATATTCCTTTACACATCTCATTCTAGGTACTAATAATTCCCTATCCAGTTGTACTTATTCCTTTTCCTATTTAAGAATCGTGAACCTTTCTCTTTCATCACCAAGTAATGGGCCAGATTTTGTCTATTTAAAGGAGGAATTTGTGAGGGAATGTTTTTATATTCTGGAGAAATAAACAAATAAATAACTTTTTAGCATTGTGGTCTGCATGTAGCTATTTGTCGTGTGCATGTTTCTTTCGTACCTTGATTATCTTTAATTTTTAATCAAGTAAAACAAGTTAATCACTGTATTAACCTCTCAGTGGATTAACAAAAGGGTAAAAGATTTTCTTAGTAATTCTTGTTTTTAAACTAGGGGAAAATGTCTTGCTTTGTTTCTGTTTTGACAGAAACAAAAATGGATCCTCTCAGTCAGTAGAATCATCTCATGATTCATTCATTATGTATATATTGTGTTTTATAAAGAGATACACATCAACCCTTGTTCAGAAGCAGATTTCCCCCTGTTATTTGTCTGTTTAACTCTAGGAAAATGGAGACATGTCCTAATACTGCATTTGCTGTGCCCCCAGAGTACAGATTAGATTTCTATGACACACTTTAATATCTGCAGCACAGTCTATAGCAGACTGCACTGGGAGGAGAGGCCATGAGCAAAATAGCTACCAACACTAAGACAGAATCCGTATTGTAAAAGGGCTTTGAGGAAGAAGAAACCATACAATTCAAAGCAACCACTATATTGCTTATTATGTCCCCAAAAAATAATGATCAAGAAATTGAAAATCATTTCACAATCTATTTGGTGTTTTGTAGCATATGAAGCTTTTTGTGTGTGTGTGTGTGTGTGTGTGTGTGTGTGTGTGTGTGTGTGTGTATGGTGCTTTACAGCATATGACATTTTTTACATGTGTATATTATACATATATATATATATAACTTTATCTATTGTTATAAAAATTCTGTTATAAAATGGTATAATTATTTTCATCCTACTTTTATAAATTAAGTTGATTATCCAAGTCATATCAGTGGCAGAGTCAGGAGTCTTGTTTTTTATCAGGTACCCTTTTTTATTGTACCATCCTGTGTCTCTGAATGTATACAATACAAAGACAGATGGACAAACTTTTGAATGACAAAATTAGCAAAGAAAAAGATCTTGGAAGACTCTGGAATGTAAAATTGTAATTCAAGTTTTAAAAATCAACTATATAGGATGAAGAAGGGATTATTACATAATTCTTCTGTAGAAGGATTTGTCTACTGTTAATTTTACAATATATTAATAATAATTGAACATTGTGAAATGGTGACCAAGTCACCCCATTTCCCCTCCTCCCACCCCCGAAAAATTAGATAGCATTAATAAAGGCATGCTTTCTAAAATGACTAAAGTGTCCTATTACTTTAAAGATTCGCTTTCACTGTCCTTTCCAAAAGTTACTAAGAGACAAATTATTTCCTTAGACTTTATAATGTTCCCCATTAAGGTAGGTAGCTGCTAAAATGATACAGGGGTTTTTAGACATAGAGCTTCTCACTAAATTTCCAGAACCTTCCTGACTCTTCACTCATGTATATATCAACTTCCAGAAAAACTTAAATAAAAAAACTGAAAACAATTCATAATATACTATCCGTGGATATTAATTTCTTTGACAATGATACTTTCCAGTGTATCTACTATCAATTAAATAGTTAATTTCAGGCACTCTTTGGGTCAAATACAGCCCCCTACCTGTATACTTCAACCACAAATTTATCTAATGTAATAACTTCCAAGGACATTTCCAAGGAAAATCTTGAAGATTCAAAGAAACTACTTTTTGTATGACTTTTTTTTTTCTAATTAAAGGAATAAAATTTAAGAATAATTTGAAGGATTAGGCTGTATCAACTGTACTAACAGAGAAAGTTGGTTGAAATTTTTTGTTGAAAAATAACATAATATAAACCTGCTTTTAAATATATATATTTTAAGTGTATTTTCAGATATGACAAATTATAGTAAAAAAAAAAATTTTTTTTAAATGAGTCATTTGATATTCCTGGTTTGTCTAGTATCACACACACACACACACACACACACACACACACACACACTCCTCCCTTTCCCAATATTTTGCTTTCCTGAGGTCGCATATAAATACTCCACAGATAGCTTGGGATTGGGGCAAAACCTTTACAAAGCAGGTTAAGGAAACTTTCTTAGGAAAGGATAACGGTGAATAGTTATCTTTTGGGGTACCAGAAAATACATTTTTAGAGAGTATCTACTAGTAATTGGAATTTTCCTTTAAAAGTTTTCTATCAGAACAAGTAAGGATACTGAAGATTAAATGTTCACATAATAATGTAGCATCCTAAAATATAACTGAAAATTTTAACACTTTTATAGAAAGAAAAAATTAATTTTAATGCTAAAAATTTAGCATTTTAAAAATTAATTAGTTCCTCAAATTGTATGTTCTGCAATGAGTTAGCTAATGCAAAATAAGGTGAGGCCTCAGGAATGGAAAATATTTCTAATTTGGCAAGCTTCCATGATAAAGAGGCTTCCAAAGACCTGTGGAGAAGAATCAGCAATGTACTCTGAAGAGGGATAAAAATATAAAGTTATTAAACCAAAAACCCTTGTTTTAAAATAATTTCAACCTCCTTGATTTAATCACTATTAGATATTAAATTAGTCAATCTTTTTTTAAAATAGATTTGAGATTGCTATATTTTAACTGTTTATTTTTCTACAGATTAAAGGAAGTTATTCAGGAAATAGCTAAAGATTATAGAGATCGTTTTCGCAGGTAGGTTCTAAACCTTTTAGATGGTTCTTTTTTCTCTTTACTTTTATATTAATCTCTTATTTTGTTACAAAAGTTATTTGCATTTTCCCGGTTGAATCAGGTAACTGAAGTAAATTGATATTTGCTACATTTTGATGTAAATTAACTGGATTTTTAAAAATTGTAAATAGAATTGCTGAAAATAAAAATTAAAAATTTGAAATATGAATAGGATCAGTTAGTCATCAGGCATTAAATTTTAGCTATCCTTTAATCCACATTTCAAAAGTACAGCAAATGCAATTTTATATTTATAATATTAATTGTCCCATTTTCAGTCTGTTTTTACTGACGTTAATATTTCTCCTTTGATATTAATAGTCAGTTGAAAACTTTCTATTATACTAATAAATGTTATTTGAATTTATAATTATTGCTTCTTCTTCAGAAGTCTTCTTCAGACTTAGTAGTTTTATCCTCTGCTAAGCCTATGTTAAGGATATATGCGTGTTAAGTAACATTATATTGTCTTTTTTAAAGTATGAATCAGTACAGGTACAAAGAGCATATTATATATAATTCTCTCCAAACAAATCTGTAACTTAGCAAGTAAATTATTCACATTCTTTTTCCTAAAGAATGGTATTTTTTGCTGTCTAATAAAGTTATAGAATTTAGGACTTAGAAGAACTTTAGACATCATATTGTCCAGTTCCAATCGCAGTAGCAGTGTTTGGGAGATCACTATAATAGGACAGAATTTTCTTTCCTTCTCTCCTTTCTTTTTCTGAAGATCTAATCAGGAACTTAGGGACCAAAAAAAAAAATCTTTTTCTTTTTTCTTAAACAAAGGACAATATTTTGCCTCCATTGCTTTAAGGAAATAGATATTATTCTTAAAGTTAGGAGTACAATCATGATTGCTCAACATCTCACTGAGAAAAATTCATAACACAATAATTAGTGTTCATTATTTAGTTCTTCCTAAGCCCAAATTAACCCTATTAATATAATTGTTTTCTTTTATTGCCCTTTAATATTATTTTTTTTTCATATTAGGAGAGATTTTCAATTTGGACACATAGATGGAAGTGACTATGTAAACAACCTGCTTATGGAGTAAGTAAACTGATATATATTTAGCTTTATGATTATTTGGTAACTACTAAGTGGCTGCAGAATGAAAATATATAATTTATTCAGATAGTATATACATTACCTTTAAAAATGATGAGTTTGTTCCTATAAGCATAGTTTGGAGATTAATTAAACTGTTCACATGTTTTAAGTTTTATTTAGAATTTTCATAGCCATTTTAAAATTAACTAAAGGAATATTAAAGTAACCTGCAGGTTTAATGGAATTATATCATTCAAGTCACTAATATATTTATTAAATATCTGAGTCTTGTTTGATTTCATATTGAGTAGGTGTTAAACTAGATCCAATTTGTTTTGATTTGTACTTTCTTTTTTATTAAATGTATTTATTTAGAACTTAAATGCAAAATAAGAAAAAAAAAACTAAATATAAAACTTCCACCTGTTGACTTGCCTTGCTGTCACTTGAAACTCCTTCAACCCCAAACTCCTCCACTTCCCTTCCCACAACTCTACTCTAAGGATCCCTCCCCTATCTTCCCACCTCCCCCCCCCCCGACTCTTTTCCTCCCTCTTTATCCATTCCCATTAACCTACCTAATGAAATTAGGTATCCCCCTTGAAATTAGTTGTTGATGTTGTCTCTTACATGGCTGCTTTGTTTTTTAAACTGTAATTCATAATTTGTGTAAATGCATGACTTCTCTTTTGATGGAATAAGCCAAAGAAAACTGTCCTTTATAAAATGACAGTGGGAACTCTCTAGTTTCTTTTAGTAGGGAATGGGAATATAGATCTTTGAATAATTCAGATTTTTGTCATTCAAATAATCCTAATTCAGATATAAAGTTTTATTATAATCTGGCTCTAGAATATAACAAAAAGATCCTACTTGTGGGAAGAATATATTTACAGTCTTGTTATGTATTATAAATGTCTCATAACTTTTATTAAGGGAAAATCTCCTTCTATTGAAAGTAGTCTATGGTGCTACCAAGAAACTAGAATAACAGCAATTTTAATACCTTTAAGATTAACAAAACTCTTTATAAAGATTATTTCATTTGATCCTGCAACAACACTGGGCTGGGAGAGTGGTCTTATTATCAGCCTCATTTTAGTGTTGAAGAAGCTAAGGCAGACAGAGGTTTAGTCAGCTAACATCATTTAAAGATGATTTTGAATTCAGTTCTTCTCAGTGAATTTTGAATTCCATCCTTCCAAAAATTCAATTCTTCTAAGTCCAGAACTATGTCTACTGTGCCATCTAGCTATTTGCTAGAAGTATCAGATAATGGTGCTAAATTTTCTCTCTTTTTTTTTTTTTTCATTCTACTTTGAAAAGCAAAGTAGACTAAATAAAATACTGGGATAATAACTAGGGAATAACATCTATAAACATTTAATTTATATTTTGTAATTGCTAATGACAATAATTTGTCCTTAAAATCAAAATGAGAATTTCTCACTTTCTTCTTGTCAAGAGATTGCAGTATGTCTAAGCTGTAGAAATCATGTTTTACTTTGAGAAGCTCTAATGAACTTTAACAGATTAAACTAAAAAAAAAAAAAAAAAAAAAAAAAACTATGTAGGAGTTTGTTCTTAGGGATTTGTTTTCTAACTATTCATTGTTACCACTCAGCAATTTTGTTAGATAAGGAGCTAAGGGGGAAAAAAAAGACTATAAGAGATTTTATGTGATTTTTACTAAGAATAGTATTTTGTTAAAGACTTTTTTCCTCTCATGATATTTACCAGAATAAATTGTCAAGAGACTGAAGGTTGGAAATGAAAGATAGTAGAATTTTCTTTGGCTAAGTATTATTTTAAGAAATGCATCTTTCATTTTCTTTTCTTCTGGTGACAAAGCACAAATTGGCACCTTCTTCTATAACTTCTCTTAATGTGGAAAATCTCTCTCATATTCATGTTATGGCTAAACCTGCTACAGATAGTTATATGTTAACATATGAAAAGATTAGATAGATCTTATGAGGAATTAGCATGTTGCTTATCCATTCAGATTAGCAAACTATCAACCCCATTTTCAAAACACTAATAATTATTGTACTGATAGTTTGTTGGTGAATAAGACATCCTTAACACAATTACACATTTTTATTTAGTACAACATCAGACAAAATATCCTAAGATAGAGAGGATATAAAAAAGAAACTCCTTTTAAGGGAAGATGGGGAAAAACTATCACTTAAAACTTCCCATCAAAAGCAAAAGTTCATCTAATGAAAATAAAAATTTTCAGTGATTAAACTTAATTTCTTTAATTATCAATAGTTTCACAAATTGGATTTGCTAAAAATAAACCATCAGCTGAATTTATTACATTTTTATGCCAGATGTCACATTTTTAAGTCTTTTTTTTTCTTCCTACTATTAAAATTCAACTTGTTTTATCATTCCTAAAGTGAACAATAATCTACAAACTAAAACTTAATCTAAACCTAAGTCACCCCATTCTTTGGGAGAAGCTCAATCTAAACTTAAGCTTCCCTAATCCTTGAGGTGGCCCCAAATGTAATCTTATCTTAAACTTTGCCAATCTCTGGAGCAAGCAAGACTTATAACCTAAAAAGGCAAACTATACTCTAAACCTTCTCTAAGTTGAGGGGGTGGGGGAGAGAGGGAGGAGAAGGAATCAAGATTAGGAATTCTTCCTCTGGAAACAGTTTTCTGAGAAAAAAAAACAAAAAAGATTAACCAGAGTATTCCAAGGAGGTTTCCTGGGAGTCTGCCACTTAAGGGATCAGAGTTCTGACTTCTAACTGGCTCACAAAAACTGGCAGATGAAAGATGAAATAAATGACAGAAGAAATGTATTCCTTCAGTAAATATTTAACTACCTATTCTGTTCTAGTATCATAAGTATCAGAATTTTTTTAAAAAAATAAGTTATTTTCTAGGCTAGAACACTTGGCCAAATTAATAAGATGAAAATTTAATTAAATTAATATGTATATTGTTTTAATGACTTAAAAAATAATTATCATACAGCAGTTTATCTCCCCTACATCTGGATGTTTTAACTGACTGTAAAGTTCAAATGAGTCAATAGTATTAACAAAGTCATAATGTCTGGAGTCCTATCACATTTTGTTTTTGAGACTAAATCTAGTGTGTTGTGTTCATTGTTGGTGCTTTGATTCATAAAGGAAAATGATAAAGAGTGTCCAGAGGTCAGAATGACAGAAAGCCTCCAGTTCATGCCATGGAAAAACTGGAGATATTTTAAGCCCAGAAAATACAGAGTTTAGAGTAAATATTTAATGGGCTAATTGTGAACGTGCTGATTGGCTGTAGAAGCCAAAAGTCAGGATAGCCATAGAAGGCAGACCTAGAAGTAACAGGTAAAAGTTTCAGAGAGGATATTTTAGGCTTCATGTAAAAATCAGTCATTAACTCAGAAAAATTATGTACAAGAGAATATTTATGTTTATAATTTTGTGAGACTTAAATTGATTTTAGTATAAAAATAAATTTATACAGAGCACTGGCATAATTTTTATCACTCATTGAAAAAATGGAAGTGAAATCCATTTAAAATAATATAATTATGCCTTTACAAAATGAAAATAATTGTCTTGTAAAGAAATTACTATTTCTGGTTATGAGTATTTAATTTTGTTTGGGATTAATTATGTATATGATTAAGAATATGGAAGAAGTTATAACCTTAAGTTAAATCCAGTTTTTAAATATATATATATATTTCTTTCAGAATAAATTGTTTAATTTTGTTTTTTCCCTGAAATTTTTTTTTTTTGGGGGGAATGGTCTTGGTTCTCAGTCCATTCCATTAGAAGGATTAATAGATTCAAACAAAATGTACACTAATTCCAAAAAAGAAGTAATAACAAATACTAAGTACTTCATACTAATAATAACAAAGGTTGATATTTATATCACATTTTAAAGTTTGCCAAGGTGTCTCCATGCATATGTATATGTACATGTATTTGTATATATACATACTTATTTGATCTTTATACCAGCCTTTTGAAATATGAATTGCAAATGTTATTGCTATTTTATATATAAGGAAATTGAAACTTACATAGAACTTGTTAAGTTTCAGGGGCAAAATTTGAGTCAGTTTTCTCTTAACTCCAAGTCTAATGTGCTTTACCTTACACCTTGCATTTATGGGGTATATAGAGGCTAGTTTTCAGGTTATAAAGAAGATTAGAAAACTTGTTTTTTTAGTTTTGATCAAGAATGGAGTGTTAATGATTGATTATTATATAGATGATAATGTAATAATTTAATAAAAACACATCTGTGTTAATATCAAACACTTAAAGGGAAATTTTATATGTAACTTATGAGATCTGTTTTATAAGTACAGCTGTGTGTGTGTGTGTGTATTTACCTTATTAGGGTGGTAGTGAGAATCAAGTAAGATATTTGTAAATCACATAGTATAGTGATTGGCATATATGAGATTACATACATACATATATATACATATGTGTAGATGTATACATATTATACATGCTTTACATGTTATATATGCTAGATATTTTTGGTTGTTGTTATAGTATACATGCTTGCAAAAGCAATCTTCTATAGAAGTACTACCAAATTATCTGACCAATTAAACAATCTTGAAAAATCCTTTCAGTAATTGAAATAGAATTTTAAAGCTCAAGCAAGATTTTTTTTTTTTTTTTTTTTTTTTTTTTTGCTGAGACAATTGGGTTAAGTAATTTGCTCAGGGTCACACAGCTAGGCAATGTTGTGTCTGAGACCAGATTTGAACTCAGGTTGTCCTGACTTCAAGGTTGGTGCTTCAAGCAAAACTTAAAACTAAATTAGTTTGGAATCATGATTAGGTTTATGTAAGTTGCTGGTGTGGTAATTACAATTATATATAAAGCAATTGGGGCTTAGAGAGGTAAATGATGTGAATTCAAGTGATCCTTAATGGTATACTAGAACCAGCCTTTACTATAGTTGTCACCTCAGATCCCTGGGCCTTTATATATGCTTTCTCCCAGTGATTTCATGAGTTCTGTGGATTTGAGTTATTATGTTTATGCAAACTTCCAAATCTTTACATTTAGGTTTAATCTTTTTTCTTTATCATCATTCTCATAATTCCAATTTTCTACTAGGTATTTCCATCTTCTTGTCCCATAAGCATCTCAAACTCAGTCTGGAAGCTTCTTGACATTAGAAACTTAATTTTTTGTCTTTATAACCTTAGTTCTTAGCCCTGACCTGTTCTCTTGATATAAGGAACGCCCCATGAGGAGTTTCTGCAATGCAAATAATTATGTGTTTTATAATTTTAAAATCTTTAGAAATAATTGGGACACTAATAGATTAAATAATTGACACAGAATGACACAGAATGTGTCAGAAGTATTTTGAACCCAAAGTCTTCTGACTCTCAGGCCACATTTCTATTTATTCTGCTTTTTAATCTGATACATAGTTGTTAGGTGCTTTGTATATGCTTTTTGAAATAAATTGAATTTAGCATGTCAAAAATGAAACTCATTATACTTGCTCCAAACCTATGGGCAGCTAGATGGCACAATGAATAGAACACTGGAGCTGGGGACAGGAAGACTTATCTTCCTGAGTTCATATCTGCCTTAGAAAACTTACTAGGTAGTATGTGAACTTGAACAAGCCACTTAACCCTGTTTGCCTTGGTTTCCTCATCTGTAAAATGAACTGGGGGGAAAGGAAATGGCAGATCATTCCAGTGTTTTTGCCAAGAAAATCCCCAAAAAGTCATGAGGACTTCTGAGAAACTGAAATGACTGAAAAACAATTAAATGGCAACAAACTTAATTCATGTAATTTTTCACTTTTTCTCAAAGGCGCTATCATCTTCTATTTGTCCTGATTCAAATGAACCATCATCATCATCATCACTAACAGTTCTTCATTCTTCCTTTTCTCTCCCAAATACTTCCCAAGTCACAGAAATTATACTTGCACTACATTCATGTGGCCATGTGTTTAAAGAAGCTCAGGAGACTCCATGTTGCTTCTTAAAAATATATTATAAGGGGCAGCTAGGTGGCACAGTGTATAGAGCACCAGCCCTGAACTCAGGAGAACCTGAGTTCAAATCTGGTCTCAGACACTTAACACTTCCTAGCTGTGTGACCCTGGGCAAGTCACTTAACCCCAATTGCCTAAACCAAAAATTAAAAAAACAAACAAACAAACAAAAATATATTATAAATTCTTATGGTTGCCATTTAGACTTTCATAACATAGTTTTCACCTTTCTCCAGATAGTTCCTTCCCATTCTCTTATTATTTCCCTTTGTGTATTCTAAATTCTAGCTAAATTGTCCTGTTTGCTGTTCTTTGAACTTGGAAAATTATCCTTTAATTTCTTGGAGTCATTTAGTGGCTGCAGTTGAAAGAGTAGTGACTTTCAGTCATACATTTAGAAATCAGTACATTTGAAAATGTATTGACCAGACTAGACCCAAAGGACTTAAATTCAAATTGTCTTTAATATTTAATACCTTTGTTTTCTTGGGTAATTCACTTTATTTCCCTAAAATTCAGTTAATTACAAAATCTATGTAGTTTTTCCTCTTCTGCATTATTGAAACTATGAAGTATTTTCTTTGCAATAGTAGTTTATCATTAATGCTACCATTTTGAATTCTCAGTAACTCTTTATTAAATTGAATTAAAAGTAATGGAAATTACTTTTCTCCATATAAATCATTTCATTTAGGGCAAAGGAGGGGAGAGTAGAGAACTGTCTTAAGTAAAAGTAAAATTTTTGTTCAGTCTTTTTACAGTTGTATCTAAATTTTTGTATCCCCAAAGGTGTTTGTTTTTTTTTTTTTAAACTTGGAATGGTATTCCATTTCCTTCTCCAGCTCATTTTTCAGATAAAGAAACTAAGGAAAACAAGATTAAGTGATTTACCCAGTTATATAATTAGTAAGTATCTGAGGCTAGATTTGAACTCAGAAAAGTGAATGTTTTGACTCCATGCCTTGCACTTTGTCCACTGTGCCACCTAGTAGCCACAAGTAAAATTGTTCAATATAAAAGTTGTTTCAGTCTTAGAGAATTATTAATTTGATTTAATTGAGAAAAATGTAACTTGAATTAGTTTAAAAGTCTAATTATGTAATATTTTGCAAAAAGTAGTTTCTCTTTATAAGTACATGGTGCAGCTAAATTGAGACTGATTATACTAGCTTTCAGAAATACATTCAAGTTTGTAATTAGTATATTGAATAAAAAGAAAAAGTATGTTATTTCAAGTATTCCAAAAGTTATTAAGGACTTATAACTGCAGTTAAATTATAATTCTCAAAGAATTTCTTTTTCTTTGTTATTCCTGGTCTTTAAGCATTTGAGTGAAAGCCTCAGTTATTCTTCTTGATGTCTTCAGATGATCAGATTTGAGTTTATTAAATTTAAAAATTTCAGGTAATAACCTTCATCCTATTTTTAGTTAATTAAAATACCTTCAAGATAGGATGATAATTTTCCATTTTGCATTTCAATTGCATTCCCATTTTGGCTTTATATTTAAGGGAGAAATCTTTCTGAGTAAGTCTTTTTGTAAACAATTTTCATGTTCTTTGAAATGTATTTTTCAAATTTGCATTATGATAAATCACTCTTAGTAAACTAGCAAGAAAAACCAGGAATTCTTGGTACATTTCTTAAAATGAACAGATAGCTTATCAGTTAACTATGAATATAGAAAAATTTGTGAAACTTTGTTATTCATTTTTGAAGGCAATTTTAAATAAATACTAAATATTTATCAGAAATTATATTAAAAAGTAGTTAATGCTGAAGTTTGAAAATTGAAAACATTGTTTTGGAAGGCAGGATGTACTTAAAGGGACAGGATATTCTATATGTTGATTACAGTCACCTAAAAAGAGCATATATGATCTTAATACTAAGTTTTAGGAGAAGCATTGGGATCTAGTGAATAGGGAACTGTTCTTAGACCCTAGAATCCTTGAGTTCAAGTCTCTCCTCTGACACATACCATCTGAGTGACCCTTGGTAAGTCTGTAAACCTTTCAGGGTTTCATGCAATTTTCTCAAGACTAATTTGCAGTGAAAATGCTTACTTGCCTTGAAATAAGGAGTTTCTTCATCTGGGAGTTGTCTGTGGAGCCAATGAAATCACCAGTCTGTGTCTATATTTGATGCTTCTTAAGTTTTCCTTCATATAAGTGTACTATGAATTTCTATGTTTTGACCTCTTTCTTTTTTACATTTTTAGTGAATTGAATATTCCAACTGTAGTTGCAATAAATACTTCAAACCATCAATATTTTCTGCCAACTGGACATATTGAGAGTACTGAGGATGTGATGCAATTCATCAGTGATATTTTGGATGGCACAATAGAAGTAAGTGGCTTAATTCAATATAAATAAAACTAAAACTATTTTGGGGGATATATTTTTTTGGATCAGTTTTTTATTCTAAGGGATATGTACAAAGTACCAAATGCTAATCGTAATCTTTGAAATGGAAATCTTCCCCTGCTTCTCAATATTGTATCTTTTTCTTTGGCTTCTGTGATACTTTATTCTTACACTTCACCCTGTTTTCTATTTGTTACATCTCTTTGTTTTCCTCCTCATACATAGGAACTCACTTAGAAGGAATCTCAGATGTTGTCTAGTCTAATCCAAACCTGAGAGGGAAACTGTAACATTTCTAATATAAGTAGACATTTAAGTTCATGAAAAGCTCCGGGACTGGATAATCCTCTATCTTCTTAAGCACTTAGGAAATTTGTTTTTACAATAAGCCAGCTTCTATCTTCTGGCCAAATTTAATAAACAAAATCCATCTACTACAGAACTGTTATTTATATATTTCAAGATACTAATTTCCTTGCCAAACCTTCTCTTCTCCAAATCCCAGGTTTTTTTAACCAATTATTATATTGCATGATCTTCAGATCTTTAAGACATTTGACTATTCTGATTTCCCTCTCCTAAACATCCTCTATGTTTTTTTTTAATTGTTACTATTATTTGAAAGTATCTTCTGTTAACAGTTTTAATATGATGTAAAGAGAAATTTAAAAATGAACACTTTGTGACTCTAACTTATATTTTGTATGACATTTAAGGCTCGAGGTGGTGATGGAATTTTGCAGAGATTGAAAAGAATATGTTACGATGTCAGGACTACTGTTGTGGTAAGTATTTATTGAAAAAAATTAAATGATAATGAAAGATAAATAGATTTTTATGATTCTTCCAGATTACATTATCATTACAGTAAAATCTCAAAACACAAATGAAGTGGAAGTTGTTTTTTTCATTAACCAGATTTACATCATTCCATAGGCAACTAATTGGCACAGTAGATAGTATCCCAGACCTGATTTCAGGAAGACTCATTGAGTTCAATCTAGTCCCAGACACTTATTAGTTTTGTGATCCTGGGCAGGTCCCTCAATACTGTTTGTCTCAGTTCTTTATTTGTAAAATAATCTGGAGAAAATAAGGGCAATTTTCTCCAGATTTTTGCCAAGAAAACATCAATAGGATCACAGAGAAATGGACACAACTAAGATGATTAAACAACAACAAACCACTTGGTATTTTTTATTGACAGATAATTTAGTCATCTGGAAAATAGTATCCAGACTTGTGTGTAAGATAAATGAGTTAATTGTAATTTAATATTAGCTAATTGATAGTAGTATAGAATTTAAAATCCTCCATATTACCTAGCCATTGATAAAAGTCTTTTCTTTAATTTCTGTGATTAATGCAAAGAGATAGTTAATTTGAAGTGCAAGGTAGAAAATTATTCTGACTTGAATTATTTATTTAACTTGAAGTATATAAAGTAGCTTAAGAAATTAGTAAATTGATAGGCTGCTATTACTTGTTAATAGCATGAATGGGTTTCTTATTCCCATTCCCAGCCCTTACTCTTGGAAAAATGTAGATCAAATAATTTTAAATGAATTTGAAAGAAGTGAAATATTCATTGATGTTAAATACTATAAATGTCAAGGATACCTAGTCAGTTAAGTGTTCAGCCTTCTGTAAAAGTGATTTTCCATATGATGGTGGGGATAGATAGAATAAAGAAAGTTGAAAAATAAATGGTAGAAGAAACCAAGACCATAAAGAATAAATGGGAAGATTATGAATGGATTAAAGTAAATATAAATAAATTAAAGAATTGTCAACCAACATTGGAGGAAAACATCAGTTTCAAGTTCTTGGAGGTTAATAATATAAATTCCTTGACAGCAAAGACTAAAATGTTACCCTTATATCCTCTATGCCTCACATACACCCTGCATATATGAACCTCTTAATAACACATGACAGCTTGGTAAAGGTAACAGTTGGTCCTGAATGGTGGTTTTTTGATAATTTGGAAATTGTGGCATAACTTGATGATAATAGACTTCAAATAGTCAGTAAATGAAGTGCTGCTGATACATCATTGTTTTGGAAAGTGGTATAAGTTCTCAGAAAGCCAACTGAATCTTCCTCTTTTTCTAGACCTGTGAGGATTTAGAGAAAGGAGAGAAGAAAAAAGAATATAATTATCATCCTAGGAAAACTGCATTTCATTCAAAGCTGGAAATTAGAAAAATAAGAAAACATGGCACTGTGGAAAGGGATAACCCATTCCTTTAGTTTAAGGTGAAATGGAATGTGTTTCTCTAATGGATTGAAGTGAGAATTCAAAAAGCAGTAACAGAATGGAGGAAATTTTTCTGTATCAACACATATAGCTAACAGAAGTGATGAAATAGATTAGAAGGGGAATGAGAGACACTTATTAGTCAATCTTATTGAAAAAATTGGTGAAAATGAGATTCATAAGTTGAGCCGAGAGATTGAAAGTAGCAGAGAAGTTATAGAAGATGAAAAAGACCTAATAACATTTCTGTAATGCTTTAAAGCCTTTAAAACCTTAAGGTTTTCAGAATGAATTAGATAATTTATTTTCATTTATGCATCACAAAGTATATAATTGTCTTCATTTTATAGAAATTCTATCAATATAGAATATAGATAGAAAATCTATCAATATGGAAATTATAGAATTGAGACCTAAAGGAGTTAAGTGACTTATTCAGAATAAGAAAAGCTAGAATTTGAATTTGTGTTGCCTGACTCCATATCCAGTACTGTTCTCTCACCTAGATTCCTTTATTCTAAGCACAGGATCCAGTTGTCAGTACCCAGTAATATTCTTTTTAGATTTCTTTGAAAATCTAAATTTAACAAATAGTGACAAAATCCAAATTGAAAAGGAAAAAAAATTAAGAGGCATTTATTAAACATCTTCTTTATGCCAGGCACTATACCTTGTGTTGAGGATACAGACACAAAAATGAAATAACCATTAGCTATTATTCTATCAAGGGAGATAATGTCTATCAAGAGACATTAAATACCAAGTAATTTGCAAAAGTATAAAATAGCAAACAGGACATCAGGAACAGCTTCATGAGAGGAAAGCTGAGCTTTGATGTAAATAAGGGATTTTAAGAAGCAGAGGTGCAATCTAGTTTATTCAGCAGAGGTTTATCACTTGGGCATTTGTAAATAGGATAGATTGAAGAAGGGAGAAATATGAAGCAAAGGAGCCCAATATGTGGCTCTTGCAATAGTCCAGCTGAGATAGGATGAAGGCTTAAATTAGGGCCAAAATCAATCATATATAAAGAAAGGGATAGATGAGAGAGATGAATGAATGAATAAAGTATTAAGTTCTTAAGTATGTGCAAAACACTATGGTAAGCCCTGGATGTAAAAATAGAAAAGAAAGACAGTTCCTATTCTTAAGGGACTCATATTCTAATGAGGGAGACAACATATATAGGGAAGGTTTTAGCTTCAAACAATTTGGAAAGGCCCCTTGATTTTTAGGACACAAAAACAAAGCAGATGGCAGTGCTTCTTTATATTCATCATTTCTAATGATAAAGTCATAGCAATTTCTGATGATGAACCATTGGCATGCCAGAACTGTTAGTAGCAAGAGATATTGTGAAAATAGGATTCATCGTACTTTGAAAATGATTGGTTCCTGTGGGATGAGACAAAAGTAAGAAATTGAAAATAACACTATAGTTCAAATCAGAGTGAATGGAAGGATGGTGGTATCCTTGATAGAGAAGTGTGAAAGAAGAGGTACTGGGTTTTGAGGGAAGGATATTAAATTCTGTTTTGGGGTCTGTTGGTTTTGCTATTCCTACAGGGATCTAGTTAGAAATGTCCAGTAGTGTAGTTGTTGATGAGGGACTAGTACTTAAGGTAGGATAGTTATATTGATCTAGGATTAATTTGCATTGATTTCTGTATAGACCATGGGAGCTGATAAGGTCACCAAGTGAAATAATGTACAGAAAGAAAAGGATCCAGAACAGTTGTGGAATACATCCACAATTAAGTGGTTCAATATGATTGCTTATCCAAAGAAAAATGTGAAGTAGCAGTTGGATTTAAAGAGGTATACTAAAAGAGAACAGTCATAAAATGTAGAGAAAAAGAGTGTACAGAGAGTAAAGGAATAAAGGGAGGAAATGGATGTGTATGTGTTTGGGGGAGGAGGAGAAGGGGTAAAGAGAAGGGGAGGAAATGAGAAGGAGGAAGTGAGGAAGAGAGGAGAGGAGATAGATATGGGGGAGAGAGATAGAACTTGTGTACAGGAGAGGACCGAGGAAGAAAGGAAGAATTGGCTATTATTCTGTGTTTATTTTTGTGCAAGGCACAAGTTGAAAAAGTCTATTCTCAGGTTCATATAATAATTGGAAGAAACATCATATAGAAGAAAGTTCAGATGCTGAACAAATGAAAGGACCCAGGGTACAGTGACCCATGCATTTTTAGACGTTACTAGGGAACCAAGCTGACAGTGATTGGAAATTTACATGGTGAGAAACAAGATAGAATTTAAATCCTGAAAACTTGAAGGGCAAATAGTGAGGCCTAGTCTTTTTTTGTCTTCCTAGAACTAGAAGAACAAGACTTCCATCTTGTCCAAGCAGTGTGAGCACTAAAGCAGATCAAATGAATTCTGAGTGACTCCATTGTTCCTGATGCTAACATATTTTTCTGTCCTCTGTCCTAAATAGGAAGGAAATTGTAAACCAGGCTGTTTGCTTTTGTATTTTATTAATGTGTCTGGTAGATAGCTGTTTTGAAATGAATCAAATGAAATACAAATCAAACTTCATAGATTTGCTATTTACTGTTTCTTAGAAAGTAAAACTCATAGGATCTATGTCGCTATACTTTCAATTTTACTACTGTTTTGTTATCATGCATATGTAAAATTTTACAACTTAAGTTGTTATATGTCGAGAATATGAAGTAACAATAAAGATGTGTTGATTTTTATATCAATGCTAGTTGAAAACTTTTTTAGTGACAAAAATGATATCTAAATAGAACTGAGTTCTCTTTTTTTCTTCCCTCCAGTCTGTATTTAGAAGCTCACCATTTTTGGGTTGTTTTCTCTTTGGCCTGCCACTGGGTGTCATCAGCATCATGTGTTATGGAATCTACACTGCTGACACAGATGGAGCTTATACAGAAGAACGAATTGAAGTTTCTAAAAGGGAAACTGAAAATAGAGATATAAGAGATGAAAGCAATGAGGAGGAAAAAAAGGAAGAAAACAGTGAGAATTCTCTAGTACTTTCAGATGCAGAGCAAGAACCCAAAGATATATTGGAAAAGAAAAATGACTGAATCTTCTACGATTTAGGTTATTTGATAGGATTTCTAATTAAAAACAAAAACAAAACAACAACCTTATTTATTGAATTTAGCCATTTAATCATGATCTTTGCTGAGGAAAACATCTGATGTATTTTGCTTATATAGATTCCATGAACTAAAAAATCTTCCCATATTTTTTGGGAAAAGGTGGGTTATATGGATAAAAAAAGTTCCTTTTTTTTTTTTTTTTTTTTTTAGAAGTTTTCAGAGTTTACTATTGATAAACAGCATAATAAGAAATTAAATCAATTTGTATATTCCTTTATCTGTATATTATCTAACAAAGTTGAGGTTCTGGGGCAGAATATTTCCATCTGTCAATAAGATAGAAGATCTGTTTTCACTTAGAACAATAATAACACTCCCAATTACATTTCTGAAAAAAATTAAAAGTAGGTGTTTATCCTGGCCATTTCAAAGACAGGCACTTTGAATGCGTTAATGTAATGATTTCTCTGACATATAACAATTCATGTTATTCAGATTTTGGTAGATAAAAAGAATTTTACTTTATGTAGCATAGTAGTTTTATTTCAGTGATTGAAAGGAGAATAAATTTTTCTCTTTTGCATTCTCATGAAACCTATGTGTAGATCACCCCAAATCCCAAATCAGCAATGGTATGCTTGTTTCTATGTCTTAAGTGAAATTATTTGAAGAAATATTTTTTTAAACCAGTTGAAATTGTTAGATTTGTAGTTATTCCACAGAAATATACACTTTTATTGCATAGGCTTCATTTAGGTAACGTTGCTTTTAAAAGTTGTTGGCATAAACTTAAGACAAGTTATGTAACATGTTATAAAACAAAAACTCTTGTAAAAGGATCTACATTAAGGTCATCTTCTACACATCTCTCCATTCATTGACCCTATCCTTTTATTTTGTATACTTATTTAAATATTGTGCTAAATCAATACAGAGTAATACCTACAAATTTTATTTTTTCATGCCATTGTATTTATTTTAGTTTGAGTTTACATTTGATCATTGTAGCTACCATTTGAGCAGTAAGCTATTTATGATTTGTGTATTTAATTGTCACAAAATCAAGTTATCTCATATAAAGTATTTTTCTTAAATACTCAGTTATAAAAGTGATTTCTGATTCAAGCCCAGGATACTGAAAATGTCAGTTATCTTATTTTCTGTTCCCAAGAAGCGAACCTTTGATTACTACTAATGTCATAAGGATCACCATAGAAACTAAACAAACTTGATTTTACAAGTACTGTGATGATATTAATATGAATTTCATTGTGATCCCTTAGGCTTATATTTTTTAATGACTCTTATTGCAGCTCTCATTCTTTAAATATATGCCAGCCTCATTACTCTTTTAATAAAACAAATATGCTGTAGCACTAAATTAATATTCCCAAATGAAACTTTAACTAATTTTTTTTTTTTACATAGTATACTATCTATAATTTATTAACAGATTCCATCCCCAGTAGATTTATTCATTCTCTTTTTTGGATGTGAATGTTAACTTTCATATTATATAATAGTTGAATTTATGTGGTCACAGTGCAATTTAAAAAAATTACCAATGCCTCCATTGAGAGTCAATGTAAGGTATGAATGCTAAAAATCATGGATATTAGGAAATTATAATCATGTTTGATCATGTATCTTTCTCAGATTTAGTCAGCATGATTTTGGACCTTGAAAATTAAGTAATCCATCTATAATCTCAACCTAAAATGAGTGACCTCAGGAAAAATTACAGCTTATTTTGTATATAGAGAATAGCGTAAGTGTTCTTAATAGATATTCTGAAGATTCATGTTTGTGATTTAGTGATTTGATTTTATGTCACTTCTTTCCCCCAATTGTTTGTCCTGCTTTCCATTTTCATTTTAAAATTTGTGCATCAGAGAGACTTTCACCTTAGTGATTTTAGGGATAGAAGATGACTCCATTATCTTTTTAAAAAATTGTCTTGAGACATCAGAGTAGCAATTTTTTAAAAATTTATTTTATCTGCCAACTGATTTAATATAATTCTGGTTTATTTATTACTATACTTTTCCTCCATAGTCTCTTTGCCCTGGAAAATTTTTAGCAAAATTATTATGTGGTCTGAAAAAATATTAAAAAATCATACTCATTGTTTATTTTTTAGAAGAACTAGTTACCAATGGTTCCTGGGTTTATATCATGTTTAAAATGAAATAACTACAATATGAAAAATTATGTGGTAATTTTGATTTCTGCTTTTATTTTAATTTAGGGTTTTGATGGATTTGTTTTGTTTTGTTTTTACTCAAGCATAATTTTGAGTAATTCCATATGGAATTCAGAAAGATTGCAAATGCCTGCTGCTAGTTACTGGTGCCTAGATAATGTTTAAAACGAGAGGTTTTTCAACATTTTCAAAGAGAAATTGGGTTAATGCTTTTCTCAACCTGTCTATATGTCTCTCCCCAAATTCTCTTTCTTTTTCACATTATTTCTTACTGTAACTAAGATAGCCTAAAACTTTATAAGGGAGTTTTCTGAAGAGAGTTTTTGTCTCACAGGTTCTGTATTCTCTCTAACAGACAGTGCTTGCTGGCCCCTGCTGTGGAAATAATATACCAAATATCTGGTAGGCTGTCCAGCCTAAGTTTGCAGAAAGGCACATGTCTAACTCAGGTACAGATGAGTTGTTCAAATAACCAGCTATGCTGTTTTTTGTTTTTTTTTTTTTAATAGCAATTTAAATGCAGTCACATTCTTACCAGTAGTTCATCCCAAAAATACATTTCTCCTGGGATGAAGAGCAAAAAATCACATACCTATTCTTAATATCTTGATACTGTTATAATAAATTAGTTTGCAAAATGACAGGTTTGTGACTTAATTTGTGAGATTCGTTTTGGTTTATTTTTATATATATATTTTTTTTTCCTGAAAGAAATTAGATGTTTGAGTCCAAGAGAAGGCAAAAAATACTTTTCTATTACTTTACCTTGGACTAATTCTGTAAGGGTTTCTGAAAATCTAACATACTGAATTTACGATATGCTGCCTTATGGTACTGCGTGTAAACTTTGTTTTTATACAATAAATCAATTTAAAAAATTAGTTTTACTGTATTTTTATTGTCTAACATATTCTAATATTTTACTTAGGATTGGGTAGTTATTTATAAAATAAAAATGGAATACGGGATATAGGTCAATATACCATCCCCCCCTCCCCCCAACTTATCCCCTGAAATTGATACCTTAGTGCAACCTACATAACCAAATCCAGGTTCCTTTTCTTTTTAATCGGGTTTTTTTATTTGTTTTTGTTGAAGTGACATTAATGATATGCCTTTTAAATGAACAAATATGTATGAGACTCCTATTTTTTAAAATGTTTCTGCACTTGAACTTTTGAGTCAGTTTTTTTTTTATTTCTTGAGATTGAAAAATGGGTCTTTGAAAGTATAAATTCTTATGAGCTGTCTTTAGTTTGAATAATAAGTTTTTGCTTCCTCCAAGAAGCACAAACTGCCCCCCACATTTTTTTAAGGATCTTTGGATGTTCCAGAATCCACTGTACATAATATTTTTAATATGATTTTATAAAGTGTTTGCATTGACTTAATTTCCCTCTTATTTTAGAAGTTTTGTGATAGATTTTGAGCATGAAGAGGTGCTCAATCATTAGAAATATAATTCACTGTTAATAAATAGATCTTGAATCTCAATTTATATTCTGTTGGCCAGAAGTTAAAAGACTTATTTAGCTTAAACTCATAAATTTCTTAATTACAGATATGAAAGTTTATGCTTCTGAAAAATCCTAATAGTTTTGCTTCAGATGAAAAAATTGTAAAATATATAAAATCATTTATATGTCTAATAAGATTATTGGGTTATGTTATAGAAAAGCTGAGCTTTTGGACAACATGAGTGCTGTAGAAATCATAAGGAATTTATATTGTACTTGGTAGTACTGGTCACTTGGTAATTTAAAAAAAAAGGCTCACATTGAAAAATTTTAATAGAAAGCATAAGTATTTTATTATTTCATCGCCCCTCCCGGCTATGATTATTGATATTCTCTGGAATAGGGAAGGGAATAAGCATTTATATAGTGCCTGCTATGTGTCAAATTGTCCTAAGCACTCTTACAAATATTATCTCATTTGTTCCTTATACCAATGAGTTAGATGCCCTTATCTCTTTATTTTATAGAAGGCAAATAGGTAAAATGGTTACACAGTAAATGTCTAAGATCTTATTTAAACTTAGGTATTCTTGGCCTAGTATCTTTTCATTGTGCTGCCAGTAGTCTGTATTTTATCCTATTTTTAATCTAGTGCTGACTTATGTATCAATGGTAGAATTACAGAGAGAAACAGATATCTTCCCCCTTCTCATCAGAACTGATGTTGGATTTCCCACAGATTCGTGACACTCTGGACTTTTCCATTCTTACCTATCCCAGCAGTCATTCTAGTGACATCTCTCATCTACTTGTGGCCTTCCCTTCTAAATTGTCAATTCCTGTCTGAGACTACTATTTCATGAAATTCCCTGTCCATCCATGTTTATTTCTTCTAGTTCTAATCCTGATTCTTTTTATTCACTATAAAATTATTCTTTTAGAATAAATCTTTGGGTTGAAAATAGAGAATATGGACAGGGATAGGAAAGTCTTAGATAAGCAAACTCCCTTTACATATGCAGCTCAAATAGCCTAAAAGAATTCTGAGAAGTAGAGACTCTTTCTTTTCTTTTTTTTATTGTAACTTTTTAACTTACAAAACATATGCATGGGTAATTTTTCAACATTGACCCTTGGAAAACCTTCTGTTCCAATTTTCTCCTCCTTCCCCCCATCCTCTCCCCTAGATGGTAGGTATTCCAATACATATTAAATATGTTAAAGTATATGTTAAATACAATATGTGTATACATGTCCAAACAGTTATTTTGCTGTATAAAAAGAATCGGATTTTGAAATAGTGTACAATTAGCCTGTGAAGGAAATAAAAAATGCAGGTGGACAAAAATAGAGGGATTGGGAAGTCTATGTAGTGGTTCATAGTCATCTCCCAGAATTCTTTCCCTGGGTGTAGCTGGTTCAGTTCATTACTTCTTTGGTGGAACTGATTTGGTTCATCTCATTGTTTAAGAAGGCCATGTCCATCAGAATTGATCATCATATAGTATTGTTGTTGAAGTATATAATGATCTTCTGGTCCTGCTCATTTCACTCAGCATCAGTTCATGTAACTCTCTCCAGGCCTTTCTGAAATCTTCCTGCTGGTCATTTCTTACAGAACAATAATATTCTATGACATTCATATACTACAATTTATTCAGACATTCTTCATTTGATGGGTATCCACTCAGTTTCCAGTTTCTGGCCACTACAAAGAAGGCTGTCACAATCATTCTTGCATATACAGGTCCCTTTCCTTTCTTTAAAATCTCTTTGGGATATAAGCCCAGTAGCAACACTGCTGGATCAAAAAGTATGCACAGTGTGATAACTTTTTGAGCATAGTTCCAAATTGCTCGTGGAGACTCTTTCTAAAAGGAGTTGCACAAACAGTATTTGTTAGTAGAGATCTCATCCTAGTAATGCCTCTCATCTTTTGGCCTTTTCTTGCCTGAGACTATCATTTCATAAAATGTCTAGGCTAAATGCTTGCTTCTGTCTGTTCTAGTCCTTATTCTGGATTGTTCTAGTCCTTATTCTGGATTGTTCTATCTTCATCTTACAGGCTTTTCTCTTTGTGGATATATTCTCCTCCTCTCCTCTTTTAGGTGTTATCTTCCTCTGAATAACATAAAACTCCTTGAGATTGAGGCTTTCTTTTTTCTTATTTTTTTTATTTCCAATACTTAATACAATGATTGGCACATAATAAGGACTTTATCTGTCAATCTGGTTCTAAGGTGGGTTCTAACTTACTATTCAAATGATGTTAAATAAAAATGGAGGTTACTAATTCATATCCCTGTGTATTGCATATTGATTTAGTTTTAAAAAAGAAAATTATCTATATTGTGTTTTTTATTCCACTGTAATTAATCATTCAATATAAAATCAGATCAAAGGGGGGAAAATCACAAGAAATAAATTAAAAAGAAAAAAGAAAAATATGTATTTGAGTCAAGTTCTCTATATTTTAGAAATTTACTATTTCTAAAGTGTTTATTAGAAACACTGCCTGTAACTTTTTTTTTTCCTAGCTTATGGCTTCCCTTCTAATCTTGCCTGCATTGGTTTTGTTTGTAACCATTTTGCATTTTATAATATTCTCAAGTTCTTTTTTTAGCTATAAATTTCTTCCTTCTACACAGATTTGAGAGAGATAGAGAGAGACTATCCCTTCTTGTTCTAATTTGCTTATAGTATCACCCTTTATATTTTCATCTTGTCATGGTATAGGATGTTAAGTGTTAGTTAATGCCTAGTTTCTGCCATGTTCCAGTTTTCTCAGAAATTTTTATTAAATACCAGAAATCTGGAGTTTATGGGTTTATCAAACACTAAATTACTATAGCCATTGATTTTGTTTCTTGTGAACCTAAACTATTCCAATGATCCACTATGCTTATTTATTAGCCAGTCAGTACTAAATGGTTTTGATGACTGCTGAGAGCTTTTTTCCACATCAAGTGAGATGTATTTTTTTTTGTTTTTATTGTTAATAATCCATAGTTATCCTAATATTGAATGAGTTCTATATTCCTAGTAATACAGGAATTTTTATTAATCTTTGATTTTTAGAATTTCTAATTTGGGTACTTTTAATTTTTTCTTTTTTTTAACTTTTTGGTTGTATGCCAAATTCGTTGATCTTTCTCTTTATGTATGTAAGAATTTAGAGTTATAAAATTTTCCCAAGAAGTGTTTTGGCTACATCACATAAGTTTTGGTATAATGTTTCATTCTCATTCTCTAGGATGAAATTTTTGTTTCTATGATTTGTTGTTTTATCCTTTCATTCTTTAGGATTAGGTTGTGGCCCTTTATTGCAAGTAATTTTTTTTTTATTTCAATATGATTTGGAAAGGATGTATTTGATATTTCTGCATTGGATTGTAAGGTTTTATGCCATATTACATGGTCAGTTTTTTTGCAGATGTCAAGTACTGCTGAGAAAATTATGTATTCCTTTCTTTTGTGATTAAAATTTCTCCAGAACTTTATCATATCTAACTTTTCTAAAATTCATGTTAACTTATTTCTTGTTTATTCTGTAATTAAATTTATCTAGTTCTGAGAGGGAAAAGTTGAGGTCCTCCACTGATATATGTTTGCTTGTTTTCCTGTAACTCATTTAAATTCTCCTGTACGAATTTAGATGCTACACCACTAGGTACATGTATGTTTAGTATTGAAGTAATATCAATACTTATCCTTCCTTATCTTTTTAAATTAACTCTGTGTTGCTTTCGTTTTGTCTGAGATCAGCATTGCTACTCCTGCATTTTTTATTTCAGCTGAAACATAACATGTTCTTCACGAATCTTTTGCGTTTACTCTGTGTACCCCTTCTTCACATGTATTTCTTGTAAACAACAAATTGTAGGATTCTGGTTTTTAATTCTTTCAGCTGTCTGCTTCCATTTTATAGGAAAGATTATCCCATTCACATTCACAGTTATGAATTGTGTATTTCCCTCTATTCTGTTTTTCCCCCTTTATACTTTTCTTTCTTCTTTGGTTATGTCCCACCTCAAAAGTTAAGTTTCTGACAACCAGATTGCTCAATCAAACCTTCTCTTCTGTCAGTATCCCCAACTTCTCTTTTATTTACTACTACTACTAGTACTACTACTACTAGTACTACTATTTTCTTATATGGTAAGGTAAATTTCTATAACCAATTGATTGTGTATGTGGTTCCCTCTTTGACCAAAATCCCATGAGGATAAGGTTCAAATAATGGTCAGCCTCTCCCTTTCCCTCCCTTTACTATAATAGGTCTTAGATATGCCTTTTAGTGTGATGCAATTTATCCTATTCTTCTTCTCTCCTTCTACCAAAAGTCGTTTTTTTTCCACCCCTTAATCACCTTATACTCACACCCTGGGTCTTCATATACTCCTTTTAACTGCTCTAGTGGAGATACAATTCTTTTTTTTTTTTTTTTTAATAGCTTTTTAGTTACAAGTTATATGCATGGGTAATTTTACAGCATTGACACTTGCCAAACCTTTTGTTCCAATTTTTACCCTCCTTCCCCTCACCCCCTCTCCTAGATGGCAGGATGACCAATACATGTTAAATATGTTAAAGTATAAATTAAATACAAAATAAATATACATGTCCAAACAGTTATTTTGCTGTACAAAAAGGATCAGACTCTGAAATAGCATATAATTAGCTTGTGAAGGAAATAAAAAATGCAGGCAGACAAAAATATAGGGATTGGGAATTCTATATAATAGTTCTTAGTCATCTCCCAGAGTTCTTTCGCTGGGTGTAGCTGGTTCAGTTCATTACTGCTCCATTGCAACTGATTTGGTTCATCTCATTGCTGAAGATAGCCAGGTCCATCAGAACTGATCGTCATATAGTATTGTTGTTGAAGTATATAATGATCTCCTGATCCTGTAGAGATACAATTCTTAAAGAGTTACAAGTATCTTCTCTGGGAATATAAACAGTTTAATTTTATTAAATATATTTTTTCTTTACAGCAGACTTTATGCTACTTGAGTATTTATTTGAAGATTACATTTTCTGTTCAGCTTTGGTATTTTTATTAGAAAAGTTTGAAAGTGCCCAATTTCACTGTGAATAAACTATCCTTTCCCCTAAAAGATTTGTCAGTTTTTCTGGGTAGATGATTCTTCATTGTAGTCCAAGATTCTTTGCCTTCCAGAATATCATATTTTAAGTCCTTTAATTTAGAATATGCTAAGTTTTGTGTTATCCTGACTTTGGCTCCTGGGTATTTTACTTTTTTCTTTCAGACTTTTTGCATTATTTTCTCCTTGAGCTGATAATTATGGAATTTGGTTACAATATTTCTTGGAGTTTTTATTTTGGGATCTCTTTCAGAAGGTGATTGGTGGATTCTTTCAGTGATTATTTTCTAAGATACCAGGGCAGCTTTCCTTGATGACTTTTTTGAAAGATATTGTCCAGAATTTTTTTTTTTTTTTGAGCATAGCTTTCTAATAATACAATAACTCTTAAATTATCTTTCTTGGTTCCAGGTCAATAGTTTTACCAATGAAATATTTTACATTTTCTTCTTTTTTTTTTCATTATTTTTTATTTCATTTGACTGATTATGTCTAGTTTCTAGACATAGTCGCCCAATTCTGATTTCTAAGGAATGATTTTCTTCAGTAGATTCCCTCCTCTCCCCACCCCCCAATTTGGCCAGCTCTATTTTTTAAGAATCGCTTTCTTCGGTATTTTTATGCTTCCTTTTTCAAGATGTTAATTCCTTTTTTATAACTCTCTTTCATAACTCATTTCTTTTTCTAATTTTTCTTTTTTTTCATTTTTTTCTAATTTTTCTTGGTTTTTAAAATCCTTTTTGAGCTCTTCCAATGATGAGTTTTTTGGCTTGAGACCAATTAATATTTCCTTTTAAGACTTCACATATAGATATTTTGACAATGTTGTCCTCTTCTGAGTTTTTGTTTTGTTCTTCTCTAACAGCCGATCAGCTTCTTATACTCAGGGCTCTTAGGGGATTATTGCTCCTTTTTTAAAAGTTTTACTCTGCTCATGGAAGCACTGTCCCTCTTGTGCTTGGAACCAGGGACTTTCCATGCTTTCCAAACTAGAGCCTCAGATTCTTGTGGCTTGCCCCAGGTGTTGGGCTAGCTCAGTCTAATTGTTCTTCTTTGCTGGGGTTCCAGGATTTGCAGTTTATCTTCTGCACAGGAGATATAGCAGTCACAGCTGTCCTGCTATGCCATTAGCCTGCTGATTTGGTATCTAGGGGCCTTGGTTGCTGATCTGTGTGGCTGCTAAGAGCCTCTGCTGGCTTACTCTGACACTGTGGCCTTAGTCTACACTCTGCAGTACCTTTCCTGAAATCCTCCATCTTAATTAAAATTAAAATTAAAATAAAAAATAAAATAATTAAAATGAAATCTTGTTAGAGTTCAAATGTTGGAGTTTGTTCTTCTCAAAGGCACAGCCGGTTTAGAGGCTTGGAGCCCTTCGGATGTCTCCAAATCCAAAGGTTCTGTCCTTCAGCCTCTGCCTCTGCTTTCTTCTGCCTCCAACCAAGACAGAGATGGAAGGTCTCTCTTATCTCCTTCTGGGGAGCCCAGCCACCAACTTGCCGCGGAGAGAGGGCTTCTGTCGTAGCTCCACTGAAATCCGTCAAAATGTTCTCTGCAGCAGAGTCGTTCCTCTCGAGTCCAGTGCGATCAGCCAGCCAAGAGGAAAAAATGTATTCTGCCATAGATCCCTCATCGCTGGCTTTTTATCTGCCTCTTCTGAGAGAATGGGATTATGGGTTTTCTCCCATAGTGCTCTCTGGCCCAATGACTTTAAGGGAGGTGTGAACTCTCTTGAAGTTAGAAAGTGTACTTTGTGAAGCTAGCATACTTGTGGACTCCAATGAGTAAAGGTGTGAACACAAGCCTTGTCTTAATTAGTTCTACTTAGTACCTTGTTTCAGGTTCTGGCCAAAACATCTTCTTGTAAGATTAGATCAACTCTAATTACTTAGCAGTTAGTAAGGATTCCAACAAAATCTTAAGTCTGAAAATTATTTTACTACATCTTTTTCAGACTTAGTCGCTCCAGAATCTATATGATTTATTTCTGAGAGTTCAGGCAATTTTCTGGCTTCTCTCTCTCTGCCATTGTGGTTCTGCCTCCTTAAGTTTCCCAAATTTATTTTAATCTAATATAGGTCACACTGTAGTGTTATGAGACACATGCATTGTTTGATACTTCTGTCATAATATGCTGCCTTTCCAAGTTAATATTCACAGAGAGTAGATAATTAGTTGAAATGGTTCAATGACTATTAAATGAATCTACTTTCATGAACTGAAAAAATACTAGAGATTCTTAAGTGCCTGACAATGTAAACCGTACTCTTAAGTGAATTAAATGTCATGTCATGGGAATGTTTGATTTAGGGTAAATTAAAACAAGTTTATAATATACATAATACATTTATTTTTATTATAATTTCTCATGGACATATATACAATAAAACTAATTAGAAAGAAAACTATTCAGAATTAATGGGGCGGAAATGTCTTAAGTTCCAGAGTAAAGTATGAAAATGAAATTTTTCCCCCAAATGCAACATATCCAATAATTTGAACTGATTGTTTAACAGGCTGTCCAACAAAATTCAAAGATCTCTTATTATTTGGTGTTAGTTTTTAGTAACTAGACCAAAATTCCTTTAACTTTATTACTATTTTAATAATTTCACATTTCCTGAAAACACTTCCAATATTGAATAATTTCACCATTCATGTTCTTTCTTCTTTAATAGATTAAACAATAGAAAATGAATTCACTTCATATTATGTAAGTCAAAACTTGGATTTGAGACTATTCCTAATTTTTACACAAAAGCAAATCTCTTAACTTTAGTAGATTATTTTGATTGACTTAGAGCAAGGGTGAGGAACGTCCAGCCCAAGAGCCATATAAGAATGGTGAAATCATTTGGACTGGCCCTGCCAAAGCAACCACACTGATGGTGAGCTGAAAGCTAGGTACAATAAACTTCCCCAACTTGAGTTTTTAAGTTCATAATTTTATGTGGCCTGCGAGTGGTATTATAAATATCCAAATGGCCATTGGCAGAAAAAAGGTTCCCCATCCCTGACTTAGAGACTTTGAGACAACCATATAAATATTATATCCAAATGTGTATTTACTTTTATCATCACACTTAGTTCAGGCCTGTTTGTTTTTGTTGCTATTTTAGTCATTGTTTTAAATGAAGAATATACTTAATATGTTTGAATTAGAAATAAGATTGAAACCTTAAGAATATTTTATGAATGTTGTTTGCCATTTTAAGGTATTTTGTATTTATATATCAAAAACAGAACAGGAATTCCCTGAGACAATGCCAATTTTTTAAACATTTTTAAAATTTTTCTCATTTTTCCAATATTCACAGACTTATGAGAAAGACATTATAAAATAAAGGTTATTACTATTTTCACTTGACTAATTGTTCCTTATAAGAGATTTTATAGACTATAAAGATATTTAGAGGAAAAGTTATACAGGTTTATTATAACTATAAACTATTAAAATTTTAAAATGTGACTATACTTTTTTGAAAATTTTCTTAAATAAAATACATGATATTCATACATTTTTTATCACTTTTAAAGCCTTATGAAAATATCTAGAATAATATCTTACTGTCAAGAATGCTGAGAATATACTAATTTGAATCAACATCATTATGTATTATTATGGCTATTAAATATGATAGTACAAACTTTGCAAGCTTTTAAATTAATATTTGGTATATTTTACATACTTATTAGAGAGAAAACTGTCAGTACTCTTAAGTAAAATTGTATTTTGTGTTCATTCCTTCTGAGTATCCAGAGATCAAAAACTACAAGTAGGCACAGTATTGTTTCAGTAATTGTCATGATATGATACCTTATTGTTATCTTGTATCAGAATTATGAGGGCAAAGCCAATCTGGATGAGTGAAGCCAAGAAGCTGCTGGAGCTCTCCCAGTTTCTCTCTTAAAATTACATGAAGTCAAGCCTCTAAACAGTCTGACAAATTGAAACCACTCTTCAGCTCAAGCAACATTGGAAACACTTCACGAAAAGTTAATCTCACAGCGGTGAAAGAGATGCTCTGATGGAGTCTGGAAAAGCCAGTGAGAGGGTCTAAAACATAGTATCAGCAACTAAGACTCTCAGTCCTAACTCACTAGCAAAGCAGACCAGTGAGGCACTGCCCAATATCTTCTTAGAAGACAAATTCTGGGAAAACAGACTGTTTCCTGGAAAGAGCAGATAATAAAATTATATTATAAAGCAGCAGTCATCAAAACCATTTGGTATTAGCTAAAAAATAAATTAGTTGATCAGTGGAATAGGTTAGGCTCACAGGACAAAATAGTCAATAGCTAATGCAATCTAGTGTTTGACAAACCCAAAGATCCCAACTTTTGGGATAAGAATTTATTATTTGACAAAAACTGCTGGGAAAACTGGAAATTGGCATGGCAGAAATTAGGCATGGACCCACACTTAACACCATATACCAACATAAGATCAAAATGGGTCCATGAATTAGGCCTAAAGAATGAGATCATAAATAAATTAGAGGAACATAGGATAGTTTATCTCTCAGATTTGTGGAGGAGGAAGGAATTTCTGACCAAAGAAAAACTAGAGATCATTATTGATCACAAAATAGAAAATTTTGATTACATCAAATTAAAAAGCCTTTGTACAAACAAAACTAATGCAAACAAGATTAGAAGAGAAACAACAAACTGGGCAAACATTTTTACAATTTTTTTTTAATTTTTACAAAAATTTTATTTTTACAATTAAAGATTCTGATAAAGACCTCATTTCCAAAATATATAGAAAATTGACTCTAATAAGAAATGAAGCCATTCTCCAATTGATAAATTGTCAAAGGATATGAACAGACAATTTTCAGATGAAGAAATTGAAACTATCTCCACTCATATGAAAGAGGGTTCCAAATCACTATTGACCAGAGAAATGCAAATTAAGACAACTCTGAGATAGCACTACACACCTGTCAGATTGACTAATATGAAAGGAAAAAATAATGATGAATGTTGGAGGGGATGTGGGAAAATTGGGACATTGATGCATTTTTGGTGGAGTTGTGAACTAATCTAAACATTCTGGAGAGCAGTTTGAAATTATGCCCCAAAAGTTATTGAACTGTGCATACCCTTTGATCCAGCAGTGTCACTACTGGGCTTATATCCCAAAGAGATACTAAAGAAGGGAAAGGGACCTGGATGTGCAAGAATGTTTGTGGTAGCCCTTTTTGTAGTGGCTAGAAACTAGAAAATGAATGATGCCCATATATTGGAGAATTGTTGGGTAAATTGTGGTATATGAATGTTATAGAATATTATTGTTCTGTAAGAAATGACCAGCAGCATGAATACAGAGAGGCGTGAAAAGACTTACATGAACTGATGCTGAGTGAAATGAGCAGAATCAGGAGATCATTATATACTTCAATAATAATACTGTATGAGGATGTATTCTGATGGAAGTGGATATCTTCAACAAAGAGAAGATCTAATTCAGTTCCAGTTGATTAGTGATGGACAGAATCAGCTATACCCAGAGAAGGAACACTGGGAAATGAGTGCAAACTGTTTGCATTTTTGTTTTTCTTCCCAGATTACTTTTACCTTCTGAATCCAAGTCTTCCTGTGCAATAAGAGAACTGTTCGGTTCTACACACATGTATTGTATCTAGGATATACCATAACTTATTTAACATGTATAAGACTGCTTGCCATTTAGGGAAGGGAGTGCAGAGAGGGAGGGGAAAAATCAGAACAGAAGTGAGTGCAAGGGATAATGTAAAAAATTACCTATACATATGTACTGTCAATAAAAATTTAAAATTAAAAAAAAAAAAGAGCAGATAAAACTACCCTCTGCTGTGTGCAAAACACCAAATACAAGGGGTCTCTGTGTTCAAAGCCAAAGCTTAGAGCTATACAGAAAGCTTGGGACAGCACCTCTTTTACCTGAGGAGCAGAGCTCAACCTTAAAAGTTACAAAAAAAGAAATACAAAAAGAAAAGGAAAGAAAATGGGCAAGAAACAGAAAAGAACCTTAACCATAGAAAGCTATTCTGGTGACAGGGAAGAACAAAACACCAACTCAGAAGGGACAAAATCAGCACAGACGAAATCTCAAAGTGATATGAATTAGTCTTAAGCCCAAAGAGCCTTCTTGGAAGTGTTTATAAAAGATTTCAAAAAACAAATAGAAGTAGAAGAAAAAAAAAAAAAGAGGGGTATGCAAGAGAGTCAACAGCTTGGAAAAGGAAGGCAATTCCTTAAAAAAAAAAAAAATACAATTGGTCAATTGCAAAAAATAAAATAAAAAAGTTCACTGAAGAAACCAGTACCTTGAAAAGTAGAATTAATCAAATGAAAAAGAGATACAAAAGCTAATTGAGGAAAATCACATTAAAAACTAGAATGGTGGGGCAGCTAGATGACACAGTGGATAGAGCACAGTCCCTCTAGTCAGGAGGACCCAAGTTCAAACCCGACATCAGACATAATACTTCCTAGCTCTGTGACCCTGGACAAGTCACTTAACCCCAATTGTCTCAGGAAAAATAAAAACAGAACGGGGTAAATGAAAGCTAATGACTTGGAGACATCAAGATTCAGTCAAATAAGGATAAAAAAAAATGAAAGAAAATGTAAAATACTTCACTGAAGAAACTGCCAACCTGGAAAATAGATCCAAGAGAAAGAAAAATTATTGATTTAGATGAAGGCCAGCCTGGAGAGCGTTTTTCAAGAGATCATTAGGAATTGCCTTGATATATTAGAACCAGAGCAGGAAATAGTCATTGAAAGAATCTATCAATCTGCTCTGGAAAGAGATCCCACAAGAAAAACCCAAAGGAACATTGTTGTAAAACTCCACAACTATAATCTCAAAGAAAAAAAATACTGCAAGCCGCCAGACAAAAGCAATTCAAGTGTCACAGAATAACAGTCAGGATTAACCAGAATCTCACAACATTTACTATAAAGGATTGGAGGGCCTGGAACATAGTATTCCAGAAGGCAAAGGACCTGGGCTTAAAATCAAGAATTAATTATCCAGTGAAACTCAACATCATCTTTCAGAGGAGGAGATGGATCTTCAGTAAAGTAAGAGACTTTCAAACATTTCTATTGGGGGAAAAAAAAAAACGAACAAAAAATTTGTTCTTCACACACAGGACACAGGAAGGTAAATGGGAAAGTATATATTATTTAAAACTTAAACTGTTTATATCCCTTATTGGGAAAATAATATCTGTAACTTGAGAACTCTGTCACTTGGACAGACAGAAGGGATCATCACATGGACTGAGAGTGTGGTTGTGAATGAACTCTGATGTGATGATAGCAAAAAAAAAGAAAAAAGAAAAAAGAAAAGGGGGTAGAAAATGGATTGTATTGGGAGAAGAAGAAGAAAAGAGAGGTATAATGAGATAAATTAGATCACATAAAGAGGCATAAAAGAACTATTACAATAAAGAGAAAGGAGGGGGATGAGTATTGTCTGAAGCTTAATCTCAACAGTTTTGCCTCAAAGAGGGAATAACAGTCACTCAATTGTGTATAAAAATTATCTTATCCTATAATGAAGTAGTAGGAGAAAGGGGAAAGAAAAATGAGGGGTGTGATAAAAGGGAGGACAAAAACACTAGGAGAAAGGGAGGAGGGGTGATAGAAGGTAGAGCAGGTAGAGAATGGAGTATGTTAGAAAACAACACTACTAAGGAGAGACAGGATGGAAAGAGCAAAAGTATATATAGGGGAGAAAATAGGATGGAGGGAAATACAGAGCTAGTAATCACGAATATGAATATGAATGGGATGAATTCTCATTAAAAAAAAAAGTGGATTAAAAAACATCCTACAATATGTTGTTTACAAGAAATACATTTGAAACAAAGAGCTAGTTATCAAAGTATGGTTAAAAGGCTGGAGCAGAATTATGCTTTAGCTGAAGCAAAAAAAAAACAAAAAAAACAAAAACGAATAATTATTCTGATCTCAGATAAAGCAAAAGTAAAAATAAATCTAAAAGACATAAGGAAGTTACATCTTGTTAAAAAGGTATCAGAAACAATGAAATAGTATCAATACTAAATATATAGGCACCAAGTGGTAGAACATCCAAATTCTTAGAGAAGATATTAAGCCAGTTATAGGAAGAAATAGCAAGACTATATTAGTGAGGGACCTCAACCTTCCCCTCTTAGAATCAGACAAATCTACCCTCAAAATGAATAAGAAACTAGAGAGCTTAATAGAATCCTAGAAAATCTATCTCTGGAGAAAATTGAATTAGGGACAAAAAGAAAAAAAAATTTTTTTCTCAGCAGTGCAAGGTACCTTAACAAAAATTGATCATATATCAAGCATAAAAATCTCACAATCAAATGCAGAAAGGCAAAAATGGTAAATGCTTCCTTTTCAGATTACAATACAATAAAAAGTTG
This sequence comes from Antechinus flavipes, assembly GCF_016432865.1. Classification (NCBI taxonomy): domain Eukaryota; kingdom Metazoa; phylum Chordata; class Mammalia; order Dasyuromorphia; family Dasyuridae; genus Antechinus; species Antechinus flavipes. The sequence goes on along the minus strand of NC_067398.1, from coordinate 521,726,511 downwards.
TATTCAATAAAGGGTCAGGAAAAGCTAGACTAAAATCCAATTGGAAATTAAATTATCTAATTCTAAATAATGAATGGGTCAAATGACAAATCACAGAAATAATTTCATCCAAGAGAATGATAATGAGAATATATCAAAATTTATGGAATGCAACCAAAGCAATTCTTAGGGGAAATTTTGCATCTCTGAATAGTTAACATGAATAATATAAAGAAAGAGAAGAAAAATGAATTGGGCATATAACTAAACAAATTAAATCTCCCCAATTAAATGCCAAATTTGAAAATCTGAAACTCAAAAGAAGTTAATAAAATTGAAACTAAGAAAACTATTGAACTAATTAATGAAACGAGTTATGAAGAATAACAAAAAAAAAAAACCTTTGTTAATTTGATTTGAAAAAGAAAAACAAATAACTTCAAAAATGAAAAGAACTGACCACCAATGAAAAATAAATTAAAGCAAAAATTAGGCGTTATTTTATCCAATTATATGCCAGCAAACTTGACAATCTAATCAAAATGAATGAATATATACAAAAATATAAATTGCTCAGATTAATAGAAAAGCAAATAAATTACTTAAATAGCCTCATTTTAGAAAAAGAAATTGGAACAGCCATCAATGAAACCCTCTCCCCCCCAAAAAAAAAAAAAAATCTCCAGGCCAAATGGATTTGCAACTGATTTCTACCAAACATTTAAAGCATAATTAATTATAATACTACGTAACTATTTTGTTTTTCAGGTTTAAAAAAAAAAAAAGCCTTCCTAAATGCTATGACTTAAGTTATCCACCAAATGGAAAACGCTAAAATCATTTGTACAAATCATTTATGTTCCTTTAAGAATATCACAAAATAAAATTGAAAGAAAGCTTGTAAGTCTATAGGAATGCTTTCTATGCCTTACCTACTAATTATTTGTCTAGTCATTTCTTAAAGACTTCCAGTGAAAGGAGCCCATTCCTTACCTTAGCCAATATCTGCCTCTCTAGATCTGCTTTTTGCTTCTGTTTTGTCTCTATAGGCTCATATAATGTGTCTAGTCCCTCTTCCTCATGACATTCCTTTATATGTTTGACAGCTGTTATGTTTTCTTCAAAACTTCCCATTTCATAATTTGTTTAACTCATCTTTTCACTATCTTGACTACTCTTTTCTGGAAGCATTTTAGTTAATCAATAGTTCAGTGCTTTCATGGATCTATAATAATAATGTCTAATTCAAATAGAAATAGGAATCACTAAACTATACATAAGAATCCCTGATGATTATATATTGACCTAGAAAACCATATATTTCTATTTTTCTTTATTATAATTTTTTAATTTTGTGTAATATTTTCTAATTACATTTTTAACTGTTTTGGGCCAAACACTTCAAGAGTGTTGTGGTTTGCAGGTCAATGCATATTTGACACCTTTCATCTATGTTATAATTAAAGTAACCTTATCTGTTCCATTTTATCTAGTAACTTTTCCTATGTCTTTCAATAAATCCTTGATAAGGCACCTCCTCAATGTGCTGGAAATAATCCTCCAGATTTTAACAATTAAATAGATCCAGTACAATCCACTGGATATCCATGGTTTACTACCTAACAATATAACCTCTTGGTTTTAGGTTCATGGCACCTATCATTATATCTTCTAATAGGTGTATAAATATTGGTTTTTGTTATGAGTTCAAATGTTGGAGTTCTTGTTCTTCTCAAAGCACAGCTGGTTTAGAGGCTTAGAGCCCTTCGGATGTCTCCAAATCCAAAGGTTCTGTCCTTCAGCCTCTACCTCTGCTTTCTTCAGCCTCCAACCAACACAGAGATGGAATGTCTCTCTTGTATCCTTCTGGGGAGCCCAGGCACCAACTACAGTGGTGTGAGATGAAGATGAATCTGGTTGTCCACTGAACTCTCCACTCGTAGCTGTATCCTCTGAAAACCCTTCCTCTGCCACCAGAGTCGCTCCTCTCGAGTTCAGCTGAGCTCTCTTCTGCGACCAGCCAGCCAAGAGGAAAAAATGTATTCTGCCATAGATCCCTCATCGCTGGCCTTTTATCTGACTCTTCTGAGAGAATGGGATTATGGGTTTTCTCCCATAGTGCTCTCTGGCCCAACGAGCTTTAAGGGAGGTGTGGACTCCCTTGAAGTTAGAAAGTGTACTTTTTTAAGCTAGCATACTTGTGGACTCCAATGAGTAAAGGTGTGAACACAAGCCTTGTCTTAATTAGTTCTACTTAGTACCTTGTTTCAGGTTCTGGCCAAAATCTTCTTGTAAGATTAGATCAACTCTAATTAGTTAGCAGTTAGTAAGGATTCCAACAGGTTTCTTTAGATTGTATTGCATTGTCCAACATCCTTTGCCACTAATATATCTGTTAGATACTTTTCATTTCATTTGCATGTAATTCATTATGCTTATTATACTGCAGGCCATTTATGCTGACCATATTTTTTTTCTCTTTTAATTTTTTAGTTTGCCTGCAATTTTCATTCTTTGGAGCTTATAGTGTTCTATGATCACAGTAATACAGGGTAACTTATAGAATACTGGTGTTTAAAAGAGGAAGGTTTAGATCACAGTGAAACTTTGAGTAATGAAATTTCATTAAAAATGCATTTTCCTCAATGCAATTCAGCTATCTTCAATTTATTTAGATCTGAAACCCAGAGCACCATTCTGATTCTGAGATCTAAACACCATACTTAAGGTATGAGTTGAGGACCCCAAATAATATTCCAATTGTTGGTTTCCATGTTATACTGTTGACTCATATTAAGGTTTCAGTCTTCTCTAAGTCTCTAGACTTTCTCCTTATTAACTCTTGTATAGTCAGTTCTTTTCCATCCTATAAACATGCAAGCTTTGGTTGTTGTTGTTTTTTACATGAAATAATAAAACCTGACATCCCTAATACACTTTATCTTTTAATATCTGTCTAATTCTAGCCTTTTAGAATCACTTGGAAACTGATTCTTTTGTCTAACATATCAGTTATTACTCCACACATTGCATTAGCTGTATAATTCATAAAATGTTATCTATATTTTTACCTGAGTCATTAACAGAAAAAAAGTGTTCAAAAATATGACTTGGGAGAAATCCTTGTGGTCCTGTACTGGAGACTTCTTTCCAGGCTGACAGTAATCCATTAATAACTTCTTTTTGCACTTAATAAGTAAGTACTCAACCAATATTGAATCTACATATCTGTACAATTATCTAGTCCTTATCTCTCTAGCTTATCCACAAAGATAACAAAAGAAACTATCAGGTGCTGTGTTGACATCCTGGGATATTATGTATATGCCATTTCTCAATCTACCATTTTAATAACCTAGTCCAAAAGAATAGAACAGAAAGAAAAGGTTAATCTGACATAATTTGTTCTTGATGAATACTGCTTATTCTCAGTGAAAACAGATTCCTTTAGAAATGCTCATAAACCATTCCTTTACTAATATACTCATTAAAGCCATTAAACTTTAAAGAATTCAAATTCTTTTCTTTCTAGGAAGTCTTAATTTATTTTACTTGTTCTGTTTCTTTCCTATAGCACTTCTCCTTTTTTCCCTAATCTTTTGAAGATCACTCCTAGTGGCGCAGCAAGCACATACATATATTCATGGCAAGGGAGATGTCCTGAAAAGAGAGTATTGTGGTTTTAGAGTTTGTTGTAAAATAAGTTTCAAAATGAAAAGAAGTTCCTGAAAAAGATGAATTATATAAGAGAGAAAAGAATAAATAAGAGAATGTGTAACAGTGTTTTCATATAGCTGATTTAGCATTATCGATGCTAATTGGCAGAAATACAAGACATACACTTCTCAATACATAAAATCAAACTTTATAAATCAGTGGTATAGATGAGAAATGAGAAAAAGAAACAAAAAATAGTGGGAAAACAGAGTCACTGAACTTAAAGAGCTAAACTATATATGATCAGAGGCTTCTAGTTACTGTGGAAAACAAAGGGGCTTTATTTTAAGGAGATAATCCAAGCATTTATGAAATGCTTCCTGTGTACCAGGAATGTGTTAAATGTAGGAAATCTAAAAGAAGGCAAAAGACAGTCCCTGCTTTCAAGGAACTTATATTCTAATGAGTAAAAATAACACCCAATAGAGTTGAAAAGCTGAGGAGAATGCAGAAAGGAAGGTAGGTACCAGGCTAGGAGGGTGGAGGACAAATCATAAGCCTAGGGGAAAGGAGAATGAAGGGAGGCCAGCCTAGACCTCTCTCAAAAATGGAGGTCTAGAAAGAAGGCCAAACTGGCAGTGATAAGTGCCAGGGAAAAGAGGCTCCAGGCACTGAGGGAAATTCCTGGATAATAGTGCAGCTAAATCATGGTAACAAAATAGAAAAAATCAGAAATAGTGCAGGTGGTTAAATGAGAAAAACAATCATCTATATATATTTCTGTGTATATATATATATATATATATATATATATATATATATATATATATATATATATGTATTTATACATATACCCACATATATGTATAGGTGAGTATAAATGTACATATATGCATGTATATATAGATTATTTATATATATATACATATATATAATATACAAACATACATATATATGTTGTTGTTCAGTTGTATCTATTTTTCATAATCCCATAGACCATAGCGCACCAGTCCTTTCTATCTCACACTATATTCTGAAGTCTGTCCAAGCTCTTATTTATTCCTTCCATGACACTACCCATCTTATCCTTTGGTATCTCCTTCTTCTTTTGCCTGTGATCTTTCTTAATATCAAAGTATTTTCCAATCAGTCTTCTCATATTATGGTCAAAGTATTTAATTTTCAGCTTCAGTATTTATCCTTCCGATGAATGGTTTGAATTAATTTTTTTCAGTATTGACTGATTTGATTTGACAACTCTCTCTGTGTATCTCTCTCTGTCTCTCTCCATATAGATATCGATATATAGATAGATACACAGGTACATATTATTTATTGTACTTGTTATGATTGCCTATGCAATCATGTTTTTGAATAGGATAGTCTTTTAAATTATATGTAAAGATAATTTTCAAAATTATTTTTGTAAGATTTTGCATTTCAAATTTTTATCCCTTCATCCCTTCTCTCCCCCCTTCCTCAGAAATCAGAAATCTGATATAGGTCATATATGTGCAATCATGTTAAACATATTTCCATTTTTATCATATTGTGAAAGAAAAATCATAAAAAGGGAAAAAACCATGAGAAAGAAAAAAAAAAGTTAAAATAGTATGCTTTGACCTGCATTAAATTTTCATAGTTCTTTCTCTGATTGTGGATGGTATTTTCTATCTCAAGTCTTTTGAAATTGTCTTGAATCACCATATAGCTAAGAAGAGCCAAGTGTATCATAATTGAATATCACACAATGCTGCTGTTACTGGGTACAATATTCTTCTGGTTCTGCTTACTTCACTTGGTATCAGTTCATGTAAATTTTTCCAGGCTTTTCTGAAATTAGCCTGCTCATCATTTTTTATAGAGCAATAGCACTCCATTATATTCGTATACCAAAACTTTTTCAGCCATTCTCCATTTGAGGGGTATCTCCATTTCCAATTCTTTGTCACCACAAAAGACCTGCTACAAGTATTTTTATATGCAGGTTCTTTCCCCTTTTTTGTGATCTGAGTTTATTATTTCTTTGATCCCTAGCCAGAATACATCTCTATAGGATATATGTTCTTCCTTTCTCTGGAATAAATTAGAGGAAGTTGAGGGACTCTGAAGATGAAAATACTATGACAAAATATTTTAATTTGCCTTTTCTTTCAAGAACAAAGATTTTTAGATAAGGTAATTTAAAGGTCTCTTTATATTAGGAAATGGTAGTTGAAATTATGATGGAAAGGATGCAACTAGATTAATGAGGTCCTGAGGCTAGATAACTCAGTGAAAGAGGGATCTGAGGTCTTTAGAAATATTGTAATTGGGAACAGCTAGATGGCACTGTGAATAGAACATTAGACCTGAAATCAGGAGTACTTGAGTCCAAATTGCGTAACATTTTCTCTGGCTTTGTGTCCCTGGGCAAGTCACTTAATTTCAGTTGCCTCACAAAAAAAAAATAAGAAGAAAGAAAGTCATATTGAAATCAAAGGGTGTAAAGGCCCAAGACACACAGAAATCAACAACCATTTTTAAATGCCTACTCTAAAGCCCAGCATTCTGTTAGATGCTGTCTATTTAAAGGCCCCAAAATAAAATAGCATTTTCTTCAAAGACTTTACATTTTGTGAGACAAAGAGAGATTATGCAATTATTTACAAAAAATAAACAAAATAAATAAGTACAAGAAAAATTTGGCTGGAAGGAAGCTACTATAAGCTGAGCATTTCAAGAAAGATCTAATAGAGAAAGTGGTACTTAAATATCTTGAGATATGCAGATCTTTTTGGTAATAGCATATGAACATTCAGAAAGATTGTACACTCAGAAGATAATAGAAATATTAGAAGAGAGAAATTTGCTTCTTAAAACTTTCCATCAAGAAAACAAACATAGTAGTAGGTTAGAAAGATGAGATAAAGATATGTATTTGATCAGGTACTTAAAAGGTGAGCAAAAGAACAACCTGGAGTTAAAGACATCATCCAGCACTTTTCCTCAAATGATAGAAACATACTGCATCTTTGCTATATGGTGATCCAACACAGTTTCAAAAGACTTGAGATGAAAAATGCCATCCACAATCAGAGAAAGAACTATGAAAATTTAATGCAGGTCAAAGCATACTATTTTAATTTTTTTGTTGTTTTTTCTTTCTCATAGTTTTTCCCTTTTTATGATTTTTCTTTCACAAATATAATGAAAATGGAAATATGTTTAACATGATTGCACATGTATGACCTATATCAGATTTCTGATTTCTGAGGAACGGGGGAGAAAGGGGATGAAAGGATAAAAATTTGAAATGTAAAATCTTACAAAAATAATTTTGAAAATTATCTTTACATATAATTAAAAAGACTATCATATTCAAAAATATGATATGATAAAGGATTGAGGATCTCACTTCTAACAGGTGTGAAGAACAGGGTGATATTTTCAGTGATTTTCATAGGGTATCTAGTGTTTGTATCTGCCATGGCCAAGTGATTGTCATATATAGTAAAGTACAAAATAGTCTCCCTCCTAGAAGAGATTAAAAATAGATACTTTTCTGCTCTTCTGGTTATCATGGAGAATGATATATTCCTTTAAAAAAAAATTGAGAAAGATTCTGAGAAGATGGTGGAATAGGTCAGAAAATTCCAAGCTGTTCATATTTCCTCCACAAACAAAACAAAATTGTGCTTCAGGGAGAATATAGGCTAATGAAAAACAAATAAGATTTGGGCAGAATAGGGGTCTTTCTGGGGCAACTGAAGAAGACAAAAGAAACATCCCAAAACAGAGATTCAACCAGTTGAAATATAAACACCTCTAGGCTAGAGTCTCTGAAACAAATCGAAAACCTGAGACTACTTGAGGTCAGAGGTAGTCTCACCCAAAAGCACAGGAAATTTCACCTACTGGACAGGTAGGGAATCAAGGGTTTGAATCTGTGAAGACTGAGGGAATCTCAGCTGATTAAGTATGCCAGGCCCAGATGTGCTGAGACAAGGACCTGGGGAGAAGGAACCAGCACACCTGATGAGGGCAGAAGCATGGAGCAGGGACGCTGCTGGCTATGGGCACTTGCAAGAGGGTTCTAGGTCAGAGAGGAGAGCTGAAGTGAAGCTAGAGACATCATCCTTTCCATACCAGAATTAGATGTATTTATATTAATAGTCCTCATTTAAAAGTAAAATGAACAGGCAAAGAAGAAAGAACCCAAATATAGAAACTTACTATGGGAATAGAAAAGACTAAGGTTCATCTTCAGATGAAGACAATGAAATGAAAATAGCTTTTTCTATCTCAAAAAGTAACATTAAATGGCTATCTGCTCAGAAAGAATTTAGAGAACTCAAAAAAGTCTTCAAAAATCAAATGAGAAAAATTGAGGAAAAATTTTTTTAAAATAAAAAAATAAGAACCATCCAAGAAAAACAAAAAAAGATTATGGAAAAAAGTTAACCAATTAGAAAAGGAGATACAGAGTCTTAAAGAAAAAAATAATTCTTTGAAAATTAGAATTGGGAAAGGAGAAGCAAGTTAAGCTATAAGAGACTAAGAAATAACAAATAAAATAGGAAGAATAAAAAAAATAGAACAGAATGTAAAACATGAAGAAAACATAAGAAAAACAACAGATTTGGAAAACAGACCAAGAAGAGAAAATATCAGCATAATTGGATTACCTGAGAGTTTTGACTAAAAAAAGAATCTTGACCCAATAATCCAAGAAATAACTAAAAATTTTTCCAAGAGTGAAAGATAATAAATGGAAAGTAGAAATAGAAAAAAAATTACTAATAGAAAAATCCCACCTCAGAGAGATCCTATGTGGAAAAAGCATAGGAACATTATTGTCAAAATTTGAAACCACCAGATCAAAGAGAAAATTTTATGGGGAAACTAATAATACAAACAAAATTAATTCAAATATGTTAATGTTACAATAAAAGATCAAAGATCCTGGAATATATATATTTAAAAGAATTAGGCCTCTGGCAAAAAATATCATATCCAGCAAAACTAACCATAATATTGAATGAAAAAAAAAAGACATTCAATGAAATTGCACACTTTCAGGACCTTTTCTTAACTAAACTTGAACTTAATAGAAAATTTAACATAAAAGAGCCAATGTCAAAAATTAACTTCAAAGAACTTAAAAAGAACATGACACAAAGGCATTAGAGGGGGAGGAAGGGTGAAAACTTAGTCCAACCAGAAATGGGTTAAATTGGAAACAGTAAAAATAAATACACACACACACACACACACATATATATCATGAAAGGCATAGCAACCCCCAAAAAAATCTATATAGACATAACGGAGGGAGGATAAGGTGGGATACAAAAGGGTGGGTAGATTTATGGCAGTGGGATAAGGTGTATATATTAATAGGAAAGAAATAAAGAGGGAAGAAATGGGGAAGAAGATAAGGAAAGGATCTATATAAATGGGAGGAGATTAAGTAACAGCAAGGCAAGTTAAAGAGTAGAATTAAAGTAGAAGAGTTAGCAGGGATAGGAGATAAAATATATACACAAACACTATAATGAGCATCAGTAGTAGAATTCATTAGAAAAAAATTAAGTAGGGCTAGAAATCACTGATCTCAGACAAAGGCAAACTTAAAAATTCAGTCAAGAGAGAAATCTACATTATATATCAGCCACATTAATATTGTTTTAGATGCATGTTTACATGTGTAAACATGTATGTATATATATATATATGTCTGTGTATATGTGTATATGTATTCATGTAGGTATATCTATATATATGTTTATATATAGATATATTTATGTGGATGTTCATGTGAATATATATGCCCATGCTTAACTACTGCAACCTGCTTGTGTAAGGTAGGAAGAGAGAAAGGGAGAAAAAGAATAAAGTAAAAAATACACAGCAGAGAACAAAAGAATAACCTACAAAGAAACAAAGAAAAGATGGATAGTTATGAATATTTTATATCTTCTATTATTTAAAATTTTAATAATTACTTTTTATCTTCAAAATACATGCAAATAGTTTTCAACATCTACTTTTGATAAACATTTTTCTCCTCTTCCCCCATCCCCTTCTCTCCTAGACAGAAAGTAATCCAATATAGGTTAAACATGTGCAATTCCTCTAAACATATTTCCACATTTATCATGCTGCACAAGAAAAATCAGATCAAAAAGGGTAAAAAAGAAAGAAAAGAAAGGCAAGCAAGTAACAGCAAAAAAGGTTAAAACACTATAATGTCATCCACATTCAGTCCCTATAGTCCTTTTCTGGATGCAGATGGCTCTCTCTATCACAAGTCTATTGGAATTGGCCTGAATCACCTCATTGTTGAAAAGAGCCACGTCCATCAGAGTCGATCATTACAAAATTTTGTTGCTATGTACAATGATCTTTTGATTCTGCTCATTTCACTTACTATCAATTTATGTAAGTCTCTTCAGGCCTCTTTGAAATCATCCTGCTGATCATTTCCTATATCCCAATAATATTCCATAACATTCATATACATAACTAATTCAGCCATTCCCAACTAAGAGGCATCCACTCAGTTTCCAGTTCCTTGCCACTACAAGAAGGATTGCTACAAATATTTTTGCACGTGTGGGTCTTTGGGATATAGACCCAGTAGAGACACTGCTGGATCAGTGTATGAACAATTTTATACTTCTATTATTATATATGCTTTCTTGAAAAGAAAATCTATTATTACATATTTTGAATCCTGCCTGATGTTCTGCTGTGTCCCTGACAATGTTTTCTTTTTTTATTTTCTTTTTCTTTCTTTTTCTATTTTATTTTCTTATTTTGTATTTAGTTTTAAATAAGTAAAAAGAAAAAATAAAAGCAAGATGTGAAATAGGAAAACAAGTAAAAGGTTCTGAAGAAGCAGAGGGAAATACTACTTGTGTTTGGTAGTCAGAAAGTGAGAGAATGTGACACTAAAGAGAAAGAAAAGGGCCATTGAATATTTGGAACTAAGAAGTAGAGGATCTCCCTAAACAGGAGGAAACAATTGTTTTCCAAAGAATGATAATGTAGAATTGTCTATGCTATTAGAAAAAAAGAGAAAAGGAAGAGGAACACTGGGACTTGGGGAATAGTTACAGAAATACTGAGGAAGCTATTTGTTGATCTGATTAAAAACATAGGGAACCCTGTTCTCTTCTAAGATATTACAAAGAACCTCCTAAAACTTTTCAAAATGAATGACTAATATCACTGTGGCTGATTAGCAAGAATAAAAATTCTATGACCAGAAGGAATCTAGGAAGCATTGCCCATTTGAGTCTTGGACAGGAAAAGTGAATATCTTCAGGCCTCAGCTGTAAATTGAAAGCAATGGCTTCAGAACAGAAAGGTAAATATGGGAAGGGAATTGCTGGTTAATGTGATTAATCTGAGAAGGGAGTTTCATTTTCTAGAGAACAACTTAAAATATTGAAAGACCAAAACCTAATTGAGCCAGATTTTAATGGAACGCAGCTGACAATATAAGGTAATACTGAATTCTCTGGCTTCCTTTAAATCCCAATTAAAATTTTTACTAGAAGACTTCTGCAAGACCTATTATTTCTAGTGTTTTCTCTCTTTTACAAAAGCTTAAATTGTGCCTCCTTTTGGATACCTAATACTTAGCACAGTGCCAGTTATATAGTAGAAACTTCATAAATATTCATTGATAGACAGATGGAGTCTTGCAAATATAATGGAAATTATTTTAACTATAAAAGAAAGGAAGTTGGATAAAACTATGTACTTATATTCACTATAATAGATATCAATGTAGTAAGAAGGGCTATAGATACGAGATAAGTTGAAATTCATAGGATACAAAATTCAATTAAGGAGTCAGCACTAAAATCTATAGCTTAAAATGCCTATAAATCACAGCATTAAGTATAGATAACAAGCAAAATGAATTAAAAAGTTTATTGCAAGGAAGAAAATTTGGCTAGTGAAACTTGGTTAGGTGAGATTCATGATTCACAAAAGTCTCTGGAAAAAAATACCTTATTCAAAAGAAAGATGATACACAAAACTATGTATGCATATAAACACATACTTATATTATGATGTCCAGAAATTGGAAATGAAAGCATGGGAGAAAACATCTGGTTAAAAATCAGTGGAGGAGCATCTAGGTGGTGCAGTGGATAGAGAGCATCAGTCCCTGAAGTCCGGAGAAACTGAGTTCCAATATGTTCTCAGACACCTAACATGTCCTAGATGTGTGACCCCAAGCAAGTCACTCAACCCCAATTGTCTCAGCAAAAAAATAATAAAAATAAAAAAATAAAAATTATTCGAGATTAAAACAGAAGTAATGTCTTTGTATCATAAGTAAGTCTAATAGACCAGCTGCATAGAACAAGCAAATATGTATCACTTGTCTGCAATACATGACTTCAATTATTTGCTGATATTTTTCTGTCCTAAGAAAATCAACTAATAGTTTCATGGAATTATAAGGTTATAAGAACCAATGAAGAAAAAAATATTGCATATCTTGGGGAGAAATCCTCATTTTTTCTTAGGAAAGGAATAAAAAGCCAAGAATGGTTTGATAAACATCCTAGATTTTAGGGTACTATAATTAAAAGAGTTGGAGAAAGGCTAGATAGGATTTCATATACTAAAATTTTAGGGGAAATGAGCCCATAAGGGCTTTGTAAGCTCTCAAGAAAAAAAAAATTCTGAAGGCACAAAGTAAAACAATTTTCAGGAGAGTCAAGAAAGGTTGAATTTTCTTAAAAAAAAAAAAAAACTGTAGATATATTGGGAACTTACCAACCAACTTAATTTTTAAAAAGCACTTCTTTCTAATGTAATCTTCCAATTTTTAATCTTACTAGCAAATTTGGGTCATCAGAAAGATGAATTTTCTTCATTGGCCATTTATCCGGATCCTTCTCTGCTCTTAGGTGCTTGAGGGTAGAAATGGCAAATTTTGGTTTCTTATTAGGAAGAAAAAAACAATTTCTAAATAAATAATTAAAGTATCTGATAACAGGTTTAAACTAGGTCCTCCTGGTATCAAACTGGTTTTTTATCCATTACACCATCTAAGCTGTTCCTTTTAGCAGTTTTTATTAAAAGATTAACTGATCACTTGTCTATCATGTAGATTAAAGGTATAATTTTTTGTTTACATAGGCTGAAATAGATCAAGCATTCTTAAGTTGGGATCTTTGGGTTTATTTAAAAATATTTTGTAAACTATTTAAATATAATCAGTTTCCTTTGTTATTTTGAACTGCATTAGAAGGGCATAATTCTATAACCCAAACCTCCAAACAAAAACAAAAAAAAAGCAAAAGGACCCCAAAATAAGTATCTTCTCTACAAAAAGGAGAACTGCCTTCAAAAGCTCAAGACTTTTGACAAATTCTTACCCTTTTTCTTTCCCTATCCAAATCAATTTAAAGCAGATATTATTATCCATAGCAAAAACATCCATTTGCTCAAGTAGAGAAAAGGACCATAATAGACTATTTCAGTACCTTCCATATTGTGCCAATCCATGACAAGGAATATATCCTCTCTAATGGACCAGTTTTTTTTTTTTAATTTAAATTTTATTTTATTTAATAATAACTTTGTATTGACAGAATCCATGCCAGGGTAATTTTTTACAACATTATCCCTTGCACTCGCTTATGTTTCGTTTTTTCCCCTCCCTCCCTCCACTCCCCCACCTCAAGATGGCAAGCAGTCCTATATATGTTAAATATGTTGCAGTATATCCTAGATACAATACATATTTGCAGAACCGAACAGTTCTCCCGTTGCACAGGGAGAATTGGATTCAGAAGGTAAAAATAACTTGGGAAGAAAATCAAAAATGCAAATAGTTCACATTCGTTTCCCAGTGTTCCTTCTCTGGGTGTAGCTGTCTCTGTCCATCATTTATCCATTGAAACTCAGTTAGGTCTCTTTGTCATAGAAATCCACTTCCATCAGAATACATCCTCATACAATATCGTTGTCGAAGTGTATAATGATCTCCTGGTTCTGCTCATCTCACTTAGCGTCAGTCCATGTAGGTCTCTCCAAGCCTCTCTGTATTCATCCTGCTGGTCATTCCTTACAGAGCAATAATATTCCATAACATTCATATACCACAATTTACCAAGCCATTCTCCAATTGATGGGCATCCATTCATTTTCCAGTTTCTAGCCACTACAAACAGGGCTGCTACAAACATTTTGGCACATACAGGTCCCTTTCCCTTCTTTAGTATTTCTTTGGGATATAAGCCCAATAGAAACACTGCTGGATCTAAGGGTATGCACAGTTTGATAACTTTTTGGGCATAATTCCAGATTGCTCTCCAGAATGGTTGGATTCGTTCACAACTCCACCAACAATGCATCAGTGTCCCCGTTTTTGGACCAGTTTTTAGAATCATGTTTCATTAATCTATGATGAATCAGCCCCAGGTATCCATAGCTAAAATTCTCCTATTTCTTATTTTATAAGGCATTCAAATCAAATCCTACATTTGATTACATGCAAAATGGTTTTTAGTACACCTCAGCATTACAACCTGCCTAACAAATTCTACTATTAAAAAGGAGGTGTATATATTAGGGAATCTTGACCCTAGGTGAGTTGCCCAGAATTTTTTTTCACCCTAAGTTAAAAATCATCCTAAAGGCTGGACTACTGTCACAAAAATGATGGGTTTGTAAGACCTTCTCTCATTCTTTCTCAAACATTTTTCACATGATACCTTATAATCTATCTATTTTGACTTATTAATATTCAACTGCTAGGTCCCCAAATATTGTAGTTGCAAACTAATGTGCCTTTGAAGACCTGTGTGAACTTCATGAACTCTTCCAGAGGAAATGCCTATCCTAGGATTTCTATGCTTCCCTAGTAATAATCAAAACAGTTGTTTGAACTACTTTGGTTCAAAATGGTAGGTCTGAAGGTCAGACTCTGGGTATCAACCTGAAAATAACCTATACTTCATATTTTTGATAGTGATGGAGATGGGTTATATGAGAGATGATTAATCCAACCATGATTTGAGAAAATTCATCCCGCTCTTGGTTTTACTACACATTTTGCCTAGCATAGTGTGTATGCTTCATTTGCCCCCAACTCCTGGCTGATCTTCAAGCTAAACTTTTTTCATCATAATTGTCTTCCAAAAGGATTTGATTTGCAGACAAATTTATATTCTAAAGTGGTATTTTCATTGAGTGCCATATATCTCTACATGACAAAATTATCAGGTATTTTTGACTGACACAATCGCTGGGCTCTGTTATTCTCCCTCTTATGCTGATTGCTTTGCTTTGGTTAAAAATCTGAAGGAAAAGGTAAAAGCTCAGTCTGACATATTTATTTTCCTTTACTAATTTGCCACTTTTTATTGTCAAGGGCTTGTCTAAATAGGTCAAGCTGGAGCTTTTGTAGTTGTATGCTGTGTCAACATCTTATCTTTTTTATCCTACTTAATTTAATGTTGATCTTGCTGTGACAAATTGATGGTCTAAGTATACACATAAACCTGATATAACAATGGCTCTTTTTCTATCCTACTTAGTTTCCTGTCTCCTGGCAGAGGAAAAGAAATGCTATCTAGCACACAAAACCTCCTGCCTGATCTCCAGCCTCCTTTGGAGGCTCATAAACAATGAAACAGTCTATTTCCAGGAAGCTTACATTATGTAAGGAGAAATTCAAAGTATAGATATATAAAAGATTTATATGAGAAGAATAGAAAAAATGAATAGAAGGTAGATAGGGAATATACTAACGGTTGAAAAGATCTTGAAAGGATTCATGTAGAAAGTTGTTTGTGATGAGACATTGTAGTAGGACTTTTGGTATTATTATTCTCAACCTCAATTTCTTTATCTGTAAAATGGGCATAATAATAGCACCTAGCTCACAGTACTGTTGTGAGTATCATAATATGTAAGATACATATAACATATGTAAAGCATTTAACAAACCTGAAAATACTGTATAATTGCTATGAATAATAATAATCATTATTATGATGATACTTTACATTTATTTGTGTAGTATAGTTTTTGAAATACTACTATACGCATTATTTTATTTGATCTTTACGATAGAACTGTGAGATATGCATTACTTCTTTACAGATAAAGGCACAGGCTTAAAAGGGTTACACAGTGTTTTCAAAATTATACAGTACAGTTTAGATTAAAATTCAGGTCTTCTAATCTTTATATCAGTAACTTTTCCATGACCACAAGTTACTTTTTAGTATATATAAAGGAAACTTCTCATTCATTCTATATTCATTTAATGGAATTGGGAATGGAGTTGTTACATCTCATTCATTTCTATATGTAGAGGATCATATCTTGTGATGTGATATGATATCAAATGAATATACATTACATATCATAGGGTATAACTAGTCATTTAAAAAATTGAAGATTTTGCCCATTACCTTGTTATTTAGCTAATTCTTATAGAGTCCAAAAGGGGGCAGCAAATGATTTCTATAGGTAAGTCAGTAGTTTCCTTATAAATTTATTTTTAACTATTTACAAAGATTATTTTATTATTGGATAAGTTCATTTTCTACTGATTTTTAAAATTAGAATTTTAATGTTTAAATATCAATATTGCCACCTATTAACATGCTTCTTTATAAAAATCATGTTTTTATGATTTGTCTTCTATTTTCTCCAGAGTTCATGAATCTGGAACTGTGTAATTTCAAATTCTGAACTCTGATCTGTAGAGACAAAAGGCTAACATGGTATAATCCAGTGAGGCCCTTTTTAGGTGACCCTTATTAAAGGGAGATTTCAGTTCATGACTGGACAACTTCTAAAAGTATAAGGCTTTGGTAAACAAGATTTTTGATACAGAAGGAACAGCACTTAAGGAATTCAAAATATAGAATATTTTTCCTTATATTAGTAATGGAAATCAAGGCATTCTTCCAATTTTATTGTTCCTTTTATCACACATATTGATTTCAAAAGTTAAAACTACAGGCCCATTTAGTTTGATTTAAGATGGATGAAGAAATTAATTAAAACACAAGACTTAAGGACTTTTTAAAAATTATGTTATTAATAGTAGAAGTTATATTAAAATGATATGAATTAAACATAAGTATTGTTACGAAATGTCTATGCTCATTGTGTTTCTTAAAATTATCTTTGATTTCAGAATCAATGGAGCTGAAAAGGTGATTAATATTCATTTTAATAGTTGCATGTACATTCCTTGGAAATGATGTCTAAAGTATTAAAAAGAATGATGCATTAAGATCATAGCTAAACCTTAAAATAAGGTTAAAATCTTTTGTATTATTTTGACTGATTCTTTGTCTTTTTAAAAGATCCTATTCCATCATAGGACAGTAAATTTAGCTTCATTTTCAAGAAAATACAAATTAAGGAAGCATAGTTTCTATCAGAGCTTTTAGTACAATACAATGTCTATTATAGAAACAAAATGACTGTGTTCAATTAAATTCAAAATCCATGTATTAAAGTACCTACTAAATACAGGACTTTGCATTATAACTAGAAAGGAAAAATTATATAGGCCTTTCATTCAAGTAGTTAGTGTTCGTGCATTTTATTCATAAATTGAGATTTAACTTTGTGTGTAGCTGAAATAGACTGCCATTTAAAATGTGTTGTCTTAGGAATTCTGGTAAAAACACCAGCTCCAAATGGCCCCCTCCCCCATTCCCATCTTATCTTTCTGCAATTATTTTGGAAAGTTTACCATTACATATTTATTTCTATAAGGTTAAACTGTTATGCCTTCAGGATATCCAAGTGAAAAAAGCAAAAACTTGGGGGGAGAACATATTAACTCATTATAACCCATAATATCTTGTAAGAATTAGTATAACAAATGGTTTTCCATAAAGACAACTAATTGAGTGCAAAACCCTGAAGGAATTAGAAACAAGACAATAAGGTTTGAGAAGAAAAAAGGAAAGGATAGAATTTGGGTAGAGAATTGAATTATATAAGGAGTAAGGAGTTCATTGTATCACCAATCCAATGAGGAATAGCATAAAAGCAAATAGATGCCTGAAGCATGCCCCCAAGGAAGACACTAGAAATTTAGAGTAAAGGGCTTTTGAGAACAGAAATGGGAAGCTTGTTAGACAAATATTGCCTAATTCATAATGTTTTAGAATAATAATAGGTAGATAACATGTATAAAGAGAGTTCATATATGATGAGGACATTTGTCCTTCCATATGGCTTGAAGGGAGGCAGAATAGATATTTATTGATTCTTTTCTTCCCACTCTTTTCCAGGTAAGACTTTCAAGTCTGGTAGAAAGGGAAGCAAGAGGCTGGATGGAGAGGTCACTCTGTTCTCTTAAAATAGAGGGGGACTGGGCAAGAAGTATATCTATCTGCTCCTTTAATATTGTTCATTTAGGGGATATGATCATTCTATCTAAAATTTTTAGGGGATATTTTTCATTTAGGGTTCTATATCCAAGATTTGACTCCTTTCCCACCTAATAGTAGTTCCACAGGGAGCACATAAAGCAAATAGAAAAGCCCATTTATTCAAATTGTAACAAAATAGGAACCACAAAATGTACACATAGAAGAATAAATATCAGACAATACAAAGGAAGGAACTCTCTCACTGACAATGAGGCAACTTAGCTCAACCAAAAGAGAGGATCCCGGATCCCACCTAAAGGAACACTTCCAAAGTCTCTGTAATAGTAGGTTAGAAATAGGGACACAATGAAGAGAGCCATTCCTCTCATTGTCTTTTCCTTTAATAATCTGAAATGGGGCCAGCCTCTTTCATCTTCTGTCTCTATTGTAAGCAAGAACACCAGAAGGATGAGTCCCCAATGCTGAGAAATTAAGTTCTTCCCAATTTTACTCTGTCCCCTCACAAAGGACAGGTTTTTCATCTCCCCCAATAAGGAGGGAGTCCCAAACCAATGGCTTTGAGATGGGAGTTACATCAGTTCAGAATTTTCTACAGCTTGCACGGAAAAGGAGGCACATAGGAACTAACATTAAACATGCATTATAAAAATGAATAAGTAGGCAAATATTATTTATATGTCTTTTGATCCATTCTATCCATGGCAAAAAAAAACATGCTCTTTTCCCATGGAATCCTGCTTCTTTTAGAGAAGTCATATTATTGCAGTAATACTGACCAAATACAAAGGTTAATGACACATCAAGACTATGAATAAAAAAAGGTGTAGAAAACAGAGATGAATAGTACTATATTGTCAAATTAAATAGGCACAAACATTACTCTTTACTTGGAAACTTGGAAAATGTTACTATTCTCAGCAAGAATTATAAAAAACATGGCAGTGTTCAATGTCATTTTTTGTGTGTGTGTTGGGGGGTGGGGTTAGGGATTACCAGTATTGTTTCTTTTATATAGAGGCTTCCTCTCTTGATATGGTCAAGGACAGTTCCATTGGGGATAGATCTTTCTCAGTTACTAATTGTTGGGTTTTTGCCAGTCTTTTTTAATGGTCATCATTGACAGTATTCCCATCATTTACTTGTCTCTTCATGTCTTCCCAATACTTTCTCCTGATAGGATTTTCTTTGAGTGTGCTCCACTATTCTCAATAGACCTGAGAACAGATAGTAACAATAGGTGTCTCAGAGTCCACTGCAAAAATTGAAAGAGAGAAGGAGTATTAAACTTAGTTAAGGGCAACAACCTACAGTGTGGGTCTTCTTGATACTTTTCATAAAGAATGTCACCTACAAGTCAGAAGCAGAAATTATTTCTATGGAATTTTCTCCCTATATGTTGACTTTAACCATCTTTGAAATCAAATGATTTAAGCTGTTCTGAATCATTTATACTTCAATGTGAAGAAAAGATATGGTTGCTAGAAGGAGAAAAGAAAAAAAATTACATTCTTTTATACTATCAGAGGTGGAATAGGAAGCTGATGAAAAAATGATACATGGAAAGTAATTTTGGCCATAAATTCAAGACCTGAAGGAAACCATATGGCTTTTGGAGCCATCTATTTCAACTCTTTCATTTTACTAAAAAAGAAACACAGGAGCAAATTTGTCCAAAACTATGTAGATAATAAGGAGCCATGGCAAGATTTGAATCTATACTTTCTGATTCTGAATCAGTGCTCTTTCTAATACAGTCCACTTTTTTTCACCTAAGATCAGCTAGAAGGAAAAAAACAAACAAAATATATGAATGTAATGGAGAATATAATAAGGAATTTGAAAATTACTGCTCAAAAGCCATATTCTAAAAGTATTCATGTAAAACTGAACCTTTCTGGATCCAGCCTTTGCTTTGAATCATATTGGAATTTAATCATATTCTCTACAAAAGCAACTACTACAATGGCAGAAAAACTCTGCTTGAAAGAACATGAGCTACATTATTTTGTTTGAAAGTTGCTTTTTGTTCTATTTCAATGTCTTTTAGGCTTTTTCTTTAGCTTTAATGTACCTGGAAATATAAGGGGCTAATGTAACAAATGCATTAATTTGGATGCTTTTATGAATTGTCATGAATGTCACTGGAATTCAGTTTATGGGAACACTATAAACATTAAATTAATGAATATTAAAAGAGATCCTCAATTGATAGATTTAATTGATTTTTCTCTCATCACTTTATTAAATGGTGAAGATTAACTTCTGATCTTTATGATTTCCAAAGTGAAAAACTCAAGACTTCATTATTTTGTATATATAATAGCCCATAATGATTTATTTGGCCTATTTAAATTCTAGAGAATTTATCATAATAGTACAGTTAATGGACAGATGGTTTGATAAAGGGCATGCACAAGTTGCATTGGTTGTTCATAATTGTATCATCAGAAAAAAAATCTTTTTTTGATATGAATGCTGTGAAATTATTAATTAGAGGCTGTTGTCAATGTTAAAACATATCAAGTATTTAATTGGGTAGATTTTTAAAAGGAAGAATTTTAATTACTTATTGTGTATGAATTTTTTTTTAAAGTCCTTGTAAAATCTCCTTTTCTGTAAACTTGACAAGTTCCTTGGGACCTTCTGCTTAGGCAAGATCACAAAATCTTATTGGTCCTGAGAAAGAATTTACTAAGTGTAAAATTCTAAAATAATGAATTGGCTTACTAAGAAAATAGGATCCTCTCTTTAATCAAAAGCACTCTTTGCCATTGCATGGTGAGAGGAGGGGAGAGAGAAGAAGGATACTTATAAACTAGCTTATATAATATGAAAGAGATTTTATAATGATTTGTATTCATGAAAATTATGAAATTGTACCTATAAATAGTCAATGCTTCTCCCTTCCCCCCTTCTCAGAGTTTGAGTAAATTATTGTATATTTATTTTCTATGTGGCATTCAAGAATGTCATATTTTCTTAATTGCTAATGATTGATTTCATATCAGGATGAGTTTAAACTCAAAAAAAGAAAGAGAAGAAAAGGATGCTGAATAATTTTTTGAAAGGTCTAGTAAATTCTTTATTTTTAACTATTTTTGTAAGGACACTATCAACTGTATCCCTAAAGAATTATTAGTATAATAATTACAGTATTTTAGGTAAAATCTCTTGGGATTATAATTTGATTTTATTTTGAGCTTTCAGATATAAATCTCTGAATTATCATTAAGTCAGTAATCCATCATTACAGGGAAATGACACAAATTGTTCAAAAACTATATGAAACAAGAACTTGTACAGATGGAAAAGTTAAGGGGATAGATAACCTTCTGTGGGGAAAGAAAAGAACCCTTTGACTCAGTTTCCCTATTGCATTATTTATTTTTTGAATAGGAATGTTTCCTATCTGGTTAATCCTGAATTTGACTGTGATACTCTGTGAACAATGCATCATTAGCTGTTCTAAAAAGTTAATTATGACTGTCATCTAAAATAAAAAGGCTGATGATGAAGCATATTATCTGACTCCAGAGAAATAATTGATATTATTTAAATACAGACTGAACCATGCTATTTTTCCACATTCTTTCAGTTTTTTTCTTTTATTTGAGTCTTCTTATGGAAAATGACTAATATGAAAATGTTTTGCATAATTTCACATGTATAACCTCTGACTGTTTGCTATATAAGTACGGGGGGAAGAAAGAGAGGAAGAAGGATTGAATTTGGAACTCAAAACATTAAAAAAAATGTTAAAAATTTGTTTTAACATGTAATTTGGGAAAACAAAATATATTTTAAAAATACCTCTACAAAGCTGCCATGATCCATCCATAGACTCTTAAAGATTATTAGTACTGACAAAGAATATATCATCCTATTCTAAAAACTATAACTATATTTAACTTTTTTATTCACTTTATTGTAATTTTGTTTGTTTTATTATTTCTTTCTGTGTTATAGACCTATTAACTAATTCAAAAGCTGCTTATCATTTCTACTTTGACAGATACTGATTTAGGAATTGTTAAAAAAAAAAAAAGTAAAATAACTGATGATCTCAAAGAGAAGAATTGTGGTTTCAGAGAAAGGTCAAGCAACTCTATTTTTTCTGCAGTTATTGTATTTTTCCCCTGACTCTGTTTATTTTGCAACTCCCGCCATGTCTTTGACCTTCCTTACTGCTGAAGTATCAAGGACAGTCTAGTCTATTATGTGATTGTAAAAGACAGCTAATCTGAAAAAATCTTTCCTGTTACTACCCCAGCAACAGTCCTATCCAATCAAAGGATACCATACCCACTATTTCTTCTTTGCAAACATTCCAGAGGCACTCATACCTAATTTGCTTCATGTCTAAATTGAAACCTATATAAGTTTTTTTGTGTGTTTTTTTTTTTTTTTTTAAGTTCTAGGAGTCTCTGACCAAACAGGTAGAGTTTCCTTGTTGAGAAGCTCAATAAACTCTTTATGTGTTAAATCTATGTGATTGAGTTTAACTTCTGGTTTTGGGATTTTTGTTCTGGCTCTGGTTTATTGTAGTAGTGAAACTTTCACCCATAAGTTCAACATCACTGACAACAGAATTAATTAATTTAGACACTAAAACTTTAATATTTAATGTATTTTATAAACAATTGGAAAACATTATTTAAGATTTTGAGCCTTAGAAGAATTGTACTTGACAAAAGGCATATAGAGGATATGTGAACTATAGGTAACAATTTTTAAGGCACTTAAGGATCAATTTCCAATCTCCAATCTCAAAGGACCCAAGATATGAAAAGAAGTTAAAAAAAATAAAGGATATCATTATTCTCCATAAAAGCTTTTTGAAAATAATTTGATTTTATTCATTTTGATTGGACATAGAGGGATTGTTAGGCTAACATGTAAAGTAAGCTACTCTTTTATGGATGGTCCTCAAACTCTTGCAGACAGAACCATTCATACCAGACATAATTCAAACCAGATATAATCACTCCTCTTCTCCCACTGGGTATTACTTTCTTCCCATTTACTGCCTAAGCTCCACTTCACTTTGTGAGAGTACTTGGAGAAGAATAAGAAAGGAAAATATTTTCCTGAAGGCCTTGGTCTCTGTTTTTTCCCCAAGCTTCTTATTCACTTAAAACTACTTATTGAGCTCAGACATTTGTCTCTTCCTGAATCTGGATTCAAATCTTTTAGCCCTTCTTGAAAAGATATATAATATTAATAGTCTTTTATTTTGCTCCAGAGCTCCCAGTTGGGAAAAATCATAATTTTTGACAGAGTCTATTGTTTTCTTTTTTAATAATACTGATCCCTGGGTCCTTCCTTCTCTTGTTTGACATTCGCCATAATCAAATGCATACAAATCAGAAATTATCATGATTCACACTTTATCTTGGACTTACTTTTCAAAAATAATTAAACAAAGAAATGCAGCCAAGAACTCTTCCTGGTTTCCCTCAGAATCGATAGTAGATCAAGCCTCTGAACAGATTTTGGAGTGACAGAATCCACAAATATTTGTAGTGTAACAAATTTCCAGCAGATCTCTAAAGGACTTCAGGAAATATATTTCTCAATTGGGCAGGGGACAGAGGGAGGGGGACACAGCTCAGTGCAGTTGCAGTGCAGGAAAGCCCAGGATAGACAGGGCCATAGAGAGGGAATATAGTGGGAGACTTTGGGCCAAAATACAGCAGCATTAGCTACTCTGTCCCAGTTCAGAAGGCTGGTAGATCAGCAGCCTAACTGTGAGATCTCCAGCACAATTACAGAAGGCAAAAAGTGAGCCTCTGAACCCCAGCATAATAGGCAAGACTTGGTCAGGCCCACCCAGAGCAATGGAAGAGTCTGTAGTACAATCGGTCCCAGGGAAGTGTAAAGTCCCTCTTAGCTCATAGAGGAAGCTTGGGACAATCTCCTCTGTGCCCTAGGAGCACACTTCAACGTTTAAAAATGAGCAAAAAAAACGCATAAAGAGCTCTGACTATAGTTAGAGGGAGACAGTGAAGAACAGAACCCACTCTCTAAGGACATTAAAAGCAAAATTTCCCCAGATTAAGCTTCAACGGGGGATATAAACTGGTCTCTGACTCAAAACACACTCTTGGAAGAATTCAAAAAGGATCTTAAAAGACTTAGAAATGGGGAAAGGAAATATGAGTTTGTAGGAGTTTGGAAAGGGAAACAGAAATTGAAGAAAACAACTTCTTAAAAATACATTTATAGAAATGTAAAAAGAGAACAACTTCTTACACATAATTAAATAAAAATTTAAGCCAATTAAAAAAATAGATAAACTTTGAGCTTAATATATGAAAAAAAATGGAGACGGCACAGAAAAATATCATTAGTTCATTCAAATGGACAGTTCAGCAATGATCAATCTGACTTGACTAAGTTTTTGTCAGCAACTTCAGATTGTTTTCCTCTATGGTGGGGTAAAATACTACAGATTTTTGTCATGTATTTAGAAGAAGAGCACATTGACTTAATCTATCATTACAAATATCTTGGATATTCACTTCAATTGGATAATTGTTGATCTCAGAATTAAATAGGAGAAGGAGATTTTGGAAAACCACAACATTTTCAACAATCCCATGTTTCTCCCTGTTGCACAAACTAATCTTTTGATTGCAAATATTTTCCTAATAATGCTACACGACTATGACTGATGGAATACCATTACCTCCAAAGAGTCAGAAAGATGAGTTACTTAAACGGAAATGGAAAGAAGTATAACAAGTGTAATTATAAAGAGTCAGTAGTGTATTGCCAACTATTCCAAATTGTCATCAAAAGGTAACATAAAGGAAATGTATTATGGATCATGTACCAAAGATCAAAAGAGAAGAGATTGTCCACATAATATTGAAAAATCTAGAGGAAAATCTTTAGTGTGTTGAGTAGATCATGTATGGAACATTCATGAGAAAAAATAGGCAAGATTTTCACAGGTTAAGTTCTGCAATGCATACCAATAGAAATAACCAAATCAATATACCAATATATTGTCTGAATAGCCTTAGGATTACTAAACTATTGAATTATAGAAAACAAAAAAATATGAAGTGGTAATTCCCATGTGAGGTCCCATAGTTACCTAATCATACTTTAAAAAATTATTCTTTTCTCTTGTAGAATGTTTTTGTGAATATAACTTGAAAGTGTTAGTAAAAGAAACCAAAAGAATAGATATCTATTGAATGATTTCAATAGGATCATTAAAATAGAAAAAACTGAAAATAATATTTATGTTCAATGTTGTAATATAATATTATAATACAACTAAGATAAGAATGAGACATATAAACTTGGAAAAATCATGCAAAGCAAAACAAAGGGAATGAAATACATACTAACTTGTCACATTAGAAGAAAAATAATGGGAATGAAGAGACAAAGAATCTTGATGAAGACAGAGTAATTGAGAAGCTGCAATCAAATGTTATGCATTGAAATTAATTTATTTTAATGCAATAATTATAAAACAAGTATAAAATATTGTTCTTGTATTTATTATTGAGCATAATAACTCATTAAAACCATTTATTCTGTGTGGCCCCATCTAATTCAATTGATTGAATGAATTCAATTGATGAAAAATATTCTTTACAGCATTTCCAACAAATGGATACTGAGAGATCATTTGAAGACTTCTACTGAGAGTAAAAGCACTATTTATAGAGGCAGCTCCTTCTATTCTCGGAGAGCTGTGGCTGTCAGGGAATATCTACATTCACATCCTAATTTCCATCTGCATCCACATCCACATGTATATGTACATCTACAGTTATAGTTACAGCTAAATTTATATCATCTATATCTTCTGTTTATATTGATAGATGTGCACACACACATATATATCTACATATATACATATGCATACATATACATATTTCTATCCATCCATCCATATATATGAAATTCCCACCCCCACTTCCTATACTGAGTCAAAATATATCTCTTTTAAACTTTTACTATTTACTGGGTGTCTTGTCCTCTAGAATCAATTAGATAAAATCAAATGTCTCTAATGACAGCTCTATAAATATTCAAATATAGGTATCATGTACCTCCTAAACCTTTTCTCCTACAAACTAGAAAAGAATGCTTATATTATATAATTTCAATGTACACTACCATGCTTAAACTATTAGCCAGTTTACCAATATCCTTATAAAATGTTATAACAAGAATTAAACACTGTACTTGAAATGCATTTGAACTAGAGTAGAATATATTAGGATTCTCATCTCACTTGTTATTAAAAACCTATAATTATATTTGAATTTTTTAACTGCCACATTATTGTATGGACCTATTGAGTTTATGATCTACTCACACCACCTGATTTCTGTTTTCAGGCAACTACTATCTAGCTACCTCTCCTCATATTTATTAACCTGATTTTTAAACCTGAGGTTGGAGTCAAAAGTTTACATTTATGTATTTTGTTATATTGAAGAAAGCTAATGATTTTAAAAGATGGAGTTGAAAAAGGACTTTGAGAAAGATGGAGTTTAAACTAATGATTTTAAAAGAAGGAGTTGAGAAAAGAGTTGAGAAATGACATGAGATAGTTGGTACAAAGGCACAGAGATGGAAGACAGAAGGCTATCGGTGAGTAATAGCTTTTATGTCAGAACATAATTTTTTTTAATGAAAGGAAACAATGTTTAATAAATCTGGAAAAATAATAATAAAAATAGCCAGCATTTACATAGAGCTTTAAGGTTTACAAAGTACTTTATATATCTCATTTGTTACTTCCCAAAGCCCTGTGAGATAGGTATTATTACTATCCTCATTTCACAGATGAGGAAATTGGGAATCAGAGAAATTAAGTGACTTATCTAAAAGTCACACAACTAGTGAGTGTCTGAGAAGGTATTTAAACTCACACCTTCTGACTCCAAGTCCAGCACTTAATTCATTGTCTCCTGGGTAGGAGTCAAATTGTGATCTTAGAGATAATAGGTAGACATTCACTGATAAGGATATAGAATTATGGTCAGATATATGCTTCAGGACTATGCTTTGGAAACTCTGTGAAAACTAGTTTAGAGAGGAAAGAATGTTTTGATTTTAGTTCTTTCCTCAGTTCCTAGCCCCAATGGCTGGAATATGACTGAAGCTTTCTAAATAGTTACTGATTGATTTATTGGTTGGGTACTATTAAATTTAATTATATTTAATATGACACACAATTCTAGCCTATGTATATACCTTTTTGGATCTTGTAATCCAATGTGTTAGCTGTTTCCCAGATTTGTATGATATGAAAATTTAATAAACGTATCTCCAATACTTTACCCAAATTCATTGATAAAATTTTTAAACAGCAGAGATCCCTGCTGCCCTCAACTACTTATCTGCCTTCAAGTTGACATTGATCCAGTAATAATTCTATTTTAGGTTTTTCATATTCTCTCAGTTCTGAATCCATTTTAATTTAATTCTATACCTCTCCCTCTTGTTCACATGAATGGTGTAATTGGTTTATTAAACTAGTTGAAATCTAGTTAAGCTACATTTACAACATCAGCCTGGTTTGGTAAGTCGATATTGCTCTCAATAATGGAAAAAGATGATTTTGAACTTGGATCACACAAATCCCTTAGCCTCACTTAACCTTGGATTACTTATCTGAATAATGGAGATAATAATATTTACCCTACCTTGCAAAGAGAAAAGAAAATGTAATGTTAATGTAAGTTATTATTATCACATTATTCCCTGTCCCACAGAGGTGTTCAGGCAAAGGCAAGAATATTAGTTATTTGTGGCATTATAGAGATGATCCATTTTTCAAATAAGGATTGCACTATAAGACCTGCAAGGTCCCTTTCAATTCTGTAATTCCATGATTGTGTATAGTATGAAGAACTACTTGAAAAGAAGAATATGAAAATAATAAAATCAGAACACTCCCACACAAGCAGACAGAATGTGGTTTAAAGTGGCATTAATATTGGGTTCATAGATTGTCAATAATATATCAACAAATAGATAAATTATATTTATATAAGCTATCTTATCTACTGATTCTTTAACTGTTTAAATTATGTTGATTGTAAAAACTAAATATAGTTTTTGGCATAGCATAATTGAACCATCTTTTTAGTCTTTCTTGTAATAAAGATGCACACAGGCAGCCAGAGAAAAACAGACTTTGTTAAATCTATTTAATTTATTATCTCAGATTTATTTAAATCTATAAACTGTAGTAGTAATAACACCTTCTCCTCCACCTCTCCTTTTCAGGAATATGATGATGATTAATTGCATATAAAAGTCAATAACTCTCTGGAAGAGGTAATAACAGAGGCAGTCAAAGTTTTTTGATTATATAGCAGGTCATATACTCTTTAAAATTCAAGTTTATCTGGGCTATACCTGGCTCACAATCTTAGGCCTAGGCCAGTTGTATACATGAGTTTGGCGGAAGGAAAGTAGAGGGAAGAGAATATCACATGGGTGAGATAGTTCATACCATGTGTGAGGTAGGTTTAAGCATCTGAAATCAAAGATTGCTTTTAGAATAATTCTGATTCACCAATTTTCTTGCTGAGCTCATGTTATTGCTTACCCTTTGATGGCAATGGGACTGGCCTTAGTATGATTAATTTAGCCTGTAAGATCCCTGAAGGAACATATCATGTTTTTTTCTCAATTTTATTTTTCAGTCCTGAACTCTCTTCTAATCTTCAGTCTTAAATTTTCATTTTAGTATAAACACTGGTCCTCTCCCATAACTGAAATGCACTCTTTCCTTAGGTATCATCTTCGGCATGTAGTTTTTCCTAATGTCCCCAAACTGCCAGTGTTTTCCCTCCCGAACTATTTTGTAGATAATTTTGTATTTATTTATTTCTATATATGTCTATATAGATAGATAAATAGATATCTTTGTCAACAGTCTATTAGCTATATGTACATATGTAGACTTATGCAGAGGTCTGTCTATATCTTTATATTCATATTTATATAAACAGACATTTGTAAATAAAGGTATAGGATATATAAAATATATTTATATATTACATAGAAGAATATTTATATTTAGCTTTGTGCATGCATTTATAAAGTTATATAAAATATATTAATATATATTTATACCTATATTTAAATGAATATAAGTGTAAAGATATATAAGATAGTATATATATTATATATTATGTTACACAACATATATACAATACACAAAATAATTATAAATATAGCTATTTATAATAAATAGAAATAAATTATATTTTAATATGTTGATATAAATAGGCAAAATATATAGACACAAATATATCTTCATATCTATATTTATATTATCACACATCATGAATTATATTATTTATATCATATTATTAGCATACTATCTAATATATATCCATGAAATAGATATGGATATAAACATATAGATGTATATGATATATTTTATATGATACTATATATAAATATATAAATTATTTTATACCCATATGTGTTGGAATCCTTACTAACTGCTAACTAATTAGAGTTGATCTAATCTTACAAGAAGATGTTTTGGGCAGAACCTGAAACAAGGTACTAAGTAGAACTAATTAATACAAGGCTTGTGTTCACACCTTTACTCATTGGAGTTCAATGAGTTCACACCTCCCTTGAAGCTCTTTGGGCCAGAGAGCACTATGGGAGAAAACCCACAATCCCTCTCTTGGAAGAGCATAAATAGAGCTTCAATGGGCTAGTCAAAGAAGTTCTTCAGAGTGAAGAAGCTGCAAGTCAAGATTTCAGCGGAGTTACACCAGAAGCCCTCTCTCTGAGGCAAGGCAGAATATTTTCCACTTGGCTGGTTGGTGGCAGAAGAGAAGTTCTTCAGAGTGAAGAAGCTACAAGTCGAGATTTCACCAGGAATGACATGAAGAGTGGAGCTGGCTGGAGGCTGAAGAAAGCAGAGGCAGAGGCTGAAGGACCAGACCTTTGGATTTGGCAACATTCGGAGAGAGCTCTTGGAACCAAGCAGAGAGACAGGCCTCTAAGCTGACCGGGTTATATTGGAGATAATAAAGATCTGAACTTTTATCACCTGGCTGAGTTTTGAGAAGAAAAAGCTCACCACATTTTGGCGCCCGAACAGGGACCGATTCAGATCCATCTGAACTAGATCACCACACATATGTCCCATATGTATCATGTTATCTATACATCATATCTATATATAGAAAATATATATATATATTATAGAAAAAATTATATATAAATATAACATATCTTTATAGCTACTTATATGAACATACAAATAAATGTTATATTTGTATATCTTTACATCTATTTTATATAAATATAGATATAAAGATATAATTAGATATATTGACATGTAGATCTAAATATATTTTAAATATCTATATATGTATGTCTTTATATATTTAGATCTATATACATCAATGTATCTTTATATTTATATATAATGTAGAGATATAAATTATTATATAAAGTTATGGATAAGTATCTTTTTCTTAGTTATAAATTATTCATCTCTAAAGATATTTAGATATCATATATAATAAAGATATGCCTTTATAATTTATGTATAAATATAATTTATGTATTAATAACTTCATAAATATAGATATATAAATATGTAGATCTCTATATGTCTTTATATGTATAATATCTCATATATAGTCTTCTCTCTATGTAGACATAAATATCCACTTATTTTTTATCTTATTATATGTATATAATTATATATATATTCTTTCCTCCATTAGAATGAAAACTCATTGTGAGAATTATTTAATTCAATGTGCTTGATTCTCAGTATACCTTGTACTTAATAAATATTTGACAGATTAGGTAAATAAGTGAAACAATATATGATGAGAGACGTCAGGAAGACCTTAACTCAAATATGGTATCAAACACTTACTATGTGATCCTGACAAGTCACTTAATTTCTCTTTACCTTAGTTTCTTCAATAAATAGCACCTACCTCCTAGGGTTGTTAGTGAGGATCAAATAAGATAGCATTTACAGAGCATTTACATAGTTCCTGGTATATAGTAAGTAGGTGCTAAATAAATGGTTCTTCAACCAAATGACATTTAATAAGCATCACCTAAGTACCTGATATCCTCCTACGCTCTTAGAAAAAAAGAAAGAAACAAACAAACAAAAAGTCTCTCCCCTCAAGGAGTTTACAATCTAATGGCAGAGACAGCATGCAAGCAAGTATATTCAAAGCAAACTACATATAAAGAATAATTAAAAGAAGGAAATGTGTTAGAAGACTTTGTGTAAAAGGCAGAATTTTAATTAGAACTTAATAGAAACCACGCAAGTCAGTACTCAGAGAGAAAGAAAGGATTCTTGATATGAGGGACATCAAGGGAGAATGCTTGAGATAGAGAAGAGTGTTTTGATGGGATGATGGGTACAAAATTCTACATGTAAACAAAAGTAAATGAAAATCATAGATAAAATATTAAAAGCAATTTCAAGAGGGAGAGAATGTTAAGAACTACATTTTTGGGAAAGACTCATGTAATAGATGTATCAAAACTGTCTCTGAAGGAAGTTTAGGATTGTAAAAAAAATAAAGAGGGCAATCCATTCTAGATATAGGAAACTCCTTGTAAAAAGGTTTAGAGTAAAAAAATGGAATGTCGTATGTGAAGAAAGTACTAAGAAAGTACTATATGAAATATAATTGGAAATGTAAATTGGGAAGTAGATTGTTAAATTTTAAATACCTGTGCATAAAACTAACTACCGTTCTTTTCCTTTCCCCTACCACTGTCTGAAGGCCTGGTGTGTTTCATTTCATCTCTTCTTCAGGGTTTTCCCCTATCCTTTAGGAGGTTGGAGTAAGAATATCTAGGCTATCATCAAACTGTTCCAGCCCACATTGATGATGTCCCTGTTATTGTAAGAGTGAAAGATCCCCCTTCACTCCAGTTCCATATAATTACTAAGTTATCACCTTATCTTTTATTTTTTACATCTTCAAAAAATATAAAACCAAATAGAAACATTTACTCTCCCAACATATGGAGCTTATTTTCCCATTCCACACCCTAAATGTTACCTCATATTCTAAGAAGGAGAGGATTAGGTTAACTCTCTCAATTCCTATAGAGTGGAGTCCCAAATACCAAATTCCAAACATTCTTTCTAGTATTCTTTTAAGTAGTTGATAATAGTTCTTTGGGGAGCTGTTGGCTTACATCACTTGAGAATTGTCAGAGTGATTTTTGATCTTATTTGAAACAGAATTTTCTCTCAGAAATTTGACAAAAACCTATTTTATTTTCAATTTCAGTTCATTTCACCTTGAAATTGTGCAGAAGTTTTTTTGGTTTCATAAAATCAAAATAATCAACTTTATCTCCCATAATTGACTGACCTATTCATACCTGTTAGAGGTATGTAATCCTCTTCACTTCTAATTTTTTTTGTTATGGTCTTTAATATTCAAATAACTCATCAATCTTGAACTTATCATTTTCAGCTTTGTTCAATTCTCCATGACTCCTTTTGAGGTTTTCGTGGCAAAGATACTGGAGTGGTTTGCCATTTCCTTCTTTAGTTCCTTTTAAATATGAGGAAACTGAGGCAAAAAGGATTACAGAACTTGTGTAAAGTCACAAGGCTAATAATAAGTTTGATTTGAATTCAGGGAGACAAGTCTTCCTGATTCCAGACCCAGCATGCTATTTACGAAAATCATTATGAAATAATAATACAAGATTTTGGTTTAAGTTTAAGTTATTTTGCTTTTAAGGAAGCTTACAAATTGGTTAAAATAGCCAGCTATTTAATGAGGTCTACTGTCTGCTTTCACTCAGATTCATTGTAGATGTCACTATAACTTAACAGAAGAGATTGTTGTAGTAGTCCAGAAGAAGTGATGATGGCCTAAATTAGTGTGGTGATCGGGGAAAGGATACAAAAAAAGGTGATGTTGTGAAGACAGACCTGATAGTACTTGACAATTGATTAAAGATGAGGAGGAAGTAAGCATGAAGAGTCAAGGATGACTTTTAGATTATAAACCTGGAAAACTGTAAAAATAGTGCTGTGATCAAAAGAAATGATGAGTTTATTTTTCCCTTTAAATCTATTTTTCTTTTGAACTTTGACATTTATTTGCAATATCACCATTTATATGGCTTCCCATATTTATGTCTCAGTTTATCTTTAACTCATCTTGCTCCCTTCTTATATGTAATCAATTGACAAGTCTTATAAATTCCTTTTCTTCAATATCCCTTACATCTTATCTTTTTTTATACCCACTGAATCCTTCCTAATACAGGACAGCATTACTGCTCATCTTGACTCAGTGCATTATCATCCTAATAGGTCTTTTTGCCTCTACTCTCTCCCCTCCTTAATCTGTTCATCACAGAGCTACCAGAATAATTATTTCTCATTTGTAGATTTGGTCATGTTATTCCATGATTCAGAAATTTTTAGTGACTTTCACTCATATAATGTGTATCATTAGAAATTCTCTTCCTGGCATTCAAAGTCCTTCATAACCTAATGCTGCCCTCTACATCTCCAACTTTGTCTCTTTCTTACTTCCTTCAATATATATTTCTATACCCTAAATGGATAAATCTTTGCTCCTAAACATGTGCAGCACTCCCAGACTTGAGGATCACACAGCTAAGTATCTGAAACAGATTTGAATTCAGATCTTTCTGATGACAGGACCAATGCTTTATCTGTACCACCTAGCTGTAAATATGCTTAGTCTTTCTTTCATTAGAATGTAAGCTCTTTGTAGTTAATTAAATATTACTTTATATTTTATATTTGTATTCCTGGTACACATCAAAGTTCTCAGTACATAATAGTCACTAGTAAATATCATATTTGATATATATATATATATATGTATATATATATATATATAATGAAAAAAGCAGCAACATGTTTCCTCTATATCCCCTAAAACATTTCATTTTTTTAAAATCAGGAGACTTTTGAATTTATTTATTTTCAATTGTCATAGGGAGAAGCTAACAAAATAGGAGGAAAAATAACAGTTTATAGCTCTTAATTGCCTTACTAACAGATTGTTAATAAATGATGTAATTGGATCATTACATCTAGTTCATAAAAGATATATTGATCTAGTGGTAGTAAGGTAGTCTATTATAACACCTGGATTTAAGTACCTTCTGTGACATACTTGACTGATGCTGAAGTTAAAAGTATGCTATGTCATTCTTTAAAACCACAAGTTGCAGAAGTGGGACTGATTAACATTAATATGGAATGCTAAAATTGGTTCAGGTTTTTTTTTTTTTTAATTTAACTATGCAACAAAGGACAAAAAGCGAAATCAAGATAAACTTCAAAAATACAATGCATCATCACATTTCTAAACTTGAATGGTCATTCATTACATCTGATTGCTTATTACTGAAAGATTTGTCAGTGGGAATACTTGTGATAGAGATATTTTCTAACCAGGTCAAAGGAAGTTAACATATATCTGACTTGTCGAGAAAAATATTCTTCTTTTCTCCAGGCTTGATTTTAGCTTCAAGGTCAAAGCAATGCAATGAAAATGTTTGACTTTTTACAAATATGTCTGTTTATCATTTGCATTATGAAGATGTTGTATCATTTTTGAAAATATGTGCCTGTAATTTATATGGTTTACACAAATAGATGATTTTATAACTTGAAACAATCATGATCAAGCAATAAGAAGCTATTGTACTTAGGAGCTATTTTTATGATATCAATTTTTTTAACTGGTTGAAATTTTTTTCATTCTGGGAAACTTTTGGTATAGAAACATTCTGCACTAATACAGATAGACAATTTATTTTTAGTCCTATTATGCATTTTGGACATGGGGTTTGGGGTCTTGTTCTCCTACCCTGTTTACTCACTCTGTTTCTATGCCAACATTGAGCTTTCAAATGCCCTACTTTATCACATTGAAAGCATTGATGTGTCTCTCTGGAAGTCCCTTGCCAAAAGGGACTGTATCTTCCCATGTTTGGATTTTGGGAACTCTGCATGATAACCTGGCTATAAAAGGCATTTGTGCCCACTGTGGCACAGTGTCTTATGATCTCCTCTAAAGGAGCATCCTTATGTAGTCCTAGTATAATTCTTCTACAAACCTCATTAACATTTTCTTTAGCAAGTTGTCTTATAATTTCCGTTGCTGCATTTTCACCAATAGTTCTTATGACAGCTGTCTGCAAAGGCCCCACAAAATCTGCAAAAGGTTCATTGGGACCTTGCTCTATATTTGTGACCTCTGTCTTTCTCTGGGAGAGAATCCTAAGCTTTTGTTGCAGCAGCAGTGATCTGTTCATAACTGTTGTGGGGTAATTAATCTATTCTGAATTTTCTCCATACTGACCTTCATCTAATAGTTGGTCAAAAGTGATTTGTACATTAACTCCTGTTTGCCTATTGCATCTGGCTTGAATCCTACATAATTCATGAGAGTCCGAAAGCCACAACAAGTTTTGTCCATGTTCTAAACATGTCCTTGCTATGGATTTCCAATCACTCAGGGTTAAGATTTCATAAGCCAAACTATCTAATAACATCTTAATATAAGACGATGTAGCCCCATAAAGAGTACAACCTTTTTTCAAATCCTTATTTTTTTCCAAATCAAAAGGAGCGTATCTTCTCCTTTTATGACCTGAAAAGTCAATCTCTTCAATCACAGGGTATGCATTTATTTTTAAATCAGATATATCCTGTCCTTCATTTTTTGCCTTAACCAAGCATTTTGTCATAGGCTGCTTTATAGGTGGGTATGTCATTGCCTCTCCCCCTCCTTCTTCTCCCTCCACCCATGAAGGGTTAATTGAGGGAGGTAGGTCAGGAGATGTGGAATGATGTAATTTCTCCTTCTGTGAAATATCACACTCAGAATTGTACTTAACTCCATTCTTATCTAATTCTTCATCCTTTTCACCTAGTTTATTTGCATCCTCCCCATCCTGCTCTTTTGTCTTTTTCCTTATTCTATAACTTGTATAATTTCCTAAAGCTAGTTGTATTAAATTATATGTATTAAGTGTGTCTTTGGAAATTAAATCAGGTCCACTTTCATCATAGAATTGACATAGTTGCTCTCCTACCAATTTCCACTCATTTGTATCCAATTCTTTTTCCTTAGAGAACCAAGGAGATGTATACTGTACAGTTTCTAAAAGTTCAGAGATCTGCTCCCAAATTATAACCAAACCTTGGCTTTTCATAAGTCAGACAATGCTCTCTACACATTTTCCATGAAGAGGAAAAGAAGGCTGTTTTCTGAACATCTGTCCCATTTTAGATGAAATACTATTTTAGCCCTTTAACAAAGTTTCTTTGTTTATTTTTGTACTCACCCTAATTTCTGGATCAAGGAGGCTTTTCCACTGAAATCAGGATCAGAGGCTTTTCCACTGGAATCAGGATTGTGAATGTCCCATGTTTGGGCCCCAAAATGTAATGTTCTTCTCTAAAATATAATGTTCTCTGAGAGCAGATTTTCTTGGGGGGCTTCTGGAGGCAGCCTTTGTTTCAGTTCAGTGTAATCACCACAAATGCAGTCAGGAATTAAAGTCCAGATCCTTTATTGTTTCCTTCAAAATAGGCTGGTTAGCTTTTTTAGAGGCCTATCTCTCTCCTTGGTTCCAAGAGCTCTTGCTGCTAATCCTTTGGCTCTTCCAGCTTCTGCCTCTAGCTCCTGAGAATGTCTCCAGCCAGCACAGGGGTGGAAAATGGAATGAATCTGTCTCCACCTCTGAGAGTGGGCTTGTCCTCTCTGACTTGTGAATCTCCTAAACTGAATCCTGGTTAAGGCTCTGAGCTTATATATGCTCTCTTAAAGATGTGAATCTTGTAGAACTCTAATAAGTACTAAGTACATTAGTGAACTAGAGAAGTGTTAAATACCATGGTAAATTAGATAACTGATTTGCACCTTGTAAGAATCTTAACAATTAGCGGTTAAAATTTCAAAAGCCAAAATCTCTAATATCATCTTAACATAAAACGATGTAGCCCCATAAAGAGTGCAAGCCCTTTTTCAGATCTTTGATAATTTCCAGATTAAAAGGAGTGTATCTTCTTCTTTCTTGACCTCAAGAGTCAAACTCTTCAATTACAGGGTATTTTTCTATTCTCAAATCAGATGTATCCTGTCCTTCCTCTTTTAGCTCTTGTAATTGTGTCATAGGTAGTGGACAAAAGCACAGCATGGGTGGTGCTGATTGTGTTACTGCTCCTCCCCCTCCTCCGATCTCCACTCACAAACACAAAATTAAGGGAGGAAGGTCAGGAGAAATGCAGTAAGGATACCTGGTCTGGTGTAGGCCAAAGTGAAATTGAGCTGTGGAAATGAGAAGCACATCACCAATATCTCTTGGATGGTGGATTACTGACCTGATGATCTATCGGCCAATTATAGCTGAATTCAAAACTTCAGACAATATTAGTTATACTCTTAAGAAGTTAAGAAGTATTTTAAATAGCAAGTTTCATCAATTAAAGGTTCAGATGGATTTAACTCTCAAAGATCACACATTTTAAATAAGTATGGATTATAATCTTCCATTGAAAACAGAAAGAGATTCATCCCTGAAAGTTCACAGCTAATCCTGATATCTGAGTAGATGATTTCAAGTTCAACATTACACAAATAATTTTGCTTAAAGATACTCAATAATCAATAACCAAAGACAACTTTTAGAAATATATTTTTTAAAAATTCCAAATTATATATTATCCACAGCAAAAACATGCTCAGTTATTAACTATGTTCAAAGGGATAAAGGCATAGACTATTTTCAGAATTATTTTAAATAATGGAAACAAACATTCATTGTATATTTATTGTCCGAAAGAATGTTGAGAGGTTCTGTGACATCTTTAAGGAGGAGGATTGTTACTAAGATTTCAGCCTTTGTGCTGAACTGTAATGAATTTGTATGACATTATATTGCTTATTTAAATAGTATGTTGATTTCCCTATATTAGAATCATCAGTAAAAGCAATAAGTACAGAATAAATATCAGGACAGTTCCTTATTATTTTGGGGAATATCCATTGATATTTTTTCACAAAAGGTGAGTAATTTTATAGAGGATCTATGATTATCTTAATACTTTAAGTAGAAATCAACCCTTGCCACTTATTCTGGAATATTAAAGATGTTACTTGAGATAATGTGTATGGTAATGTTTGATTAACAAGGAAGAGCATGAGTTGGAGATGTCATTTGTTTAATTTATTCATTAGACATGCTACCATTGTGGTATACGGCATAAGAGTGACAGGAAATATGTGAAAAGAATCCATTCAAGTATTCCTTGTGATTGATATAAGGCTGCAGTTGAGGGCATAGGAGTAGCAAATGTTGATCGTTGTACCTTTTCATAAGTATTCTTATTAATTCGGCCTCAGATAATTAATTTTTCTTTCTTTTTTTTTATAAGATATTGTTCACATCTTGCCTCAGAAAACAGAGTTCTAGGAGAATTTTAATGAAGGGTCTCCTTATAAAGTGAAGAATAAATTGAAAAGTTTATGTATGGGTAGGTATCTGTAGAGTGGGTTAGTCAATTAATATCATCTAACAATTTTAAAATGAATTAAAATTTTACACTTAAAATTTTATAATGAATCTGTATTTGTCTCAAGTTTCTGGGGTCGGGTTATTTGAAAATCCATCAGATAGCCAAGATATAAAAAAGAGACTTGTCTCTGATTTTTTTCAGGAGTAATTTCCAAACCTCATGAATATAGGGCTTGCTGTAAATATTGTATTAAGAAATTGACATTGTTTACATCTTTACTACTACATAAAATATCATCCATATAATAAATTATTTAGGAATCATATTTCAGTCTCACTGATGAAACAGCACAGCTAACAAAATTTTTGGCACATTGTAGAACTATTTTTCATACCTTGAGGTAACATTTTCCAGTGAAATGTTTGTGCAGATGCCTCCACATTTATACTAGAAATAGTAAAGACTAATTTAGGTTGATTCTCCTTTGGAAGAAGAATAGTAAAAAAGCAATCTTTTAAACCTATAACTATCAGGGGCCATTCAGCAGGCACCATGGTAGGGAAAGGAAGGCCAGACTAAAGAGGACCCAGAGTGACCATGATATCACTTATTACATGAAGGTCATATAACATTCACTATTTCCCTAATTATTTCTTTATTACAATTACTAAGAGAATTCCAAGGGCTAGTAGAAAATTCCATTTGTCCTAAATTTTAGTTATTCAAAGACTAGTTGAAATAGAATAGTTAGCTTCTCCTGTGACAGAGGCCACTGTTCTGCCTACACTGAAGAGTGACAAAGATTGTGCATGATGATTTTTTTTTTTTTTTTTTTTTTTTTTTGCTGAGGCAATTGGGGTTAAGTGACTTGCTCAGGCTCCCACATCTAGGAAGTGTTAAGTGTCTGAGGCCAGATTCGAACTCAGGTCCTCCTGACTTCAGGGCTGATGGGCTATCCACTGCACCAATTAGCAGCCCCCCATAATGATTTCTAAAAAGGATGTAATACATGGTTGGAAGGATTAAATATGCATAATTTCATCTGTTCAAAAATGTCTTTGCCCAATAAATTGATAGGATTTTTTTCTAAAACATTAAGTTGAAAATAGCCTTTATTCCAGTCAGGATCTTTCCTATTTCAATATTTTAGAATTATGTTTTGATAATGCTACCATGCTTATCTCTCTTGTTTAACATGCACAGTAATTACCAAAAGTCCTCTTGACTCACAAGCAAAGGTGGAAATACCTTATCTTCTAAATAACACTTACTGAGTTAGCATGGCTGATAATACCAACAAAAAATAAAGATTTTTAATCGCATTTTCCATTTCTTGTTGGTTTTTCAGTTTATATTCCAATAACATTCAGGGTACTAAATAACAAGCCAAATCTGGGTTCTATAAACTCAGAAGAAACCCATTATTAAATCAATTCACATAGAACCAAATATATCACAACCGATTAAGTTGCAAGTTTTAACACATATCCCATTTTAAAGTTATCTAAAAATTAACCAGTATTTTAGTTTGTAAAATTCCCTAAAATCTACCTAGATATTCCATTTAAGTCTCTTCTCTTTAATAAGTCAGGAAAGAATTAAATGCCAAATCTTGCTTCATAAGGGTTTTTACTTTGAAATTCTTCCTGGCATGATTCCACAATCCTGAGTTCTAACAACAAAGTTTCAGGCTCCTTGCTTACAGGAATTTTAAAAGATATATCACATTGCTCTTCCGTTTTCTCAAAAGTTCTCAAATTCTCTAATCCCTTTCAGTCTATACTCTTATTACTACATGCTTAAACTTTCTCACTATTTCACTATATTAAATATCTTTCCTTTTTTCTTTCCCTCTCAGTCAAAGCTGATGCAGTCAGACAGAGGGAGAGGGAAAGAGAAAAAGATTCTTTTTCCTTGCACTTTTTTAATCTTAAGGAGCCCTGAATTAGCTCCCAAATTACCTTACCATGATCAAATACCAATACCTTCTGAGCTACTCTGAAAGAATTACTACTCTGAATGAATTCCAGTTCCAACAATTCAGCCTGATATTTTCCCAAGTCTGCAACACAGAAGCTGAATTCTTATCTCTCACAAGCTTGCTAACTTTTAACACAGAACACAGAATGCAAAGTAGACACACACACACAGAAATCTATTTTCAGCTTTTACATACAGATTTAAGCCTGATATACTGAATTTATCCTGGGAGCATTCTCCCAGTTTTTTTTTTTTTTCCTACATTATATTATGATGCTTCATTTTCAATTTCAGAAAGAGAAAAAGAAGGGGGAACCTTCTGTCCTACCTTAAGGTCTCTTTGGATTCCTCTCTCTCTCAAGGGAAAGTCCCAAATCCAGAGCCAAATACAGAAGCTAACAGAAGTTCTGGTAGGGTGCTTGCTTTCAGGTTTAGGTCAGGGTGCCCTCAAGAAAGGAGTTAAAAATCCTCGATGAGTCCCATGTGTTTTCTTACTATTTCTCATTTTTCCAAATCAAAAGTTCCCAGAAGTGAGAAACATTTTTACCCATATCTTAAATTCCTTTAACTGATCATAAGTTACAAGCAATCCTCTATCTTTTACTACTTTTTTAAAGCACTTCTAGATACACCTGTTTCTGTTTTTCTCCTGATTGAGACTATTCCATTTTGCTAAACTAAACAAAGTGAAACTAAAATTAGCCCAAGACTTTAAATGAAACTACAAATCCTTTTCTACCTCCAATACCCACTGCACCTTTTGAGTTCTATGCTTTCCTATTGCCCCTCTTACCTCTTGTTGCTCTGGAATCTCAAATGATTAGGGATACTTTCTCCTCACTGCTTCTCTGCTTCAATGCTTATGTCCCTGTTCCCAGGCCAGCTCAAGTGATGTAATGGGCTGAGGCTTGAGTTGATGCCCTGAGGTCCCAAGCACATGAGGCTAAATAGTAATTGGACCATAATCTATTAATATATAAGCTTGGAGAAAGAATGGCCCCCGCCCACTCTTTGTGTAAGTCCTGATGTGTTGTATAGGAAATGACGATTGTGATGGGTGGAGGCAGGGGAGTGAAAAAGGAAGGGGAGGAAAGCTCAGGCCCCACTTGCTCTGCTAGCTGGCTTCCTGTCGCAGCTGCCCATATTGGTATTGCAATCCTTCTTGCTCATATTGCTATTGCAATCTTTTTTCACCTCTTCACTTCAATAAAGACTGAAGATTTTCCCCTTAACCTGAGTTCCTGACTCCAGCTGATTTTAAATACGCGGTCATTACAAAGGGACTCACCTAGGAGAAAGTATGATACAGGACAGATGAGAACTTCATCAATGATGTCCGTTTATTGATCTGAGAGCCAGGGTTTATATAGTCTTTAAGTTAAGGAAGCAATAGCACTAGATATCCCTGAGTTAATTAGTTTATATTGGAAGGGTGCATTCTAGCTAGGCATTAACATTAAGCAAAAACTAATATTACCAATCTATTAATGGCAACACAATTATAAAATTGTCTAATTTGTAATTTATGATATAGGCATTTCTTGTCATGGCTATCCTATGTTTATATTAGACATGCCTTCCTGAGCCTACACATCCACATAGAAAACTCCCAGATAGATTACATACTCGTGCCAGCAGCACTTCTTGGTGCCTATCAGGTCAGCTCATCCCATTCTCAACCTTGGTCATGAAGGAGTGGTGAACTTGCTGCAAATCGATCCACAGCTGCATACAGAGTCGGCCCCCTACAACCAATTGTATTTTTAAGGAATTGCTGTTGTTGTTGTTTTTTTCCAAGCTGTTGACTCTCTCTTATATACTTCTTATTTCTTTTCCCAATTTTTCTTCTACTTTCTTATTTGATTTTTAAAACCTCCATTGAGCTCTTCTAAGAAGGATCTTTGGGTTTAACCCCAATTCATAGCCCTCTTTAAAATTTTGCATGTGGACATTTTGTCCTCTGAATTGGTGTTTTGGTCTTTCCTGTAACTACAGTAGCTGTCTATGGTTAAGATTTTTTTTTTTTCTGTTTCTTGCTCATTTTCTTTCTTTCTTGTTTCTATTTCATGACTTTTAAAGTCAAGCTGGGGCACAGTACCACTACTGTCTCAAGCTTCTTATGCAGCTTTAAGCCTTGGGTTTGAGCACAGGGGTTTCTTGTGTTTGGTGTTTGATGTAGCCTACTGCCTTTTGGTGCCTGGTTTCTCAAGTTGGCAATTTGCCTTCTGTACTGGATCTGGAGGCTGTCCCACTTGTCTGCTCTGCTACTGTTTTTTTTTTTTTTTTTTTTTTTTTTTTTTTTAATAAAAAATAGAATAGCAAAAGAAAAACAGAAAAACAAAACGAAACAAAAACAGATCATTGCCATATGCCCAGCTGAACATCAAGGAGGATTCAAAATATATAGCAATAAATTACCAGTTCAAAAAAGGATATATTATAGTAGAAGAAATTATATTTATGACTGTCCATCTTTTCTTTGCTACCTTTTAGATTGTTCTTTTGTTATTTGCTGTGTACTTTTTTTTATTTATTCTTTTTTTTATTCTTTCACCCCCCCTCCAATTCCCCCAAACAGACTATAGTTAAGCACTCCCCCACATACACACAC
Organism: Antechinus flavipes; assembly: GCF_016432865.1. Classification (NCBI taxonomy): domain Eukaryota; kingdom Metazoa; phylum Chordata; class Mammalia; order Dasyuromorphia; family Dasyuridae; genus Antechinus; species Antechinus flavipes. The sequence goes on along the minus strand of NC_067398.1, from coordinate 521,683,364 downwards.
ACACACACACACACACACACACACACATACACATATATACACACACATATATCTATATATACACATTTACACCCACCCATAGATCACTCACAATCACATATACCCATATATACACATACATGGAGTAACATGCATACATATCTACCTATACTCAGACACACACACACTCACACATGCACATATATATGTGTGTGTGTGTGTATATACACACACACACACATATATACACACACATTTACCCATATGTAAATATGTATCTAAAACAATATTAGTTGTTCCTGCCATATAATGTAGATTTCTATCTTGATTGAATCTTAGGTTTAACTTTGAGATCAATGATTACGAGCTGTACTTTTTTTTGGAGGGGGGTCTTTTGTATATATCTCTTATTTCCTATCCTAGTTAACTCTGCTAGTTTAATTCTGCTCCTTTACTTGCCTTGCTATTATTTAACCTCCCCCCACCCATGAATCCCTCCTTTATCTTCTCCCTTCCACTATTTTTTTTCCCTCTTTATCCCATTTCCAATAATCTAAACACCTTTTCCTACTCCTGTTAAACACTCTCCTGTATCCCACCTTATTTAATTCCATCCCCCTTAGTTCTTTATAGATTTTGAAATGTGCCATAGCCTTCATGGAATATATACATATATAGATAAAATGATAGAGAGAGAGATACATACATCTATATCTATATATGTATACACACACACACACACACATACACACACACATACACACACAAAACTTGGAGGTTGGCTGGAGAGTCAGCAGGAACCACAGAAACTTTCATCTGCTGGACAGTGCAGGGAATCAGAGATCTGAGTCCCTGAGAACTGAGAGAACCTCTGCTGATTACAAATGCCAGGCCCAACTGTGATGCAGAGATGCAGCCCTGGATGGGAAAGAGCCAGCACACCCAGTGAGTGCAGGAGCAGTGGGGCCCACATTTGGAGGAGGGTGGAGCTATTGATTTTGGGTTTCCCCTCTCCCCATGATTAGAGATGCTTAAACTTATACTTCTAATTAAAAAAGAAGAAGAATGAATGAATGAACGAGTAAAGAATAAAGAACCCAACCATAGAAACTTAACTATGGAAACAGCAAAGACCAGGGTTCATCTTCAGAGTTCAGAGGACATTGAAATTAAAAAAAAAAAAAAAAAAAAAAAGCTGCTTCTACCTCAAAGAGTAAGGTTAAATGGCTTCCTGCTCAGAATTTATAGAACTCAAAAAAGCTAAAAAAAAAAAAACCTTAAAAATCAAATGAGAGACATTGAGGAAAACACACACACACACACACAAAATAGAACAGAAGGTGAAAATAAGAAAAACAACAGATCTGGGGGCAGAGTTGAGTATCTTGACTCAAAAAGCAAAAATGTCTAGAAAAAGGTAAAAATGCTAATTATATTATATAAATGAGGTTCAGAAGAGGAATAGACACAGAGGCTTTAGAGAAAGGAGGAGGGCTTGTAGTTCTGAAAACCTCACATCAGGAAGGGATTAAGTATACAACATTACATATATACCATGTTTCTATAAAGAAATAATGGGGGAAGGGGAAGCAAAGAGTGTGGAAAGAAAACAAGGGAGGGATCCATAGATGGGGGAAAGTTAAGAAATAGCAAGGCAAGTTAAGGAGCAGAATTAAAGCAGAAAAGTTAGCAAGGATAGGAAATAAGAGATATACACAAACATTGCAACAAGAATCAGTAGTAGAATTTATTGAGGGAAAAAGGTAGGGCTAATAATGAACTCAGACAAAGTCAAACTTAAAGATTTAATCAAGAAAGAAATCTATTATATATTATTAGCTATATTAAATATGGTTTTAGATGCATGTTTACATATGTACAAATGCATATGTATGTATATGTGTATATGTGTGCATATAAATGTATGTATGTGGTTGTGTGTGAATATATATATGTATACATACACACACACATAGATAGGCAGATAAATATATAGATATGTATGTAGATCTGTGCTTTATTGTAGCTGCTTGTGGGAGTTGGAGGGAAGAGGAAAAAAGAATAAAGTAAAAAGTACACAGCAGAGAACAAAAAAATAACTCACAAAGAAGTAAAAAAAAATGGACAGTCATGAATAATCTCTTCTATTATTATATATGCTTTCCTGAGATGGAAATTTATTGTTATAAATTCCTTCCTGATGTTCTGCTATATACAGTTCAATGTTTTGTTTTATTTACTTTTTCTGCTTTCTTTTTCTTTTCTTTTTTCTTATTTTGCATTTAATTTAATAAGGAATAATAAAAATAAAGAAATGATCAGCAGGCAATTTTCAGAAAAATCTGGGTAGACGTAAATGAACTGATAATGACTGAAGTGACCAGAATCAAGAGCAACATAGTGTGAATGATCAACTTTGATAGACTTAGGTCTTCTCAGCAATACAATGAATAAAGACAGTTCTAAAACACTCATGATGGAAAATGCTATCCACAAACAGAAAAATATCTATGGAGTCTGAATGCAGATCAAAACATGCTATTTTCTGTTGAGTGCTACAGATAGTAGGGGAACTCTGGGTAAGGTATAAGGCCCTTCAGCCCAGAGGAAACCTGCTGACAATGTATGGTTTGGCTCCCCACCTCCTTTTGGTGCTATCACCTTTCCTGAGAAGTCAGAGAAGGTGTGACCACTTGTGTTCTACTTGAAGCAAGGTATACTTACAGTAAAGAAGAATTTACATATAGTTAGCAGTTGCACAGTGTGATGTGATATAATGGTTCTCTAGTTTGCACATGCTTAGTGTGCTGTAATGATGTTATCATACCAAGGTATTTAAGAGCTGAGAAGACTTGAAATGAGGATCCATCTTTGACCATCCTGGTAAATCTTCTCCCTCCTTCACTCCTCCACTAAGACCAAAGCTGGTTCCAGAAACAAATACAAAATTCTGTATGCTACATATGACATACATAAGATTAATCAGTGCTTTTTGATGGTAATGATATATGATATGATAAAACTTCCTGTATGTTGGTATAATTTAATCAGTTTTTGTAAGGAAAAAAAATCAAAGAATGGCATTTATAGAGAAAAGAGTGGGTGTTCTACTTTAGCAATTTAACAAAATCTGTTCTGTTTGTTGGAAAAAATAAGAAACATGACAAAAATAGCCAAATTTATATTTTCCATTACACAAAGTAAGCATAATGATGCCAGATATAAGACAATAGCTGATGAGAATGATATGATCAAGTGAGGATGCTTTTTTAAAGTTTGTGATGAAGGAAAGGGGAGAGGCTAGGATGAAATTGATGACAAAGCAAATTTCAATTTCTTTGTCCTGGAGAGTAAATGAAGAAGAGGAGTATAAGATTGAACTGTACAGGTAACTTAAGGCAAGATGGTGGAAAACCTTCAGATAGAGGCAGCACCTTATATTTATAGGAATGCAATAGGGAATCATTACAATTTAATTTGTTAATTAATTACAATTACACTTGTTAATTAATAACAATTAATTGTTAAAGTTAAAGTTAAAAAATGGTATGGTCTTAGCTGAGTGCCTGGGTAGCATTGTGGAGGAGAATTGAATGGAGTCAGAGATTGAAAGTTACTAGGAAAGATGAAAGTTTAAGCAAAGGTGAAAGCACTAATTCTCCCTGTTGCTTAGCACTTAATTACATATTTTACTCTAGGTCTTTTACCTATTCTCTTATGTATTGTTTTGATCTCCATTTGAAACATAACTCAAAAGCTCCATGGTAGGTTTTTATGTTTCTCTCAATTCTACCCTACACAAGTAGCCCAAAATTTTATCTGCTGTGGTTGTCAGTTCTGGTATTGAGTGAATGGATAGTCTTCTGGTTAGCTAGGGAAAAAAAGGGACTGACAATCCATGCTCCATGCCAGAAATAAGTTTGAAGATAAAAAAATCATGCTTTCTCCTTTTATATTTTTCCTTCCTGGTGATTGAGATGATGTAGGTATGAACTGTTATAAGCAACTGAATGGAAGGAAGGCAGTAACTGTTCTTTCATCTAGCATTCATGTGCTCATATAAACAGATGTCACTTTTCTCCTTCTTTATGGCTTTTTTTTCTTACCTCGATTTTAGGTAACAAGTATTCTGAGAGAGGGATGAAGAGGCGATTGGTGAGAACTAAAGATGTAACAAAACCTTTCGAAGTCACAGCTGTTCAGAGTCAGTAGCAACAGCAGCAGCCCAGTGTAGTAGGGAACCAGTGCGACATTCAAGCAACCTGTTTGACCCAACCCAGTTAGAAAAATTATGTCTTGTCATAAATTAGCCTAGATGAGCAAAGGAAGGGACTTGTCCATTGCAGATTCCTTATGTCTAAGTGAATTTGGTATAAAGACAGGGAAAGAAGAAAAGCAGTGACAGAGTCTAAAGTGATAAAGTAGGTACCCCTTTAGTTCCACATATTACCAACATATGTGTCTCATTACCTTTTTACTCTGAGTCTGCTCACTCTGTCCAGTGAACTTATATAAAGGAAAGTAAACATCTTGCTTTGGTAAATTATTTTATATTCTTTCCATCAGTAACCTAACCTGCCAACGCAGTAATAGTCTGAACATCAGAGGGCATGCTATAGAATTTTAGAGATGTAAAGGATAATTAGAGAGTATTTAATCCTCCAAATTTTGTAGGGGAAAAAATGAGGCCTGAGAGATAAAGATAACTGATAAACACTAGATAAATATGTATTGACTGAAGAAACATTGAATATGACTCATGAAAAGTAACACAGGAAGTGCCATTCCAAGGAAATAAAGCAAGAAATAAAAGAATTATATGGCCATCCAAAGAAGAGATATCAGAAAGTGGTGAGTTTGTTTGAGAGGACTAGTAATACAAAAAGAGAAGTCTGGAGCTCATTCCTTTTGATTATGTCTCAGAGTAATGAAAAAAAAAAAAACAAAAAAAAAACTGCTGATGTGCCTGAAATTTGTTTCTGGCCCTTGGTTAAGGAACTATTACTGGCTTCCTTTCTGTTCTGTGAACATAAACTTCTCTGTAATGCTGAGCATTTTTTCTCTCTCTCCCACATGCAAAATCACTTTTTCTCATTTTTGCCTCTTCCTTTCTTGACTTCCTTCATATTTTCTCTGAAGTCCCATCTTCTGCAATGTCTTTCCCAATCCTTTCCCTTGACTGTGAACTCCTTTGTGTATGTGTTGTGCCTGTGTGGGACTTGGGATTAAATGACTTAACCAAGGTCACATATCCAGAAGTGTTAAGTGGATTGAACTCAGGCCCTCCTGACTTCAGGACTGGTGCTCTATCCACTGTGTCAGCTAGTTGTGTGTAAATGTATATATGTATATATAACTATTTGTACATAAAACAATAGCTGGAATTTATATGGAATTTCTAGATTATTTCATAGATAAAGAAAATTATAACAAAAAAGATAAATGGCTTCCAGGATCATATGACTATTAAATATGAGGCTGGATTTGAATTCAATTCTCGATTCCTGATCCATTGCTCTATCATCTCATCACACAGCTTCTAACATGGACTCAACATAGTTGCCTTATAATATTGTGATCTTCAGAGTAGGGACTTTTTCTTTGGGCTATCTTTCTATACCTAAGACTTAGCACAGTACCTGTCACTTAATAGATATTTAATGAATGCTTGTTCATTTGATTGAGTAACTTTGTTGTTACTGAATTTAGGTTGATTTTTCTGGCCTCTCACTTTCGTTTTATTTTGTTTTTGATGTCTCCATATTCAGAAAAGAGCAAAGAGAAGGAAAAAAAAGTCTAATACCAAAAAATATATTTCTTGATTTTAAGTATCAATATACTTTTGGCTGCTCTTAGGAAAATTGTACCAGAAACAAAGAGTCCTAGGAATATTCACCTTCCATAAAATGAACAAACAAAAAAAGCCTATTCTGTACTTCTAAGGCCTGCTTTGGAAACTACTTCTTGTTCATTTAAAATATTTGTGTAGTTTTGTTTTTTTTTCTAAAATGGAAATTAATTTCCAGTACAATGAGTTACCTGTGGAAGGACTCCGTTTAGTCTATTAGTCCCACCAACTGAGATTCCTACAGTAGCCCAGGGCTAAGCAGGCCAGGTTTGGTTTTCCTGTTATCAGCAAAGTTAATTAATTAGGAAGACTGCTACAAAGCTCAGTCTCAGCATAATTTGGCAGATCTTAAATTTTTTTTTCTCTGCAACTGAAAGTTTCCTTTTTCTATTTCTATTTTGAATCATTTCCAAGTGAACTTTCCAATTCATTAAATCCTAGGTTTAAACAGAAGCAAGAGGAAAAGTTAGTGAAAAAGAAACTGCTGATCCTCTTCCAATTCTGCATCAAGATGTCCCGGAGTCAATCTTGAAAGCTTAACATGAAGTTGTAGTCTGATGCTTACTGAGGTGTATCAATGTAATTGCACGAAAGCCTATCAGAAAAATCAAAGATTACAACATTGAACTCCAAAGCCAACTACAACATATCAAAATAGTAGGCAGCAAAAGATATTGCTTTTTAGCAGAATGAATTTGGTTTGCAAAGTGTGTAAAATACTGTCACACTCTTGCATCATTTTCTGATATTATATTCAAGAATTTTCTGAAATGGTTAGCAGTTCCTTTAAATGAGATAATCACCAGCCCTTGAGCTGTTCATCATAAAAAAGTCTATACAAGGAATGTTTTTCAAAGGACAGAATACAAATAAATCTACTGTGTCCCACAAATCACTAAACAATTGCTTTTTCAGCTTCTTAATGCTTATCATCATCATGCAAGGCAGAAGATATGCAACTCAAAGTCCTTTCTATTATGTATCCAAATGAGCAACAGTAATCACAACTTCAAGCTTCTGAAATGAATAATACATTTAAAGGCAATTATAGAAGTAAATACCCCTTTTGTAGCACTTGATTTGTATTCATAAATAGCATGACTAGTCCTATTATTTCAATGGCATAAGGACTGATGAAGGAACTCTATTAATTCCTCTTTCTTTCTGTAGGTAAATTGAATTTTATGATCTTGAAATCTAGGACACTGAGAGCCCAACCTAGTGTCATGGGATATGTCAAAGGCAGAACTTGAATCCTGCTCTTGTTGGAGATCAACTTTTTTTTTTTTCACTATAGTTCATTGATACAGTCCTGGATAACTACATGGGATTGGTAGGAAAAAAACCTAAAGTATTGACAGGATTATAATATTTTCTGAGGCAAGGAGGGAAGGGCAGTTATGGGATCAGCTCAGCCTTACAATCCCACTCTTGTGGGTCTTGAGAAACCCCACCTTATTGTATCCAATCAGAAAGCAAAGTTATAATGTCAGCCCCCTGAGGTTAAATTTCCCTTTTAAATCTGTTCATATCCTAGCCTCAAGGCATATTCCTTTTCTCCTGGCTAATTGTGAGTTCCACTGGGGAACTTTTCCTTTGTTGATTGTCTAAGCCCCTATCCTTGCTAACTATATACTCTTCAGAATCTATTACATATTTACCACACCTGAAGTCTATTTGACCTCTTCTGTTTGTCTGTAAACCCCTCTAGTAAATAAAGGTACCTTTTGGCAAAGAGAATGTCATTTTGAATTCTTTACATGTGCTTTGCTTCCTAATGTTTTGAACTAGGAACTATTAGCTTGACCTCAACATTTAGTGCTGAACCCCATCATTTGGTGTCAATCTCATCAATACCACCTCTATACAACATACGAACAATCAATACAAAGTAATTTTAAGGGGAAAGGTACTAGCAGCTGTTGTTGTTCAGTCATTCTAGTCATGTCCAATTCTTCCTGTCCCCATTTGGGATTTTCCTGGAAAATATACTAAAGTGATTTCCCATTTCCTTCTCCAGCTCATTTTAAAGATGAGAAAACTGAGGCAAAAAGTGTTAAGTAACTTGTGAAGTCATATTGCTAATAAGTGTCTGAGGCTGGATTTAAACTCAGGTCTTCCTGATTCCAGGCTCTATCTACTATGTCCTCTAAGGAAAGTATTTATGTTGGCTGTGATACTCAAACTGAATTTTGAAAGAATTTTGTAATTTTAAAATGAGGACGAAGTGCATTTCAATCCTAGAGGGCAGTCAATGCATAGGCTCAAAGATTAGAAATAGAGAGTCCTATTTGAAGAACTATAAGGAAAAAAGTTTGTATATGAAGGGGACTACTGAAAAATATAGACAGCAAGATAGGTTTATGGTCCAACTTGGCTTGCCAGACAGGCAAAGTTGTATTTGAATCTAGATGTAATAGGAGGTCACTGGAGTTTATTGGGTAAGACAGATAAACACAACTCAAGGACTGGTTATTATCTCATTTAAAGGATCTTCTAACCATTTATAATATTGGTGAATAAAATATCAGAAAGTTAAAGGTCTCATTTCTAAATTACATCAAAAACAGTGTCAAAATTTTAAGAATAAAAGTTATTTCCCAATTGATGAATGGTCAAAGGTTATGAAGAGACAATTTTCAGATGATTCAATTAAAGCTATCCATAGTTATAGAAAAAAAATGCTCTAAATTACTATTGACTACAGAAATGAAAATTAAAACAACTCTGAGGTACCATCTTACACCTATCCAATTGCCTAAGATGACAGGAAAAGATAATGATAAGTGTTGAAGGATATGTAGGTAAACTGGGACACTAATGCATTGTTGATAGAGTTGTGAAATTGGTGGGGGTGCACCCTGAAACTGTGTCCCCTTTAATCTGTAAAAGAAGGGAGTTTCAGGGTCTCAGACTCTCTCCTAGGAAAAGCATACCTTCCCAGACAAGCCTTCCCAAGTAAAGTGGCTTCATTCAATTGGAGATGTTGGCCAAATCATTCTCCATTGAAACTAAGATCTTTTGGAGGTGGCTGGGAGAGATCTCTGATGGTCCTTTATTGATTAAACCAGACAACTCCCAGCCCCAGGCCAACATTTACCCATATAACCAAGGGTCTATTAAACACATCTTTGCACAAATTTCTAATGAGGAGCTTTGCCCACTAAGAGAGCTTCTTCTTAGTGAACAATAAACTTCCCTTTTCTGCCATTTAGACTTTTCTGGTTTGTTTCAAATTGGACCTGCACCGATCAGAGGTGATTCCCCACCTCAATTCTCATACCTCTTCGTTACCATTAGACTGCATCAAAATGATCCAACTATTCTGCAGAGCAATTTGGAACTATGCCCAAAGAGCTATAAAACTGTGCATATCCTTTTACCCAGAAGTACCACTACTGGGTCTGTACCTCAAGGAAATCATAAAGAAAGGAAAAGGACTCACATATGCAAAAATGTTTGTAGTAGTTCTTTGTGATGACAAAGAATTGGAAAATGAGTAGATGCCCATCATTTGGGGAATGGTTGAATAACTTATGGTATATGAAAGTAATGAAATATTATTGTTCTTTAAAAAATGATAAAAAAGCTGATTTTAGAAAGGCTTGCAAATAGTTACATGAACTTATGCTGAATGAAACCAGCAGAACCAAGAAAACATGGTACGTGGTAACAGTAAGATTGTGTATTATCAGCTATGAGACTTGGTTCTTCTCAGTGGTTCAATGATCCAAGATAATCCCAATAAACTTTCTGCATCCAGAAAAAGAACCATGGAAATTGAATGTAAATCAAAGCATGCTTCTTCTTTGTTCGGTTTTCTTTTTCTTTCCCATAGAAAATCCCTTTGCCATTTTGCTCTGGTTTTTCTTGCCCAACATGATTCATAAAGAATTGTGCATTAAGAAAGTTAATTAACTTTTATTACATGTGTAACCAGGAGGAAAAAAAAAACAATTAATTAAAAGGATATATGATATCAGAAAATGAGGCAAGAATATGACAATATTTTACATAATTTGCAAACCAAAGGCATAGCTAAGCTTGGGGAAACCTGTGATTCATCTTTCAGCATGATCTCAGCTATTTGTCATATTGGCCAATCTGATAGATGTGAGGTGGTGTCTCTGAGTTGTTTTAATTTTCATTTCTCTACTGAAAAGTGTATTCTCTGTTCATATCCTTTGATCACTTATGAATTGAGGAATGATTCATATTCTTATTAATTTGACATCTCTCTATATATGAAAAATGACACCTTTATCAGAGACACTTTCTGCAAAAATTACTTAGACACTTTTTGCAAAGATTACTTTCCAGCTTTCTGCTTTTCTTCTAATCTTGGCTGCATTGATTTTGTTTATACAAAGTCTTTTGATTTAATATAATCAAATTTATCTATTTTGCATTTTGTAATATTCTCTATCTCTTATTTGGTCATTAATTCTTCCCCTTCCCATAGATTTGATAAATTGATTCTTCCTCGCCCTTTTAATTTGCTTATGGTGTTATCTTTTATGTCTAAATCACTGATCTATCACTATATTACTTAGCTAGTAGCACATAATTTTGATGATTATTGCTTTTTAAAACCGTTTTGAAATCTGGTATTGCTAGATCACCTTCCTTTATATTATGCTTACCGTTAAATCCCTTGATATTTTTGATCTTTTGTTCCTTCAAATTAATTTTATTGCTTTTTTTTTTCCTGGACCTATAATTTTTGTTGTTGTTGTTAGTTTGATTAGTATGGCACTAGATAAGTAACTTAGGTCATTCTGCCTAAATCAACTGCCCATGAGCAGTTGATATTTTTTCAGTTGTTTAGATGTGACTTTATTTGTGTCAAACGTGTTTTCTAAGTATAATCATATCATTCTTAGGCTTGTCTTGGCATATAGACTCCTAAGTACTTTATGTTATTTACAATTATTTTTAATGGAATTTCTTTTTCTATCTCTTGCTGCTGAGCTTTGTTGGTCATATGAAAAAAAAAAACTGATGATGCATGTGAATTTATCTTATATACTGCAACTTAAGGTGATTATTATAGTCTTTATGTTAATTTCTGCTTAGTGCTGGCAACCTCAGGCAATATGGACTTTGTGTTATTTATAGAATCACAATGTTTTCTTTGTTTAATAATTACAATCTCATTAAATGTACTTTTACAAATAGGTAGAACAAACTAATTTCTGGTGGTAAATAGTTCTCTCATCTGGTGAAACAGTTATTTCCTACATAGGCTGAGGAAAAGTGTGGTTTAAAAATTCACCTATCTGTTCTTTGTGTATACATGATAAGAAAAATTCTTGCCTCTGTACTCAGATATATGCAGAAAGTATGATAAAGTAGAAAGAGTTCCTGCTGTCCCTTGACAATGGACTTTCTACTCATTGGTCAGACAGACCCCAGTGCAGTCCCTGAGATAAAAGTTTCTAAGGCTGAAGCACCCCCAACCCTCAACCGAAACTAAACCAGGGTTTGTTGTTTGTTGATTTTGCAGAGTTGTTTTGGAGATGTTTGCACTTCACTTAGGCAGAACCTCTGCCTCAGGAGGTCACATCTTTACTAGCATTTTCTTAATTAGCCTTAGGAGAAAAATTACTTTACCCTGATTTTTATTTATTTCCATTGACCTCTACATTCCCTTTGATTCAATGTTCTGTCTTTTCCTGTGGAAGAAATCTGGAGAGCTGAAAGTTTCCTAATCCTCTTTGCCATTTTCCCAGAATCTTCTATCTTAACTCCTGATATAGTTTGTTTCACTTTGAAGAATGGAGATTTGTCCAAAGAAGAGAGTATCAACAAAATATTTTTAAATGCACAGAAAAAGTTTAATGATGTGCAAGAGAAAATGAAAGAAAACTAATTTTGATACTAACTTTTGTGATATGTTCTATAATTTGACCAGAAATTATGTTGAACTCACTGAGCTAAAATATGCTTGCTTATCATAGCGTTGTTTTAAAAAAAAAAAAATTGACAATATCCACGCTACTTTAATTTTGTGCTCCTATTTTGTGTCTGTTCCAATATCACAGGCTTAACAGTCATGTATTTTACTTCTTGTTGCTATGTAGGCTGTGGTGCATCTGGGGCAAATGCCTTTTGAACTGATCAAATGAACTATTCAAAGTGAGCTAGATTCTTTCTTAGTACTTCTCTCTATATAGTATCCCATTTATTATTTTTTCTATCCTTTTCCATTCAAAGGTCATTATCCTTGGCATAAAAAAAAAAAAAAAAACACATAGAAATGAGTCAAACACTCTATTTTCTTTCTTTGGTTGGTTAGCCTTCCTTTTTCTACGTATAAACACAAACAGAAACATTCCCAGTCATGGAGGATCTTGCATTGTTAGAAAACAACACAATATGTACAAACATTCCATAGTCCTCCAGATACTCTATTTGATCATTTACGGCTCCATACAGCTTTCCATTCCCTAAGCTGGCCACCTCTCCACCTTCCATCCTGCTTTCTAGTTATATACAGTTGCCTGCCTAATGCCCTTGGACAACTCTAATTAAGGCCAAATTCTTGCGAATAATGATTACCTAATTGTACTCTTTTCTCAATATAATTCAGTCTCATCATTCCCATCCTTTCTCAGAGATTTTTCAAACACCAGTCTCCATTCCATGAGGAATTCTCCTTTATTCCCATCTCTGTCAATCAATCCCTCCAAAGGAATATACAGAGTAATGGGGAAGACAATATGCAAAAAAGTTTGCATAAATAAGTTATATGTATGTGGATACATGCACACATATAATTAGAAGTAGTCTCAAAGTCAAAGAATTGAGAATAAAGAAGGTTACATAAAGTAAGACTTTTGTTGAAACTTGAAAGATACCACAGGAGCTAGGAATTGTGAGAGCATTCTAAGCATAAAATTCAGCCAATATACAGACTCCAAGTCAGGAAATGGAGTGTCTTATACAAGGAATCAAGGAGGCCAGTATCACTGGTTTCAAAAGGGAGAAGTGTGAGATAACTGGAAAGATAGAAAGGGATCAGGTTATATATGACTGTAGAAGTCAAACTGAGTATTATATATTTGATTCTGGAGATACTGGTTCCCTATGAGTTTTATTGAATAGGAGATGATATGATCAGATTATGGTCAGATCTAATGGCCTGCTGATAAATACTTAACAACTGGGTGTCTAAAAATAAGTTTACATGGCATATTTCTAAGTTTAATATACATTAATAACTTATTCTCCATCACATTATTAATTCTAAACATTCAGCAAAATCATAATAAAGGCTTGATTTGTAACCTTGCTAATTTCCTAAGTGTAAAGGCTCACACTAAAAAAATTAACATTTGGTTCTTGATTGTTGGTAAGCTCTGGGTCTAATACAATCCTAGTAAGTCCTATATTTTAGGAAGATCAATTTGATCCCTTAGTGAAGGAAAGAGTAAAGGGAGACTTGAGGAAAGGAGAACAACCAGAAGGCTATGGCAATATTCTAGGCATGAAGTGATGAAGATTGATACTTGGCTGTGACAGTATTACAAAAAGAGATATACATTAGAGATGTCATGAAGATAGAAATGACTAGTTGTATATGAAGTCTGAGAAAAAAAGGAAAGTCAAGGGTGATGGCTCTTGCATCAAACTAAATTGTGAACCTTGGTGACTAAGAAGATGGTGGTAGTGATTGCTATTGTCCATTTCTTTCCTTCTTTTCTGAAGAGGACCAGTAACAAGACGGGTAATGAATTGACTTGCTCATGAATTGTATTTAAGTGACAAAAAGTTCAATTTGGATTCCTGTTGAAAGTGAAGAATTCGTGCTGGAAAGTAGTATCAGATAAGGTTGAAACACCAACCTAAAGGCTTCATGTTAAAGATAGTGAGATATTACTCTTGTCTTATATCACAAATGGTATATAATCAAAGCAAAGCTGTTGAGAGAATAACAAATAATATTTGTAAAGTTCAATATCTGGCATAGAGTGGATGCTATATAAATATTATTACTACTACTGCTGTTGTTGTTGCTGTTTCTACCATTGCTATTGCTACTAATACTATTTCTGCTGCTGCTGCTACCACTATTTTTCTCCTTTTTTCAGATAGTAAAACTGAAGCACAGAGAGGTTAAGGAATTTAGTCAACATTGTTGAGTAAGATTTGAACTCAGATAAATTCTCTGTTTTTTTGCTTTATTCATTAGCTCCTTATTTGTTTTTCAGCTCTATACCACACTTAATCTATTGTATTCTCAATCCAGTTAGGAAAAGTGTAAATAAACTAAGAGTCACTGATTGCAATGGTAATTATTAGTGTTCATGTTCTTTCATATGACTGCAAGAAATGTGGGAATCCTTTGGGTAAGAAAGAAAAAAATGTATAGTCCTAAATCAACTATTTAACAAGAAGAAGAGAAAAAAAGAAATTGCTATTTCTTCCTTCTCTCACCTCTGCCCTCCCATTTCTCATTTCTCTGTCTTCTGTCCTTCCCATTTCCTCCTTCTTGTTCCTTTATACTACTTCACTTCATGATCACATCAATTCTTAGGGATTTAATTTCGGGCCATGCCCTTATATTTCTCAGATCTACTTAACTTACCTCAACCTGTCTGCCGACCTCTATTTTTGTAACGACAACTACCTTTCTGATATCCCCAATTGGACAAGTTGTCCAGTAGAAAATTTAAACTTAACATGTCCAAAATTGAACTCATTATTTCACCCCCTAGCCGTTCTCCCTCTATCTTCCTTATTTTTGTAAAGGGAAACATCCTTCTCCTAGTACTTCAGGCTTACAACCTCAAAGTTATCTTTGTTCAGTGTCTCTCACCCCTCTACTGGTGGGTCTATTTACATCAAACTTTCTACTCTAGTCCTCTATTCAATAACTAAAGTGATTTTTACTAAAGCCCAGGTCCAATCAAGTTTCTTCCCTTTCTTTTCCCCAATAAACTGTAGGGTCTCTCTGTTGTCTCAGAATTAAATACAAAATTCTGTTTGGACTTCAAAGCTCTTTGTAACTTAATTCTTTCCTACCTTTTCAGTCGTCTTACACCTTCCTCCCCACTATTTACTCTTAAATTCACTGACACCAGTGTTCTGGCTTTTCCACACATGAGACATTCTATTCCTTGTGATTGGGAATTTCAGTCTGTCCCTCATGTTTGAAATGTTTTGTTTTCAATTGTGCTTATTGACTCCCCCATCTTCCTTTAAGTCCTAACCAAAATTCCATCTTTTATAACTAACACATTTTATAACCCTATTCATCTTAATTTCTGGAGCTTCTCTTTGCTAATCATTTTCTATTTATCTTGTATATAGTTTATTATGCATATATCTGTTTGCATACTGTCTCTACCATTGCAATGTGAAGTCCTTGGGGGCAAAAACTTTCCCCCCTTTTTGTATCATATTATAAATATAGTGCCTTGGGTATAGTAAGAATTTAATAAAAGATTATTTATCTTTCAGTCTGAATCTCTACAACATTTAAGTAATTCTATTGAATATAATTAATGACAATAATATTTAGCATTTACATAATACATTAAGGTTTATGAAGAGCTTAAATAAATTATCTCTTTTGATCCTTACAACCCTGGTGGATAGATACCATTATTATTCCCACAATCCTTGAAGCTATTACAAATATAGGTTAATTTCTGCCATAAGGAACTTCTAACAGTGTATCTGCCACCTTACTCAGGCAGACTTAAGCCTAGCTTTCCAGAACTGCTCAATAAACTAGCATCCTCCAATCTTTTATGAAATGCGAAGCACACTAAAAAGTAAAGTAAAAAGAGGAATGACCTCCGATAACTTTAAATTATAGTGTAACATTAGGTAGTAAAATACCAAATGAAACATATTTTGGGAAATCAATGGGAACTTCTCAAATGTGCTAGAGGCTCTCCACTGACAGGGTACTCTCAAATATAAGATTTATGAGACATAAAGCACAGGTAGTTTGACAAAGGCAAATATGCAGTAGTTGTTAAAATACATAAGAGTGCTTGGGCATTTTAAAATGTGGGTTATGAAATGGAGAATGTTACAGAACTACAATCCACTATTTACTGAAGTATTAGATCCAATTTTCAATGAAATTGGATACAGACACAAATATGGGTGTCTTGAATGACCTAGAGCAGGGTGACACATGATGGGGAAAGCACTTAAATGGAAATGAGGGCTCATAAACCAAGATTCTGGAGCATGTTTAAAGGGAAACCCTGGAAGTGATTGGACACATGGAGTATTAAGTGCTAGTTAAAGAGGGAAATGATCAGTCTTTTTCAATGCCTTTATTTCAGAAAATTAGAAAGCAAGAAATGGAAAACTCAGAAAAGAAATACTAGATTCAATGAGGAAGTAAGCTCTAAAAGAGCTACTGTGGTTATCATTCTGCAAACAATGGAACTCCACTTTGCAATTATGCAAATTTTGCATTATATATAAGAGAGCTGTGTAAGCTAAGGTGATATGGTGAGGGCAATGTTTTGTTATGTAGGCTAATCACTTCAGGAGTGAGAAATGAATCCTGCCCACCTCATCTCTGTGGGTTATTGCACTAGTTTCATTGAACTGCTGGGAGCTTTTCATCTCTAAGGCTACCCAGTTATCTACTACTGATGGGGGTAGCAGATAGTGAACATGCTTTTATAGCAGAGGTTAAATCTCGAAAATCCCTATTACAACAATGCTTATATATGGCTCCTTACATAAAATATGTCGGAATGTAATTTTTGAGTTATAATAATGGAACAATAGATAATTGTTTTATGTTGAGGATGATTACATTGATTTTATCACAAATTATGCTTATTAATTTTTCAAAATTCCAAAGAGTTAATTTTAAAACAACTTGGAAAATAAAGAAAATGGTATTTTGTAATTTTTGCTGGCTACCTATACAAAATCATACTGAACTTCCAATACACAGTATGCATAATATATCACCCCCCTCACTGAACTTGAATTGGCAAGTAGTTCATACCTTTTCATGATTTAAAGGAGCTGGTGTCCTAGAAGGGCATGAGAGGCATTTCCTATCTAGGTGAAGGGAAACAGAGCAGGTTGGTGATCTTGTTGAAAAGTTCATACCTTCTCTTTGAATGCTGGGTTTTAACCTCAAAAAGGAAATGTACAACACTGGGCAAACTTTGGGCAAATTTGCTAGTACATGATAATTATTTGCTAGTACTGATACGTAGTTCAGTGAGGGAGAAAAGCAACAACAATTAAGCACTGGATTTAAGTATATGTGAAACAAAATTGGAATTTTCTTAGCAAAAATAGAGTAATTTGCCATTTCCTTCTCTAGTTCATTTTACAGAGATAGTTGAAGCAAACAGAGTTAAGTGACTTGTTCAAAGTCACATGGCTTATAAGTGTCTGAGGATTCCAGGCCCAGTGCGATAGCCATTCCCCCCGCAATTGCCCAGTTTATAATTTTAAGAGAAAAAAAAAATTATGCCAATTTCTGTGTGTATGTGTTTTGTATGTCCTCTGTTTCTGTCTCAGTAATCTTTCTGAAATATAATATACACATTTAAAAACTATGGTTTTTATATTAACACATAAGCCATATAACAACACATACTGCACTTTAGCTTCCAAAGTAACAAAAGGGGGCAAATTAATCTGTCAAAAATCTGAGGCCTACAAAGACTATGGTATGGGTAAACAGAGCATTAAGCAGCATTAGAATTTGCAAAGATTATTCCAAAGAGGGAATTACACCTTTCATTGTTTTTTTTCAAAATATTTCTCCAATGTTTCCATTTAATGTATCTATTGTAGAGATATTTCTTTAAGTCTATAAACCGACAATAAATCTCATAGGGACTGATGGCCAGTAAAGATCTTGTCTCTGTGTATCTGCTATGTAATCATTCTCTGAGTATTTGCAAACATTTGGTTGTCAGAGATGCCTACATCCAACATTAGTTTCATCCTGATGAATGAACTAGAGGATTTAAATTAGAAATCCAGTTCTTAAAAGTGCCTCTCACAGATACACTTATTCGGAATGAATAGGATAAACTTAGAGGTGCAGTGATTTCAAGAGATATGGTAGAGATCTATGATAATTGTTATTCTTAAGGCACATCTATAACCAGTAGACCAAAGCTTTATAACAACTGCTTATGAACAAAATCTGAAAGAATATGGTTAGCCCATGAGACAGGTGTTAACACTGTTCCTCAAATGTCATGGTACAAAGTAGTTTTTTTTTTTTTTTTTTTTTTTAAACTATAATTATAGCAACCACTCATTAACTAGTGTTTTTTTGTTTTTTTTTTTTTTTTTTTAAACTATAATTATAGCAACCACTCATTAACTAGTGTTTTTTTGTTTTTTTTTCCTACCATTGACCCTACATTTCAAAGTGACAAATGAGGCAAGGAAAACCCTAGAGTGTAGTGTACTGATCTTGCTTTACTTAGCTGTACTAATTAATAAAGTAGCTTTAAAAATAAATAGCTATCTTATCCCATGTTGCTAATTAATGTGCTTTAGAAGGAAGGTTACTTATAATTTTATGTTATGCAATTAATACTCAATTTTTTTTAAGGCAAAACAATGTGTTAAGTTCATTCTAGGATTGTTTAGTGCAACTGTTTAATTCACCATATAATTCGAGGAAATGATTGTAAGATACTGGGTCTTATTTCTATGTTAACAAATAAATGAATTACATACATATTTTTAGTATAAGAATGCAGTGCCACATAGAGAACTTTCTAATATAATAGGTAGAGTAAGTCATAGGGGAAAAGGACAGGGTAAGATAAGTGAGTCAAACATTTTGTGCACTTTGCTAAACTCCAAATGTACATGGGGTAAATACTGTACTAAAGCAAATATATGCCCTGATAATAATGTGCTTTGAAATGTTCTATTATCCTTAAAATCAGCTCAATTTTGGAAAGATGGCTTTTCCATTTTTAAGTACAGTTTAAGTACAATACAAAAAAAAATCATTTTTTGTATACTTATTAGAAGCAATCATAGAAACACAGTATGTTAGAGTTGGAGAGTGAAAAAATACCTCAAGACTACAGAAGGGCTAATGTGCTGATTTAGAAAAAAAAATCAGAAATGGATTTTTCTCAATTTCTGGTAAACTTTTGAATGTACATCTGAGGAATAAAATAGGGATAATGGAACCAGCATGGTTTTTATCAAGAATGTAACATTTATCTTGTTTCCTTTATTTTGTTTTAGTTTTGATAGAGATTTACAAATTAGTATGTCAGAGTATGTAATAGGTAGACTGATATCATAGATAGGTTTATTTAAGTTTTAGAGTTGCTCAAGTTATATTTATTTATGTACATGTGATAAGATCATAGAATCATTGGGTTTAAAATTGGAAAGAACCTTAGAGATAAGATCATTCATTCCAAATTCACTTTATGGTTGATGAAATTTGTGATCAGGGAGGAAAAATAATATGGCAAGTTATCACAGGTGGTAAGTAAACAAAGATTGACACCTGGAGCTTCTGTCCTCTGGTTCTCCCTCTGCTATACTTTCTATCATATCCTTCCTTTCCCTTTCCCCCATTTATGTATATGTTCCATGAAAGCATTGACTATGTTGTTTTTCATTTTTGAAAATCTAACATTCTGTTATATTGTGTCTTGAATATAGTAGGTGAGTGCTTATTGAGATAAATGAGACAGTGAATCTCAGACTTGTATGGAACTTTGAGTTATCGAATTCAACTCATCTGAACAGAAATGTTTTTCACAGCACCATCACAAGTGATTCTCATAGAATCTGCCCAAAGACTATTATGGATGAAAAAATCTCTTACCTTGAGAGAATAATGAATTGTAGTACATTTCCAACTTTATAATGAATGTGACTTTGTCTTAATTCTCTTCATTATAACTCTGCTTTTTAATATCAAACAATATTTCTTCCATTTAACTGTTCTTCATAAATTTATAACATCTGTCCTCAGATCTCTTATTCTGTATATTAAAGATGACAAAATAAATAATAGCTAGTATTGACATATTACCTGCAATGTGCCAAGTACTATGTTTAGTGCTTTATAAATTTCTCATTTTATCTTCATAACAGTCCTGGAGTAAGATGCTATTGTCATTTTCATTTTTCAGTTGAGCTTGTAAGTATCTGAGGCCAGATATAATCTCAGGTTTTTCTGACTCCAGGTCAGTGCTTTATCTAGCATATCAACTTAACCGCTACATAACAAACAACACCATTTCTTTCTATATCTAGGTTTCATGATTTATGAATTTCCCATTATTCCCTGAATGAAAGTTCTTTGAAGGTAAGAACTGGTTCTTTGAAAAAAAAAATCACAATGGCTGACCATAGCAATTAAATAAATATTTTTCCATTCACTCATTGGTTCATTCATTCTTTCTGGGAACAATATAAATTAATCTTAACATTGTTAATATCATAATGAATAATAATATTGAAATGAAAGCATTCAAAATTGCTGATCACAAAATAAGTAAGTAAATTATTGAGTTCTATAGTTATTTATCTCATCTATATTGATAAGATTTTCCATTATATAGATGAAATCACTGGTCTAGACCAAAAAAAAAAAAAGTACATATGCTAAGTGAGATGGGATAAAAGTTATTAGATACTATATTATGTGTAGTCTACAAAGTAAAGAAGAAATAATGTTTGACTTTTGGAATCTTTTTTCATGCATTCCAGATCTCAACAATTAGACTAATCTTATTCATTTTGTGTAATTCACCATTTACAGATTCTCTAAAATTTTTGCTTTAAATTTATTAAGTGAGTCTCTTTCCCATAATTAATTTAAGAGAATAGAATTCTGTCAAAATATAAAATTAGTTTCTCAATGAAGATCAATAACAATTATGATATTCTGATAGTTATACACACAGAAACATACATACATAAAGATGCTCAGGTATATGGATAGATAGCAGAATACTGTTTTTTATATAAAGATACAAAAAAGGAAACATACAAAATACCAATGTGGTAAAAAATAAATTATCCAATGGTATTGTGCCAAAAATATATAATACAATTGACTCATATTGGCCAGTTTTATTCTGAATAATTTTTCTTTTTCTTTTTTTTTTTTCCACTCTGGTTCTTTTTATTTTTCACAGATACCTGGATAAGAATCTCTTATCCTCTTATTCTTTTTTTTTTTTTTAAATTTTTTATTTAATAATTACATTATATTGACACTCGTTTCTGTTCCGATTTTTTTTCCCCCTCCCTCCCTCCACCCCCTCCCCTAGATGGCAAGCAGTCCTTTATATGTTGGATATGTTGCAGTATATCCTAGATACAATATATGTTTGCAGAACTGAACAGTTCTCTTGTTGCGTAGGGAGAATTGGATTCAGAAGGTATAAATAATGCGGGAAGAAAAACAAAAATGCAGATAGTTTACATTCGTTTCCCAGTGTTCTTTCTTTGGGTGTAGCTGCTTTTGTCCGTCATTTATCAATTGAAACTCAGGTCTCTTTGTCAAAGAAATCCACTTCCATCAAAATATGTCCTCATACAATATCGTTGTCGAAGTGTATAATGATCTCCTGGTTCTGCTCATTTCACTTAGTATCAGTTCATGTAAGTCTCACCAGTCCTCTCTGTATTCATCCTGCTGGTCATTTCTTACAGAACAATAATATTCCATAACATTCATATACCACAATTTACCCAGCCATTCTCCAATTGATGGGCATCCATTCATTTTCCAGTTTCTAGCCACTACAAACAGGGCTGCTACAAACATTTTGGCACATACAGGTCCCTTTCCCTTCTTTAGTATTTCTTTGGGATATAAGCCCAATAGAAACACTGCTGGATCAAAGGGTATGCACAGTTTGATAACTTTTTGGGCATAATTCCAGATTGCTCTCCAGAATGGTTGGATTCGTTCACAACTCCACCAACAATGCATTAGTGTCCCAGTTTTCCCACATTCCCTCCAACATTCATCATTATTTTTTCCTGTCATCTTAGCCAATCTGACAGGTGTATAGTGGTATCTCAGAGTTGTCTTAATTTGCATTTCTCTGATCAATAATGATTTGGAACACTCTTTCATATGAGTGGTAATAGTTTCAATCTCATCCTCTGAAAATTGTCTGTTCATATCCTTTGACCATTTATCAATTGGAGAATGGCTTGATTTCTTATAAATTTGAGTCAGTTCTCTATATATTTTGGAAATGAGGCCTTTATCAGAACCTTTAACTGTGAAGATGTTTTCCCAGTTTGTTGCTTCCCTTCTAATCTTGTTTGCATTAGTTTTATTTGTACAAAGGCTTTTTAATTTGATGTAATCGAAATTTTCTATTCTGTGATCAGTAATGGTCTCTAGTTCATCTTGGTCACAAATTTCTTTCTCCTCCACAAGTCTGAGAGATAAACTATTCTATGTTCCTCTAATTTATTTATAGTCTCGTTCTTTATGCCTAGGTCATAGACCCATTTTGATCTTATCTTGGTATATGGTGTTAAGTGTGGGTCCATGCCTAATTTCTGCCATACTAATTTCCAATTATCCAGCAGTTTTTATCAAATAATGAATTCTTTTCCCAGAAGTTAGGGGCTTTGGGTTTGTCAAACACTAGATTGCTATAATTGACTATTCTGTCTTGTGAGCCTAGCCTTTTCCACTGATCCACTAATCTATTTCTTAGCCAATACCAAATGGTTTTGGTGACTGCTGCTTTATAATATAATTTTAGATCAGGTACAGCTAGGCCACCTTCATTTGATTTTTTTTTCATTAATTCCTTGAGATTCTCGACTTTTTATTGTTCCATATGAATTTTGTTGTTATTTTTTCTAGATCAATAAAATATTTTCTTGGAAGTCTGATTGGTATAGCACTAAATAAATAGATTAGTTTAGGGAGTATGGTCATCTTTATTATGTTCGCTCGGCCGATCCAAGAGCACTTAATATTTTCCAATTATTTAAGTCTGACTTTATTTGTGTGGAGACTTTTTTATAATTTTGCTCATATAATTCCTGACTTTCCTTTGGTAGATAGATTCCAAATATTTTATGGTATCAACAGTTATTCTGAATGGAATTTCTCTTTGTATCTCTTGCTGTTGGGTTTTGTTGGTGATGTATAAAAATGCTGAGGATTTATGGGGATTTATTTTGTAGCCAGCTACTTTGCTAAAATTATGAATTATTTCCAATAGCTTTTTGGTAGAATCTCTGGGGTTCTCTAGGTATACCATCATATCATCTGCAAAGAGTGATAGTTTGGTTTCCTCATTGCCTACTCTAATTCCTTTTATATCTTTCTCGACTCTTATTGCCGAGGCTAGTGTTTCTAATACGATATTAAATAATAATGGTGATAGTGGGCAACCTTGCTTCACTCCAGATCTTACTGGGAAAGGTTCCAGTTTTTCCCATTGCATATGATGCTTACTGATGGTTTTAAATATATGCTCCTGACTATTTTAAGGAAAAGTCCATTTATTCCTATGCTCTCAAGTGTTTTTATTAGGAATGGATGTTGGATTTTATCAAATGCTTTTTCTGCATCTATTGAGATGATCATGTGGTTTTTGTTTGTTTGTTTATTGATATAGTCAATTATGCTAATAGTTTTCCTAATATTGAACCAGCCCTGCATTCCTGGTATAAATCCTACTTGGTCATAGTGTATTATCCTGGTGACAATTTTCTGTAATCTTTTTGCTAATATTTTATTTAAGATTTTAGCATCAATATTCATTAGGGAGATTGGTCTATAATTTTCTTTCTCTGTTTTCAGCCTACCTGGTTTAGGTATCAGTATCTGAATAATTTTTCACAAAAGGATGGAATGGCATAGTATATAGAAAGCCCATCTCTGATCCATACTGGCTATATGACATTGGGCAAGTCATTCAGTCTCCATTGCCCCCCAAAATGCTCTAAGACTATGAGTTGTTAATGTATTTCCTGATTGGTATTGATATAAGGGTTATTTCTCATGAGTCTCTTATACCCATGAAATCACATGCCCAGAATAAAACAAGTAAATATCTTGGGAAAATAATTCTGAGTTTATTTCTAAGGAACATTACGATATCTTTTCTTACTCCACCCTCTGTGTACAGGAGATCTTATCTATAATGAGAAAAGCTTTTTTTTTTTTTTTTATGTTTTCACATTTAATTTTATAAGAATTTGAGTTCCATTTTTTCCTTTCTCCCTCCTTCCCTGGCCTGCTCACCATGACTGCGATGTGGAACAGATAATATATGTATAGTCATATTAAGCATAAGAATCAGAGCAAAAGGGAAAAATTATGAGAAAAAAAAAACAAAGAAAAAAAAGAGGTGAAAATAATATTATTCAATCTGTTTTCAGATCCCATGGTTCTTTCTCTATATGTGGATAGAATTTTCCATCATGAGTCTTTTGGAATTGTCTTAGATTATTATATTACAGAGAATAATTTCTCCATAGCCAAAGGGAATAGTACCATCTGAGTTAGTCTTTTATTCAGGCTCTTTGCAGAGTACTTTACCAATTCTACGCAGGCACACAGTGTCTACCATTCATCTTAAGTTCTTAGATTTTCTCATTGATGGTTTAAGAATCATGATTCCAAATCTTTCTTTAAGAGATCTATAGCTATTACATCTATTCCCAAAACATATGCTCAATTTATTCTTTGATCTGCATTTTCTAAATATTCAATCCTTATAATAAAACAAACATTATTATAAAGTGTATAGGTAGTTCTGTAAAATTCTCTTTCTTCACCAGGGCACAAATATTCATTGAAATTACTTCTCTGTGGCTAGTCACATCTATATACATTCTATAATTTGACAAACAAACTAAATTGTTATTGATGTATTTTTTAAGTGATATTTACTCAAATATTAACCTAATGTTTCCCATCTTAATTCCCCAATACTCCTGAAACAGATAACCCATTCAGATGTTAAATAGCAGGGTTCATTCACTAATCAGTGCCAGTTTATTCCCAAAACAATGACTCCCAAAGTCCTTTGGGCATATGGAGCAATGATCTCATTCTCCTGCTAAAAAATGAGCATTGAGGTGAGTCATCCTACAGAGTACTCTTTTTTTGGACTAGGGTGTGGTAAGCTGGAACTGAATGAAGCACCCAAGGTGTCAAATCAGATCCCTGAAGCTGGTTGATGTAACTGTAACTAACCAAAATCTAGAATAAAATGAATCTAACAAATAGAGATTAGGGTAATATGAAACAGAAAGACCAGCTCACATGGACAGCTATAAAATGAAGAGAGGCCAATATAGATTGATCAATAACTTTCAAATAAGTTATTCATAAGAAAACATGTTTATGCTACAGGATACATAGTACAAATAAGTGTTAAAGCTATTTCAACTTTAGTTTCAATAAACAATAAAATAACAGATCCCACAGACAATTGTATTAATTGCTTTTACTTTATTTTGAAACCTTTAAAGACCTTAATGCTTACAAACATATACATCTATTAACAGATAACTAGGCTAAATACTCATTCACTTAATTATTTAGGACATTATGACTACATATTTTCAGATTGGAAATAGCAATATATTTCATAATTGAATTATGCTCATGGCTTCTATTGACTATTTGCTCTGATTATAGAAATTTGCTATAAGAGGAAAAAGCAGGGGTATAAGTATAATACTATCAAACTGGTTCTTACAGGCTTCAGCCTGGGAGCACATATATGACAAGATAAAATATCCTTAGCACAGTTTGACAACCAAATGTTTAATAAAAAATTCTATCTTATAGCCAGACTCAGGAATAATCAGGTGGTTTCTTATTAAAAACAAAAACAAAAACAAACAAATTAAAAAACACACACACACACAACAGGAAACTGTGTCAGAATCAGCTCAACTTAAACAGATAATAAGGTTGTCCTCCAAATTCTTGTTCAGATATAGACCTTTATCTCTAAGAGTTCAGGGTCATATTCTTCTGAGTAGTTTATAGTGTTTTTCTCATATGGTGGGTTACTGATTTAATAATTCATCAATCATTCCCAAATTCAAAACTCAAAACAATATTAATTACAGTGTCAAGAGATTTCATCTCAATAACAAGTTTCACCAATCAGTGGCTTCAGATCTATGTAAAAAAACAAAAAACAAAAAAAAAAGCAAAAACAACAACAACAAAAACATCCTTAAAATCATTGTATATAACCTAACATATGTTCCTGCAGGGCACAGTCAAAACTAACTGTAGGGATATCACGTTAAAATCCTGTTTTGGTGCTTCAAGAAAACTACAGATCATATTTGTTATCATATTTATTAAACAATAAGACCACGATGCACTTAAATATTAAATAATTTTGCTAAAGACAGATGGAGACTAGTAGAAGTAATCATTTTCAGAGAACTTGCAGTTCTAACAAACCTTTTAAAAATTCTTTGCATTGTTAAGTAGTAGAATTTTTGATACTGTCACAAATTACTTTATCTTAAAACAGGCACATACTTGAAAAATTAAAAAACAAAAAACAAACATTCAGTGATTTATACCATGTAAATATGAGCTGTTTCTAAGATAATTATATATATAAAACTCAAACAAATTCTTAGGAATAATTATCTTACTAACAAGACAGTTTTAAGAAACCTAACAAGTTTAGCATCGAAGAGGAATTTACAAGGATTCCAGTAAAATACCCCATTTGTTGTTCTTGCTTCTCTGTTTACCTAATTTGATTGACATCCACTTTCTTTTTTCTCTGACATTTCCCCCTACTTTTGGTGAAGAGAAGGGAGCTACATACTCTCAGATCTCTAGGCTTTTATATGAAAATCTGATACAGATAAGATTTTTCATCTCACCTTCACCTTCCATTCACAATATTTACCAGTTTTAGCTAGTTTTAAACATTTTTTAAAAACAAACTTTTAGTTATAAGCCAAATTCAGTTATACAATTTAACAAAGAAACCATTATCTTTTGATTGTTTTTCCCAACTCACACAAAAAAATTTTTTTTTTTTGTGAACCAGGAAAAGATTAAGTGCCTGATAATGCAAGAGTAAATTGTTTGCCACCAGTTTTTAAAATTAGCAGTCAATTGCTTTTCTATTTCTCATAGTTCCCAAACTTTCAAATTCCTTTCAGCCTATAAACTTTTCATTCCAACATGCTTAAACTTTCTTAGTCTGATCTGATTCTTCTCTTATCCTCTTCCACTTGCTTTCACCATCTTCTCTATACTGAATACATTTCTTTTCTTTCTCTTATTCACTCATCCCCTCCTGCTTTTCTCTATTAACTATTTTTCTTTTTTTTTTTTTTTAAGATATATATTTTCTATACATTGTGTGACCTGAGGGAGAAGGTTGCAATCCTCCTATCCTCATAGAGACCTGTTTCTTTAGCCCACTCTTTGGCTAAACTATTATAAGACAGATCTGCCCATCAGTGAGTAACTGTTTCTTTCTTTTTCTTGTCTATGTTTCACTTTAAGAACAATATGTTGATTGAGAATATTGTCCCTGACACTAATTTATGTAAGAAATAGTTTGTTAATCTAGGTTTAGAATTTGTATTCAACAGTCTACAGACTTAAAGGGGGTGGGTACAAGTTTATTACTTCTCAGAACTTATAGCATAAGGGAAGAGGAAACTTATAGCATAAAAGTAATACATAATTAACAGATTTGTATTGTACCCTATATAATCCATTTCTGATATGAGCAGTTCTGAAAACCTACCAACTCTCTTCCCTCCATCTAATTCCTCTGTGTCAGTTCTTCCTCTATATCTCATTCTTATAACATAATTACTATTTTTTTCCTTTACCCAGATGGCTTAGCTTTTTAAGGTCAGATCATACTCAGCTCTGCTCTAATCTTTCTTTTGGACCACCCAATTACTAAGATCAATCTTATATATATGGTTTACATTTGCATGTATAAAACATAAACAATTTGTCATTACTGAGACTCTTGAAATTAGTCTTTGATATGTTTTTATGTGTTAAATTTTCCATGGAGTTCAGGTTTGTTTGAAACAAAATCCTGAAAATCTGAGAGTTTGTTGAATATTACACTCCCCCATTCAATAGTATACTCTGCTGGATATAATATTCTCAGTTACAGGCCTAATTCTTTTGATTGTTGATATATAATATTCTAGGACCTACAGTCTTTTTTTGTAGCTGCTGATGAATCCTGTATAATTCTAATTATGGCTCCAGAATATTTGATTCATTTTTGTTTCTTGTAAAATTTCCCTTTTGATCTGAAGGTTTTGATATTTAGCAACAATATTTCTATTTTTTGTGAGATCTCTTTGAGGTGGTGATCAATGGATTTATTCTATTTCTACTTTTCCCTTGTTTTATCATGTTAAGACAATTTTCTTTGATTATTGCTCATGTTATTGTGTCAAGGTTCTTTTTTTTTTTTTTTTTTTTTGGTCAAAACTTTCAAGTAGTCCAATTATTTTTGTTTTCTCTTTTTGATATTTTCTCCAAATCTATTTTTCTTGTAAGATGTTTCAAATATCTTTTTTTTTCCATTCTGTTTTGTTATTTCTTGGTCTCATAGCTTCACTAACTTTCTCTTAACACAATTCTCATTTTCAAAGAATCATTTTCTTTAAGATTCTGGTTCTCTGTTCTAGTTGGTTGACTTTTTCATAATCTTGTTTTTCTTGCATAGCTCTATAGATATTTTTGAACATATAAGATTTTTTCCTTTTTGTTTTGTTTTCTTTTTTTGCTTTATATCTTTTTGGGGATAGAGATCTAATAATGGTATTAATGTATTGCTACATCAAGGTTACGTGTGGTTTTATAATCTTTTGGCATAGCTCCATATTACTCATAAAATGGTTGAATCAATTCACAACTTCACCAACAGGGCATCAATGTCTCAATCCCCCCCATTCCCTCCAATATTTGTCATTTTCTTTTTCTGTCCTTTTGTTAATCCAGTAGGTATGTAGTAATACTTCAGAATTGTTTTGATTTGTTTTTCTCTAATCAATGGTGATTTAGAGCATTCTTTTCATAATAACTATAGATAGCTGTGATTGTTTCATGTGAAAACTGTTCATATCTATTGATCATTTATCAATTGGAGTATGGCTTCCTCTTCTTTGAAATAAATTTTTCATAGTTCTTTTTATGCTTGTGGAACAAGGTCTTTATCAGTGAAATTTGTTTAATACCCTGCCCCCATTACTCTTGATAACTGTATTTCCCCTCTATTTATTCTAGTCAGTCATTCCTTTAACCCTTTTCTACCTCAAAAGTGTTTTGCTTTTGAGGATTCCTTCTTCCAATCTTCCCTTTTTAATCACCCTCCCCATTATCCCCCTTTCTTTATTTTCCTGAAGGATAAGATAGTTTTCTATACCCACTTGAGTGTGTATGTTATTCCCACTCTGAGTTAATTCTGATGAAAGTAAGGTTCACTCACTCACTTTTACCCTCCTTCTAACTGCCCTTATAAAAAGAAAGTTTTTATGAGCTATAAGTATCATCTTACCATATACGAATGGATTGACCTTATTATGATTTCCCTTTCCTGTTTACTTTTTCATGTTTCTCTAGAGTCTTGTATTTGAAAATAAATTTTTCCACTCTGTCTTTTTTTTTTTTAATCAAGAAGCTTCTATTTCATTGAATATTAATATTTTTTTCTGGAGTCTGGGTATTAATCAGTTTTCTGAATAGGCAATTCTTGGTTGTAATGCTAATCTCTTTGCTCTTCAGAATATACACACATACACACACACACACACACACACACACACACACACATATATATATGTGTATGTATGTATGTATATACATGTATATATATATATATATTCCAAGTCCTACCAATCTTTTAATGCAGAAATGATAAATCCTGTGTTATTCTGTTTGTGGCTCCACCATACCTGAATTGTTTCTTTCTGGATGCTTGCAATATTTTCTTCTTGACTTAGGAGTTCCAGAATTTGGAGATAATATTCTTGAGAGTTTTCATCTTGGGATCTTTTGGGGAGAGATTATCTCTCCCCCCCACCTCCCAATTCTACAATATTAGGATAGGTTTCTTTGATAATTTCTTGAATGATAATATCTAGGTTCCTTTTTTTCAGGCTTTGGATCTAGGGGATTTCACTTTCTTGTCAGTGTGCTTTTTTGATCTTCCTTGTCCCCATAGCAACTTTCTGTTGTCAGAATCTTTTCCCATTGTTTGCTCATCTTTCCAGCCTATTGCTTGATTTTTAAATCTTTGTTAAAGTAAAGCTCTGCTTCTCAGGTAAAGAGCTCACTGTTCCAAACTTCAGGGATATTTCTAGAGATCTGTGAGTTTTTAGTTCTTCCAAGTTATTGTGATCTAAGGAGAAAAGTTTACAACTTTCCTCACCTGTGGTCTAGTCTGTGAGTGGCCATAAGTACTCTGAAATTGTGAGGAGGGTCTCTGCTCCACTATGGCTATAAGCTCTGGTGTGCTAATAGTGTTCCTCCTAGTCCTGGAACTGCTACCCAGGACTGTAACCTGGATTTGAGTATGAACAAAGCAACAGAATCATGCCTTGGTGCTAATAAAGTCTTCTATAACCTTCTGCCTAGTTAGTCAACTCATTGTCTGTGGGCTGAGAGCTCAAGAGACTATCATTACTATCATTGATTCAGTGGCTCTTGCCAACCTTCCAAATTATGTTGGCCTGGAAATTTTTTCACTCTATGATTTTTGTAGATTCTTCTGCTCTAGAATTTGGTTAGAATCATTATTTAAAGATATTTGGAGAATTTGGTGGAGAACTCAGGTGAGTCCTTGCCTTTACTCTGCCATATTGGCTGTTCTTGTTAATATATATAGAAATATTAAAGGGGAATGGCAGTTACCAAAAAAAATCCCTAATTTCAAAATTAAGTATAAAATATAAAGAAGAAAACGAATTTAGTAGTATAGTGCTTGACAAACACAAAGTCCTCAGCTATGAATAAATATTCATAATTTGATGGAAACTTCTGGAAAAAATGGATAGTAGTATAGAAAAACTTAGGCTTAGGCCAATACCTCACAATCTATATAAGCTTCTAGTAGGTATTAAATCTAGATATAAAAGGTCACATTCTCATAAAAAAATTGGGGGGGAGGGGAGAGATGGAAAGATGATGTTATCTATTAGATCTATGTTTAGCAGAAGAGTTTATGATCAAAGGGTAGAAGAGATTGCAGAAGATAAAATAGAGAATTTTGTTAAATAAAATTTAAAAAAAATTTTGGACCAAAAAAATCCAAATTGATAAGATTAAAAGAGAAATAATTAAGTAGGAAAATATTTGCAACAAGTTTTTCAATTAAAGGATCTATTTCCAAACTATATAGGGGAATTATTCAAATTAATAAGAACAAGATCCTCTCCCAATTGATAATCTAAGCATATGAGAAGTTGATTCTCAAAGGGAAAAGTCCAGACAATGTATAAGCATGTGGAAAAATAATACATTACTAAATATTAGAGAAATTCAAATAAACAATTTTTAGATCATATCTCACACTTATGATACTACTAAAAATGGTACAAAAAGAAAATGACAAACATTGAAGAGCATAGAGTAAAAATAATTCATTGAGCAATGAATAGGTCTAACTATTCTAGAAATGTATAATTATATGCAAAAACTTAATACTTCATGTACTTTGCTGAGTTATACCATTATTAGGCCTATACGCTCCAAAGAACAAACAAATAAGAAAAGGCCTTATATGTTCAAAAATATTGACTCTTTTGTGCTATCAAAAGACTGTAGCCTAAAGGAGGCAGTTTAAGACTGGTTGAATACATTGAAATACTTTTGTGATATTAATAAAATGATAGTTTCCAAGAGATATGGAAAAACTTATATGTATCAGTTGATACAGTGAAAAGTAGACAGAACCAGGAAAATAATTTATAACATAACATCAATATTATGAAAATGAAATAATTAACAACCTCAATCAATTAACTGATCACCCATGGTCTCAGAGGAGTGATAAAGGTGTCAGAGTTGGACTAATATAAGGAATAAGAAATATATTTTTGAATATGGTCCACTCCAAATACATGTTTTGTTTGACTGTCCTGATGTGATAACAGGGTTTTTTCTTTCTTCTCTTCTTTTTCCCTTTTTTCTTTTCACCACCTGCCATTCCCTTCCTTCTTTCCTTCCTAAGATAGCTGAGTGATATATTGGATCAGAGCACTGGACCTAGAGTCAGCAAGATCTGAGTTCAAATCTAACCATAAATGCTTGAAGGATTTATAATTCTGGGCAAGTCTCTCAATCTCTCAAACCTCTGTTTGTCTCAGTTTCTTTAACTGTTATTGTACCTACCTCATAGAGCTGTTGTTGATAATATTTGTAAAATGCTTACTATGTTAGCTTTCCCTTTTTTTTTCCTATTGTTGGGAAAGATACAAAATAAATATTTGATAACAACATATGTCCAAAAATAAAACTGTGGGGGGCAGCTTTTGTTATAGGTGGCACAGTGGATAGAGCACCAGCCCTGAAATTAGGAGGACCTTATTCCAATCTGGCCTCAGACACTTAACACTTCCTAGCTGTGTGACCCTGAGCAAGTCACTTAACCCCAATTGCCTTAGCTTTAAAAAATAAATAAATATATAAAATTAAAAAAAAAAAAACCCGTGAAACTCAAATTGTAACATTTATAAAACTTACTGAAATATCAAATATTCTACAATTCCATGGTCATTTTAATGAGGACAAAGTGAGATAGATCAGACATGTTATTCTGAAGTTGCCAATGGAATGACTCAATAGAATATGTCCTTGTATATTTTCATTATATTTTCATAATGAGATAGACAATGATATACTTCTCAATTTTGCAGAGGACACAAAGCTGAAACAACTACTTCACTAGATGTTAGTGCTCTAATCTAAAACTTTCTTGACTTTCTAGAGCCCTGGGTAAAAGCTAATAAAATAATAGGAATTTAATGTTCAAAAAACAGCTTCACCAAATGGAAATAAACACAATTTGTCTGATAAATGAATGCAGGTTTTGGTCAGATTGTAATATAATTCAGCTATGTGATACCATGGCTTCCAAAGCTAATATGACTTTGGGTTGGGTTAAGAGACGTATAGATAGAGAGGATTCTGGCAAGATGGCAGAGTAAATTGCTAAATTTCAAGCTCTCCAGATTTCCTTCACAAATACAACAAATTTACATCGCAGGGTGAAGGTAGACTGATGAAAAATCAAGAGGGTTTGGGACTGAACAGGAGATCTCCTGGTATAACCTAAGAAATTTTAAAGAAAACCCCTGGGCCAGGAGATTAACCTGTGTGAAATGCAAACACCTGGATTATCTCTGTAGAAACTACAAATGAGGAGCTGAAATTCATCTGAGACAAGCTGAATTTGGATGGAACCTCAGCAGGAACCATAGAAACTTTCACTTGCTGGACTGCATGAGAAGTCTGGAGTCTGAATTAGGGAAGATTGAGGGAACCTCAGCTGATTGGGAACACCAGGCCCAACTGTGCTGTACAGATGTGATCCTGGGAGGGGAGGAACCAGCAACCTGATAAGTGCAAAAGCAGTAGGGGAGGGATGCTGCTGGCTGCAGGCACTTGCAGAAATGGGAAGCTCTTGGTTTGGGGTTCCAGGTCAGAGAGGAGAGCTAAAGTAAAGCCAAATTCTTCATCCTCCCTTCCTTAGCCCATGATTAGAAGAGCTTACAGTAATACCCCTTATTTAAAAAAAAAAAAATGAAAGAGCAAAGAAGAAAGAACCCAACCATAGAAACTTAATTCAGGGGAGGATACTGAAGTTAAAAAAAAAAAAAAAAAAGCTTCTTCTACTCCAAATAATGTGAAATGGCTTCTTGTCCAGAGAGAATTTATAAAATAATCCAAAAAGTATTTAAAAATCAAATGAGAGACATCAAAGAAAAATTAGAAAAAGAAAGAAAAACCATCCAAGAAAAATAAGATTATGAAGAAAAGTTAACTAACTAGAAAAGAAGATATAGAGTCTTAAAGATGAAAATAACTCTTTGAAAATTAGAATTGGGCAAGGGGAAACCAGTGAAGCTATGAAAAACCAAGAAATAACAAAACAGATTATGAAGAATGAAAAAGGGGCAGCTAGGTGGTGCAGTAGATAGAGCACCAACCCTAAAGTCAGGAGGACCTGAGTTCAAATCTGGCCTCAGACACTTAACACTTTCTAGCTATGTGACCCTGGGCAAGTCACTTAACCCTAATTGCCTCAGCCAAAAAAAAAAAGAAAAAACAGAACCTGGAATCATATATACTGGCAATTAAAAGAACTAGGCCTCTGGCCAAAAATATCATATCTTGCAAAATTATCTATAATATTTATTGAGAAAAAATGGACATACAACGAACATGCAGATTTCATGACTTTCAACCAAACCTGAACGCAATAGAAAATTGAACATATGAGAGCCAATACCAAAGACCAATTTCAAGGAACTTAACATGGACAAATTGTTTATTATTCTTTTACATGGGAAATAAATTTAAGATTGACATCAGCAATAGAGTATCCTAAAAGAAAGACTGGGGAAAAGTTAAGATAAAA
Source organism: Antechinus flavipes (assembly GCF_016432865.1). Lineage (NCBI taxonomy): Eukaryota > Metazoa > Chordata > Mammalia > Dasyuromorphia > Dasyuridae > Antechinus > Antechinus flavipes. The sequence goes on along the minus strand of NC_067398.1, from coordinate 521,648,933 downwards.
ATAGTAATTATGTTATACAAATGAAGTATAGGGGGAAAAAAGAGAGGATTAAAGTGGAGAGGAGAGCTCCTAGTTCTGAAAACCTTCTCACATTGGGAATGGGTTAAATGGGCAACACTACATATATACTATGAAAGGTATAGCAAATCCAAAATCTATAAAGAAAAAATGGGGGATGAATAGAGGGGGAAGAAGTCAAGGGGGAGATCCATGGGTGAGGCAAGTTAAGTAATAGTAAGGCAAGTTAAGGAGAAGAATTAATGCAAAAAGTCAGCAGGGATAAGAAGTGTGTATGTGTGTGTGTGTGTGTGTGTGTGTGTGTGTTTATATGTATGTATGTATCTATCTCTCTCTCTATATATATATACACATAGAGAGGGCGGGGGGGGAAGAGAGAGAGAGAAAGAGAGAGAGAGAGAGAGAGAGAGAGAGAGAGAGAGAGAGAGAGAGAGATACATAAATTATCCTTTTTAACTATAGCCTTCTAGGGGAAAGTGGGGGAGAGAATGACAGGAGAAAAAAAGAATAAAGTAAAAAAAGGTATGCAGCAGAAAACAAAAGAACAATTTACAAGGAAGTAAAAAAAAGTGGACACTCATTGTAGTGTTCTTTTGGTTTAATGGAGGTCTTGGAGCAGCCTTCATTTTAGTAGAATAATTACCATGAGAATAGCCAGGTGTTAAAGTCCAAATTTTTTATTATCTCCTTCAAAATCTAGTTTCCTTGCCTGGGGCCTGGACTAGTTTTCTTAGAGACCTTCTGGAGTCTTGGTTTTAATGGAGAAGCTAAGGAAGAGAGCCCAGCCACCAAGGTGATATGAGATGGGATGAATGAATCTGGCTCTGAGTCGGAGGGCTTGTGCTTCAGCCTCCAGCCACCACAAAGGTACATGATAGAATGAATCTGTCTCTCAGTACCGCCCTGGCTGAGTTTATATGCTCTTATTATTTATATGCTCTATTATAGTTAAATCCATTCATCAAACTGAGTATAAGCCAATCATTATATCACTAGGGAACCATTATTTGTTGTAAGATTAACTCAATCATACTGAACTAGAGAACTATTAATCACCATGCTAAAGGAGATAACCATTGTCTCATCAATTCTACTGAGTTAGCACCTTATAAGAATCCTTATTTTTTTAAGTACAAGAGTTCTGGCCCATAACAACTATATATATATATATACTTTATTGAACTGGTAATTCATTGTTATATATTTTTAATATCCCCTGAGGTCTGCTGGGCATATGACAATTTTCTCTTTTGTTTTATTTTGTTAAAAAAAAAAAAAAAGAAAGAACTATAGATTCTTTTGAAGAACAAATTGGTGATAATTCTATTATAGTTGCCCTGATCAGAAATTATCTCCAGAATATTGTGTTTTGTTCTGGGGACCATTTTATCACCTGATAAGCAGGAGATTATTCAAATGATAAAAGATTTCAAATTCATGCCACATAAAGGATGGCTGTAAGAACGTGTGATAGGTCCAAAAGGTTTTAAAATTGTGCATGTCCTTTGGTCCAGCAATATCATTCCTAGATCTATACTCCAAAGAGATAAAAGAAAAAAAAAAGAAAAGAACCCATATGTACAGAAATATTTTTAGCAGCTTTCTTTGTTGTGGCAAAATATTGGAATATGAGGGAATACCTATCAATTGGGGAATGGCTGAACATGTTGTAGTATGTGATTGTGATAGAACACTCCTTTGCTATAAGAAATGGCAAATAGGTTAGTTTTAGGGAAAAAATTTAAAAAAATAAGAAGACTTAGATGAACTGGTGTAAAACAAAATGAACAAAACCAGGATAACACTGTACACAGTAACAGCAATAGTGTATGCTAATCAGCTAGAAGAGACTTAGATATTTTCTAGAATATAAATGAAGCAAGACAATTTTTTAGGATTTATGATGAAAAATGTTGTCTCTCTCCAGAGATTATGAAACTATTTTTTGAAAAAAGAATGTTAAAAATTTTGTTTGCAAGTAATTGAGAAAAAATAAAAATTAAACAAAAGAGATTACATGGAGAAAAGAAGACATACAGGGCCATATTATTTTCAAATGAATAGCTATGATGTTAAAGAAGTTTGGTTGCCTTCAGAGAGAATCAATGAGTGATAACTCCAAATAGGCAAATTTAGTTTTGATATAAGGAAAAAGCTTCCTAAAAATTAGAATTATGCAAAAGTATGAGGATGCGTTTCTGGAGACATATAAACTTTTCTATTTTGGAAGATGTCAGGAGAAGACTGAATGAATACTTGTCAGGAATGACATAAAGGAGAGATACTTTCCCAGTTATACATTAACTTAGATGATCTTTAAGGTCCCTACTGATTCCAAAATTATATAATTCAACACCATATAAAAAAAGTGTAATAAAATAGAAAGAAATCATTAGTTTGAAAATTAGGTTACAGAATCTGTTTTGCCACTTATTAGTTGTACAGTCTTAGTTAAATCATTTTCTACAGATCCTCAATTTTCTCATCAGTAAAATAAAGGTAGTTAGTCCAACTCTGGAAGAACTATTAACATTCCGCATTATTGCTTTTAGAAATAAGGCCCTGTGATATAGCAGTCACATTTAAACTGCTAAGTCCTTTGCCTTCCAAAAAATAGCCATCACTGCATAATAAACAAAAATCACTGTGTTATATCTTAGGCCTCTGGACATGAAAAGTAAATAAAGGGGAATAAAAAAACAAACAAGAGACATTGTCCTTTCATTGAAAGAGTTCCACAAGTCATGCCATGTAGTACATAGATTCTGCCATAGTTTTCAGTTGACTACATCTATTTAGGAATTGGGGAAAGGCTACTTCAAGATAACTTTGGAAACAAACATTAGATTCATACCTATTTAAGACACTTTTTCTCTTATAAACCTAATTACAAATTATAATATGAGTTGCTTATCTATGAAATGCGTATAATAATGTTTATATGTTTGTGATGATTTCTTGGTGATGAAGTGAAAAGAATCACTAGATTTTTTTTGTAATCAAATCCCTGTAATCCTGGTGGCAAGAATTATTCTTTAGCTAATGATATCATGTGGCACTAAAGGAAGTTTTACAGAATGCCTACCTATGTCCCCTGAGTAATTTATGATTCTAATAGAATGGGACATAAACTCTAATTTATGAATTCTGAATTATGTAAGAGTGGTTGGTGACAAGCTTTTTATAGGCAATTAATAATTAAATGGTAGGCCATTGATCAATTTTAAAAAGGCAATATTTTATCTACAAATGTTTTCTGGTAATACTCTTTATCATTTTGTATTGACTTGCCAAAAAAATAGTCAATCCAATGTAAAAATGCTCCTTGCTAATCTTTCATTCATTGTTATTCCTTTTCAGTTCTGACCCTAGTTTAATACATGAGCTTTTTGATTTACTGCCACATTAGATGAAATTTATATTTTTTATTTACATTTCTATAATTTATAAAGAACAATAAATTGAGGTATAAAATACTTGAGATAATAATTATTATACTTCTTTAAGGTTTGTAGTGCAATGTATAAATACTATTTCATTTTATCTTTATAATAACACTCAGAGGTTGGTGAAATTATTATCCCTATTATACAGAACAGGAAAATGTGGCAGATGACTTGCCCAGGGCCACATTTTTTTGAGGCTAGATTTGAACTCATATCTTCCTGATTCCTTGACCAAATCTCTACTATACTATAGCTACCATGAATTTAATTAAAAAAAAAGAAATCAAGTGTTTGCCTACGTCCACTTTTCTAGCAATCTCAGACATATGTGTATTCCTCTGTCTCCATTTCTTATTTTCACTCTGCATAATTTTTTCCTGTTGCTTATATTATTCATTTCAGTTAAGTCAACATTTGTTAAATATATGTAATGACTAAGACACCATGTCAAATGCTTGAGATATAGCAATGACACTGGTCATAGTGATCACAAGGAACTGAAGACAAAGGAAATAAACCATGTCCATTGATAACTATAACACATATTTGAATATTACATTCATATATGTAAATATAGAAATATTTGTGCAAATATGCTCTAAGAAATTTGAGGAAAGAAAATCATTTTTGGCTTTGGGAATCAGAGAAAATATAAGAGAGAAAAGGTCTGAGATGAAGATCTAAAGAAGATGAGGAGGTCAGTAAGAAGAAATAATGAGGGGACACAGAGTCTATTCTAAGTATGGAGGATGTGGTGAATAATTCCATTGGGTCAGGATAGGGAAGGCAAGATTAGGAATGTCAAGTACTGAAGTTTCTTAAACATCAGAGTCATATAAAATGAGACTGAATGGTAGTTAGAATAGATTGTAGAGGCTATTGAATGTTTGCCTAAGGAGTTTGGATTTGATTTAGTATGCAATCAAGAACCATTGAAGAGTTCTGAGCTGGGGAGTGATTTTCTGAAGTACATTAGGATTGATTACTCTAGCAAGCAATCTAAAGGAAACAAAAGCAAGATCAGTCAGAAGGCTATTAAAATAGATTCAATTAAGATAGAAGCACAGAGAGTGGAGAGGAAAGGATGGACAAAAGAGATGGCAGAGAGAATGCTGATTGGACACACAAACTGTTGATGCAGATAAAGAATAAGGTCAAAACTCATTTTTTAATTCTAGATACTTAAAGGGGTAGTGGTGCCTATATTAGAAAAATAAATTAGAAGAGGACAGGTTAGTAGGAAAGTTGAAAAGTTTAGTTTTAGACATATTAACTTTGAAGAATAGGAAGAGAAGTACAGCAGTCTGTAGATGATACTGAATTATTCTAGCTAAGGCTAAGTTTGCTTGGCCAAAATTATGAAAATGGTGGTTTTAGAGACACTCACCATGTTATATAATATTTAAAACATTCTAGCAGGGATAGGGAGCCAGTCTAGAACAGAGAAGGTGGAGATAAATGTTGGTTCTCCACTCAATCAGGCTTCTCTAGGTAGTATGCATATATTTCTAACAATGTTTGCTCATTCCAAGGTAGATCATATGGAAAAGGTAAATGCCAGCAATAATTACCAATAAATCGAGGGAATTACAATCATTTGTGTGATTCACATTTTCAAAACAAGACAATTTTTATCTTGTCCAATTCAAAACTGATCAAGTGCGCATAATTTTGAAAGCCAAGTCTGATAATTCCTAACATTCTGGGTAATTTACTTTCATTATTTCTTGCTTGATGTTTTGTCTTAAGGATTTATTTTTAAGGGACCTTCTACTTCTAAGCAAAAAATATTGCAAGTTGAAATATAGTGATACCTGGTCATCATGTGGCCCTATGATTATGAACTGACTGAGTTCTGTTATTCCTCTAATTCTTGAAGAGATAGAAGGAATATAACTTAATTGAATATATTTTCTTATTGATTCCTATCTAGATTCTTTGGTGGAAGTGGTTGCCCTTGTGGACAGTAGCCATATGCTTTCCCTATACTTTTTAAAGATTAGTATGGTACAATTGAAAGCATCTTTAGACTCAGATGATCTGAGTTCAAATCCCACATTTGCTACCTATGTGGTTTTGGCCTTAATTTTCCTCATTTAAGAGTTGGAATATGACTTCTGAAACTTCTTCCAGCTCAAGATCTCTGTATTGTATGGAAACAGTCATAAAAGATTGTATAACAGCAGCCTCCAAGTTGTGCATTGCTGTTCTAACAACTTATACTTGTGCTCTCTGTGACATTTTTGATAGCATTGTCATTAATTTCAGGTTTTAAAAGTTATTATTATTTTTTTATCTTTTGGGAAGAGACAGATAGTAAAGTTTCAGTATTCTTTCAAATCTTGAAGAAAGGAGCTAGCCTGTAACTGAGCTTTAATATTTTTCTAGTTTTTAGTGATTCAATAATTCATTTTTGCCCTGCAAATTCTGATAATTAAGCTTTTGAAAGAATACTTTGGAGAAAACACTTTGGTACTTTGTTATTATTAATTATTTTTATTATTATTATTATTTTGTTTGTTTAAGTCTAGATATTTCAATAACAAACAATTAGTAAAATGCCTTGGGTAGTTAGTGGCCTGATGTCAAATCTAAGTTCAAATCTGACTTCAGTGATTGTGGGTAAGTCACTTGACCTTGTTGACCTCAGTTTTCTCTTTTGCAAAATGAGCTGGAGAAGGAAATGACAAATCTTTACCAATAAAACCTCAATGTGGGTCACATTTTCATAACTGATAATAATGGAATAACAGCAAAATACCTTGATTTACTTCATTAAATTAAATTAATGCTTAATTTAATTCTTTCTTTTTGGACAAGATATATTACTGAAACAAACAAACAAACACAAAACATTGTAAATAAAATCTGCTCTCAGAAGGCAGAACTTAGAACAGAGGGTTGGAATATAGACTTCAGGAAAATAGATTTGGAGTCAGGGGCTCCTGAATTTGAATCCTGTTTCAAACAGTTATGAAGTGGGAAAGAAATCCTATGGTCTCTTTGGGCCTCAATTTCTTCCTCTATAAAGACTTGGTAGCCTTTAAAATCAATGTAGTTCTACTCTATGAAGCAGTAAAACTAAGCTTCAGTAAAACACTTTAGGACACACACACACACACACACACACACACACACACACACGCCATTGTAAGAAAATGGCTTGTCATTGGAGGTTTTTAAGCAAAGGCTGAATGATCTCTTGGTTATGGTTTAAAAATGCAATTCTTTCCAAGGCATTGTTTCACCTAGATGATGTCAAGGGTCCCCTCTCTTATATTCTGTGTTATTTCCTTATTGACTTCAGTAATAAAAATAGATGTGAAAAGAATGACTTAAGATGCAATAAAAGCCTATCTAATAATGTAGCAAAAATGTAGAAGATATATATTGCAGATTAAATATTGGGATAATACTCAAAATCAGCTCCAAATTTCATATATTATTGTTGAACTCACCTGGCTTCTAGGATTTCAGGCCAATGGAAACCCAACTCAGCTCATCATTCCTTGCTGTTCAATGCTGTTAAGTGACACTAGAGATATTCATTATATAGATAGCATTCTGCTTTATTATTCTGCAGTATCTAGAATTGTTCACTGGCTATAATAATTTTTTTTTTAAAAACCCTTCTTCATATAAGCTAATTCTGATTCAGATGACTTAAATCACAAAATCAATTAAGTGCTTTCAATATACAAAGTACTGTGCTGAGAAGATAAGTAAAACAAAAATTCCATCTCCTCAAGGATCTTACATTCTATTGTGGAATATAACATATCAATAGACAATACACCACAATTTAAGGAGGTTGGGAGCACTGATATCTGATGAGAATAAAAGCCTTGAACAAAGTTAAGGATTCCCATAGTTAATAATATTGGGTGGGAACTTGGAAAGCATGATATATAATGAGTTTGGAAAAGTAAATTCGAGTCAGATTTCAGAGGGCTTTAAATACCAAATGGAAGTGTGCTATATTTTATCTTTAAAGCAACAGGGAGTCACTATTTTTTTTTATGACAGAGTAGTGATGTAGTCAAAATTATGCCTTTCAAAGATCATTTTGATAGTTATATGAAAGATGGGTCATAGACAGAAGACTGAAATCTGGGAGATCATAGGTGTCTGTTTCAATTGTCTGGTAAAAATGTGATGCGAGGCTGACCTAGGGTGACAGTTGAGTGAGTATAAGGGAATAGATATGAAAAATTAAGGAGGTGGTGCCACTGAGATGTGATAATTACTTTTTTTTTTAGATATGGGTAGAAAAGGCCCATTCACCATATTCTTTGCCCTTCTCTAACTTAACAGCTAGTTTATAAATATCTCTACTAAAGTGCCAAGTATTGAACTGAATAGAAAAGTTTAAATGTAGCTTCAGTGGAACAGAATGGGATGATTTTTGATAGGATCTTAACCTGTGGGTAGGGAGATTGTTAGTTTATGCCCTGTTAAGATATATTTTTCTTTATTAGGTTAGATTTAAATGAGACCACTCTCTTTAAAAGGATAGTCATGAATCCTCTTTAATACCCTAAGAGTAGTACAATGGGTCCAATAGGTAAGATCAAGGCAACAGAGAAATTACCTATTGGTTTTAAGAGTAATCTGCCTATTCAATTCAACAAATGAGATAGAAGCTGAAGCTGATAACAAGAAAAATATTATTAGTCTCTAAGTAAGCCTCAAGCTAGTTATATGAATCATACTCAGGACATGGAAACTTAGCTTCATGGTCCCATGTGACCTAATTTTTTCTAGGATAGTCAGTGGAAGAAGAAACCCAACTAAATAGCAAAGAATTAGGAATTGTTCTCAATAGTTAACTTTGTTTGAATTGGAGTAAACAGGAATAGAATGAACAAATTTAAAAAAAAAAAAAAGCATTTTCCAGAGTCCAAGGAAGTCCAATTCCTGTGGAATCATCCACCGGTTTCCTTCCCATTTTTGTTAAGATACAATACCTGAAAAGATCAATCAGATTCTGAACGACAAGGCTAAGTGATGAGATTACTTCTAGACCCCAAGGCATGTGCTATTAACTAAATTGGGCTTGACACCATCCAACTGGGAAACCTAATTTTTGTTTAGAGTATAAACAGAGTTAAGTCTGGTCAAGACTCTTCCTTAGGGAAGGAACTACTGTCCTTGGCTCATGAAGGGGAAATCTAGCCAGAGAAATAGCTTCTCATGTTCAGATTGTTGGAGGCTGCTGAGTCTCATGATTAAACCAATTTTCCAGGAGGAGCTGAAAACTTTTAGACTACATTAAATGTCCACACTTCTGGGTTATTGTCGGGGGAGTTCCTTGTCAGAAGATACAAGTCTGATTTAAGGCATTTTTGAATGTTCCATGGAGTCTATTTACTGAGAGAAATCACTGAAACTAGTTTACTGGTTATTACTTAGCCTAATTAATAAATTTGTTATTTACCTGGAAACTCTTTGGGGTTTTGTTCATCATATTAGCTTGAAGGATTGTCAAAGTCAAGTAAACAGTTATATTTTTGTTTCTTTTTGTTTCTTTTATTTAAAGATATATGAAAAATATATATTTTCAAGCAGCAATGGAAACAGTACATAAAGACAGATTGAAGCTGAGAGACAGAGTAAAGAAAGAATTGAAAGGGCAAGTTCCAGAGAAAATTGAAGGGTATTGATTCAGGAAATAAGTACAGGGGTAGTATTTAATAAGAAGGGGGTTAATGGAAGTGATGACCTAATGAGGGAATTTATATGGAAGGTTTCTGAGTTATTGAATAGGATAGAATAAGTGCTTATCCTGCTATTTGTCAGGCTTCTTCTCTCTCTGTATTTTTCATATCCTAAGTAAAAGTATACCTCCAAGGGGCACACACACACACACACACACACACATACACACACACTCATATTCACATTGGCACATGGCATCTCAATTCTTAAGTGTTCAGTTATTTGTCTCTCAAATCTAATTATCTGCCCTATTTTTTTCCCTCGGGCTCTTTCCTGAAGAGATTGTTAGACAAATCCTTGTAGATGTCTTAAAGGTTTCTTAAGATCAACCTGTTCAAAATAGAATTTATTTTCTTCTTCCCTAAATCTGATAACTATATCATGGGATTGTTGTAAGGATCAAATGATCATATAAAATATCTTGTAAACTTTTTAAGTGATTCATTAATGTCAGTTGTTGTTATTGTTTATTTTCATAGATAGTAATAATAACTTTTAAAAATTCAGCATAGCATAATGGACAGAAAACTTGACTCAAAGTCTCTGAGGTTAGTTTCTGACATATCCTCTCCATATAATCTTTGGCAAATCATCAATATTAACAGCATTCAAGGGATTCTCTAATTGTAAATTGCAGAAGTGATAATTTACATTGGTAGAGGGAATTACTTAATTAGAATTTCTTATACCAGTGAAATCACTAATTCACTGCTATAACCAATAATGACAGTCGACATTTATATAATACTTTAAAAATAAACTGTGTAATGCTAATCATGTCCTTTTTAGCCAAAAGAAAGAGTGAAGAAAGCAGAGGTGAAACAGCTTAAACAACAGACTTCCTTCTAAAACATTTTAGTGATTGAGGTTTTTGCTTCCTTTGACACTTCTCAGTGACATATCACCAAATATAATGTAGTTGAGTGAAATGTCATTTATTTTTAAATCTTATATTACTTGGAAGAAAAAATATTGAATTTTGTAATTTGATGAACAAAGCTCATACTGAGCATTACTTAGAAGCAAATGAATTCAATATATTATGTCAGGTTGTAAGATTAAATTTGGGATATGTAGAATTCATTTTATTCTCTGTGTGGTAATATGCTATGAATATGCCACATACCATGAAATCAAATTGTAAGAAAAAATGAAAATACATCAAATAGAAGAAGATATAGAAAAAATATATTAGAAGTAATTTAGTAATATATTATCCTTTGTTTCAAAAATTAAAATACATGAATATCATCTTATGATATGTACCATATCACTTTTAAATGACAAATTCTATAATTTGCATGTACCTTTCAAAAAACAATGGCAAAAATAAAAATCTTTATGAAAAAACTCTAATGTATTCTATAGTTAGGTTTAGCTTTATATATATTTACATGCAATTATTCTGTCAGATATAAATTAACTAATAGATTGAATCAAGGAGTAGAAAGGTGAATGCTGCAGAAGCTGTCATTTGTGCAAGCATTAAAGATAATTCAACAAGTTAGAGACCAGATAAAAGAAAGAAGGTGAAGCAGAAACTGTACATGTTACAGATCAAAATTCACAAGAACAAAAAACAGTGTAGTTTGGAGTAGAAATCCAATTTCCACCATTAGGAGAATTTGTTTCAATTCTGGAGCATTTTTGTGCTCTACATTAATTTTGATCATTTTATTCTATGCAGCAGAGAGGAGGCATAGTTCTATTAGAATCCTAAAATGAATGAATTTCAGAGATGAAATGATAATGATCATATTTATATAGAATTGCAAATATTACTCAGAACTGTCTTCACAGCTGCCCTGTCAGTTAGATAATATAAGTATTATTATTCCCATTTAATAGAAAAATAAATTGAAGCACAGTAGAGCTGGGTGAGTTTTCTGAGGTCATATAGCTTATGGATGCTAGTGTCAGGATAAAAATCCTGTTATCTTTCTTTGCTATTAGGGTTTTCAACTGAAAGGTATCTTAAAGATTCTTTAGTAATAGTATCACATAATTTTAGATTTGAAAATCATGTCCATGGTCAGCTATTTCAACTTATACCTGAAAAAAGATCTTCACAACAGGACAGCCAACAGGTACCCATTCAGTCTTTGTTAAAAAGATCCAATGGGATCTACCCTATCTTCCAATTCAGCCCTTTGGAATTTACACTTTTTAATGCTCTATTTGTTAGAAAGTTTTTTTCTGATGTCAGGACTAAATTTGACTTCTTTTCATTGTTGCTTATTAAGTCAATAGATATTTCTTTAAAATTTTCTATGTGCCAGAAACTATGCTAAATAAAGATAAATCAAAGAAAGAAAAATAAAACAAAACAATAAAACACACACAAAAAAACATGGTCCTTGATTTCAAACAATTCACCTTCTAAAAAGGAAGTTAATATGTAAGCAACTATATGTTAACAAGATAACACATACAGAATAAACTATAGTAATTTCTTAGGGAAGTCACCAGACATTCTTCCTAATCTTGCCTTCTTGAGCCAAATAGCATGAATGTAACCCCTCTGTTTCATAATAGAACTCTTGAAGATACCTATGATACCTGCAACCCATATCATCTATAAACTAAACATAATTCATTTTTAGTCACTTTCAGGATAGGCAAAATGAAGTATAAGGAAAGGTTAAGCAATTTTTCACTATATTTGACAAATTGACAAAGTGAATCAGCTAATATCAGATTTTTCCTAGTGGGAGATATTTTTGAGAGATTGACTCTAATATCTACTCTGTTTTTACATGAAGTGAAAAAAAATTATAATTATTTAATTAGGGTAGACAGCTACTATTCAGTTTATTGCATTCTGCTTATTTTCTAAAATGCATGAAATGAGGATGAAATTTAAAATTCATTCTGCGATTTATCAGAGCATTGGTTACAATCCTACTTTTGTTTAGACCTTCCCGTTGAAGCTTCATTGCTTATATTGCATTTATCTCTTTAATCCACAAGTTCAGTCACAGTATTTGAATTTATGCAAATTTAGTGGTTAAAGTATATGACATAAAACAGTGTATACAAACACTATCAATGTTTATGTCCATCTTTATATCTATTTCTCTGTCTCCATCTGTACTGTCAAATTGCACTAGTAATTAAATGATTAGGATTCATTGGTGTGAACATTTCCTTCACAGATGAAGATCCCAAACCTTTTATGCTTTAGCATGTACTTTTATTATTTTTTAAAATGACTTTGTGGTAATTCCGATTATGAGTCTTCTAATCTTAGCTACAGATCAGCTGTCCTTGAACAACAATCTACCACACTCGTAAAAAACTTTTCATGTTGATAAAAACCTGGCAAATCTTGAACAGTAGAATAAAGCATTAGTTCAGGAAAGAGAATATGAAAATGAATTTATTTCAGTTTATTTACCATTAACCTTTTAAAAGCCTCCTCAAATGGAGAAAAAAATAAAATTTTATGACCTAAATAACATTTAAAGGCAATAATCTTCAAATATCTTTAATACTGTTTAAGTAACAGACATGGGATGCAATAAGATAGAAAGATAGATACAAAGTAAAGTTAATATCCTTCTGCTTTTATTTTTTAATAATATTTTATTTTTCCAAATACATGTAAAGATAGTTTTCATGTCATTTTTGGAGGACTTTGGTTCTTCCTCCTTTATCTCCCCCCTGCCCTCCCCCCCCCAAAAAAAAGCAAGCAATCTGATATAGGCTAAATATGTGCAATTCTTTTAAACATATTTCCATATTTGTCATATTGTGCAAGAAAAATCAGACCAAAAAGAGACAAAAAAAGGTATGAGAAAGAAAAGCAAATAAACAAAAAAGGTGAAAATACTATGTTTCAATTCACATTCAGTCTTTGTAGTTCTTTTTGGATACAGTTGGCATTTTCTATGCCAAGTCTATTGGAATTACCCTGAATCACCACACTGTTGAGAAGAACCAAGTCCATCACAGTTGATCGTCATATAATCTTGTTACTGTGTATAATGTTCTTCTGGTTCTACTCATTTCACTCAGCTTCAATTCTTGTAATTAATCCCCTTTTTACAAAATCATAGAATAGAAATTACTTAAGAATTTTTGATTGAACAAAAATTGTTGGGGAAACAAGAAATTAGTTTTAGGCAAAAAAAATCTTATATACCATAATAAGATCAAAATATATAAATTTATGTAAAAATAGATTAGAATTAGCTCAATTATCTTTTGCCATTTTGACTAGGGGGTTTTCTTAACCAAACAACTAAGAGAGAAGAAAACAAAAAAACAAAATATATAATTTTGATTCTATAAGATTGGGAGGGATATCCTATAGACACACAAAAAAATCATTACATATAAGATAAAGGAATAAGGAAAAATATTTTCATCATGTATTTCTGATAAGACTGTATTATCCAAGACTTGCAGGGAACTAGTTCAAACACATAAGACCAAGAAATATTCTCCAATGGAAATATAATTAAAAGGTGTGAACAAATCGGACTCTGAGTAAGACTAGTAACCTATTGATGACATTAGGAAACATTGTTTAAAATCATAAGTAACAGAAATTCAAATCAAAATACCTCTGATGTTATATTTAATAACCAGCATATTTGTAAATATGACAAAAAGATATGAGTAGTTAATGTTAGAGGAGCTCTGGAAAGACAACAACAGTGAAATATTATTGGTGAATCAGGGAATTAGACTATTTTGAAAAGAAATTTGGAATTACATGAAAAAAAGAAAGAATACATTATCCATACACTGCACCAGAGATCCCTGGGTAATCCCAGGATTACCTCCTGGAAGCTTAAGATAGAAAAAAGGTCTTATATACATCAAAATATTCATTATATATATTTACACATTTAAGTTTAGAACAGGAAACAAAGCAAAGTAACTAACCATTGATGGGAAAATGGATAAACAAAATGTAGATCATGTGCAATGGGGATGGATAGGACTTTGATGGGGCAGCCATTAAAATATTTCATTTCAATATAATGTGGAATACATGTGGACATTTTAAAAAAATCAATCCAATTTCTGGCCATGCATGACTAAATTATTTGTATTGTGTGATGAAGTTTTCCAATTGACATGATCTGAAAAACTGATGACTGAGAGGTTCCTGAGCCAGGTGGCAGAACTGTCTCTAATCAGGTCATGATGACTATAAGAAGTGATTTAGAGTAAATTAGGTAGAAAAAAGGAATGTTAAAATGTTTTACATGTAATCAAACAATAAAAAAAAAGAAAGAAAGAAAGAAAGACTTCCACAACAACAAATGAAACTGAATTCTGCCTAATTATAATGACCAAACTTAATCTTAGAAAAAGTTAAAATAATCCATCTCCCTCTCTTCATTGCAAAGTTGAGAATTATGTATATGAAATGTAGTTACTATTGAATATGGTTGATGTGTTATTTAATTTTCTTGACTTCTTTTTCTTTTCTATTATATACACACACTTACATAATGTCATGTTCTGATTTAGCTTTCTAGAGATCTTTCGACCAGTCTTCGTTAGCTAAGTAATCATTATGAGAATAGCTAGGGACAAAGTCCAAATTCTTTATTATCTCTTTCACAGTCTGTCTCCTTGCCTGGAACCTGGTCTAGCTTTCTGGAGGCTCTTCAGATGGGACTTGCTTTCAGTGCGGGAAGCAGTAGAGCCACCATGAGGCTGATAAAGATGGCATGTCTCTCTGAGTCCAAGGGCTTGAGCTCCAGTCTCCAGGCCTCTATCTTCTCCGAGTCTGTCTCTGAATCTGTCTCCAGGTCTGACTCTGACCTCTTAAATACTCTATTACAATTAAATCCATTCATCATCCTGAGTATAAACCAATCATTATATCACTAAGGAACCATTATTTGTTGTAAGATTAATTCAATCAAATTGAATTAGAGAACTATTAATCACCACACTAAACTAGATAACCATTTTCTTATCAATTCCACTGAGTTAACACCTTGTTGTAAGAATCCTTGTTTCAAGTACTCTTCTCTAGAGTTCTGGCTCTCTACAACATATATGTAAAAATATATATACACATATGCATGTATATGTATATATATATATATACATATACATATACATATATAATTTTGATCATTATGAAGAATTGCTTTCTGCATAAGGAAGAGCAGAGGAATGTGTTTGAAAATGATGTATAACTAACATTATCAATAAAAGTACAATATGATTTTTTAAAAAAGAATTTACCTAGTTTTAATGTCTTTCTTGGTCTTGTTACTAACATTATTTAACTGTAGGGAAGAATATTTCTTTTTATTTCTTTGTGCTCTTCCTGCATTGGTGAAATAACTTCCCTTGCCCTGTCATTTCTATTCAATGTGTAGGAAGTGACCATAATTAATTTGAATCATCCCATTCAACCACTGTATCTGTTACAGTGGGAGAAATAACTAAGGAGAAATTGGGGACTTTTGTTAAGCTTCGAGATGTGCAAGGATAACTTAGGTGAGAAACCCATGATTTTAATGTATGGGAAAGAAAGAAGATAATTAGGCAGATTGGTGTCACTGTATTTTATTATGATGTTCATAGTGAAGAATCACTTGAAAATGAGAACAGAGGAGTATATTCTTAATCAGCTCATGAATTTCTTTGAAGCAATGAAGGGTAAGAACCATAACAGAAAAAAGAGTATAATACTCTTTGTGTGACACTGTCGTATAGATATAAAACTGGGAATCCTGCTTACTGGGTGATTTTAGGAAACTCTGAACTGATTCATATCTGATGTACCTGAATTAATGATTCCAAGAAAATATTAATTTTTTCCTCCTGCAAAAAGTTATCAATGCCCAAGTATACACATACTAAGTGTAAAGAATTAGAACAGGTATGATACTAAAGGAGGCATGATGGAGAGTGATTACTTGAGGGTCCATGCACTGAAGACTTGTGAGAAACAATGGATTTACATTACTGAGACTTTCCAGGTTTTGAGGAGAATTGCTACTAAATGAAAAGTGGTATTATTTACCCTGATCTTTGTTATGGCTTCTAGCTTTTGTTGTTGTTGTTTGGTTATTTTATTTTATTTTATTTTTTCACCAGAATGTTACATTTTTTTGTTTATTTTGTAAACTTACAAGGGAAGAGGAGTAAGCATTTATTAAGTGCCCACTTTTTAAAATTATCACTTTCTCTGTGCCCTTTCAGATATACTCATCATTATGGTTCAGTTCCATGAAAATTCCCACATCGTAGTAGAAACATCACTGGATTTGGAATCAGAAGTGCTGCCTCTGTCATTTACTAGCTCTTTGACATTGGATAAGATGTTTGATCTTAGTCAATCTCAGTTTCCTCAACTATAAATCGAGGGACTTTTAATTAATGATATCAAAGTTCTTTTCTAATCTCTAAGTGATAAGAGATTCAATGTTTTTTGAATAACCACATACATGATATAGACCACACAGCAAACATTTTATTTGCTATAATAATGTTATTCCATTTAAATTTTAATTAATTAGTTATTTTTAAAAGCTTTTTATTTTTGAAACATATGCATAGTTTTCAACATTCACCATGCAAACCTGGTGTTCCAAACTTTTTTCTCCCTTCCTTTCCCTTACCCCCTCCTTTAAATGGCAAGTAACCCAATATAATATAATTTCTACAATAATCATGCTGCACAAGAAAAATTAGATGAAAAAGGGAAAAAATGAGAAAGAAAACAAAATGCAAGAAAACAATAACAAAAAATATGAAAATACTATATTTTGATCCATACTCAGGCCCCAAAGTACCCTCTCTGGGTGGCGATAGCTCTCTCCATCACAAGACCCTTGAAATTGGCCTGAATCACCTCATTGTTGAGAAAACTTCTCCTAAGAATTGATTTGGCTGCATTCCATAAATTTTGGTATATTTTCTCATTATTGTCATTCTCTTGGAGGAAATTATCATTTCACTCACTCACTGTTTATGAGTATATTATTTAGTTTCCAATTATTTTTGCTCTATTTTTTCCTGATTCTTCACTACATATAATTTTATTGCATCATGATACGGAAAAGATGCACATTTCTTTCTTTATGCATTTGATTTTGAAGATTTTATGCCCCAATACATGGCCAATTTTTGCATAAGTTCCACCTACTGTCAAGAAAAAATATATATTCTTTTTTGCCTCTATTCAATTTTCTTCAAAAGTCTATCATACCTAACTTTTCTAAACTCTATTTACCTCCTTAATGTCTTATTTATTTTGTGATTTGATTTATCTAATATTGTTGAGATCTTTACAATCTCATTTGTATAGTGTTGCTGTCTATTTCTTCTTGCAGCTCTTTTAACTTCTTCTTTAGCGAGCCTGGATTCTATAGCACTTGGTACATATATGTTTAATGTTGATATTACTTCATTATCTATGATACTCTTTAGCAAGATGTAGTTTTCTTCCTTATATCTTTTAATTAAATCAATTTGCTTCATCTGTGATCAGGATTGCTGTCCCTGTATTTTTTACTTCAGTTGAAACATGTGAAATTTTGCTCCATCCTTTTACCTTTACTCTGGACATATCACCTTATTTTAAATGTATTTCTTATGAACAACATGTAGGATTTTAGATTTTACATTCTGCTATTTGCTTCTGTTTTATGGGAGAAGTCATTCTATTCACATTCACAGTTAAAATTACTAACTCTGTATTTCCTGCCATCTTACTTTCCCCAAGTTATATTTTTCTCTTTCCTTTCCCCTTTTCCTTCTTCACCTATGTTTTGCTTTTGACCACCACCTTCCTCAATCTACTCTCCCCCTTTATAGCCATTCACCCTTTCTTATTCCTTTCCCCTTCTACCTCTGTTCTCTCTTCCTTTACCTTCCCTTTTCCTTTCCTCTTTCTCCTACTTCCCTATTGGATGAAGCAAGTTTCTATATTAAACTACATATATTCTGATTTTCTCTGTTTGAGCCAAATCCGATGAGATTAAGATTCACACAATACTCATCTTCCTCCCTTCTTTCTCTCAATTGTAATAGGTCTTTTTTGCCTCTTCATGTGATGTATTTTGTCCCATTTTACCTTTCCTTCCCTTTTTTTCCAATCCCTTTTCCACCTGTAGCTTCTTTTTTATATATAACCACAATAGAGTAAAATTATATCTATACTATCTAAGTATATGTTTAAGAAAGATATAGTTCTTAAGAGTTGAGTTCTTGCCATATAGGGCTGTAAACATTTTAACCTTTAAAAAACATAGGTTTTTATTTCCCCCCTTCCCTTTTTACCTTTTTATGCTTCTCTTGAGTTCTCCTATTTAAAAATTAAATTTTCAATTCAGCTCTGGTTTTTTCTTCAAAATAAATGGCTATGTCCCGCATTAAGCTGGGATTCAGGGGCTCACTATTTGCCTTCTGTAGTTGCCTTGAAAGTCTCATAGTTAGTCTGCTGACCTATTGGCTTCTGAACCAGGACAGAGTAGTCAATAGTGCTTTATTTTGGCTACAAGCCTCTCACTAGATTCCTCTAGCATAGGGAAGCCTCTCCACCCTGGATCTCCCTGCATTGCACTGTTCTGCATTGGCCTGCGTTCACAATCTCCAATTAAGACAAACCTTTACTGAAGTTCTTCCAAAATATCTTCTGCTGGTAGTTGATTATACTCCAAATTCTTTCACTCTTTCATTCCAAATTCATTCAGAGGCTTGATCTGGTCTTGAACTGAAGGAAGACCTCAGACAAAGGCCTGTCTAATTTTCACCATCTTGGCTTCACCTTCCAGGTTATTTTTTTTATTGGAAAAAAAATGTGAAATGCAGAAGGGGTAATGCAAAAATACCCTTGAAATTTATAAATGATTTCTATTAGTATGCCACAAGTAACAAAATCTCTTGTTACAAAGAAAGTTGTAGTGATAAATGCAATATAACTGATCTTCCAAAGCTCCCAGCATTCTTATGTATGTCTTTGAACAGTTCTAACTACATTAGAAGGAAAGAAAACTAGAAACAAATCTTTCCATTAAGTTTTCTCCAGTCACAACTTTTACAACTTCATATTCTAATTCAACCAAAAGTAGTGATATAGCACCACTTTTGCAGCTTCATCTGAAGTAACACACATCAGATATGGGAAGCATATTTTGTGGTTTATTTAAGATATCAAATGTTTTTTACAGCAAAAATTAATAGAAACAAATCATTTTTTAAAAACTAAAACTAAAATCATATATAATAAACATTTTTTAATTTTGTGAGGAAAATAATTCCATTAATTCATCTTAAACTATTAAAATAAAATGTCTTCTTAAATTCAATAGCATTCAGTCTTATTAAAATTGTAATCTAATATATTTTTGTTCACATCACATTTAAAAGTCACACATTGACTATTGGTAATTATTTATGTTTACATCACACTTAAAAGTGTAGTTTTTCTCTTTCTTAAATGTCAATAGATCAACCAAATGCTGGAGGGAATGTGAGAAAATTTCTGAAAGCTATATTGTTTACCTAGTATTAGAAGTATCAAGACTACACAATGACTGTCCTGTAATTGACCAGAGAGAATCTGAGCCTTTTCTAGAATATTCACAATAAAAAGATTTTCTGAAAATAAAGACAAAGAACTATTTCAAATCCAATAAGTTCTTACCCTACCAGTTAATATTCTTTACATTTTTTGTTATTGTATGAGAAAATTAATATAATCAATTTTAGGAAAGTCTCACATTGACATGGAAATTATAGACTACTTAAAAATACCATGTTCTTTGAATATAGATAGTGCTATTGTCTTACTGTTAATAAGATATATAGTTAATTCAGGGTTTTATTTTTCCCTTAGTAGTGGCTGATAATATTTTTTTGATATTTCAGATCCACTCATATCTTGTTTAATTTATGCTATTTTCTAAAATTTTTAGCTGGGGTGTTCAGAAGATAGTTGTTTCTACAAAGAGATGGAAAAGACTTCCTTCTTTGGAATGACATTGGGAGCACAGTGAAACCTTATATCTCCTTCCCTGAAGTATTTGTTTTAATGCTTAATGTGTCCCATTTATATAGTAATTTATTTGAGTGGAAATATTGTACCTGCAAGTACCAGACCCTGAAAGAATTAAGTATAAGATAGTTAGCCTTATCACAGAAATGATGGCAAGAAACTTGGCTAACAAGGTAGACACACTTAGGTACATGTCAGCCATAAAGAGTCCTTGTGTAACTAAGTAGAAAAATGAATATTCTGGGTATGTGATATAGAAAACCAAAGGCACAGAAAGAGAAGCTATATGGGGAAATAAGAAAATATGGAAATCTGATATGGATAGAATGCTAGCCTCAGACATTTACTAGCTATGTGATTCTGGTAAGTCTCTTAATCCTATTTACATCAGTTTCCTCATCTGTAAAATGAGGTGGAGAAGGAAATGGCAAACCATTCCAGTCTCTTTGCCAAGAAACCCCAAAAAGGTCACAAAAAGTTGGATACCACTGTAATGACTGAACAATAACGATGCTAAATTAATTAAATCATTTGATCTAATAGGAAAGTCATAGCTCTCAACTGACTTCATGAATTGTGTGTCTGTAAGGAGTTAGTATGAGGATAGAGGTCCTAGATATGACTTTTATACATGCATCTATTAATATAATTCTTGCCCTTGTCCACAGAAATAATTATAGATCCTTAATCACAAGAACTGTCTTCTCTGTCTCTATTTCTGTGTGTGTGTGTGTGTGTGTGTGTGTGTGTGTGTGTGTTTCTGTCTCTGTCTTCCCTCTGACCCTCTCTCTTTCTCTATTTTGTATCATTTTCTATGTCTCTCCTTTCTGTCTGTCTCTCTCTCACATGTGTGTGCATGCACACATTCACTTAGTAAAATATGTTCTATCTAATCCTACAAACCCCTAAGTAGAACACGCAAAGGGGACAGGGAATTTTTCCATGGTGATAGAAACTCAAGAGAGAGTCTGCCAATTCTATCTTTAACTTCATATCCTCAATGTCTCTATTTTGAAAACTTACTGGAGTTTCAGTAAGTAACATTTACAAAGTTTACTGCTAGTTACTGGGAAATGTGACAGGAGATGAAAAAACAGTCAGAACTGAAGTAAAAGTGATTATCTCCAGGATGAAAAGATTCAATGGGAGACCATGAAAGGTGAATCGAATTCAATGTTACTAAATCAAGTAGGAGTTAAGCTCCTTAAGCTCCTCCTAAGACTGAAATAGAGGAGTCCAGAATGTTTGCCTGAGTGGTCTCTTTTTTGTGTCAACAGGGTGAAGCCTGAAGCAATTGTTTATTGACAGATCTGAAAATGCATTGTCTAGTACAAGACTTAGGGTCCCATTGATCTGTTACTTAATGATAATTCTTCCTTTAGGAGGCAGCAATAGCAGAAATGGGCAGAGTGTAGCAGTGGAGGGTGGGGCAACAACAAATAATAGTTGTAAAAGCCAAAGAGCAGTGGAAAAAATAACATGTAGGAGCAAAAGAGTTTCAAAACAGCAAACTTTGAAACTTTAATAGCAATAGTTGGGGAGTTAAGCTGAAAGCCATCAGAGTCCCTGGACCATGCCGAGGAGTTAAAAGTGGTAGAGTCATAAAAATATAGGGATGGGGGGAAAATATAATACACACACACACACACACACACACACTCTCTCTCTCTCTCTCTCTCTCTCTCTCTCTCTCGTATATGTGTGTATATATATGCAAAAATATGATTTGTGATTTCTGCCTGTTCTGTTGGTAAAGAACATAGTAAATAAGATCAAAGACAGAGTATTAACCCTGATCAAAACAGGATAGGGATTATATTTGTGGGAACTCTTTTCTAAGTATGCAGACTGAATTTACCCTCTTCAGGGTCAGTGCTTCCCTCTGAGTTCTCTAAGGCTGGAGATAAATTTTGTATGCCCTTCTCCCTAGATTTTCAGATCCTGAAACTTCCTTTCTTCCCCTCCCCCATGGATAACTAATATATAAGCCACCAGAAAAAAAAAATTAGAAAAAATGAGAGGAAGGAGAGAGAAACAGAGCTAGCAGCCTCTGCTCAGCATCCCTGCTATCTTGGCTGAAGTCTAGGCTCCCATGGGTATGTGTCCTATGGCTCACCTGCACGTGCACATACTCACACACAAGCACATGTACCTCACAAACATAAAGGCCCAAAAGAGATTCCCAGAGACTGCAATTAATGAAAAATCTCTGGCACAATGATTTTTTCCGGTCTGCTAAACATGGAGCCCAACACTTTGCAAATAAGTGACCTCCTTTGATATGTCTGCAGTAGTATAGCTCGTTCACAGATAAGAACCAATAGAGCTGTTTTCTTTTTTGCTGTGAAAGAGCCAATGAGTGCAAGAGATAGTAGCCTAAGTGCAGTAGCTAAGCATGGGCCTGCAAAATGTTTCTGTCTTTTTTCATGGAAATAACTATATGAATAAGCTATTGCTTATTTCTCTAAGGTGTGCTCAATATAATAGTTTCCAGATTGCCTTGGTGACAGTGACTGACAGATCTGAGAGATTCTCCTTTGTGGAAATTTAAAGTGCTAGTGAACGAAATTATAGGCAGAATTGACTTTCTATAAATACCCCTAAGATTGTCTAGACATTGCCCAGCAAAAAAGAATTGGAAGCTTCATATGTATATACTTGTTATATCTCTTTTATATTCTTGAAATATAGAATTCCATTTATCAACAGCTCCACCCTGGATGGATCACAGTCTGGTGTTATCTATCTATATGTCTATACATTTCAGTGGTCAGCTAAGAGCTATAAACAATGAATGGAATCCAGAATCTTTATTGGCTAATTCAGTTTATAGAGCCACAAATAAGCAGCAAGAGGATGTTTTCTCAAAAACCATTTACAGGGTCACATGGGCTTGGTGAATGTAAATGTCTGTATTGATAACAAGCTACCTGAGAAATGGGGGAAAATTATATGTGCCGGGGAGCACATATTTGGAATGATAAGGAATGAAAGACAGCTGGATGAATTCTGTTGTGAAAAGCTGACTGGATTCTTTCTCCTTCTTTGCATTTGAGATGATTCATTTAAGTTTTAATAGAATATTTTTCTGTTTTATTCGTTTATAACTTGAGGATGTATACTTGTAGGGAAGCACAGAATCTAAAGGTTAGAAGGGACCTCATGATCATCTTGCCAAATATCCATCTGAATGAATGGAGAATCAATCTTCAAGAAGTGATAGAGGGGAAAGTCTTTGTTTTTGGAGTTAGAAAGTTGGTTATCTCATAGATAAATCTCATAGATCTCATAGATCCTATCTGGATCTGGGAAAGTCAGTTAACCTTCCTGGACTTCAGTTTCCTCAACTGTAAAAGGAGGGGTGAGATTAGATGGTTTCTGAGGTATTCAGCTCTAAATCTATGATTCTATAATGATCCATTCAAGTAGGAATAGGAACAGGATATTGACTATTTTTAAAGTACCCAGTCTATTTTGGACAGCTACAATTGTTGGAAATAACAGCAACAGCAATAATAACAAATATGACTCTTTGTAATTTTCGTCTATACCTTAGCTTTGCCTTCTGGTTCAAAATAGAACAAAGCTAAATCCTTTTTTATATCAATCCTTTTCAAATGCTTGAAGGCAGGTATATTGCTTTTCCCCACCCAAGTGTTCTTCAAGGCTAAATAACTAGTTATTTTAACTCGTGGCAAAATAATTACAACATAATTTTTTTATCCTCTTTCCTGCCCCATCTCCCTTTTATTTGGAGCCATTTCAGCTCATCAGCATCATTCCTAACATGTCACACCTAGGACACCATATCCTAGATAGGTTCTGACAAAGTCAGAGAATATAATGAAGCTGTCACTTGCCAAAATTTGCCTTGGACATGGAAAGCAGATTTTATAATCCTGTCACATACTAGACATTCTCATTTTAATGCTTTAGAAAAGAAATTGGTTTAGGCTCTAGTGAGTTGAAAATTAGGAAGAGTGATGGAACAAATACCAGTCTGCCAACATGCTGTATTTCTTATTGGAGTTTTTCTTGTTATTCCAATCTGGCCCCTCTGCTGATCTACTCCTTGCTTTGATGTTATGTATATCTTTTAATTTTCTAGTGTCCTTTCCACTCCATCCCTTTGCTTTCCTATTTTGAGCAGATGTACTTGGCAGAATATAATTAAACAGAGGCCTTTTGTATGTGAATAATACTGTGATTACCATATCAAAGTTAGATGGATAGCTTAGAAAGAAATATATCTTTCTGATGTGAAATTTAAAAAGTGGAGACAATATCAAGATTTTACTATCTTACTAAATCTTCCTTTGAGCAAGCACATTACCCATATGAATTGCTAAGGGCTTCTTCTGACCTTTTTCAGATCACCTATGTTCTCAGCTTCTTGCTGGAACTGTTTGTCCAAACTGATCAATTTGCTCTGATGAACTGATGATTTACTAGGAGAAAACAAGTGTGGATATATGTGGGCCATACTTAAGGTCAATACCAGAGAGAAATAAATCTCCATGTCTCGAGACTGTGGTGGAAAATGTGTATGAGGCCTAAGAAAGAAATATGTTGTTAGTGTTTTTGTGTGCATGTTTGTTTGCAAGAGGTCTAAAAAGGGAAGCAAAGAAAATTTCTTGGGAAACTTAATGCCAGAAAAAGTTGTTTCTATTTTTTTATTTGTAAATATTTTAATTTGTATTTAATTGAATGAAACAGATTCTTAAAATGCTTCTATAAATGAACTAAGGCAATATTAAGTTGCACTAAATACAGATTATTTTAGACAAGGCACTGACTGTGGATTAGCCTCAATTTCTTCATCTATAAAATGATTAAGGAAGTTGGGATAGGTCATTTTCCAGATCCTTTCCAGGTCTAGACTGATCTTGTGATCTTTTTAGGCATAGTTATCTATATCTATAACAGGCATCTGTTAGAGGTGATGGTTTAAAATTCATTTCTAATGTTTAGGGAGCATTTCCCCTTTTTTTTATGCTGTGAAAATATATCACTCAGTGAATGAGAGGTAGTAGAATTTATTATTGTTTTCTATTTACTTTTAAGTTTATCCTTCAAATGTAGTGGGATGTGACTCAGATTTTATTTTTTACTTTAAATTTAGATTTTCAATAAGGTTATTAAAGAAATATTCTTAAGCTTTTGCGTTCCAAAGCAAATTTACTTGGCAATATTCTATCTTCTCTAAGTAACAGTGTGTTGAGAGGAAAGTTATTAATATCTTAATATAAAATATTTTCATATTATTCACAGTTGTGAAAGAAGAGACAGATAAAGAGGATAAAAGCCATCTTCTATCTACATTTAGAGTCCATCAGTTATTTCTGTGGAGGTAGATAGTATTTTGCTGAAAAAAGCTGAGTTATTCATAGTTAACATCACACAATATTGTTGATAATTTGCACAATGTTTTCCTGCTTCTAATTTCATTTGGCATCATTTTGCATCTAGTTTCATTTTGCAAACAAGTTTTTTCATTGTTTTCCTGAAATCTGCCTAGTCATCATAACTGTATTGCATTTTATTCATATATCTCTGCTTGTTCAGTCATACTTCAATTGATAGGCAACCTCACAATTTCCAATGTTTTTTCACTATGAGAAGGGCTGCTCTAAGGATTTTTGGACATGTAGGTCCTTTTCCCTTTTTTTATGATCTCTTTATAGATCTAGTAGTGGTTGCTGTTTGGTCATAGTTTCAAATCGCTCACCAGAAATAATAAGCAATTAGTGCCTTAGTGTATTGATTTTTCCACAATGTCTACAACATGCATTATTTTCCTTTCCTTTTAAGAAATATCATATTAGCCAATCTGATATATGTGAAATGGTACATCTGCATTATTTTAAATTGCATTCCTCTAATCAAATGTGACTTAGAAAAGTTCTTCATAAGTTCTTCATATGCTGTAGATAACTGATTTATATTTTGTGAAAATAGCCTATTGATATTCTTTGACCATTTATCAATTGGATAATGGCTTATATTTTTATAAATTTGACTCAGTTCTTTATATATTTGAAAAATGAGACATTTGCTATAGAGCTTTTTTTTGGCTTTTTGCTTTTCTTCTAACCTAGATTGCGTTGGTTTTGTTAATATAAAAGTCTTTTATCTTAATATAATCAAAATGTTCTATTTTACATAACAATTCTCTCTATCTCTTGTTTGGATATGAATTCTTCCCCACCCCATAAATCTGACAGAGATTATTCCTGCTCTTCTAATTTGCTTATGGTGTCACCTTTTATGTCTAAATCATATACTTATTTTTACCTTATCTTGTTATATGGTGAAAGATGTCCATTGGTATCTAGTTTGTGTCCCATTTTTTTCCAATTTTCCCAGCAGTTTTTTTCCTTGTCAAGTAGTTTTTGTCCCAAAGGTTGGGGTCACTATGGTCTTTGATTAGTATGTCTTGTGTACCAAGTCTATTCTACTAATTCACCACTCTTTCTTAGCCAGTATCAGATAGCTTAGATGAATACTGCTTTTTAATACAGTTTGAAATCTGGTATTTCTGACCATCTTCTTTTGTATTTTTTAGATATTGTTGATATTCTTGATCCTTATTCAAGAAAAAAAAATTATCAAAAAGTTTTTGGTGGTTCAATTGGTATGGCATCGAATAAGCAAATTAGTGTAGACAGAAATGTCATTTTTATCCATCCAACAATTGATATTTTTCCAATTGTTTAGATACGATCTGCAAAAAATGACAATTTTGTTTCTTCTTCGCTTATTGTAATTGTTTTGATTTCTTTTTCTTCTCTTATTGCTTTAGCTAGCTCTTCTAATTTAATAATAGTTGTGATAATGGGAATCCTTGCCCTGGTCTTACTAGGAAGGTTTCCAGATCATCCTCATCACAAATACTGCTTACTGATCGTTTTATCATTTTAAGAATACTCTCTTAATTCCTATGCTCTCTAATGTATTTTTTTTGACTGAGTGATGCATTTTGTAAAATACAAAACAAAAACAAAAACAAAAAACCCTAAGTTTCTAGGGTCAACTTTTTGATGTTGATGGTATTGTTTTTTGCACATCTTTTGGGGGAATTTTCCTTTTAAAAACATTTTAGCTCTGTTCCCAGGATAGAAGAGGTCTCAAGCTTCTTATGTCAGCAGTTGCAGGTGCTGGTTGCTAATTTGATGCAGCACTGATGATACCCTGAGGTCCATTTGGGACCCTCATGTATGGTGCTGTGGTGGAGGTGGGTGGCTGGTGCAGCAAGAATCTGAAGGGGTCTGGCACCTTTTCTGTTGCTGAGCAAGATGTTGAGGCTCATGAGTTGTTTCTGTATTTCTCTGGAGCCATACTGAGTCAGGAAACTGGGGGCCTGTACTGGTGGCTGCTTAAACACATAGTAGTCTTTCCATTCCCTTGGCTGTGTTAAGGCATGTAGAAGATCCTTTTGTTGACTTTTGCCTACCCTGCTGAACTGAAGCTCAGCATATAATACTGATTTGCTGAGGGGGGACTTCCTGCTAGTTTGCTGGGATGGTTCCTTTCCCAGAATGCATTTATTTCTCTTTTACCTGAATGAGACACACCTTTCTTTCTAGTCTTCCAAGTTCCTTGGGCTCAAAGGTTATTTCCTCTCTTCCCCCATCTTTTTGCTGTTTTTGATGTTCCAAGAGTTGTTATAGGGTACTACTTCATAATTATTTGGAGTTGAGTATTAGAGAATTATGATAATTTACTGCTTACTCTATCTTGTCTAGCTATTTAAATTTAGCCAAAAGTTATATGATTTTGGAGAAAGAAGAAACCTCAAAGAGTATGTAATTCATATTACTTATTTGACAAGTAAGCAAACAGAGAAATATAAGTTATCACAGATTGTGAAATATCACTTTTCCACTATCCTGTTTTTGACTTCACCTTTATGTTTCTGACCTCCCAAAAGAATCCCAGAAACAGAAAATATCAAAGTTGAAAAGGACAAAAGCAATAATCTAATAACAATACTTAATTTTTCAGAGGAATAAATCAACACCAGAGAGGGTATGGCTTGTTCAACATCACCTAGATACCCTTTGCCTTTATTCTATTTTCTGCCTCTTAGAATCCTCTTCCAAAGGACAAGCAGTTAGTTATTGGAGCTTAGAGAGAGAGATCTTCACGATTAACCCTTGACTGGCTGGCCATTAGTAGCACAATGTAATGTAATACATTTCCTCCCTCCCTCTCCCCCCCAAGTAAAGCTATATGCTTCTCATATAAACTTGTTTTTTTCTGTTTGTCATAGATCACACTAGGTTTTGCTATTAATCCTCACTTATTTTTAATCCTATCAGAAAAAGGTAGGAACATTTTTCCTACTGATATGGATTGGCAACTATCTGTAATTTATTGAGTCATACAGAGGCAGTAAAAAGTTGAGCAATTTGTCCAGGAACAAACAGCTAGTGGATATCAGAAACAGAACTTGAACTCAAGCTTTACTAATTGCTAAATCAGCTCTCTGGCTATTACATTCATTGATTATCTCTCTTTCTATCATGTTTTTAATTGATTATGAATGATTGCCCTGAACTCTAGTAGTTTTAAATTTTAATGTAGCCTGTATTGGTTAACCTGCTATCTGGGGGAGAGGATGAGGGAAGGAGGGGAAAAATTGGAACAAAAGGTTTTGCAATTATCAATGCTGAAAAATTACCCATGCATATATTTTGTAAATAAAAAGCTATAATGAAAAAGTTTAATGTAGCCATTGATACATTAATTTTCATTTTATTATTTCATATAATTTAATTTTTTTTTGTTTGTGTTGTTATCTTACCATCTATCAAATGAGAGAGAAAAAAAAAGATTGCTTGGTTTTGTATCATAGATCAAAGCTTCTTAAACTGTGGGTTGCAACCCCACATGGTATTACATAACTGAATTTGGGGGTCATGAAAATTTGGCAATAGTAGAAAGTTTCTGAAGGTAATGATAAAAATTAATTTAAAATTAAATGTATAATGAAACCAAAATATTTCTGGCAGCACCTGCCCATGTTGCATCACATGACTTCATTGTAGCCTTAGTTCTGAATATGTAACATGCACATTTTACACTGCACAAACGCAAACGCTGCCAGATACACCTCAGCTCTGATTCAAGACAAGGTAACATAAAAATTTTTTCAGGTGAAAGGGGGTTAACAAGTGAAAAAAGTTCAAGAAGCCTTGAAATAGGAAAACTAAAATGATTGACACTGTTTTACTTCCTTTATAATATGTCTCTTTGTGGATCACATATTATAATGAGAATATATTAGTTTCTACATATGGCAGAAGGAATGACTATTATAGCTATCATATACACTCTGATGCATTTACATTCAGTCTCTTTCCTTTGATTCCTTCCTATGTGATTATAAATATCTTCAATATCATAATCCTAAAATAAAACCTTTCCTTGACTTCTCTGGTCCATATTGCTATTGTCTTAGCAACCTCTTTTTTTCATTGTGAAATTTATAGGACAAATGATTATTACCATTAACAATATCTATGTATACAATTTGATGGTTTATTGTTAATAATTTTTATAATAAGTAGCAAATGATATAAATCAACATGCATATATTTTAATGTTTATGAAACTCTTTATGTATATCTGATGTCTCTACTTCCATGATAATCAATCTTTTTCTAGTCTTTTTGTAATCTACTTTCCTCCCTTTCTCCCCTCCCACCCCCAAGAAAATTCTAAAAGGCTACTAGTAACATTGTAACTGTCAAATCCCAGGGTTCTTTTATTCAATCTTTCTCTTATTATACCTTATTGGAGTATTTGATACTTCTAGTCACTCTCTCTTTCTGGATAAGTTTTTATCTCATTCAATTTAAGACATTATACTTTTAGTTTACCTTTTCTTTCTCTAATTGCTCATTTTTTATTACTTTCTCTGGTTCTTATCTTTACCTTTTTGATGAGGCTGTTTCTCAAGGCCTTTTTGAACATTCTTCCTGGGAAACGTTATTACTCTGTGTTCAACTATCATTTGTTTAAAAATAACTCCAATAGCTTTATTTTCCATCCTGATATCATGAAATTATAGAGTCATATTTCCAACTAATAAAATGATATTTCTGCTTAATAGTATATTAATACCTAAAACTACAATCCAGAATTAGGCATATCTTTTACCTATTCAAAAATTAAACATAAAATTACTCATTACTTTACTATTTCTTTGAGTCAAACTACCATTTTCTCAGTATCCCCTATTTATAACCTTAGTCTTTTACTTGCTTTACTTGCTCCTCACCTCTAATATTCAATCATTATGAAGTCTTCTAACACAGTCAAACAATCAACAATCATTGATTGAGTTGAAGCAAGGAGTTATAAAGAAAAGAATGAAAAACTATCTGCTTTCAAGGAGCTTGCATTTTAAACAGGGGAAGAGATATATTTGGTGGATGAAAGATAAAATGACTGAGAAAACAAAGATTGGGCTTCTGAGTGTATTGATAATTAAGCAATGAATGCAAATTGCCTAACTAATTGAGACTGGCTCCTTCTTTGCTTAGAAATAGAGAGAGACAGACACTGATACATTTAAAACAATTCACCAAATAAGGTTATTAATTAATTAAAAGGAACCAGTACTACATTAGGTAACCTGATTTCTAATTGGATAAAACATTATGTACTTTACAAATTGGGGCGGGAAAAGTGAATAGATTCACTTTCCTAAAATTAGAGAAAAAGATGTATATCTTTTCCCTCAAGTGTTTATAAACAAGCAAAGGAACATAAAAAAAACCCAATGAGTACAGGATCACTTTTTAAGACAAGACATATGAGGTGCTTGAGATGCATAATTGTGAGAAAATTGCTTGTTCAATCTTTGAATCTTACTGAGTTTCTGGTCAGAATAATTTAGGTTTTTAGGCAAAAATCTCTAAGAAGATAGAGGTGACCTAATTATATGTTATAAAATTATTTTAATATTATTTTAAATATTAAAATTATAAATTATAAAGATGATTATAAATGGATAGGAAAAGATTTAAGGTAGAAATTATCTCATAAAAATAGGATGTGAAAGGAATAACTAAATCAAAGGCGGCAGGCAGAGGTGGAAAGCTGGTAATATTGGAACCTTACTCTCATCTGAGTTGAAAAAGAAATTATATATATCTGAAGAAGTTAAGATATTCTGAAATTGTAGAAAGGTGAGAAAATTGGAGGAACAATATGATGGAGAGTCTTTTTGCAGGATAAGTAGCTAAAATAAGAAATGAGAGAAAAAATAACAAGGATATGGTGAAAAGAGGTTGAGAAAAATAGTGAATACAAATAGCTGGGCATAGAACAAAATCTTATAGCATTTGCCAAGATAAAGTCAAAATCATACATGACCAAGATATTAAAAGACATTCTACAAAAGAATTAGAAAAATAGGAAACATATTATTTATCAGACTTAGGGATAGATAAACAATTCATGAATAAATAAGAGATAGAGAGAAAAGATAGGTGTAAAATGGATCATTTGATTACATGAATTTTAATTTTTTTTTGTTCATATAGAACAAAAGTAGCCAAGATCAGTAGAGAAACAAAATAAATGGGGGGAAATTATAGCTTATCAGACAAAGGTCTTATATTTAAAGTATTTAAAGAACTTTGTGTAGTGTTCTGGCTAATTTTCTGGAGGTCTCTGGACCAACCTTTGTTTCAGCAGACTAATCATCACTAGAATAGGCAGGGATAAAATCCAAATTCTTTATTATCTCCTTCACAATTTTGTCTCCTTGCCTGGGGCTCAGCTAGCTTTCTGGAGGTCCTCTGGAATGTGTATTTGTTTCTGTGGAGGAAGCAGGAGGACCAAGACGATGGTCCCTGTCTTGAAGTCTGTCTCAGTCCAAGAGCTTGTGCTCCAGCCTCCAGTCCTCTGTCTTCTCTGAGTTTGTCCAGTCCTCCACAGTGGTGGGATTCTGAATGAATGTCTCAGTCTGAGGGCTTGTGTTCTAGCCTCTAGCCACCACAAAGGTGGGAGATGAAATGAATGTCTCTGGCTGACTTTGGCCCAGCTTATATACTTTATTATAATTACATCATTGTAAGTATGAATCTTGTAGAATAGGTGTCAATCTTATAGAACTATATTAAGTACTAATTACATGTACTGAACTAAAGAACTATAAATCACCATGCTAAACTATGGTCTTATCAATTACACTGAGTTAACACCTTGCTGTAAGAATGGGCCAGAATTCTGGCCCATTACAACTTTGTGAAATCTATAAGAATATGAGTCATTTCCCAAAATATTAATTGTCAAGAATATAGTCAGGAAATTTCTGATCAAGAACTTAAAACAACTTATAGTCATATTAAAAAGTGCTCAAAATTATTATTTATTAGAGAAATGCAAATTAAAACAACATTGTGATATCTTTTTACATTTAGCAGATTGGTTAAAATGATAGAAGGAGAAAGTGACAATTTGGAAAGGATGTAGAAAAATTGGGATGATAATTCATTGTTGGTGGAACTGCAAAGTAATCCAACCATTTTGGAGTACCATCTAGAATTATGGTCCAAAGACTGATTAAACTATCTATAGCATTTGACTCAGCAATGCCACTGCTTGGTTTATTTTTGGAGATAAATAAGGAAAAAGATAAAGAATTTATATCTTTTACAATTTTTATGGCGGTGCTCTTTGTATTGGCAAAGAACTGGAAATTGTTGGAATGCCCATCAATTGGCAAATGGCTGACCAAGTTGTGATGTGTGATTGTGATAGAATACTGTATGGAATAAGAATATACTGTAGGAAATATTGAACTCAAGGATTTTAGAAAACCATGGAAAGATTTGTACGATGTAATGAAGAATGAAATGAGTAAAATAAAAAATATACATATATATATACAGTAATGGTAATATTATTTTAAGAATAATTTTGAGCAAAAGTATTACTTTGAATATTCCAAATTCCCAAATTAACTATGTAGAATGCATGAACAAAGATGATACCTGCAGCAAGAGAAAGAATTGATAAATAGAAGTATGTATGGAATCATTTTATAAAAATACATATGGACTAATAGTAGCTCTTTCCAGGGTACAGGAGAAGAAAAAAATACATAATTTTGTTGTATATTTAAAAGGAATAGGAAGTTGTACATAATAGATTTGCATCTTCATGTGCAATTATCTTTTCTTTATTGTTCTATGTTATAGAAATGATTATTTTATTCTATAAATTAAAAATAAAATAAAACAAAATTATAAAAAAGGAAAATAAAATCTCTGTAATAAAATGCAGAATAAATCACCAATTGTCAGTGTCTAAAAATTATGTCTCTTTTTGCATTTTGCATTTTGAGCCTCTATGTTAAAGATGCCAAAGCCAGCCACTGGAAATGGAACAGTTCTAAAGTCTGATTTGATCACCATGATATAATAATTTGTTATTACTTTGAGGTGTTGAATTCAAGAACTTCAGTACGTATCTTACTTTTTCTTCTTTCTCCCTCTCTTTTAGCATATATTAGTCCACTTAAAAGTTTTTTCATAATTATTAAAAAAAAAAACCCAAAATTTAGCTATGTATGTAACATGTTTAATTATCTTGAAAGCATTCTTCTCAGTGAATAATCATTACTTTTAACTTTTTGTATGGTCAGAATTTATTATTACCAAAAAAAATTTTTTTTTGAATTCTTATACCTATTATAGCATCATATGCTTTGAATTAAGTTTTATGTTGTCATCCTGTTTGAAGTAACATAATAATTTCAAACAGAGCATTAACTTTTAGAGATTTCTGCAGGAGGTTTATATAAGAGTAGAGTGGAATAAGTAAGGTAAGGGGAATAAAGTAAGTGCAGAAGGATAAGAAGAAGCCAAATT
The DNA here is from genome assembly GCF_016432865.1 of Antechinus flavipes. Classification (NCBI taxonomy): domain Eukaryota; kingdom Metazoa; phylum Chordata; class Mammalia; order Dasyuromorphia; family Dasyuridae; genus Antechinus; species Antechinus flavipes. Next base: position 521,614,881 of record NC_067398.1, on the reverse strand, counting down.
GTGAAGAGTCTTATGTATTTATATAAGTATATTTTCATATTCTATTCTATATATTTCTTGAAGTAATCAGGAAACATAATTTGCTGAATAGGGGGAGATGAATGTCTGCCCTTCAGACATTCTGCCACTTCAGCAGATTGTATGGAAAATAGTTTGAAGTGAGGTAAAACGTGATACAAGAACAATTAGGAGGCTATTGCAGTAATTCAAGAATAAGGTAATAAGACATAGAAAGTTTTATCCAAGGAACTAATTTGAGAAAGTGAAAAGAAATCTAGGGTTATATAACTAGTACATATAGTGGCTTCTAAGGAAGGTTTTTAAAGGATAGGGCATAGTTGCCAGAGAAAGAATCAGTTGATAGAGAGATATATAAGCTTAGAGAGTGGAAGAAAGGTATATTGATAGGAGAAACCTGATGGAGAAATTGGAAAGGAAGAATATATGAAAAAACATTGACCTTAATGAGAAGAGCCACCTCATCATTAGAGACTGAAGTAATTAAGAAGATAAAGGGAAAAATGTCAAGACATCAGGAGATAATGAGAAGGGGAAGAAAGGAAATAGCAATTGGCCTTCATTTTTTTCCCTAATAAAATAAGAAAGGGTCCTGAGCTGAAAGGGTCAGAAGAAGGCATGTTATGGAAAAGTTGAGGAGAAAAGAGAAGGTTTAGGAGAATTGCTATAAGTGGGATAGAGAATCAAGATTAATGGATAAGAGGAATAACATTGCTGCAACGAGAACCCACTTAATTAAATTACTTAAATATAACTTAAATTCAAAGTGAATAAAGTCAGCATGATTCTATTTTTCTCACTCTGTCATCATATGAGTTGGAGTAGAGTCTTATAAGTAAGTTTTGATGGTAAAATCACTTATATTTGAGTACTCTTCTCTATTTTCTTTTCATCTTGATATATGTTCTCCTCCACTCCCACCCTTTCCATATTACTAGGTTATCCCTCAATGGTTATTTACATTTCTAATATTTACTCCTCTTCATCATTCATAGGATAAGACCTCTAGAGGAAGAAGAAATCTTTGGGGTCATTTAGTCACATTCCTTCATTTTACTGATGAAAAAGAGGAGACTGAGGTTAAATGACTTGGCCAGGGTCCTTTGAGGAGGCTTCAAACAGATGGCAGCATTTGAGCTAGTATTAAAGGAAGGAATGGATTCTATGTCAGCAAAATGAGAAGATAGACTATATTATATATGAGCTTATGATGGTAGCAGTGTCGAAGAATATTGCAAAAGTAATTAGTTAGGTTGCAAAGGCATTTAAATGTGAAATAGAAAAGTTTATATTTGATAACAGAGACAATGGAATTTATTGAATGAGGATGCACTGATGGGATTAGGTCTGTGCTTTACAAAAATTACTGGAGACTTTTGGAAAATGGATTGGAGTCGGGGAATTGGCAGCAAAAAGACCAATTAGAAAGATATTTCTATTGCCCAGGCAAGAGCTGATAATGATTTAAAGTGGTGTGGTATTGGTGAGAATGAAAAAAAGAGAACAGATGTGAGAGATGTGGAGAAAAAAAATCTTCAAACTTTAGGAAATGATTTGATATATGAGTGAGAGTGCTGAATATGGCACCAACATTCCAAACCTAAGTGACTGAAAGAATATTGGTACTATTAGTCATAGTAAAGAAATTAAAATGAGCATGTCTTTAAACAAAGATAACAAATTTTGTTTTGGATTTGTTAATTTTGAGACACCTCTAGACTATCCATTCTGAAATATCTAATAGGCAGTTGATGATTAAAGCTAAGGAGACTGTGTAGGGCTTGGCATATATGCACCTGAGAATGAACTGCCTAAAGATATTAATTGAATCAATGGGAAATGATGAGATCATTTTATGATGAGTATGTTGATGAAAGAGAGACATGGGGCCACAAAAAAGCCCTGAAGGACATTCACATTTAGTTGGTATTACATGGATGAATATTGTGTATTATAATTAAAATTTTCTAATTGTATTTTATGCCCCAGTATTCAGTAGCTCCATGGGGAGAGAAATTATGCTTTTTATAAAATTTTTGTAAAGGTTCTTAGAATAGCATGAGAGGTACTTAATAAATGTTGAATGAGTAGAGTCACTTAGAAGTATTACAACTCTCGAATTTATTGTACAGATCATATAAGCTATATGTAGCTAGGTGGTGTAGTGTATAGCATGTTTAATTTGGAGTCAGAAAGATCTGAGTTCAAATCACCATTCATGGACTAAACTATTTGGACATCATGTACTTTCTCAATGCTTCAGTTTCCTTTTTTTTCAAAATGGGAATAAAAATAACATCTACCTCACAGGACTCTTTTGAGGATCAAATTAGATAACGTGCACAAGGCTTTACAAGTTTCAATTCCTATATAAATGTTAATAACTATTATTAATTTCTGGGGGAATTCAGTGTTCCAGTCTATGAAATGAGTGGATTTAAGTAGACATTCTCTAACTTCCAACTGTAAGTCTCTGATGCTATGTTCTATTAGTGATCAAATCTCTAACTAGGAGGCATACTATTCATTCCTTCAGCCAATATGTGCTTTTTAGACATAAGCATATGAAAAATAATACATTAAAATGTCACTAAACTTATGTGTAGCCCAACACATCCAGATCACTTTTATTGTCTTTCTCACACTAGATGATAATTCATGAATATTACTTGTCTTATTTTCAAAGCTGACCCCTTGTCTGACTTTCTATTTAAAAAAAAAAACAAAAACAAACCAAAACAACAACAACAACAACAAACCAACCAGAAGGCAATTATAGGAAGTTTGTATTTCAACAAAACTTATATAGTTATATTGGTTCCAATATGGAACAGTTGAAACTTCACAATAGCATGTGGTGCATTTTATACCTTTTTCTTTCACAGTGTTTGTAGAACAGATGTAAGCATTCTATTAAGTTTGTAGACTGGCAATTTCACCAAATAACAGACCTTTATTGCTAATTGCTACTATTTGCATGATTCTTACCTTTTTGTAATCTCTTCTAGGAATTGCAATTGTGCAGACATTCATTAGGATAAGCTTTAGTTCTCTGGAAATTCCTTTCTGCATATTTACTTGTGTCAACCTGATTAGAAAGTCATTCTTTTCTTTAGCAACCATTATTCTAAGAACTCTTCAAATTCACATCATTAGTCTTCTAACATATTTTGTATGTCATGTTTAATTTTTCAAGAGAGAAATTGAGTTCAAATCTTTTCAATTTTTGCATTCCCAATATCTATTCATTTCTATATATCAAATATAAAGTAATATGGATATTTTAGAATTAAGAAGACTTTAGAGACCTGGACATCTATTCCAGTTCCCCAATTTTGTAGATGAGGACATTGAATCCATTGAATCAAAGATATTAGGTGATTTGTCCAAGGTCATACAGTGAGATAACAAGATAATAAAACAGTCAAAATCTTACATAGCTAATTGGTGGCTTGTTTGAATGTTAAACATATATTGTTTTGAATTTGTGTGTGTATTCCTAATTGGATTATGAGTTTTTGAAGGTAAGTGTCTATATTTTTTATTTATGTCTTCTTAACACCTACTTCAGTATTATGCAGTGTGTGCTATTGTTTCTCATCAATTTCTGTGCGAGTTCAATTTGCAATGAGGTGAATCTTTTGATTATATATATTTTTGGGTTTAGATGAATCCTTTCTCAAAAGACACTCAAAATACTGCCCTTCAAACCAAGATCAAAAGATAGAATTTTCTGCTTTCTTTTTCAATTCAATACAATTTAGCAAATATTTCTGAAACCCCTGCCTAATAATTGAAATAAGGATAGTTTAATATTTCATGGTATGAAACATAAAATCTTTCATAGCAAAAAAAACAGAATTACAAAAAGCTAAAGTTAAATGCAAAGTGGTACATGTGTATTAATATTTCTGAGTTCAGAAATTATATTGAATAGGAAGCATAGATTCATTTGGACTGGTATAGAAAGGTAGAAGTACTTGTTTCACCAGTTCCCATTCCTAAATATGCGGGGTACTAGACTGGTAAAATGTGCCTTTTCTCCTCAAAACATGCAAGATTTGCTATTTAAAAACTTCTTTTCTTCCATATACCAATTCTCAGAGAGATTTTTTTCTAGTTATGCTCAGGATGAAAACAATGGAGAAGGCACCATGACTATACAACCCAGCTATCTTCCAAATAGCAATGGCAACAAACTCACATTCATCTAGGGCAAATGGGTCCTTCAATCCATCTTTGGGAATTAAAAAAAATCCATTAATCAACATGATTTTTTCCCTTCTCTGCTTCTGCATAATCATCAGATCACAAATTCCTCTTCTCTCAACTTTTGTATGGGGGGAGGATTCTGGGAAGATGGTGGAGTAGGTTGGTAAATTTCAAGCTCTCCCAATTTCCTCCACAAATAGAACAAATTTGCACTTCAGGGTGAATGTAGACTGATGAAAAAACAAGAAAACTTGGGTTAGAACAGGACTCTTCCTGATACAACCCAACAAGTTCTGAAGAAAAACTCAGCTCTGAAGTGCAAACATCCCCATGTTAGCTCCACAGAAATAGCAAGTGGGGACCCTTCAAGCTGGGTGTGACCAGAGCTTCAGAAGGAACCACAAATACTTTCACCTCCCAGACTGTTGAGTGGAAATTCGAGTCCAAAAAGAGAACCTTGACACAATAATGCAGGAAAAAAATCGTAGAAAATTGTCCTGGAGTAGTAGAACATGAAAAGAAGTAGAAATAGAAAAAAATCTACTGATCATCACCTCAAAAAGTCCTTTGTGGAAAACACATAAGAATATAGTGCTAAATGTTGAAATCCCTAGATCAAAGAGAAAATTTTGCAAGAAACAAACAAAAAAATTAAATACACTGGAGCTAAATTAGAATTGTACAAGACTTACTAGCTGCTACAATAAAAAAACACAGGTTTTGGAATCTTATCTACAGACAAGCAAAAGAACTAGGCCTGCAGCCCAAAATATCATATTCAGCAAAATTACCTATAATTTAAATGAGAAAAAATGGACCTTTAATGACCTTTTGGATTTTCAGGATTTTATATCTACCAAACCTGAACTTAACAAAAAATTCAACATATAAGACCCAATATAAAAGAGTAATTTCAAGAAACTCAACATGGACAAACCATTTAAACATGGATAAAAATTGTTTATTTTTTTACATGGGAAATGTATAATTCGTGTTTAAGATTTACATTAACAGTAGGGTAAGTTCAAAAGAAAGATTGGCAGAGTAAGAGTAAAAATTGCAGTCATGTTGTATAAATGAGGTGCAGAGGAAGAATAGACAGAGGCATGGCGGGGTGAGAAGGACTCTTAGTTCTGAAAATCTACTCACATCAGGGATGGAGCAAATAGACAACTATATATATATATATATATATATATATATATATATATATATATATATATATATATACCACGAAGGGTATAGTATCCTCCAAAATCTATAAAGAAAAAGGGGAAGGTTAGATATATATACTTTTTAAAATAGGTATTTTTTGTTATATATTTTGAATCCTCCCTGATAATCTGCTGGGCACATGATAATGTTCTCTTTTGTTTTCTTTCATTTTATTTTATATTGCTTTTCTATCTTTTTCTTTTTGCATATTCTGTTTCTTCAAATAAAATAAATTTGGGGGGGAAAGCAAAAAAAAATGGAAATAAGCTCTGTCCCTCTCAGTCAGAATAAATTGGCAGAGGATATTATACTTGACAGTTTGGTACTTGTTCTGAGTTTAAAGTGAACAGTTGTAAATGAATGATAGTCTAGCTGAAATTTTCCTAGAGTACTTTGTCAGGGTCTACCCTTTGAGCTCATGACTTTCTTTGCCTCTTGAATTATACTTAGCATTGTTCATGGTATATCCTTAATAAAATATAGTCGCTTGAGGATAAGAATGTGTTTTTATTTTTGGTTTCACTTTTGTTTTCCTTCATTTTCTTGATATTTGACATTTACTGATGACTTTTAATGAGTGTTCAAATATTCATTCTCCATTTTCTTTTGCCAATAAAAATGTTTAGAAATATAAATATTTTCAGATTTGGTAATTAAGAGAGGATTAAGGCAAACAGAGTGAAGATGGCAGAATAAAAGTAGGATTTACCTGAGGCCTTCCCCAAACCTCTCCATATAACTTGAAACAAATTCTAAAGCAGCAGAACGCAGAAAGAGATGGAGTGAAATAAATTTCTAGCCCAAGATAACTTAGAAGGTAAGGAGGAATGATCTTTTGCATCAAAGTGAGAGTGGAGAGTAAGCAGGAATAGGCCATTCCAGCAGATCCCCCTCCTCCAGAAAAGCAGGAGCAGGTCTTGCCAATCACTGAATCAGCAGCAATGGCAGTTGTGTTTTCCAGAGATCTCAGACCACAAATAATAAGGTAGTAAAACTGGTCAGAAGAAGATTACAGGGATCTCTGGGCTAGTACTGAGCCTAGTACTCTGTGCCCAGAATCCAGACACTATTCTTTTACTTTGTCCATATTTGGATCCAGGTAACAGACCTGGGTAACAGTCTCTGGAAGAGGGAGAACACTAGTACTTCAGAAATTGTATCCACAGGGAAGCAGAGACCCTCCTTCACAATTCCAGGCCAGAAAAGAATGCTTGTGGACACTTATAGACCCAGCACAAGCCAGAAAAGGAGTTAACACTCTCCTAAGATAATGTTACCTTGGATGAACTAAAACATTTACAGGTACCTAGAAGTATCTCTGAAAACAGCTGCACAAAACTACTGAAGCTTGGGACAATGTACTCTTAACCCTGAAAATAGTGCCCTACTTTTACAAAGAGTTAAAAGTTAAGTAGTAGGTTAGTGAAATGAACAAACAACAAAAAAACATTCTAGTCATAGAAAGTTACTATGGTAACAAAGAAGATCAAAACACATTCAGAAAATAACAAAGTTAAAACTCCTATATTTAAAACCTCCAAGAAAAATATGAAATGGTCATAGACCATAGAAAAGATCAAAAGGGATTTTGAAAATTAAGTGAGACAAATAGAGGGAAAATTGGAAAGAGAAATGTGCTGTGTTCTGGGCTTGGCAGACTGTCCCGCTGCCCCTTTGAAACAGATCTGTTCTGAAATTCTTCCAAGGTATCTTCTTCTGTTGTTGTACTCCAAATATTTGTGAGTTCTTCGACTGGTTTTGGAGTGACAGAAATCACAAATATTTGGAATATAACACATTTCCAGCAGGAGATATTTTGGAAGAACTTCAGGAAAGGTGTGTATCGATTGGGAGGGGAGGAAGATGGCCAAGTGCAGGTGCAATACAGGGACACAAGGTGATATAGCATCCACATCCTGGGGAATCTAGTGGGGGCTCTTAGCCAAAATACAGAAGCATTGGCTACTCTGTCCTGGATGGAAGCCAGTAGATCAGCAGACTAGCTGTGAGACATCCAACACAAATGCAATATCCACCTCATCCAACACAGAATACTGTGGGAATTGGGCACACCTACCCAGGATTGTAAAGAACTCAGAAGCACCAGCCTAGGATAGATTAAGGTGTCTGTTGGCTATAGAGGAAAATTTGGATAATCTCCCCTTTGACCTAAGAGTAGATCTCAACTTTTAAAAAAATGAGCTAAAAAGAAAAAAGAATTGATCACTTTTATGGAGAAAGAGAACAGATCTCAAACCCTGAGGATCCTAAAAACAAATCATCTCCAGATGAAGCCCCCAAAGGTGATATGAGTTGGTCCCCATCTCCCAAGACTCTCTCGAAAGAATTCAAAAAAGGATCTTAAAAGAAAGTAAGAGAAAAATGGAAAAAGCATATAATTCCTTAAAAATAGATTTGAAAAAAAAATTCATGGGTAAACAGAATTTGTGAAATGGAAAAAAAAATCCAATTAACAAAACATCTCATTTAAAAGTTCAATTGGCCAAATGCAAAAGGAGATAAAAAAGCTCATTGAAGAAAGTGATTTACTCAAAATTAGAATTGAAAAAAATGGAAATGAATGACTCAATGAGACTTCAAGAATCAGTCAAACAAAACAAAGAAAAATGAAAAAAAATAGAAGAAAATATAAAACAACTCATTGGAAAAACAATTGCCCTGGCAAATAGATCTAGGAGAGACAATCTAAGAATTATTTAATTTCCTGAAAACCATGATGAAAACAAGAGCCTTTCAGGAAATCATCAAGGAAAACTGCCCTCATGTCCTCGAAACAGAGAATAAAATAGTCATTGAAAGAATTTAACTTCCAATAACCTGAAAGAGACCCCAAAATGAAAATTCCAAGGAACATTGTTGCTGAATTTTAGAATTATGAGATTCAGGAGAAAATATTGCTTGAGGAGCCACAATCAGGATAACTCAAGACCAAGCAGCTTCCATATTAAAAGATCAAAGGTCCTAAAATCTGATAATCCGAAAGGCAAATAAACTTGGATTATGCCAAGAATCAACTATAAGGAAGGGGGAAAAGGAAAGGAAAGCAGAAGGTTAATAGAAGAGAGAAAAGAAGTAGAAGGGGAAATGTATAAGAAAGAGGAAGGGCTGTAAAAGGGGAGGGCTGTTTGAGGGACATAGAAATTAGAAGCAAAATACTGGAGAGAAAGTAAAGGGTGAAGAGAAAAAGAAAAAATATAACTTGGGGGAAAAAGATGGCAGGAAATGCAGAGTTAGTAATTTTAACTGTGAATCTGAATGGGATGAACTCCCATAAAAATGAAGCATTCTGGGGCAGCTTGGTGGCACAGTGGATAGAGCATCAGCCCTGAAGTCAGGAGGACCTAAATTCAAATTTGGCCTCAGACACTTAAAACTTCCTAGCTGTGTGACCCTGGACAAGTCACTTAACTCCAATTGCCTCAGCAAAAAAAAAAAAAAAAAAAAGGAAGCATTCAGTAGAGTGCATTAAAAGCCAGGTTCCAAAACATGGCATTCACAAGAAACATATTTAAAGCAGAGTAATACATAAAGAGTAAAAGTAAAAAGCTGGAGCAGAATCTATTATGCTTCAGCTGAAGTAAAAATGGAAAGGATAGCAATCCTGATCTCAGAGATCAAGCAAAAACAAAAGTTGATCTAATTAAAAGAGATAAGGAAGGAAACTATATTTTGCTAAAGAGTACCATGATAATGAAGTAATATCAATACTAAATATATACACACCAAGTGGTATTGCATCCACATTCCTAGAGAAGAGAGCTGCAAGAAGAATTAGACAGCAAAACTATACTAATGGGGGACCTCAACCTTGCTCTCTCAGAACTAGATAAATCAAAGCACAAAATAAATAGGAAAGAAGTTAAGAAGGTAAATAGAATTTTAGAGAAGTCAGATATGATAGACCTTTGGAGAAAATGGAATGGAGACAGAAAGGAATATTTTTTTTTCTTGGCAATACATGAAATCTACACAAAAATTGACCACGTATTAGGGCAAAACAAACAAACAAACAAACAAAAAACCTAAAAATAAAATACAGAAAGGCAGAAATAGTTAATGAATCTTTTTCAGATCAGGATGCAATTAAAATTACATATAATAAAAGGCCTAGGAAAAGTAGGCCAAAAATTAATTGGAAACCAAATAATCCATAAAAATGAGTGGGTGAAAAACGAATCATAGGCACAATAGATAATTTCACTCAAGAGAGTGACAATAACGAAACAACATACCAAAATTTTTGGAATTCAGCTAAAGCAGTTCTTAGGGGAAATTTTATATCTCTAGATGTTTACTTGCATAAAATAGAAAAAGAGAAGATCTTTGGGCATGTAACTAAAAAAGCTAGAAAAAGAACAAATTAAAAATCCCCAATTAAATACCAAATTTGAAATTCTGAAAACAAAAGGTGAGGTTAATAAAATTGAAAGTAAGAAAACCATTGAATTAATAAAAATAAGAAAAAAACAGAATAGATAAATCTTTAGTTAATTTGACTAGAAAAAGGAAAGAAGAAAATCAAATTGTTAGTATCAAAAATGAAAAGGGAGAACTTTCCACCAATGATGTGGAAATTAGAGCAATATTTAGGAGTTATTATACCCAACTGTATGCCAATAAATATTATAATCTAAGTGAAATGGATGAATATTTACAAAAAATATAGATTACTCAGTTTAACAGAGGAGGAAATAAATTACTTAAGCTGTCTAATTTTAGAAAAAGAAACTGAACAAACTATTTAATCAACTCCTTAAGAAAAAAATCTCCAGGGCCAGATGAATTTAATGTGAATTCTATCAAATATTTAAAGAACAATTAATTCCAATATAATGTAAAGAACAATTAATTACAAAACTATGCCAAGGAGTCTTAACCAAATTCCTTTTATGACAGAGATATGGTGCTAATACCTCAACCAAGTGAGGTCAAAACAGAGAAGGAAAAATCTCTAAGGAATATTGATATACAAACCATTCTCCAATTGATAAATGGTCAAAGGATATGAACAGACAATTCTCAGACGAAGAAATTGAAACTATTTATAGACATATGAAAATATGCTCCAAATCATTATTAATCAGAGAAATGCAAATTAAGACAACTCTAAGATACCACTACACACCTGTCAGATTGGCTAAAGTGACAGGGAAAGATAATGTGGAATGTTGGAGGGGATGTGGGAAAACAGAGACACTGATACATTGTTGGTGGAATTGTGAACACATCCAGCCATTTTGGAGAGCAATTTGGAACTATGCTCAAAAAGTTATCAAACTGTGCATACCCTTTGATTCAGCAGTGTTTCTACTGGGCTTATACCTCAAAGAGCTATTAAAGAAGGGAAAGGGACCTGTATGTTCCAAAATGTTTGTGGCATCCCTGTTTGTAGTGGCTAGAAGCTGGAAAATGAATGGATGCCCATCAATTGGAGAATGGTTGAGTAAATTGTGGCATATGAAGGTTATGGAATATTATTGTTCTGTAAGAAATGACCAGCAGGATGAATACAGAGAGGACTGGCGAGACTTACATGAACTGATGCTAAGTGAAATGAGCAGAACCAAGAGATCATTATATACCTCAACAATGATACTGTTTAAGGATGCATTCTGATGGAAGTGGATCTCTTCGATAAAGAGAGCTAATTCAGTTTCAATTGATCAAAGATGGACAGAAGCAGCTACACCCAAAGAAAGAACACTGGGAAATGAATACAAACTGCTTGCATTTTTGTTTTTCTTCCCGGGTTATTTATACCTTCTGAATTCAATTCTCCCTGTGCAACAAGAAAGCTGTTTGGTTCTGCACACATATATTGTATCTAGGATATACTGTAACCTATTCAACATGTAAAGAACTGCTTGCCATCTGGGGGAGGGGGTGGAGAGAGGGAGGGGAAAAATCGGAACAGAAGTGAATGCAAGGGATAATGCTGTAAAAAATTACCCTGGCATGGGTTCTATCAATAAAAAGTTATTTTAAAAAAAGGAATATTGATACAAAAATCACAAATAAAATATTAGCAAAGAGTTATCCACATCCATCAAGTTATCCACAGGATAATACACATGACTAAGTAGGATTTATACCAGGAATGCAGGGCTTATTCAATATTAGGAAAACTATTAGTATAACTGACTATATAAATAACCAAACTAACAGAAATAATATGATTTTCTCAATAAATGCAGAAAAAGCATTTGATAAAATCAAGCAATTATTCTTATTAAATATACTAGAGATTATAGAAATAAATGAATTTTTCTTTAAAATGATCAGTAGCATCTATTTAAAGCATCATATATAATGAGAATAAACTAGAAACATTCCCAATAAATCAGGGTTAAACAAGGTTGACCACTATCACCATTACTATTCAATATTGTATTAGAAATGTTAGCTTTGGTATTAAAAGAAGAAAAAGAGATTAAAAGAATTAGAGTAGGTAATGAGGAAAACAAATTATCACTCTTTACATATGATATGATGGTATACTTAAAAAATCTTAGAGAATCAACTAAAAAATTACTAGGAACAATTCACAACTTCAGCAAAGCTGCAGATACAAAATAAATTCACATAAATATGTATTACCAACAAAGTCCAGCAGTAAGAGATACAAAGAGAAATTCTATTTAAAATAACTATAGATAATATAAAATGTTTGGGAGTCTACCTACTAAGGAAAAGTCATGAATCACATGAACACATTTACAAAACACTTTCCATACAAATAAAATCATTTCTAATCAAATGGAAAAATATCAAGTGCTCATGGTTAGGCCACGCTAATATAATAAAAATGACAATACTAGTTCAATTAATCTATATATTCAGTGCCATACTAATCAATCTCCCCAGGAATTATTTTACAAAGCTAGAAAAATAATACCAAAATTATTTTGGAAGAACAAAAGTTCAAGAATTTCAAGGGAATTAATAAAAAATGCAAATGAAAGTGGCCTAGCTGTATCAGACGTAAAACTACATTATAAAGCAATGGTTATCAAAACCATTTGGTACTGGCTAAGAAATAGAGTAGTTGATCAGTGGATTAGGTTAAATTCACAGGAAAAAAATAGTCAATGACTATAGTAATCTAGTGTTTGACAACCCCCAAAACCCCAGATTTTGAGATAAGAACTAGCTATTTAATAAAAATTGCTGGGAAAATTGGAAATTACTATAATAAAAATGAGTCATTGAATCATACTTACAACTCTATACCAAGATAACATTGAAATGGGTTCATAATTTAGATATGAAGAGTGATATAAGCACATTTGAAGAACAAAAGTTAGTTTACCTCTCACATCTGTGGAGAAGGAAGAAATCTGTGACCAAAGAAGATGGAATACATTATTTAATACAAAATGGATAATTTTTATTATATTAAAAAGTTTTTATACAAACAAAACCAATGCAGACAAGATTAGAAGGGAAGCTATACACTGGGAAAATATTTTTACATTCAAGTATTCTGATAAAGATCTCATTTCTAAAATATAGAGAGAATTGACTCATTTATAAGAATTCAAGCCATTCTCCAATTGATAAGTGGTCAAAGGATATGAACTAACAATTTTTAAATGAATAAATTAAAAACATTTCTAGTCATATGAAAAGATGCTCTAAATCACTATTCATCAGAGAAATGCAAATTAAAACAACTTTGAGTGACCATTACACACCTCTCATATTGGTTAAGATGACAGGGAAAGATAATGATGAATGTTGGAGGAGATGTTGGAAAATTGGCTCACTAATACATTGATGGTGGAGTTGTGAACTAATCCAACCATTCTTGAGAGCAATTTGGAACTATGCCCAAAGGGCTATGAAACTTTGACCCAGCAGTTTTTCTACTGAGCTTGTATCCCAAAGAGATGAAAAAGGAGGGAAAGAGACTCATTTTACAACAATGTTTGTGGCAGCCCTTTTTGTAGAGGCAAGAAATTGGAAACTGAGTCGATGCCCATCAGTTGGAGAATGGCTGAATAAATTATGGTATAGGAATGCTATGGAATATAAGAAATGACCAACAGAATGATTTCAGAGACACCTGGAGAAACTTAAATGAACTGATACTAAGTGAAGTGAGCTGAATCAGAGATCATTGTACATGCAACAGCAAGATTATATAATGATTCATTCTGATGGATGTGGCTCTTCTCTCTCTCTCTCTCTCTCTCTCTCTCTCTCTCTCTCGGCAATTGGGGTTAAGTGACTTGTCCAGGGTCATACAGCTATAAAGTGTTAAATGCCTAAGGCCAAATTTGAACTCAGGTCCTCCTGACTTCAGGGCTGGTGCTCTATCCACTGCACCACTTAGCTACCCCAATGTGCCTCTTATCAACAGTGAAATGATTCAAGCCAGTTCCAATGGCTATGTAATGAAGAGAGCCGTCTACACCCAGAGGAGGACAATGGAGACTGAATGTGTATAACAACATAGTATTTTCACTCTATTTGCTGTTGTTGTTGTTTGTTTGCATTTTGCTTTCTCGTTTTTCTTCCTTTTGATCTGATTTTTCTTGTGCAGCATGATAATTGTAGAAATATGTATAGAAGAATTGCATATATTTAACCTATCTATCTTGGATTACTTGTCATCTGAGGAGGGGTTGGGAGAAGGGAGGGAAAAATTTGGAATACAAGGTTTTTCTTTATTTTTTAAATTTATAGCTTTTTATTTACAAGATGTATGCATGGATAATTTTTCATCATTGACAATTACAAAACCTTTTGTTACAATTTTTCCCCCTCCTTCCCCCACCTCCTCCCCCAGATGGCAGGTAGACCAATACATGTTAAATATGTTAAAGCATATGTTAAATACAATATATGTATACATGTTCATACAGTGATTTTGCTGCACAAGAAGAATCAGACTTTGAAATAGGGTACAATTAACCTGTGAAGGAAATAAAAAATGCAGATGGACAAAAACAGAGAGATTAGAAATGCTATGTAGTCGTTCACACTCATTTCCTTGAATTACCTCCTTGTTGAGAAGAGCCAAGACTATCACAGTTGATTATCAAATAATCTTGTTGTTACTGTGTTCAATGTTCTCTTGGTTCTTGTTTGGTTCACTCAGCATTTGTTCATGTAAGAGTCTCCAGATTTTTCTGAAATCAACCTTATCATTATTTCTTGAAATAAGAACAATATAAAACAGTAACCTTCCATTCCATTCCATTACATCCATAACTTATTCAGCCATTCTCCAACTGATGGATATCCACTCAATTTCCAGTTCCTTGAACCACAAAAAGGACTACTACAAAAATTTTTGTATAAGTGAGTCCTTTTTCCTCTTTTATGATTTTTTGTTTTGTGTGATACATCCCTAGTAGAAAGAATGCTTGATTAAAGAATATATATAATTTTATAGCTCTTTGGGGATAATTATAAATTGCTCTCCAGAATGGCTGGATCATTTTACAATTCCTCCAAAAATGCATTTGTGTTCCTAACTGTAATTTTTAACCACATCAATCAAATTCATACAGTATAGAGTATATGAACAGGTTGACTCAAAAATCTGTCTGCTTGTTGGGCTAGTATGTAGTCCAGTGGTATGAAACTCAAACAGAAATGGTTCCTTATTGACTGTATATTAAACTGATAAGCCACAAATTAATATTTTCTATGTTGTATTATATTTTGATTTACTTTGTTAAAAACTTCCTAACTATATTTTAGTTTCTTTTCTGTTGCAGTCCAACAAGTTTGTCTCCTCTATAGACAAATGTTAATTATAGTTTAAATGAGTATATGGTTGGAAGATCTTTAGGAAATTACATTGTTGTGTGTATAGTTAGAAACACTGTTTGACAAAAAAAAAAAACCCAAACTTATATTTTGTCATATAGAGTGCTTTAGAAAATAAGTGGTTTTTATGTCATCAAAATTAAGTTAATTTCTCTGATACTTTATTTTTAAAATGAAGATGAAAAAGACATTTTCAACTTCATTGTAAGTCTATAACAAAATAATTAGTATTAGTCTGTTTACAGACTTTAAATATTATAGAAATGTCAGATATTCTTAATATAAGTGTTTTGCAATTTGAGGTACATCATTATACATTATTATAATACATAATTCAGTTTTTAAGAATGATGAAAAATTGAGCTCTTAACTCTTTTAAATATATTTTCTCTGGGAAAGGATCATGTTACTATGGAAATACTTTTTTTTACACTTTTGATAGTATAGATTGAAAGAAACTTGAAAAAGAAAATACAGTGAAGAAAACAAACTGAAATTATGCTCTCACTATGAAACTGCTCAGCATCTTTATGATACTGAATTTATTTCTCCTGTAGGGATGAAATATTTGACAATCCTTAACCATGAATTTTTATTCTAATCACAATGCATCTGAGACATTTGCCATTAGTGAACCTTTTGACTACACAGGGAGAAGTCTGTGTGGGAAGCAACATATCTGAAAAGTGTAAAGTGGCAACATGTTCCTTATTTAGAAATTTTAGTTTTAGTTTGAAAGTGTCCTATAGTTCTCTTCTAATTTTTTAAGCAATATTTCTCTCCTCTTGAACATCTTGCGTTCATCTGATGTACTAAACTCTTCTTTTATTCCATTTCCAAAATGATTTTCATAGAACATATATCTAACCATATCAACATTCTCCTCAATAAATTTCATTGGCTTCTTATTACCAATCAAATCAGTGACCCTCTTTACAACTTGGCCTCTTTCTCTTTTCTAAGTCTTACACATTTTCCTCTTTCCAAATACTTTGCTGTTATTCATTTGTGACTTTGCCTTGGTTGTCCCCTATGTGTGAAAATCACTCCCCACCCCCTGTTTAAATTTTGGAATTCCTGCATTCCTTAAGATTCATCTCGAAAGTTCTCTTTTATAGGAGACACCATTTTCTAGTTCCCTCTTTAAGGTACTTTCTACCAACTCTATATGTTATATATAACTGTTTATGTATACATTATCCTTCCCTTGAAGACAGAGGGTTTTTTTTTTGTGTGTGTGTGTGTGTGTGTGTATGTATTTTATTTGAATTCACAAAGCTTAGTACAGTACTTGGTACATATTAAGATGTTTAATAAATTTTGTTGATTGACTGATTTGTAAAGACAAAAGTGCTTATCAAATATTATTTGTTGTTATCATTACCATCTTTATTATTATTTTTTTAATTCTTCCTCATCTTTTCAATGGAATTTATATCCAAAGATTTAGGAGACATGTCAGAGGATGCATAGGTATTATAAATGAATTAGGTAGAATTGGTCAAAGTCCTTTAGAAACTCAACATGTTGAGCAGAAAAATAATAATGATAATAGAAACATTAAGGCTATTCAAACTAAAGAATAAATATTAAGCAATTGTCAACATTATATATATGAATGATCTTTTAAAATCCTGTACATGATTGTTGTACTTCAACATATAACATACTGTGGACATTAAATAGTTAGATAAAATAGTTATTCTAAATTGAGTGAAATTTTGGGATATAAACTTATCTTCTGTCAGCTCACTAATGATATCTTTAGGACAATTCTAGTAGTGGATTACTACTAGAATTATATAATATAATATAATATAATATAAACCTCATTACATTTTCATATAGTTTTTGTTTTGCTTTTTGATATTTCTACATAACTTGAAAGTTTTTTCATTCAATGTAACCTGAATATTTGATTAATTAATAGCTATTAAAATTTGTTCTTAAATTTTTGTGGATCAATATTATGTCCAATATTATGGTCTATAGTTTTATGTGTGATCATCATCATTATATTGCATGTTTTTATTATGTTGTGTACTTAGTATATTGTATACTACTATGTGTTATACATTATTGTTCCAGGTCAATCAGAGTTATCAATGTTCTTTAGATTTTTTTAAATTCATAAAGGCTGCATAAGTCCAGCCTCCATCCCATAAACTCTCCTCAAGATGGTTGTGATCAGTTCTAAATTTCAGTGAATAAATTCAAAACCAGTATGCCTTACTATCCTAATTTCTTCTGTGAGTACCAAATGACTTGTCACATGTAGTACCTTATCCTCATGATCTAAAGCTTTACAATATTAATAGTGATAATTTCTGGTATGCATTTATATTCAGAATATAAATATTTTGAAAGATAGGATAGCAACAAAATTTCACTGCTGATTATTTCCTATTGATAGGAGCACATAGTCATCCAGTTTCTTATATGTTCTAGACAACATCACTCTTTTAATGAATCTTGAATGGTTTAGTTTGAATCAGAGTTGGTATAAAGGGTAATCTCTAGATCCCACAATATAAAACTAGCAGAGGTGAGAGATGGCATTTGTTATGCCAACTTGTTGTATCTTTGAAAAAGGATTTCTGATGCCATTGGTATGGGAAACAATGAAAACACCAGTTCCAACTAAGACCTATTAATGTGTATTATTGTGCATAAATACTATTAGTGAATCATGTAGAAAAAGTCATAGTCCTTAAGAATATGTTAAGCAGAAAAATAATCACAGCAAAAATGTTAAGGCTATTCAAACTAAAAAAAAAATATGCAATTAGCAAAATTACTTCAATAAATGATGTTCTTAAATAAAATACATGATTATCTCATTTCAATTAAACAAATATTAAATATATACTATGAACATTCTGAGAGAGATAGTTCAATATAATAGGTAGTGAACCTGGAGTTGAGGCCTATTGGTTTCAAATGACATATTTGCTGTCTTACTCTGGGCAAGTTACATAAATCTCACTGTCTCCAGACATCTAAAATTGTTAATAACTGATTTTCATTGGTAGAGTTCCTCATTGGGAATATTTTATGTAAATGAAATAACATATTGGAAATAGCAAAGTATTAGCTGATGAAAAGAAAAATAAAACCAGAGCTGCCCTCAAGGAGCAGAAATTTAAAAGAGGAAAGTATATTAAGTATTCTTCTTCACTTACCCATTTAAACATATTCATCTTTTTCTTTCTTAGAATTACTTTTCTGTGTTTCTAGATCAAAACTTTGTTGGTGTTCATGTGTTTTGTCATAGAAATACCAACCTCATCAGCTGCCTATTTCAATTTAGAGAAGAAAAGCTAAAAATTTTGGGCAATGGTTGGTGTTTTAGACATTGCATCAGTTCTAATGTTTTGATACTGATGAATTGGAAGACCACCAAAAATTACCCATAGACATTTGGAGAAGTTCAGGGTTACCCCAGAATTCTAAAATGAGACATCTTTTATGTGATACCTGCTATTTTTCTTATTTTTCTTCAAAAATAAAGATAACCCAAAGATATTTGGGTTATGATATGACTTGTGAAAACATACTATTTTGTAGCTAAGTTTTTAGTGACAGAACATTTGGTGTTTGATTTTATCTTTGCTGTCTATGGAAAATTAGAGGTTTTTCTTTTAATTTATATGGGTAATACCGCTATCCTATTAATTGTAAAGGGGGACTATGGAGTTTGCAGAAAATTTGGTAAATTATTAATGTCCAGTATTACTTTGGTGTTTATACAGAATGATTAGAATGATATCTGGGTATTTCATTTATTGAGTGAGTAGACAAGAGGAAAAGAAAGGGATATATTTAGATTATTCTAGTATTACTTTATCTTCCATCTGTTCTTGACTAAATTACCAAGCATCATGCCAAGCAGCAAAATGATAACAGGCAATTAAAGTCCAGTAGCTGGGCTGTCATTGATGAGAGAAGCTAACTGGCACAATAAAGAGAGTCAGGAGTAACTCAGGTCAAATATGATCTCAGACACTTATAAACTGTAATAGAGGAACTATCTAAACTCTGTTTGACTCAGTTTCCTCATTTGTAAAATGAGTGGAAAAAGAAATGGCACACTATTGCATTATTTTTGTCAAAGAAATCCTAAAAGGGGCTATGAAGTAAAACATGACTGAACATCACTAAACAGCAAGAATCATTGATTAACAACCAAATCAATCAATAGCTTTGGTGAAAAGAAGAGTTATTCACCTTTCCATAAAGTAAGAACATTGATGTGACAATTTCTGAGACCAAATTAGAAAATGTTCTTGCAGACAGTTCAGATGTACAGAAATCATGAAAAACTGTAAAGAGAGCAAAACAGAATGTTTCTCTAAAATTCTCTTTAAAGGCTTTGAAATTTTGCAGAGAAGCCAAAAACAAAATCAACATTAGATAAAGATCACTGGTAATCAAAATCAAGATAAATTGTGAATTTGCTATTGTCCTTGTGAACAGATAACCATCAAAGAAAAATATTCTATAAAATATATAGAATTTCTACAATGCAATACTACAAGTAATTATGAGCTAGAGAAAAATTAATAGTCCTCAAGAATCCAGCTCTGTGTGATGCTGAAATTGCTATGAAATTAAAATTGAGGAACTATCCTATATTTGTTCAAAATAGAGTTTTATTTTGCATAATCAGTCTTTCTTCTGTGACAAAACATCAATCCTTTCAAGAGTTAACTTGTACTAAATTCCCAACAAATTAGTTTTGATAAGCAGTAAGAGGACAAGGGAATATACATTCATGTAATACCTATCATATGCCAGACACTATGCTTAGTGCTTTTGTTACAAATATTGTTTCATTTGGTCCTTATAACAATGTTGCAAGTTAGGTATTATTATAATTCCCATTTTACATTTGTGGAAATCAAGGCAGAGATTTAATTGAATTGCTCAGAGTCACATCTAGTAAATGTCAGACACCAGATATGAACTCAGATTTTTCTGACTCCAAGCCCAGCATTTTATGTATCATTTTTCCTTTGTATCTATTTAGTCCATACTTGATCAAAAAAGAATGGCACATATCAAATACTTTGTTACTAAGACATATCATTTTGGTATGGAAAATCATCTTCTTTGGAAGAATGGAACCCTAGAGTAAAAGGAATAACCCATTCAAGATATTCATTTCAAGTAAATTAGTAGATTCAAGCAGGAGCAAATTCTCTATCTGTTTTTGTCTTTCAGCCTCTCTGTCTCTCTGTGTGTTTCTGTCTCTAAGTCTCTGTCTGTCTTTGTATCTCTATCTCAGTCTGTATCTTTCATCTCTGTGTATCTGTCTTTGTTCTTTTCCAATACTTTCTGCATATTTTCCCTTGCCCATAAAAATTGCAAACAATGCATGTTGCTCATCAGGACAAGTAAGAAAGAAAATGCCCAAATGATCATCTTCAGTTGTCCAAACTTCCCCCTAAAGTACAGAAGATTGATCCCAGCTGTGATCATAAAGTAATTAGACCTCCTCATCATATGGTTTGTGCTAAGCTATTCAAAATCTGAATTAATTTCAGAAGGCCCACTTTTCCAATGGTGAACAACTTTGAAACCACTCTAATCATACAAACTAATTACAATCAAGCCTTCTGGCTCAGGGCATGGACTGTATGTAATTTAGCAAATTACTGCAGTGTTGCTGGGAGGTTGATTTTAATGAGGTAGCATCCTTAGAAAGAAAGATTCCTTAGACAAAATAACACTACCTTTAATTTGTGTAATGCTTTGCACTATTTCAAGTGCTTTTGCATATGTCATCTCAATTGATTGTCGCAACAAGTCTGATAGGCAGAGAGTGCTAAGTTGTATTTCCTACTTTATTGAAGAAACAGCTGAAATATTAAATTGATAACATTTGCTTCTTTCCTTTGATTCTCTATTGTAAAAAGTCATTGGTGAGCTAGTAGAAAGAACAAAAGACAAGTCACAAAGTCACAAACATAACCAACAGAAACAAGATTAAAAGAGAAGTACAAAGCTGGCAGAAAATCTTTACAACCACTATATCTGATAAAGTCTTATTTCTAAAATATTTTTTAAAATTGTATCAAATTTGTAAGAATGCAAATAATTCCCCAATTGATAAGTGGTCAAAGTATATGAACTGGCAATTTTCAGGTGACAAAATTCAATTCATCTATAGTCATATGAACAAATGCTCTAAGATACTATTGATTAGAAAAATGCAAATTAAAACAAGTCTGAGGTATGACTTCATACCTCCCAGATTGGCTAAGAAGACGGGAAAACATAATGATAAAATGTTGAAGGGGATGAGGGAAAACTGGGACACTAATTCATTGTAGGTGGAATTGTGAAATGCTCCAACCATTCTGAAGAGCAATCTGGAACTATGCCCAAAAGACTATAAAACTGTTCTACTTTTTGACCCAGCAGGGCCATTACTGGGTGTGTATCACAAGGAAATCATAAAGGAAAGGAAAAGACCCACGTGTGCAAAAATGCTTGAAACAGTTCTTTTTGTGGTAGCAAAGAACTGGAAAATGAGTAAAATGCCCATCAGTCCAATGGCAGAATAAGTTTCGGTATATAAAGATAATGGAATATTATTGTTCTATAAAAAAATGATGAACAACCTGATTTTAGAAAGGTCTGGCAAGATTTACAGGAACTGATGCTGAGAGAAAAAAGCACAATCAGGAATATGTTGTACATAATAACAACAAGATGAGTGATGATCAATTATGAAAGACTCAGAACTTTTCAGTGGTTCAGTGATCCAAAGCAATTCCAATAGACTTTGGACAGAAAATTCCATATGCATCCAGAAAAAAACAAAACAAAACAAAACAAACAAACAAACAAAAAAAAAGAACTATGGAGATTGAATGTAAATCAACACATACTATGTTTACTGCTCCCCCCCCACCTCTGCAATGTTTTTTTTCCCTTTTATTCTGATTTTTTCTCTTCCAACATGATTCATAAAGCAATGTTTATTTAAATATATACATTTAAAAATAAAATAAAATGAAGTGTAGCATTGGGGGTATTTTTGATTTACAAAGAAAAAAATTCACTGCAAATAATGTACAACCAGTTTGATTGTCACATGAGAAATCATCAACTCATGTTTTCAAATCACCTCTTGCAATTAAGGTAAAAAAGAAATCCCTTCAATATCACTTCATAGTTTTTTCTCCATATTATTTTCTGTGACTTTTTAATGTTCTTTTTGAGTCTAAATTTCTTCATTCATTATGTATTAATTTAGCACCTAGGATGGGAAAGGATCAGTGTTAGTTAATTTAAGGAACTAAAATTAAATAATAAATCAATTTTGCTGGTAAGAGCTTATATTCTAGTAAAAGAGATATGACAAGTAAAATTATCAATATGATCCTTTACAAAATATATGATCTTAGAGCAGGAGAAAAAGCATTATGGGGTTCAGAGAAGGAGACAATCAATCTTATTAGGATATTGGGGAAAGGTTAACGAGGTAGGTGAAAATTGAAGAATGGATAGAATGGGGTAGAAGGTGGCATTCTGGGCAGAGGGAATATAATGAAAGAATAATGTGAATGAATAAGATCATGAAATAAAACTCAAATAGGTTTACAAAGAGTCAGCTATGACTGAAATGACTCAATAACAAAAATATTTTGGGAACATCAAGTGATAAAATTTGGGTGAATTGTATGAGCTGAGCTAAATAGAATAATAGTGCATGTTAAAACTGGAGAAAATGGTGAAGACCATGACTTTTAATGACAAAATAAAGAGTTTGGATTTAATTCAGTAGAGAAAGAGAGGACATTCAAGGTTTTTCTGTAGTACAGTAACATACTTAAATTTTGCTTGATTTTTCTTGTTATGCTCATTCATATAATCATAAATTCTACTTCTGATCTCTTTTCCATTTTTTTATTTAGTTATGTAGAAAATGAAGGCCATTATGCTGGAAGGAACTTCAAATTTCATTCAAGCTTCCATTACTATTTAAAAATACAATACTTAAAAGATACCATGTAACTAAATATACATGATGAACATTTGGAAATAATGGTATCACTTAAACATTTACAAACTTTATTTACTCATTAGCAATTTTCAAATAGATATCAAAATCTCTGGACTACTGATCTCATCATATCGTATTTTACAGTCAAGTTTTTTTTTTTTTGTATTTTATACATGATCTCTATCTTTCTCAGAATCTCTTTTTAAAATTCTCTCATTCACAAATATATATACACATGTATATTCATTTGATTTACTTTAAGTAAAATGACTTCTGCCATTTTCCGAAGTGGGCAAGTATCCATCATTTCATCACCTTTTGGAAGGAAGGGTCTTTACTGATACAGATCTTCATATGTTACTTATGGTTTTAGAGAGTTGAATAAAGCACTGGAAGTTTGTCATTTGCCAACAATATCCATGAAAGACAGAATTAAAAGTGAAAGCATTTCTGCTTATAATGTCAGTCTCATAAACAATATCATTTCTTCTGCCTTACTTCCCAGTTATAATGTTTTTTACTTGTTTTTTGAAAAACATTGGGGTTTGGGGATTTGTCCATGATCACATATCTAGCTTGTAAGTGTGTGAGAGAAGATTTGAAATCAGGTCCTTCTGATTCCAGAGCCAGTGCTCTATCTACTGCACCACTTATCTGTCCCATGTTAGCTTACCTTTCAAGAAGGCAAACTGGCTGGAAAACTGAGGCTTTGTTGTCTAATACACAATAATATCACCGACATCAATATACTTTTACTGATACCTACACCTGGAATAAATACTTGACTGTGAATTGATAATCTACAAAATAAATTAGACTTTAAATTCAGCACAAGAATTTCCTCCTCTGTTTTGATTATTTTTATTGCCCATTTTAAAATAATATCATTTGTTTCTCTGAGTTATTTTAGAGAGTTCAAAATATTACAACAAATTTGTTTAGGTAGCTGAAAGGTTCATTTTAACTTAACATGTCTTGTGCAGTGGAAGTCATTTTCACTAGCCTAGTCTTAGAAGCTGCTAATTATCTCTGGACTACAACAGCCTGATTTAACAGTAAGTGAGCAGTAAGTAAAATAGAAATTATCCTTTTTATTATTATTATTATTTTTGTTAAAATACTTGACTTTTCAATTCTCAGAACCTTCTGCTGGCTACAATGCAAAAATATGTTTTGGCAAAATTCAGGATTGAGTTCACAAAAGACATTAAACTCTTTTGGAACAAAAAAGATAGAAAGTACTAATAAAATAAATGTCTTTTAATAGAAGCATACATCTATAATAATGATTCACAAGCCTGGTTTTATGATACCCTAAGAAGTTTCTAATTCTTTTACACTTTTGGTAAATTCTCCAAAATAAAATGATGAAATACAATAAATTTAACTTTAACTAAAGAAAGGCTATCTACACACATGAATATGTATTATATACACATATGTATGCAAAATCTGACTCCATTGTCTTATTATAGCTTGGAGGTAATCAAAGAAAAACTGCTAGATCCCATTAAATTAAAAAATTAAATATAAACCTAGTGAAGAACTGTGTACTTTTCATCTAAGGACCTGTCTAATACAGAGAGTCTTTATGAAAGGATAGATCACCAGGTGCTAAATATTTTTAGTCACTTAATTCAAAAAGATTATTTATCTACTAAAATATAGAAGGGTTACAGTTTGCATTGAAGAAAAACTATTCATAACAATAACATGAATTTTCAAACTATATGCCATGACTCAGAGTCATTTGTAGCCTTGTAAAACCACACAATGGCAGGATGTCAAATTTTGAAAAGTTGGCAATTATTAGTCTAGAACAATTTCAACACTGTCTCTCTCTCTCTCTCTCTCTCTCTCTCTCTCTCTATATATATATATATATTTAAGCCATTCTTCTCCTCATTAGCTGATTCTCTTCCCAATTATGTTCTCTATGTCTCTTAATTTGTATGTGTGTGAGTGTTAGGAAACTGGAGTTAAGTGATTTGCCCATGGTCACACAGCTAAGTGAGTATTAGTCAAGAGATTGAGCCAGGTTTTGAACTCAGATTCTCCTGACTCCAGGGCCAGTGTTCTATCCCCTGTGCTATCTAGAATATCTGTCTCTCTCGATTTTCAAAATCCCTTTTTAATTCTTTCATAGCCTGAGGATAATTCTTTTTTTTTTTTTTTTTTTTTTTTTGAGTCTGGATGTAGGAGTTTTAACTTTGTTATTTTATCTGACTTTTAACTCTTTGTTAAAGTAGAACTCTATTTCCAGGGTAGAAGGTTCAATGTCCCAAGCTTCAAGGTTTTGTCCAGCTATTTTTCAGAGCTCCTTCCAGGGATCTGTTAAGTTTTCAGTTTTTCTAAGGTGATATTTTCCAAGAAGAAGTATCCTGTGCTGGGCTATATTCTGATCTGTGATTGACCATAAGCACTCTTTTCTTTGCTGGAACTCTCTGATTTGCTGTGTCTACTCCAAGTTCTCCTCCTCACTTTGAGATTATAACCAGGACTGCATCCCAGATTTGGATATGAGCAAAACAAGAGTCCTTCCTCAGTGCTAGTAAAGAAACTTCCTTCTGACCAAAACTATCAGAAGCTGCAGAGGTATTCAGAGTCCCTAAGGCCTGCTCCTGTTTTCCTGGAACACAGGCTGTGCTAGCATGGCCTGTACCTGGACTATTCTGGTGCAGCAATTCCTGCTGACCTTCTAAGTTGTTCCCTTGGCTGAGAAATTGTTCCATTTCATATTTTTATGGGTTCTGATACTCTAAAATTTGTTCAGAGTCATTATTTAAATGCATTTGGAGAATATTTAAAGGCTTTGGGGGAGAGCTTGGATGAATCTCTTTATTCTACCATCTTGGCTACATCTCCCCCTTTTGGATTTTCTTTACACCTACTTCAGATTCTTTGCTTACAACAGAAATAGAAAACTAATTTCAGAAATAAAATGTGAGAGTTTTCCATCCTTAAATTGCCCATTATGAAATGGGATGAATAAAACAATAATGTGAAATAATAACTAAAAATCATTTCAATGTCATATATAAATAAATGAAAAAGAAAGAATAAAATTTTGTAAAGAAAGGTAGTAGAGAACTGATTATAGATGGGATCACAAAGGAGTTTAATGAATACAAAGTTAAAAAAAGAAATCTCATGTTAAAAATATAGAATAATGAGAAAATGCATTTACGAAATACCAACAAACATTATATCATTTAATCCCTGATACTTCCCTGGGAAGTTAGCAACAAAAATATTGTAATCCCCTATTTACAAATGAGGAAACTAAAATTCAGAGAAGTAAAGTAGTACTTCAAAAGAGCAGTAGAGCCAAGTTCCAAATACAGGTCTTTGAATTCCAATGCATTTTTTATTATTCCAATGATCTAGGGAAATGTTGAAGACTACATTAAAAACTTGAATTTCTATGCAAAAATTCTCTTTCCTTTGTTTTTATATTTAATTTGGTTATATTGGCACTGGGGCACCTGGATTGGACATTTTATGTAGTTTCCATTGCACTCCTCTCCCCCTACCATCAAGGTTGACAGTTGACTTGGATAATTTCTCATAAATTTGCCTTCTGTAGAGAAAAAAGTGTGAATAACACCGTGGGCAGCCTTTGGGTTAGCTTTATATAAAAATGATGATAGCAAAAGTTGTGTGTATGTGTGTGTGTGTTTTAAAAATGCCATATCACTTGTATGAATAATGACTATACTAAAGTCAGGAGGCCTGGTAAGGATTCCATTTCTGCTATTAATAATTATGTGACCTTAGGAAAGTGTTTTAAAATAGCTGAACCTCAGTTTCCTCATTTGAAATGGAATTGGAAATACTTTCTAATTTCCACCATATAAGGCTATTGTAAGAACAAATTAGATCAATTAACATGTATTTATTAAGTTAATATTAATCTACATACATACTTGCAACTATTTGCTGTGGATATAACTACTAAACCATGAAATAATCCTTACCAGAAACTTATATTCCTTATGAAAAAAAAAATTACATCATGCATAAATAAATATATTCAGCATAAATAAAAAAAAAAACAAATGTGAGATAATTGTGAAAGGACAGAGTAGGTGAGGGCATCATGGAAAGCTTCATTAAGAAGATTACATTTGAGTTGTATCTTATAGGAAGGAAATGATTCCAGGGAGGAAATACTTTATTTCAAGCATATGGCTGGCTAATGAAAGGCATAGACCAAAGAAATAGAGTGTCATGTGTGAAGAAAGGAAAGAAATAAAATGTCATGTGTGAAGAGAGGAATGACTAGTTTGGATGAACCATAGAACTGGAAAAATGAAAAACATATGATAATGTCAGAAACACAGGTTAGAATCAGCTCCTCAATGAAGATTTATCAAATGCCTATTGTTAATTTTTGTGCTAAGCACTGGGGAGTACAAAGAAAAAGCAAAAGAGAACCCTTGCCTTCAAGGACCTTAATATCAAATAGAGGAATATAATATATTTTTAAAAGCTGAAAAATATCTTAAAAATCTGAAAAGTGGAAGGTCTCTTGCAGAGGTGTGCGATAAAGTCCCAAAGAGTACAACCATGTGAAATATTATAAAGTATCTATCATCCTGTCCATACTCTTGCTTCTCTAAATAGATAAAGGAGTTTCAGGGACAGGGATACTAAAGATCTATGACTGTGCAATAGTCAGCTTATGAAGGATTGTAAAACTTATAAAAATAAATCTTTTATCTCAGTAGAAAAACATTGGAATTTATTAAGTAGGTGACGTAACATTACCAGATCTGTACTCATGCAAGAATAACAATGGCAGACATGTGCAAGAAGGATTGGAATGGGATGAGTCTTAAGGCAAAGAAGCCAATTAAAACCTAGCAAGAGGTGATGAATTCCTGAATTTCGGTGATGATAGTGTGAATAGAGAAATGGGATCAGAAGAAAAAGATGTGGTAAAGATAGAATTAATAAGATTCTACAATCTTATTGATATATTAAGTGAATGAGAATAGAGATTTAAGTGTTAAGTGGAGGTTAAAACCTAAGTGGCTATAAGAATGTTGGTGATTTCAATAGAAATAGGGAAGTTTAGAAAAGGAAATATTGGAGTTGAATATATAGGTCTGTGAATCATCTGCAAATTATAATGAAAGAGATGACAATTAAATGCATGGTAGCTGATGAGAACAGAAGAGTTTATAGAGAGAGGAGAGCTCCGGAGAGAGTCTTCAGAAACTGACACCTTTAAGGAATATGATATGGATACAGATCTCTTTTTAAATCTCAATTTATTATGTAAATATAAACCACTCTTATCATTATTACTGTTAAGAACCCCACATAATTAAACTATTATAATTTATTTTACTTTCTTTGGTTTTGTTAGAAAAAGGTAACAATTTGACATGCCATTTTATGCTTTCTTTATACTTCATATAGAAAGTAGGTCAAGAAGAGTGAATTCTTCTTCAACGTACATAAAATTTGATAGAATTTAACCTCATAAGATTATCCATGTTTTTTTTTTTTAAACCAAGAAAGAACTAAGGATAATGTGTGAAAGATTCAAGAGTTCAGGTTTTAACTCCTTATCAGGAAAGAAAAATCTCATATTTTATGGATGTGTGTGTGTGTGTGTGTGTGTGTGTGTGTGTGTGACCAAAAAAGGAAATAGATTAATACTATGCTACACATTATTGGTTCCCTAGCAAATGGACTCATATTTAAATCTTATCTCTGAGGCTTACTACCTGTATAGTCTCAGAGTACTGAAATTTGCTTATCTTTTTTCCTAATCTGTGAAATTAGGGAGTTGAACTAATTGACCCCTATTACTTCCATCTCTTGATCTATAATTCTATAAAAAACTTCACAAGGTAACAAATACTCCAGATTTGAGATCTTGGAACAGAGTCTAAATTACTACTAGGCCTGCTCTGAATGATTATTCAGAGTGCAGGAAGGAATGTGTTAATCTTTGAAATCCTCATCATTCTAAAGTTGAGGTAACAGATACAAATTATCAAGAGTCTGGGAAATATAGAAGGGACCATTATAGGACTACCCAGATATATCCAAAAATTCAAAACTAAAACACTTCATTTTTTTCCTTGCTACTCAACTTTTAAATTCATTTTTAGGGGTGGCCACTCTTTGAGTGGATGCTAACTCAAACTCAGAAAGAGGGCCACTAATCCATATGTATGTATTTCTATGGACTGCATATGGATTTATTATTCAAATATAATTTTATATTTTTATTTATGTTGGTTATTTCCCAGTTGGAAGACTATGTGTTTTGAGACTCTGCTCTTTGGTGCTAAAAATTGGATTTCTTCTTCCCAGATATGCAGAAGACTCGAATTATATGGCTTGCTATTGTCAAAGCATAAGGATTGTCAATATAAAGGTAATTGATATTGCACACTACCATCAGAGTCAGTTTATACATAACAAATTCTCTCAGATTCTAATACCCCACAATTTTCTTTAATAATCCTGAATACAATGACAGCCTTATTCTTCTGCCTCAACTGGGTGATATACTTAAAAAGTTAAAATATTTTATGGCAAAAAATTGAACTATTTTATGTTCCAGGCCAAAAAAATCCCATAATTTTCAGGGCCAAATGTTCAAATCTTCTCTTTCATATATTGTAGTGTGATTTCAGTTATATACAGAGAGTCAGAAAAGGCATAGTGGTGCCCTGGTATGCTTGTGAAAAGAAAAGTAATCCTTGACTCTCAGGCATGGGAATAAGTAGGGCAAACTATGTGACATGAAGAAAAGGGCATTGTTCTCAGATACTTAACACTTCTTAGCTGTGTGATCTTGGGCAAGTCACTTAACCCTAATTGCCTCAGCAAAAAAAAAAAAAAAAAAAAAGGGCATCGTTAAGAGGTTGAAATGATTTTTTTGCATAATCTGTGGTTTTGTATTTATTGAAGCTTCCATTTTCTCTGAGGACTTAATTTTTGATTTTTTTTGCATAGTGAAAGCATAAAGACAAAAGATTTAAAAAGCTATAATCCATTTTATTATTTCAAGTTTAAGATTTCAATGATCATGAAAAGTAATAAAATTACCTTGATGATTTTGGGCAGTGTAGTTTTTTTTTTTTTTTCTTCCCTCACTTGGAACAAGTCTCCCAAATGCTTTCTAATTCTTCTTTTTCTCAGACCAACATATAAACAATTTACCTTAATAAAATGTTCTATTTTCAATAAAAGGAAGATTTTAACTGAGTTTTCTTCACTGTTCCAGATAACAATTGATTCCCACTAGTAGACTCAGTCTCTTGATTTTTACTCCACAATAACTTTGTTATGTTATGTTATTACAATGACAGTGTTAGCCTACTAAATCAAGGGTCCTCATTTTGAATTCAATTCAGCAAGGATTTTCATACGATGTTCTGTAAAGGAATCCTTTTTTCAACCATTATTTTTTTAGATCTCATAATGATTTGATAGTTTCTATACTTTTTGCTCTCTAGTAGTACTGCTCTGTTCTGTTTATTCCTACAAATTAAAAAAAAATGCATGTGAGCTATTGAATATCTCCATATAGAATACTAGGTATGATTTGTCCATACTATGTTTATACTCTCATACGGATAGCTACTAATTAGCATAAATAATTTAATTCTTAAAAATGAACTTCATTTACATATGATCTCCAAGATTTTTTTTTTCTGAGACAATTGAGGTTAAGTGACTTGCCCAGGGTCACACAGCTAGGAAGTGTTAAGTGTCTGAGGCCACATTTGAACTCAAGTACTACTATCCTTAGGTCTGGTGCTCTATCCACTACAACAACTAGCTGCCCCTCTCAAAGATCTTTTATATCCTTAAAATTTATGATTTTATAATTCTACAAAATGGTATAAGAGGATCATTTATTTAAATTCTCTCAAATTTAATCCACCATTCATTTAATAAGTATGATTTGAGTTTGATATTAGGGACATGAAAAAAAAATGACAATTTCCTTGTCCTTAGGAAACTCAGAATGGAAGCAAAGTGATCGTGACTATGAGATTGCTCCAAAGCATCATGCTGAGAGGGTTTCAGAAATTAGAGTTGCATTTTAGTGTTTCACTAACAATCAGATACCTCTTCCCCTGATAACTGCTCTCTCTCTCTTCTGGTGCTTTATTTCACTGTGCAGCAAGGATAGAGATGATAAGAGCCCAAGAAATATATGATTTCACCTTGTGGTAGAAACGTTTGTCAGTATTGGACATATGTAGCTTGAGAGATTCTGAGAGAGGGAATTTTCTAATTAACAGTTGGTTGCAAGAGGGACATTCTTCTGTAGAAGCACAAGGCAGAAGAAGAAATGTGCATGTCAACTTCAGGGAATGGGAGTTGATTTACAGGTAACCCTAAGTT
Organism: Antechinus flavipes; assembly: GCF_016432865.1. Lineage (NCBI taxonomy): Eukaryota > Metazoa > Chordata > Mammalia > Dasyuromorphia > Dasyuridae > Antechinus > Antechinus flavipes. The sequence goes on along the minus strand of NC_067398.1, from coordinate 521,583,239 downwards.
CAAGAGCTTGCAACTTTACGAATTTAATTACAGAATTTCTAGAGTGAAAAAAACAACACAAAACATGAATTTCTTTTTTTTCTTCCTCTTTCTGCCCCCCACTGAACAAGAACAACTACAAACTCACCAAACTAATAAGATATACATACATAGCTAATCAAAACAAAATCCCATATTGATCATGCCCAAAATGTGTGTCTCATTCTGCATATTTAGTCTGTTATGTTTTCAGGGTTTAGATAGAATTATTCATTGCTACTCTTCTAATATCATGGGTGATCATTGCATTATTCAGACTTGTTAAACCTATCAAAATATTATAATATTAACTAATCTCCTAAATCTGTTCTCTTTACTATGTATTGTTTTCCATAAAAGTTTTCCTAGATATCTCAAAAACTGTCATTTATATTATTTCTCACAGAATGATAATTTTCCATGATGGTCATGTATCACAAGTTGTTTAACCATTCTTCAATTGATAGACTTCACCTTAATTCCCCATTGTTAACAACCACAAAAATAGTTGCTATAGAAATTTTATATAAATGAGCATTTTATTCAATTTATTTTATCTCTTTTAGGTACAGGATCACTATGATATTGCAAGGTGAAAAGTATTCACTATTTAAAAATGTTGTGGGCATAGTTTAAATTGATTTCAATAATAACTATTTTAATTCAGTTCTCTAGCAATAATAATGTCTGTTTTCTCACAGTCCCTCTAACATCATCATTTCCCTTGTCAAATTCGCCATCTGATAAATATGAGATAAAAATTCTCACTTGGAATACTTTTTTTTTCATATGGATAGTTTGGATTTTCTTTTTCTGACAACTGCCTATTCATATTCATACCACAAATAGGTTGTAAGTATCAAGAAGTTCATCAACTTTGATGTTAAAACTCTGTATTCATTTAATCGGTTTGCTTTGTAATATATGCAATTTATTCTATGCATTCAAATGCCATTCTGAAAAGAGGTCCAGAATGTCAAGGGAGTCTAGGACACAAAAAAGTGAAGAACCGGTCTTCTAGGGGATAGTTTCATGTGTTTTGGGAAAGAACAAAATCAATGAATTTTTCAGAAAATGCAGATCTGACAGAAAGATGGTTTCTTATTTAATAACCTCAAAATATGTTCCATTTTGGGGATAAGTCCAAATGAAAGAATAATAATAATATATTTTTGTAGCAGTCTTTTTTGTATTAGCTTTTATTTTACTTTACAATGAACAAGAATTCAGTTTCTCTTCCTCCCACCTACCCTTACCACTGGAAAAGGAAAAAGAAAACCCTTCTAATATTCATAATGAAATAAAAGATTTTTACAGAAGTAATGTTTCAAAATATTTGTACATTTTTCATTCTTTATGCTGTCTCTCACCTCTCCTTCAGGAAGTTCATCATTAGTCTTCTCAAAGAGTGTCTGGTCACTGTATTCATCAGAGTTCTTAAAGTTTTAAAAATCACTTTTTTTTATAGTGCTCATATTACTCTGTATCACTTCAAAAAATTTTACAAATTTTCATTGGAACATTCTCTTTCATAATTTCTTAAGAAATGGCAGTCCATTATAGTTATATAACTCTTAACTTATAGTCATTCTCCAACTCACCAATACCCTCTTAGTTTCTAATATTTTGCTACTATTGAAAATTATTATAAACATTTAAAAATATTTTGTTTTCCTTAATTACATGAAAAATTGTCTTTAACATTTATTTTAAAAAATAATTCCAGTTTTCTCCCTCTCTTTAACTCCCCTTCTCTTTACAATGCTGAATAATTTTATATAGGTTATATATGTGCAATTGTAAAACATTTCCACATTTAGAATACTTCAATTCTTTCTTTGGATATGGATAGTATTTTCTTCATAAGTCTCTTGGAATTGTTTTGGCTTCTTATATTGCTGAGAAAAGCTACATTATTCACAGTTGATTATTATGCAATATTGCTGTTACTGTGTACAATGTTCTCCTGTTGCTATTTATTTCACCTTGCATCAATACTTACAAGTCTTTCCAAGTTTATATGAAAGCATTTTGATAATTTCTTATAGTAAAATAGTATTCCATTACAATCCCATCCCACAACTTGTTTAGTGATTTCCTAATTTATTGATGTTCCCTCAGTTTTCAATTCTTAGCCATCACAAAAAAAGAGCTGCTATGAATATTTTTGTACAAATAGCTGATTTTTTCATTTTAAAGATCTCTTTGGGATATTACAGCTTTTCTGGGTAAAAAAGTATGCACAATTTGATTGCTCTTTGGGCATAGTTCCAAATTGTTCTACTAAATGTTTGGATTAATTAGTTTACAATTCTAATCACAGTACATTAATGTCCCAATTTTCCCATATTCCTGCCAACACTTGCCATTTTCTTTTTTGTCCTAGTAGTCAGTATGATAAGTATAAGTTGATATCCTAGAGTTGTTTTAATGTACATTTTTCTGAAAAATGGTGATTTAGAGCATTTTTTTCAATTTAGTATAGATGGCTTTAATTTCTTCATCTAAAAATTGCTTGTTTATATTTGGTCATTTATCAATTGGGGAATGACTTTTGTAAAAATAAAATCAACTCAGTTCTCTATATATATGAAAAAAGAAGATCTTATTAGAAATAGTTCCTTTAAAATGCTTTCCTTACTAGAAATTGAGTCGATGCTCATGGTTGAAGAATTGCTCAATTCCAAAATATATTGGATTACTTTCCATCTAGAGGAGGTGTTTGGGGAAAAGGAGGGAGAAAAAAAATTGGAATACAAGGTTTTGCATGGGTGAATATTGAAAACTATTTATGCATATGTTTTGAAAATAAAAAGCTTTAAATAAAAAAAAATGCTTTCCACAAGGAACCACATGTGCAAAGATGTTTGAAGCAGCACCTTTTGTGGTGGCAAGGAACTGGAAACTGAATGGATGACCTTCAGTTGGAGAATGGTTGAATAATTATGGTATATAAAAGTTATAAAATATTATTGTTCTATAAGAAATGATCAGGAGGATGAATTCAGAAAGGCCTGAAGAAGCTTACATGAGCTAATGCTAAGGAAGTGAGTAGAACCAATAAAATATTGTATATGGCAACAAGAAGATTATATGATGATCAACTCTGATGGACATGGTTCTTTTCAACAATGAAGTAATGAAGGCTAGTTCCAATAGATTTGTGATGTAGAGAGCCATCTGCATCTAGAAAGAGGACTGTGGGATCTGAATATGGATCACAATATAATATTTTCAACTTTTTTGTTGTTCTTTGCTTGCTTTTTCTCATTTTTTCCCTTTTTGATCTGATTTTTTTTTTTTTTTGTGCAGCATGACAAATGTGGAAATATGTATAGAAAAGTTGCACATGTTTAACGTATGTTGGATTATTTGCTGTCCAGGAAAGATGGAGAAGGGAGGGAAAAAAATTTGGAATACAAAATTTTGGAAGGGTAAATGTTGAAAACTATTTTTTGCATATATTTTGAAAATAAAAAAGCTATTATTTAAAAAAATGAAAAATGCTTTCCTTAAAATTTTGGCTTTATTTGTTTTGTTTGTGAAAAAATTAAATTTAATATAAATGGTTCTTCATTTTTCATACCGTAATACTCTCTGTCTTTTGTTTAGTCATCAATTCTTCCCTTCTTCACAGATCTGACATGTGAATGATTCCATATTCTCCTAATTTGCTTATGACATCAACATTTATGTCTAAATCATAGACACATTTTGACTTTATCTTTCTGAACAGTGTTGATCTATACCTTGTTTCTGGCATGCTGTTTTCCAGTTTTTCAGCAGCAGGTTTTTAAAAATCAAATAACAAATTCTTATTTCAAAAAGGTGGATACTTTGGGTTCATCAAATATGAAATTGCTATGGTTATTTAGCACTTCAACTTCTTTATATAACCTACTCATTTATCTGCCACTTTATTTTATAAATAGTATCAAATAGTTTTTATAATTTCCACTTAATAATGCATAATCAAACTGTGATTATGATTATGACTAGATAACTTCTGCATTTTCCATTAATTCCCTTGATATTCTTGATCTTGGCTTTTCCAGATGAATGTTGTTATGATTTAGATCTATAGAATAATTTTTGGATAGTTTGATTTGTATGATATTGAATAAATCATTTGATTTAGGCAGAAGTAATTTTCATTATTTTTGATTAATCTACCCATGAGCATTTGAGATTTTTCTAATTTTTTAGATCTGGCTTTATTTATGCAAAAAGTGTTTTGCAATTGTGTTCATTTTGGCAGGAAGATTCCTAAGTATATTTTGTTAAGTTATTATAAAAGGAATTTTCTTTCTATCTCTTGCTGTTGGATTTTGTTGGTAATATATAGAAGTGCTGATGATTTATATGGATTTATATTGTATCCTGCAACTTTGCTAAACTTAATTATTTCAACTAGCTTTTAAGTTGATCATAATTAACTAAGTATGACATCATATAATTTGCAAAGATCAATCATTTTGTTTCCTCATTGTCTATTCTAATTCCTTATTTCTTTACTCCTATTGCTCTAGCTACCATTTCTAATAAAACATTGAAAAATAATGGTAGTAATGGGCATCCTTGCATCATCTCTGATCTTACAGGATAAGTCTCTAGCTCTAATGTTTGCTGATAGTTTTAGATAGTTGCTGCTGATGTATTTTTAATAGGAATTGGAGCTCTATTTTGTCAAAAGCTTTTTCTACATCTATTGAGATAATCATATGATTTATTAGTTTTGTTATTGATAGGGTCAGTTAGGCCAATAGCTTTCCTGATATTGAACCAGCCCTGTATATGTTGTTATAATCTCTTTGATAATGTTTTATTTAAAATTTTTGCATTAATATTCATTAGGGAAATTTGTCTGTAATTTTCCTTCTCTGTTTTGGCTCTTCTTGGTTAAGATATAAGCACCATATTTATGTCATAGAAGGAATTTAGTAGGACTCCTTTTTTACCTATTTTTCTAAATAGTTTACATAGTTCTTCAAATTTTTGATACAATTCATTTGTAAATCCATTTGGTACTGAGATTTTTTTCGTTGGGAATTCACTGATGGCTTGTTTAATTTCTTTTTCTAAAATGGGATTATTTAAGTGTTTTATTTCCTCTTCCATTAATCTGAACAATACATATTTTTGAAAATATTCATCCATTTGAATTAGATTGTTAGACTTGTTGGCATGCAGTTGGGCAAAATAGCTTCTAATTATTGCTTTACTATTTTCTTTATTTATAGTAAGTTCATCTCTTTCATTTTTGATAATGGTAATTTGGTTTTCGTCTTTTCTTTTTCTAATCAAATTAACCAATGGATATCTATTTTCGTTATTTTTTTTTCCTTCATAAAAACAACTCTTAGGTTTGTTTATTAGTTCTACAGTTTTCTTATTTTCAATTTTCTTAATTTTCCCTTTTTTCTTTTCAGAATTTCAATTATATTAATCTCTCTTTGGATTTTCAAAATTTCTAATTTGGTATTTAATAAGGGATTTTTAATTGGTTCTTTTTCTAGCTTTTTATTAGTTTCATGACCGATTCATTGATCTCATTAAAAAAAAATTATCCATGTAAGCATTCAGATATATGCAATTTGTCCTAAAAAAACTGCTTTGGGTGTGTGTGTAGAGCATATATTTTGGTATATCATCTCATTGTCATTCTTTTAGATGAAATTATTGATTGCTTTTATGATTTGTTGTTTGACCCACTTCTTCTTTAGTATTAGATTGTTTAATTTTCAGTAGTTTTTAGTCTATCTTTTCTTGGCCCTTTACTGCATAATAAAAATTATAATTTTTATTGCATCATGATCTGAAAAAAATGCATTTACTATATCCACCTTTCTGCATGTGATTATGAGAGTTTTATGTCCTAAAACATGGTCATTTTTTTGGTGTGTGTGTGTGTGTGTAAGTGCTATGTATCATTGAGAAAAAAAAATTATTCTTTTCCATACCCATTCAATATTCTCAAGAGGTCTTTTAGATTTTAATTTTATAAGATTCTATGAATTGCCTTATCTTCTTTCTTGCTTATTTTGTGGTTAGATTTATTTAATTTTGAGAGAGGGGGTTGAAGACCTTCCAATAGTATTGTTTGCTGTCTATTTCTGTCTATAACTGACTTAACTTCTCTAAGAATTTGCATTATGTATCACCTCGTGCCTATATGTCTAGTATTGATATTACTTCATTGTCTATGGTTAACTTTAATAAGATGTAGTTTCCTTGTTCACGTCTTTTAATTTGATTTATTTTTGCTTTTGCTTTACTTGAAATCATAATTGTTACCCTACACAATTTTTTTTTTTCATTAAAGCTGAAGATTTATAAATTCGGCTCCAGGCTTTTATCCTCACTCTGTTTATATCTCTCTTTTTCAAATTTGTTTCTTGTAAACATATTGTATGATTCTGGATTTTAATCCAATCTACTATCCACTTCCATTTTTATAGGACAGTTCATTCCATTTATATTCACAATTATGGTTACCAACCAGGTGTGTATTTCCCTCCATCCTATTTTCTCCCTTCTTTATACTTTTATCTCTGTTTCAGCCTTATACCTTCTTATCAGTGTTTTGTTTCTTATCTATCCCCCTTCTCAAACTGTCTCCCTTTTGTCACTACTGTTTCCTTCTCTTAACCTTTTCTCATAATGTTTCTGCTCTCCCATCTTTCCAATCCCTCCTTTTTCTTTCCCCTTTCTCCTCTTTCTTCCCTATAGGATAAGATAAATTTCTATACTCAACTGAATGTGTATGTTATTCACTCTTTGAACCAAATCTGATGAAATTAAGCTTCAATGTTCATACCCCTCCTTTCTTTCCCTCTACTCTAGTAGGTCTTTTGTTCACTTTGTGTTATCTGATTTACTTCATTTTTACCTCCTCTTTTCTCTTCTTTATACCTGTTATTGACTGATTTCCCAGATTGGCAATTTGGGACTGAAGACTGCTTCACTGATGTGCTGTGCTCCTGTTTTATTAAGCTAACACTAAGGGGTTTTGATTGCTGATCTGTGCTGTGATTAAGACTCTCCCACTGGCTTTTGCAGAAACCATCTGAGCTGAGCTAAGTACATCTTTCAGCCTAGTGAGACTGACCTTTTTTGAAGTTTTCCAACCAATCCTGAGATGGAAAATTGTTTCATTCACTTTGTAGGCTCTTTCACTCCAGAATCTGTTCAGATGCTTGTTTTCAAAAGAAACTGGGAGAGCTCAAGCAGCTTCTTGGCTTCTTTCCACCATCTTGTCTCCACCCCCAGAATCTCCAATTATTTTTTAAACCTCTCTTTCCACTGCACTTTATTTACTAAATATATTATGATCTGGATGGAGTTAAAGAATGCATTTAAAATGTCTGACTTTCTGCATTTGATTGTGAGTGTTTCCCACCCTAATACATGATGAATTTTTGGGTAGGTGCCATGTATTACTGAAAAGATGATAAATCCATTCATATTCACAGTTTTGATTCCTATGTTTTCCCCTCCATCCTCTTTTTACCTTGTTTATCCAGTTGATTTTCTCTTCTTTCATCTTATCCTTCACCATTGTTTTGCTTCTGACTACTGCCTTCTTTAATCTGCCTTTTTTCAACCTGTCCTTCCTTTTTCTTATTTCTTCCCTCTTCTACTTCCTTATGCAGTGAGATAGATTTTTAAAAATACTCAACTGAGTTGTGCATGTTATTCCATCTTTAGCCAATTTTGATGAAAGTAAGGTTTAAATAATGTTCTCTCAACTCCCCCCACCCAATATTTCCCTCCAGTTTTACTGGTCTTTATATTCTTGTTTTGAGACGATTTAACCCATTCTAATTATCCCTTCCCTTTTGTTCCTGTGTAATCTCATTCTTATCCCTTCATATTTTTGAATATCATCCCATCTGAGTTAACCCCTCCCTGTACCCTCTGTTTTTGCATAATACTTTTAAGTACTCTAAAAGTGATATAGTTCTTAAAAATTATAAGTATCCACTTCCCTTATTGTAAATAGTTAACATTAGTGAACACCTTATGTTTTCTTTTTCATATTTACCTTTTTATGTGTCTCACGAAGTGTTCTATTTGAAAATCAAATTTGCTGTTTTGCTGTTTTTTCTTTATTCATAAATAATGTTTAGAAGTTCTCTATTTCATTGAATATCCTTTTTGTTGCTCCCGAAGTAATATGCTCAATTATGATTCATCGACAAAATTCTAGCTACTTTGCCCTCCGAAATATATCCCAAGCTCTCTAAATCTTTAATGTAGAAGCTGCTAAATCTTGTCTTATCCTGACTCTGGCATCACAATATCTGGATTGTTTCTTTCTGGCTACTTGTATATATTCTCATTGAAATGGGAGTTTTAACTGGGAAATGAATGTAAACTGCTTGCCTTTTTGTTTTTCTTTCCTAGTTATTTTTACCTTCTGAATCCAATTCTTCCTGTGCAACAAGAGAACTGTTCAATTCTACACACATATATTGTATCTAGGATATGCTGACATTTAACATGTGTAGGACTGCTTGCCATCTTGGGGGGGGTGTGAAAGGAGGGAGGGGAAAAGTCAGAACAGAAGTGAGTGCAAGAGATAATGTTATGAAAAATTACCCAGCCATGGGTTCTGTCAATAAAAAGTCATGTGTATATATATGAAATGGGAGCTTTAAATTTGTTTATAATAATTTTGGGAATTTTTAGTTTTAGGTCTCTTTTCAGAAGCTGATCATAAAAATAGAAATTTTTTAAAAATTCCTTTTAGTTGTAAAATATCAGAGAAGTTTTCCTTGGTAATTTCTTAAAGTATAATGTCCAGGTTCCTTATTTTTTTTTTTTAAATCATGGCTTTTAGGTAGTCCAGGTTAATTTTTACAATGAGATACTTAACATTTTCTTCTATTTTTTTTTCATTTTTTTCATTTTATTTTATTGATTCTTGATGGCTCATAGAGTCATTTCCTTTCACTATTTCAATTTTAATTTTTAAGGAATTATTTTCTTCAGTTAGCTTTTTTAAAAACTTCTTTTTTCTCTTTTGGCCCATTTGACTTTTTAAGGAGTTGTTTCTTTCAGTGAATTTTTGTACATTGTTTTTTATTTTGTGTGTGTATGCTTCTTTATCAAGTTGTTGACTTTTTAATCACGATTCTCTTGTAACACCCTCACTCATTTTTGAATTTTTCTTATACCTCTTTTATTTGATTTTTAAGAACTGTTTTGAGTTGTTCCAGGAGTTTTTGGGCCTGAGATGAATTCACTTTTTTTTTTTTTGAGGTTTTGAATGTAAGCATTTTGATATTATTTTCCACTTGAATTTGTGTTCTGATCTTCACTGTCACTATAGTAACATTCTATAATTAGATTTTCCCCCTTTTGGGATATTTTTTTCCAGTTTATTTTGTGATTTTTAAAGTTGTACTCTGCTTTGGAGGTGAGGTGGGGGACATTGTACCAAGCCTCTTGCACCAGGGCTACAGGGATATGTCCTCTTGTCTCCTGCTGCACCAGTTTCTGGGCTCTTGTCTATTGCTGTGCTAAGACCATGGGACCTCAGTTTCTAACTTACAGTTGGGCTCAGAGTTTCCTGCTGGTTTTCTGGGGTGCAGCCTGATGATGGCTTGATCAGAAACTACCTGTACTGGTCATCATTCCCCTTTTAACTGAGGGAGTGACACCTTTCCTGTCAACCTTCTAAGTTATCTTGGGTAGGAAAATTGTTTCACTTCTTTTTCTTACTCTTACTACTACAGAATTCATTTTGTTGTTTAGAGATTAATTTAGAAGAATTCATGTGAGTTCTTTCTTCATTCTTCGGCTCCCAAATTGAAAATACATCCATATAAAATTGAACATGTGAATTCTTTGCTGTTTTATGACTTTACAATACCTATATCATACCTTTATAAGAAGCCTTTTCTGGGACCCAACTTCCTTCTTCTATGCTAGTTCCTATCCTCTAATATTACTTCCAAAATACTTTTTTATATGTTTTGTATGTACACAATTGTTTGCATTTGGTTTCCCCCATTAGAATGTGACCTCTTTGAGCACAGGGAATTTTCACCTTTCTTTGCATTCCTATCATTTAACATAGTGCCTGATTCCTTAAAAATTTCTAAATTAAAGATCGTTGACTTCACTCATCTATAGGAGCCAAAGACTCAATTGTACAATTTAGTAAATTTCAGGCAAAGGTCTGAATTGTTTTCTATAATTGTTTTCTAGAATGATAATTTCAATTCATAGCTGCAATTAACATCACTTCACATCTCTGGCCCTAATTTCCCTCACCTATAAAATCTATTTGTGCTACCTGTTAAATTGAGTTATTGTGAGGAAAAAAAATTAGGCTTGTGATAAGTGATACAACACACTAATTCTTTAGACAAAATGGCAAAATGAGATAAAATGATTTGTTTAAGGTAATATTGATAGTAAGTAGCAAAACTGGTGTCCAACCCAATTTTCTGACTGATTCTAAAGTTCTTTTTCATCTGTAGTATGTTGCCTCTCAAATCCTGTTATTTCAAATGTGAATTATTGTTGTTTCAGTAAAAAGAGAAATAAATACAATACTTTTTATACTTATGGAGAAAAACTTGTAAAATTACTTGTTTTTGCTAATCTTTTAAATTATGACATATAATGTTATTATCATTTGCTTATGGTACATTCATTTAAGTATCATAGAATCACAAAACAGAATAAGCTGAAAGACCATGTGCTCATTCTTTTTTTCCTTTAAAGAAATAAAACAATTCCAGTTTCTGGAAGACTTACAAAATATTAACCATATATGTTGCTTTAGTAATAAATAATAAAGTTTGCCAAATGTATAGCCCAAAGACTGGATTCTAAATCAAATACATTACATAGATATCAGGCGAATTGTACTCCCAATGGCTGCCTTGGCAATGTGAAGAGTGTATTTCATGACTATTTGTTTTATAACATGTTGCCCAGCTATCTTATTTTTTTGGTCTATATTCTATAAATCCAGGATTTATAAAGGAATTTAGAAATGATTTACTTCAGGCTACTTACTTCACAGTTGAAAAAACTGAACCAGTGAGTCATAGAGTTGGAAAAGATTTCAGAAGACATTTAGAATAACCTGTTTCCAAATAAGATTCCCTTTGGTCCTACACCTGACAACTGGTCATTCAGCCTTTGTTTGAAATCTTACAAGGAGGATGATCCTAAGTGTTCCTGAGATAGCCATCATACTGTTAGAGAATTCTAATTGTTAAGACGTTTTTACTTTCATCACATCTAAATTTGCCTTTTGTCAACTTCCATACTTGTCTCTTAGTTATGTTTTCTGAGATCAAGTAGCCCAAAGTTAAACACTTTTGCTTTATAACTGCGTGTGTGTGTGTGTGTGTGTGTGTGTGTGTGTGTGAGAGAGAGAGAGAGAGAGAGAGATAGAGAAAGAGAGAGAGAGAGAGAGAATCTTCAAACCATCCATACATTCATATCCCTGTGGCTTAGTATAGTGAAAAGCACTTAACTTTTCTACTTCCTGTATGCATGTTAAATGATCTGAAATAAGATATATATGAACATTTTCTTTCATGAGTTTGACATTCCTGGAAATATTTTTCTTCCAGTCTCTGATTTTTTCCACTTTGATTCCTCTAAAATGCATTATGCATTCCTGTGAATATTTTTCTTCTCTTATAATTTTGGAGAAAACAGTTCCACCAAAGAGGAACCAGAGGGCAAAAAACAAAGTTCAAACACTTTGTTTTAAAGTGACACAAATGAGTGACAGAGGGATTAAAATTTTAATATTATACTTGAAAGCAAAAAGACAGAGTTTGTTTGAAGACATACTTCGTGCAAAAACCAAAGTGATATATTTAGAACACAAATGTAAATTATAAATCAGACAGGACAACACTCAGTTGAATGAGAATGACACCAAAACAAGCCTACTATATTACCTGAGCAACAATTCTTTCCCCTTCTTTTGAAGCAAGGTATGTGCTAGATACAAAATATCTTTAATTTTTGTTCTCTTCCTTGAGAAAAATTGGCTAATATGATTTGGAAAAAAAAATACTCAACTGCATGATTGTGACATATCCTTGAATGTTCTGCTCATCTGAAAATAACCAGGCTATGTCTTTACATCAAACACTCTAAAACTTTCTGATGAGGGTAAGTGGTAGAAGAGAAAAAAAAAAAGAAAGCAAAATAATATACACCTAAAAAGGGTTTTAAAATATTTAGGGAAATAAGTATGGGGACTCTAGTACCTGAGAACCTATGACTTAAAAATGTTTTTTAAATCTACTATTTTTTTTTAATTATTCATTTCAGGATCCAATATTTCCCCTTTCTATACTACCCTCACCTTTGTATGCCTTAAAATCCAAAGAAGAAATGTCAATAGTTTGGAGTCATAGGATAGAGAAATTATCTTCAAATATCAACAACAGTCAGCCATGTGAGCATCAACAGTAATCTCTTCAAATCAATTCATATAGGATGGATTGGATAGTTATAGGATAAGAGAGAAGGCGCATTAAGAAGGCCAAAGATCCAAATTTTTTAAGATTAGTTGAATAGTATACCAAGATGGAGTTGGCAGTTCAGACCAGTTTAAAATAATTCAGACTGATTCAGAATATTTCAGATAAGTTTAAACTAGCTAAAGAAAGTTCAAATTGGTTCAGAGTAGTTGAAACCAGTTGAAATCAATTCCAAGCAGTGGATATCAATTGAAACCTGTTAAAACTGGTTCATATTTTTATAAACTGGTTGCATTCAGTTCAATAGGGTTCAGACTTATTTAAATTGGTTAAAACCATATCAGCCTAGTTTCAACTAGTTCAAACTAAATCAGACTATTTAAAACCAAATTAAATTAGTTTAAATTGGTTCAGACTAGTCTGATCTTATTATAATCAGTTCCAACTGGTCTAAATTGGTTTAAACCAGTTTGAACTGATCTTAACTAATATAAAATGGTTTGAACTAGTTTTAAATAATTTGAACTGCTTTGAACTAGTTTGAATCATTCTGAATTAGTTTTAACTGGCCAAAAACTGGTGTGAAGTGGTTTGAACTGGTTTGAACTGCTATGAACTGGTTTGAATCCATTTAAACTGATTCAAGATTTTCTTCCTGATTTTTTTTCTTTCCCAATTCTCTTTGTGATACTAAGAATTTTTTAGATTTAGAACTGAAAGGATCTTTAGAAGTCCCTTTTATCATGATCCTTTAAGTTTTATTTTTTCTAGCCCAACTATCTCCAATTCCTTTCCTGTTGTGATCTAGTTCAGATGGATCTGAATCGGTCCCTGTTCGGGCGCCAAAATGTGGTGAGCTTTTTCTTCTCAAAACACAGCCAGGTGATAAAAGTTCAGATCTTTTATTATCTCCAATATAGCCCGGTTAGCTTAGAGGCCTATCTCTTTGCTTGGTTCCAAGAGCTCTCTCCGAATGTCTCCAAATCCAAAGGTCTGGTCCTTCAGCCTCTGCCTCTGCTTTCTTCAGCCTCCAGCCAGCTCCACTTTTCATGTTATTCCGGAGAAATCTCGACTTGTAGCTTCTTCACTCTAAAGAACTCCTTCGACTGGCCCATTGGCCTATTTATGCTCCTTCCAGAGAGAGGGATTATGGGTTTTCTCCCATAGTGCTCTCTGGCCCAAAGAGCTTCAAGGGAGGTATGAACTCATTGAACTCCAATGAGTAAAGGTGTGAACACAAGCCTTGTATTAATTAGTTCTACTTAGTACCTTGTTTCAGGTTCTGCCCAAAACATCTTCTTGTAAGATTAGATCAACTCTAATTAGTTAGCAGTTAGTAAGGATTCCAACACTTTCCTATCATGTGAACTTAAGGCTAGTTGTTATTTGGTTGTCCTCTCATATAATTCTTCATATTATCAAAGTCCTTCACAAATATGGCATCTAGAACTCAACACAATATTTAATATGTGGAATAATTTTAACATACCACTATGTTTTTATCATCTCTTATCTTGGTTATCATAACTGCATTGATTCATATCAAGCCTTTAGATCCTCTGAAATCTTGAGATTTTTTGAGATAAGCTACTATGGTTTTATCTTCACTAACTTATTTGTTTTGTCTATTTCTCTCTCTCTCTCTCTCTCTCTCTCTCTCTCTCTCTCTCTCTCTTTCTCTTTGTCTGTCTCTTTCTATTCATTGTTCTGTGTTCTAGCTCATCAATATTTCTCTGAATCTTTATTGGCTACCATGTCCTAAATTTCACTCTTTACTCTGTGTCTATTATCTATAAGATTATCTCCATTAAGTTAAATTATTTTTATTAAGTTAAATATCCATTTATGTCTTTATTCTAATCATGGATAAAAATGTTCAATTAGGGGTGGAGCCAAGATGGTGGAGAGTAGACAGGTCTTTATCTGAACTTTTCTTGGCATCCCTCAGATCAACACCAGATCAAGCCTCTGATCTGATTTTGGAATGACAGAACCCACAAATATTTGCATTGTAACAAATTTCCAATGAAATATTTTGGAAGAACTTCAGAAAAGGTCTGTTTCAATCAGGCATGGCGGAGGCAGCCAGTTCAGGCATAGTGCAGGGAAACAGGGGAGTTTGGTGTACCACACACCTAGGGAATCTGCCAGGAGTCTCTTAGCCAAAATATAGCAGCTTTGGCTACTCTGTTCTGGTTCATAAGTCAGTGAATCAGCAAACTAGTTGTGAGACATCCAATACCAATAGAAATGGTAAAAAATGAGCCTCCAAGTTCCAGAATAATGAGAACTTGGCCATGTCTACCCAGGACCAGGAGAAAGTCAGAAATATGGCCTAGGGTAGTGTACTCTTGTTGCCTGTAGAAGAAACTTGGGGCAATCTTCCCTTTGCTCTAAGAGCAGACCTCAACCTTAAAAAATGAGCAAAAAACCAAAAAGAACTTTGACCATAGATAGTTTTTATGGAGACATAGAACAGACTTTAAACTCTGAGGAAATTAAAAGCAGATTGTCTCCAGTTGAAGCCCCAAAGTGTGATATGAGTTAGTCCCCATGTCACAAAGCTCTCTTGGAAGAATTCAAATAGGATCTTTAAAAAGAGTTTAAAAAGACCTAGTAACTTCCACTTTAATGGACTGAAGCTCCTGGAATCTGATATTCCAAAAGGCAAAGGAACTTGGATTGCAGCTAAGAAACAACTATTAAGCAAAATTAAGCATTATCTTTCAGTGAAAAACATGGACATTAAATAAAAATGTTCAATAACAAAGTCAAACATAACCTGTTTTACTGGAATGTCTCTTTCCATGATTACATGAACTACTATAGAATACTCTTTTAGATTAGCTATTCAATCAACTTCAAATCTTTCAATGTACTATCATCTTTTCCACATCTTCCCATCTTCCCCATAAGAATAACATTAGGGATTTTAAACATAAATATACTACATTTTTCTTGATTTTCCAGTTTAGTAGCCCTATCACAATATTTTGTGAATTCCATCAACCTCTTCTTAGTGAATGTTTAATAAAACCAAAATTTCCTTTGAAAATAAAGATGTATTTTTTCCTATCCAAAGCTTATTGATGGATTCTGGGTTAAGAATTTCTACTCTATGATGAATATATGCCACTTCTACATTTTGTACACATTTAGTACAGTGTTATAATAGAAGCTAGTCACTTCATCTGGAACATCTAAGAATTAATGTGAACATTCTGAAGCTTTTTGTCTTCTTTTAAGAAAAGCTTTAAATAAATGCAAATTTATAGTCTCATTAAAGCATCTGGAATATCATCATGTAAAACATCTAACTCTGACACAGTACAAACTTATAACTTCTGTTTATATATTCTATTATGTCTCCCATAAGAAGTGATTAGAAGACACATGGACCTAAGGGCACAATGTATATCAAAGGAAAAGAGAATTCTGAGGAAAAACAGAAAGCCATCTGTCAGGAGAACATGCCAAGATAGCAGATGCTGCCACTAGAAAACTATATTCAATGAATTGGCATCTGGGCATCCTTTTATGATAAAATATAATCTTTAATTATTATTGTTAGTATGCATTTTCTTGGCTAAGCACACCCAGGATGAACATGATTCAATCTATTTACTAAAATGTGACAAATGCTTGAAAGAGAATCTAACCTGTAGTAGAAATGATGTCAGCTTAAAATGCTTTCATTAAAATGCTTACATGAAAATGATATTCATAACAGAATGAGATTAAATGTTATTCTCAGATAGTTAATCCTTTCTCATAGCTTGTAAAAGGAACCAATGGAATCTCTGCTTAAACTGGTATAGTACTGAATCAGTGGAATGCTATAATGATAAAAAAAAATATAATAGCAAAGTAAAAACTGATGAAAATGAAAACAAGTTTTGACATTTTTTATTTATGTTATTACTGAAACAAAGTGCAGCCATAAGATGAGAGACATACTTAAGATATTTTGCTGTTGTGATATCAGTGATACAAGATATAGTAAGCTATATACCTAAAGACATAGGCCTTGAATTTTGTCTGTAATAATGTGTGAATTTAGGTTTTATAAAGAGACACATGATGTTCTGAGAAATATTGGGATTCTCACATCTTATAATTTGTATTTGGTAAATTTCTCTCATAGTCCATACACCGTGGACTTAGATTTATTGTATTCAATGTATATTGACAAATTGTATATGCCAATTACATCAATACTGATTTTGATGAACAGTTATTGATGTTACCTAGGGTAGCACTACCTGGGCAAATATAAAACTGAAATAGCATTCTTTTTATCCTGAGTTTTGTCTGGATGAATCAAGTAAAAACATGACCAAGAATTAATTACAATTAGAAAGAAGAAAAATTTTTTTGTTGATTTATCTTTTTTATTGGTTAAAATCAGTGAAAGGAATTTAAATGGATATTTGGAACTGAGTCTGGAGATAGGATAGACCTTCAGAAACAAAGCTTTATCTCTTCTGTTTCTCAGCTAAAGACCACTATTGTTATCTAGGAAGCAGCAAGCAAGAAAAAAAAATAGGTCTTTCTCTATTCAAAAGTCTAAATTATATATTCATAATAAAGAACATTTCTATAAGAACATTTATATACAGTTTTAGGTTTTGTAAAGTACTTTATGTAAGTTATCTAATTTGATGCTTATACATTGAGTAATTACATTTACACATATACAAATTTTATGTGTGTATGCATATTCATATATGAATATGTGTGTGTATATTGCATGATGATAAATTCAAGTTAATCTTATGGGTAATAAATTATCTTGAAGAGAATCAGGAAATACTTTCGAGATAATGAAACCAAGGCCACAGAAAGATGGGTGACTATAGTGGCTAACATTCCTAACACTTTAAAATTTGCAAAATGCTTAACATGTTAACTTTTGTTCCTTGCAATAAAATTAAGAGACAAATGCTATTTTTTATTCATTTTACAAATAAATAGAAATTAAGTGACATATATAGTATCCCATGGCTAGCAAGTATCTGAGCAAAACTTTAATTTATATTTTCCTGACTTCATTTTTAGTACTTAATCCACTATCCACTACGCTTATCCAAATCCCTCTCTCCAGCATGGTTACAGTAGAATTATATTTGGTTTAGACTCTTCCCTTGCTTCTCCACTGGTAAACATATTTTTGAGACTATTGAATAAAATCTTCATTTTTCTTTTATACCTGTACTTTCTTTTTTTTTTTTTTTAATAATTTTTTTATTGATAGAATCCATGCCAGGGTAATTTTTTACAGCATTATCCCTTGCATTCACTTCTGTTCCGATTTTTCCCCTCCCTCTCTCCACCCCCTCCCCCAGATGGCAAGCAGTTCTTTACATGTTGAATAGGTTACAGTATATCCTAGATACAATATATGTGTGCAGAACCGAACAGTTTTCTTGTTGCACAGGGAGAATTGAATTCAGAAGGTATAAATAACCGGGAAGAAAAACAAAAATGCAAGCAGTTTATATTCATTTCCCAGTGTTCTTTCTTTGGATGTAGCTGCTTCTGTCCATCTTTGATCAATTGAAACTGAATTAGCTCTCTTTATCGAAGAGATCCACTTCCATCAGAATACATCCTCAAACAGTATCATTGTTGAGGTATATAATGATCTCCTGGTTCTGCTCATTTCACTTAGCATCAGTTCATGTAAGTCTCGCCAGTCCTCTCTGTATTCATCCTGCTGGTCATTCCTTACAGAACAATAATATTCCATAACGTTCATGTACCACAATTTACTCAACCATTCTCCAATTGATGGGCATCCATTTATTTTCCAGCTTCTAGCCACTACAAACAGGGCTGCCACAAACATTTTGGCACATACAGGTCCCTTTCCCTTCTTTAGTATCTCTTTGGGGTATAAGCCCAGTAGAAACACTGCTGAATCAAAGGGTATGCACAGTTTGATAACTTTTTGAGCATAGTTCCAAATTGCTCTCCAGAATGGTTGGATGTGTTCACAATTCCACCAACAATGTATCAGTGTCCCTGTTTTCCCACATCCCCTCCAACATTCCACATTATCTTTCCCTGTCACTCTAGCCAATCTGACAGGTGTGTAGTGGTATCTCAGAGTTGCCTTAATTTGTATTTCTCTGATTAATAATGATTTGGAGCATATTTTCATATGTCTATAAATAGTTTCAATTTCTTCATCTGAGAATTGTCTGTTCATATCCTTTGACCATTTATCAATTGGAGAATATACCTGTACTTTCTTTACAACTCAGTCATTTTGCTCTTCTAATATGATGCTATGTCATGTTGTTGTTGTTATTGTTGTTTTGTTCTTGTTCTTCTCCTCCTCCTCCTCTTTCTCCTCTTTTTTCTCTTCCTCTTCCTCCTCCTCTTCCTCCTTTTTTCCTCCTCCCCCTTCTTCTTCAGAAAGGATTAGGAAAATAATAAAATCTATAACTTATCACTCTTTTTATACATGAATTTACAAAGTGAAAGGAAGTTGCCTTCCTTGTTGATGGAGCATATGTGAAAAAGCTGTGATAATGAGTCTAGGCAAGACACATGGTCCAGATTCCAGACAGATTCTCTTGTAACATTGCATATTTTGGGAAGTACAAAAGAATTATTATTTTAAAGTTGATGAGATGATGGATTGGGCTTTTGATGGAATGTTTTCCAGGCCAGAGGAGTGTTTCACTGACATAGAACTATACAATTATAACATTTGAGAAATGTAAGGAACCTCAGAGACCAATTGATAGTAATAGATCAGATAAGAAATCATCCTTCCCCCATTTTACATCCTGTTTCTGGGTAGCTGATACATGCTATAATTGATAAGTTATAAGGGTAGATCTGTAGAGAATTCTTTTATTTCATATACTAACAAAAGCAATGAACCAGCCATCTGAACTTAAAAAGAATGTCACTGGTGAAACCACATTTTCAAGTACAATCTTTGAAATCTAATTGCTATGTTCTTCTGGGCCTTCTATTAGCTTTTCCCCTTCAATTATTTAGCAAGTGTATAAATACTTGTCAGGATGTGGACATGTGTTTCTTAAGTATTTCTAAGCCAAATCCTCTAGTCTCTCATTATCTCAGTAACTGGTTTAGAGGATTTGAGCATGAATGTTGATGTGAGAAGTCATTACTCTACTATAATTTCTCTCCGTGTTTCTGTCTCTCTCATTATTGTTAGGAGCATCATCATTTCTTTAATGTAACATCTTTATCCTTTCATAGAAAATTTTTCTTTTGATGAAGTCATGGATTTTTCCTCCCTCCCACCCTGATCTCACCCCAAACAACTGTAATTTCATTCTAAGAAAGACTGTCATAACTGAGACAGCCAGAGAATTGAATGCTATAAATTTTTGCATTAAAATAAAGAAAAACGGAAACTGTAGCTATTCTGTGTTTAAATCACAGATTTGCACTGAGTTATAATATCAATATGCAAGGTTTCAAATGATGCAAATGCCAGAATAGTTCTAGTACAAAACATAAACACAAAACCTTATATAAAGAATATAGAGCAGATAATATACAAAATTACATTGGAGAAGAAATGTTGGATGATGGGAAGAGCAGTAGTTAAAAATAGGATCAAATATTGACTCTGAAAGTAACTAGGCTATGTGACCACTTATTTGTGCTTCAGGTTCCTCATCATTCAACTGAAGCAGTTGTACTAGATGATTTTTTATTATGTCTAATATTTATTCCATTTAAAAAATTCATTAATTTTAATTGCATTGACTCAAATTTACACAGTATTTAGGGTTTGCAAAATTCTTTCAAATAATAATTCTGGGAGATAGCTAGAAGTATTATATTTTCCACATTTTACAAAAGAAGAATGTAAGGCTCAGTGAGTTAGAAAAATTTGGCCATGTTCAGTGAGTTGGAATCAGAGGTGGGATTTGAACCCACTTTTCTGGTTTGGGGGTCCAGCACTTTTGTCATTTTACCATAATGGTGCTTATTTATTTTTGATAGGGTTAATAAATAATATTAACTTTAATCATAATAAATAACACAGTTATGCTTAAGACTGTGTGCTTTTCATATCTTCCCGAAGATGTTGCTGTCTATTCTATTGCCATAATTATTGGATGGTCTCAGACACTGAAAGACCTGTTAATAAATTCACCAGGTACTCTTGAGATTCATGATAGTGGGCAAAGGTCTTATAAGAAAAAAATATATATGTATATATATAATCTTCATAGACAACATACAAATATTTTTAGTTTTAATTACAAAAGGCTTTGCAGACTTTGTAATTTGATTTATGTAGCTTCCATCTGATTTCAAATATAGTCTTTCTACTATTATTTTTCTCTGTACCCAATGCATTGAATGGATGTTTAACTCATGAATGGATAATATACAAACACAGAATTCACAGCCAGAAGGGAATATAGAAGTTATTTAATCCTAATTTATTATTCACAAATGAGGAAAGTGAAGGAAAAAAGGAATCCTCTGACTGTGTCTTCCAATACCTGCTACTTTTGTTCTCTGAAGGACAAACAAGGGACCAGATCTCTCATTTTCTTCTATGTCAATGCAAGGCAATCTCTACCTCCTAGAGTTACTCAGTTACAATGTAAAGAATCTCCAGCATATAGAGAACTCACTTTTCCTTTGATCTTAGACCTTCAATCTCCTTCAGTTTTTCCTTTTTAAGAAAATGAGGAAAATTGATGGGGAACAGGAATTCATTTTTTTCTGCTGTGCACATTTTTTGATTCTTGATAAATCTTCACTCTTTGGAGGGAAGAGGATTTGTGAAATGGGGACACTCATCTGATCCTCTTACTTTGTGCCCTCAATCTTATGCTACTATTTTCTCCAAATCTATCTCTAGTCTCTTTTAGGAAGAGGAATGGTGTCTTCAACACAATCATGTTTGTAGTCATTCTTATTTGTAGTCATATCCTATATATCCCAAACATTATAAGTCATCATTCAAACCCCATTTGCTATCATTTACCAGTTGATTCTTTATTACTATCTCTCTCTCCTCCTCTCCTATCTCTTTATTACTAGCTCTCCCACCCAAAAGTTCTATTTAAACACTGCTTGTCTCTTTCATTGTGTTCTATGGTTTTTATTTTGTCCTCTGTGTTGCCTGTTTCATAGGAATTTATTCTCTCTTCTAGATATTATTGAAACTTACTTCCTTCTTGATGACAAAAATTCTGACTATTCTTTGCAGTACTGGATTCATTTTTACTCATTCCCTTCAGTTTATTGGTCAAGGTAATCATGTTATTCTCTACTGCCACTTACATTTTCTCTCCCTGACTACATCATTCAGTAACCTCTTTTTCTTTCAAATTCATGCTATTCACCTTCATACAATCAAAATCCTGGGAGTTATTAGTTTATGGAATTCTAGGTCACCCTTGTTCCTTTCACAGTGAGTTCAGCACATGACTTGAAATTTTTCTCTCTTCCTCAACTCCTTTCTGCATACTGGGAGAATTCAATAAACATATTGACTTTCTGTTAAACACCTTAACCACTCACTTCTTCAACCTACTCACTTCTCAAAACTGATTCCTCCACTCCAGGACCACTTATATGGTATGATGTAAAAAAAAAAGTGCTTGAGCTGAAGCCTGGAAGACATCTTCCTGAGTTCCATTCTGACCTTAGGCATTTACTAGCTATGTGACCCTAGGTTAGGCACTTAACCTTGTTTGCCTCAGTTTCCTTATCTGTAAAATGAACTGGAGAAGGAAATGGAAAACCACTCCATTATTTTTGCCAATAAAACCCCAAATAGGAATTCATAAAGAATTAGAATTGACTGGAAAATGTCTAAACAACAATTCCTTCACCCCACCTCAGTCATGCAAAAAGATTGTCACACCCTTAATCTTTCCATCCCTCATAAATGTATCATCTCCACTTTCAAGAATTCTGAAATCTCTTTATCCAAACAAAAAGCCTCGCCTTTCTACCACTCCCTCTCCTTCCCTTATCAAACTCTCCACTTTGCCTGTATTATGACCTCTAATCCCCTGATCTATCAACTATCTTTCTGGTCATTTTCCCTGCATTTTCTATTCTCTCTCTCTCTCTCTCTCTCTCTCTCTCTCTCTCTCTTTTTGACTCCTTGGTGAACCAATTGAACTGTTTTCTCTTGAATCCCATAGACCTCTTATTTTACCAGTTATGCAATGCTATATGTCAGCCATCAGCCTTGTGTTACTCCCACTATTTGTAACATTCCCCAGACACATGATGCTGAATGAAAGTGGGGAAAATCCAATTTGGCTGATTCTGCTATAAATGAATGTAATATAACCTCAATTGGGCTCTCACTGCTATAAGGCAATGCCTATTCCTCATCAACTCATTATCCCAATCACCACAGATGTTCTTCCCTCCTCAAATCTTCTATTTCTCTCCCCCCTCCACATTCAACTTTCCTCATATTTTACAGAGAAAAAGTGAAGCTACTCACTGTGAGCTCTCTTTGTCCCACCTTTCTCATCTCATATCATTTATATGCCGTCTTCCATTATCTCCTCATTCATCTTTATCTCACATGATGAGATGGCCTTAATGATTTTCCATCCTGTTTGTGCCAATAGTTTGTCCCCTATGTCATGCTTAATTTATCATTTATCTTCCTTCACTCACTGTCTACTTGTTTTTTATTTATTATCTAGAAGCATGCCCATATCTTTCCTGTTTCAAAAAATCTTAATTTAATCCTTCCTCCTTTGTATTATCCTATCTCTCCTACCTTTTAGGGGTAAACTCCTTGCAAAAGTATATTTACATATATTTACAATAGGTATCTGGACTTTTTCTTCTCTTGTTTACTTCTTTTTTTTAATTTTTACTTTCTTTTTTAATTATTATTATAGCTTTTTATTTACAAGATATATGCCTGAGTAATTTTTCAGCATTGACAATTGCAAAACCTTTTATTCCAATTCTTCCCCTCCTTTCCCCCACCACCTCCCCGAGATGGCAGGTAAACCAATACATGCTAAATATGTTAAAGTATATGTTAAATTCTTGTTTACTTCTTAATCCCTTATAATTTGACTTTGGATTTCATTATTCCAATAAAACTGCTTTCTCTAAATTTACTAATTATTTCACTTTCCAAGTCTAGCAGCCTATTCTCAAATTCCATTCTTTTTGACCGTCCTTCAGTTTTTGAAACTGTTGATCACATTCTCTTCTTTGATATACTTTTCTCTCTAGGTTTTTAATACATTACTCTTCCTTCATTTTTTCCTATCTTTCTGATAACTTCTTTACATTCTCCCCATTTAGATTATACACTCTAAATTTGTCTTCAAATGGTTCTGTTCTGAACTCTCTTATCTTCTCCCTCTAAACTATTTCAGCTGGGGATCTCATCAGCCAACCAATGTTGTTCTTCAAATATACCTAGTTTGCTCCAACCTCTTTGTTAACCTTCAATTTCACATTTCTGAGAGCCTTTCAAATTTTTGTATTCTTAATACTTAACAACTACTTCATATGTGGTAAGCAAAGAATAAATACTTATTGACTGATTCGTCCTTTATTTTACAAATGAGGAAATTGAAGTTTAATGATATTAAATAATTTTTCTAGAATCACATATTAGTAATTAGTAGATCTGGAATTTGTTTCTAATTCCCCTGATTCCAAAAAATAGTTCTTTTTTTCCTGAATGATCCTACTGAACATTTTAATATCACCTTTTGGATGTTGTAATGGGCTGAAACTGAATTGCTGCAGTGAGGTCAGAGCACTTAAGGCTAATTACCAATTGGACAATACTCTATTAGCATATGCTTGAAGAAAGAATGGCCCTGCCAACTACTCTGTGCAGGCTTGATCTGTTGTATAGAGAGATTGGGAAAAGGATTTAGAGAGTGGAATAGGACCAGCAAGATGGCTCCAGGTGTATGCTTTCTGTATGCATTCTCATTCCTCTCCTTTCAACAAATAGTAAAAATTAAGGACTTTTGCTTATCCTGACTCTGGCTGATTCTAAAGTATCCAGGGTGCTAACGTAGTCATCACAGGATGATGTCTTAGGTTTCCCAGATTGATTATTCTTTTCTTTTATGTGTGATTTTAGTAGTAATTGAAAAATCTTTTTTTTTTTTCTCTTTCTCAGAGGTGACTTAGATCATGGCTACTTTTTTTTCCCTTTTTTTTTTTTTCTTTCTAGCTGCCAAGGTGAAGCAAAGTCTCATTCCTCTTCTTACACTCATGTTCTCTAAACTGCTGCTAAACCACTAAATTGAGCTCAAATTTGGTTCAATCCAACTAACTTTTCATTAAGCACTTACTATGAGTAAAATATTATGCTAAACCTTACAATAGCAAAATATCATAGTCACTGTTTTCAAGAATCTTAAAATCTAGTAGGAGGTAAAAGATAAATAAGTATGATGCAAATTAGATTGAAAAGTTGGCAGAGGAGAGAACTAGATGAAGTACTTCAAGAACTATATTAAGTTTTGCCTGAGGGAATCAGGAGAAACTACAAGGAGATTGTCACAACTGGGTTGGAAATTGAAGGAAGTCAAAGATTTCAACAGTAAGATAAAGATAGATTGATAGATAGATAAGAAGATCTGATAGATAAAATATTTCCTTTTAAAAATATTTAGTATTTCATGTTCCCCCAGTTAAATATGAAAACAATTTTCAACGTTCATTTTTCAAATGTTGAATTCTCATTTCTCTCCATTTCGCCTTTCCTTTCTTTCATCTCCCCATTAAGGAGGCAAGCAATTTGATACAGAATACACATGTATGGGATCATGTAAAACATTTCCACAGCAGTCATATTTTAAGGGAATATAGATTTAAAAAATCAATAAAAATTTTAAAGTATGTTTCAATCTGTGTTCAGATACCATCAGTTCTTTCTCTAAAGATGAATAGCATTTTTCAGCATAAGTCCTTCAGAGTTGACTTGGATCATTTTATTGTGAAGGATAGCTCAGTCATTCACAGCAGATCATCTTACACTATTGCTGTAACTTTGAATAGAGTATATTTCACTTTCCATCAGCTTATGGAAGTCTTTCCAGTTTTTATGACAGCATCTGCTCATCATTTCTTTTAGCACAATAGAATTTCATCACAATCATATGCCACAATCTGTTTCACTATTATTCAATTGATGGTCATCCCTTTCAATTTCTAATTCTTTGCCCCCAGAGAAGAGTTGCTGTAAATATTTTTGTACATATAAGTCCTTTTCCTTTGTGTTGTTTTTAAAGCTCCTTTGAGATATGGACCTAGTAGTGTATTGCGAGATCAAAGAGTATGCATGTTTTTATAGCTCTTTGAGTATGGTTTCAAATTACTCTTTAAAATGGTTGAATCAATTCACATTTCCACCAACAGTGCATTAATGTCTCATTTTCCCCAATTTTTTTCATTTCCCTTTTCTGTCATATTAGCTAATTTAAAGGTATGAAGTATTCAGAATTAATTTATATTTCTCCATATCAGTGCTGAGCTTGAACATTTTTTTCCCATATAGCTCGAGGTATCTTTGATTATTTCATCTGAAAACTGTTAATAACTTCTAATTCCCCTAATAATGAGTAAGTTCTTATTAGCTACAAATATTATCTTCTCAAGTGGGAATATAAATAGTTTAACCTTATTAAGTTTTTTTATGATTTCTCTTTCCTGTTTATCTTTTTATATTTTTCTAGAGTCTTGTATTTTTATGGAATATTATTGTTCTGTAAGAAAGGATAAGCAGGATGATTTCAGAAAGGACTGGAGAGACTTACATGAACTGATGCTAAGTGAAATGAGCAGAACCTGAAGATCATTATACACAGCAACGATAAAATTATATGATGATCCATTCTGATGAATATGGCTCTCTTCAATAATGAGATGATTCAAACCAGTTCCAATTGTTCAGTGTTGAAGAGAGCCACCTATCTCCAGAGATAGAAGCATGGGAACTGAGTGTGGACTACAACATAGAATTCTCACTCTCTCTGGTGTTGTTTGCTTGCATTTTGTTTTCTTTTGCAGTTTTTTTTCCCTTCTTGATCTGATTTTTCTTGTTCAGCAAGATAACCATAAATATGTATACATATATTGGATTTAACATATATTTTAACATATTTAGCATGTCTTGGACTACCTGCCATCTAGAAGGAGGGGAGGGGAAAATTTGGAAAGGAAGGCTTTGCAAGGATCAATGTTGAAAAATTACCCATGCTTATATTTTGTAAATAAAAAACTTTAATACAAAATAAAATAAAAACAAAATTTTCTATTCAGCTCTTGTCTTTTCATCAGGAATGCTTGAAAACTTTCATTGAATGCACACTTTTCCCCATGAAGAATCATAACTCAGTTTTTCTGAGAGATGATTCTTGGTTGTAATCCTACCTCCTTTGCTTTCTAGAACATCATATTCCAAACTTTCTTATCCTTTAATAGAAAAGCTGATAAATCTTGTGCTATCCTAATGATAGCTCCATGATATTTAAATGATTACTTTCTGGCTGCTTGCAGTTATTTTCTCCTTGACGCAGCATCTCTGGAATTTGGCTAAAATATTCCTGGGAGTTTTTGTTTTGAATCTCTTTCAGGAGGCAATTGGTGTATTTTCCAATGACTACATTTTCCTATGGTTATAGAATATCAGGGGAGTTTTTCTTGACAATTTTTTGGAATATGATGTCTAGGCTCTTTCCTCAACATGGCTTTCAGATAATCCATTAATTTTTAAATTATTTCTCCTACATCTATTTTCAAGGTCAGTTGTTTTTCCAATAAGATGTTGTACATTGACTCTTTTTTTATTCTTTTGGTGTTGTTTTATTGTTTCTTGATTTCTTATAAAGTCATTACCACCATCTGCTCAATTCTAATTTTTAAGGAATTATTTTCATTAGGGAGTTTTTGTGTCTCTTTTTTCATTTGGTCAATTTACATTTTAAAAGTTTTTTCTTTAAATATTTATTTAAAACAAATACAAAATAGGAAAAGAAAAAAGTGGAATATATATATATATATATATATATATATATATATATCAGAATACTGGAAAGAATTCAAATTATGAAATAATTTCCATTTCAAGAAAATGTATATAATAAATATCATACATTATGTCCATATTTGTCAATCTTTGCTTCCTTGTAGTTTTTCTTTCACCTTTGCTGTGTATATTTTTACTTTATTCTTTTTTTCCCCTTTCTTCTCCCCCACTTCACCCCAAAAGGCTATAATTTAGGGCAGATAAATACACACACACATATATGTACATAAATATCTATAATCCTATATATATATATACACATATATATTCATATATTTATCTATGTAAAATTATACTATACTTATTTGTTCACTGCTTCTCTGAGGGTACATAATGTCATCCTTCTTAAGTCCTTATTTTTCTAAATCCACCAATATATTAATTTCTATACCATAGCAATATTCCAATCTATACTTTTTAGTTTTTTTTAAAACTCTGAAACAATGTTAATAAATACAGCTGACATATAAAGCAGTTTCCCTATTTTCCCCTTTTGATTAAATTATTTTAGCTTCAATTTTATGAGGGGAATGTTTGCTACCCCATTTTTTTTTCTAATGAATTCTATTTCTGATTATCATTGTTATGTTTGTGTCTTTTATTTCCTATCCTTACTGTCTCCTCTGCTTGATTTTTAGCTCCTACCTGGCATAATTATTACTTTCTTTTCTCCCCTACAAGGATCCCTTCTTTATCCTCTCCTTCTACCTTTTCCCTCCCTCTTTACTTTGTTCTTGTTCATCTATATGCCTTATCACTTTCCCATTAACTTATATACCTTTCTATGCCCCCATCTTATTTCCTCGTCTTCTTATTTTTTAATAAATTTAGAAGACTTTTATACACTAGTATATATTATTTTTTAATAAATTTAGAAGACTTTTATACACTAGTATATATATATATATATATATACATATATACATATATACATATATATATATATATAATATGTTCTTTATCCCATTCCTTATATGAGTAAGATTCCAGAACTACCAATCCTTCAGCTTCATCTAATTCCTTTGTGTCAGTTCTTGCTCTCACATCTAATATAACACAATCACTTTTTAACCTTTGAAGATGAACCCTAATTTTCTCTATTACCATTCTATCAGTAACATTCTATTGTTGGGTTCTTTCTCCTTTGCTTGCTCATTTAAAATAAAATTTATAGTCAATTATTGGTGTAATCACCTCTGGTCCTAAGGCATGGGGAAATAGTACTTTTAGTCTCACATCCTCCTGGAGTTCTCATGACCTGAAACCTGAAGGCAAGAATTTCACTCCCCTGTAAAAACTGACAGCTAACAGCACGTCTACCCCAATGCTTCTGCACTTACCCACTGTGTGCTAGTCCTTTCTTACCCAAGGCAGAAGTTCTCTCACAAATTTTTTAAATAAGGCTCCTAACTCCTCACATTGTCTGTAAAATGAAAATTCTTGTGTCAGGAACTGAGGTTACCCCCCTACCCTGCTAGCTGTAGGTTTCCTGGCTTGTTATTTCTGTAGAACTAGATTGGAAGTGTTTAAACTTCACAAAAACAAAACTACAATACTGTTATCTTTCTTTCAATCTTCGTGGGTTATCCTAGGGGACCAATTTTTTGCTCAAACTATATTTGTTTTAACACTCTATATTCATCGTGTCTTGTTTGTGGTTAAAATCTAGAGAGCCTGGAATTTTCTGACCTATTATGTCATCTTCCCAGAATTTTCTGCTATGAATTTTTTCTTCAGTGAGTTTTTGTACTCTCTTTTTATTTAGCCAAAAAAAAAAAAAAAAAAAACAAAAACAAACAAACCAAAAAACAAAAAACAAAAAAACCCCAAGATTCTTCTCTTCATTGACTTTTTGTATTTGCTTTAATATTTGTCCTTGTTTGTTTTCAAAGATCTTATTTTCTGCAGGTTGTGTGTATGTGTGTATGTATGTCTTCTTTAACAAGCTTTTGGCCCATTTTTTCCCCATGATTTTCTTGCATCATTCTCACTTCTTTTCCCATTTTTTCCTTCTATTTCTTTTTTGAGTTCTTCCATATCCTGAGACCAGTTCATATATTTACTTGGAGGCTTTTAATGTAGAAGATTTGACTTTATTATCTTGTGAACGTGTGGTTTTTATCTTTCTTGTAACTACTGTAACTTTTTATGGTCACAA
Source organism: Antechinus flavipes (assembly GCF_016432865.1). NCBI lineage: Eukaryota > Metazoa > Chordata > Mammalia > Dasyuromorphia > Dasyuridae > Antechinus > Antechinus flavipes. Next base: position 521,553,541 of record NC_067398.1, on the reverse strand, counting down.
TATGTTTCCACTGCTTTCTGGTTTCCCCAGTCCATTACTTTACCTTTAATTCTTTTTTTTTTTTTCCCTTCCACTTAGTTTATTTATTTTGAATACATACTGCTTTAGGATCCATGTTGGGAGAGAAAAATCAGAGCAAAAAGGTAAAACATGGGGAAAAAAACAGAAAAAATAAATGAACGTAGCATGTGTTAATTTATGTTCAATCTCCATAGGTCTTTTCCTGAATGCAGATGGCATTTTCTATTCAAAGTCTATTGGGAGTGTTTTGGATCATTGAACCACTGAGGAAGAACTAAGTCATTCATAGTTGATCATCACACATTTTTCCTGTTATTATGTACAAGGTATTCCTGATTCTCCTTGTTTCTCTCATCATCAGCTCCTGTAAATCTTTCCAAACCTTTCCAAAATCAACTTGTTAATCATTTTTTATAGGACAATAATATTCCATTACCTTCATATGCTACAAAATAATTAGGCATTCTGCAACTGATGGACATTACTCATTTTCCAGTTCCTTGTTACCACAAAAAGAACTGCTCCAAACATTTTTGCACATGTGGGTCTTTTTCCCTCATTTATGATTTCCTTGAGGTAGAGTTCCAATAGTGGCACTTGTGGGTTAAAAAATATGCACAGTTTTGTAGCCCTTTGACAATAGTTCCAAATTGCTCTCTAGAATGGTTGGATCAGTTTACAACTCCACCAACAATGTATTAGTGTCCCAGTTTTCCCATATCTCCTCCAACATTATAGTTATCTTTTCCTATCATTTTAGCCAATTTGAGAGGTGTATAGTGGTACCTCAGAGTTGTCTTAGTTTGCATTTCTCTGATCAACAATGATTTAGAACACTTTTTCATATGATTAGAAATGGTTTTAATTTTTTCATCTGAATATTTTCTGTTCATATCCTTTGACCACTTATCAACAAGTGAATGATTTGTTTTCTTATAAATTTGACACCATTCTTTAAATATTTTAGAAAAGAGATCTTTATCAAAAACATTGGCTATAAATTATCTTACGGCTTTGTACTTCCATTTTAATCTTGTTTATGTTGGATTTGTCTGTGCAAAAAAAATTTTAATTTACTGTAATCAAAGCTGTCCATTTTGTCTTTCATAAAGATTTCTAGCGCTTCTTTGATCATAAATTCTTCACTTTTCCTAAGATCTGATAGGTAAATTATTCCTTGCTTTCCTAACTTGCTTATCATCCTTTATGCCCAAATCATGATCCCATTTTCACCTTATTTTGGTAAGAATATGAGACATAAACATGCAGAGTTTCTGATATTTTATTAATTTCCTTGATATTCTGGAAGACCTTTTGTTCTTCAAGATGAATTTTGTAATTATTTTTTCTGACTATAAAATAATTTTTTTGACAGTTTGATATGGCACTGAATAAGTAAACCAATTTAGGCAGAATTGTCATTTTTATTATATTAGCTTGGAATTCATGAGAAATTGATACTTTCCCAATTGTTTAGATCCTAATTTATTCATGTGAGAAGTGTTTTGTTCTTGTTATTGTGTTCATATAGTTCTTGGGGTTGTCTAGGCAGGTAGAAACTCAAATGTTTTATTTTTCCTACAGTTATTTTAAGTGGAATTTCTATTTCTATTTCTTACTGATGGACTTTATCAGTAATATATAGAAATTCTGATGATTTGTGTGGTTTTAGAAAGGGTGAGTTTTATTTCCTTATTGTCTATTCTAATTCCTTTAATTTCTTTTTTTCTTATTGCTAAAGCCAACATTTCCAATACAATGTTGAATAATAGTGGTGATAATGGGCATCCTTTTTTCACCCCAGATCTTAATGGGAATATGTCCAGCTTTTCTCCATTCTTTGCTATTAGTTTTAGATAGACACTACTGGTTATTTTAAGGAAAGATCCCTTTATCCCTATACTCTCTAATGTTTTTAACAGGAATAAATGCTATATTTTGTCACATTCTTTTTCTGCATCTTTTAAGAATATCATATGATTTCTGTTGGTTTTGTTATTTATATGGTCAATCATGATAATAGTTTTCTTATATTGAACTAATCCTGCATTCTTGATACATAGCCCATGTCCATCAGAATTGATCATTGTATAATCTTATTGTCTATGTGATCTCCTGGTTCTGCTCATTTCACTTAATATCAGTTATTATAAGTCTCTCCAGATCTCTTTGAAATCATCCTGCTGATCATTTCTTATAGAACAATAATATTACACAACATTCATATACTATAACTTATTCATCCATTCTTCAAATGATGGACATCCACTCATTTCCAGTTTCTTGCCACTATAAAAAAGGACTGCCACAAATATTTTTGCACATATGGGTCCTTTTCCCTTCTCTATGATCTCCTTAGAATACAGTCCCAGTAGAAACACTGTTAGACCAAAGGGTATGCACAGGTTGATAGCCCTTTGACTATAGTTCCAAATTGCTCTCCAGAATGGTTGGATCAGTTTACAACTCTACCAACAATGTATTAGTGTCCCAGTTTTCCCATATCTCCTCCAACATTCATAGTTATCTTTTCCTATCATCTTAGCCAATTTGAAAGATGTATAGTGGTACCTCAGAGTTGTCTTAGTTTGCATTTCTCTGATCAGTGATATAGAGCAGATTTTCATATGATTAGGAATGATTTTAATTTTTTCATCTGAATATACTCTGTTCATATCCTTTGATCATTTATCAATTGGAAAATGGCTTGAATTCTTATAAATTTGAGTCAATTCTCTATATATTTTAGAAATGAGGCCTTTCTCAGAACATTTGAATGTAAAAATGTTTTCCCAATTTATTGCTTCCCTTCTAATCTTGTTTGCATTAGTTTTGTTGGTACAAAAGCTTTTTAAGTTGATATAATCAAAATGATCTATTTTGTGTTCAATAATGAACTCCAGGGTCTTTCTTGGTCACAAATTCCTCTCTTCTCCACAGATCTGAGAAATAAACTAAACTATGTTCTTCTAATTTGCTTATAATATTATTCTTTATGTCTAAATCATGAACCTATTTTGACCCTATCTTAGTATAAAGTGTTAAAAGTGGGTCAATGCCTACTTTCTGCCATACTAGTTTCCATTTTTCCCAGTAATTTTTGTCAAATAGTGAGCTTCCTTTCTTGAAATCTTTCTAATCTATGTTGAACTGTTGAGTGGCTTCATTCCCCAGAGTCTATTCAGAGGTTTGGTTTCATGTGGTTCAAGAGAAATTGGGAGAGCTCAAACAGATTCCTGGCTTCATTTTGCCATCTTGGTTCTGCCTTGGGAACTGACCTACAGCAGAATTTCTCAAATTCTTTCTCTATTTCTGTCTCCCTCTTTGTGTGTGTGTGTGTGTGTGTGTGTGTATGTGTGTGTGATATTCTTCTTGGCAGTCTGAGAAAGATTGTAGAAACTTTTGCAAAATAAAATTTTGCTTTTTCTAAAATCATGATTGAAGGAAATGTTAAATTTTCATTAAAGGATAATGAAAATGAAGATACATTTTTTTTTCCTGTCCAAGTTCACAGATCCCCTGAAATTTATTTTTGGACTCTTTTTGTTGTGTCTATGGAATCAACATTAAGAATCTCTATTATAGAGAGATTAAAAATGCTACTCTATTTTAAAAAAAGAGAGGCTAAAATAAACATTTTTTTTAAAGCTTATTGAAATGTTCTAAAGCTATAGGTTCTCAATAATCCATGGCGTCTTCAGTGGAAGCACTTCCTTCACCAATGCATATCTGAATTCTAATCCATTGCTGATGAGCCTTTCCAAATATAGCTGGGCTAATTCTCTAGTAACACATATTTAGTCCTTTGGTGAGGAACTAAAATTATAAGATCTAAATAACTAGGTAGATCTATGAGAGTTTGAACTCCAGCAGCCTAATTATTTAGTTTTTTTTTTTTCCTTGTTTCTTCAATGACTTAGCATACTACCTGGCACATTACAAGTGTTTGACAAATTCCTAGTGAATTAATGGAAAGGGAATAAGTAGAATATAATTATAAAATATGTAAAATTGTATAATAGCATGGTCTTTAGCATGTTAACTTAGCTTCATAAAAAATCCCATTCATTTGAATTTTACTTTTTCTTTTTCTTTTCTTTTCTTTTCTTTTTTTTCTTTTCTTTTTTTTCTTTTCTTTTCTTTTCTTTTCTTTTCTTTTCTTTTCTTTTCTTTTCTTTTCTTTTCTTTTCTTTTCTTTTCTTTTCTTTCTTTCTTTCTTCTTTCTTTCTTTCTTTCTTTCTTTCTTCTTTCTTTTCTTTTTTTTCTTTCTTTCTTTCTTATAACTTTTTGTTGACAGAACCCATGCCAGGGTAATTTTTTTTTACAACATTATCCCTTGTACTCACTTCTGTTCCAATTTTTCCCCTCCCTCTCTCTACCCCTTCCCCTAGATTTCAAGTAGTCCTATATATGTTAAATATGTTGCAGATACAATATATGTATGTAGAACCAAACAGTTCTCTTGTTGCACAGGGAGAATTGGATTCAGAAGGTAAAAATAACCTGGGAAGAAAAACAAAAATGCAAATAGTTTACATTCATTTCCCAGTATTCTTTCTTTGGGTGTAGCTGCTTCTGTCCATCGTTGGTCAATTGAAACTGAGTTAGGTCTCTTTGTCAAAGAAATCCACTTCCATCAGAATACATCTTCATACAGTATCGTTGTTGAAATATATAATGATCTCCTGGTTCTGCTCATTTCACTTAGCATCAGTTCATGTAAGTCTCTCCAAGTCTCTCTGTATTCATCTTGCTGGTCATGAAATTTACTGTTCTTTTTTCCATTATGTAGCACAATTTTTAAATAGTGTAATATTATGGGTGCTCATCTAATTTCTTTGGCAACTTTGGCTATAGTAGTGGAAATCATTCAAATAAAATTACAATAAGAAAATTAATATCCATTTCTAGTAGTTGAGATATTACCATATTGATCACTTTACATTGATCATGATGAGTTGGGGGTTCAGAGTCACTTTTTAATAAGTGATATGTTTTGGTGACAAACCTGGATACTGATCAAATATATTCTTTCCTGAGGGCTTTCACAAGTCATTATTTTAATAATATATTGTTGAATTCTCTCCAAAATTTACCGATTTCTCTAACACATTCACCTTAATTTTACATAAAAAAGAACACAAACATTTTCTATTGTTTGTGTCATTTTATAAAGGGGAATGAGAATTTTAAACATAAAATTCAAAATAATCAATGTTTGCCTGAAGCATTCGTATCATACAGTCCCAGTGTCCCCTTGGAAAGTAATAAACATTTTAATAGCATATAATAAGATTTTCTGAAAGTTTTAGCAGGTGCATTTATGTTGATTTATGAAAAATAATTAAAGTTGATAAGCCAATAAAATACTGTCATACACAAAATCACTTTTCTGACTTTGTCCCTAATGTCTCTTGAACAGTTTATCCTGCATTGTGCAAAAATCTAAAAATCCTAACCCCAGTATTTTTTGAAGCAAATAAATAATGCTTCTTTCTCATAATTAGGATTTTAATTTAAGAGCCTATCTTCTAATATGCTCTATAGTGGTTCTGAAAAATTGGAGGTAAACCAAACTGCATTTCTTCTGTTGTATTCACCTCTCCATTTACTATCTCTCTCACTCCCTGTCTCCCTCCCCTCCCTTTTCTTGCCTCCCTTTTCTCTTTCTCTGTGTTTATGTGTATATTTCTCTATGTATGTTTCTGTGCAAATTCTTAGTAAAATATATTTTAATGAATTTAAGAAAGCCAAAATATGTATCTACTTTGTGCCTTTGTAACATTTTTGCTTTAAGATTCTCTACCAAAACCTTGAACCTCTTTGCTTCATAATTAAAGTTGATAAGCCAATAAAATACTGTCATACACAAAATCACTTTTCTGACTTTGTCCCTACATAATGAAGATGACTTTATCACTGTTGTGATTAACATATAAGTATGGGATGTTGTTGCGGTTTGATGATTTTTAGTCATGTTGAAGTCTTTGTGATCCCTTTTGGGGTTTTCTTGGCAACAATACTGAAATAGTTTGTTGTTTCTTTCTCCAGCTATTTTATAAATGAAGTAATTGATGCAAACAGAGTTAAATGACTTGCTGAGGGCCATCCAGCTATTTGTCTGAGTCTATATTTGAACTCAGGTCTTCAAGATGAGATTTTGTAAGCTGTTTAGCCATGGTACAAAAGGAAATGATTTTATGTAAGTATCATTTTAATTCATTCTTTCTTTCTTTCTTTCTTTCTTTCTTTCTTTCTTTCTTTCTTTCTTTCTTTCTTTCTTTCTTTCTTTCTTTCTTTCTTTTTTGATGCTTTCTCCTGCTCTGCACATGCTATGATCTTGGAAAATTTCTAATTTTCTGGCCTTTAAATCCACACTTTAACATCCCATGTCATAAAGACAGTTTTAAATTTTTTAATGAGCATTGTATCTTTATTTCAGGTTGACACCTTCTTGTTTTTCTGAGAAGAAAAAGCCTTTAATAAGCAGCTATACAAATAACAAGAACCTTTCCATGTATATTGTATAAAGCAAAATATGATGAGAAAGTCAGTGTGCTTTCCAAGCAGAGTAAGTAATTTTGTGATATGAAAACTAAAAATTATTTTACAGTAGCTTCAAAAAGCTCTTTTTTCATAAAAAGGTTTACAAATAGATTAAAGTTAAGGAGAGCATACAAAAATAATATAAAATTCTTCGATTTTATTAGCCTATTTCTCCCCTTTAGGTAGCAGGAGCCAGTCTAATGAATATGAACTGACAAAGCACACACACACACACACACACACACACACACACACACACACCTCTTTCAAAGCTGCTTAGGAACTGAGAGTAATTCAAAACACATCTTTGAAAGTCATGATTTTGAGAAATCTAAATAAATACATTAAAGTGAATAGATGAGTTAAAGACAATTTTTGCACAGCACTTTCCATTTCTAAAACAACAACAACAACAACAATAACAAAACCCTGAAATTCAACTTTAAAGTCATTTGTTTTCTGACTGGAAATCAGTTCCATTCTCAAGCTTATATCTCCAATAGTAGTGGAACCCACAATGTGTGGCATTACATTTTTTTTTTCAAGAATTGAATACTATGACCAATTAAAATATCATATGTTACATGATAATGAATGAGGGAGAAAACTAACAACTAAAAGTAAGGTAAAGAAAATAGAATTTAACTTCATAATCTATGAGACTTAATCATTATTCAAAAATGTTGTAATATTCTTTATTATAATAAAATTTAAAGAATTATATTCTCTCTGTCACTGTTGGTTTTACTATGGACACATCTTCTATTACTATCACATTATATTTTCTCTCTTAGTTTGTTTCTTGTCTAATTTTGATTCTTCACAATTTGAGGAACATGGAACAATTTTTGCTTGGGGTGATACTCTTGAGAGACTTTAGAGACTTGTCTGTACTCGGATTTAATTCAGTCTCTGTGATTCATTCTCAATTCTCTTTATTCTTTACAGCCACAGTTTTGTTTGTCATAACTGTGGAGCACATGGGAGAATTCAAATTGGTCTTTATCTTGACAATCAAGTGAGGAAAGCGCATTTACTTTTTTTTTATAAAAGGGAATTCAGCTTAGAGTATAGGTATAACATAGACCTTTTATTCTGTGATGTATTTTGATTTATTAATATACATATTGGGATTGAAAAATCAGAATAAAGATTTCTGGTAGCACTGTAGACATATCTTTAAAATGTTCACTTCTAATTGCATTGTTCTCTTTCAGACACAAGTCATTCAAATGGCTACCAACTTCTTTTAAGGTATTTCATAGGTCATAATTTGTTTTTCTTAGCAGATACTCTAAATTTAATGCAAATATTGAAAAATATTAATTAGAAATAAAATGAATATCTTCATTAATGTCTGCATTGTTCTTCACATCTTAAGAATTATTCACAATGATGGAGCATTTTAAAGTTTATAAATACAGCAACTCTGTGAGAGTTTTGGACAAGTGTGGAAGCCAAACATTAAAACTAGGGCTTCATTAGTCCAGGTTCAGCTCTTTTTATTTATACCACCATGACAATAGAACTAATGAACCGCTATTAATGCTTTCATTTGTTATTGAAATATTTATTGAAAACCTAAGATAATTATTTGTGGTGGATCCAAAGATGAATAAGAAATATTCTCTGCATTCCAGGTGCTTGCAGTCTAATTAGAATATAAGCTTCTTGAGAACAGGGACGTTGCTTGTGTCTTTCTCTGTATCCTCAACTCTTAGCATATGCTCCGTCCTGTAATAAGATTTAATACCTGCTTGTTGACTGACTGACGAATGTAAGGCACCCATATCAGAATAGGCATAGATAGTCTGAACTAAATCACTCATGAAGCTTTGTATCCTTGAAAGTTTCTCTGAGAGGAAGTGTTGAATATTATGCCTTAGAAGTATATCCGGAATATGCAGCAACAAGAGTCTCTCTGAATGTAAGTTTTGAAGTAGCTGGGCAAGAGAAGCTGAGAGAAAAAGGTGATAATAGCCTTATTTCTAAATCCTGCTATGACTAACCTCAGTAGCAGAAATAGCAATTGCTTACAGTGAGTTATAGTGCTAGCCATTTCCTCTGAGAAACTTTTGTCTGATTTGCCATCCTGACCATGCTGGTTCTGTGAACCCTAAAATGTCATTTGGAGGCTTTTCTCCAACTGTGTTCTCATCCAGAGAAAAATCACCTTACTAATTTCAAAATTTTACAGTTCCATTTCCAAGATTTCCAGCACACTCTTAAGAGCTACGACAAGATTTCTTACAATCTCCTGTGTGTGAATGAACTATCATTTCCTTTCTTATGGAAAGGCTGTTATTTGATAGCCAGTGCAACTACCTATATACTTTAGGATTACTAGATTTTCAGCACCTCTGATGCCCATTGCTGATACCCATGAATAAATTGCTTAGGTCATTCAGTAAATAAACTTTTGTTAAGTACCTATAATGTGACAGAAAGTGTTCTAAGAAATTGAAATATAAAGAAGGGTATTCCTGCTCTCAAGTGACTCATAATCTAACGGAGAAACATGAAAACAATAATAGCACAATAAAAAAATGATTGCAGATGAAACTTCAAATCTATCATGCACAGCTTGCTGTTCCTTTAAAATATACAATAAAATTATCATGTAAATTTCTTTTTTTCTCCTTTTTTTTCCTTCCTTTCCCCCTCTTTTGTCCTAGAGATGGTTAGTATTAGATTTAATTAAGTGTGTTTAAAATTATCATATGCTTCTGGGTATATGTTTTTTTTTCCTCTGAATGCAAATAGTCTTTCTTCATATGTAACTTACATATAATATATATAATGGCATGATATATAATATAATATTTATAATAGACAAAATAACTTATTCCTTCAAAGTTGTTCTTAAAACAATTTTGCTATTACTGTATACATTGTTGTGCTGCTTTTGCCCATTTTGTTCTTTATTTTGTGCAAGTCTTTATATGTTCCTCTAAAATCATTGAGCTCATCATCCCTTATAGCCCAGTAGAATTTCATCACCTATATAACACATATAACACAACTTGTTCAGCCATTACCCAATTAATGGACATCCATTCTATTTCCAGTTCTTTGCTACCACAAAGAGACCTACTATAAACTTTTGAGAACATATGAATTCTTTTATTTTTCCTTAAACATTTCTAAAAAATATAAAGTAGTGGTATTTCTGGGTCACAGGGTATAGATAGTTTAATAACTGTTTGGGTATAATTTCAGATTGCACTCCAAAATGATTGTATCACTCTATAATTCCACCAACAGTGAATATATGCCAATTTTTCCACATCCTCACTAACATTTGTTACTTTCCCTTTCAATCATTTTAGTCAAGAAGTTACAATTTTATGTGTGATTTGAAGGAAGCCATAAAATCCAGTTGGCAGAGAAAAGGAAGGTGAGTAGTACCGGCATAAGGCATAGTGAATGAAAATGCCTGAAATTAGGTGATAGAATGTTTTTTATGACGAACAAAAAATGATTACTGGATTAAATGATAAAAGAAAACGTGAAGTATAAGAAGATTGGAAAGGTGAGGGGAAAAGGACTTTTAATGTGAAATATAATGTTATATTTGATTCCAGAAGTATTAGGAAGTCAATGGAATTTATTGAGCAGGGAGAGTGACGAGGACAGACTTCTATGTTAGAAAGATCACTTTGACAACTAAATGTAGAATAGACAGAAGTAAAGAGAGGTTTGTGGCAGGTGGACCAATTAGCAGGATATTGCTAGCAGGTATGAGGTAATGAACTCCTGTGCCAAAACATAGTTTACTGTGATAATATATGGAGGAACACATCATTGTGTGCATGGGGGGGAAATTTTCATTTATTGTCTAATATTTTGTATTTAAGTGTATTTTATTTAGAATTAATAGTCCTAATAATCCTTAAGCTTTGATTAGATACTGTCTCAAAATATTAAGATATAGAGATGAAGTTTCTGGTTATATCATAACCAGATGAAATGATAAAAATCAATTGTATATCTTTTTTGTTGTTCCTATATTCAGTTAAATTTATTTTGATTCTATAACTGCTTTCATTCTGTAATTGTTTAAGTCATAGTCCTTTATCTGAATTTGGTTCAGAATTCTGCTGATTGGTAACGGTTTATGTTTAAAAATCTAGCTCTTTGTAGTCACTGATCTTTTCTCATCTCAAGAAATTTAGCTGACCTTGAGGCATGTGTGTGAATGCAAGAGAGTCTAGTATATACATGGCCAAGCTATCCTTCAAGGATGTCTGATTTGCTGTCCAAAAAATCTGAACTGTGCCCTTGTACCTGTATTCAAACAATTATACTTCTTAAATACAAGAAAGAGTAGTGTTGCTAACCCCTTTATCAAACTTCCAATTAATCATATAATTACTTTTCCCTCATCTATATGACCATTCATTTTGACCTCAATCTACGTATCACTTAGCCTGTTCTGTGATTTTATTTTCATTTCTCAAAGCCTATGAAAGGGGAGCTATTGGCATAGTTAACTAACATAATCTGTTAGGAGTTATTGGCATAGAAAGGAGATAAGCTTTTGATCTATTTATTGGCAGACAACATGTTTCTGCTAACAAATGTCATTTTGCTCAGAAAATTGCCTTTTTGATTAAATTTCAACCATAACAAATGATATTAACTGGACTTTTTGGGGGTACAACTAGCCACTTTATCAACATAGAGACAGTTCTCTTGGGGATGACTTTGAAAAAGAAAATAGATCTTGATGGACTTGATGGAAAACTTCAGGAAAAAATCAATACAGTAATTAATTTTTTTCAGAATCTAGAACTTCATAACATTTCATCCTCAGAGGCCTCTGATTTTTCATTGCTACATGACATGTTTACAAGTGAATAAATGAATAATTTATTTTTGAATAATTTGTTGAAAGAATGAATGAATTGCAGGGCAATGAGGCAAATTATCTATTGAATGATACAACCTTATTTATTGTTGGTAAAATTCAAATAGTATAAAACTCTACATTTTTGACAATAATGAAAAGAGACTGAGCTAATAGTCAGTCAGATTCCATGTTAATGGAATCCAGGACAAAGAATATGAAGAGAATGAAATAAATCCAGAGTTATTATGTAGAAATCTTTCCTTTTTCCTCACTTGAGATATCATTTTCTCACTTCTCAGCTCTCTCTCAGTTTGGTTTTTTTCCTTTGACCTAGATTCTCACTCTCTCTGATTCAGGGGCTCATTCAGTATTAAAGCATTCTCCAATCACTCTAATGCTTCTCATGTTTTATTATCAATTTTACAATGAAGAAATTGCAAGGTTCTTAACTCTTCTAAGGGTGATTGTTTCTCCATTTGAATAGTACTGGCTGCCGCTTCAGTTGAGCATGTTTTTGTGCTTTTTCTAAACCTTTCTCACTCTTCTGTGAATTTTGTCACTTTTAGTACATTACTTCCAACATTTTAAATAATGTTCTTATTAACAGAATAGACAGTAATGTCTGTATCGACCTCAGAGGAGACACAGTGCTTAGGAGTGAGATGGGAGAAAATGCAAGCTCGAGGCAAAGCTGATAGAAGTTATTATTTGTAATTTAGAAAAGTAGTGTGGTTTTCTTGCAATGCACACCATTTTTCATGTCTCCTGTAAATGAATGTCCCTGACAAGGGGAATTGCCTTGATTGCCCTTGATTTAGATGACCCAGCTGCAAAGAAAGATCATCAGATACAAGAAATTCCAGTGAAGAGTACAGCAAAGAAGGGTGGACACTTTTCAGGGAACAATGGACAGCTTCAAATGAAAGATATGGAAACTTTTCTTTAAAAAAGATGCTAGTGATATACTGTAATCTATTCAACATGTAAAGGATTGCTTGCCATCTGGGGAGGGGGTGGAGGGAGGGAGGGGAAAAATCGGAACAGAAGTGAATGCAAGGGATAATGTTGTAAAAAATTACCCTGGCATGAGTTCTATCAATAAAAAGTTATTAAAAAAAAAGATGCTAGTTTGGACTGCTAGAAGCTAGCAACATTTCTTAAAGCAAATGTATCACTGGATTGTATTAATGTTATATTAGCAAGTAGGTGTTCTGTTACTATATAATTATCTTCTAGTTATTAAATTATCCAGGATACACATTCCATCCTCATCTCTTGCTTATAGAATTTTTACCTTCCTTAAAGATTCAGTTCAAATTCTGTTTCCTTTATTAAATCTTTGCAAAGTCTTCATATTAGTGCTCTACCCCTTTCACATATTCCTAGAGCACTGTATATTTTCCATCCCCTTCCTTTTCTCATGTCATATTTATATTTGCACTCATTATTTTCTTTTGATAGAATGTCATTTTCTATACGGGATGACTAGAGTAATATCTTGTATGTGGTATTTCTTAGTATTTGTGGAATTTGTTTAACATTTCTTTGTGGAAGTTATTAGAATTGAATAGTTGTCCAAATACAAATATTATTATAAGATTTACTGTAAGAAATATTATACCCCAAACAGGGGCAGTACTCTAATGGAAAAAGTACTGGACCTAGAATATGGAAGACATGGATTCAAATCCAGCCTCAGATACTGCTGTTGCTATACACAATGTTTTCCTAAATCTGTTTGTTTAACTCTACATCTGTTCAGGTAAATCTTTCTAGGCCTTTCTAAAATCAGCTTGTTCATCATTTTTTATAGAACAGTAATATTTCATTACTTTTATTTGCATAACTTATTCAACCATTCCTTAATTGATGAACATCTACTAATTTTCCAATTCTTTGCCATCCCCAAAAGAGATGCTAGAAACCTTTTTTGCACACATGGGTCCTTTCCCCTCTTTCATGATTTCTTTGGAATACAGACCCAGTTGTTTGCTTCAGTTTCTCATCTGTAAAATGAGCTGGAGAAAGAGATAGCAAAACATTACAGCATTTGCCAAAGAAACCCTAAATGGGTCATGAACCAGGCTCAGTTGAACAGCAACAAATCATCATCATCATTTAGAGTACTGTATTCAGTTCTGAGTCCCATATTTTTCAACAGGATGTAAAAAAGCTAAAAACTGTGTGAAAAAAAAAAAGAAACCAACATCATCAACAAAAACAACAAACAACCAAGATGGCTAGAGGGCTGGAGAGAAAGGCATACGTGTCAAAATAACAATGGATATTTAATCTGGAAAAGAGAAGACAGTAATTGTAATATAGAAGAACACTTGTATGTGTAGAAGTTTTACGAGAAAAACTGAAGTGCAATGTGAGGAACAAACTTCCAAAAATAAAATGTTATCTCTGCATAGAATAACTTCTCTTTATCAGAATGTTTCATATTAAAGTTCTATAATGACTTCATAGACAATTTGTGTAACTTATTAAGGTTTTCATTGGACTAGATGATTTCTGAGATGCATTTTCATACTGAGATTCAGTGACTCACAAGTTCTTTATCAATTTTTGTTAATTATTAGATATTTACCATTTATTTTTCCCTTAGAATATTTCTTATATATGTTCTTTCACATTTTATAGCCTATTTAAACTCATATCTTATTTTAGATCTTCCTCATCTCTTTCTTAGACCATTAAAATAACTTCGTACCTGTTTCTCAACCTTACCTCTCCTTTTAATTGATTATTACAATCAATTGTCAATATTCCTAAAAGACAATTAGAGGCCTTGCCAATTCCCACTCAAAAAACATTAGTGGCTCTTTGTTGCCTCTGGGATTAAAGACAAACTATCTTGGGCAATTTAAAGTACTTCAGATGTGGTTCCCACTACTTTCCAAATTGATGTTCCTTTACTTCTTCTCATAGGCTTTGTGTTCTATGTGACTTATTTGTCTTTTTTTGCAGAAAATATTTCCACTCTTGTCACTATTTTTTGCACAGGTTGACCTCTATGCTTATAATACTTTTTGCTCTCATTTCTACCTCTTAGAATTCCTAGTTCTTAATTCCTTTCTAGGCACAGCTCTAATGTCATTTCTTTCAATGGGCTGCTTGAGAATTCTATTAATGTGCTACAATAAAGTTACTTGTTATTTATTTTGTATAAATAGTGTTTTTACTTCTCTGTTATTTTTCCTCCATGGAATGTGGAGTCTTTGAAGGACAAAACTGTTTTGTTTTTCTTTTTGTAATTTTATAATTCAACAAAGTACTAACTTATAAAGAAGGGCACTAAAAGAGTAAAATTCCTTTTTAATTCAATTCAATTAAACAAGCAAATTTGGAGCATTATTTACTATGAACTTTTAGTTCTTGGGATATCATTTCCTTCTAGTGTCACACAATACCCAGTAGATAAACAGCATATGTATAAATAAATCTAATTGTATTTTTGGATTCACCTGTGATTTCATTGGTATAGGGAATTCATCACAATTGTCTTTTCACCCATTTGTGGCTATACTTTCCTTTATCATTGTTTCTGATTCCTATATAAGCATGTTTTGGGGGGCACTATGCTATAAAAATATGTGTGGTGGTTCCTATGTTCTTAATGGTGATAAGGGTTTTAAAAATTAATGTGTGCTGATCTTTTCTAGTTTATTTTGTTGTTACTCCATCCTGAATGCATTAATCACAATGAGGAGGTTTACTCTAGTTCTCCTGAGACTTTGCTCAATATCTTTTGGACATCATGCTACATTATATATCAAGGCATTCTATTTATCTTCTAGTTAACATGTCAAAAAAATCAAAATCACATTAGGTTATTCTGATGGTATTTATTCATGATGGATACATGCTAACTTTTAGTCATCTTTTTACTTAATAAGGTTTCAGAGAATACCTTTTAAAAATGATATTATAAGATTTAGCAGCAATCATTTCAAATTCATTGATTTATCATTTATTAAATTCTTAATTGAGTTTATTTTTTAGAAATTACTGACTTTTATGCTTCTTTGATCCTTCCCATCTAATATTTCTCTCAGCTCCTCTTAATTTGGAGCTGTTGATGTGAAAACTGAAGACAGCTAAGAATTCTCTTAAAATTCTTGATGATCTCTCAAACTTCCTAAACTCTCAGTTCTTCATTTTTAAAATCTCATAACCTATTACTCTGTACCACTGTACCCATTTACAGGGATATATTATACACTGTTTCTTGTCATTATCCACAAATATTCCACTTCCTTTGTTAAAAATTCTGACATTCCTCTCTCTGACCACAATACACTGCCTCCATCATTCTATTTATCTCTGTCTCACTCCCCTTCAAACTGTCTTCCTATTTTTCTCTAGGTTTCAAAACCATGCCCTCTTTGTTGTTGAATCATCTTGAAATTTCCCTTAATACCCAGGGTTTCCTTGCTCTGGAATAGCCATAATGTTTAGTTCACTTTAGTATAACTTTCCAAAAGGTTTTCCTCCTTTCCCCACTAATGAGTTCTTCCATTTTTTGAACAGACTCAGGAAAGCCTCCCTCTAGATTCTGTTTTATTTTTTGTGTCATTACACTATGATGAATACTTTAACCTTTCCATTCACCTCTTTTCAACTTCTTTTGTTGGTTGTCATTGCCTCACTAGAATGCAAAGTCCATGAAAGTTTTTACGTTGTCATTGCCTCACTAGAATGCAAGGTCCATGAAAGTTTTTACCTTTTCTTGTATTTATCTCCAACACTTATTCTTTCCTCCCTTCCTCCATCCCTTCCTTCCTCCCTCTCTTCGTGCTTCTCTCCCACCTTCTCTTCCTGCTTCCCTACCTCTCTCCCTCCTTCCCTCCTTCCTTCCTTCCCTCCTTCCTTCCTTGTTTCCTTCCTCCCTTTGTCCCTCTCTTCCTTCCTCCATTCCTTCCTTCCTTCCTCCCTCCCTTCCTTCCTCCATCCCTTCCTCCCTTCCTCCCTCCCTCTCTTCTTTCTTCCCTCCCTCTCTCCTTTCTTCCTTCTTTCCTTTTCATTCCTTCCTCTCTTCCTCTTTCCCTTCCTCCCTCCTTCCTTCCTCCCTTCTTCCCTAAGTTTCTACTTTCAAGTTGTTGAACAGAGGTGAAGAAAATCATGTAACCATCCTGACTCCAAAAATCTGAATTACTAACTTGAACAGGGTCCTCACTGCAGTAAGGCAATCCTTTAATTCCTACTTTATTTCTTATCTCACTCCCTACAGGAGCAATTATTCTAAACCTTGTTTTCTCTCCTTAATCCTCCTACATTTCCCTTTGTTTATTATCTCAACTGATTTAATTGAAAAAACTGAGACCTCTAAATTTTCAAAGAATACCCTTTCTTAAGTTTTCAGCAACAACTTGAGTTCTCTTATTCTTTGTACCTGTTTCTAATAATGAAATAGTTTTTTCTTCTTGTCAAGGTCAACTCTTCTGCATTTTCCTGAATTCCATTTCCTTATTATCTTCTCCAGCAGATTTTCCTCTCCCATAAGTGTCATTCTTACTCTCTTTCAAATTTTCAACCACCCCCAATCTATTGTGTCTTTAAGCATTCCCAAGAATCACTCATCACTGAAAAAACCTTGATCTTACCCTGTCATACCTGCAATATACTACCGTATCATTTTCCCTTTCTTTGTTAAACTCCTGAAAATAATACTTTTTGACAGCTTCTACCTCCCCTATAGTTATTCTTACCAAGCTTTTTTCTGCCCTTTTCAATCTTGTTTATGACTTCTTCACTTAACTGCATCTGATCTCTACAAAGTTACCAATGATCTATTAATGAACAAATCTGATGATGTTTTATCACTCCTTATCATCTTTCAACTTTTTATTGCATTTAATATTATTTCCTCCTGAATCCTTTTTTTTCTATGTTTTTTTTTTTAAAGATATCTACTTCTTCAAGTTCTCCTTCTACTTGCCTGCTCTCTTCTTATCAGTATATTTTTGCTAGCTCATCATCACCATCATCCCATTCACCTAAATATTCCCCTAAGTTTTTGTCCTTGACTATCATCTCTATGCTGATAACTCACAGAACGATTAATCCAGCCCCAGTTATTTCCCCTGAACTTTAGTCATTCATTATCAACAACTTGCTAGATATTTTAAATTTGATTTCTTAGAGTAGACTTAGTCCCCTTGCTTGCATCATATTTTTAAAATATTCATTAATTTCTCCACCAAACCTTATCTCTGTCAAAATTTTCTATTTCTTTTGAAGAAATTATTTCTGTCTTTTGGATTCATAACTCCAGCATTGTGTTTGATTCTTTCCTCTACATCACATCATATACGGAATCATTTATCAAATCTTGCTTTTATGCCTCCATAGTATCCCCCCCCCAATAGCTATCATAGTTCAGACTCTCATTGTCTTTCATGTAAAATAATGATATCAAACACACTGATGCAGATCACATGTAGACTGTAGCATTCCAAAGTATGACCTAAATCAGATTAGGGAATATTTATTAAAATAAATAAAAACACAATAGAAATAAACCATATTTTATTTTCAAATTGTCACTATATACCTGATAGGGATCCTTATATAGAATGTAATGGCCTTTATTTCTATTTGAGTTTGACAGCATTGATAAAGATTACTGTAGTTACCTTTACCTGCTTCAAATATCTCCGCATTCCAATCTATTCTGAAAAAAGATAACAGATTGATTTTTATAATGTCAATCTGATAACTCCACTTCCTAAATGCTATTGACACCAAATTTCTTATAAAAGCAAACATAAATTTATGTTTGCCTTTTAGAACACTTCATTTGCTGGCCATGAGCTATCTTTCAAGCCTCATTACACATTATCTTTCTTCTTCCACTTTACAGTTCAGTCAAACTGGCTTTCTATTTTTTACATTTGGCACTCCATTTACCATCTTTGGTTATTTGCTCTGGCAATGCTCTATACTTAAAAATTCACTCTTATCTTGTGTCCACCTGTTATAAATACTTTCTTTATTCATGAATTGAGGCTACCATCTTTTGCATTGTTTTTCCATTAATTCTCTTGATATTCTTGACCTTTTGTTCTTCCAGATGAGTTTTGTTATTATTTTTGTAGCTCTGTAAACCAATTTTTGGCAGTTTGATTGGTATGCCACTGAACAAGTAGAGTGATTTAAGTAGAATTGTCATTTTTATTATATTAGTTCTGCCTACCCATAAGCAATTGACATTTTTCCAGTTGTTTAGATTTGACTTTATTTGTGTAAGAAGTGTTTTGTAATTGTGTTTATATAGTTCCTGGGTTTGTCTTGGCAAGTAGACACCCAAATATTTTAGCTTGCATATAGTTATTTTAATTTATTTTTATATAGAAAAAATATGTCAAGAGACTTTTTTAAAAAAATTATTTTTACAGTTACTTTTTTAAAATTATAGTTTTTTATTTACAAGTTATATGCATGGGTAATTTTATAGCATTGACAATTGCCAAACCTTTTGTTCCAATTTTTCACCTCCTTCTCCCCACTCCCTCCCCCCAATGGTAGGTTGACCAATACATGTTAAGTATATTAAAACATATATATCCTAGCAGTTATTTTGCTGTACAAAAAGACTCGGAGTTTGAGATATGTGGTGATCTAGTTCAGATGGATCTGAATCGGTCCCTGTTCAGGCGCCAAAATGTGGTGAGCTTTTTCTTCTCAAAACGCAGCCAGGTGATAAAAGTTCAGATCTTTTATTATCTCCAATATAGCCCGGTTAGCTTAGAGGCCTATCTCTCTGCTTGGTTCCAAGAGCTCTTGCCACTTTGTCCTTTGCTTCTGCCTCTGCTTTCTTCAGCCTCCAGAGCCAGCACCGCTCTTCATGTCATTCCGGTGAAATCTCGACTTGTAGCTTCTTCCTCTGAAGAACTTCCTTGACTGGCCCATTGAAGCTCTATTTATGTTCCCAAAGAGCTTCAAGGGAGGTGTGAACTCATTGAACTCCAATGAGTAAAGGTGTGAACACAAGCCTTGTATTAATTAGTTCTACTTAGTACCTTGTTTCAGGTTCTGCCCAAAACATTTTCTTGTAAGATTAGATCAACTCTAATTACTTAGCAGTTAGTAAGGATTCCAACAGAGATAGTGTACTATTAGCCTGTGAAGGAAATCAAAAATGCAGGCGGACACATAGTTATTTTAAAAAAGAATTTCTCTTTCTTGCTCTTGCTATGGAGTTTTGTAAGTAATATATAAAAATGCTGATGCTTTGTGTAGGTTTATTTTATATTCTGAAACTTTGCTAAAGTTGTGAATTATTTCCAGCAGATTTCTGGATGATTTTCTAGGATTCTTTAAGTATATTCATATCCTCTGCTAAGAGTGCTAGTTTTGTCTCCTCATTGCCTAGCATAATTCCTTTAATTTCTTTTTTCTTTTCTTATTGCTAAAGCCAACATGTTTAGTATAATATTGAATAACAGTGATGATTATGGGCATCCTTTTTTCACCCCTGTTCTTATTAGGAATGCATTCAGCTTCTTTCATTACAAATAATGTTTGCTGCTTTTGAATAAATACTGCTTATTATTTTAAGGAAAACTCCCTTTATTCCTAGGCTTTCTAGTGTTTCTAATAGGAATAGATGCTTTATTTTGTCAAAAGCTTTTTCTGCATCTATTGACATTATGATATGATTTCTGTTGGGTTTATTATTGATATAGTTGATTATGACAATAATTTGCCTGATATTAAACCAACGCTGCATTCCTGGCTTATATTCTACTTTATCATAATGTATTATCCTCTGCTAAGTTTTTGTAATCTTTTTGCTAATATTTTATTTAAAATTTTTGTATCAATATTCATTAGGGAGATTGATCTACAATTTTCTTTCTTTGTTTTGTCTCTTCCTGGTTTAGGTATCAGTACCATATTTGTGTCACAGAAAGAATTTGGCAGGATTCTTTTTTTATCTATTTTCCCAGTGCTTTAAGAATTTCCAAAATGCTGTACATATCTTATATCATTTGATCATAATAATGCTCTGAAATAGATTCTATTTTTATGCTCATTTCACAGATGAAGAAATACAGCTGAGAGAAGATGAATGATTTGTCCAGAATTATGTAGTTAATTCAGTATCTGAGACAAGATTCAGACTCTGGTCTGCCTGATTCCAATTCTTGAACTCTGTTCAATGTTATACGTCTTGATAGCTCTTTAGATGACTAGAAATTGATAAAAACTAACTTGATGATATCCAAGGTCCCATCTAGCTCTAGAGTTATGAGTTTATAAGTATAGGTTCTACAATTCCTCTGGCTTTCCTATAAAACAGCCAAAATATCAGATAATTTATTTAGAGCTGCTTAAATTATTCTTATAGGACTGTGACTCTCTGTAGCAGTCAGCATTTCATATTTAAGATGTATGCTATTATATACATACACACATATATATTATAGTGATGGTATATGTGTGCATGTGTGTGTGTGTGTGTGTGTGTGTGTGTGTCTAATGTATAATCTCAAGTCTGGAAATCTCTGCTCTAATCCTATAGTCCTATGACATTTTAATATGCTCTAATGAAGAAGAAAGAAGCTTTGTAGAATAGGGATACTAATTCTGGCACTCTAGGATTTGGTGAACCAGTTCATGTCCATTCTAAGATTATGCTTCATAAATATACTGTCTTCATTAATAATCACTATGATCTATATCTTTTCATCCTGAAGAGTTAGGGCTATGAGATAAAATATTGAACTTTGAGTCTGAATACTCAAGTTCCATTGTCTTCTCTATCACTTCAAACCTTTATTATTCTGAACAAGTCTCTTGACTTCTCAGCATCATATTACTTACTTATGTAATAAATGGGGAAAATAATATTTAATCTTTTTATTTTACAGTATTTTTGTGAGCAAAGCACTTTGTCAACTATAAAAGGCTATTCACATTGAACCAACATTAATATAAATAACAGCACTATCAAACTCAAAGTATTGAAATAGGGTAAAGTAATATAAATGTGAAAGCATTCTACAATGTAGTGTTATATAAGCATGAGGTGTTTCTATTCTTAATCTATTCTGATGTAGCAGCATAAGCCTCCTCTTGCACTTCTTTCTCATTTTCCTTTTGTATAACCCTAGATTAAAAATTAAACTAAACAACATCATTTGAAAGTGGAATAGTGAATACCATAGAACATATGTCCTCAACTGAATCTGAGATTTAGAAAGACATTGAGCCTTTTGGTTCCTCTCTAGCTTATTCAGTTCATATTGGATTAAGTTCAAATTTCATCTTTTTTTCTCTTTCTCTCCTTTCTTTCCATTTTTTCCTCTCTTCTTTTCTCCTCATTTCTACTCTGTCTCCCCATCTTTTTCATTCTTCTCTTTGCCCTTTCCTCTCTTTTTCTATCCTATGCCTCTCCTCTTTCACTTTTCCACTTTCTCTCTGTGTCCCTTCATTCCAACCTCTTTCCTTTCCCCTTTCTCTCTCCCTATGTTTCTCTGCATGTTTCATTCTTTCTCTTTCATCATGTAAAAGTGATCTATATGATAGTTTTGAACCTTTTAGTAGCTTTGCTATAACAGCTTTTTTTCCTATCTTGGATAAAACTGGCTATTTTGGTAATGCTATAGGATGCTGACAGTCAAAAGAATTCCATTTCCCAGTGATTCTTTATTATTTCCCACTGTACCTAAAAGATAGAATACAAAACACAATAAAAATCCATTTGTTGGTTTAAATTCAAAAGTTTTATTTTAATCATCAAGGATTGGTGATCTGAATAGGGACCATTTAGGAGTAGTAGTACAATTGCACTTTGTCTTAGGATTGTCCAATATTTAGGGAAACATCTTACTTTCCCAAATCCCTATTACCTGCAGTTCTATCTTACCTGTCTTTTTTGTTGGGTCTTTGAAAAACGCCTCTATAACTTGAAGTATGACTGGGTTTGCTTCTTTGCTTGATTCCAGGTTGCCACCTTCTGCCATAGTCCACTACAACTACTCTATCTTTCTTCAAGAATCTGATGAGTCAACAATACAAAAGGCAAGTTCTCATGTCCCAGTGTGGAGGAAAAGACCGCTTCTGTTATTTTTATTATCACACCTGCTGCCTCCCTCTCCCACTTCTTGGGGGTCAACTATTCCAAACCCTGTTTGCCTCAGTTTCATCATCTTTAAATGAGCTGGAGAAGGAAATTTGCAAACTATTCTAGCATCTTTGTCAAAAAAAAAAACCCAGTTGGATTGGTCCCAATTGAACAACAACAAATCCATGAATATTGCTCAGCCTCTCCATGGGTAAAGTTGCATTTGCCCGACAGTGATAGCATTTGAGGGAGAAGAACTTGAATAAAGTATCTGCACATCTGACAAAATTGGACCTTAAAACTTTATTGTAAGCATCGCCTTAGTTTTCCCCCTATTTTCTCTTTCTTGATAGTGACCTTTTCAACATAGACCTTCAAGGAAGCCTGCAGTCTTTTTTTTTTTCCTGTGAATTTTGTGTCTTTTCCTGATGCCTCTTACTTCAGCTATTCTTGCTCCAGGCTCCAGGATTGATAGTTACAGCTTCACACCTTCACTTTCAATCTATACCATTTAACTCAGTACAAGAAAGTTCTTTCCTCACAAGCTTCTATTCCAATTGACTATTATGTGCTTTGCACTTTTCACTAAGCTTCTCAAACACTTTAGTGTATTTCTACCAATACACATAATTGTATTGTGAAGCAATTATTTTAGGACAAAAAGTGTCGCATCCTGCAAACAGCAAGAATACTTAGGTTAAATGTACTTTTTTATCCTTGAAACTTTTAAGCTAAGTCATACTCAGTGGGTTGAGAATTATATGGGGCTGTAAAAGACATCAGTTTGTCATCTTCCTAGTAACATCCTTTAAAAATTATTTCAGTAATCAGCATTTGATTTAAAAGAGAGCTGAATACTCTATAAGTACAGCTTTCAGAAATGCATCTTTATTATAAACATCTTGAGAGAAAAAAATCTAACCTGTTTGACAGAAGTTTTTTAATATTGTAGGATTTAGAGCTTGAAAGTACCTCAGAGAGTATGTATTTCATTCTGTGCTTGGCTTAGTATCTGGCACATTGAAGGTACTTAATGAATGCTTATTGATTTATTTTGATTTCATTCTGTTCATTTTATAGTCACAGAAACTGGGACATAGAGATGTTAAGTAGTTCCAAGTTCACACAGATAGTAAATAGCTGGGTTTAGACTCAAATCCACATCTCCAAACTCCAAATTGAATATTCTTTTCATAGCACTACACTGACTCTGTTGGCTAGCAGTATTTGCTTCTTCTTTATATTTGCTATAATAAAAATAGATTAAGAAAGTACCTTAGAAAATTTGTTTCTGAATCTGCACGCAGATACACTTGAACACTTCTAAAGTATTTGTATGTTAATTTTCATATCTATTTATTCAGCCCTAATTTCTCTGTTGACCTTAAATCAGGTATATTATAGATTATTCATTTTATTGAGCTGGTTGTCCTGTAGATATAAACTCAGCATGTCTAAAAATCAGGTAATTATCTTTTTTCCCAAGCCCTTCCCTCTTCCTAACTTTCCTATTACTGTCATGGTACAATTATTTTCCCCGTGACCATTGGGTGCCATCCTTGACTCCCTCACCTGCCATGTCTCTTGTGTTATTTCTCCCCTTTATACCTGCTTCTCTCCCTTGCCATTGCCACACTCTGAAACATGCTCTCATCATCATCTCATGTCAAAATATTGCAATGATTTGCTGGTTATTCTCCCTGTAACAAATCTCTCTCCCACTATAAGACATACTTCATTCAGCTTTCAAAGTGATCATCTTAAAATTTAGTTCTTACCATGTCAATCTTCTACTTAATAAAGTTCGGTGGCTTCCTATCACATTAAAGAACAAACACAAAATCCTCTGTTTGAAATTCAAAGTTCTTTATAACATAACTCTTCCTTCCTTTTCAGTCTTCTTATATCTTACTTGTCAACATATATGTATGATACAGTGCTGACTTAGATTGGAAAAAGGACTTTCTTGTCTAATAGTACTATATCAAAGGAATTGTAACTTAAATCTTTATTCCTATGAAAAGCATGTATTTGAATTTGAGAACTAGTATTATGTGTTATGGATATATTAATTATCTCTTTAAGAAAAAGACAAGCCATATCTGTGACTTCTCACTATTGCTATTTTGCATAGGTGTATAAATCCTAGTTAAGGACATTTGAAAAGGTACTAGAGTAATGATTTCATTGGTACCATAAACTACCTGGTGAAGGAACTTTATCAACCAAGGCAGATAGGCATTGCAATTAATCACCTTAGAGGATTTCTTAGAGTACTGAGATTTAAGTTATTTGTCCAGGATAATGTAGTCAATCTGAAAAGAAATAAAACTACTTTTACTAATTTTTGAAACTGTTTCTCCATTTACTGTGTTAGTAAATGAATTTTAAACTATGGCAATAAGAGTATGTTAAAAAATAAAATAAGTAAGAGAAGGATAAGATAACTCTTTATGAAATATATAGTGGATAATAGGGAAATTCCAAGAGATAACTCACATTGCTAAAAATAACATGTTCAGAAAAACAATGGAAAATAATATTTTATATATTATTACATTTCGCTAAAATAAAAAAAGTGAAAGAATATTACCATCTACAAAGATGATAAAATTTGTCACATACATGGATATTAATATGTTAAGACATAAATAAGAATTATAATAGAATTTCAATTTTTAGGATTTTGTCATTATGAATTTTTGATTGGATTATACTACACAATGATTTTATTCAAGTCATTAATTAAAGTAGTAAATAAAGTGGGGGGTGATGTAAAGAACATATTGCCATGATTATCTCTCCTTATACTCTCATCTACAATCAGTTTTGCTGTCCTTCTCAGTCCATTCTTAATATGCCAAATGAAGTTATTTTTTAGGAAATCAATAATGAATTTATTAGTTAGCATAGCTAATAATAAATCAATAGCCAGTGATTTTTTTTCTGTTTTTTTTTTTTTTTGGTACCCCATGACCCTTTAGTGAGACACTGAATACCTTAAATATTTTTTCTGCTGTTTTGAATTGTCCTATGTTTTTTCCTTTTATTTTCAACCAAACTTCTTTTTTTCAAAGTGCCCCTTCTTTCTTTCTTTTTTCTTCAATAGTATTTTTTTCTTTCCAAATACATGTAAAAATAGTTTTCAATACTCATTTATGCAAGATTCCATTCTCCAATTTTTTCTCCCTCTTTCCTCCTTTTCCCCTTCCCAAGAAATTTGTCATATTGTGCAAGAAAACTCTGGCCAAGATGGAAAAAAGACACAAGAAAGAAAAAACAAGCAAAAAAAAAAAAACATGAAAATATTATGCTTCCATTCACATTCACCCTCTTTAG
Organism: Antechinus flavipes; assembly: GCF_016432865.1. Classification (NCBI taxonomy): domain Eukaryota; kingdom Metazoa; phylum Chordata; class Mammalia; order Dasyuromorphia; family Dasyuridae; genus Antechinus; species Antechinus flavipes. The sequence goes on along the minus strand of NC_067398.1, from coordinate 521,527,706 downwards.
TTCTCTCTCTGGATGCAGATAGCATTTTCCATTCTATCTATTATAATTGTCTTAGATCACCATATTTCTGAGAAAAGCTAGGTTTATCATATTAGATGATCATATAATCTTGATATTACTATGTTCAATGTTTTCCTGGTTCTGCTCACCTTACTCAGCATCAGTTAATGTAAGCCTTTTTAGGATTTTCTGAAATTAGCCTGATAATTATTTCTTATAGAACAATAAGTAATATTCAATTACACTCATAACCACAACTTATTCACTATTTCTCAATGGATGGGTACCCGCTCTTTCTAGTTCTTTGCTACCACAAAAAAGAGCTGCTGCAAACATTTTTGCACATAAGAATTTTTTCCTCTTTTTTGTAATCTTTTTTAGGATATAGATACAGGAATGGCACTTTGATCCAATGTTGGGTCAAAGGGTATGCATAGTTTTATAGCCCTTTGGGCATAGTTCCAAATCACTTTCCAGAATGGTTGGATTTTTTCACAACTCCACCAACAATGTATTAGTGTCCCAGTTTTCCCACATCCCCTCCAGCTTTTATTATTATCTTTTCCTGTCATCTTAGTCAATTTGATAGGTATGAAGTGGTACTTTGAATTGCATTTCTCTAATCAATAGTGGTTTTAGACATTTTCATATGACTATAAATGGCTTTAGCTAAATGAACTTCTTGGTCTAATATTAACAAAATATCCATCATCAATACTTTTAACAATATTTATTAACTGCTAAAAAAACCCCACAACCAAATAGTTTTTGATACTGAATGGAGTAATTGCTACTCCAATACAAAGTACCACATTCAATTCAAAGACAAATTCAAAGGAACAAATGGAAAATTGAGAAATTGGCTACTGATGGACACAAAATGTAAGAAACTAGGTAAATGTACAATAATTTGAGGTAGAAGAGAATGCTAACATTTTTAGAGATTATGATGGTTTCATGTTGAAGGTGGCATGTTACTTGAGTTTTGTAGTAAATTAGGCTTTCTTAGAGTTAAAAATGAGGGTATCAGGAATAAATGAAAAACTTGTTAAAGAAGTAGGAATACAAGATAATGCAAATGAATTATTTAGCTTTTTTTTTCTCTTCCTCTAATATAGTTTTCCTATTATCATGTCCTTTTAATTTGCTTTATGATAGTAAACCTTTCCTCAATAACCATAGTCTTAGTTTAGGCCCCAAACATGGTATATTCCTGGAATCAGGAAAACCTGAATCAAATCTGATTCAAGAAACTTATTAGCTGTGTAAGCCTGGACAAGTCACTTAATCTTAGTTTTTTCAACTATGAAATGGAGATCACAATAGAACCTACCTCCTGGGGAAGGAATTTGTGACCAAAGAAGAACTAGAGATCATTATTGATCACAAAAGAGAAAATTTTGATTATATTAAATTGAAAAGCTTTTGTACAAACAAAACTAATATAAACAAGATTAGAAGGGAAACAATAAACTGGGAAAACATTTTTAGTCAAAGGTTCTGATAAAGGACTCATTTCCAAAATATATAGAGAATTGACTCTAATTTATAAGAAATCAAGCCATTCTCCAATTGATAAATGGTCAAAAAATATGAACAGAAACTTTTCAGATGAAGAAATTGAAATTATTTCTAACCATATGAAAATATGCTCCAAATCATTATTAATCAGATAAAGGCAAATTAAAACAACTCTGAGATACCACTACATACCTCTCAGATTGGCTAGGATGACAGGAAATGATAATGCTGAATGTTGGAGGGGATGTGGCGAAACTAGGAACTGATACATTGTTGGTTGAATTATGAATATGTCTAGCCATTCTGGAGAGCGATTTGGAACTATGCTCAGAAAGTTATCAAACTGTGCATACCCTTTGATCCAGCAGTGTTTCTACTGGGCTTATATCCCAAAGAGATCTTAAAGAAGGGAAAAGGACCTGTATGTGCAAAAATTTTTATGATAGCCCTCTTTGTACTGGCTGGAAACTGGAAACTGAGTGGATACCCTTCAATTAGAGAATGGCTGAATAAATTGTGGTATATGAATGCTATGGAATATTATAGCTCTGTAAGAAATGACCAGCAGGATGATTTCAGAAAGGTCTGGAGAGACTTACATGAACTGATGCTGAGTGAAATGAACAAGACCAGGAGATCATTATATACTTCAACAACAATATTGTATGATCATCAATTCTGATGGATGTGGCTCTCTTCAACAATGAGATGAACCAAATCAATTCCATTTGATCAATAATTAATAGAACCAGCTACACCTAGCGAAAGAACTCTGGCAAATGAGTATGAAATACTACATAGCATTTCCAATTCCTTTGTTTTTGTCCATCTGCATTTTGGATTTCCTTCACACGTTAATTGTACATTATTTCAAAGTCTGATTCTTCTTGTGCAGCAAAATAACTGTACGGACATTTATACATATATTGTATTTAACATATTCTTTAACATATTTAACATATATTGATCTATCTGTCATCTGGGGGAGAGAGTGGGGAGAAGGAGGGGAAAAATTGGAACAAAAGGTTTAGCAGCGTCAATGCTGAAAAATTACCTGTGCATATATCTTGTAAATAAAAAGCTATAATAATAATAATAAAAAAAAGAATCTACCTCCTAGGTTGTGATGATCAAATGAGATTTATTTTTAGTGCCTGGAATAAAATAAAAGTTTAATAAGTGCTGTTTCCTTTTCCTGTTCCTCCATCTTTTCAATTTTTTTTCTGAATCTAACAGGGAGAATATTTTTCTTTATCCAAAGTCATATTAATCATATTACTTTCTCTATGGGTCAATAAGCTGTGAATTGAGTAGCAATAAAATAAAATAAAATAACATCAAAATCCTGAAATAGGCTGTCAGATCTTCCATCAATTTCTTTCTTTCTTATCTCCTGAGTAAGATGGCCCCTTATTTCTGCCCATGCTGACCCAAACCTTCAATACTAGAGAAATGAACCCTCTTGTTTTCTTCTGCTTGTGATTATTTTTTTCTGTATAATTAATCAGTTCTTATGTTACACATTATGCTTTGAAATACTGAACTGTGTTTTCCCCCCAAATTCTAACACTTACCATCTTGACAATACTGCTCCAAGGAACTGCTTGCACCTACAATTTAAACTTCTATTTAACCTACTTAACAAATTCTAGAGTGGATCGAAGCATGGAAAGATTAGATGATCAGTTCAGGATCATACAGATTATAAAAAGAGATGAGATTGGAAGGTAGACCTTCTTGATTTTGAGCATTTCAATTTCTTCATTTTAGCATAAATAAGTTTAAATATATTCTTTAAAAAAAATCTACCCCTTAGCAAAGAAAATAATTTTATCATGTAATTTGATTCCTCTCCTTTTTTTTGCAGTAATTAAATGATTACCTTGAAATGATTCTTGTGAAATAATGTCTCATCAACCTTAATTTAAAATGCTCTTCAGCATTTTTCTTTCAATTATTTAAAATAATGTAAGTTTTAATTGAAAATTTTCTTGGTTATTAATTTAGTTGTAGGTTTGCTTTCCACCTAACAGTGTTTTAATTTACTTATTTTTATTAGATTAATAATAGTTTATCTTAACCAAAAGTGAAACCAAAACCTTTTCCAGTGTTACACATTCTTTTTTTACATGAATTTAAAATCCAGAGACTAACTCTTCCTTTTGTCACCACTTGTTATAATTTCTGAATGCTTTTGGTTACTAAGATGGTGAGCATCTTTTTTATTAATGTGTGATTTACAAGTTATTATAACCCTTTCTCTGAAGAAGTATACTCAGTATGTTATAATGTCCTGAGGCTTGTGGAAAAGCTATTGACCAAATGATCATGTGATTTCTAAATAGAATTATAGTAATGGGTTACTTAAGCCTATTCCTTAATGAAAAAGTAGAAACTTCAGAAGAACTAGATCCTCTGAATTGGAGTATGCTCATGTCTGTGCCTATGAATTGTTTAAACTTTTGTATATATAGACCGATGGTTTTAAGTGTAGTTCATGGAGTGTTCAGGGACATTATTTCTTTAATGAGAAAAATTGTCCTCTTTGTGAAGGCCTTACTTTATGATGTAAGGATGATCTTATAGTACTGGTCTTTGAAGAGAAATTGTTTTTTGAAAACCCAATGTTAAAATGTAAATAATTAAGTAATTGATGGTGATAAAATTTTATATAGTGCTTTAAAGTTTACAAAGTGTTTTACATAATGTTATCTCATTTAATTTTCACAAAAGTCCTATAGGCTCAGTGATAACACTATCCCCATTTTATATATGAGGAAATTGAGAGGAAGCCTAAGTGAATTGATATAGAAGTATCTGAAGTAGGCTTTGATCTCAAGTTTTCCTGAATCCTTCTGTGCCTTCAATCTTTTACACCACCTAGTGTTGATTTTACCTATTTTCATTTTCCACCAAACTGTCTTTCAATGACCTAAGGCACCTAGAATCTTAAAAATGGGGAATAGGACAGATGATTTTCTATGAGGCTTGATAAACAAATAAATGGGTAACCAGCATGAATAGAGAATATGGTTTATAACTAAATGATTAGTCATTACCTGGTGGTGGTCCACAGCAGATTAAACATTTAGTATAAGGAGCTTTGATATAAGGAATGATAGGTTACCTTCTAAAAGAAATTAAGATAAAAAATAGATAAAGGAAGAGATGTTTCAGTTGTCAATTTTCCTGAGTCTGATCATGGTAAGTTCTTTTTTTCACAAAAATTAGTGTGCTCTGCTGTCTAGAGGAATATAGTCTGAATTAGCAAAACAAATTTTTTTGATCATGTTGTGATAACAAACATTTTTTCCTTAGTTTTTCAATCTCTAAAATGGAGAAGGTGACCCTGTCTTACTTGTGTCATAAAGATTATGTGAAGACTTATATATAATATTGGTTAATTTACTTAACCTTTTTGGAATTCAGTTTCTTCATTTGTAAGAGTTTTAGATAGCCAATGAGGTGGGTATCTTTCATCTCTAGATGGAAAATTACATAGTATTATTTGTAAAATCACTAGAGAATTTTTAAAAAGAGAAGCACTATGGAAATTGTTAGAGTTCAAATTTATAAAATTATTTGTAACTTATTGACCATTATGACCTAACAAAAACATTTTTTCAATTTTTAAGATTATTGCTGGTTTGCAAGAGTATGATTTTAGAATCCTTCTCTCAAGAAAACAATTCCTTAGAAATTATCATTCATATGCTCTATGATACTTGAGGATAACAACCTAAGTGCAATACTTTTTCATCATTACTGTAATTATTATGTTTTACATTTGACCCTTTAATTTAGGATTAAATAAACCTAGTTTTGCATTCACTTAATCTCATTTAATAATGAGGCACCCCCCCTATATTCTCTCAAGGTAATAATTGATTCAGTTATTAAAAATCTCTTAACCAGCTAGAACACTCTATCTCTTCCTCTTCATAAAGCAGAGGAAATAAATGAAATTTAATTTTCCTAAGCTAATATACTATAAACATGGAAATCTGATTAAATTAGTTATTATCCTATGTTAAAACCTTTATGAAAATGGGAATAATTTTTTAATCTCAATAGGACCTTTAATTTTGCATACATTTTAAATAACATATCTCCCTTTATTTCCAACACTGTTTCTACTCAGAATGTATTCATTAGTCTGATAAAAGGAAGAATAATGAAATGAAATTGTGAAATAGAAGAGAGGGGCCTGAAAGAGTGAAAGCTTTCATGACTAACTGCAGCAACTAGGGAATAGACTTCTAAGTACTCCAGGCTCCATTACTTTGAAGAGACCTGGAGTGCTTCTAATATTGCAGTTATTATGCAATGGGCTTCATAAAATAATGAAAAAGCATAAGCAGTCATGCAAACTCAGCAATATATTTAAAAATAATCATTATATCTCTTCAGTCCATTGGTTCTATATTTTCCATGCATGAATTTCTAAGCTGAAAGTAAATACTAGAAATGTATTTCACATTATAGTACATTGCAATTTCTTTCTTCCAGGTCACTAATAGTGAGCCAGAATCCAATTGTCAACTTGATAGACTTTTTTGAGTTATTCTTCTAAGCTCTCATTCTAGACAATTGCCTGTTTTAAGTACTATGGTCTTATTTGATTTCTTTCTATTCTGCGTACAAAATCTTTATAAACAGAATATTTTCTATGGAAAATCTTCCAAGTAAATAATGTTGTTTTGAATATTCCTTCCATATACTCCTTCCTCTTTTCTGTATTATCCTTCTACCCCTCTTCCTACTAGAAGACCTTGATTTTGTGTTGCTCTCTATACCCATTTGCTCTTATTAAATTGCATTGCCTTAACTAGACTAGCCTCCTTTTTGAAGATATTCCCTGCATAAAAATCTAACTTCAAATTCTTGTGGTTTGAGCCCTGATCTTCTCCACTAAAGAGATGTAAAAGTTCACACTCTTTAACCTGGCATGTAAAGTCTCTCACAGTATATCCCTAGTTATATCTAAATATAAATGTTATTGAAACCCTGTAGGAATTTTCCACATCAGTCAAACTAAATGATCTACTCATTAGTCTGTTGTTTTAGGCAATCTTCTGGCAGAGGGGCATCTTCTTCATATTCCATCATTTATTAGTTTCCTGTACTCTCAAATTTTGGTGATTTGTCTCTTGGAAGTTGTTTGGATTTTGATCATAGTGTATCTGCAATAATGAATCTTTAAATATAACCACATTTGTTTTTCCTTAGGATACAAATGTTTAAATGTGATCATCAGAATATAGTCTATTGAAAACCTTTAGCTCAATAACTGATTTATCAATCTATAAAAATTGGCATCTAATGAACACAGTATGCTTACCAATAATTATAAACACATAAATATACAACTATTAATGTATTTTTTCTAGTTAAATGAGCCTAGTTACTTGGAAATAAAAGCAAATAGATTAATAAATTTCTAACAAAGAAGATGAAAGGGAAAGAGGAAAGAAAAAGAAAGAGGAGGACAGAAGGGGGAAGAAGGAAGGGAAAGAAATACGAATGTGAAGGAGAATAAGAAAAAAAGAGAGAAGAGAGGAGTGTCAAAAGGCTCCTAATTTCCTCAACATTTAATGGGGATGAAAATGAGCAATACAAAGATATGACTGCTCGTTTCTCCATCTTAAAGGAAAGAGACTGAGGAGGAAAGTATAAGCATTGGCTTTTAGAAATATTGCCTACTACTTTCATCAAAGTAGGTCGTAAATCTCAGTTAGTTGTGTTTCTTCTAGGAACCCTTAGCTATGGTCCTGGAATCACATTGACTATGATCTACATTAGAATCTTCTCAAACTATGTCTAAAGGACTGTAAAACTGTATCTTTTTTATACAGCAGTATCTCTACTAGGTCTGTATCCTAAAGAGATCATATAATAGGGGGAAAGACCCACATGTGCCCTTTTTGGAGTGGCAAGGAATTGGAAATTGAGTGGATGCCCATCAGTTAAGAAATGGTACGTAAATGTTATGGAATATTATTTTTCTATAAGCAATGATGAGCAGGCTTTTTCAGAAAAGCCTGGAAAGACTTATATGAACTGATGTTGAATGAAATGAGCAGAACCAAGAGAACATTGTACATAGTAACAATAATATTATATGGTGATCAATTGTGATGGAATTAGTTCTTTTCAATGATGAGGTAATTCAAGGCAATTCTAATAGACTTATGGTAGAAAATGCATCCACATTCTGAGAGAGAACTATAGAGAATGAAGATGGATCAAAGCATAGAATTCTCACTTTTTTGTTGTTATTTGCTTATTTTTTCTTGTGATTTTTCCCCTTTTGACCTGACTTTTCTTAAGTAGCAAAATGAATATGGAAATACTTTTTTAAAAAATTGCATTTAACAAAAAAAGAATCTTATCCAAGAAGGATTCACTTATGAATATAAGGAAGTCTGACTTTTAAAGTCACCTCTTCATTCCAACTAAGGTCCATAATGCTTAATCAATTCAGTCCTACCACATTTGACAAATGAAAGTTGTCTTCTCAAAAATCAGGTTCATTTATCCAACTACTGATGGAGCCATAAATTGCTCTTGGCTTTTTGGAAAGAATCCCAGTCACTGAACTGTACATTTCCTTTGACCTATCAGTGCCATTATAAGTTCTGTGCACCAAAGAAATCAAAGGAAGAAGAAAAAAAATCTACATATAAAAAGTATTTTTGACAATATTCCCTAGTCTAAGCCTCTTGTGGTTAGAATGAGTATGAATATCAATTGTTTTTGCTTTGGTCTAATACTTTGAAGTATTTCCCTCTGAAATTCAATTTGTGCCATGGTAAATTAGGCCATATTTTGTTTCAATGTTTATCCTTAGTCACTGAAGGGTGTTGATTCAGACAAACTGAGACCTGGGAAGGATCTGAATTTAGAAAGGTCAAGGTCACCTACCAATACATTCAGATCTTTGTCCTTTGTCTTGACTTTTGTCTTGTTCCTGGATTCTGATGAATCTTGAGGACAGAGAGAGTGTGATAAATTTGCATAGCTTTGCCTCACACATCCAATTTAAATGGAAGGCAAGAAATCAGTCTTGTAATATCTATTGGAGAACAAAGAACCAACAAAAATAGTAGCCCTTTTTGTGATGGCCAAAAAACTTCAAACTAAAAAAATACAAATCAATTTGACTATACTTTATCAAATTGTGGTCTATGAATGTAATAGAATACTACTATAAAATAAGAAATAATATTTCCAGAATTTCAGAGAAAGTGGGGTAATTTTTTTGTGAAATGATGTAAAATGGAATAAACAATAGCAGAAGAACAAAATATTCAATGACAAGAATATATTAAATGCAAACAGCTTTGGAAGACTTAAGAACTCTGATTAGCAACAGTGAACAACCAGGGTTCAAGAGAGTTGATAAAGAAGAGTCAGAAAAGTGTTAGAAAAACTTGTCAGAAAAATAATGGATTCAATATGCAGGGTGAAAGACACATTTTTGGCCAATGTCAAAATATATTTTGCTTTTGATCATACAAATTTGATACAATATTTTGTATTTTATTTTTTCTTTCTCATTGGGGGTTGATGGTGAGAGAAGTAGGGAGGTAGAAAAAATAAATAAATTAATTAATGAAAAAAAAATCTGCCTCCTCAATACCATTACTCATCTGAAGAACATGCTTGTAGTGGTATACTTACCCTTCTCTTGCAAACAACTAGAAAGTTTTAAGTGTTAAGTATAATATTATGAGGTATACAATTGACCCTTCCACATTGTGACTTCCCCATTTCAGTTTTGATACATAGTGGGTCAGCCTAAGAAATTTAATGGGAATTTTGGGAGAGTTTTAAAAGATTAGTGGATGACACCAAAAAAGTATAGAAATTCAGAAATGCATTATACACACATACATATATATTTAGAATATGCATCTAGATGTGTGTATATATATATATATATATATATATATATATATATATATATATAACATATAAACATATATATATGTGTGTATGTGTGTGTATGTGAGAGAGAGAATATTGTACAATATCAATTTATTTTGTTTTTTAACCAATAATAAATCAGACTTATTTTATGTTATGAAGGGAGGGACAAAAATTTTTACACAGGTTTTCCAGATTAAGGAAGTATGCTTATAACTCCTTTGTTATGGGGATTTGGGTTACAGTTATACAGATAATATATAGTTAAAAGATAACTGTAATGAGATTGCAGAAATATCTAGATGTTATCTCTTATTATCTATGACAAGCTCAAGGAAAGTCAAGAATCAAAGACAGTTAAGAAATATTGCCTTGTGTTGTTAAGAGCCAAAACACTTTATTGTAGAAACAGTTGACAAGTCTTACATAGACAAGAAGGGTTAGTCACAACTGTGACTGGGGATAGGAACAAGATGAAGACTTGACTTACCAACTCACTCTATTGGTATAGAAAATTTCCTGATGAGAAAACTCCATCTATAAATGTATATAGACACTTCTTCTACAAATTATAATCTTGGACAGCTTTCTAGAGAGGATAAATGTGGTGTTCTTGTTCTCAAAATGCAGCCAGGTGATAAAAGTTCAGATCCTTTATTGCTTCCTCCAAAATAGCCCGATTAGTTTTCTTGGTGGCCTATCTCTCTGCTTGGTTTCAAGAGCTCCCTCCGAATGTCTACAAATCCAAAGATTTGTCCTTCAGCCTTCAGCCAGCACAAAGGTGGAAAATGGAATGGATATGACTCCTCTAGCTCAACTCCAAACGTCTCTAGCCAGCACCAAGGTGAAAGTTGGAATGAATCTGTCTTGCCTTGGAGAGAGGGCTTCTGGCTCTCCCAGAGTGCTCTGTGGCCCTAAGAGCTTCTTGCTTATATGAGCTCTCTAAAGGTGTGAACACAAGCATTGTTTCTATCAGTTTCACTTAGTACCTTGTTTCTTCTGACCCATAACATCTCCTTGTAAGATCAGATCAATCATACTGAACCATGCTAAATTAGATAATTATTGTCTATATCAACTCTAATGACTTTACACTTTGTAAGGATTCCAACAGATAAATAACTTTAAGGTTCCATAGCCGGCATGTGTTAGAGACAGGATTTGAATCCAGTTTTTCCTGGTTTTGAAACCAACTATTTATTTACTAGTCCGTGCTTTCTCCTGAGTTTTAATTGTAATTAATTGGGATCTAAGTGACCCCATTTGTAGTTTCTTGGTACAGATACTAGAGTGGTTTGCTAGTTCCTTCTTCAGATGATTTTATAGATATGGAAACAGGAAAACAGGGATAAGTGACTTTTCATATGTCTTATAAGTATCCAGGTTTGAATTCAGGTTGACTATAGGCCCATCATTCTATTCTATTTGCACCACTTAGCAGTCCAATAAGAGAACTGTCATCGTCAGTTCTTAAAGCAGTAATCAAGAATTGAAGATCAAAAATTAGGGAAAAATTGAGAGAAACAAAAGAAAATGTAAAAAAGCTAATGAGAAGTATGCCTTAATAAGCAAAGTTGGCCAATTGGGAAAGGAGGTACAACCTGTTTAAAACCTTAAAAAATAGAATTGAACAAGTGGAAACTAATGGCATTATGAAAAATCAAAATACAATAAAGTGAAACAAAGAAAAAGAAAAAAAATTAAAAATGCGAAATATCTCATTGGAAAAACAATTGGTCTAGAAAATAAATCCAGATAACTTAAAAATTATTGGTCTACCTAAAATCATGATCAAAGAAAGAATATGGATATCATCTTTCAAGAAATTATTAACGAAAACTGTCCTATTATTCTAGAATCTGAGGATAAAATAGAAATTGAAAGAATCCACCGATAACCTCCTGAAAGCGATCCCAAAATAAAAACTTCCAGGAATATTATAGCCAAATTCTAGCACTCCCAGGTCAAGGAGAAAATATTACAAGCCTCCAGAAAGAAACAATTTAAGTACAGTGAAACCACAGTCAAGATAACACAAAATTTGTCTATCATCGTCTATATCAAAGGACTGGAGGGCTTGGAATATGATATTCTGGAGAGCAATGGAATGAGGATTGTGATCAAGAATCACCTATCCAGCAACACAGAGTAAAATACTTTAGAGTAAAAGGTGGTCATCAATGAAACAGGATTTTCAAGCATTCATTATTAAAAGACAGAACTGAATCAAAAATGTGATTTTCAAATATGGACTCTGGAGAAGAGTAAGGAGGTAATCAGAAAAGTGGTATCATAACATGGGAGTATGGTTCTTGTAACTCATTAAAGCATTCTCATTCTTCTGTCAGTTAGACAGTATATATCTAGCCAGAGGGCATAGGTATGAGTTGAATATGAAGGGATTTTTTAAAAAATGATGAAATTAAGGGGTAAGAGAGGAATATATTGGGAGAAAAAAAAAGGGAGACATGGAATGGCAAAATATCTGCCATAAAAAAGGATTAAGAAAAAGCTTTCACAGTAAAAGAGAAGAGGGAGAGGACAGAGTGAGTGAGTGGAATTTAACATATAACAATTGACTCAAGTACGAAATAACATACATACTCAGGGGTATAGAAATCTATCTTACCCTATAGGAAAGTAGGAGAGGGATGGGATGTGGGAAAGGGGGGTAGGCAATGGAGGAGAGGACATATTAGGGGAGGGGATGGTCAGTGGTGGAAGACTTTTGAGGAGGTACAGAGGGAAAGGAGAGAAAATAAATGAGGGAAAATACAATAAGCAATAATGAAAGTTAAAAAAAATTAAAGCAAGTTTCTCTGATAGAATATTATTGTTCTTTGGGAAATGATGAGCAGGAGACTCTCAGGAAAAACAAAACAAAACTAAAACAAACAAACAAAAACCTTGGAAAGTCCTACAAAGTCATAGCAATATTCTGGGATGGCCAGATGTAAATTACTTTTTTATTTTCAGTAGTACAATCATCCACAACTACTTTGAAAGACTTATGATGAAGAATGTTATCTATACCCAGAAAAAAAACTGATCAAGTCTGAATACAGATTGAAGCATTCCCTATTTCCATCTTTATTTTTAACTTAATTTTTCTTGAGGAATATTTTCCTTAGGGTGGAAGATCTATTTTTCTTTTACAATCTGACTTTTATGGAAATATTTTGCATAGCTTCACATGTGGTTTCTTAATTGTGGGTAACGATAGAGAGAGAACCTGGAACTCAAGAATCTTAAAAAAAAAAAGAAAAGAAAAGAAAAGAAAAAAAATGTTTTGAATGTAACTGGGGAAAAGTATTAAATAAAAAAAACAAAAAAAGGAAATGAAAATAATTTGACATGAGCTGTTCTGAAAAAAAAAATGATGTCTCTGTCTTCATGGCTCCTTGTCTAGATGTTCACCAGAGCATCCTTTGATGTTGATAATATCAATTGATATTTTTATCAATTATTGATTGATATTTTGATTACCCTTCCATTAATTAATTACCCCCTCCAAATATATTTAAGAATTATGTCAGGACAAGCAGCCTATACTGAGCAGACCCTACTTTTTTTGGTACATTTTGGTATATTGTCTATTCCAGTCTATTTACTGAATGATGGCTAAACAAACTGTACTTTATATTATTGTCACAATAAATGGTGAAATGAACAATTCCAAGAAAAGCTGGAAAAATTTTCAAGAATTGAGGTAGTGTGATATGAGTAGAAGTAGAACAATATATATGACAATAAACTGTAAAAACAAAAATTTGAAATACTTTAGAAATCTAATTAATTCAATATTAAATCAAAGGAATAAAAAAATTCTCTCCTAATTATAACTGTGGAAATTGTTTTATCTGCTATTCTGCTTATAGAAAACCATCATTTTAAAAGATATCACAATAACATCACATCAAAATGAATACATGACCTGAATATTAAAGGTTAGAATATTTTTTTCAGAAGACTTCAAGTACATAGTACTTGAAAATGTCCAGATCTATAGATGGAGCATCTTGTTCAAGAAACAATAAGGAAGCCAGTGTCACTAAATCACACAGTACATGGTTGGAGCAGGGGTAAAGGAGTGTGGATGAATAAAGGATAAATAGATGTGGAAATATAAGAGTTGCCTAAATTGTGAAAGGCTTTGAATGCCTCAAGTAGAGTCACTGCTAATAGTATCTATGGTAAAAATCCTGTGAATAACTAATACTTTTTTTTTTCACAAAAAAAAATTGAGAAAGACAACATATATAACTTTACTATGTAATGTAATTCTCTAACAGCCAAACATAAAGCATATCAAGTAATATAGAAGTGTGAGGAAACCAAGATATTGAATTTTACAAGGAAGGAATATTTTAACTAGATCTGCCTCTAAAAACAAACAAAACACTCTAGATTAACTCTTAGTACTGCTAAAGAGACATTATACTAACTGTAATTATCATAGTCACCATTTATCTTAGCTCAGTACTTTAGTTATGATTTGATCTGGTCTGATTAACAAGATTTAAATATTTACAAAAAAGTCTCAAATGTGCTTACCCAGCACATAAATAAGGTGATTTCAAGTACACTGATCTGCATGTCGGATCATGGTGAAATGAACAATTCCAAGAAAAGCTGGAATTTTTTATTAAGCTTCAATTATCTTGAGAGCAGAAGAATTTGTATGCAGTGCTTCCAAAACATTTTGAATTCTAATTAGTGAAAACTTCATGTTTCTGTATTCATTCAAATGAAACAAACTGTTTCAACATCCAACTGTTTCAACTATCCTAAAATGAACTTGGTGGGACTTAGGGGCCAGCACTTTGTACCATGGTAAACTTTCTCAGTAAATAGTTTGAACAAGAGTCCACAGGAACTTTGCATAATTGTAATTGTTATTTCTTAGTAGATGTTGATTTTTTTTTCTTTCTTCAAATATTCATGATATTTAGCTTTCAAAGAGCAGTATTTTAAGCTCCAGAGCTGGCATTGAGTAAGAGCATTAATTAGTGCGTAGAGTCCTCTAGTCACTGCTTCCTTGCTCGGGACTGCTATCAAAAGATATGAACATATAAAATAAGCTTTAGGCTAGACAATTATAAAGATGGTTCCTAAATGAATGCTTCATTGAAGTGTTGATGGGATTTTTTTTCTGTCCCTTTGCCTCTTTTTTTGAAAGACAATATTAAAACAATTCTACAAAAATACAGAAAACAATTGATCTTCCTTGAAAATGTTAGCAGAATTGACTAGTCTGTTACAAGGAAAAGTTTCTATTTGGAGAGGCCAGAATTACCTGGTAGCAATAGAAATAACAAAAAATAAAGAGAAATAAAGTATCAATAAAACAATTAAAACCATATAGAAGAAAGCATTACAAGTCTGATTACTATTGTGTTGAATAAAATTTTGTGAAGATACGTTATTGAAGTCCAGAGAATCTCATCAGTTAGCTACTAAATAAAAACAATGTCAAAATAATAAAAAAAAAAATGTCAGTTACAGAAACTCAAGAAGTGGACCTGGGGAAATAAACATTTGTTAATTACCTTGTATATGACAGCCACTGTGCTAAGAGTCTAAATTTTACAAATATTATTTTATTTGAAGACCATTTGCTAAGGTAACAATTCTGAAAATGCAGTCTTAGAATCCCTTTTGATATAATGGTGGTAGCAGTTGATTAGGTCAAAACGATTACAATAATTCTAAGATGTATGTTTTTTCATTTTAAATTTTGAAAAATATAACTCACATAAAATGAAACTTTTTGAGCAGAACCAGGAGAACATTGTACACAGTAACAAATTTCTGTATTGGTGAGCTATGACAGACTTAGCTCTTATCAGCAATACAGTAATCCAAGAAAATTCCAGTATACTTGGGATGAAAATCATTATCTGCATCCAGAGAAAGAAGTATGGGTAATTGTACGGTTAAGATGGCGGAGAGGAGGCTCACAGTTGCATAAGCTCCGCGCTTTCTCTCACTATCCACTTCATTACAAGCCTCTGAATCAATGCTTGACTGAAAAAAACCCACAAATAGTTACCAAGAGAAGCCATCCTTGAGATCCGCCAAGAAAGGTCTGTCTTTACTGGAGGGCTGGGGCGGTTTTAGATCGGGCGCAGGCTGAGGGCAGCGGCAGTGAGAGCACGGGAGCAGAGCTGAGAGGGGGTGGGGAGTGATCGTAGCCGTCTCTGCGGGGAGAGCTTCGCTACAGGTTTGGAACCTGCAGCAAGTCAACAGCCCAGCAGAGAAGCTAAAAACACCGGGGTTGAAGAACACAACCGCAAACAGCTGGAGTCTCTCAGGACCTGGCCCCCCTCCTTCCCCCCCCTCAGTGACTCAGCACGCTTTGGGATCTCAGAGCGCAGGCGCAGCACAGTCCTGCTAGTGCCTCACTGTTGCCACCTGCAGTCTGTAGAGGAAGCTCGATAACACACCCAGCCCCCCCCCCCAAAGAAAGACTCCAGTTTTTTCTGTTTTTCTTTGGTAGTTTATCTCTGATTAATAGACAGAATGAGCAAGAAGCTGAAGAGGACTTTAACCCTTGACAGCTTCTATACAGATAGAGAGCAGACTCTAAATCCTGAGGAGACTAAAAACAGGCAGTCCCCAGGTGATTCCCAAAGGAGGAAATCATCTGTTCCTCAGCACAGATGAACCTCATAGAAGTGATTAAAAAGGCTCTCACAAGGGAGCTAGAAGAAAAATGGGGAAAGCAGAGTGAGGCTTGGCAAAAGGAGAGGGAGGCTTGGGAAAAGGAGAGGGAGGCTTGGCAAAAGAGCCTGGAGAAAGTTAAAGAGAGAGTGGATAAAGAAGTAAAATCCTTGAAAAATAGGATTAGTGAACTGGAAACAGAAAACAGCTCTCTAAAAAACAAAATTGGCGAAATGGAAAAAAATTCCACAGAACAAAAGAAATCAATTGGACAATTAGAAAAAGATTTTTAAAAAGTGAGTGAAGAGAATACTTCACTGAAAATCAGAATTGAACAAGTGGAATTGAATGACTCGAGGAGACAAGAAGAATCAGTCAAGCAAATCCAAAAAAATCAAACAATGGAGAAAAATGTGAAATACCTTCTGGGGAAGACAACAGACCTGGAAAACAGATCCAGGAGAGACAATCTGAGAATCATTGGACTCCCAGAAAAACATGATGAAAAAAAGAGCCTGGACACCGTCTTCCAGGAAATTATCAAAGAGAACTGCCCAGAAGTCATAGGAACAGAGGAAAAAATAAACATTGAAAGGATTCATCGATCACCCACTGAAAGGGATCCTAAAATCAAAACACCAAGAAATATAGTGGCCAAATGCCAGAACCCTCAGATGAAAGAAAAAATATTGCAAGCGGCTAGAAAAACCCAATTCAAGTATCAAGGAGCCACAATAAGGATCACCCAGGATCTGGCAGCATCCACATTAAAATATCGAAGGGCCTGGAATATGATATTCCGAAAGGCTAAGGAACTTGGTATGCAACCAAAAATAACTTACCCAGCGAGAATGAGCATCTTTTTCCAGGGAAGAAGATGGACATTCAACGAAGTAAGCGAATTTCATCTATTTCTGATGAAAAAACCAGAACTTAACAAAAAGTTTGATCTACAAATATAGAACTCAAGAGAAATCTAAAAAGGTAAAGATTAATCTTGGGAACTATATTTTGACTATATAGATGTATAAAGAATACATGTATACCTTGTTCTAGAAATTGATGTGGAAAGGACATTGTACCAGAAAAAGGGTAAAGTGGGGGTAGTACATCTCATGAAGAGGCATAGGAAACCTATTATATCTGAGAGAAAGAATGGAGGGGGATGAATATAGTGGGTATCTTACTGCCTTCAGAATTGGCTTTAAGTGAAAAATCTTAAGACATATTCAATCTATGGTGAAACTTCTCCCATCTCATTGAAAAGTGAGAAGGGAAAAGTGGAAAGGGAAGGAATAAGCTAAGCGGAAGGGAATACGGGAACTGGGAGGGAAAGGGGTAAGATAGGGGGAGGAACTCTAAGGCGGGGGGAGGGACACTAAAAAGGGAGGGCTGTGAGAAGCAAGGGGTGCTCACAAGCTTAATACTTGGAAGGGGGGGAAAGGGGAAAGAAGGGAGGAAAGCATAAACCGGGGTTAACAAGATGGCAAGTAATACAGAATTGGTCATTCTAACCATAAACGTGAACGGGGTAAACTCCCCATAAAGAGGAAGCGGTTAGCAGAATGGATTAAAAGCCAGAATCCTACAATATGTTGTTTACAGGAAACACACCTGAAGCGGGGAGATACATGCAGGTTAAAGGTAAAAGGTTGGAGCAAAATCTACTATGCTTCAGGTGAAGTCAAAAAAGCAGGGGTAGCCATCCTGATCTCAGATCAAGCTAAAGCAAAAATTGACCTAATTAAAAGAGATAAGGAAGGACACTATATCTTGCTAAAGGGTAGCATGGATAATGAAGCACTATCTATATTAAACATATATGCACCAAGTGGGGTAGCATCTAAATTCTTAAAAGAGAAACTAAGAGAGCTGCAAGAAGAAATAGACAGTAAAACTATAATAGTGGGAGATCTTAACCTTGCACTCTCAGAATTAGATAAATCAAACCAGAAAATAAATAAGAAAGAAGTCAAAGAGGTAAACAGAATACTAGAAAAGCTAGATATGATAGATCTCTGGAGAAAATGTAATGGAGACAGAAAGGAATACACTTTCTTTTCAGCAGTTCATGGAACCTATACAAAAATTGACCATATATTAGGACATAAAAACCTCAAACTCAAATGTAGTAAGGCAGAAATAGTAAATGCATCCTTTTCAGACCACGATGCAATGAAAATTACATTCAACAAAAAAGCAGGGGGAAGTAGACCAAAAAATAATTGGAAACTAAATAATCTCATACTAAAGAATGATTGGGTAAAACAGCAAATCATAGACATAATTAATAACTTCACCCAAGAAAACGATAATAATGAGACATCATACCAAAATGTATGGGATGCAGCCAAAGCGGTAATAAGGGGAAATTTCATATCTCTAGAGGCCTATTTGTATAAAATAGAGAAAGAGAAGGTCAATGAAAGAAGTATGGGTACTGAATGTAGATTGAAGTATTCTATTTTCACTTTTTTGGTTTTCTTTTGTTTTCTTTCTTGTGGCTCTCTCTCTTGTTCTGATTTTCTTTCCCAGCATGACTAACATAGACATATATTAAAAATGATTATACATGTATTTAAAAAGTTAAAAAGGGAATTTTTTGGGGGGAGGGAGTCTCCATTTAGGAATGCAGAAGGGTCCTGGGGCCAAAAAGTTGAAAACTATAATGCTAAGTTTGAAAGGTTGAGATATGCATTGATGAGGCAAATACCTATAACAATAAAACAATAGGTTCTTGGAGTGTTAATGTAAATGTAAATTTACATATATAACATTTTTCTTGAGTAGTAAGTGGAGGTTGGTTTCAAAATAAAGATGATATTAATAAGCAATAATATGTTATTTACAAAGATCCTTCCAAAGATCCAAAGATACTAAGTTGGAAAACCCAGTATGCATTTAGGAAATAATAAATAAAATTATAGGAACTGTTATAAAGGATCTGAGTAGGAACTTATTTATTTTATATTAAAATGGGAATACCTTGTACAACTGCCTCAAAGTAATCATCGAGTCTTTGTCTCCCAAGAGGAAAACTGAAGAATTCCATTAAAATAGGAAGTTTATTTATTGGATTTAGGAAACAATAATCCAGAAACTTTTGATTTTTTAAAAAAAATGTTGTTTAACAGTTTGGTAAGTCCATAAAAATATAAGTTTAGATTAAGGCATTTTAATATGATTCATGTTTCTTTGTTAATAATATTTTGATTTGCTTTAATATAATTAAAATATAATTATTAAAATGACAATTCATATTCCTGGAAGTTCAGAATAAAGGATATAACCAAAATTGTCTGTACTAATGTATTAAAAATGCGATATATGTTTTCATGAATTAGTTGATTAAGATTGGAAAGTTTTATTTTATTTGTACTGACCTATTAATTAGGATTATGTTTTCAAAATAAACTTCTACCTTGAATAATAGTGTTGAGATGGTAATTTTAAAGCTCCATGTTGGAAACACTAGTGATCTATGCACCTAAATTTATACATGGGATAGAGATGCCAAAATGACACATCTGCAAATATTGAAGCGATGATGATTAAATTATTAATTCCATACCTAAAAATATCCCAACAAAAAATCTGCTCCTGATCTATAGATTTTTTTTAATTTAAGTTTTTTTTTTTCTTTTCCTTTCATCACTTGCTTTAAGAGCAGACATTGAATGTGGCAGGGTAGAAAAAATCATGCTCAGTGTCAAAAACATCCTTGGACTTAAAGCAAATTTAAAGAAAGTCTGAAAGAGCAAAAGTATAAGAAAAGCACTCTATCACTTAAAGATTTTGATAAGAAGTGTTAAGAAAGATTCTTTCAAATCTCTTATTAGACTTTCTCCTTATTCTTGTAAGGGAGAAATTGAAACCAAAATCATTTTACAACATTTTGATGAACTAATAATATAAGGACCTTCCCACAACCATCTTGTGGCTTAATAATAGAAAATTTCCAACCCTTATTGAAGAATAAATATATCATCATAAACTATGTAAGGACTTAGTAAAGCAGGGAATAATCTGTTCCATTATTGTACCAACTATTTAATTATACTTGGATAAGAGACTTCTTCAATCTGGTCTAAATGGTTACTTCAACCACACACTTTTGTCTATAGTACCTTTAGTACCTTTTGTTGTAAAACTATTTGATCATTCTTTTGTCTCCTGCCCTTGAATATGAATGTCTTCTCATTCTGATTAAAGCCCTGTCTGCTGCACAGAAAATATTCCCCTGGAATGCACCACCCCACCCTCTTGAATGAGTACTCTCTTTCTCTAAAATTCAGGGATCCTTAAACTATGGCCCGCAGGCCAGATGCAGCAGCTGAGGATGTTTATCCCCCTCACCCATGGCTATGAAGTTTATTTAAAGACCCACAAAACAAAATTTTTGTTTTTACTATAGTCCGGCCCTCCAACAGTCTAAGAGACTATTTAAAAAGTTTGAGGACCCCTGCTCTAAATCCTACTCTCTTGTGATAGGTATTACTTTTCTATCTCAGGTTGCCCCAAAAAGACTACTAATTGGCTGTATACTTTAGCAGGTCCAAAAAGCTATAAAAACTAAATCTGTTGCCTAGGAGGTTGAAGCTGTTGGTAGCAGTTTCCTTACTTAGAATGCTAATTATATATATATTGCTTTCAATTTGGCCTCCTATGTTTGACCCAGAATCATCGGATTCTATTGACAGCTATCTCTCCCAAGATGTTACATTCTTTTCAGTAAAGAAAATTTGCTGAAAGCCTTATAAAATGAGAGATTTGTGTTAAAGGAAAGAGAAACCAGAAGGAGACAATTTAAGCACTTTTTTGATAGTCCCACTAAATTTTACAGTGCTCAATGTTCTCATGTGGACTTTAGCTTTTTGTTTTTCAGATAGGAAAATGATCTTATCTGAACTAAGTAACTTGTAGAGGAAAAAGCACTGAACTTGGAATCAGAAGACCTAGATTTTTTTTTTTTTTTAAATTTTTAGATAACTTTTTATTGACAGAACCCATGCCAGGATAATTTTTTTACAACATTATCCCTTGCACTCATTTCTGTTCCGATTTTTTCCCTCCTTTCCTCCACTCCCTCCCCCAGATGGCAAGCAGTCCTTTACATGTTAAATAGGTTACAATATATTCTAGATACAATATATGTGTGCAGTACCAAACAGTTCTCTTGTTGCACAGGGAGAATTGAATTCAGAAGGTATAAATAACCCAGGAAGAAAAACAAAAATGCAAACAGTTTATATTCATTTCCCAGTGTTCTTTCTTTGGGTGTAGCTGCTTCTGTCCATCCTTGAACAATTTAAACTGAATTAGATCTCTTTATCGAAGAGATCCACTTCCATCAGAATACATCCTCAAACAGTATCGTTGTTGAGGTATATAATGATCTCCTGGTCCTGCTCATTTCATTTAGCATCAGTTCATGTAAGTCTCGCCAGTCCTCTCTGTATTCACCCTGCTGATCATTTAGAAGACCTGGATTTTCATCATGATACTCCTCCTAATTAGCAATGTACTTTAGGAAAAATAAACCAACAAAACAAAACAAAATTATTTTCTCTAATTCTATTTTACATTTGGATTATATGATTCCCTAAGGCTAGGTTACATTTGAGATTTATTAAAAGAATAAGCTGAGGGAATTTTCTCAGCAAGATAACATACTAGCTGGTACATGTTACTTGTCAATAAATGGTTCACTGGTTGCCTCCATTTATGCAAAAATATACTTTTAGGGTTTTTTGGGAATACAAAACAAAGAATAGAACAAAAGTAAATGACATCATTGGATTAAGGGCAACCTGAAACATTACAGACCTAAGGTTCAGGAAACAATATGATACAGTAAAAGTCTGGTTCATGGAGGGCTAGCAAAGATTCTCCCACCATCCTGCCCAACACACACATCTGTTGAGACTACATTTAAATATGGTTATAAGATAGAAGCTTAGAGTTTTCAGCAAAGCAGAAATCTTTGAAAAATAGTTTGGTGGACTTCCGGTTAAGATGGCGGAGAGGAGGCTCACAACTGCATAAGCTCCACGCTTTCTCTCACTATCCATTTCATTACAAGCCTCTGAATCAATGCTTGACTGAAAAAAACCCACAAATAGTTACCAAGAGAAGCCATCCTTGAGATCCGCCAAGAAAGGTCTGTCTTTACTGGAGGGCTGGGGCAGTTTTAGATCGGGCGCAGGCGGCGGGCAGCGGCAGTGAGGGCACAGGAGCAGACTGGAGAGGGGGTGGAGAGTGATCGTAGCCGTCTCTGCGGGGAGAGCTTCGCTACAGGTGTGGAGACTTTGCTCCGGCAGCAAGTCAACAGCCCAGCAGAGAAGCTAAAAACACCGGGGCTGAAGAACACAACCCCAAACAGCTGGAGTCTCTCAGGACCTGGCCGCCCCCCCTTCCCCCCCCTCAGTGACTCAGCACGCTTTGGGATCTCAGAGCGCAGGCGCAGCACAGTCCTGCTAGTGCCTCACTGCTGCCCCCTGCAGTCTGTAGAGGAAGCTCGATAACACACCCAGCCCCCCCCCACCCCCCCCAAAGAAAGACTCCAGTTTTTTCTATTTTTCTTTGGTAGTTTGTCTCTGATTAATAGACAGAATGAGCAAGAAGCTGAAGAGGACTTTAACCCTTGACAGCTTCTATACAGATAGAGAGCAGACCCTAAATCCTGAGGAGACTAAAAACAGGCAGTCCCCAGGTGAATCCCCAAAGGAGGAGATCGTCTGTTCCTCAGCACAGATGAACCTCATAGAAGTGATTAAAAAGTCTCTCACAAGGGAGCTAGAAGAAAAATGGGAAAAGAGCCTGGAGAAGTCAGTTAAAGAGAGAGTGGATAAAGAAGTAAAATCCTTGAAAAATAGGATTAGTGAACTGGAAACAGAAAACAGCTCTCTAAAAAACAAAATTGGCGAAATGGAAAAAAATTCCACAGAACAAAAGAAATCAATTGGACAATTAGAAAAAGATTTTAAAAAGTGAGTGAAGAGAATACTTCACTGAAAATCAGAATTGAACAAGTGGAATTGAATGACTCGAGGAGACAAGAAGAATCAGTCAAGCAAATCCAAAAAAATCAAACAATGGAGAAAAATGTGAAATACCTTCTGGGGAAGACAACAGACCTGGAAAACAGATCCAGGAGAGACAATCTGAGAATCATTGGACTCCCAGAAAAACATGATGAAAAAAAGAGCCTGGACACTGTCTTCCAGGAAATTATCAAAGAGAACTGCCCAGAAGTCATAGGAACAGAGGAAAAAATAAACATTGAAAGGATTCATCGATCACCCACTGAAAGGGATCCTAAAATCAAAACACCAAGAAATATAGTGGCCAAATGCCAGAACCCTCAGATGAAAGAAAAAATATTGCAAGCGGCTAGAAAAACCCAATTCAAGTATCAAGGAGCCACAATAAGGATCACCCAGGATCTGGCAGCATCCACATTAAAATATCGAAGGGCCTGGAATATGATATTCCGAAAGGCTAAGGAACTTGGTATGCAACCAAAAATAACTTACCCAGCGAGAATGAGCATCTTTTTCCAGGGAAGAAGATGGACATTCAACGAAGTAAGCGAATTTCATCTATTTCTGATGAAAAAACCAGAACTTAACAAAAAGTTTGATCTACAAATATAGAACTCAAGAGAAATCTAAAAAGGTAAAGATTAATCTTGGGAACTATATTTTGACTATATAGATGTATAAAGAATACATGTATACCTTGTTCTAGAAATTGATGTGGAAAGGACATTGTACCAGAAAAAGGGTAAAGTGGGGGTAGTACATCTCATAAAGAGGCATAGGAAACCTATTATATCTGAGAGAAAGAATGGAGGGGGATGAATATAGTGGGTGTCTTACTGCCTTCAGAATTGGCTTTAAGTGAAAAATCTTAAGACATATTCAATCTATGGTGAAACTTCTCCCATCTCATTGAAAAGTGAGAAGGGAAAAGTGGAAAGGGAAGGAATAAGCTAAGCGGAAGGGAATACGGGAACTGGGAGGGAAAGGGGTAAGATAGGGGGAGGAACTCTAAGGCGGGGGGGAGGGATACTAAAAAGGGAGGGCTGTGAGAAGCAAGGGGTGCTCACAAGCTTAATACTTGGAAGGGGGGGAAAGGGGAAAGAAGGGAGGAAAGCATAAACCGGGGTTAACAAGATGGCAAGTAATACAGAATTGGTCATTCTAACCATAAACGTGAACGGGGTAAACTCCCCCATAAAGAGGAAGCGGTTAGCAGAATGGATTAAAAGCCAGAATCCTACAATATGTTGCTTACAGGAAACACACCTGAAGCGGGGAGATACATGCAGGTTAAAGGTAAAAGGTTGGAGCAAAATCTACTATGCTTCAGGTGAAGTCAAAAAAGCAGGGGTAGCCATCCTGATCTCAGATCAAGCTAAAGCAAAAATTGACCTAATTAAAAGAGATAAGGAAGGACACTATATCTTGCTAAAGGGTAGCATGGATAATGAAGCACTATCTATATTAAACATATATGCACCAAGTGGGGTAGCATCTAAATTCTTAAAAGAGAAACTAAGAGAGCTGCAAGAAGAAATAGACAGTAAAACTATAATAGTGGGAGATCTTAACCTTGCACTCTCAGAATTAGATAAATCAAACCACAAAATAAATAAGAAAGAAGTCAAAGAGGTAAATAGAATACTAGAAAAGTTAGATATGATAGATCTCTGGAGAAAATGTAATGGAGACAGAAAGGAATACACTTTCTTTTCAGCAGTTCATGGAACCTATACAAAAATTGACCATATATTAGGACATAAAAACCTCAAACTCAAATGTAGTAAGGCAGAAATAGTAAATGCATCCTTTTCAGACCACGATGCAATGAAAATTACATTCAACAAAAAAGCAGGGGGAAGTAGACCAAAAAATAATTGGAAACTAAATAATCTCATACTAAAGAATGATTGGGTGAAACAGCAAATCATAGACATAATTAATAACTTTACCCAAGAAAACGATAATAATGAGACATCATACCAAAATGTATG
Source organism: Antechinus flavipes (assembly GCF_016432865.1). NCBI lineage: Eukaryota > Metazoa > Chordata > Mammalia > Dasyuromorphia > Dasyuridae > Antechinus > Antechinus flavipes. Next base: position 521,502,556 of record NC_067398.1, on the reverse strand, counting down.
GGATGCAGCCAAAGCAGTAATAAGGGGAAATTTCATATCTCTAGAGGCCTATTTGCATAAAATAGAGAAAGAGAAGGTCAATGAATTGGGTTTGCAATTAAAAATGCTAGAAAAGGAACAAATTAAAAACCCCCAGTCAAACACTAAACTTGAAATTCTAAAAGTAAAAGGTGAGATCAATAAAATTGAAAGTAAAAAAACTATTGAATTGATTAATAAAACTAAGAGTTGGTTCTATGAAAAAACCAACAAAATAGACAAACCCTTAGTAAATCTGATTAAAAAAAGGAAAGAGGAAAATCAAATTGTTAGTCTTAAAAATGAAAAGGGAGAACTCACCACTAACGAAGAGGAAATTAGAGCAATAATTAGGAGCTACTTTGCCCAACTTTATGCCAATAAATTCGACAACTTAAATGAAATAGAAAAATACCTCCAAAAATACAGCTTGCCCAAACTAACAGAGGAAGAAGTAAATATCCTAAACAGTCCCATCTCAGAAAAAGAAATAGAACAAACTATCAATCAACTCCCTAAGAAAAAATCCCCAGGACCAGATGGATTTACATGTGAATTCTACCAAACATTTAAAGAACAATTAACTCCAATGTTATATAAACTATTTGAAAAAATAGGGATTGAAGGAGTCCTACCAAACTCCTTTTATGACACAAATATGGTACTGATACCTAAACCAGGTAGGCTGAAAACAGAGAAAGAAAATTATAGACCAATCTCCCTAATGAATATTGATGCTAAAATCTTAAATAAAATATTAGCAAAAAGATTACAGAAAATTGTCACCAGGATAATACACTATGACCAAGTAGGATTTATACCAGGAATGCAGGGCTGGTTCAATATTAGGAAAACTATTAGCATAATTGACTATATCAATAACCAAACAAACAAAAACCACATGATCATCTCAATAGATGCAGAAAAAGCATTTGATAAAATCCAACATCCATTCCTAATAAAAACACTTGAGAGCATAGGAATAAATGGACTTTTCCTTAAAATAGTCAGGAGCATATATTTAAAACCATCAGTAAGCATCATATGCAATGGGGAAAAACTGGAACCTTTCCCAGTAAGATCTGGAGTGAAGCAAGGTTGCCCACTATCACCATTATTATTTAATATCGTATTAGAAACACTAGCCTCGGCAATAAGAGTCGAGAAAGATATAAAAGGAATTAGAGTAGGCAACGAGGAAACCAAACTATCACTCTTTGCAGATGATATGATGGTATACCTAGAGAACCCCAGAGATTCTACCAAAAAGCTATTGGAAATAATTCATAATTTTAGCAAAGTAGCTGGCTACAAAATAAATCCCCATAAATTCTCAGCATTTTTATACATCACCAACAAAACCCAACAGCAAGAGATACAAAGAGAAATTCCATTCAGAATAACTGTTGATACCATAAAATATTTGGGAATCTATCTACCAAAGGAAAGTCAGGAATTATATGAGCAAAATTATAAAAAAGTCTCCACACAAATAAAGTCAGACTTAAATAATTGGAAAAATATTAAGTGCTCTTGGATCGGCCGAGCGAACATAATAAAGATGACAATACTCCCTAAACTAATCTATTTATTTAGTGCTATACCAATCAGACTTCCAAGAAAATATTTTATTGATCTAGAAAAAATAACAACAAAATTCATATGGAACAATAAAAAGTCGAGAATCTCAAGGGAATTAATGAAAAGAAAATCAAATGAAGGTGGCCTAGCTGTACCTGATCTAAAATTATATTATAAAGCAGCAGTCACAAAAACCATTTGGTATTGGCTAAGAAACAGATTAGTGGATCAGTGGAAAAGGCTAGGCTCACAAGACAGAATAGTCAATTATAGCAATCTAGTGTTTGACAAACCCAAAACCCCTAACTTCTGGGAAAAGAATTCATTATTTGATAAAAACTGCTGGGATAATTGGAAATTAGTATGGCAGAAATTAGGCATGGACCCACACTTAACACCATATACCAAGATAAGATCAAAATGGGTCTATGACCTAGGCATAAAGAACGAGATTATAAATAAATTAGAGGAACATAGAATAGTTTATCTCTCAGACTTGTGGAGGAGAAAGAAATTTGTGACCAAAGATGAACTAGAGACCATTACTGATCACAGAATAGAAAATTTCGATTACATCAAATTAAAAAGCCTTTGTACAAATAAAACTAATGCAAACAAGATTAGAAGGGAAGCAACAAACTGGGAAAACATTTTCACAGTTAAAGGTTCTGATAAAGGCCTCATTTCCAAAATATATAGAGAACTGACTCAAATTTATAAGAAATCAAGCCATTCTCCAATTGATAAATGGTCAAAGGATATGAACAGACAATTTTCAGAGGATGAGATTGAAACTATTACCACTCATATGAAAGAGTGTTCCAAATCATTATTGATCAGAGAAATGCAAATTAAGACAACTCTGAGATACCACTACACACCTGTCAGATTGGCTAAGATGACAGGAAAAAATAATGATGAATGTTGGAGGGGATGCGGGAAAACTGGGACACTAATGCATTGTTGGTGGAGTTGTGAACGAATCCAACCATTCTGGAGAGCAATCTGGAATTATGCCCAAAAAATTATCAAATTGTGCATACCCTTTGATCCAGCAGTGTTTCTATTGGGCTTATATCCCAAAGAAATACTAAAGAAGGGAAAGGGACCTGTATGTGCCAAAATGTTTGTAGCAGCCCTGTTTGTAGTGGCTAGAAACTGGAAAATGAATGGATGCCCATCAATTGGAGAATGGCTGGGTAAATTGTGGTATATGAATGTTATGGAATATTATTGTTCTGTAAGAAATGACCAGCAGGATGAATACAGAGAGGACTGGCGAGACTTACATGAACTGATGCTAAGTGAAATGAGCAGAACCAGGAGATCATTATACACTTCGACAACGATATTGTATGAGGACATATTTTGATGGAAGTGGATTTCTTTGACAAAGAGACCTGAGTTTCAATTGATAAATGACGGACAAAAGCAGCTACACCCAAAGAAAGAACACTGGGAAACGAATGTAAACTATCTGCGTTTTTGTTTTTCTTCCCAGATTATTTATACCTTCTGAATCCAATTCTCCCTACGCAACAAGAGAACTGTTCAGTTCTGCAAACATATATTGTATCTAGGATATACTGCAACATATCCAACATATAAAGGACTGCTTGCCATCTAGGGGAGGGGGTGGAGGGAGGGAGGGGAAAAAAAAATCGGAACAGAAACGAGTGTCAATATAATGTAATTATTAAATAAAAAATTAAAAAAAAAAAAGAAAAATAGTTTGGTGGAATTAAGATATTATTTCTTTTACACATACTCTTCAAGATTAGATTATGACAGAATCATATTTTATACAATTGCAGAACAAGAACAAGAACAGTTATAGGGCAAAATAAGTTATTAAAAATAGAATTAATAACAAATGATACAGGAATGATCTTAATCTTACCAGCCCTTTTAGATTCTGATATTTTATGATGAAATTTTTCCTGTGTGGGATAGCGATTCTTAATTCAGAAACTCTCAAGGTAAACAGCAAAAAAAAAAAAGGATTTATTAAGATCTCTCAAGAAAGGGCAAATTGCAACAAACAAGGTGTCAGTAAAGGAGTGCAAAGCACAAACTGCAAACATAGACCCTAACACAGAAGCCCCCTCTCTTCTGACCTTTTCTACTTTGGGCTTTTAGCCAGAGATTAAATATGGACCCCTGGAACATACTTTACCCAAATTAAGTACTTAAATGTTAATGAAAAGTTGGGAGGGGGAAGAAAGGAGGACAATGTTTGTTTATCAAATATAATTTAATATCTGAAGTTTTTAGCTATAGACCAACTTGTTCTTGCAAAGTCTCAAAACACAATTAGAGCATAGGTCAAAGCCACATTCTTATGAGATGTCTTTACTGAGTTTCTCCCATTCATTTAATACATATTTGTATCTGTTGAGGTTTACTACAACACAGATGGAGATTTTTAGTAGATTTAGTAACATAAAACATTTGATAATGAAAACTTTGTGATTGTAATTCAACAATGCTGCTATCTAAAGCATATGTTAAAAAACATAAGGGCAGCAATATTTCTACAAACTTGGACTGCGCATGAAATCATATGGTTATTTAGTTGGAAGGAACTTTCAGTAGTCAGTTTAATCATTTTGAATATGCTAATCTAGATAATTTGGCTGTTAAATAATATTAATGTTTATGACATAATCTATAGAAAGTTTCATATAGAAATAAGATACCAATTAAAAATCCAAAGCATTTGTAATGTTCTAAGTCAAATTCTATGAATTTCAACCTTGAATTGCTTGTTTGCTTTTCTACTTTGCCTCCTCCTATATTAAATCTCCTGGAAATATTCCCATTTAGGCCTTTTTTGGCCTGAGGATTTTTGTTGTTATTGTTGTTGTTCTTTGAGAGAAGCATCTGAGAGGTGAAGACCCTTTGGTGTTGAAGCTTTTCAGTGATCAAATTATCATACAATGAATGTATTTAAGTAATACTTGCTATTGCCAAAGCAGGAGCAAGTGTCATTGCCATACCTGATATCCAACTAGCTCAAATTAAACTATATTAAAATTATTCTTATGAACACTAGTATACCTGTCTTTCAAATCCTATAACTATCTTAGCAAAAGTGAACTAAACATGAATTGGAAATATGTTGCCCTTAAATTTTTGAAAGTGTGAGATGGTGGAAAGAACAATGGACTTTATCCAGGTGAGACTTGAGTTTGAATCCCAGCTATGACATTTTCCAGTTGTCATATTCCTGATGAAGTCATAGAAATTTTCTGAGTCTCATTTTCCTCATCCACAAAATAGTGATATATGTAACTTATCTCTCAGAGTGTACTGCACTTCAAATGAAAAGACATGTGAAGCATTTTGCAAATCTTAAAGCTTTATTTAAATGTTAGGTATTATTACATCTCCTATGTATCTTTTAGCTCTGGTTACCCTGTCTTGTTAAATTAGAGCAGTGCTTTGTATTCCTTTCCCTTTTCTACTACATAAATCTATTTAGCACACAATGGCAATGATTTACTCCCTTTTGTTCTTGCTAAGATTATTCAAATCTGATAGTTTACAGGTTGATTTTGAAGGGGCTAAAACTCCTTTTGACTATTTCTTGCCTATTTTGAAGCTTATCCAACACCATTTAAAACAACAGTAACAACACAGTTATCTACAATAATAGCATTGCTTTTTACCTTCCAACATAAATTGAGTTTTTAGAGATATTTGGAAACAGATTGATTAAATCTGAAATGACTAATCTAAATGTTTTGTGAGAGTGAGGATCATGTCTTATCCATCTTGGTGTCTATAACATTTTGAGACACAGGGCTTTGTACATAATAAAAAGCATTCATTAAATACTTAATAAATTAATAACAAGACAATTGACAAGTCCACATAATGCTTCTCTAGTGCCCTTCAAGTAAGCAACTACTGTTAAGCCTTTGTTGTGAAGGAGATTTTAGATGGAAAGCCTATGAATATAACCTCAGATTTTCCAGAAAGCCTAATATTAGTTCTTCTTGATCCTTCATGTAAACAGCATGCCTATTACCCTGTCTCCTTTTGGCCCAGTGTCTGAGCTAACAAACTAAATTGGATGTAGGTAGATATTCCTGGGGTGAAAAGAGATTGCTTTATTTTTCATTCATGAACAGAAAAAGAGAATATTTACAAGATTCCTAATGGGCATCTCAAACAAGGTGCAAAATCCTTAGTGTTTTCTCATTTATTGTCTGTCTCTTGTATCTTTGCTTATGAGGAGTTGATAAGTATTTTCTTGTGTTTAGCACAAAATCAATTGAAAGCCCTACCTGGAATAAATATACTAAAAATGATTAATTTGGATTAATTAAAGACAGGAAAATATGGATTTGGTCAAAAGATATAATTTAAGAATATTGTTAATTAAATTAAAAAACAACTATTTTGCACACTCAGGTGTGTGTGTGTGTGTGTGTGTGTGTGTGTGTGTGTAAAAATGGCTCCCAATTTTTCAGATGAAGTTTTGGACCTCTTCTCAGAATGATGTTTTTAAACATGTAAAATAAAATGCAAAAGATTACAAAGGAAATTGATATTATTTAGATATCAATTTCTTTAAATGTAATACCAGAGAAATTGAGGCAGGAGAGAGATTAGAGAGTTTTTAATATTTTATTAATGGGAGAGTAAGATTGACTGGACAGGACTCTCGTCTCAAATTATCCAGTTAGACATAGACAAAGATATACTGGGACCAAGGAATCCATGTTGGTCCCAGGGCTGGAGGAGACTGTCATCTCAAAGAATTCAGCATCCACCATCCACCCACCAGCCGCTATCTTCCAGCAATAAATGGAGGAACTCCAACTTCTTAAATACCTTTTCTCTGAACAAAGGAAGGGGTGAGAAGTGCGGGAAAACTGTCACGATGGAAGAGGCCATAAACCCCAAAAAACCCAGAGACAGGATGCCTGAATACACAGAGATAAAGATGTCAGTGAAATATCTTGGAATATTTTAGAGGGATATTGTAAATTCTTGAGGACAGAAAAGAGTCAGGAGGTCTACTCTCTTGTTTATCTTGCTTGGGCTAACAATTTATAATCTTAGAGTAATTGGTCCTCAGCCTTAATGGACCAGAGGGAGATTTACAGCTTAGGGGAGTAATTAGGGAGACTGAGACGAGGGAAACTTGTACAAAGAAACTGAGTCAGGACAGTTAAAGAGAAGTGTGGCATAACATAAAAAAGTCTTAGATTGTAGATTATCTATAACTGGGCTAGTAATAATGCACATTATCTAATTAGAGGAACATTTCATGAGATATAAGAATTTTGTTTTTCTGTTTTCACCTAACCTGATCTTATTTGTTGAAATTTCTCTAAAAGCATTAGAAAACACTAAGTTCACTTAGATTTTAGGTTTGGTAAAATCACTAGAGGCCCCACTTAATTATGATAAATCCTATTTGTTACATATTCAAGAGATTCAATAGAGTAGAAAGAATGTTTAAAATAAGACAGTCTGGAGATACAGTGAATGTGACTTGTTATTTTCTAGAAATATACCCTAAATTCTTCAGCATGCATTGTTTTCTATGATACTACACAGAGCTAAATTAGCTTCCCACATAGGTATGATATTAAATTACTTTTGTTTTGCTTTTGAAATAAAAATGCTATCTTTCATGATTTATAGTTTTTTTTTCCCTTTTGCAAACTGTGATATATCTTTTTTCCTCCATTTTCTCCTTCCCATAACCCCATCCCCCACTCTTTGGTAGCTTTCATCCATGAAGCTTTCTAAGATTTAGTATTTCAAAGTCCTTCCATTCTGTTTTTTTCTTCCCTGAAGAAATAACTTCACTTCTATCTCAATTATTTGGAAAATCTAATCTCTTTTCATCTCTAGAGGCAGTAAAGTAACACAATGGAAATAGCATCAGGACTGGAACCAGGAAGACTTGAGTTCAAATCATAATTCAGATACTTACTATGTGATTCAGGGCAAGTCACTTAATCTCTATTTGTTCTGTTTCCTCAACTATAAAATGAAAAGAATAATATCTACCTCTCAGGATTGTGATATTTATAAAGGTTTTGTCATCAATTTATCCTTTGTCCATGTCTCACATGAAGAAGTAGCACTCTGCCTTCCAAGACTAAACACATTCTATGTACGATTAGTCCCATACCTACCCACCTTACCTCCTCTATTGCCCTCTCGCTTGCCTTCATTTTCTTCTTCTCCCCGTTGACTGTTTCATAACTGCTTACAAAATGGTTATATCCTTACCATCCTCAAAAAACCCTTGCTTGATTCACCCATCCCCAGTAGTATTCTATATCTCTCTTGTCTTTTGTGATTATATTTTCTGAGAAGACCACTGACAATAGTTGCTTCCCCCTTTCTTACTCTAACACTCTTAACGAATTGCTAAATCTAATGGCTTTTTCTCAATCTTCAACCTTTTTTGATCTCTCTGACATCATTATTGATCACTCTCTTCTCCTTTCCTCTAGGTTTTAGAGATTCTTTTCTGTTGTGCTTTTCCTTCTCCTTATGTGATCACTATTTTTTAATCTTCCTTGCTAAATCTTTATCTAGATCATGCCCGCTAGCCATAGTTATTCCCTATTATTTTTCTGACCCTCTTTTCTCCTCTCTCCATGCCATTTCTTTTGGTAATTCCAGAAGCTTCCATGAATTTGATAATCATATCTAAGATGATAATTCTCAAATCTATATATTTAGTCATAACTTTTCTGCTGACTTCCTCTCTGACATCTCCAAGTACCTATTAGACATCTCAAACTGGATGTCCTATAAGAAACCTTTAAACTCACTATTTCCAAAAATTGAATTTATTTTCTTCCCCGCAAAACCTTCCTTTCTCTAAAACTTCCTTATAATGTCAATTGTGACATCATCTTCCCAGTCCTTCAGGCTTGCAACCTAAGTGTTATCCTTGATGCTTCACTAGCATTCTCCCCCATCTAACCTGTTTCAAAAACATATGAAATTAATCATCACATTTCTCATATACATCTCTCATTCTCTCCTCTGATAGCCCCATCATTATGCTAAGGCTCTCATAATTCTATTTTTGAATTACTGCAAGATGTTACTGGTTGGTATCCTTAATACAAGTCTCTCCCCAGTCTAGTTCTTCCCTCACCTATCAATATGATCCTTCTAAAATACAGGAAAATCACATGATTTGTGATCACATGGCTGGGTAACTCTACTCAATACCCTTCAGGGACTTTCTATTATCAGCAGAATGCAATATTAAATCCTATTTGACATTCAAAGTTCATCTCCTCCAATACCCTCCCTATCTTGACTTTAGCAGTTTTCTTAGAACTTGTACACTTCCTATAACCTGTTTTCTATTTTTTGACCCAATGGCATTAGCTCCCATGCTGTTCCTAGAACAAGACAATCCATCTCATAATTCTGGCATTTTCACTCATCATTCTCCATGCATAAAAGGTTCTTCCTCATCTCTGCCTCCTAGATTCCTTGATTTCCTTTAAGTCCTCACTAAAATCCTTCTTTGTAATAGCATGTCTTTTCCAATCTCTTATGATTCTGCCATTTTCTGTTGATCATTTCCAATTTATCTTGTATAAATGGCTTCTTTGTATAGTTATTTGTGTGTCATATTACTAAATAATTTTTGGGTTCCTTGAAGCCAGGAGGTTCCTCTTTCTTTGTATCCCAAGTGCTTAGCACATTGCTTAATAAATGCTTTACTTACTAGTTTCCTTTCTTCCCCTCTCAAGGTGCTCAGTGTTATTGTTCCTTTCTTTTATTCCTCATCTCCTAAAAGATTTAACTGGTAGAATCACTGGAGTCTGAGACATCATAAATTTCAAAATTTGTTAATTTTAAAAACATATACCTAGATAATTTTTCAACATTGATCATTGCAAAACCTTGTGTTCCAATTTTCCCTCCTTTCCCTCACCCCCTCGTTTGTTTGGCAAATAATCCAATATATGTTAAACATGGTAAAAGTATACGTTAAATCCAAGACATGCATACATATGTATACAATTATTTTGTTTCATAAGAAAAATAAAATCAAAAAGGAAAAAATGAGAAAGATAATTAAATGCAAGCAAACAATAATAAAAAGTGTGAGGATGCTATATTGTGATTCACACTTAGTTCCCACTATCCTCTCTCTGGGTGTAGATGGCTCTCTTCATCACAAGATCATTGGAACTGGTCTGAATTGTTTCATTGTTGAAAACAGTCACGTCCATCAAAACTTATCATTGTACAATCTTGTTGTTGCCATGTACAATGATCTCCTGGTTCTGCTCATTTCACTTATCATCTGTTCATGTAAGTCTCTCCAGGCCGCTCTGAAATCATGCTGCTGATCATTTCTTATAGAAAAATAATATGCCATAATATTCATATACCATAACTTATTCAGCCATTCTCCAACTGTTGAACATCTACTTGGTTTCCAGTTTCTTGCCACTACAAAAAGGACTGCCACAAACATGTTTTGTACATATGGGCCCTTTTCCTTCTTTAAGAACTCTTTGGGATTTAAGCCCAGTAGAAAAACTGCTGGACCAAAGGATATGCACGGGTTGATAGCCCTTTGGGCATAGTTCGAAATTGCTCTCCCGAATGGTTGGATTAGTTCACAACTCCACCAATGTATTAGTGTCCCACAATGTATTAGTCCCCTTCAACATTAATTGTTATCTTTTCTTGTCACCTTACCCAATCTGAAAAGTGTAAAGTGATACCTCAGAGTAGCTTCATTTACATTTCTCTGATCGATAGTGATTTAGAGTACCTTTTCATGTGATTAGAAATGATTTTAATTTTTTCATCTGAAAATTATTTCTTCATATCCTTTGACCATTTATCAATTGGAAATTGGCTTGAATTCTTATAAATTTGAATCAAATCTCTATGTATTTTAGAAAAGAGGCCTTTAATAGAATATTTGAATGTAAAAATGGTTTCCAGTTTATTGCTTTCATTCTAATCTTGTCTGCATTAGTTTTGTTTGAACAAAACCTTTTAAACTTAATATAATCAAAATTATCTATTGTGTTCAGTAATGAACTCCTGTTCTTGTTTGGCCACAAATTCATTCCTTCTCCACAGTTCTGAAAACAAGCTTTTGTTCTTCTAATTTGATTATAATATCACTCTTTATGTCTAAATCATGAACTCATTTCAACCTTAACTTAGTATTTGGTATTAGATATGGGTCAATGCTTACTTTCTGCCATACTAGTTTTTAATTTTCCCATCAGTTTTTGTCAAATACTGAGTTTTTATCCCAAAAGCTGGAATCTTTGGATTTGTCAAACACTAGATTACTATAGTCATTGACTATTTTGTCTGATGAACTTAACCTATTCCACTGATTGACTACTGTATTTCTTAGCCAGTACCAAGTAATCTTGATGACCGTTGCTTTTGTAATATAGTTTTAGGTCTAGCACAGCTAGGCCACCTTCGTTTGTATTTTTTAATTAATTCCCTTGAAATTCTTGATCTTTTGTTCTTCCAGATGAACCTTGTTATTATTTTTTCTAGATCTGTAAAATAATTTCTTGGGAATTTGATTGGTATCACAGTGAATAAGTAGATCAATTTGGGTAATATTTTTATTTTTATTATATTTGCTCAGCCTATCCATGAATAAGCTCTTAACATTTTCCCAATGATTAGATGTGGCTTTATGTGTGTGGAAAGTGTTTTGTATTCATATAGTTTTTCATGTAGCCTTGGCAGTTAAATTCCCAAATATTTTATATTATGGACAATTATTTTAAATGGAATTTCTCTTTGTATTTCTTGCTGGTAGATTTTGTAGGTAATATATATATTAAAAAAAAAAACTCATGGTCTATGTGGACTTATTTTGTTTCCTGCAATTTTGTTAAAGTTGTGAATTGTTTCTCAGTTTTTTTAGTTGATTCTCTAGAGTTCTCATCATATCATTTGCAAAGAGTGATAATTTGGTTTCCTCATTACCTGTTCTCATTTCTTTAATCTGTTTTTCTTCTCTTATTGCCAAAGCTAAAATTTCTAATATAATATTGAATAGTAATGGTGAGAATGGGAAACCTTGTTTCACCCCTGATCTTATTGTGAATGGTTCTACTTTGTCCCCATTACATATGATACTTGCTAATGGTTTTAAAGAGACGTTACTGATCATTTTAAGAAAAACTCCATTTATTCCTAAACTCTCCAGTGTTTTTAATAGGAATGGGTATTGGATTTTATAAAATGCTATTTCTGCATATATTGAGATAATCATATGATTTTTATTAATTTTGTTATTAATATGCTCAATTATGCTCATAGTTTTCTTAATATTGAAACAGCCCTGCATTTCTGGTATAAAACATACTTGGTTGGTCATAGATATTATCCTTGGGATAATAACATTCTCTTCAAGGAAATTATTGATCATGTCTTTGATTTGTTGCTTCACCCATGCATTCTTTGGGATTAGATTATTTAGTTTCCAATTAATTTTTAGTCTACTTTCCCCTGGTCTTTTATTGCATGTAATTTTTATTGCATTGTGATCTGAGAAAAATGTATTTACTATTTCTGCCTTTCTGCATTTTATTTTTTGGATTTTATGCCCTAATATATGCTCCATTTTTTTTATAGGTTCCATGTATTACTGAGAAAAAAGTATATTCCTTTCTGATTCCATTCCAAGGTCTATCATCCCTAACTTTTCAAGGGTTCTATTTACCTCCTTAACTTCTTATTTATGTTATAGTTTGATTTATCTAGTTCTGAGAGAGCAAAATTGAGATCCCCCACTACTATAGTTTTGCTGTCTAATTCTTCTTGCAGCTTTCTCAACTTCTCCTCTAAGAATTTGGATCTTATACTAGTTGGTGCATATATGTTTAGTATTGATAATACTTCAATATCTATGATATCGATTTTCAAGGATATGGTTTCCTTCCTTATCTCTTTTAATTAGATCTATTTTTGCTTTTGCTTGATCTGAGATCAGGATTGCTAATCCTGTTTTTTTTTTTTTTTTTTTTTTTTTAAATACCAGCAGAATAATAGATTCTGCTCCAGACTTTTATTCTAAATGTATTATTCAGTTTTAAATGAGTTTCTAATAAACAATAAATTGTAGGATTCTGACTTTTAATCCAATCTGCTATCTACTTCAATTTTATGGGAGACTTTTATCCCATTCACATTCACAGATACAATTACTAACTCTGTATTTCCTACCATCTTATTTACCCCCAATTAAATTTTTCTCTTCCATTTCCTCCTTTATCTTTTCCCCATATTTTGTCACTGATCACTTCTTCTCTCAAATAGCCCTCCATTTTTGCAGTCCCTCCCCCTTTCTTATACTGTTCCCCTTCTACTTTTGTTCTCTCTTCTATTAGCCTCCTCCCTTTCTTTCCCACTTCCCTTCCTTTTTCCCTGTAGGGTGAAACAAGATTTTTTGGGAAGCTAAATGTCTAATATTCTCTCTTTGAGCCAAATCTGATGAGAGTAAGAGTCGTACAATGCGCATCTCCCTTCCCTCTTTCCCTCAGTTGTAATAGGTCTTTTTGCCTCCTCATGAGATGTAATTTATCCCATTTTAACTCCATTTTTCTTTTCTTTTTTTTTTATTATAGCTTTTTATATGCAAAATATATGCATGGGTAATTTTTCAAAATTGACCCTTGCAAAAACTTCTGTTTCAACTTTTCCCCTCCTTCCCTCTACCCCTTCCCCTAGATGGCAGGTAGTCCCATACATATTAAATATTTAATTCAATTTTTCACCTTTTCCAGTAGAATCACCTTTCCTCTTCTAGTTTTTTTTTTTAATCAACACAATAAAATCAAATCATACCTCCACCCTTTAAGTATACCCATAACAATGATACAGATTTCAAGAGCTAAATGTGTAATCTTCAAATACACGGATATAAGCTTTTTAACTTTTAAAAGAAAGTTATTTTTTCTTTTCTTTTTACCTTTTTATTTCTTTGAATGTCCATCTTTTTCCTTGAAAGATAATCCACAATTTTACTGGATAATGTATCTCTGGCTGCAATCCATGTTCTTTTGCCTTTTGGAATATCATATTCCATGGCCTTTGATCCATTAAAGTAGAAGCTTTAAAGTCCTGGGTAATTCTGATTGTGACTCCTTGATATTTGAATTGTTTCCTTTTGGCTGCTTGCAATATTTTCTCCTTGATTTGATAATTCTGAAATTTAGTTTTGATGTATCTTGGAGTTTTCATTTTGGAGTCTCTTTTAGGAAGTGATCAGTGAATTCTTTCAATATCTCTTTTACTCTCTTGTTTTAGGACATCAGGGCAGTTTTACTTGATGATTTATTTTTTCATCATGGTTTTCAGAAAGTCCAGTAATTCTTAGATTGTCTTTCCTAGATCTATTTTCCAGATAATTGTTTGTTTTTCTTATAAGGTAGTTTACATTTTCTTCTATTTTTTTTCATATTTTTGGTTTTGTTTGTCTAATTCTTGAAGTCTCAATTAGTCATTCACTTTCATTTGTTCAATTCTAATTTTTAGTGAATTATTTTCTTCAATTAGTTTTTAAAATCTCCTTTGGCATTTGGCCAATTGAAGTGTTTTCTTCATTGCATTTTTTCCATTTCACAAATTCTGTTTTTCAATGAATTGGTTTCTTTTTTATATCCATTTTGTAAGGAATTTGCTTTTTCCATTTCATCAAGTCTATTTTTTAGTAATTCATATAATTTATGGTTTTCTTTTTTTGTACCCTCTTGCAAAGATCTCATTTACTTTCCCCATTTTTCTTCTAATTCTCCTTTGAGACTGTTTTTGAATTCTTCCAAGAGAGCCTTGTGGAATGGGGACCAAGTCATATTACTCTTTGGGGCTTCATCTGGAGCTGCTTTATCTTTACTATCCTCAGGGTTTTGAGGTCTATTTTTCTCTTTTTCTACAAAAGCTGTCTATGGTCAGAGTTCTTTTTGCTTTTTTGCTCCTTTTTAAAAGTTGAGGTTTGCTCTAAGGCAAAGGAGCAACAACTACTTTAGTTTGCCCTGGAGGAGGGTTCTGCTGACTGACTTCTGATGGGAGTAGCCATGGCAATATGTTCTTCTGAAGCTCAGTGGCTCACAATTTGCTTTTTGTGTCTTATAGCTAATTTGCTATAAATTTTAGCTTAGGCTAAAAGCCTAAGATCCTCACAGTAGCATGCATAGACAATGCCCTGGTTCCCTGCCTCAGCTCCTTTCCCCCTGTGCTCCTTGCACTGAGATCTTGGCTTGGCTGCCTCTCTCCTTGCCCAATTGAAACAGACCTTTTCTAAAGTTCTTCCAAAAAATCTTCTTTTGGAAATTTTTGTACTCCAAATACAAGTTAGTTCTGTCACTCCAAAACCAGTTCAGAGGCTTAATCTGCCGTTTATTTGAGGGAAACTCACAGTAGATCACATAGAGTTGTATCTACTCTCTGTCATCTTGGCTCTGCCCCTGAGAAATCTTATTGTACAACCCTCTTCACTTGATTGGCTTTAATCCTTATGAAGCTCAGATGTCCTGAACTCCAATGCCCCACCAGCTTCATTTTCCCTTTGTAAAAGGATTATAGACAGGTACCACTAGTCTTTAGTGTGATTTTCACAATGAAGCTGCCTCTACAATATCCCCTTAATTATCTTCAAATATCTTGATATTACTATTGAGTACTTTCACCTACTTCATCATGAGTCTTTTTATTTAGAGACTTTACTGTTAGTAGTTAATGGAATTCTCTTCATTATCTACAAAGCATAGTGTCAACAAGAAACCATATTCTTATATAGGATCATGGGGAGGAATCTCCATGGATCAGAGAAGATATATATAGCAACATAACTCTAAAGCTGAAAGCAATCTCACATATTTGCTAGTCCCAAACTCTCATTTTACATAAAAGTAAAGTGAGTCTTAAAGCGCTTACATTGTTCTTCAATGAGGCAAGGTAATTTGAAGGATGATCCATACATCAAAAGCTCTTGATCTTTTGTTCCAAATACTATAGTCTATAATTTCACAATTTACTAGGTTTTTTGAAGGGATGGGAATTATTTATGCCAAAGGATGATCTGGCAGAGAAAATTAGATGAGCTGATTTCTGGGTTTTACCATTTAAGAAAAATTTGAGTTTGATTAATTGATTGGTTTAACATTTTGACCAATGGTCCTTCAGAATACTTTTTAAATCAAGGAATAGTGTAATAGTTTAGATCTAAGCCCAAAAGACTTTATGAGAAGCAGCCATTATTGAGCAACCTGATTACACGTCTGACTTTGTCATAAACTAAGTATATAATTTGGGTCAGTCACCCTCTACACCTGCCTTAGTTTTTTCATCTGTAACCCTAACCCTTATTGTATTCTTATACAGTTTTCATGTCACCATCTTGAAGTTTAAGTTCATGTTCATTGTTTCCATTTTATTATCTATCCATCTCATGCTTTGAAGTCCCTTTTTCCTATTACCTTCAATATTTCCCAACATCAAGATATTTTCTGAGTCCCTTCTTCTCATTATGTGGTGAGTATTTAACTTTCAACTTCAATATTTGACCTTCTAGTTAATTGCCTGAATTAATTTCCTTAAGTATTGACTGATTTGATCTCCTTGCAGTTTTAGGAACTTTTCAGTTTTATCCAGCCCCAAAATTTAAAAAGTGTTGATTCTAGAACACTCAGCTTTCTTACAATCCAGCTTTCACAGACAACATTACTACTAGAAAAGACATAACTTTTTTTCCTTTGTCACCGAGGAGATGGTTCCGTTTTCACATATGCCATCCAGCTTTTCCATAGCTACCCTTCCAAGTAGCAAGTCTCTTTTAATTTCATATCTGCAGTGATCTTTGAGCCCAAAAATATAAAATCTGATGTTACTATCATTTTTTCTCCCTCTAGGAAGTTATATCACCAGTAGCCAAGATCTTAATTTTTTCATACCAGTTTTTACACTCTTCTCTTTTACCCTTATCAAGAGGCTTCTTAATTCTGCTTTACTTTCAGTCTTCAGAGTAGTATCATCTTTATTTTTTTAAATTGTTGATATTTCTCCAGGCAACCTTAATTTCAGCTTTTGATTCATCCAGTCCAGGATTTTGTATGATGTATTTTGAATACAAGTTAAATAAACAACAACAACAACAACAAACAAAACAAAACAAAACAAAACAAAAAACAACAAAAATAAACAACAAACAAAAAACAATATACATACAACCCTGTCATACTTCTTTTCTGATCTTAAAACAATTAGTTGCTTAATGTTTGATTCTAACTGTATTTTCTTGATCCACATATAGTTTCTTGAGGAAACAAGTAAGATGATCTGGTGCTCCAATGTCTTTGAGAACTTGTCACATTTTGTTGTGATCTACATAGTCAAAGGCTTTAGTGTGGTTAAAGAAATAGAAGTAGATTTTTCTGGAATTCCCTTCCTTTTTCCATAAGCCAGCAAATGTTGTCAATTTGGTCCCTAGTTTTCTGCCTCTTTGAAAAAGATCCTATTCTTCTGACATGTCTTGGCTCACATATTGCTGAAGCCTAGCTTGTAGAATCCTGAGCAAAACCATGCTGGCATATGAAGCCAGTGCAGTTGTTCAATAATTTAAATATTCTTTGACATTGACTTTCTTTGGATTGGGACATAAAATAAACTTTTCCAATCTAGGCACCACTGTTCTGCTTTCCAAGGTTTGTTTGTTTTTTTGTTTATATGTTTGTTTTTAATTTGCTTAAAGTAAATATAACACTTTAGACATATAGTCTCTTAGGATTTTATATAGGTTACCTTGAATTTTATCACCTCCACTAGCCAGACCCACTTCATTCTCCAGCATGTCTAATTCTAGATTAGTAATCGCAACATCATGTTACCATTATATTAAGATTTTTCTTGTATAGCTCTTTTCCATATTCTTCTATATTTTATATTTCTATATTTTCTATATTCTACATTCTATATTTCTATATTCTATATGCTACTTATCAATGTCTTCTGCTTCTGATAAACCTACATCAATTTTTTTGGTCTTTTATCATATCTATTTTTGCCATAACAAGGAAGAGATCCAGGATTATAGGGTGAGCAATGGACTAAATATTTTCTAAAAATAACAACTTGTTCTATGAGTCTACATTCATGAAGGCGATGACTCTGTTTCATTTTATCCAGGGCCTCTTAAGTTTGCTTGTGTCATGGACACATTTAGCAGTTTGATGAAATCTATGGGATTCTTTTCATAATAAACACACACACACAGACATACTCACCGCCCCTCCTCCCACTGTATACATATATCACCTCAATATAGATAGGTATTAAGAGAAGATTTTCTCTTGTAATACATATCTGTACTTTCTCTTAAACTTAAAAGCTGAAGTTCTGTAGAGTTCTGTGGGAGTTGTGATAGGTCCATTTTCCCAGGGTCATATAACATAATTTAGCTTTTCCATAGATATCATTTAAACAATGTAAAATATGGACATGAATCATGCATGCATGAATTGTCTAAATGGTATTTATATTAGGAATTTATAACTATTTCCAAAATACTGTTCATTCAAAATTTGAATCATTTCCCACTTTAATCTTCTCTTTTATGTATTTTTATGCTGAATTTATGATTTAATTTATATTTCCAGGATTTAGCATAGTGTCTCCTCTCTCTTTCTCCATTTGTCTCTGTCTGTCTCTCCATCTCTGTCTCTGTCTCTCTCTGTCTGTCTGTCTGTCTGTCTCTCTCTCTGTCTCTCTCTCTCTCTTTCTTTTTCTCTCTCTCTCTTTCTCTCTGTGTCTGTCTGTCTCTCTATCTCTCTCTCTTTTTTCTTTTTCCCCTCAGCTCTACAATTAGGATAATAATGCATGAAGTATCTATGTTCCATCTGATTTTTTTTATTAACTTTATGGAAGTCAGTTATTAAATGTGCATGCACATACACACACGTACACATTTAGCCTGCTGGAAAGAAAATGATACATTGGAATCAACATTAAAGTCTCTATCACTTATCTATATAACATCAGACAAGCTAGTTAACATGTCTGAGTTTCTATGAATTCTCCATGAAATATTCCATTCCTGTTGGCCAAATGATTTTAAACGATATGGATAAACATCCACAAACCTTTTTATATCATGTCCTCATGTGAATAATTTTTCAAGGCAAGTAGAAAAATTGGTTTGCAAAAAAGGTCCTCAGGGATTTTTTGCAATTTAAACTAAACCAACATTTAAAAATTATCTTTGATTATCCTTTATCTTTCTTCCCATCCTGCTTCCTTCTCTGATTCCTTCTTTTCTAATCTCAGAACAATTCATAAGAATATGGAAAATCCCAAGGTCTTTGTTTAGCCACAAACACTTGATAATCAGGTGTGTTTTACCATGTGCCTTCCTATTCAATTTCTTCTTGCCTAATCAATTTCTTTTGGGTAATTTACCTTTCAATTTGGTGTAGTTACCATAGAAATGTATTAGTGTGTAAGAGAGCTAGACAGGTGCAACTATCAGTAATGCTTGTCACAGCTAAGGATGGCATATTTAAATTCTGTTTTGTGTAATTTTCCTTATGTCTTCTTGAACAAATGATAACATGGAAAGGAATTGTCTCAAATTGGTAGCAGTTGGGAACAACATCATTTAAATACTACAGCTGTTTGTGGCATAAACAAAAGTTTTCTAGTTTTAATGAAAGAAGTTCGTGTGTTAATGCATGAACCCATATTTTTTGGAGCAAATGAACAAAAAATTAATTACATGAACTGGACCATGACGATCCCTCAGCAAATGAATTGATGACACAAAATGGAATTATTTTTACTCATAATTGCTTGAAGTTCTTTTTTAAAAAATCAGTTGTGCTCTTAGTATCTAATAATGGTGTTTTCCAGTGGAATCCCCTAGGCATATTGAAATTGAACTTGTATCATGTTTGTAACCTTTGAAGTTTTCATTGTAGCCAAACAAAGATACTAGATGTAGAACTTTTAGCACATATTCAACTCTCAGTGTGAGATAGCCTTCTGTTCTACTTTCAGTGTGTTCAAAACTGAATATATTTACCCCCAACCCATGCAGCAAATAATATGTTCTAATTTTAGGGGCCTTTAATTGTTGTTACAACAGCAAAGAAATCTAAAATTAATTCATTGTAATGACTATATGTAGGCAGAATGGAGATGGAGATGACAGTTTTCTTCTTCATCTACTTTTAGTATTCCCTCTTGTCTTCTGTTCCTCTCCCTAGTTGATTGCAAGAATCCTTATCTTAATCTTGATCCTCTTGAGATCATCCTCTGGACTTTATTATACCCTCAGTAAAATTTGCTTAATCTCTGTCCCATTACCTGAGGCTCAGACCTCTGTTAGTGTTTCAGGAGTTAATCAGGTAAGATAATTCCTGCTGATATTCTATTTATCTTTCTCAGGTAGCAAGATCATCTTCAAGAGCCTTTGGAAGGCACCCAAGCATTATCTTAAATTGTACAAATTTCAGGAATCTTTGGAAAACTTCTGGGATAAAATATTGGCAGGTAGCTCAATTCTGAAGTACCCTTCCCATCAGTTCATTTCTAACATGAAATACATTATTCAACTCATCGAAAGATGTCCAAACAATGCTGCTATTTATTGTCACAGAATAACAACAAAAACCTCTGATAATATTTATTATGTAAAGAATATATTAGACAGCTGGGGCGAGGGGTAGGGGAAGTACAGTGGATAGACTACTGAGCCTGGGGATTCAAATCTGACTTCAGATACTTATTAGCTCTTTGACCCTGGGAAGTCACTTAACCCCTGGCTAAAATGGGAGAAGATAGTGGTAAACAAAACACTTCAGTATCTTTGCTAAGAAAACCCCATGAATGGAAGGTCCATAAGTTCATGATGAAACAAACATATTTCCTTCAAGTTATCAGGTATTTCCCGAAGATATCAAAATTTTGTTATTGAGGTAGCATAAACTAGAGTAACTTAGCAAAAAAGAAAGCAAAGAAAACTTTCTCTAAATAAATGGGTATGATGGTACAATGAAAGAACTTCAGTCTTCCTTAGAACTTCTCAATATAATTTCCTTTGAAAAATTTTTATTCTTTGAATAGAATAGTAACATCAGCTTCATTTAAGATAACTGCAATAGTTATGAGAACTCGAACAATAAAACTCATTTTATTTATATTAGTGTATGTGTGTGTGTGTGTGTGTGTGTGTGTGTGTGTAGGACAGTTAAGTGTCACATAGTATAGAGTGACAGGCCTGGAGCAGGAAGATCTGACTTCAAATTTGGCCTGAGAGATTTACTAGTTTGTGACATTGGCAAGCTATTTAACCTAATTTGCTTCAGTTTCCTCATGTACAAAATGAACTAGAGAAAGAAATGACAAACCATTCTAGTATCCTTGCCAAAAAAACCCCAATGGGATCAATAAGAATCATACATGACTAAAATGAATGAATAACAACAACAATATATGTATATGCATATATGTATGTGTGTGTATCTATTCATCTGATGAAAAGGGGGTTTCTTAGCAGATAAATAAATTCTAGATAAGAATAATATTACTGTATAGTAATATTAATATTCTTTGAATCCACTGAACTATTACTTGTTAATTGAAATATCATTTTTCTAAAACACTTCAGTTACCTGTGAACTTACTTAGAGAGATGCTGTCTTCAACAGTAAAGGTAACATCTTACCAATTCCTAATTCCTCACAGCAATGCCATTCCATGTCCTTCTAGAAGTTCCCTATAGGATATCAAATGAATGCACTGGCAAACTATCTGTGGTCTTTTTGTATTATATAAGTACCAGTGCAATAAATAAGCTATTCATCTGTTTCTCTTAGGTTGAACTAGAGCTACTAGTAAAACCACTACTTTACTAGCTGCCAGTGAAAGCACTATTTTTCTGGTCCTAAATATTATAGTTTATACTTTTTATTTAAAATCCTACCTTAGTTATATATTTCAGTCTCTTCAGGCTTACTATATGTTTCTTTGAGAGAACTGCAATTTTAATCTTATGAAGAGTATAAGATTCCATGATTTGCAATCAGACAATATTACTGGAAAATATTTGAGAATAAAAAATATTCTAGGAATGAAGAAAGGCGGGAGGGAGGGAGGGGGGAAGGAAGGAAGGAAGGAAGGAAGGAAGGAAGGAAGGAAGGAAGGAAGGAAGAAAGAAAGGAAGGAAGGAAGGAAAGAAACTTGTGTTACCAGGTTACTCAGTGGTATATTACACTACTTTTCTATTGACCCCCCAGAAAAACTGAGGTTGGTGATTTTCACAGGCCTTCTTCATTCAAATCCAATTCACTTCAGTTTCTTGGCATTACCTCCCTGATGTCATGTTGGTGTTTAAGAACAAAAAAAAAATAAAAACCTCCATATCCCAGTTTATATCATATATATATATATATATATATATATATATATATATATATATATATACACACACACATACATACACACATGATTATCTATCTATCCATCATCAATCTGGGCACAAATGCAATGGATACATATAGGAAGAAACATATGTATGCATGATACATATGTATTTATGTTCCTATATACATACTGTTGGGTCATTCTAATAGCTTGTTCATATACATGTATAATGTAGTTGGGGCAATAGACATTCTTATCCAGTCTCTACTATGTGAAATGTAAGATCAAAATCTTTCAAGTAGTTATAAATTTCATTTTGGAAGCCTCAATATTAGGCTATTTCCTTTCCTTCTTTCAATATTATCTGCAAATGCCCTTGAGATGATTTGATTGAACTAGTTTTCATTTGAGATTTCTGAAAATTCATGTTTCCCTTCAATGTTTTTCACTATTTTATAAAGTGAGACTGCTCAAAATCTTTTAACATCCAACTTAATAAGGTTTTGTCATTAATTTTATATTTACAATGCATTACCCTTAACAGTGATAACAGTGATATAATTCCATTTAGCCAATTCAAAGATCTTTTGATCTATTTGCTATGGAGATTGATTTATGTAAGTTAAACTTCCATAGGATATAATAGATGCACAGAAACCTGTTATTTTTTCATTTCCTGTTTCTCTAGATTTTTTGAGTATAGAAGGTTGACAATATTTTAATTGTACATTATTCTCCACATCTTAATAGTTCTGTCTAGTTCAATGTTGATGTTGATTTCTGCTTTAATAAACTGAGAATTTGTATGTAGAGATAATGGATTCAAACAAGACTTGCATAATGGTGCTCAGCAATTTTCTGTTAATTTAATTTCAGTTTTTGTAACGTAGATTTTTATTTAAACATTCATTTAATGTTTGTGTAACTTTAATTGCTTTATTGAAGGAGAATTAAGAAAAGCTTATGTAATCTAAAGTTCGTAGAAAATATTGATCTTTAAAGGTTTGTCTGGTTTTGTTTACATTTTTTTCATGTGAGATGCAGCCTTGGGCATTTTTCTAAATGGAAGAATGATCAATATTTTGTTGATATAGGAAATGAAAGTACAAAAAACCTTAAAGTCTAAAGCAAATTGATAGCTTTGTGTGCTTGTAAAGATAAACTATCATAAAGCAGAGATTTTTAGAACTAAATGGACTTATATTGACATATAGTCAAACCCAAAATCTATTGCCCTTTTATAGATTCAGGAACAAGCTCACAAAGCTTAAATTGATATTAAAAAATCACACAGTAAATAGCATATTTGGGACTTGAACACAGTCTTTCCAAATCAAAATTCAATTCTCTTTCTAACTAAAACAGATCAAGTTATAGCTATAGATTTCATTATCATACTATATATAACATTATTAATTGGTTCCATAAAATATATAATTTTAGATGAAACCATAGCAAAGCTTTCATATCTTTCCACACTTTTATATCAATTCCATAAATGAGTAATCTTGGTTGACAGACCTTGGTATAAAGACCTTAGAAACTTATATTAAGATAGCAAATATAAAAACATAAAAACTTAAAAAAAGACTTTTTTTAACAGACCTACAATTATAATAGTGATCTTTGGGAGCAGATAGGGCAAGTATGATCTAGATATGAATACATAGGAATGCTAATAGATGTTGAATTATGGTAACTTTTTCAGAGATAGTGTGGCTTTGATGTGTATATGCCAATTGACAAATCCTTGTGGAATATAATTTCCTTGAAGTCAAGGTCTTTGACTTCTTTATATCCTCAATACTTAAGAGAGTACTTCTTATGTAATAGAAGCCTAACATAAATTAGCTGTATTGAATTTAAAGAGTACTAAATTGAGATCAAAGAAGACCTAAATTCAAATCTCACTTCTGATATTTCTAATAATAATAGCTAACATTTATAATTTATACACAACTTACAATATAATAGGTACTATACTAAGTGCTTTACAATGATTATTTCCTTTGATCCTCACAAAGTTACTATCCTCATTTTATAGAAGAGAAAACTGAGGCAGAGTTAAGCAACTTGTTCAGGAACACACAGCTAGTAAGTGTCTGAGGGAAATTTGAATTTGGGTCTTCCTCATTCCAGGCTCAGCATTTTATATATTTAATTAACTAGTTGTCCCTAGCTATGTGAACATGGGTAATGCATGCA
The DNA here is from genome assembly GCF_016432865.1 of Antechinus flavipes. Classification (NCBI taxonomy): domain Eukaryota; kingdom Metazoa; phylum Chordata; class Mammalia; order Dasyuromorphia; family Dasyuridae; genus Antechinus; species Antechinus flavipes. Next base: position 521,478,337 of record NC_067398.1, on the reverse strand, counting down.
ATTGTTATAAACATTAGCTTTCTAAAAAATAAAATGGGAATAATAATATACTTAGTACCTAATTAATAGTTTGTGAGTATCAAATGTGATCATATATGTAAAATATTATGCCACCATTATTGGTATCATCGGTCATTAAAAGGTTGCTTAATATGTAGCAGCTGGGCTGCCATAAAAGAACTAAAAAAATTTGTTTTTATAGTGAAATACCAAAAGATGAGAGTTAAAATCTAGATATCCCCTAGACATATGGAAGAATTGACCATTGAGGCTGATTGGCTCAAGAATGGAACCAGATATATCTTAGGCTGCTATCATGCCTGAAAAAAAGGTGTTTGTAGAAACTAAGTATAGAAGCTAAATAATGCAAAAAGATTAGCTTAATTATCCATATTAAAAACTGTTAAAGTGTGTGAAAAAATACACTGCCTAGATTAGAACAGGCAGTTGCATGGGGAGTCCATTGAATTAGTCTTTCAGTACACATATATTGGAGTAGTGCAACAGATGGAAATAAGCAGGGTCCAGATTTAAATAAGGTGAGGATATTCAGCTGAACTTCACTTGGATATGTCAATGATTTTAATGATGAGAAAATTATGTAACACCATTGCAAATGCAATATATGTCATTTCTGAGGGGATTAGAAGAGGACCTTGGAGTTCTAGAATATTGAAAACAGAACTTCTACAAGAAGATCACAGCTAAAATAAAGATGCAGGAGAGATTGTGAAAAGTGAGAATTTTGTGTTTGCGCATACATGCCTCTTTACTATGTTTTTTCAGTGATTTTTCAGTCCTCTAAAAAGACTTTTGTTTATCATTCATTCTGTCTGTTTGGCTGGAAGCCAGAAAGCTGATAATGAAATGTATTTTACTGCTTGCTGATACTGCCCTGCTGTTGAGTGTCTTCCATAAGACCTGAGATCAGTGAAAACATATCTGGGAGATCCTGGAGGGATTCATATGGAAGAGGAAGGAGACATTTTAGGATAGAGATGAAATGAAGATGGCAAGTAAAGCCAGAGATAGCACAAGACTGGACCTGAATTTGCCATGAAACTTTAATATAGAGTGTGACTGAATTGGAAGACTAATCCCAGAACCCAAAGCTTCTTCTGTTTCTCCATTACTTGAAGAGAGAACATAATCTGATTAAAGCATGAAATCCCTTCTTTTAATCATTTACATGATCTAAAAAATAGAAAAAAAGATTGTATTTGGATGTCAAGTTTATTTAGCAGCTCCAATCCAGGTTCAGTATAGAGCTGATAAAAAAGACATGTTTCAGAAGAGGCAATGGGCAATCCGTTTATTCATTGGAGGGACAAGCTTTTTATAGAGCAAAATCACAATAGTTTATAAACAGTTGTGCAAGTTATGTTCCTTGTTCCTTCTGGCTGAACACACTTTTAGCCAATTTCTTATTTTTCTCAGCCATAAGGTCTGTACATACATCAAATTGTTAGGGTCATAGAGAGCTGTGCTTAGGTGATGAATGAACATGCTCTTCTAGGTACAGGCTTTCCTGAACTTCACCTCTGCCCTCTACAATTGGAGTGATGGTAATGAAAGGTGAGCATTGTTTTATTTGGACATCTTCCTTTTCTGATAAACCATGTGTCCAAATACAGAAAGGTCAGAAGATTGAAAGAAAATTTCTTATTTTGTGTGTGTGTGTGATTATATATAGAAATTGTCATAATTTTATTTAAAAATGATATCTAATTTTCTTTTGTACTAGAATAAAATTTGTATTTGGATAATAAGGACAAATTAATATCTTACTACAAGAAAGTGGAAAAATGAGATTCCTTACATTATTGCAACATCAGTGATAGCTTTGTCGGAGCCTTCTTTTTTCTACCTTGGAGTATGGCTACCTTGGAGTTGAGTTCTAGCTGTGGAACAGATAACATAGCAACTTCTCTTGCTGGTTAGTTTATCAGTTTTTAAATGACAACATATTTTCCTTTAGCCTTTCAAAAAACAGTGTGTAAAGTAGCTGTGGAGTGTTTCTGCTAGAGCACCTAAAATGTCACCCAGAATATCCCAAATCATTATCAAAACATTATTTTCTTGATAAAATGTAGTTGAAAAAAAAAAACTTTACATGTTAGCAATGGTGGACATTTCATTATCACTTTAAGGTTTAGAATTTGTTCTTTTCTCATTAGCTTGCCCTGAAACTACATAGAAGAATAAAAAATATTGAAAACCTAAAAGGCAATGAAAAGCAATATAGTGTTTGTAAAAAAAAAAAAAAAAAGAAAGAAAGAAAGAAAAAAAGAAAAAAGAAAGAAAAAGAAAAGAAAAAGATAACACAGCAAATTTGCACTAGTCATTTTAACCAATGGTGGAAAAATAATTAGTCTCTGAGAATTGCCTAATTTAATTATAGTTTAATTGCATGATTTAGTGTATCATATTTTTTCAGTCTTCAGTTTTATGGTGAAGAAAATGCTAGGCCTATAGTAAAAAAGATCCAAGTTCAAGTCCAGTCCCAGATGTTTACTACCTATGCCACCCTGGGCGAGTCATTCAATAGTGTTTGCTTCAGATCTTCATATGTAAAATTAGTTAGAGAACATGACAAACTATTCTCATGTCTTTGCTAAGAAAACCCAAAAAGGACTACAAAGAATCAGATATGATTAAAACAACTGAAAAACAAAAAGTGTGTCACATCTCTTTTACCTATTTCCATATTTGATCCTTAGAACTTGAATTATCTATAAGGGAGAATTTAAAAATCTATAATCTAACAAAATTTCCTGTTGGTGCTATATCTAGTTACAGACAATAGACTTCTTTCCCCAACTATCCTCTCTCTGTCTCTCTCCTGTCTCTTTCTCTCTGTGTCTCCCTCTCTGTATCTCTCTCTCTCCTTCTCTTCTTTTCTGTCTCACTTTTTTCCCTCTTTATCTTCTTCTTTCTCTCTCCTTCTCCATCTTAAGTTTTCTGTGATATTTCTCAGTTCAATTTATCTTTATGACCACTCCTTTCCACTCCCTGTGTGATTATCATTCACCTATCATTTTTTAATATGTGTCCCACAATGGTACGTTCTGTTCTGGTCTTTTTCTTTTTGTTCTCAAAATTTTCTCTCATGATTATCTTTTTAGCTTCAATGAATTTAAATACTGTCTTTATAAAGATAAAGAAAAACAAGCTCTTTGAAACCATCTGTCATGCCTTTCTATTTGTATCTCCTACACTTAGAAGAGTGTTTGCAATAATAGGTCCATTCATTCACTCACTTACTTACTCATTCATTCAACTATATATGTAGTTCAGTCCAGAAGTCTTCCTTGACCTCCAGTCTGATTTCATCAACCTATTGGACATATTCTGTGAGATATACTGAAATGTAAGCATCTTGGACACAACACTTCATCAGAAGAAACAAGCAAATAGCTAGTTTATACTGATTTATTAATAGAAATGTTGTGAGTTTAGATAGCAGTACAGAATCCCATTATTACTACTAGAAGAAAGGTCATTGATGAAGAGCTAAACATATCAACTACAGATTATTCAGTGGAATAGTGGGAAGCATACATCACTGAAGGTTGTAAAAAAATATTATCTACTGAAGATTTAAAAAGATATGATCGAGCCAAGATGGCAGAGAAGGCACACGTGACTTTCTAGGCTCTCTGATAACCTCAAGACCAACATTTAATTCAGCCTCAAAAAAAGTGATTGACTGGTAAAATCACTTCCCAATGTGTGTGTGTGTGTGTGTGGGGGGGAACTTTTGCTCAGAGCACTCCCACACCTTGCATCCTGAAACTTGTTTACATCTTTCCCTTCTTTGCAGAGGAAGTTGTAACACCCTTGCCCTGAAGGCATACCCTAAAGACTTTAAAAAATGAGTTAAAAAATTAAAAGGATGATTGACAGCTTCTATACAGAAAAAGAGCAGGTTTGCAACCCTGAGGAGACTAATAGCAAATAGTCTTCAGACAATAGCCCAAAGGGGAATGTTACCTGTCCCTTTTTACATAACGCTCTCATGGAAGAGACCATTAAAAGTCTCAAAAGAGAGTTAGAAGAAAAATGGGGAAAGGAAAGAGAAGCTTTGCAAGAAAGTAACAACTAGCTGAAATATGAATTGGAAAAGGTAAAAAATTCCCAGGAAGAGAATTTGTGAATTGAAAAAAGTAAAAAAAAAATCAGGAAAGTAAAAATTGTGAATTGGAAAAGAAAAAGAATTCACAAGAAAGTAGAATTTGTGAACTGGAAAAAAAAATAATTCACTAAAAAAAAATAATGAAAGGAAAAAAATCCATAGAGCAAGAGAACTCATTTAAAAAGTCAATTGGACATATACAAAAAGAAGTAAAATAAGCTAATGAAGAAAATAACTCATTAAAAATCAGAAAATTACAGAAATAGAAACCAATGATTCATTGAGACAGCAAGAATCAGTCAAGCAAAACCAAAAAAAGGATAAATTGGACAAGATCATGAAATATCTACATGGAAAAATGACAGACCTGGAAAAATAATCTGAGGATTATTGGACTTTCTGAAAATTATGATGAAAAAAAGAGCCTAGATACTATTTTACAAGAAATCATCAAAGAGAATTGTCCAGAGGTAATAGAATCAGAAGGTAAAATAGGCATTGAAAGAATTCATTGAACACGTTCTAAAAAAGACCTTAAAATAAAAAGTCCAAGGAATATTGTGGGCAAATTTCAGAACTATCAGATTAAGGAAAACATATTACAAGAAGCCAGAAAAAACAATTTAAATACTGAGGTGCCACAATAAGGATCATCCAAGATCTGTCTGCCTCTACGTTAGAGGATCGAAGGGCCTGGAATCTGATATTCCAAAAGGTAAAAGAACTTGAAATGCAGCCAAAAATAAACTATTCAGCTAAACTGTACATTTTCTTCCAGGGAAGAAGATGGACATTTAATGAAACAAATGAATTCTATTTGTTTCTAAGGAAAAAAAAAACACAGAACTAAACAAAAAATTTGATCTCCAACCATAGAACTCAAGAGAAGCAGAAAAGGTAAAAGGAACTTTTGAGAATTGTATTTCTGTTGTGGATATAGAAAAAGACTACATGTATAACTTGATTTTACTGATATAACATTAAAAAGGGAAGTAGCTATGGAAAAGGGATAATGTCAGAAAAGGGGGGAAAGGGGGAATAAAAAGAGGGAAACTGACATCCCACAAAGAGGCAAAGGAAACATCATATCTGAGAGAACTCAGAGAGGGGGAGGAACATTGTGTGAATCTTACTCTCATCAGAGTTGGTTCAAAGAGAAAATAATTGACATATTTGTTTTACAGAAAATCTTCTCTCACTCATTAAAAAGGGGAAGAGGAAAAGGGAAAAGGAAAAGCGTAATAAGGGAAGGATACAAGAAAGGGGAAGAGATTCAAAGGGGGGAGGAAGGGATCCTAAAGAGGGTAAGTGGCGTGATACAAGTGGGGCATATAAGTTTAAAACTGGGAAAGAGGGTTGGAGGGGGCCAAGTAAAAGAAAAGCTTAATCTGGGAATAATAAGATGGCAGGAAATACAGAATTAGTCATTTTAACTGTACATGTGAATGGGATGAACTCTCCCATAGAGAAGAGGTGGATAGCAGACTAGATCAAAAGTCAGAACCCTACAATATGTTGTTTACAGGAAACACATTTAAAGCAGGGAGATACATACAGAGTAAAGGTAAAAGGCTGGAGCAGAATCCATTATGCTTCAGGTGAAGTAAAAAAAAAAAAAAAAAAACTGGGGTAGCCATCCTTATGTCAGATCAAGCAAAAACAAAAATTGTTCTAATTAAAAGAGATAAGGAAGGAAACTATATCTTGCTAACGGGTAGCATAGACAATGAAGCAATATCAATACTAAACATACTTGCACCAACTGGTATACCCTCTAACTTTATAAAGGGGAAGTTAAGAGAGTTGCAAGAAGAAATAGACAGCAAAACTGTAATAATGGGAGATCTCAACCTTGCACTCTCAGAATTAGACAAATCAAACCACAAAACAAATAAGAAAGAAATTAAAGAGGTAAATAGAATATTAGAAAAATTAGGTATGATAGATCTTTGGAGAAAACTGAATGGAGACAGAAAGGAATATACTTTCTTCTCAGCAGTTCATGGAACCTATACAAAAATTGATCACATATTAGGACATAAAGACCTCAAAATTAAATGCAGGAAGGCAGAAATAGTAAAAGCTTTCTTTTTAGATCACGATGCGAAAAAAAAAAAAAAACTACATTCAACAAAAAGTTAGGGGTAAATATACCAAAAAGTAATTGGAAACTAAATAATCTCATCTTAAAGAATGATTGGGTGAAACAGCATATTATAGACACAATAATTTAATTCAAAATAATGAAAATGATGAGACATCATACCAAAATTTGTGGGATGCAGCCAAAGTGGTAATAAGAAGAAATTTTATATCCTTAGAGGCTTATTTGAATAAAATAGAGAAAGAGAAGATCAATGAATTGGGCTTACAACTTAAAAAGCTAGAGAAAGAGTAAATTAACAACCCCCAATCAAATACTAAATTTGAAATTCTAAAATTAAAAGGAGAAATTAATGATATTGAAAGTAAAAAAAAACCTATTGAATTAATAAATAAAACTAAGAGTTGATGTTATGAAAAAAACAATAAAATAGATAAGCCTTTGGTAAATCTGATTAGAAAAAGGAGAGAGGAAAATCAATGTAGTAGTTTTAAAAATGAAAAGGGAGAACTTTCCACCAATGAAGAGGAAATTAGAGAGATAATAAGGAGTTACTTTGCCCAACTTTTTGCCAATAAATTTGATAACCTAAGTGAAATGGATGACTACCTCCACAAATATAGGCTTCCTAGATTAACAGAGGAGTAAATAAATTGTTTGAACAGTCCCATTTCAGAAAAAGAAATAGAACAAGCTATTAATCAACTTCCTAAGAAAAAATCCCCAGGACCAGATGGATTTACATGTGAATTCTACCAAACATTCAAAGAACAATTAGCCCCAATGCTTTATAAACTATTTGATAAAATAGGGAATGAAGGAGTCCTCCCAACTTCCTTTTATGACACACACATGGTACTGAAACTTAAACCAGGTAGGTTGAAAATAGAGAAAGAAAATTACAGACTAATCTCCCTAATGAATATCGATGCTAAAATCTTAAATAAGATATTAACAAAAAGACTACAGAAAATCATCCCCAGGATAATACACCATGATGAAGTAGGATTTATATCAGGAATGCAGGGCTGGTTCAATATTAGGAAAACTATTGGTATAATTGGTCATATTAATAACCAAATTAATAAAAACCATATGATCATCTCAATAGATGCAGAAAAAGCATTTGATAAAATCCAACATCCATTCCTATTAAAAACACTAGAGAGTATAGGAATAAACGGACTTTTCCTTAAAATAATCAGTAGCATCTATTTAAACCATCAGTAAACATCATATATAATGGGGACAAACTGCAATTATTCCCAATAAGATCAGGAGTGAAACAAAGTTGCCCACTATCACTGCTACTATTCAATATAGTATTTGAAATGCTAGCTTTGGCAATAAGAGTTGAGAAAGAGATTAAAGGAATTAGAGTAGGCAATGAGGAAACCAAATTATCACTCTTTGCTGATGATACGATGATATACTTAGAGAACCCCAGAGATTCTACTAAAAAGTTATTAGAATTAATCCACAACTTTATCAAAGTTGCAGGATACAAAATAAACCCACATAAATCATCAGCATTCTTATTCATCACTAACAAAATCCAATAGTCAAAGTTACAAAGAGAAATTCCATTTAAAGTGACTACTGATAGTATAAAATACTTAGGAATCTATTTGCCAAAGGAAAATCAGAAACTTTATGAGCAAAACTACAAAACACTTTTCACACAAATTAAGTCTGATCTAACCAATTGGAAAAATATTAAATGCTCTTGGATAGGGCAATCTATTTGTTTAGTGCTATACCAATCAGACTCCCCAAAAACTATTTTAATGACCTAGAAAAAATAACAACAAAGTTCATATGGAAAAACAAAAGGTCAAGAATTTCAAGGGAATTAATGAAAAAAAAAATCAAATGAAGGTGGCTTAGCTGTACCAGATCTAAAATTATATTATAGAGCAGCAGTTACCAAAATCATTTGGTATTGGCTAAGGAACAGATTAGTTGATCAGTGGAATAGGTTAGGTTCAAAGGACAAAACAGTCAATAATTATAGCAACCTAGTGTTTGACAAAACCAAAGACCCCAGCTTTTGAGATAAGAACTTACTATTTGACAAAAATTGCTGGGAAAATTGGAAACTAGTATGGCAGAAACTAGGCATTGACCCACACTTAACACAGTATGCAAAGATAAGGTCAAAATGCATTCATGACCAAAACAAAGAATGCGATTATAAATAAATTAGAGTAACACAGGATAGTTTACCTCTCAACCCTGTGGAAGAGGAAGGACTTTATGACCAAAGAAGAACTAGAGATCACTACTGATCACAAAATATAAAATTTTGATTATATAAAAGTGAAAACTTCTTGTACAAACAAAACTAATGCAGACAACATTAGAAGGGAAGCAATAAACTGGGAAAATATTTTTACAGTCAAATATTTTGATAAAGGACTCATTTCCAAAATATACAGAGAATTGACTCTTATTTATAAGAAATCAAACCATTCTCCAATTGATAAATGGTCAAAGGATATGAACAGACAATTCTCAGACAAAGAAATTGAAACTTTTTCTAGCCATATGAAAAGCTGCTCCAAGTCATTATTAATCAGAGAAATGCAAATTAAGACAACTCTGAGATACCACTACACACCTGTCAGACTGGCTAGAATGACAGGGAAAGATAATGCGGAATGTTGGAGGGGATGTTGGAAAACAGGGAAACTAATACATTGTTGGTGAAATTGTGAATACATCCAGCCATTTTGGAGAGCAATTTGGAACTATGCTCAAAAAGTTATCAAACTGCGCATATCCTTTGATCCATCAGTGTTACTACTGGGCTTATATCCCAAAGAGATCATAAAGAGGGGAAAGGGACCTGTATGTGCCAAAATATTTATGGCAGCCCTCTTTGTAGTGGCCAAAAACTGGAAACTGAGTAGATGCCCATCAATTGGAGAATGGCTGAATAAATTGTGGTATATGAATAATATGGAATATTATTGTTCAGTAAGAAATGACCAACAGGATGATTTCAGAGAGACCGGGAGAGACTTACATGAACTGATGCTGAGTGAAATGAGCAGGATCAAGAGATCACTATATACTTCTACAACAATACTATATGATGATCAATTCTGATGGACCTGGCCATCTTTAGCAATGAGATAAACCAAATCAGCTCTAATGGAGCAGTAATGAACTGAACCAGCTACACCCAACAAAAGAACTCTGGGAGATGACTAAGAACCATTATATCAAATTCTCAATCCCTATATTTTTGCCCAGCTGCATTTTTGATTTCCTTCACAGGCTAACTGTACAACATTTTGGAGTCTCATTCTTTTTGCACAGCAAAATAATGGTTTGGACATGTATATTTATTTTGTATTTAATTTATCCTCTAATATATTTAATACGTATTAGTAATCCTGCCATCTAGGGGAGAGGGTGGGGGGAAGGAGGGGAAAAATTGGAACAAAAGGTTTGGCAATTGTCAATGCTGTAAAATTACCCACGCATATAACTTATAAATTAAAAGCTATTAATTTTTTTTTAAAAAAAGAAAGAAAGATATGAACAAGTGGTTAAAATTATTTGCCAGAAATTTACTGCTTTATAAGCTAAGAGAAAACAAATCTCCATACTCAAAATACAGGTTCTCCACATATTCCTTAATAGGAATTAATTAAATTAATATTTAACACCTAAACTATTGGAGTCAAAACATTATTACAGACACAATTATCACTCATAATCTCTTGGATATCATTTTGTGTATGTTTTCAATAGTCAGTAGAATATTAAATTTAATTGAATTATGGCAAGATGGTGATTTATCTTCAGATGATTTTATTTTCTTTTATACTCTTCTAAATATACATGTGTGTTGTTCCTTTTTTACAGATTCCCAATGAGAATAGGGTTCCAGAGCTATCAGCTTTCTTCCCTCATCTAATACCTCTGTGTTAGTGCTTCCTTTCACAATTCATTTACATAACACAATTACTCTTTTTACCTTTTCCTATTTGGTTTTGCTTTCTAGAATCACATCATACTAAGCTCTACTCTAATGTTTCTTTCCAACAACAATTATTATTATTTTTAAAGATCTCAGACATAGTTTACATTTCCACATATTAAAAACATAAACATGTTGTCCTAGCTGATTCCCTTGTAATTAGCTTTTAATGTTTACCTTATATTTATCTTGGATCTTCCATGTCAAATTTTCTGGTAAGTACAGATTTTTTTGCAACAAAATCCTGAAAGTCTGGCAATTCATTTTGTTGTTGTTGTTCAGGACTATGCTTAATGTTGCTGGGTATATTTTCAGCTACAATTCTAGTTATTTTGCTCTTCTATATACAATATTCTAAGACTTGCAGTTTTGTATATAGCTGCTGCTAGGTTTAGTTGACTCTAATTGTGCCTCTGCCATAATTGATTTTTTCCCCTTGTTGCTCATGATATTTTCTCCTTGTTCTGGACTTTTTGAATTTGCCTAGGATACTCCTGTAGATTTTCATTATAGGATCTCTTTCAGGTGACCAGATTTTTTTCTATTTCTACTTCCTCCTCTTGCTCTAATACTTCAAGAAATTTTTCTTTAATTATTTTGGGTATAATTGTATCAAGATTCTTTTCTTTTCTTTTTTTTTTTGATTCATATTATAGGTAGTTTGCTTATTCTTAGGTTTTCTCTTCTTGATCTGTTCTCCATATCACTTGTTTTCTTATAAGATTTCGCATATTCTCTTCTATTTTTTTTTTCATTATTTATATTTTTTGGTCTCATAATTTCATTGAACTTCTCTTGTCCAATTCTAGTTTTCAGGGAGTCATTTTCTTCCTTAAGATTACTTCTTTTTCACAATATTATTTTTCTTGGATTTTTTTTTAAGTTTTTCCTCAATCTCCCTCATTTGATTTGTAAAGTCTTTTTTTGAATTTTTCAAAGAATTCTTTTTAGTCAGATGACCATTTGGCATTACCTGGATAGAAAAGTTTTTTTTTTTTAATTTTTGCTTCAGTATCCTCCTCTGAAGATGAACCTCATTCTTCTCTAGTCCCATAGTAACTTTCCATGGTTGTGTTTTTTCCTCCTTTGCTTGCTCGTTCATACACATATACATACACAAGATTATTAGTGTCATCACCTCTAGTCCTGAGAGATGGTAACCTGGACCCATGCCCTCCTTTAGTTTTTCTCTTTGGCCCAAAATTTGAAATAAAAAACTCCAAACTTTTGCAAGTGCCCAAATGCAGCAGAGTCCTTGCCCTACAGCTTCTTCTCTCCCTGGACCTGTGCTGCTTCCTTCTTAGTCAGGGCCATTTCACAGAAGCACAGTTGGCCCTGGCATTCCTTATCAACAGAGGTTCCCTCAATCTTCCCTTACTCAGATGTGTGACTTCCCACGGGAAAGATGAAAAATCTTGTGGTTGGGAGGGAAGCTTCCTCCCTATCCAGGACATACCCACTGTTTCAGTGGAGCTAGCCTGGAGGTATTTAAAATTTCTCAAGAGGGAAACTTCTGCCTTGGAATTCTTTAGATCTTCTCCAGTTATCTCAGGAGGATTGCTGTTCTGTCCCAACTCTTGTTTTCACCATCTGTTTGCCATGAGGAACTATTTTGTCTTCATTGTAGGGGAAATTTGGATAGCTTAGAATTTCCTGTCCTACTTTGTCATCTTCCACAAATCTTCTCATCTTCAAATCATTTTGGCATTAATGCTATTAAAAATATGAGAACAAGTTAACAGTAATAGCAATACAATTTATTCAGTACAATACAATCAATTTCATTTACCATTTAACACAACCCTACTTCTAATATATGACTATGACTATTATTATTATTATGACTATTTCAACTACTATGACTATTACTATTATTACTAAAAAATGAAAGATAAAAAGAATGAGATATCATCATCATAATTATGAGCTTCCTTTAAGACTTAGCTAATGTATTACCTTCCTAGAAGACACCTTTCCTCATCTTCCTCATTATTAGTTTTAGCCTAAAATAATCATGTATATGTTTATCTGTTTACATGATATATCCCATTACCTTCCTTCTTTAGTAGATTTTAAGATCCTAAATATCAAGAGATATTTGTCATTTTGTCCACCTATCCTGATTGCCTACCACTGTACTTTGGATATAGTAGATATTTAACAAATACTTGTTAGATCGGATTGAATGGAAATGATGCACTCATCTTTGGCCCTTAAAATTCACTAATTAAACTGATATCAATTTTTTCTTTCAAAATGAGAAATAAATACAATTTAAAAACACTTCTCATATGAATAAAGTCAAATGTAAACAACTGGAAAAATATCAATTGCTCATGAGTAGGCCAAGTTAATATAATAAAAATGAACATTCTATCAAACTGCTAAAAATTATTTTAGAAAATTAGAAAAAATAAAACCAAAATTCATATGGAAGATCAAAAGGTCAAGAATATCAAGGGAATTAATTTTAAAAAATACAAAGGATGGTGGCTTAGCACTACAAAATCTAAAACTATATTATAAAGCAGCAGTCAGAAAGAACATTTGATACTAAGAAATAAGAGTGGTGGGTCAGTGGAATAGATTAGATTCATATAATACAATAATCAAAGTCTGTAGTAATCTAGTATTTGATAACCTCCAAACTCCAGCTTCTGGAACTCACTATTTGACAAAAATTGCTGGAAGAACTGGAAAATAAAATGGCTGAAACTTGGTATAGATCTATCTCTCACACCCTATACCAAAATAAGGTCAAAATAGATACATGATTTGGGCATAGAAAATGATATCATAAGCAAATTTTGAGAGCAAAGGATAATTTGCCTATTAGATTTTTGAAGAAGGGAAGAACTTATGATCAAAAAGGAACTAGAGAACATTATGAAAAGTAAACTGGACAACTTTGATTACATTAAATTTAAAAGTGTTTACACAAATAATACCAACAGAAACAAGATTAAAAGGAAAGTACAAAGCTGGGGGAAAATTTTACAGCCTGATAAAGTTCTCATTTCTAAAATACATGAACTTTGTCAAATTTATAAGAAATAAATCATTCCCAACTGAGAAATGGTCAAAGGATATGAATAGAAAATTTTCAGGTGATGAAATTTAAGCCATCTATAGTTATATGAGAAAATGTTCTAAATCACTATTGATTAGAGAAATGCAAATTAAAACAACTCTGAGGTACCTTCTCACATCTCTCAGACTGGCTAAGGTGATAGGAAAACATAATGATAAATGCTGAATGGATGTGAGAAAACTCAGACACTAATGCATTATTGGTGAAGTTGTGAAATGATCCAATCATTCTGGAGAGCAATTTGGAAGTATACCAAAAAGGTATAAAACTATGCATGCCCTTTGATCCAACAGTGCCATTATTGGGTCTGAATCCTAAGGAAATCATACAGGAGGGAAAAAGACCCACATGTACAAAAATGTTCATAGCAATTCTTTGTGTGGTAGCAAAGAATTAGAAAATGAATAGATCACATCAATTGAGAAATGGCTATATAAGTTGTGGTAAATAAAGTTAATGGAATATTATTGTTGTATAAAAATTAATGAACAAGATGATTTTAGAAAGGTCTGGAAAGATTTACCCTAACTGATATTGAGCTAAAGAAACGGAACCAGTAATACATGTACACAATAATGGCAAGAATGTGTGATGATCAACTATGAAAGACTTAGTTCTTCCTCAATAGTTCAGTGACCCAATAGATTTTGTATAGAAAATTCCATCTGCATCCAATAAATATAAATTAACATATGCTATGTTCATTTATTTTTGTTTTTTTTTCTCTTCCATGTTTTTCCCTTTTGTTCTGATTTTTCTCTTCCTACATGATTCATAAAGTAATGAGTATTAAAAATCAACCAATTAATTAATTAAAACAAAATGAAACAAGAAACAACATGGAAAGGTCACAGGATCTGGAATCAGAAATATTTGGATTCAAATCCTTCCTATAATTCTTATATGTCCTTAGAAAAGTCACTAAACTGTTTCCTCATTTGTAAAATTAAGCTACTCATAGCTGCAGTGAAAGAGCTTCATATGAGATAAGTTAATCAAAACATTTTAGAAACTTCAGAGTATTATATAAATTGACTTAAAAAAAAAACAACTTTGAATGGATAGTTTTATATTACTGTATTGGGACTGCAAAACACATTCTGACTCTTGGAAGGAAAAGAACCTCTAAATGGTTCTTTGTAGTTGGGACAATCTTATTTCATAAATGAGGGGATTTAAATGACTGATGATAGTAAATAATGGTGAGTGTGAATGAACTTATTTGAAAAGACCTCTATTTTGGCAAATGGCTACTATACAATCAGACCTCAGCTCTACCCTGTACATGCAATGGTTATAGAACTCACTAGCTTTACTGAAAGCATCTTCTCTCTCTCTCTCTCTCTCTCTCTCTCTCTCTCTCTCTCTTTTTGTGGGGGGCACTATTGTCACAACAGGAAACTGCTATCTGGAACATCTAAGCAGACCCAAGGGTCAATTTAAAAGTGAGAACTCCTCAAAGCCAATGACCATTTTTTGCAAATTCTAACATGGGTAAATATCATGCCCAATTCTTATTTAAACTGATTGTGAGTGATTTTCAGGTATAAGAGATGGGTCTATATCTAAAAAGTGAGTGATAGTACCTGTAGAGGGAGAATTAGATATATTTATAAAGAGATTTCTTCACATTGAAATTAAAATAGATCTTTGGGACCTTTGCTTAAAAGTCATTTTTTAAAATCGTCATTACATTGTTAGCTCTCCTCCCAGGGGAACAATGACAGAACTATGATATCTTTCAACTTGGTAATCCTTTTAAGTTCTGAATTTTGAGTAGGTCTGAAAGGTCACAGCTCACAAAGGAGGAAATAGAGTCAAAATGTATGATGAAGATAAAAATCTTTTTATTGACTTTTTTTGAAAGTCCAAGGACATTTGTATGCAGAAAGTAACTATAAAGGGAAAAAAAGGGTTGATCTTCATTTCTTCTCTGGTAGCTGGCACTATATATATATATATATTTTTTAGCTGAAGTATGTTACTAACCACTGTCACTTCATTTTCCCTTTCTGGATAAATGCACACAGTTCATTTATAGATCTGTGATTACAAACATATATCATTTCCAGAAATGTGAGCTTCACACAGAAGATCCAATTAAAGAATGTTTTTTTTTTCTCTCTCTCTATTAGATAAGTACAGATTTAGCTATCAGGAGGTGGTACTCAAGTAACTCTGAAGGATTCTGAAACTTTTCTATCATAATTCTAGATCACATGGAGGGAATAAATTATAAATAGGATGAGAGGGGGGAAAAGTTAATAGACAGGATGATTAATTTCTAATGTGTTTGGTGTTGAAGAGATTTCTAATTATTTTCATATTAAATTTTTTGTAAGCTTTGTCATGTGAGGATGACTAAATGAAGTGTAAGAAATATTTACAGAAAACTAATTGTAGGGAGAGAGCCAATAGTTTTAATCTAATGATAAAAGCTATTTGTATAGCATTTAGGGGTTTGTCAAGTGCTGTGTTTTTCATTTTATTCTCACAACAACTTTAGAAGTAGGTGTTACTATTAACCCCATTTTATACTGGAAGAAACTAAAGCAGATAGAAGTTAAATATCACGGAGCTAGTATGGATTTGAACTCATGTCTTCCTGACTCCCACTCCTGGGTTTTTTTCCTTGCTTCATCCAGTTACCTCATGTAACATATCTATTTCAGTGCTTTGTGGTATCTGAAAGCTCATTGGTGTGGCTACTGCCTATACCAGTGCACATTAAAACCCCTTTTTCTATACACTCTATTCTATATACATTCTTATACACTCCCTGCCCATATTTTTCACCAAAGCCTTTGTAGAGAATCCATCCAGAAAATTCTTTCCTTTCCATGGTTCTTATACTATCTCAGAATATAACAGCAAGTTAGACTATCTGTTATCTCTCACTGTTCTTACTGAGCACTGTTCTTTACACTGCTAACAATGATTATGTATCTTTATGTATTTCTTCAGGAAAAATTCAGTTTACATTCTTCTGAAATTATGGTTTTTTAATGCATTTTCAAATTTGAATGGTTAGTTTAATTTTTTTTTAGAATGAGTAAGGATTTAATTTTATCTTATTCAAGACAATGGAAATAAAATATATAAATGGAACATATAGAGAAAAATAAATATTATATTTATATAATAATAGAAAAGAATATGTAGAATACTAAAGATTATTTTTTATGGGTAAGGAAGTTTTTAATCTAAAAATTTTCTATTTTTACATGAAAAAGATTAATTAGATAATGTCTTGTCAATAAGAAATACTATTTTAAATGGATTAAAATAAAGTAAAAATTTTCTTTTCCACTATTTTTTTCTTTGAATAATCTGTAACTCCATTTTGCAAAATTATTTTAGCTTTCAGGTTGGCTACTTAATAAGAAGTTCAAGCCCACCTTAAGATGATGTGACAAGGGACTGTAACAAACTGTAAGAAACAATAGTAGAGCACACAAATCTTTTCCTGTCCGTTTCTGGTTTTGTTCCCCTGATTTCAATAACATAATTCTTACTTTGCTCCCTTGTGAGCAAATCAAAGCCTTTTACCCCAAGACTACTGATTTAGTTCCAAGTTACTTCTTGCTAGACATCTAGCTTTGTTTCTTGTAAAGAACTGAGCTTTGTCTTTCCTATGTGAAGAGTACATTGAATTTGAGGTATTTGATGCAGAATTTTTTTTTCTCTATTTTAATAAGCCCATTGGACTTTTATTCAGCACTTAATTTTCCACACTGGGGTGAAAAAAAATGCACATGAAAAGGAGTGTGGTTTGCTTCATTGTCAAAAGATAGAAAATAACCTAGAAACATCAGTCCTAGGGATAATAATTAATAATAAAAATAAATGCCAATTTTAGGTGAGATTGCTTTCTGCTTAAGATTGTATTAACTTTTTGGCATTCACAATGTAGATATATTGAACAGTTTGGTTTATTTATTATTTATTTTATTATTATTTTTAAAAGAAAATAGTACTGATGCTTTTAGTCTTTATGTTAGTTATTTTCTGATATGTTCTTGTTGGAATCCTTACTAACTGCTAACTAAGTAGAGTTGATCTAATCTTACAAGAAGATTTTGGCCAGAACCTGAAACAAGGTACTAAGTAGAACTAATTAATACAAGGCTTGTGTTCACACCTTTACTCATTGGAGTTCACAAGTATGCCAGCTTCACAAAGTAAACTTTCTAACTTCAAGGGAGTTCACACCTCCCTTAAAGCTCTTTGGGCCAGAGAGCACTATGGGAAAAAACCCATAATCCCATTCTCTCAGAAGATTCACATATAAGGCAAGACAGCCATTCCAGAATACATTTTTTCCTCTTGGCTGGCTGGTCACAGAAGAGAGTTCAGCTGGACTCAAGAGGAGCGACTCTGGTGCAGAGAACACTTTGATGGATTTCAGTGGAGCTACGCCAGAAGCCCTCTCTCCGCGGCAAGGCAAAACAGAATACATTTTTTCCACTTGGCTGGCTGGTGGCAGACGAAGAGCTTTCAGAGGATAAAGCTATGAGTGAGAGTTCAGTGGACAACCAGATTCATCTTCATCTCACACCACTGTAGTTGGTGGCTGGGCTCCCCAGAAGGAGACAAGAGAGACATTCCATCTCTGTGTTGGTTGGAGGCTGAAGAAAGCAGAGGCAGAGGCTGAAGGACAGAACCTTTGGATTTGGAGATATTCAGAGGGCTCTAAGCCTCTAAACCGGCTGTGTTTTGAGAAGAACAAGAACTCCAACATTTGAACTCATAACATGTTCTCATCATCCTTTGGAACCCTTCCCTTAAAACAAGGCATGGCAATTTTAAAAAGTCAACTAGTACATTAATATTGTTAGGCAATTTGTGTAATATTATTCACAATAGTTACCTACCTTTTCACTAAAAGGACCCAGGTGACTTTTAACTTCTATTTTCTAAGACTGATATTGTTTAATTTAAAATTCAGATTATGCATTTTTTTGTTTGCATTATTACAATCATTATGAGCATTGTGCTTTTGATTCACTCTCTGTTAATTTATATAGGTCTCCTCATGTGTCTATGCACCTATCATTTCTTATAACATATTAATTCTTTCATATTCATATAGATTGGAATCATTGTTTCATTGGCATAAGAAACTCCTGGATGAGAAAGCTCTCTGCCATTACTTATTGTTTCCTTTTCCAAGGCAAATTGGTACCCCATCTGTGACCCACAGTGCTAGAAAGCTATCTGGTATATACTGATAGATAAATGTTATGCCCAGTATTATTGTAGCCAAAATGTATAAGAGGCAATATTTGAATCTAGGTCTTCTGGCCTTCTAGACTTGCTTTCTGTTCATCATGCTACAATGCCTTTCTTCCTTATAGTTGAAATTGAAACTACCCACTCAAAGATACCAGGGATCTTTTAATAATTATATCTAATGACTTTTTTTTCAATCCTCATTCTAATTGACCTCCCTGAAGGCTTTGGCACTCTTGATCAACACTTCCTGTTTATTTTTTTTCTCTAGTTTTTTTTTTTTTCCCTACACTGTTTTTCTCTTAGTTACTCTCATATCTATCTGGTACCTCCTTCTCAAATTTCTTTTGCTGGACCTTTATCAATATTATTATCTTAAGGTTCTCTTCTCTATCTGTGCTATTTTACCAGAAAATTTCATTAATTCTCAAAAGTCTAATGACCATCTTTATGTAGATTATGCTGAGATCTATATATTCAGTCCCAGTTTATTTCCTTATTTCTGGTCCCATATTATCAAATATTTTTTGGATATATCAAATAAGACTTTCATAGGCATCTCAAATTTAATATGTTCAAAACAAAGTCATTGTCCCTTCCCCCCAAAAAAAAATCTTGCTTATTCTCAATATTCCTACAATTGTTGAAGATATAATCATGGTTTACAATACCCAGGTTTACAATCTCACTGTCATCATCAAATCCTCACTCTTACAAATACCCAATATCTCATATATAAGCCACTGCAAATCTTGCCATTCTGGCTTCATAACATTTTTCATATTTGTTTTCCTCTCTAATCACACAACTACTAGCTTATTTCAGGCCTTCATCCTCTGTAATCTTGGCTATCACAATAAACTTCTAAAGATTCTAAAGTCTCAAGTTTCTTCTTTCTTCAAAGCATCCTTCACTTTTCTGCCAAAATATTTTTCCAATTGAAGGTCTGATTATATGCCTCTGCTCTCAATACTCTCTTCCTTTCCTTTTTCCTTTCCTTTCTCTTCCTTCCTTCCTTCTTCCTTCCTTCCTTCCTCTCCCTCCTTCCCTCCCTTCTTTTCTTCCTTCCTCCCTCTCTCCCTCCCTCGTTCCTTCCTTCCTTCCTTCCTCCCTCCCTCCCTCCTTTCCTTCTTTTTTTCCTCTCTCCCTCCTTTCTTTCCTTCCTTCCTTCCTTCCTTCCTTCCTTCCTTCCTTCCTTCCTTCCTTCCTTCTTCCTTCCTTCCTTCCTTCCTTCCTTCCTTGCTTCCTCCTCCCTCTCTCCCTCCCTCTCTCTCTCTTTCTTTCTTTCTTGCTTTTGTTTCTCTTTTTTCTTTCTGTCCTATTCTTTTTTCTCCTTTTCCTCCTCCTCCATTTTTACTGTTTTTTGTTATTATTGTTCTCTTCTTCCTCTTCCTTCCTCTTCCCTTCCTTATTCTCTTCCCCCTCGTTCTCAATTTTCTTTACATGTCTATCCCATCCTATACTTCTGCAATGATTTAATTCCTTCTCTCATCATTATTCTCCAGAATACGTTCAACATAGAATTTAGGATAGAGATTTTGCTATGAACTTAATGTTTATTGAATAATTTAACATCTGTCAGTCCATAGTCCATGATTTTATAGTAGCAACTTAATAGATTTGAGCCAGTCATTTAAATTCCCTGAGCCTAAAGTTACCCATCTGTCAAATGATGATAAATAACTGAAAATCTTTTAATGAACATTTATTATATAATCTGTTCAGGAAATGACAAAAGTAAAGCATTGATGTGGGACAAGAACTGTTTCCCAATTAATTTTGCTATTATTTCATCAACAATTTATTTGGTAATTTTATTGACATAGCATTGAAAGAATAAAGTAATTTTGATAATGTTATCATTTTAAAATATTGACATGACCCAACCCAGAGCACTGAATAATCCTCTGAGAGTCAGATTTCATCAATCTTATTGGCCCAATGGGAGCAACAGAAGCAGTGTAGTAGGACAACATGGTAAAGAGAATCATGGTCACATACTTGGAGTAGGAGAGTTATAGTGGGCTTGTATCACTCAGGACTACTTTAAGTATTTAGAAGGTTGTAGTAAAGGAAATACTTTGTAAATATTAAACCAACATATTGTAAGTTATTATTATTCCAATATAAAGTAGTATGTGAAAAGTATTTCCTTTTCTCTAATTGTGCCCATCTCCTTAAGATATACAGACTGATTGCTCTGCCTCCTTATTCTGTAGTGCTATAGGCTATAAAAAAAGCATTGTTCCATATACTTCATGTCAATATTA
Organism: Antechinus flavipes; assembly: GCF_016432865.1. Classification (NCBI taxonomy): domain Eukaryota; kingdom Metazoa; phylum Chordata; class Mammalia; order Dasyuromorphia; family Dasyuridae; genus Antechinus; species Antechinus flavipes. The sequence goes on along the minus strand of NC_067398.1, from coordinate 521,457,514 downwards.
TTCTACTCTGTGTTTAATGAGTTAAATAACTTTGTATTAAATTAAATTAATTAATTAAAATTAAATTAAATAATAATTTTAAAAATATTTAACATCTGGAGCAATCAAACAAAAGATTTCCCAGATTTATAAATCTAAGACAATTCACTCATCATGTTGAGTGAACAGTAGAAGTAAAATGATTTGCAAAAATTTAAACAGGATTCAAAACCAATGATGTCAATGGAGTCAGCGAAATACTTTTTTAAAACATATTTCAATATTTAAATACATTGTAGCATCTAATAGGATAAAATTTCAGAGGATAGTTGAGTTATCATTTTCAGAAAGAAGTCACAAGGAGGATGATGACTCATATGTCAGCTGTGGCTACCTAGACATGAGGCTGCCTTTAATGTCCAACAATAGTAAATAGCAAGCAATACACTTGAACTGCTCTCACACATGCCACCTTTTTTCCAATAGTTTCACAATAGCAAATACCAATATAAGGGCTCTAGACTATCTTGCTTCATTTATTACATGCTGAAACAGAATGGAAAATGATGTGTATAACTGCAAAAAATTCTAATATCTTCACATATTTTCTTCAGTTATCATTTAGAATGTTTCAAAAACAACAACAACAACAACAACAACAACAACAGCATTTTCACTGTGAGATCAGGGTAGTTGTCCTGGTGAGGTATTAAATCAGTCTCTTCCATGTTCTAGAGAAGCAACTAGGTGGCATAGTGGTTAATGTGCCAGACTTAGAATCAGGAAGACCTCAACACAGATCCGATATCAGACACTTATTAGCTGTGTGATCCTGGCAAGTAACTTTACCTCAGAATGCCTCTTTTTTATGAAGTATAAAATAGGAATAATAATACTAACTATTATTGTGAGGATTATTGTGAGGATCAAAAGAGATAATTCATAAAGCATCAGACACATAGTAAATACTTAATAAATGTTTATTTTCTTCCTTGCTACTATCTCTGTGAATTCATTCAGCTTACCTGAATCTCATTTAACTTCTTCATGAAATAAGAAAATTGAAATAGGTAATTTTGAAGAATATTTCAGCCACATACTATATTTGATATATTCAAGTCAAAATTATGTTAAATTAGATAATTATAAATGAGATTTACTTAATTTTTGTTACAAAAACTACAAACGAACTCTGAAAGAATTTTCATCTTTTAATTTATAGCAACTTAGAAACTGGGGGAAATATGACTAAGAAGAAATAATCAACATGGTACACCAACAATAAGTTCTTGCATTTCTTTACCTTTAGGTCGTCCAGCACCTTAAGCAAATATAGAAAGTAATTATTTTCAGGAGAAAGAGACAGACAGACAGAGAGATAGACAAACTTTGACACCTTGCTTGCTCTGGAACTCACAGAATATCATGTTTTCCTCTTAGAACCTAGTCTAATAAGTTCCAAATTATGAATTAGTAATACAAAAAGCTTCGGTTTGGGAAAATATTCATTTTTATCATATTCTTATATTTCAGAAAATTATAGGTTTTGTTGAATTGGAACAAGATTCTATATTTTCTCACTTGTTAGTTTATTTTTTGTTTTGATATATTTTCAAATTTAACACCCCATTAGTTACTTCTGACTTCAGTGTGACTGTTTGAAGGGAGTAACTATTCAAACAAAAGTCTTAATCCAAATATGATAAATTGATATTTTCCTAGAATGTATAAGATTCATAAAACCAGCAGTCAAAGCAATTTAAACATGATATAAGATCTTCTACAAAAACGGGGGTTAGTACTTTATCTGGGTATGGAGATGACTGTTGGTAATCAAAGACAATGCCAATAAGACATAAAATTTGGAAAATCCTACCATACTTTTAAAAGATTTGACTGAGTTAGTTTTGTGAGGAACAAACTAGATAATTAAGTAGAGGAACATAGACATGCCAGCAGGTATTTTTTTTTTTTTGTCTGTGGCAACCTATGAAGCAAAAGGAAAAGAAATGGCCAGTAGTCATGGATGACCTTCTTCCATTTCTGCAGTGATGATGGAAGAAAAATAGGAGAATAGTTGAGGGTGCTAAGAATACATAATTTTAAACCATGAACAGAAAAATTGGACTTTGATCCCTCTATTTGAGAGCCTTATCCAGTGACTAATGAATGGATATATAGCTGGAGAATACAATTTAACCCCATTTTATAAATAAAATGAGAACAGTGAAGAAAATTGTGTTCAAATAGAAAGATGTCTCACAGTTACTCCTGGGGAAGGCATACAAAAGGAATTGACAGTGTAGGTTTTATTATATATTCAAAAGCAAGAAGAAACTTTATTTCATGAAATGTTTAGATTTTAATATTGTAATATTAATGATAGCTTTTTACAGAAAGAAATCAATTAAAATACATCAACAGTATTTGCTAAGGATAAAATAGTGAGATTATATAAATAAATTGGTTTTTTTTTTTTGTTGTTGTTGTTGAATTGTTTCAGTCATATCTAACTCTTTGACACTCCATCCAGGGTTTTCATGGCAAAAGAAACTAAAATGGTTTCCCAAATCCTTCTATAACTTCTATAACTCATTTTATAGATGAGGAAATAGAGGCAACCAGGGTAATTGACTTGCTCAGGGTTACCCAGTTATTAAAATTGATTGAGACCAAGTGTGATTTCAGGTCTTGCTGGCAGTAGATCTGTCTTTTTTTTTTTTTTTTTCATTTTGCCACCTAATTGCACCACAAATAAATTAGTAAGATCCTCTAAATCTCATCAATCTATAGTCTGATATTTAATTCTCTGATGCAAATGTAAGTGTAGAGAAAAATGCCCAGGAAAGCATATTTCAGGAAAGTCTAAAGGCTTGTTGATTATAAAGAAATCCCTATTTCAATATCATGAATATTTTCTTTAAAACAAAGTAACTGGAAGATGCAGGAAACGGTGAGCATCAAATACCATCATAAAAAATAGAATCCAGGAAGTTTTCTGGACTTTCTCCAGTTTTCCTCAGAAACAATGTTAAATTAAACCTCTAAACTGATTCTGGAATGAAAGAACCCACAAAAAGATGAAACGAAACAACTTTCTACCTTAAGGTAATTTACAAGAGCTTCAGGAAAGATTTGTCTCATTTGATGAAAGGATAGCACACACCAGTGTAGGTCCAGTGCAGGCAAGACACTAGGAGGTTGCTAGTCACAGTACAGATCAGAAGCTAAGGTCCTTCTAAACTGACTCAGCAGACTAGTGGTAAAACAGGCCAATTGGGAGGACTCCAGCCTCAGCAAAGTAGGCAAATTGTGAGTTTGAAATCCCGGCAATACAGCTTAAACTAGACCAGGACACTTCTGGTCAGTGACTTGGCTCCTGTTCCTCAGCACATGAAGCTTGTAACAGTGTCTCCTGTACCTTAGGAGAAGACCTCAATTTTTAAAAATTAGCCAAAAAAATGAAGAGATCTGACCATAGAAAGCTACTGGGCAATAGGAAAAATAAAACCACTAACTCAGCAAAGGACAGCAATGAGAAAATACCTGCTTGTGAAGCTTCAAAGGAGAATATGAATTTTAGTCTCACACTCAAAAAGTACCCTTGGAAGAGCTTTAAAAGATTTTAAAAATCAAGTCAGAGAAGTGGAAGAGAAAAGGGGAAAAGAAAGTCAGGTTATTCTCAAAAATTATGAAAAATAAGTCAATAGATTGGAAAAGAAAACACAAAAACTGGCTGAAATGAACAAATTTAAAAAAGAAAATTGGACAATTAAAAAAATTCAGAAAGTAACATCTTTAAAAATAGAATTGGTCAAATGGAATAGAAAATTTTAAAAATAAACATCCTAACTAAAAAAAAATCCCTTAAAATTATAATTGGGCACATGTAAGCTAATAACTCTATGAGATATTTTTAAAAAGCATTCAAACAAAAGCAAAAGAATGAAAAAAAAAGAAGAAAAAGTAAAACAACTGACCTAGAAAAGAGATCCATGAGAGACATAATATAAGAAGAGTCAAAACAGAAAAAAATTACAAATCACTTTTCCTAATGAATATTGATGCAAAATTTTTAAATAAGAACGTAGCAGAGAAAATTACATTAATATATCACTAGGATAATACATTATTTCCAGTTAGGATTCATATGAGTAATACAGGGATACTTTAATATTAAGAAAATTGTCAGCATAATGGTCCATATCAATGAAAAAATCAATAGAAATCGTGTTATTATCTCAATAGATGCAGATAAGGCTTTGGGCAAACTACAGCACTTGTTCCTATTAAAAACACTAAAAAGTACAGGGGTAAATGGAATTTTCCTTAAAGTGATAAGCAACATCTATCTGAAACTATCAGTAAAGATTATATTTAATAAAGATAAGCAAGAAGTATTCTCAGAAATCCAGAGGTAAAAGAAGGATGCATGTTAATGCCACTATTATAATATATTGTACTAAAAAAATTAGCTCTAACAATAAGAAAAGAAAAAAAAATGAAGTAATTAGACCAAGCAATGAGGAAACAAAACTATCACTCTTTGCAGATGATATTATATTTAGAATCCTAGAGAATCAACTAAAAAGTAGTTCAAACAATACTTTTTAGCAAAGTTGTAGGATATATAATGAACTCGTATAAATCATGAGCATGTCTATACTTGCAAATAGTACAGCTGCAAAAGATAGAAAATATCTATATTTAAAATAACAGTAGATAACATAAAATATTTGAAATTTACCTGTCAAGACAAATTCAAAAACTATATGAACACAATTACAAAACACTTTTCATTCAAATAGTCAGATCCAAACAATTAGAAAAATATAATTGCTCATGGGCTGGCTTAGCTAATATAATAAAAATGACAATTGAACCTAAATTAATCTAGTTACTCAATTCCATATCAAATTGCCAAAATTACTTTATAGACCTAAAAAAAAGTAATGAAATTCATTTGAAAAAACAAAAGATCAAGAATATCAAGGAAATTATTAAATAATAATGCAAAAAAAAGTGGTCTTGTATCAGATCTAAAATTATATTTTAAAGTGTCAATCATCAAAACAATTTGGTATTGGCTAGTAAATACATTAATAAATTAATGGAATATGTTAAGTACACAGTTGTAAATGACCAGTAATCTGCTGTTTCTGGAATAAGAGCCTCCAGTTTCTGGAATAAGAACTCACTATTTGATGAAGACTGCTGAAAAAACTGAAAAAAAAAATACTGTCAGAAACTAAGCATAGACCAACATCTCACATCCTATACCAACATAAGGTCAAAAAGGGGTACATGATGTAGACATAAAGGGTACCATAAGTAAATTAGGAAAGTGAGGCATAACAACTGCAAGATCTTTGAAAAAGGAAGCAATTTTCGACTAAAAAAGAAATAGAGAACATTACAAAATTCAAAATCTATTATTTTATTTACATTAGATAAATAAAAAAAAGGTTTTGATCAAGCAAAAACAATAAGACCAGTCGTAGGGGAAAAAAAAAACAGAAATAAATATGGGAAATAATATTTACATCATCTATTTCTTACAAATGGCTCAGTTTTAAAATATATAAAGAACTGGGTCAAATTTATAGGAATACAAGTAATTTCCCAATTGACTAATGCTCAGACTATATGAACAAACAACTTTCACATGAAGAAATTAAAGTGATCTATAGTCATTTGAAAAAGTGCTGCAAATCAGTATTGATTAGAGAAATGTAAATTAAAACAACTCTAAGCTACCACCTCATAGCTATCAGATTGGTAAAGATAATATGATAAGATAATGATAAAAACTATAACATAGACAATAGTTGCATAGAATAGGCTGCCATGGAATGATTGTTTTATATATATGGCTAGAGAGAACTTCTGAATTCATGAGATCACAGATCCATTTGAGTAGTTACAAAGCATAAATTTGTAAATTTGTGCCTAAAGGGGTAAAATCGTTTATACCTCCAATAGAATTGTTATTGATTTCACCTCCAATTATTCCAGTTTGTTAGAATAAAAAGAGCATATAACATCTTCAAAATATATCGTCACAGTGGTGGATACCTTGGGTTTTATGTGTGTACCTCTTGAATTTTCTTTATTAGGAATATGCTCTTAAAAATAATGGACAAAAAAACCTAACTCCCCCCCCCCCCAGTCTGAATGTAATATAGGGGTTTTTATAATGAAAACCATATTATTATCCTATTCCAAATGTAGTCCTCATTCCATTTCTCTTGTCTGTGCCATTAATATATATATGTATATATAATATATATATATACATATATAATGCATATATACTTATGTGATGTATATGTACATTAATATATCTATCAATATATATAATAAAGCACCTATTGTGTTTAGAGTTCTGGTGATTTACTGAAAAAATCACATAAGAAAAGCATCATGTGGAAAGAGTAATTTAAACAGAATTTTGAAAAAATGAGGCATTACAAAAGATAGAGGTTAACTTGGAATTAATTGTAGATAATGGAGATAGTGAATACAAAGGTATTAGGAAATGAATTGTAATTTGTGAGCAAGAAGGCTATTGTGACTGGATTGTAAAATTCAAAAAGGGACTAATATGGGACTAATATATGGAAAGCTAGGTTTGGACCATGTTGTGAAATTTTTTAAACTAAGAAAAAATGCCTGTATTTGATCCTAGAAGTTATCTAGAGCTAAATCTTTCATCCAGTACATTACTTTTTCAGCAATCATAGTACTCATTTAGTCACATCACCAGGTCTTACAGAATACATTGTTCCTAAAGAACAGTGCTCTATCAGCTGCAAGTACTATGGACAATCAGATCCTATTGGCAATATATATATATATTGCCAATATATATATATATATATATAGCATATACTGAATATGCTAGTTGCATATGGATAATTGGCAGTTTTGTTTCTTATCTAGTTTGATGCTTGGCTAAGAAGCCTTTTCTCTCATACTCAGATTGCCCAATTACTCATTACAATGAGTAATTGTATATTACTCATTTAAAAGACATAGAAAATTGGTAATTGTTTAGAGGTTATTATTGAACTTTTCTCTATATCACTTATTATATTTTTAAGTTTGTTATGTATTGTTATTTTTTCATTTCTATTCCTCTGAATAGAACTATAATGAAGAATCCCAAAGGACTTAATTTTTAAAAGGAAGATATGATTCTAATATGCCAAATTTAAGATATTGGGATATGAGGATATGCAATTCCCCCAGCTTTCTCAGGACATGGACATCTTCAATTGAAGTATCCTTTAGCAAAGGTGGAAGATTCATCACCATAAGACCTGACAATTTTTAAACATAGAATCTTACTAAAGTCTTTTTTTCTTACGTTAATGATTTTCTTTTTTCTAATGCTAACTTTTTTTTCCCTCTAAGTAAGGACAACTCTGCAGAGCCTAAAGATTTTTTGGATCATCCATTTAAGGAACAAGGAAGGGTACATCTGACAACATATTCTTCAATGTCTTTCGATGAGACAATTTTTTTTTTTTTACCGTGTCACTAGATGAATCAACTGATAAGAAATTACTGCTGCAGAATTCCTGTATTCTGCACACCTGTATTCAATTAACTGTTAAAGATTGAAATTATCCATTGCCCATATTATTGATTACTTGCGGCTTCACTTGATTAGATGGAACAACTGACCATTTGACAGAAAATCAAATGTGTGTTTCTAAAGTTCCACATGTTTCTAATACTTGGGATCTCCATAGAAATCAAGTAATCCAAACATCTTATTTTGTAGATAAGCAAATTGAGGCTTGGCTGTGTAGCATGGTATGGCAGATTGGAAGAGTTGCAGGAATCAGGAGACATCTTGTTATAAATTCGACCTTTAGCACTTAATAACTGTGACAACCTCTCACTTTCCTCATCTCTAACAAAGATTTTATAATGCTAGTGGTTCTTTTCTCACAGAGCTGCTGTGATATTTGAAAGAAGTTCATGTCAACCTACATTTCTTATGACATATATAAAACACTTTTCAAATCTTAAGATACTATATCAGTTCTAGCTAATATCATTATTTAAGTGACTTTCCCAAGGTTGCAGACGTAATAAGAGTCACAACCAGAATTTGCCGCACTTCTAATTCTCGAATTCATTTCACTATGGGAATTCCAGACCAGCGTTGTCATTTTTCTTCTTTTTAGGTTCACATCAAGTTTTGCTTCGAGCACAATCTACTTCTAGGTACAAACTACCTAGTTTGACAGCATCATCTTTGCTCCTATAAACTTCCTTTGCATTAAATCATACATCAACAAGAGGTAGGTGCTAAAGCACAGCTACAGTGAAGCCCAAGCCAGTCTTGAAACTCAGCTCCATTGAATGAGTCATTTGCTGAAGGAAGCGGGTTGGGGCAGGCAGTAGCGGGAAGGGGGAACTGGCCAGCCCTTCCAATGCCACCTTGGGAGCCTGCCCAAGCTCTTCCCCACGGGCAGGGGCGGAGGTCCGGAAAGCAGAGGCGGGAGGATGGGGTGGGGGGAGGGAAAGAGAGGGAGGAGAGAGGCACCACAGTGATCACAGTCGCTGACTTTCTCTCGATCCCAGCACTCAGAGGCGGGCACAGCTCATCTCCTAAACAACTGCCTTGATAAGAGCTGAAAGAGAGTAACCATTAGCTTGGCAGGAAGAAAACCTTTAGTAGGAAGGCCGAAATGAAAGTTCAAGTTACGTCGTGATGTCAAGCATTATTTCATTTTTTGCCACTTTCTGAAATCTCAGTGTCTGGTGTGCAATATGTACTTAATAAATTTTTATTTCATGACTCATCAAAAATGCAGTCTGTTACATGACCATTTTACATGCAGAGTGAACTTCAGCAAAGTTTCCATGAAGACAGAAGAGTCACAAGAATCATATATTTACCTCAAGGTAAATTCCACCTTGTGCAAAAAGCTTTTCCCTGTCCTCCACTCAATCCACTGCCTTTCCCCTCATCACTCCATCAACCCTACTGCTAGTACCTTCCGTTAAAAAGTATGTTTTACTCTGTATATCTTGCTTTTCATAGCTGTTTGTCTTTTGCCTTTTCTATTAGAAGAAAAGTTGCTTGAAGGCAAAGTCCATGGTCTTGGAATTCTTCAATATGTAGAATAATACCTAATTCACAGAAAGGATGTCATAATGTCTTGGTAATTGATTAATTAACTAGCCCTGCAAACCACAGCTGGTTTGGTTTTCCGGAAGAGGCAATGGGTGTGAAGTCAAAGGATCTAGGTTTCAGTCACATTTTTGTTACCCTCTTCATGTTTGGGGCAGGTTATTTAGTTTCACTTAGTACTAGTTTCTGCATCTATTAAATGACAGGACTGACTAAGTGGCTTTTAAGATTTATTCTTGCTTTGCTTCTTGAAATCTTATATTGGAAACTAAAAGAAAATCACTAAGATTTTGATTACTGCTTATTCTCAAACACTGATAAGCAGCTGTGTCTGTGACTAAATTTATGAAAATCAAGTGTGTACACATTCAGGTTATTTTATGTCATAGATGACTACAATATAATTCCACATACATTATGTTTTTAGAGCTAAGTATAAAGGTATAGCTGGCATTGGTTACTATAAGATATGAGGACTCTAAAGAAAAATAAGACCTCAGTACTGAAAACTCAAGGCACAAATAGATTAAGATGTTAATCTATGTAGATCTATGCAGATTATTTTCAAACTCTTTTAGTGAGGCATTATTTGTTCTTCAGTTCCTCAGTTCGGGTAGATCAATAATAATGATTAACTTTAAATTATGAGACAATAATAATACTCTCTCTCTCGTGTAAAAATTTCATTGTACATATTTTGATTGAAACCACAAAGCAGTAGCAGGATTATAGTTTAGAACCATTGTTTATATGTAAATCCTAATTAAAAAGGCTTCCATGCAATTTTTTAAAAAAGGAAAAACAATGATTTCAAAATCAGATTAAATACTCTTCTGTATTGTATTCTTCTTAGTTCTTTTCTTAGGTGGAAAATTCAAATCTATTCCCACTTTCTGTTTCCCTTAATCCTAATTAACCTTGCTCCCTGTCTTGTCCTCTTGCAGTAAGGCTCTAATTTTCATTAATATCCTCTTCTGGTGGTTGTTTTTCTTGTATTTTCTCTCTTGCCACTTAAGGGCAGGAGCTAAAAACCTCTTCTGAAACATGAATGATATTGATAAGCCAGAAAGTAGCACTACTAGCCAGAATAAAGAGACATTTGGAGTCTCCAAGAACTTTTCCTTTTAAATTTTATCACCATAGATAAGGGTTTGAGGTCTTTAGGTGATAATGAAAATCTTGGGGGAAATGGAGGGGTCAAGAGGTAAGGAATAAGGGAAGTGCTTATTTAAAGAGGATGATGACTAATCAGGATTTATGAACACAGTTATTATTGTATAGTGAAAGATTAAAATTTAAGCTATTATTTTTCTACTAGATTCAGTGCCTAGCCTATTAATTATGCATTCAACATACCATATGCTAAATAAATTAAGGGATAAGGATTAATGTATCAAGAAAAGCACAGCTGTAAATACATATTTCTTTAAAAATTTTCCATAATTAGTTACTAATTTTAAGAAACTTCATCAAGGTTTTTAGAAGAGCTCATCTTCATGTACTTTTGAAAAGATGTTTTAATTTTTGAGGAAATGGAAAAAATGTTTAATTCTGTCTAATTTCTTTTTGTCCTTTCTCAGGTATACTAGTTTATCACATCTTCATTTTGGTAAGGAAGAGGGGTGGTAGAATTGCAGTATACTTTGAAACTCCTACAATTCATTATGTAATCCACATGCTTTCTGATTGGCCAGGAATTGTAGACTAAAAGCAAATGTAGTAATTATGATCATTATAATTTATATGGTGATTAGAATTTTTCAAAGATTACCACAAAGTAATTCTGTGGGATAGGTAACGATCTAGAAAGGAAGATGCCATAATAAAATCAGTAGTAATAGAAGGTAAAGAGAAGGAAGATAAAATATTCTTCTGTGATCATGAGGAAACAAGAGCTGCCATGCAAGAGGGAATTCTGGCAATAATTAAAGAGGGCATTTTACATAAAAAAATATATCTATATCTATATGATGGAGTAAAATATAAGGAAGAAGTGAGGAAGGAAGAGAGGGAGAAAGACAGAGACAGAGATAGAGAGAGAAAGCAAGCAAGACAGACAAAGAGAAACAGAAAAAAAGAAATTTAATTTATTTAATTTCCAATGACTTTTTGGTCTATTTACCCCTAAGGTTTTGTTCAATGTAGTTTTTATTGCATCATGATCTGAAAAGAAAGCATTTACTATTTCTGCCTTCCTGCATTTAATTTTGAGGTCTTTATATTCTAATACATGGTCAATTTCTGTATAGGTTCCATGAACTGCTGAAAAGAAAGTATATTCCTTTCTGTCACCATTCAGTTTTCTCCAAAGATACCTAATTTTTCTAATATTCTATTTACCTCCTTAATTTCTTTCTTATTTGTTTTGTGGTTTCATTTATCTAATTCTGAGAGTGCAAGGTTGAGATCTCCCACTATTATAGTTTTGCTATTTCTTCTTGCAACTCTCTTAACTTCTCCTTTAGGAAGTTAGATGCTATACTACCTGGTGCATATATGCTTAGTATTAATATTGCTTTATTGTCTATGCTTTTCTTTAGCAAGATATAATTTCCTTCCTTATCTCTTTTAATTAGATCAATTTTTGCTTTTGTTTGATCTGAGTTAAGGATGGCTACTCCCGCTTTTATGACTTCACCTGAAGCATAATAGATTCTGCTCCAGCCTTTTACCTTTACTCTGTATGTATCTCCCTGCTTTAAATGTGTTTCCTATAAACAACATATTGTAGGGTTCTGACTTTTGATCACCCTGATATCCAGCTCCTATTTTTGATGGTAATTCAAAGGCAGATAGCCTTCTAACTATGTTGGCCAATACTCCTTTATTTCAGGAAGCTCAAGAATCTCATTTTAAATATCATCAGGCTGCTCGAACTTTACATTTACAATTTGGAATAACAAGAGAGGAAGCTAGGAGCATAGTAAAAGCCTATACAGCTTGCCTTCCTTTATACACTCCCAGACTCCCTCCAGGGAAGAACCCTTGTGGTTTGAGACCTAATGAAATCTGGGAAATGGATGTGATGCATTATAAATCGTTTGGTCACCTATCTTTTATCCATGTTGTGGTAGACACCTTTTAGGATTCACTTTTGAATGCCAGCAGCAAAAGAGACAGCCGTGTGGACACTGAATTCCTTATACAAGCATTTGCAATTATGGGTGTGCCAGAAGAAATAAAAACAGATAATGGACCTGCATATACTTCTAAACATTTTCACACTTTTGTTCACAGTATAAGATTTTACATACCACTGGCATACCTTTTAATCCTCAAGGACAGGCAATAGTAGAGAGGAGAAACAGGGACATTAAGATGCTCCTCCAAAAACAAAAGAAAGAGGGAACCACAGGTAACCCTAGAGAACTTCTAACTCTATTACTTTATACTATTAACTTCTTGATTTTTGACAAACATGCCCTGGCTTCGGCAGACAGGTTTTATAACCCACCAGAAGGGCAGTGTCCAGTGTGAGCAGCTCCACTATCTTTAGATAATCGCCAGGTGATGTGGAGAGACCCAGAAAGTGGTGAATGGAAGGGAGCAGATAAGTTAAATGTTTGGGGGAGAGGATTTGCTTGTATCTCTACAAATGGGGAAGGAATCAGATGGGTGCCAATGAGCCGTCTTGTCCATAGGAGAGAGATGGAGCAGACCCAAGAAACATTGGGTGGTTCTGTCGCTAACTGTGCCCACCACTGAAAGAGCATGGCAGTTATGGCAGTTGACTCATGGACATCAAAAATTGTTGGACTTCAAAACCCTCAGGAATCATTGGATTGTCTGAGATTTGATAAGACTGTTGTAGGGATTGAAAACCCTCAGGAACCATTGGATTTTCTGAGACATGATCAGATTGTTGAAGGATTTGAAAACCCTCAGGAATCATTGGATTTTCTGAGAAATGATAGGACTATTGCAAGACTTCAAAATCTGCAGGAATCATTGGATTCCCTAACACATAAAAAGACTATTGCAGGACTTCTAAAACTTGTGGGGATCATTGGATTCTCCTAAAACATAAAGCAATGGATAATAGATTGGTTTTGGACAATCTCTTGGCTGCTGAAGAAGGCATATGTGTGACTGTTGTTTATATACCCTCCTTCTAGGACTTCTGGAAATCTTTTACAACACCATCTTGATTCATATTGTTTGTTATATCACTACTTGCATGTACAATTCATGTTTGTTACACCACATTGAGCCTGTACCAGCTGTGGGGAGAGTCATCACTAATAGCCTGTTTGTTATTACTATGTGTTTGTGTTATACCTCCCAAGCTGATGGGTTTGTGCATACCTGTTTCTAGTAAGACCCTTCAGCCCAGAAACCTTCTAGCAATATCTGGCTTGACTCACCACTTCCCTTTGGTGTTTTTCATTTCCCTTCTTGAGAAGTCGGGGGGGGGGTGTGAGCACCTCCTTTTTGGGGTTCTCACCTCCTTGGGAAGTCAGGGATGGCGCACCCACCTGTGTTCTAAAACAAAAGAAAACAGGAGATATAAAGGGCTGAAACTCTGAGTTGATGCACTGGAATCAGATAACTGAGCACTTAAGGCTAATTACAGATTGGCCAATACTCTATTAGCATATGCTTAGAAAATGGCCCTTCCCACTATTCTGTGCTGGCTTCATCTTTTGGTGTATAAAGATAGTTGTAGGAGGGAGCAGGGAGTGGAGTAAGACAAGCTAGAGTCACTTTGGCTGTGGATGAGGAGAAGGGAAGTCATGGAGAGCTTGTGTCCATTCCCTTCACTTCTCCCCCTAAAGACCAAGAATAAAGACCTAGGACTTTTGCTTATCCCAACTCCAGCTGATTCTAAGGCATCCAAGGTGCTAATCCGAACTTCACAGAGAACAAAAGTCTAATTAATGACAAAGTTAAGAAGAGGAAAACATACCACCAGGGTGACAAATCAAAAAATAAACAAGAAGAAGGACACTATTGATATGACAAGTTAGCAGCTTCCTCTGACAGACCTTTTCATATCTTGTCTTGGCTAGGCTACTTGCTGTTCCTTAGAGGCAAGCTGCAGTCAAACTGTAGGGAAGGAGCAAAGAAGCCAGGAGAATCTTAAGAATTATAGCCTAGTCCTTTTTAATGAATAGCAGTATCTGAAAATAGCAGCTGGATTTTGATTATCTGCTTGTCTTTCAATAGTTTCCACACAAAAGATTTAGTTCTTTGTTTTGTACCTTTATTTGCATATTGTTTTTTTTCTATATAGAGTGATTTCCTATGCTAAAAAGACAAGGATGCCATTTTCTATATTACAAAGCAAAGAAACAAAGACAACATTCTGATAACATTGGACATTGGGTGTAGGATTTAATAGTGCTAAAATGAAGACTTATATTTGGCTCAAAAAAAAAAAAAAAAAAAGACTCCACAAGTATTAGGTGAATAAGGCATGGCTATGAAGCAGTTCATCTAAAGGGAAAAAAAAAGTTAAGCAAGTTTTAAGTGCAACTTGAGTCCATGCAAAATGGCAGCTAACCCTAGTTTGGTTAAAAGAAGCATCGAAGAGATAATGGTGTCACTGTACTTTGCCTAGTCAACTCACATTTGGAGTATTATATTCTGTTTCAAGCATAACATTTTAGTGATCAGCTAAAAGTATGTATAGGAAAATCACCAGGATTGTTCCAGACTTCACAATGGTGCCATTTGAATATTAGTTAAACGAATTCCATATATTTGGCCTGGAGAAGACATAGGATGAACATAATAATTTTACTCAAATATTTAAAAGACTTTACATATAAAATGGATTAAATTTGTTTTATTTCATGTATATTAAAAATGATTTTTATTCAAGAATAGATATAAATTCTTCTGGATTAAATTATCTAAATTAACCTTCAAACTCAAAGATTCTGTGACTTTGAATTCTTGAGTTCTTTTAAAACCCAATAATGGTCTTACCTCATCTATGAAACTTTTCTAAATTCTTTTCATACCTAATCAACAGTGTATAGCCTATAATACACCTAATTTAATGTCACTTTGCACGTCTCTAGTTTTATGCCTTACTGAGTTCTATTTCCATTAGAATTATAAGACCTTTCAAAGGATATGAACAGACAGTTTTCAGATGATGAAATTCAAACTATTTCTACTCATGTGAAAGAGTGTTCCAAATCACTATTGATCAGAGACATGCATATTAAGACAGATAAACAGGCTTCCAGTCTTTGTGCATTGTAACTGAAATTCATCAAGTTTTTGGGTAAGGATGGAGGTCCTTAGAAAAAAGTTCTTTGTTTTTTGTGTATACACCAAATACAAAAAAAAAAAAAAAAAAAAAAAAAAAAAAAAAAAAAAAGAAGGAAGGAAAGAAAGAAATAATAATAATAAAAAAAGAAATACTAAAATAAAGTTGAATCATCTTAGCTGGGTATTTGAAGTCTCAAAGGGAACAGCAAAAAGACTCCCACTAATACTCATCATTACTTACAGGAAAAATGTTTTTATTTCATCTTTGAATCCAGTAACTAAGATAGTTTATTGTTAGATGGCTTTTTGTGTGAGAGACTAGCTCTTTGCCCTACTCTTCTACTTTTGTTTTTCATTTTCTAAAGTGATTAAAAAAAAAAAAAACTGCAGATCTTTTCCCCATTGTCAAATGAAATGAATTGGGTATTAACCTTGAATATGATATTTTCTCTACCTGAATTTACAACTTCAGCATAAATTATTCCAGTTGGCACTCTCCATGTTTTGAGATTCTCTGGAGGTGATTAGTTTGTTTCTCTTTGACGATTTATAAGAGAATATTTTAAATGGATTGAAATCTTTTCATTGGCCTATATAGTCCTTCTTTGATGTTCTGTGTCTTTAGGTTGGGCTTTTAGCCCTCTATTGTATTCACTTATTGATGATTCCCTCACTGTTCGAGAATGATGATCACTAAGACCACCTGAAAACAGCTTTTTGATTTTGTAATTTTAATTTTAATTTATTTATTTATTTAAAACAAAAACAAAATCAAAAACAACAAAAAATCAAAAAGCATTGCGACATGCATAGCAGAATGTAAGAGAGGATTCAAAATATAAAGCAATATATTTTCAATTCAATAAAGTCTATGTAATAAATATTGGACATTGTGTTCAGAATTCTCTCTTTTCTGTGCTTATTTGTAGATTTTCTCTTCTCTATTATGTACTTTTTAGTTTATTTTTTCCCCTTTCTTTTGTCCCTCCCCCAAGAAGGTTACAAATAAGCAGGTATATATTTTTACATGCACACATACATATACACATTCATATATATGATACATAAACATGCACATACACATTCATATATAGCTATATAATACCATTCCATGATTTTTTGTCCTATATTTTTCGGAAGGTGAATAATCTGTTCCCTCCTAAATGCATATCTTTCCATATTTTCTTCAATATGCCAACTTTAATTTTGTATGGCTTCATCATTAACTTACCTGCATTTTACCCAATAAATTCTACTCTTGATTTATATTATTATATTTTTTTTCCTATTCCTTCTGATGCCTCTGCCTCTGCTTTATTTCTCCCTATTACCTTGCCTTCCTCTTACTTAAATTATGTCTCCTCTAAGGAAGCCTCCTTTATCCCCACTCCCTCCTTTTCTGCTTGCTCTCTTACTTTTCTCTGAATTTAGAAGATTTTTATACACACACACACACACACACACACACACACACACACATATTTATGGATGTGTATTTGTGTGTTGTAGCTTTTTATCACATTTACAATGAGAGGTACCAGCTCTTCTCCTCCATCTCATTCCTCTGCATCTCCTGTAACAAAATTAAAATTCTTCCTCTTGTATCTTTTTTGTATAAGATAATCTTTTTTTTTAACTTTTTATTACATTGGCTTATAAAATCCCATCATACTTCATCTTTCTTTTCAACTACCCAATTACTGATAACAATTCCATAATGCACTTTATAATTCCATATATAAAACATAAATAATATGTCTTTATTGAGTCCCTTGTAATTAGTCATTAATGTTTGTCTTACCTTTCTCTTAGATCTTATACATCAAATATTCTATTAAGTTCAGGCCTTTTTACAACAAAATTCCAAGAGTCCGACAATTCATTGAATGTCATCTTTCCCCATTTTAGATTACGTTTAACTTTTCTGGGTATGATATTTTTGGCTACAATCTCAGTTTTTCTATTCTTTGATATATAATTGTCCAAAATCTGCAGTCTTTTAATGTAGCTATAGCTAGGTCTGGTGTGATTTTAATTATAACTTCAACATATTTGAATTTTTTTCTTTTTATTCTTAATATTTTCTCGAACTGGGAATTTAGGAATTTGGTGATGGTATTCTTGTAGGTTTTCCTGGTGAGATATCTTGCAGGTAGTATTTAGTGGATTTTTTAATTTCTATTTTCCCCTCTTATTCTAACATTTCAGGACAATTTTCTTTAATTATTTCTTCTATTATATCAAAATTCTTTTTTTTGGTTGTAGTTTTCAGGTAGACAAAATTATCCTTATATTTTTTGTTCTTGATCTATTCTCCAGATTAATTGTTTTTCTTATAAGCTGTTTCACATTCTCTTCTATTTTTTCATTCTTTTGTATTGTTTTACTATTTCTTGGTCTCATAACTTCATTGTCTTCCCCTTATCTAATTCTAATTTTCAAGAACTCATTTTCTTTATTAAGATTCTGCATCCCCTTTTTCAGTTGGTTGACTTTCTTTTCATAATCTTCTTGTTTTTATTGGTTTGTTATTACTTTTTAAAAATTCCTTACTCTTTCTCATTTGAGTTTTAAAGTCTTTTTAGAGTTTACTTTTGAATTCTTTTTGGTCAGGTAACCATTTGATATTATTCTCTGGGGTAAGAGAGAACTTTCTTTTTACTTTAACATTCATCTCTGAAGATCAGCCTCAGTTTTCTCTATTCTCATGGTAATTTTCTACTGTTTAGTCCTGAAGAACAGGAGATGGTGCCTCTGCCCTCAGGTCTTCTTCAGTATTAATCTCTGGCCTGAAAGTGAAGTCAAGAAGTCCACCCTTCTCTAAGTGTCCACAAACAGCAATGTCCCATTGTTTCTGCACTCATGGGAATTTTGTTGGTTCCTTCTCAGGCCAATGACTGGGCCTCGTGTACCTTATTAGCAAAAACTCCCTTATACCTAATTTTGACTTGTTTTTGGGAGATATCTGGAGAGCTAGAAATTTTCTGACCTCTTCAGCCATCTTCCCAGAATCTTTGGAACACAGATTTTCTTTTTAAAAGTTTCATACTTCTACATATACACACTTCTATATCCTAGATCATAGTGATTGACATATTAAAGATAAAGAATGATGAGATTTTTGATATCCAATAAAAAAATTGTAAAAAAAACCAATCTCTAAAGAAAAGTAAACAAAAAATGTTTACTGCCATCAAAATGGCACTGATGACACTCTTCAGTACCGTTTATTCCATTGTAAAAGCCATGAATTAGACTGGAAAATTTTTTATTTGGTGCTGAAGCTAAGAGATGCTATTTTTTTGTTCATAAGACCATTAGTATGTTTTTTATTTTTAAATTGTTTTCAGTCAAAACTGACTCTTTCTGACCCCATTTGGAGTTTTCTTGGTAAAGATATTGGAGTGTTTTCCATTTCCTTCTTCAATTCATTTTATTGTTGAGGAATTAAGGGAAACTGGGTGATTAATCTAGTCACATTTGTTTTTCAACTGAAATGAGGCAAATACTAAGAAAAGAGCCTCCCCCCAGGGAAGTATGAAGCATGTGTAGTAGGTTAACAGAGAAGCAAGGTTTGTTGGTAACTCAGAAGCAGATCGCCGAGTTCTCAGATGCCCTGCAGTACAAATCCCTGTGGCTTTGTAAGAAGGAGAGTTTGGAGCCAGAGATATGGAAGTTAGTGGGAGAACAAGGAACTGAATATAATGGAATAAGGAACCCCATAAGTTTTAAAAAGAGGAAAGATTTTAAATTGGGCAGCCAGACAAGGAAGTATAAGGAGAAAAACAAGCAGAGGGTTGGTACCTGTAGCTGTGGAGCTTACAGCACTTGAGAAGGAGCTAAGGAAGTGTTTTTTGTTTTTTGTTTTTTTTTTTTTTAGTATTTTACTGATTTATTTTGCTTGTTATTCTTCAAGTTGCTCTGCAAGGCACTGCCAGTTGGGTGAGAAGAAACTTAAGTATCTTAAGTACCATTGCCTATTGGGCAGAAAAGGAATTAAGTATCTTAAATACCTTACTGATGAGCTCGCTTTTCACCTTCAAAGCTCATTTTCAATTCTGCCTACACCTGAGCATGAGCCTTAGGGTATTCTCCATCTCCTGACCCTGCTCGTTCAACTCTGCCTTCCTGGGAAGGAGGAAGAGGAGTGGGAGGGGCAATGACACCATCAGTACCACCTATGCAGCAGTTTTGCTCACCCTCTCTGTCCTCATTATAAGAGGCAGGCTCAGCTCCAGGGCCCCAGGCAAAAAACACTTGGGGCTTGAGGGCAACTATTTCACCTTGTAATAAATGGACTCTATTTTCCCATCATCCTCAGGAGTTCTGCCTCATCACTTCTCCTTTAGGAAAGTATATTTTAATCAACCCAGCATGGGGGCTCTAGAAAGCAATGGTACATTTTGTTACCCCAATTTGGGGACCCTAGAAAGCAGGACACAGCAAGTTCCAATGGTCTTGGGATGGAGAGAGAGAGAGCCATTTACACAAAGAGAGAGGAGTGTGGGAACTGAATATGGATCACAACATAGTATTTCTACTTTTCCTGTTATTTGCTTGCACTTTGCTTTTTTTTCTCTTTTTTTCCTTTCTCTTATTTTTCTTATGCAGCATGATAATTGTGGGAATATGTATAGAAGAATTACACATGTTTAACACATATTGGATTGCTTGCTGACTAGGAGAAGGGGTGGGGGGAAAGGAGAGAGAAAAAAAAATGGAACATAAGGCTTTGCAAAGATGAATATTGAAGACGATCTACACATGTCTTTTGAAAATAAAAAGCTTTATTAAAAACAAGGGAGACTTTAATTTCCTGCCAGATGGGGAGGCAAGAAGCTAGGACTAAAAGCTTGACTACTTTGCTCTCTTTAGCAAGAAGGGGTACAAGGCTAGACTTATATTTCTTTATTCCCTTAAGCATTATCAGTTTAAGGGATGTAGTTTCAAGTTCAAGATAAACTTCTGATGACTCTTCATTAATAGGAAAAGAAGGAATAAAGTTTTATCTGAAGCTTGACTTCCTTCCCAGTAAATATTAGTTCTCCCTCTCCATCTTAATCTCCTGGCTAATCAGAATTCCTTCAAATCCAGCAAAATCCCATATTCTATAGAAAACTTTCTTGATCCTTCCTTAATGCTAATACCTTCCTTCTATTGACTAATCCCATTTTATCTTGTTTATAACTTGTTTACAAGATATTGTTTATATACCATTTCTCTCATTAGACTTTTGAGCTGCCTTTATTTCTCCCTTGTTTTTCTTTTCTTAATATCCTTAGCTCTTAACACAGTACTTGGAACATATAAGCAAATGAAAGAACTGGGACTTAAATGTGTATCTTCTGAGTCTAATACCAGTGCTTGTTTCAGTGAGTTCAGGAAGAAATTTTTTACCATAGAAACTGAAGAAAACCAAATCTTAGAGATTTAGTTTATCTCCCTCATTTTTTTTAATAAATGAAGAAACTGAAACTCATAGATGTGATGTAACTTAATCAAGGGCACACAGTAAATTCATCAGGATAAGAATTTACATTATTTGATTTTCACTCAGGTATTCCTGGAGCTGATTAACATAAATTTGATAATAGAATAATAATAATAATAAATAGTAGCATTTATGTAGTTCTTTGCCAGTTTACAAATATTATTAACTCATTTATATGAATATATATATACATATTTATATATATACATACACATATATATATAGTGAAGTCATCTGAACAACTTAATAGACTCATTCTTTTTCCAACAATGGACATAGGTAATTAGAGGTAAAACTAATTAGAAGCCTATTACAATAATCCATGCATACTAATAAAAAGTATTATTCCACTGCTTTAGGGCAGTGGAAGTGGGAAGAAAAAGGAAGGACAGATGCAAGAGAAGTGAAAGCAAAATCAATATGATTTAATGACTAATTGAATAGGTGATGAGTAAGGGAGAGGGAGGAGTTAATTCAATAAATGCTTATTATTCTTCTAGGGTGAACCAAGCAGTATACTGGATGTTGAGATAGATAACTTTTCAGATAAGATATTATCTCTAATTCAATATACCTTATAATTTTACAGGGAAGGGTACTCAAATAACCATGTATAAAATATATACAAACTCAATAAAAATATTTACTATGTTGGGGTTGCTGTATTCCAGCTACTGAAGAAATACCATTGATAAATATGAATTGAAGAGGGTTCACAGGTTTGGAATGATTGATAACTTCCCAAATTATTAAAAATACTTCACATCCTTAGTATGATAATATTTTTTACTCACATTTCAGACTCCTTTTGGTCATAATTAGTTTTCCATTTGAGCTGTTGAGTACTGTTACAACAGTACTTCATTTTTACTGTAAAGGAACCATGTACAACCTTATATGATCTTATAAACTATGTTCTTACTAGTTATGGGAATTTGTGTGGTTTAAGTCTATGAAAAACTTTGAACTCACTAATAATGTCCTTATAACTGTTCTGAACATCAAGCACTGTGCTAAGCTAATATCCAGTATGCTCAGAGTGTTAGAGAGATTATTAACATAAACATTGAAATACTTGAGGACAATGGCAGGGGACATGATGGAGAAAAAGAGCCTGATGAGAAAGTCACTGAGAAAATTAGCAAAGTTACTCAGATACTGGTAGAAGATCAAAACACAAAAAGAGTAACAGATTTATAGAAAGTTGAGCTTGCTTCAGAAATACAAGTGGATATGTCAAATAGGAAGATAATAATTTGGTTCTCTTTTGTATAAGGTCTCTATATACATGCATATATCTATATAGTAATGAATAAATATGTAAGCATGTACATGTACAAATTCATTTGCAAGGATAAATGTGTGTTCATATGTACATATCTACAATAAATCTATGCTTATGTGCATATAGATTATATGATTCATCCAACATTATACTGCTAGAACTAAGAACTCAGATCTTCTGATAACTGATTCAGTGTTCTTTATTTTATTTAAAACAATAAGAAACAAACAGCTAAAAAGCTCTAATCAACATCAATATGACTGTTCAAAATTGAATAATTTGATTTTCATGAATTAAAAAAAAAACCCTCACCCCAATTTATTTCTAATTTCTTTAGAAAACAGTCATTCCCAGATTTGAACAGTAACATAAGCCTTATTAACAACCTTGCTTACCATATTATACCACATACTTGGGCTCTTCTCAAGTGAGCCCTAAAGCTCTGAATTGTAATGGTACTATTTACTACCTTGACCAAAGTCAATGTTTGTTATCTAACTTGACAGCCTCCAGCAGTAAGCAGTACATAAAGGTAGCCAGACCTACCTATTAGTTCTTTGGTAAAAACAAATTTGGTTTTAAAGTAACTTGTTAATAATTAGATGACATTTTTCAATCATGATGAGTGGGAAAAAGAGAGAGAGAGGAAAGTGAGACAGAGAGAGAGGAGAGAAAGAGAGAGAGAGAGAGAGAGAGAGAGAGAGAGAGAGAGAGAGAGAGAGGAGAGAATTCACTGACAAGCATTAAATAATATCATGGATGGGTTATAAGAAGCATAGGAAACTTGGGGAAAGGAAACAGTGGAAGGAATGGAATGGAATAACTTAAAAGAGGTGGCAAATGGTTTTGTGTCTATGGCAAAAATTAAAAATAAGCCATATAGGTGTGTCATACAATAGAAAATATTGAAACCATTGATTTATATATCATATAAACCTAAAACAACACAATTTAGCTTGCAATCTGCCATTGTGAATAAATTTGACATAAAAAGTAAGATAGAAATTTATTTAATAATTTAATAATAACATTAGACATTTAAAATGATAGATTCAATTAACATTCTGAATGTATATGAATTCAAGACAAGGAGAAAAAGGAAGAAATATTCTATGAGACTTTGTTTCTTCTCAATTACTGATCCAAAGTAACCAGAAAGGATATTATAAAAGAAGAACAATGAAAATTTCATTGCAAATCTCATTCCATATTATGTCTAGCTGTTTAGAAAAAAATTGACTTCCAACTAAGTGGCAAAGTGATCAATTCAACTTATTTAAAAAATGTATTTAGTCATTGAAAACTTCTCAGTTCTTTTTAGTGAGTGGTAATCTTACTTTTGTGGACTCATTAATAAAACATGTACCTTATCAGCAAATCTTAAAGGATTTAATATGTTTAAAAATTAATTTATGCTTTGACATCTAAAAACTGATTTCAATGCAGAAACATGACCAAAGCTTTCACACAGTGACTTTGCTAAGTTGTTTACTTTTAAATGCTTATATAGGCAAGAAAGTGTGGAAAGTCAGCCATCCTAGAAATACAACTTTCAGAAATGTCAATGACAATGGATTTTCTTTGCATGTGAGAGCTAATACTTTAAAACATGTTGGTATATTCCATCTACTTATTCACATCCCAGCTAAAGAATAGCAGGTTACTTATATAGCACTTCAGATGACATACCACTTTACATAAATTCTCATTTTTATTCTCATGACAAACCCATAGAGTGTTATCCCCAATTTGTAGATGAAATAAATGAGGCAAAAGGGGGTTATTTCTTGAATGCAATGTAAGATATGAATCCAACTTTTCTAGACTCTAAGTCCAAAATGAGATAATATTTAAATTGCTTAGCATAGTGACTTGCAAATAGGAGGTACTTAATAAATGATTGTTCCCTTCCTTTCCCTTATTCTCTTTCCCCTTCAGGAATTTCCCAACAAAGACAGTTCATACCTCATGTTGGAGATATAATCTTTATAATCAAAGTCTAGAGAGCTTGATTTGGTACCTTTTGAAAATTATATTGGACATAATTTTTCAGGGCCCTCTCTTTTGTAATGAGATAACTGAGTATGGCATTAGTGGAGAAATGTAATACACCATTATGCTAACTATCCTCAAAATAATCTTTGGTAAATTTTTTTGAGTCAATATTGGAAAAATCATTTTGCCATGAAAATTCTGTTAGGATTGCAATAATCTTACAACATTTTGAATGAAGAAGTAGAAATTTGCTTTGATAGAAAAAATTCTATCTATAGAATACATCATTAAAAATATATTATTCATTAGCAGTGAAATTAACACTCTAATGCTACCTTTAAGTCTTAAGTAGTAATTAAATTGAAGAAATTTTTTCTGATGTTAATAGTTCTTGAAAGAGGAAGAATTTGGAATCAGAGATATGTGAATATTGTACCCATCTTTTGAGATGGAGTTTCCTTTGTGCATTCCTTTAGGAGAAGCCTGTAGTCAAGATGGGGCATATATGCATTTGCATCTTTTTACTGAAGATAGAAGCAAACAATAGTTCCAATAATGTAGAATGCTGAATGCATTTATAAGTATTACTTAACACTGAAATAAAGCAACAAACATAATGTACCTCAGGATGCACCTTTCTTGTAAGGTTCTTGTTTGGTTTTCTGAAGGTCCTGGAGCAGCCTTCGTTTCAGCTGAATAATCACCACAAAAATAGCCAGGTGTTAAAGTCCAAATCCTTTATTATCTCCTTCACAGTCTAGTTTCCTTACCTGGGGCCCGGGCCAGCTTTCTGGAGAGCCTTTCAGACCGGCCATGGGGGAAGTGCAGGAGGTAGCCACCATGGTGCTGTGAGATGAAGTAACTGAATCTGGCTCTGCCTCTCTCCCGAGTCTGTGTCTGGCACTTCTGAGTCTGTCTCTGAGCCCTTCTGAGTCTGTCTCTGGCTCTCACTCTGGCTGTTTGTCACAGCTTTATATGCTCTATTTTGAGTATAACCCAATCATTATATCACTAGGAAACCATTATTTGTTGTAAGATTAAGTCAATCATACTGAATTTAGAGAACTATTAATCACCATGTTAGTTTAGCATGACTTAACACCTTGTAAGAATCCTGGTTTCAGAGTTCTGGCCCATAACACTTTCTCATAAGTGAATTTCTCTATTTTTAATAAGTATATTTTTAGAATGAGACATTGCAAAAGTATAAACAAAAATACTCATTACAGTAATTTGCATGTGGTGCAATAGTTCTTTTTGATTGCTATTTTAGATATTAAGAAAAGCTCATTTAACTTTAAAGTATTTTAGATGGAGGAATTCACTTTTTTATTATATGAATTTATGTCAACAACAGTCAGGAAGCTGAAACCTTTTGAAGCTTTTATACTTACTTTTCTGGCTCAAGTAATAATTTCAAATTGTTTAGGAACATTTTGTAGTATTTTGAGAGTATATCTTATGATGCACTCTCAAAGTAGGAAAAGAAGCTATTCAAAATTTTATATTTTTTATTTGGGGATATATCTGCCAAGGGAAAGTCAGGAACTATATGAGCAAAACTACAAAACACTTTCCACACAAATAAAGTCAGATCTAAACAATTGAAAAAATATCAAGTGCTCTTGGATAGATCAAGAGAATATAATAAAGATGAAAATACTACCTAAACTTATCTATTTATTTAGTGTTATACCAATCAACCTTCCAAGAAACTATTTTACTGACCTAGAAAAAATAACAACAAAATTCATCTGGAAGAAAAAAAGGTCAAGAATTACAAGGGAATTAATGAAAAAAAAAATCAAATGAAGATGGCCTAGTTGTACCAGTTCTGAAACTATATTATAAAATCTGTTGTCAGAACCATTTGGTATTGGCTAAGAAATAGACTAGGTGATCAATGGAATAGGTTAGGTTCACAGGACAAAACAGTCAATAACTATAGCAATCTAGTGTTTGACAAACCGAAAGACCCAACTTTTGCTATAAGAATTCATTATTTGGCAATAACTAGTGGGAAAATTGGATACTAGTATGGCAGAAAATCGGCATTGACCCATACTTAACATTGTATACTAAGATGAGGTCAAAATGGGTTCATGATCTAGACATAAAGTATGATATTATAAATAAATTAGAAGAACATTGGATAGTTTACCTCTCAGATCTGTGGAGGAGGAAAGAATTTGTGACCAAAGAAGAACTAGAAACCATTATTGATCACAAAATAAATAATTTTGATTATATTAAGTTAAAAAGTTTTTGTACAAACAAAACTAATGCAGACAAGATTAAAAGGAAATCAATAAACTGGGAAAACATTTTTACCTTCAAAGCTTCTAATAAAAGCCTCATTTCTAATAGAGCATTTACTCAAATTTATAAGAAATCAAACCATTCTCCAACTGATAAATGGTCAAAGGATATGAAGAGAATTTTCAGACAAAGAAATGGAAAGTATTTCTAGTTATATGAAAAGATGATTCAAATCACTATGGATCAGAGAAATGCAAATTAAGACAACTCTGAGACACCTCTACATACCTGTCAGATTGGCTAAGATTACATGAAAAGATAATGGTGAATGTTGGAGGGGATGTGGGAAAACTGGGACACTGATACCTTGTTGATGGAATTGTGAACGAA
Source organism: Antechinus flavipes (assembly GCF_016432865.1). Lineage (NCBI taxonomy): Eukaryota > Metazoa > Chordata > Mammalia > Dasyuromorphia > Dasyuridae > Antechinus > Antechinus flavipes. Next base: position 521,430,742 of record NC_067398.1, on the reverse strand, counting down.
TGCAAACATTCTGGAGAGCAATTTGGAACTCTGCTCAAAAAGTTATCAAACTGTGCATACCCTTTGATCCAGTAGTGTTTCTACTGGGCTTATATCCCAAAGAGATCTTAAAGGAGGGAAAAGGATCCATATATGCAAAAGTGTTTGTGGCAGCTCTCTTTGTAGTGTCAAGCAATTGGAAACTGAATGGATGCCCATTAATTGGAAAATGGCTGAATTAATTATGGTATATGAATGCTATGGAATACTATTGTTCTGTAAGAAACGACCAGCAGGATGATTTAAAAGAGGACTGGAGAGACCTACATGAACTGATGCTAAGTGAAATGACCAGAACCAGGAGATCAACAACAATACTGGGCAGAATCAATATTGATTCAGCACATTTTTTCATATGATTAGAAATGGCTTTAGTTTCTTCATCTGAAAATGGTCTATTCATGTCCTTTGATGATTTATCAATTGGAGAATTGCTTGTATTCTTATAAATTTGAATCAATTATCAATATATTTTAGAAATGAAGACTTTATGAAAACCCTTGGATATTAAAAAAAAATATGTTCCCCCTAGTTTACTACTTCCCACCTAATCTTGTCTGCATTGATTTTATTCGTACATTTTTTTACATTAATATAATCAAAATTATACATTTTACATTGCATAACATAGTCTAGTTCTTCTTCAGTCACAAATTCCTTTCTTCTACACAGATCTGAGAGGTAGACTAACCTTAGTTGTTCTAGTTTGTTTATAGTATCACTCTTTATGCCTAAATGATAAACTCATATCAACTTTATCTTGGTATGGGGTGTTAGGTGTGGGTCAATACCTAGTTTCTTCCATATTAGTTTCCAATTTTCCCAACAATTTTTGTCAAATAGTGAGTTCTTATCCTAGAAGCTGTGTGATATTGGATTTATCAAATACTAGATTATTTATAATGATTGACTATTGTGTCTTGTGAACCTAACTTATTCCACTGATCAGCTACTCTATTTCTTAGCCAGTAACAGATAGTTTTGATCATTGTTGTTTTATATTTTTATATCTGGTATAGCTAGGCCACATTCATTTGCATTTTATCATTAATTTCCTTGAAATTCTTGAACTTTTGTCCTTCCACATGAACTTTATTTTTTTTTTCTAGTTCTGCAAAATAATTTCTTGGAAGTTTGATTGGGATAGTAGGTTAATTTAGGTAGAATTGTCATTTTTATTATGTTAGCTCAGCCTACCCATGAGCACTTGATATTCTTCCAACTGATTATATCTAACTTTATTTGTGGGAAAACTGTTTTACAATTCTGTTCATATAGTTTCTGACTTTGTCTTGGCAGATAGACTTCAAAATATTTTATATTATCTATAGTTATTTTGAATGGAATTTCTCTTTGTATCTCTTGCTGCTGGACTTTATGAGTAACATATAGAAATGTTGCAACATTGCTAATGTCATGAATACTTTCTAGAAGTTTTTTAGTTGATTCTCCAGGATATCATCATATCAGGAAAGAATGACAATTTGGTTTCCTCATAGCCTACTCCAATTCTGTTAATTCACTTTTCTTCTCTTATTTCTAAAGCTAACATTTGTAATACAATATTGAATGGTAATGGTAATAGTGGGCACTCTAGTTTCACCCCTTATCTTATTTGAAATAGTTCTAGTTTATCCCCAATATGATTTTAAATAGATGCTATTGATCATTTTAAAGAAAACTCCATTTATTCCTACACTCCCTAGTGTTTTTAATAGAAATGGGTAATAAATATTTTCAAATGCTTTTTCTGCATCTATTGAAATAATTATATGATTTCTGTTAGTTTGATTATTGATAGACAATTATGCTAATAGTTTTCCTAATAATGAATCAGCTCTGCATTCCTGGCATAACTCCTACTTGGTCATAATATATTATCCTGGTGATAATTTGCTGTATTCTCTTTGCTAATATTTTATCTAGATTTTTGTATCAATAGTCATTAGGGAAATTGGTCCATAATTTCCTTTTTCTATTTTGATCTTGCCTGGTTTAGGTATCAGAATCATATTTGTGTCATAAAAGGAATTTGGTAATAACTCTTCTTCCCTTATTTTTTCAAAGAGTTTGCAAAGTAAGGAAATTAATTGTTCTTTAAATGTTTATTATAATTCCCATGTAAATCCTTCTGGCACTGGAGATTTTTTCTTAGGGATTTGATTAATAGATTGCTTGATTTCTTTTTCTAAAATGGGACTATTTCAGCAATTTATCCCCTCCTCTGATAATCTGGGCTATTTATATTTTTGCAAGTATTGACATATAGTTAGATAAAATAGTTCCTAATTATTGTTCTAATTTCCACTTTATTGTTGGAAAGTGCATCCTTTTCATTTCTGATGCTAATAATTTGATTTTATTCTTTCCTTTTTCTAATCAAATTGACTAAATGTTGATCTATTTTGCCTATTTTATAAAACCAATTCATTTTTGATTGTTAGTTTAATGGTTTTCTTACTTTCAGTTTTATTAATCTCCCCTTTTATTTTCAGAATTTCAAATTTGGTATTTAATTAGGAAGTTTTGATTTGTTCTTTTTCTAGCTTTTTTTAGTTGCATGCCCATCTCACTGATCTTCTCTTTCTATTTTATGAAAGAAAGCATTTGGAGACATAAAACTTCCCCAAAGAACTGCTTTTGCTGAATTTCATAAATTTTGGTATATTATCTCAATATTGTCATTCTCTTGGATGAAATGATTGATTGTGTTTTTAATTTGTTGTTTCATCCATTCATTTTTTAGAATTACATTATTTTGTTGCCAATTAATTTTGTTCTATTTTTCCCTGTCCCTTTATTACATGTAATGTTGATTGCATCATGATTTAAAAAAAAGATGTATTTACTCTTCCTGCCTTTCTGTATTTGATTTTGAGGTCTTTATGTCCTAGTACTTGGTCAGTTTTTGCATAGATTCCAAGTACTTCTGAGAAAAAAATATATTCCTGTCTCTCTCCATTCAATTTTCTTCAAAAATGTATCATACCTAACTTTTCTAAAATTCTATTTGCCTCCTTAAATTATTTCTTATTCACTTTGTGGTTCAATTTATCTAGGTCTGATGAGATTCTCGACTAGCATAGTTTTTTGTTTGTTTGTTTGTTTTTGTCTATTTCTTCTTGATTTAACTCCTTAACTTCTCCTTTAGGAATTTGGATGCTATACCACTTTGTGAATATAAGTTTAGTATTGATACTACTTTATTTTATATGTGCCCTTTTAAAATGTAGTCTCTTTTCTTATCTCCTTTAATTAGATCTATTTTTGTTTTTCCTTAATCTGAGATCTGGATGTCCTAACCCTGCATTTTTTATTTCAGCTGAAGCATAATAGATTCTGCTCCAGTCTTTTATTTTCATTCTTTATGTATTACTTTACTTTAAAGGTATTTCTTGTAATTAACATATTGTACATTTCTGGCTTTTAATCCAGTCTGCTATCTGCTTCCATTTTATGGGATTATTCATCCTTTTCACATTCATATTTAAAATTACTAACTCTGTTTTTTACCATCTTATTTTCCCTAAACTTATACTTTTCTCTTTCCTTTCTCCTTTTCCTTCTTCCCCAGTATTTTGTTTCTGACTACCACCAACCTCAAACAGTCCTCACCTTTTATATCTTGTTCCTTTCCCGTTCTACTTCTCTTCCCCCTTCTATTAGCTTCCACCTTTCCTTTCCCCTTTCACCCTTTCCTCTCTACTTCCCTCTAAGGTGAAACAAGGTTTTTTTTTTTTTTTCAGAGACTATGAATGTCTGATATTCTTTCTTTGAGAGATATCTGATGATATTAATGCTCATACAATGCTCACCCCGCCTCCCTTCTTTCCCTCAATTGTAATAGTTCTTTTTTGCCTCTTCATGAGATTTAACTTATTCCATTTTACCTCTGCCTTCCTCTTCTTCCAGTATAATTCCTTTTTACCCCTCATTTCCTTTTATATCATCAAAATAAAGTCAAATTATACCTATATCTTCTAAGTATACTTTTATCAAAGATCCAATTTTCAAGAGTTAAGTATAATCTTACCATATAGAGATGTAAATTTTAAACTTTGTTTTTTCTTTCCTTTTTACCATTTATGCTTCTTTTGATTTCTGTATTTGAAGATCAAATTTTCTGTTCAGCTCTTATCTTTTCATCAGAAATAAATGAAATTTACCTATTTCTTTTTTTTTAATTTTTTATTTAATAATTACATTATATTGACACTCATTTCTGTTCCGATTTTTTTTTCCCCTCCCTCCCTCCACCCCCTCCCCTAGATGGCAAGCAGTCCTTTATATGTTGGATATGTTGCAGTATATCCTAGATACAATATATGTTTGCAGAACCGAACAGTTCTCTTGTTGCGTAGGGAGAATTGGATTCAGAAGGTATAAATAATCCGGGAAGAAAAACAAAAATGCAGATAGTTCACATTCGTTTCCCAGTGTTCTTTCTTTGGGTGTAGCTGCTTTTGTCCGTCATTTATCATTTGAAACTCAGGTCTCTTTGTCAAAGAGATCCACTTCCATCAAAATATGTCCTCATACAATATCGTTGTCGAAGTGTATAATGATCTCCTGGTTCTGCTCATTTCACTTAGCATCAGTTCATGTAGGTCTCTCCAAGCCTCTCTGTATTCATCCTGCTGGTCATTTCTTACAGAACAATAATATTCCATAACATTCATATACCACAATTTACCCAGCCATTCTCCAATTGATGGGCATCCATTCATTTTCCAGTTTCTAGCCACTACAAACAGGGCTGCTACAAACATTTTGGCACATACAGGTCCCTTTCCCTTCTTTAGTATTTCTTTGGGATATAAGCCCAATAGAAACACTGCTGGATCAAAGGATATGCACATTTTGATAATTTTTGGGCATAATTCCAGATTGCTCTCCAGAATGGTTGGATTCGTTCACAACTCCACCAACAATGCATTAGTGTCCCAGTTTTCCCGCATCCCCTCCAACATTCATCATTATTTTTCCTGTCATCTTAGCCAATCTGACAGGTGTGTAGTGGTATCTCAGAGTTGTCTTAATTTGCATTTCTCTGATCAATAATGATTTGGAACACTCTTTCATATGAGTGGTAATAGTTTCAATCTCATCCTCTGAAAATTGTCTGTTCATATCCTTTGACCATTTATCAATTGGAGAATGGCTTGATTTCTTATAAATTTGAGTCAGTTCTCTATATATTTTGGAAATGAGGCCTTTATCAGAACCTTTAACTGTGAAAATGTTTTCCCAGTTTGTTGCTTCCCTTCTAATCTTGTTTGCATTAGTTTTATTTGTACAAAGGCTTTTTAATTTGATGTAATCGAAATTTTCTATTCTGTGATCAGTAATGGTCTCTAGTTCATCTTTGGTCACAAATTTCTTTCTCCTCCACAAGTCTGAGAGATAAACTATTCTATGTTCCTCTAATTTATTTATAATCTCGTTCTTTATGCCTAGGTCATAGACCCATTTTGATCTTATCTTGGTATATGGTGTTAAGTGTGGGTCCATGCCTAATTTCTGCCATACTAATTTCCAATTATCCCAGCAGTTTTTATCAAATAATGAATTCTTTTCCCAGAAGTTAGGGGCTTTGGGTTTGTCAAACACTAGATTGCTATAATTGACTATTCTGTCTTGTGAGCCTAGCCTTTTCCACTGATCCACTAATCTATTTCTTAGCCAATACCAAATGGTTTTGGTGACTGCTGCTTTATAATATAATTTTAGATCAGGTACAGCTAGGCCACCTTCATTTGATTTTTTTTTCATTAATTCCCTTGAGATTCTCGACTTTTTATTGTTCCATATGAATTTTGTTGTTATTTTTTCTAGATCAATAAAATTTTTTCTTGGAAGTCTGATTGGTATAGCACTAAATAAATAGATTAGTTTAGGGAGTATTGTCATCTTTATTATGTTCGCTCGGCCGATCCAAGAGCACTTAATATTTTTCCAATTATTTAAGTCTGACTTTATTTGTGTGGAGACTTTTTTATAATTTTGCTCATATAATTCCTGACTTTCCTTTGGTAGATAGATTCCCAAATATTTTATGGTATCAACAGTTATTCTGAATGGAATTTCTCTTTGTATCTCTTGCTGTTGGGTTTTGTTGGTGATGTATAAAAATGCTGAGGATTTATGGGGATTTATTTTGTAGCCAGCTACTTTGCTAAAATTATGAATTATTTCCAATAGCTTTTTGGTAGAATCTCTGGGGTTCTCTAGGTATACCATCATATCATCTGCAAAGAGTGATAGTTTGGTTTCCTCATTGCCTACTCTAATTCCTTTTATATCTTTCTCGACTCTTATTGCCGAGGCTAGTGTTTCTAATACGATATTAAATAATAATGGTGATAGTGGGCAACCTTGCTTCACTCCAGATCTTACTGGGAAAGGTTCCAGTTTTTCCCCATTGCATATGATGCTTACTGATGGTTTTAAATATATGCTCCTGACTATTTTAAGGAAAAGTCCATTTATTCCTATGCTCTCAAGTGTTTTTATTAGGAATGGATGTTGGATTTTATCAAATGCTTTTTCTGCATCTATTGAGATGATCATGTGGTTTTTGTTTGTTTGGTTATTGATATAGTCAATTATGCTAATAGTTTTCCTAATATTGAACCAGCCCTGCATTCCTGGTATAAATCCTACTTGGTCATAGTGTATTATCCTGGTGACAATTTTCTGTAATCTTTTTGCTAATATTTTATTTAAGATTTTAGCATCAATATTCATTAGGGAGATTGGTCTATAATTTTCTTTCTCTGTTTTCAGCCTACCTGGTTTAGGTATCAGTACCATATCTGTGTCATAAAAGGAGTTTGGTAGGACTCCTTCAATCCCTATTTTTTCAAATAGTTTATATAACATTGGAGTTAATTGTTCTTTAAATGTTTGGTAGAATTCACATGTAAATCCATCTGGTCCTGGGGATTTTTTCTTAGGGAGTTGATTGATAGTTTGTTCTATTTCTTTTTCTGAGATGGGACTGTTTAGGATATTTACTTCTTCCTCTGTTAGTTTGGGCAAGCTGTATTTTTGGAGGTATTTTTCTATTTCATTTAAGTTGTCGAATTTATTGGCATAAAGTTGGGCAAAGTAACTCCTAATTATTGCTCTAATTTCCTCTTCGTTAGTGGTGAGTTCTCCCTTTTCATTTTTAAGACTAACAATTTGATTTTCCTCTTTCCTTTTTTTAATCAGATTTACTAAGGGTTTGTCTATTTTGTTGGTTTTTTCATAGAACCAACTCTTAGTTTTTTAATCAATTCAATAGTTTTTTTACTTTCAATTTTATTGATCTCACCTTTTACTTTTAGAATTTCAAGTTTAGTGTTTGACTGGGGGTTTTTAATTTGTTCCTTTTCTAGCATTTTTAATTGCAAACCCAATTCATTGACCTTCTCTTTCTCTATTTTATACAAATAGGCCTCTAGAGATATGAAATTTCCCCTTATTACCGCTTTGGCTGCATCCCATACATTTTGGTATGATGTCTCATTATTATCGTTTTCTTGGGTGAAGTTATTAATTATGTCTATGATTTGCTGTTTCACCCAATCATTCTTTAGTATGAGATTATTTAGTTTCCAATTATTTTTTGGTCTACTTCCCCCTGCTTTTTTGTTGAATGTAATTTTCATTGCATCGTGGTCTGAAAAGGATGCATTTACTATTTCTGCCTTACTACATTTGAGTTTGAGGTTTTTATGTCCTAATATATGGTCAATTTTTGTATAGGTTCCATGAACTGCTGAAAAGAAAGTGTATTCCTTTCTGTCTCCATTACATTTTCTCCAGAGATCTATCATATCTAACTTTTCTAGTATTCTGTTTACCTCTTTGACTTCTTTCTTATTTATTTTCTGGTTTGATTTATCTAATTCTGAGAGTGCAAGGTTAAGATCTCCCACTATTATAGTTTTACTGTCTATTTCTTCTTGCAGCTCTCTTAGTTTCTCTTTTAAGAATTTAGATGCTACCCCACTTGGTGCATATATGTTTAATATAGATAGTGCTTCATTATCCATGCTACCCTTTAGCAAGATATAGTGTCCTTCCTTATCTCTTTTAATTAGGTCAATTTTTGCTTTAGCTTGATCTGAGATCAGGATGGCTACCCCTGCTTTTTTGACTTCACCTGAAGCATAGTAGATTTTGCTCCAACCTTTTACCTTTAACCTGCATGTATCTCCCCGCTTCAGGTGTGTTTCCTGTAAACAACATATTGTAGGATTCTGGCTTTTAATCCATTCTGCTAACCGCTTCCTCTTTATGGGGGAGTTTACCCCGTTCACGTTTATGGTTAGAATGACCAATTCTGTATTACTTGCCATCTTGTTAACCCCGGTTTATGCTTTCCTCCCTTCTTTCCCCTTTCCCCCCTTCCAAGTATTAAGCTTGTGAGCACCCCTTGCTTCTCACAGCCCTCCCTTTTTAGTGTCCCTCCCCCCGCCTTAGAGTTCCTCCCCCTATCTTACCCCTTTCCCTCCCAGTTCCCGTATTCCCTTCCGCTTAGCTTATTCCTTCCCTTTCCACTTTTCCCTTCTCACTTTTCAATGAGATGGGAGAAGTTTCACCATAGATTGAATATGTCTTAAGATTTTTCACTTAAAGCCAATTCTGAAGGCAGTAAGATACCCACTATATTCATCCCCCTCCATTCTTTCTCTCAGATATAATAGGTTTCCTATGCCTCTTCATGAGATGTACTACCCCACTTTACCCTTTTTCTGGTACAATGTCCTTTCCACATCAATTTCTAGAACAAGGTATACATGTATTCTTTATACATCTATATAGTCAAAATATAGTTCCCAAGATTAATCTTTACTTTTTTAGATTTCTCTTGAGTTCTATATTTGTAGATCAAACTTTTTGTTAAGTTCTGGTTTTTTCATCAGAAATAGATGAAATTCGCATACTTCGTTGAATGTCCATCTTCTTCCCTGGAAAAAGATGCTCATTCTCGCTGGGTAAGTTATTTTTGGTTGCATACCAAGTTCCTTAGCCTTTCGGAATATCATATTCCAGGCCCTTCGATCTTTTAATGTGGATGCTGCCAGATCCTGGGTGATCCTTATTGTGGATCCTTGATACTTGAATTGGGTTTTTCTAGCCGCTTGCAATATTTTTTCTTTCATTTGAGGGTTCTGGCATTTGGCCACTATATTCCTTGGTGTTTTGATTTTAGGATCCCTTTCAGTGGGTGATCTATGAATCCTTTCAATGTTTATTTTTTCCTCTGTTCCTATGACTTCTGGGCAGTTCTCTTTGATAATTTCCTGGAAGACAGTGTCCAGGCTCTTTTTTTCATCATGTTTTTCTGGAGTCCAATGATTCTCAGATTGTCTCTCCTGGATCTGTTTTCCAGGTCTGTTGTCTTCCCCAGAAGGTATTTCACATTTTTCTCCATTGTTTGATTTTTTTGGATTTGCTTGACTGATTCTTCTTGTCTCCTCGAGTCATTCAATTCCACTTGTTCAATTCTGATTTTCAGTGAAGTATTCTCTTCACTCACTTTTTTAAAATCTTTCTCTAATTGTCCCATTGAGTTCTTTTGTTCTGTGGAATTTTTTTCCATTTCGCCAATTTTGTTTTTTAGAGAGCTGTTTTCTGTTTCCAGTTCACTAATCCTATTTTTCAAGGATTTTACTTCTTTATCCACTCTCTCTTTAACTTTCTCCAGGCTCTTTTGCCAAGCCTCCCTCTCCTTTTCCCAAGCCTCACTCTGCTTTCCCTATTTTTCTTCTAGCTCCCTTGTGAGAGCCTTTTTAATCACTTCTATGAGGTTCATCTGTGCTGAGGAGCAGACAATCTCCTCCTTTGGGGATTCACCTGGGGACTGCCTGTTTTTAGTCTCCTCAGGATTTAGAGTCTGCTCTCTATCTGTGTAGAAGCTGTCAAGGGTTAAAGTCCTCTTCAGCTTCTTGCTCATTCTGTCTATTAATCAGAGACAAACTACCAAAGTAAAACAGAAAAAACTGGAGTCTTTCTTTGGGGGGGGGCTGGGTGTGTTATCGAGCTTCCTCTACAGACTGCAGGGGGCAGCAGTGAGGCACTAGCAGGACTGTGCTGCGCCTGTGCTCTGAGATCCCAAAGCGTGCTGAGTCACTGAGGGGGGGGAAGGGGGGGGCGGCCAGGTCCTGAGAGACTCCAGCTGTTTGCGGTTGTGTTCTTCAGCCCCGGTGTTTTTAGCTTCTCTGCTGGGCTGTTGACTTGCTGCAGGTTCCAAACCTGTAGCGAAGCTCTCCCCGCAGAGACGGCTACTATCACTCCCCACCCCCTCTCAGCTCTGCTCCCGTGCTCTCACTGCCGCTGCCCTCAGCCTGTGCCCGATCTAAAACCGCCCCAGCCCTCCAGTAAAGACAGACCTTTCTTGGCGGATCTCAAGGATGGCTTCTCTTGGTAACTATTTGTGGGTTTTTTTCAGTCAAGCATTGATTCAGAGGCTTGTAATGAAGTGGATAGTGAGAGAAAGCGCGGAGCTTATGCAACTGTGAGCCTCCTCTCCGCCATCTTAACCGGAAGTCCAATTTACCTATTTCATTGAATGTAAATCTTTTTCCCTGAAAGATTATGGTTGATTTTGCTCCATAATTCATTCATGGCTGCAATCTAAGTTTCTTTACTTTTTGGAATATCAGATTCTAGGCCCTTCGATTCTCTAAGTGGAAGCTGCTAGGTCCTGGGTTATCCTGATTGTGGCTCCCTGATATTTGAATTTTTTCCTTTCTGGCTGTGTGCAATATTTTCTCCTTTATCTGATAATTATGAAATTTAGTTACAATATTCATTAAAGTTTTCATTTTGGGGACTCTTTCAAGAGGCAATCAGTGACTTCTTTCAATGGCTATTTTACCTTCTAATTCTAGGATAGCAGGGCAGTTTTCCTTGATTTCTTGAAAGATGATGTCTAGGCTCTTTTATTCATGCTGGTTTTCAGGTAGTTTAATAATTCTTAGATTGTTTCTCCTGGATCTATTTTCCAGGTCAGTTATTTTTCCAATGAGGTATTTTACATTTTTTTTTCATTTTTCTGATTTTTTTTTTTTATTGGTTCTTGATGTCTCATTGAGTCATGCACTTCCATTTGTTCAATTATAATTTTTAGTGAATTATTTTCTTTAGTTTCTTTTTTGTCTCCTTTTACATTTGGCAAATTGAATTTTTAAATGATTTGTTTTGTTCATTGGATATATATATATATATACACACACACATATATATACATATATATATATATATATATATATATATATATATTTCATTTCATAGATTCTGTTTTTTCAAGAAATTGTTTTCTTTTTCCATTTCATCAAATCTATTTTTAAGGAGTTATATACCTTTCCTATTTTGCTAAATCTATTTTTAAGGAGTTTCCTTTAGAAAATTTCTGTGTTTCATTTTCCAAACTCTCCTGCAAAGTTCACATTTCCTTTTTCTGTTTTTCTTCTAACTTTCATTTAAGATGCTTTTTGAATTCTTCCTAAAGAGTCTTGTGAGATGAAGACCAATTCATAACACCTTTTGAGGATTCACCTGGAGACATTTTGCCTTTAGTATCATCAAGACTATTCTTCCCTGTCTCAATAAAAGCTATCTATGGTCAGAGCTCTTTTTGCTTTTTTGCTTATTTTCAAAAGTTGAGGTCTGCTCTTAGGGTAAAGGGTAGATTGTCCCAAGCTTCTACTACAGGTGATGGTAATTTCATGCTTCCCTAGGATCACTGCTGGGTCTATAAGAATGAGTTCCACATTATTCCCGAGTTCAGGGGCACACTATTTGTCTTCTGTCATTTCATGGGAGATCTCACAACTAGCCTGATGAAATTAGCTTCTGAACCAGGACAGAATTGCCAATGCTGCTCTATTTGGGCTAAGAGACTCCTACTAGATTTCCCTGGTAAGTGGAGGTCTCTATTCTGGGTCTGTGGACTGTGCTTACACTGGGCACTTCCTCCCTCCTCCTCTTCCCTCCCTCCCACCCCCATCCCACCCCGGCTCCCCTCCCCCAATGAAGCAGATCTTTTCTGAAGTTCTTCCAAAATATCTTCTGCTGGAAATTTGCTAAGTTTTAAATATTGTGGGTTCTGTCACTCTAAAACTTATTTAGGGGCTTGATCTGGGAGGGATCTGAGGGAAGCCAGGAAGAGCTCAGACAAAGACCTATCTACTCTCAACCATCTTGGCTTTGTCCCTCACTTAATTTCAATTTGTCTGTAAGTCAAGCTATCATAGTTTTATGTCATTGTTCCTCTTCAAAACTTAAGGATGAAAAACAACAGCTCAACAAAAGATTTACTGTTATAAGAGGTTTAATTTTAAGATCAACAATATAATCTAGGGCAACATAATCAGTGGGCATAATAATCACTGGGCATTTGGATACGATTTAAGCACTTTACAAGGCCATCTTTCAGGTCATAAAATCACCTCTGGATGCTCCTAATGCAACTGATATGCCAGCAGTAGGGAAGAAATATTGGTAAGTGTTTGGAATGAAAGCATTTTCTATACCTTTGGCTAGAAACAGAATTTACAACCAAACAAGGAAAAAAAGGGATATTCCAAGACATAGAAATTGCTACTTCATAAAATTTGTGCTTTTGCATAGAAAAAATTTATGTGAAACAAAGAGAAGCTATGAAGAAAACAAAACTTTGCATGAAAAATTTTGTAAAAATCTAACATATATGTATAATTTTCACAAATATGTAAAATTAAGTCTTTCTCTAATATATGTCAAAAGTTTTTAGAAGAAATTTAAACTATCAAGAACCATATAAAAATATAATTTCCAAGTCTTTCATATAATAAAAATTAAAGTCATAGGAGTGTTGAAGTTTTACATAATTTCTATTATTCCATGAGAGAGATAATATATTATGGTAGATATTTATGCATCTCCAGAGTTGTTTTGCACAGAGCACTTTCTTAATAAATATTTGATGGATAAAATTTACTGACTTGGCCAGGATAATGCAGGTTTTAAATAGAAGTGTCAAAATTGAACCCAAGTCTTGTAATTTCAAATTCAAGTCCTTATACTGCATCGTCATTTTTCTTTTTTAACCTTTAAATCAATATAACATTTTTTTCTTCTTTTTTATAAGTCCAAGTTATCTACTTCTTTTGTTAAAGATTTCTGATCTGACTCAGCAGAAAAATGCTAGCAGTCTATTGAATTGTTGGATCCTCAATCAACCTTTTTTTGGTCTGCTCCCAGGAAATGAATGAACAGGTTTGATAAAGCTTAGCTTGTGGAAGAGATTAAATTTTTACTCTAGCATTGTATGATAGTAGATATCAGTTTTTTTCCCTTATGTTTATTACAATAATTAAGAGAATTGATTAAAAACAGTTCTTTCTAATCCACTTTACTTCTGAATTATAATAGTGCTGATTAAAGTATATTATTTAGTAGATAAGACAAGTCATCTGTACTTGATAACACAGCAGTTTTTCCTATGTCCTCTGACTTTGGGGGAGATTGATTTATTATTGCCTGGGGTAAGTGATTTTTCTCCCCTTTGTTTACATTTATATTGTTCTTTTTAATTTTTGAAAGCTCTGTGAGCTTTTCTCTTTGTACACCATAAAGTCATCTGTATGACTTTTCAACCCTTTCCATTCTGTTGCACAGTGGTAAATCTGATCCAATTTTATGGGAAGAAAATTTCAAATAGCACATTTTTTTTCCCTTGGAAAACTGTGTCCAACCTACCAATCCCCTTTTCACTGACTGAGTCTCCCTTTTCCTTGTAGCTAATATACAAATTTTGTGTGAAAGTCACATTGATATGCCTTATAATTTTAGAGTTAGTTTACTGAAAAACTTTCTTAAAATAATGGACTTATATTTTAGAGGTCAATTTATCCATCCCTCTACCTGATAAATAACTGTGTTAAATAATGTCTCTGACAAATGGTATTCTAGTTTCTTTTTGAATTTTGCCACTGGCTGAGAACCTCTTATCTTCTATATCTTTTTTATTGACTCTAATCTATGTGAAGTTCTTTATAGTGCTCCATTGTCTGCCTCCCATCCATTAATTTGAGTTTATCTTTCAGGAGTTTTGGAAAAGTCTAATTCCCTTTTCATAAATTAACACATTAAAGACCTTAAATTCCATTGGTGTTAGAATTTTCAATATGGGATCTTCCACTAGTGACAAAGATATTCACAAAACATAAGTGACTTATCTAACAACACTGAGTAGGGGGATATCTGAGCCCAGATATTCCTGAGTTCCAGTTCAGTATTCAATCCACTATAACAAAGGGCTCTGTGTATTAAAGAATTATAGATTCTTAGATTTGGAAAGGATATCAAAAACCATTAAGCCCAACCTACCGAACAAGAAACTTTTCTCCAACATTTATAATAAATGCTCCACCAACTTTTGTTTGAAGCAATATTTGAATCAAAAAAATCTAATCTATTAAATCTGATTTAAAATTTTTCTTTTGTTCACAATATCTGCAATTGTATCAACAGATCCCTCCCAAATGATCAAAATAGAGTGAGGGAAAACTTAAATATAATAGTTACCCTTAATGATGTCATCAATCCTTTAATATTTGAACCTAGTTATTTAGCCTATTATGAATTTGCCTAATTATACTGTAGTCTACTCCTCACATTACTACCAAGGATATATCATTTTTTAAACATCTACTTGAAATTCAGCTGTACACTATAGTTTTCTCTTCAACTGTCAAACAAGTAAGACTATCATAGAAGAAAATGAAGGGTATTTCTTGATACTCTTTCTAACGATTTCATATTATTTATTGAATGACACACCTGAACTCATCTCTGTTTCACAGTTTCGTCCCGATCCTTGTCTCTGGGTTGATTTTAAGATCTTAGACTGGAAAGAATTACCCATTGCAGTTTTTCTTTGATTTCCCTATCACTATTTAGTTGTGTGTTTTTTTTGTTTTTGTTTTTGTTTTTTGTTTTTTTGTTTTTTTTAGATCTTTGTTGGAATAGGTGAAGTAGCCAAAGAGTTTGAACAGTATTGTTTTTTTTTTTTTTTCCTACTATACTACTTTGCTGGTCCTACTATTGTATATATATTTTTTAAGTAGAAACATCCAAGAGATTTTCAAATACAATGTTCAAAAAACAAATTCTTTATTTTTGTCTCCAAATTCATCACTCTATCAAATTTAATTACACTTATCAAGGGTACTTCCATTCTTCCATTCTCCAAGATTTATAAATTTGGCTTTATTATCAAGTCATCACTCTCCATTATTCCATAAATCCAATGATTTGCTAAATTTCACCCTTTTCCCATCATAATGTCTCACATTAATTTCATTCTCTTTAAAAACAGTGCTCTGGCTTTAGCCAGAGCTGGTCTCATCAACTCTCACGTTGGTCACATCATGACCCTCTAATTGTTCTCCTTAACTGAAACCTCTTTCCACTTCAGTCCATTCGCCAAAGTGATTTTCTTTAAGTGTAAATCTGACCATGTAAGTCTCCCACACAGTGAACTCTAATGGTTTACTATTGACTATTATCAAACATATACTCAATTGCTCATATGCTATCAGCTCTAAACTATTTTTTTCTCCATTATATACTACACTTTTTCTCATAATGTGCAATTCAATTAAATAGACTTTTGTTTTCTCCTCATATATGATATTCTAAGTGTTAGGGATTTTACAATATCTATTTTCTAGTCCTAGAATACTGACCATCATTGATTGTGCTTCATATGATCCCTCACTTCCTTGGAAACAAAGCTTAAATATGATTGTGATGTACTCAGCTGGTAGTTTCCTCTCCCCTTAACTACCTCTTGTTTTAGCTACAGTGTGTTTTTAATTAATATTCCATATGTATTCATTTTCATTATACTTACATCTGTAAATGTTGTTTCCCTATGCTATTTTTGAGCTTGCAATCAGAAATATGAAGGTGTTACATGATAGTGGCAGAAGTACATACATAAAATAGCTTATGTCAAACAGAACACTTTATATTTTCCCATAATCTCTATACTGAGTTCTGTCACTATATCATACAGTCACAAATATTTTTGATCAGATATGAAAATATTTACTAAACTTTGCTCTTTAGTATGAAATACACATTGGGAAATCCAAATGTATTTCCATTTATTGTCAAAATCGTGGAGACAAAAGTAAGCTAAATATCTTTCAGAACAAACATGTAAACAAAAATTCAGTTCATAACAATAAAAATTTTATTAAAAACATATTGTGAACCTACAAAAGTATGGGTGTAAAACAATTGTCAAATCCAAGACAACTTTAAAGTTTTGTAGGAAATTTCTGTTATACTAAGATGAGAGTGGAGCACACTGTAGTACAAGCTGTGTCTGCATAGATCAAACCCCAGCAAACCAAGAGCAGGCCTCTACCTAAAAAGGTAGCTCCTGGGGCTATTAGTTCACAGATGGTAAGGAAGCCAAACAATTGGTCAGAAAGAGATAGGAGTTTCTGCTGGTACTAATGGAAGGATTCTTGCTTTATCCATACTTAGATCCAGGTGGTAGTACTGCATGGCAGTCCCAAGGCAGAAAAGAAGCACTAGCATATAAGAGCTTGAGGCTACAATGGAGCAGGTCCCTCATTACATTCCAGGGCAGAAAAGAGTGCATATGGTTACTCACCTATCAGAGTACAGGTCAGGAAAAATAATAACAAACACACCTCTCTTTAGATCATACCACCTGAAAGAACCACCCTAGAAGTATCTCTGAAAAGAGCTGTACAAAATCTCTAAAGTTTAAATGATGTGCCATCCAGCCAATATCCCAGTTTAGTAAAGAGCTAAAAATCAAATAATAGGCTGAGAAAATGAGAAAAAAATTAGGAAAAATGCTGACCAAAGAAAGTTATTATGGAGACAAAGATCTAAACACCTACAAGAAGAAAATGATAAAGTCAAAATTCCCACATTCAAAATCACCAAGAAAAATAGGAATTGGTCTCAGGCCATGGAAGAGCTCAAAAAGGATTTTTGAATGTTAAGTAAGGGAGATAAAGGAAAATTGGGGAGAGAAATGAGAATGATGCAAGTAAATCAAGAAAAAAAAAAGAGTAAACAGTTCAGTAAAGAACACATAAACATACACACACACAACTAATGAAAATAACACCTTAAAGAACAGAATTAGTAAAACTATAAAGAGTTACAAATCATAAAATGTCACAAGAGTGCAATGATAAAAAGAGGTAAAAAAATCCATAGAGAAGAAAAATACTATGAAAAGCAGAATTGGTCAAATGAGAAAGGAGGCACAAAAATTCACTGAAGAAAGAAGAAAGTCATTTTAAAAATGGTGAAATGGAAAAGGAGCTACAAAACCTCACTGAAGAAAATAATAATTTGATAAAAATTAAAATTGATCAAGTGAAAGCTAATGTCTATGAGATATCAAGAATCAGACAAACAAAAACAAAAGAAGATAAAATACAAGAAAATGAAATGTTTTGTTAGGAAAACAACTGACCTGGAAGACAGATTGGATTTCCTGAAAACCATGATTGAAAAAAGAGTCTAGATCTCACCTTTCAAGAAATTATCAAGGAAAATTGCCCTGATAGTCTAGCACCAGAGAGTAAACTATAAATTGAAAGAATCTACTGATTACTTTTTGAAAGAGCTCCCCAAATGATATTCCTAGGGATGATAGCCAAATTCCAGAGCTTCCAGGTTAAGGATAAAATATCACAAGCAACCAGAAATTCAAGTATCCTATAGTCACAGTCAGAAAAGATCAGAGGACTTAGAATACATTTTTCCTAAAGCCAAAGGAGCTAAGATTACAACCAAGAAATGCCTATTTAGCAAAACTGAACATAATCCTGCCAGGGAAAAATGGATATTCTATGAAATAGAGGACTTTACAGCATTCCTGAAAAAATCCAGAGCTACATAGATAATTGATTTCCAAATATAAGCTTCAATAAAAACCTAATAAGTTTAACAAGAAAAGGAAATCATAAGGGATTTAATAACCTTATGTTACATGGAAAGATGATGCTTGTAAATCGCAAGAACCATCTCAACATTACCATCTCAATAGTAATGTAGTTAGGAAGAATATATATAGAGACAGAGGACACAGGCATGAGTTGACTATGATGGGATGATATCTTTAAGAAAATTAAGGAATGAGAAAGAGGAATGTATTGGTAAAAAGGGAAAGGGGGAGGTAGAATCAGACACATTATCTCACATAAAAGAAACAAGAAAGACTTTGTATAGTAGAGGGGAAAATGGGGAAAGGGTCTCATTAGAATTGGCTCAAAGAGAGAATAACATATAAATTCAGTTTTGGTATTGGATGCTGTCTTTCCCTTTAGAAAAGCAGAAGAGGGAGGCTATAAGAAGAGCATTGGGATGCTCATAGATGCATGGATTGGGGAGGCAATAGTCTGAAGCAAAATGCTTTTGAGGAGGGACAGAATATAAAGAAATATTAGAATGATCAGGGGGAAAATAGAATGGAGGGAATTACAATTAGCAACCATAACTGAAAAAAAATTGAAAGCATGTTTCTTTGATAAACATCTCAACTTCTCTAAATTGGTTAATAGAAGAGAAAAAATGACCATTGCAAATGTTGGAGGAGATGTTAAGGGGTGGGGGGAGGGGGCACTAATGAATCAGTGGTGGATCTGTGAACTGATCCAACCTTTTTGGAGAACAATTTGGAAGTATGTCCAAATATTTATAGCAGCTCTTTACTGTTAACAAAGAATTGGAAATCAAGGAGATGTCTGCCAGTTGGGGGATGGCTAAAAAAATTGTGGTAAATGGGGCTGTTATGGAATACTATTGTAAGAAAAAGACTTACATGAACTAATACAAAGTGAAATGAATAGAACCAGGAGAGCATTGCACACAGAAAGAGCAATATTTTTAAATGATCAATGTGAATGATTTAACTTTTCTGATCTAAGACAACTTTGAAGGAGTTATGAAAAATGCTATCCAGCCCCAGAGCAAGAACTGATGAAATATGAATACAGATCAAAGCTTATTTTACCAAAGCTTTTTTTTTCTTTATTTTTCTTGGGTTTTTATTTTGGTCTATATTTTCTTTTACAACTTTAGTGATATGGAAATATGTTTTATATGATTACACATTACATATTAAATTGCTTGCTTTCTCAATGAGATGGGTAGGGAGGAAGGGCTTGAATTTGAAATTCATTTTTTTAAATGAATGCCTAAATTGCTTTTACATATGATTGGAGAGAATATTTAATTTAAAACTATCATAGATGAGAGCAACTTGTAAAATGAAGAGGTTTTCCTGATAATCTCAAAGGTCTTACTCTGTCAATATGATAGCATGGATGTCATCCTTAATTTACTTTAGGATAGTCTTATGCACAGTGTTCTGTGGCTTAGATCATGAATCTACTTGTAAGTTTTCAGTATGTAAGAGTGCTGCTGAACATAATTATCTAACATATCTACAATGAATGTTATAGAGATGTAACTATTATGAATGCTATCTTAGCTCTTATCCTTCCTTTGAAGTAAAACTGTCATAATAAAATTTGAAAGTGAATTTTGTGATCAAAAGTTAGATGTGTTTAGGAATAAATATTATGCAAAAACAAGTTCTAGTATGTGTGTTTCAATGAGCTGTAGTCAACATCACAGAGGTGCTTAAATTGAAATCACAAATTCATGAAACATTGAAGAATTAACATAGGGACATTTCTGTTTATTTCCATTCTTAGGACATTAGACTATTATTTTTTTTTAAATAGCTTGTTGTTACTATGACAATACATTTGACCACAGTTTTTCTAATCTTACATTTTTTTCTGAATTTTACAAATTCAGTAACAGAGACAGTTCTGATTTATTTATATTCATGATATGAAGGTAACTAAAAAACACCATGATGTAAAAAAGATGTTGATTCATAAATTTGTAGTTCAACATTTTATATGAATGGCAGGAAAGTCATTTTAATTAATGGAAGTGAAGTTGGTGGAGTAGAGAGAAAACATTCACTCTGAGACCTCCTAATATTCCTCTCCAAAGTACTTTAAAATAAAAAAAAAATCAAATCAAATTCTAGAAGAATAGGGTCAAGAAAAGATCAAAGTGAGATATACTTCCAGCTCAAGATAACCTAGAAGTTCAAAAAGAGACATTTTTGACACAATTGTATAGGTTCTTCCAGAGTCCACATGGATAAAATACTGGTAGTGGGACTAGATGGTGGTGACAGAAATAGCAGCAACTTTGGGAGTTCTTAAGACAAAGATGATGAGTGAAACCTGGCCACTGGTAGAAAGATACTACAGGAAACTCTGTGCTAGTACTGGATATAAAACAAGATGTTACTTAGAATCTCCACTGTCTAAAATCCTTTTTGGATCACAATTCAAGGGCTAGGGAGAACACTTTCAGGCAAGAGGGAATGGAAATCTTGAGAGAGTATACTATTTTCAATTCCAAGGAATCAGGGACTCTGAAGAACAATAGTAAAAACCAAGAAGCAAAAGACAGAGAACTTCCACTTAAAATAATTCCAGACAATTCCAGTAAATAGGAATCTACTACTAAGGGAACCCATCAGGTATTATAGGAACACAATTACAAAATATTTATCAGACAAATACAAGACCTAAACAATTAGAAAAATATTAATTGCTCATGGGTAAGCTGAGCCAATATAATAAAAATGACAGTTCTACCTAAATTAATTTACTTATTCAGTGCCATGCCAATTAGACTATCAAAGAATTATTTTATAGATCTAAAGAAATAGTAATACAATTCATTTGGAAGAATAAAATAAAATCAAATATCAAAAAATATCAAGGAGATCTTTTTAAAAATAAAAGATAGCAGTCTTGCAATTCCAGATTTCAAGCAATATTACAAAGCAGTAATGATTGAAACGATCTGGTCAAGCCTAAGAAATGAAGTGGTGGATGAATGAAATAGATTAGCTACACTATACAAAGTAGTAAATGACCATAGTAATCTAGTGTTTGAGAAACACAAAGACCTAAACTTTTTATGGGAAGAACTTATCATTTGACAAAAATTGCTTGGAAAACTGAAAAGTAGTTATGTAGAAATTAAGCGTAGACCAATGTCTCATATCATTTTCCAACATAAGCTCAACAGTGATAGAAGATTTAGACATGAATGGTGATATCACAAGTAAATTAAAAAAAAATTGAAAAAGGTTATAATCATCCAAGAGGTGGAAGATTATCATGGAGAGTAAAATAAATAACTTTGATTAATGACATTAGATAGATTTTGAACAAATAAAACTAACATCTAAAATTAGAAGAAAAAATAGAAAGTTTGGGAAAATTTTCAGCAATTTTCTCTGATAAAGCCTTAATTTCTTAATAGAACCGAACTAAATTTATACAAAAAAAATCAGATCTAATCTTATGTTAATCAGTTATCAAAGCCTATGATCAGGCAGTTTTCAGCAGAAGTCAAAGCTATCAGTAATTACATGAAAAAATGCTGTAAATCACAATTGATTAGAAAAATGTAAATTAAAACAACTCTGAGACACTATTGCACACTATCAGACTGACTAGCATGACACAAAAGAAAAATTACAAACTAGAGATTTGGAAAAAATGGAATACTAATTGACTGCTGGTGAGTTGTTAACTACTTTAACCATTCCAGGGAATACTTATTATGTCCAAAAAGTCAATAAAACTTTGCATACCCTTTGAGGCTCTGTATTACAGAGGTCAAACAAAAGGTAAAAGGACTTATGTGTACAAAATTATTTATAACAGCTGGTTTTGTAATATATAAAAAATGGAAATTAAGAGACTGAGTGAATACATTGTTATATTTTACAATGATAGAATATTATTTTGTTGTAATAAATAAAGAGTAGGATTGTTTCAGAAACAACCTGGGAAGACCTTTTTTGGGAACTCAAAAAAGTGGCAGAACCAGAGAAATGTTGTACCTAATGACAACAATATTGTGAGAATGATAAATTATGAAAGATTTTACTACACTGATCAAGACAATGATCCAAGACAATTTCAAAGGACCCATGATGAAAAATAGTCTTCAACTCCAATTAGAGAACTGATTAATTCTGAATGAAAAGCAATTTTTAAACTTTCTCCCTTTTTATTGTTTTATTCTTGTTTTATTTTGCAATGTGACTAAAATGTAAATGGGTTTTGTGTGACTTCACACATATAATCAATATCAAATCTCTTGCCTTCTCAAAAAGGAAGGAGAGGCTTAAAGTGGGGCATTAGTGAAAGTCAAAATTAGTAGCATTTTTACATGTAATTGGTAAATATTTAATGAAATAAATTTCAGTAATTAAAAATAGAAAAATTAGTGGAAACATCATCTAAATAAGCAGTATGACAAACAAACTGTTAATAATACTTTAATTCATCATTATTACTTAGTTGACTTTCAGATGTTTAGTTTTCCAAAGTGATTCAGAAATTAACATGAATCATTATGATTGATGAAAACACAGGGATTAGTTTGATAGAATTTTAAAGATTTTATTTCTTTTCTTTTAAGGAAATTGAGCTGCTTTTATTGGAGTTCACCTACTGAAGTTGGCAATTTTAAAGAAGGAACTTCTGTTGATTTTTCCTTTCTTTCCCTTTCCCTTGAGTTTATCATGTAGAATTACTTATGTTATGCTTACGTCCATGAATTGCTTAATGAAAAAAATTTTTTCCCCCTCTTATGTCTTTGTCTACTCTGTTACAAATACCAAGAACATGCTTCAGTAGGTAGTAAGGTAAATTGTTTTTCCAAAACTGTTAAGTTGGAATGCCTAGTATTTTCTATGGGACTTTTCCTTTATGTTTGTCAAGATTAATCTTACTCTGAATGGAATTTAAAGCAAATAAATCAGAAAATAGATAATGTTTTGCTCTGGGTTTGCAAACTGGGTTCCAAGAGTGGAACTTGCCTATTATATTATATTATATTATATTATATATAATATTATAATATTACACATATAATATTATATATAATATAATATATATTATAAGTATTGACTTGCCTATGCTGGTAATATCAGAGGCAAGTTTTGAACAAATACCTTTCCTGATTCCTAATCCCAGAGTCTTTTTCATTAATCATGTTGCTCAAACTTTGATTTCATTTGGGGTGGCTACATTCCCCTTGCCATCTGCACAGATTACAAAGTTACTAAAACTAAATGATCTTTTAGATCATTGATATGGGTGGAAAAAATGAAGCACCCTGCAGCCAATCTTGTGACAGTATTTCAGAATATGTCAGACTATTTTCTTCTCCTAGCAAACTTGAATTCTTCCCTCTCCATCTTTATTATGGGTACTTAAAAATTCTCTTTTAAGAAGAGTTTTAGCACATTTTTTTCTGTAAATGCCTAGGGCCTCTATGTTAGAAAAGTCTGTAATCTATGTTTCATTCAATGTGATTTCAGTATTTTCCCTAAAGGATATGGGAAACACAAGAAATAGCACCTAGTTTCTACTAGTCTCTAATACTTTAGACTTCAGACTTCTTCCCAGTAGCCTTCTACTACAGTAGTTCACAGTCAATAAGATTGGTGACTTCTTGATTTACACATATTATACTATTAAAATTATAAAGTCTATACTCCAAAAAGCAAAACAGAAAACTAGCATGCTTAAATATACACATAATATTTTAGGATTACATATTTGGAACTGGAAGTCATCTTAAGACCGTTATCTCAAGACCATCTACTCCAATGCAATCATTTTATAGATGAGGGACTTGAGGATCAAAGAAGTTAAGTGACTTATTATCACATTGATACCAAGTGTCAGAAGCAGAATCTTAACTCTGGTCTTTTGACTCTAGAAATAATGTTCATTTGTTATAGAATGTAAAATTCTTGAGGGCAGCAACTATTCTATATTTGTCTTGATTATCTCCAGGGCCTAGTACAGTAGCTAGTGTATACTAAGTAGGGGATAAATGCTTCTTGACCAGTCAGTTGACTGCATCCTTTGCAGACTTCTTGAAAGAACCCAGATTTCATTTGGTAACTCTTAATGAGGTATCTACTTTCACTATTTTTTCCAATCCAAGCCAATCCAATAAATGTTTACAATGAGCTTACTACCTGCTAGTCATTGTGCCAAATGCTGGGGATAAAATTAGTAAAAGGAAAATCAGTTTTTGTCCTTCAGGAGCTGTATCTAATGAGGAAAAACAATACACAAAATGAGTTAGGAAAGCAGAGGGAGTGTAGTCTTTCACTCAAATAGGAAAGGAGCCTGAGGAGCTGTGTCAGTTTAGAATAAGTTAGAAGTTGAGAATAGAACTGATGAGTTTAACCTGGAAGGGACATTTTTTCCCCCCAGGAAATAGAAACTAGGCAGGATAGCAAATGTGGAGTTGAGTGTTTTACTGAAAATCATTAAAGATGAGACTGACATTCACCTATCTCACCATTCTCTCTGCATTATTTATTTTTGAAAGGCATCTTAATCTTGAGTCATTTATCTAGGATAATAAACTTAGAATTACAAGGGAGTCTAGAAGTCATCTTGTTTATACTCCTTATTTTAGACACAAGGAAACTGAGAATCAAAAGCCTTACATGATTCATCCAATCCCTCTAACTCTATAGATTCAACATTCTTCATTACACCACAAAATGACATAATCTAGAAGTATGAGCCAGGAAAATGATCAAATTTCTGACTGATAATTTCTTTTTCATAAGTTTTTTTTTTTCCCCTGCAAATAGGCTGGTGATCCTTCCTGTTTTCTTCCAATCCAAATTACCCTCTTTGTATTGCTTTAATAATGCAGCTGAATATCCTTTCTATTGTGCTTAATATATAGAGAGCATCTCAATTTTTTTTCTTCCAATTTTAAACCAGTATTGTCATGTCAAGACAATTTTAACATTCATTTTGACAAGATTTTTAGTTCTAAATTTTCTCCCTTCCTCTTTTGAAAATGGTAGGTGATTTGTTATATGTTACACATGAACTATTACATAAAACATATTTCCATATTAGTCACAATTGTGAAAGAAGCAGATGAAAAGGGAAAAAAAAACCTCCAAAAAATATTAAGTGACAAACTGTTTTGTCTTTCCCCTCTTCCTTCCCCCCTGCATTCAGAGTCCATCTATTGTTTCTCTGGATGTAGACAGCATTTTCCTTCATGAGTCATTTGTGCTTGTCTTACATCACTGTGTTGCTGTGAAGAGCCATATCATTCATTGTTAATGTTCATGCAGTGCTGCTGATATTGTGTAAAATGTTTTCCTGGTTTGGCTCTTTTCACTTTGCATCAGGTTATCTATATTTTTCTAGGTTTTTTTCTGAAATCTGCTTGTTCATCATTTCTTGTTGCACAATATTATTGCACAACAGTATTCCATTACATTAAAATACCAGAGCCAGTCCAGTCACTCCCCATTTTATGGGCATCCCCTCAATTTCCAATATTTTGCCACCACAAAAATATGTGTTCTATTTTTGCACATGAAGGTCCTTTTGTCTTTTTATGTTTTTTTTGCATTGTGTGGTATTGCTGAATCAAAGGGTATGTGCAAATTTACAGCCCTTTGGGTATAGTTTCAAATTGCTCTCCAAAAAAAAAAAAACCCAAAACTTGAAATCCCTCTATTTCCTAAATGGACATTTTTCCCCCTTGAAATAATGTGATTAATTTTGAAAGATAGGTGATTCTTGTTATAATTTTAGCTCTGCCTTCTAGAATTTCATGCTCTATGTCCTCCAATTTTTTAATGATAGAGGTGCTAAGTCCTGTTAATTTTGATTGTGGCTACCTGATATTTGATTTTTTTCCTTAGTCAATTGCAGTATATTTTCTCTTGATCTGATAGTTCTATAATTTGGCTACGATGTTCCTTGGAGTTTTCTTTTAGTAACTATTTCCTGATATGATTGGTGGACTCTTTCATAGCCTATTTTGCCCCCTGTTTCCAGATATTAGGGCAGTTTTCCTTCAGAATTTCTGGAAAGATGGGATCCAGATCTTTTTTTTTTTTTGATTGTGCTTTCAGGTAGCCCAGTGATTCTGACATTATCTCTTGGGGATCTGTTTTCAAGGTCTGTTGTTTTCCAGTGAAGTATTTTACACTTTCTTCCATTTTTTCTTCTTTTAATTTTGTTTGACTGAATCTCTACATCTCAGTCATAGTCTCCTCCTGTCCATTTCTAACTTTGAAGAAGTTGTTTTCTTTAGTAACCTTTTATACTTTCTTTTCCATTTGGCCAATTGTACTTTTTAAGATGTTGTTTTCTTCAGTGGAATTTTATATCTTCTTTTCCATTCCACTAATTCTATGTTTAGTATAGATTTTTCTTTCCCCAAGGTGTTGACTCTTGTCTCACCCTAATCTCTTTCCCAATTTTTATTCTACCTCTCTTATATGATGTTAAAGCTCCCTTTTCAGGTGTTCCATGAGTTTTTTTCCCCTAGACTTAAGACATTTGTTTTTATTTTGGGTTTTACCCATAGAAGTTTTGACATTATTGTTCTCTCCTGAGTTTTTATCTTGATATTCCCTATGACCATAATAACTTTTTATGGTTAGATCCTTTTTTTCCCCCTCATCTTTTTTGGCCTTTCCTCTTTCCCTTAAATTTTAGCTCTGATCCTAAAGCAGAAAAGGCACTGTCTCATCCTTCTTGTTGTAGGGGCCATAGGCCCTGGTTATTTACCTGGTGGATGAAGTGCTGTTACTTGGAAGCTGTGGGGCATTCTTATGTTTTGTATTGAGTTGAGGGGTTCAGCTAAGGTGAGAAGGTTTGGCTGGTCTTTTTGGAAGCCACAGGGATCTTACCTTGTGCTGAGGTTGGCGGATTGATTGTTCATTCCAATCTGGCCACTGGAAGCTGCCTATTTTTCTGAAGCTACACTGAAGCACAATGCCACAATGTCATAAGTCTGTAGCGATGGAGCCTGGTGCTGGCAGTTGCCTTTTTGTTTAGGTACTGATAGGCTTGGAGCTTACCTCTGCCAGAGGCTAAGCTGAAACACATAGTAATTCTTGTCTTGCAGTCTGTCCATTGTCCTAGCTTTGAGGAGTCATATGGGAGTTTTGATAAGGATGTTTGCCTACTACATCACACTGGATCTTAGGAACTCCTAATCTGATTTGCTGAGGGGGGGCTTGTTGTTGGCTTACTGGGACACTTCCTTGTCCTGGATTCTTCCTCTTTGCCTTGAGTGAGACAGATCTTTCTTGCCTATTTTCCAAGTTTCTTGGGCTAAAAGATTATTTCACTTTGTATTTTTCCTGATTCGAATCTTCCAGGATTTGTGTGTATATGTATGTATGTATATATATAAACTTCAACATACAGAGGTTTTGAAAAGAACTGAATCCTAGCTATTCTAATGATTTATTAATCTCATATTCAACTCACTCTCCATTACTGTCCAAACTGCACATATTATCGGAATCTGTTTTCCTGAATCATTGGCTGCCTGGGCATTTCATTTCTATCCTCAGAAACTATCTGGTTTTATTTAGTGTGAACATGGAAGCAAGAAAAGAGAGATCTATGTCTCAGGTTCTATTCTCTGCCTGAATCTATAGCTGAAAATTCACCATCTCAAAACTGTTTTGAAGCTCTTATATTGAGTAATGATAGAATAATTCCATGTTAGCAGAACAGTCATTCAAAGCTTCTACATTTTTATTTTCTATTACCTTTATAGTTCAACATCTTCTAGTGCTTAATATGGTTTTGAAAACACTGCATTAAAAAGCCTGCCTTTAAGTTACTATGATGAAATCTAAGAAATTCTCATAATAACTCACATTCCCATGGTATGTTAAGATTTACAAAACACTTTCCTCTCTGTACAAAACAAAGCAAAACAAAATTCTGCAAGGTAAGTAGTATAATAATTATTACATGCACTATAATTTATATTTAAGTTTTCTGACTCCAATTATTTTTTAGAATACTTTTACCCCTCTTAATGTGTGATGGAGATTTAGGAAATACCCCTTGAGGAAAGTTTGCCAATGCATATCAGTCAGTTTTTTATAACCTAATCCCCAGACAATTAAACTACCTGGGTTATTGAGTATATTGTTATTGTTGTTTGTTCTTTGATCTCAAAGATGAAATAAATTGGATTTAAGTGATGTAGAGCTGTGCAAAGTCAGCAGCCTAATTTTCTCCTTCAAAGCCATCTGGATCCAGTGGCAAATTATAAATCAGGATGACTGGAAATGGTCCTAGATGCAGTGGGGGAACTTGGTCTTTTAAAAATTTTATATATGTATACACATTTTTATATGATTCATGTTGGGAGAGAAAAATGGGGAAAAAGGGAAAATCACAAAAAAGAAAAATAACAGATAAAAGTATGCTTCCATCCTCATTCAATCATTTTCAAAGTTCTCTCTCTGGATACAGATAACATTTTCCATCCAATGTTTATTGGAATTGTTTTGGATCATTGAATTGCTAAGAAGAACTAAGTCTGCCAGAGTTATTCATCCTACAGTTGTGGTGTTGTGTACATTTTTTTGGTTCTGCTTACTTCATTCAGCATCAGTTCATGTAAGTCCAGGATTCTCTGAAATCAGCCTGTTCATCATTTTTATAGATTAATAATATACTATTATGTTCATATACCAAAATTTATTCAGTCATTCTCCAATTCATTTTCCAGTTTTTTGCCACCACAAAAAAAGAGCTGCTACAAACATTTTTGCACATGTGGATGCTTTTCCTTTTTTTATGATCTCTTTGGGATATAGACCTAGAAGTGGCACTGCTGCATCAAAAGAAAAACTTTTTTTTTTTTAAATTTATGGTTCTATAGCTCTTTAGGCATAGTTCCAAATTTCTCTCCAGAATGGTTGGATCATTTCACAACTCCAGCAATAATGCATTAGTGTTTCAGTTTTCCCCCATCCCCTCCAACATTTGTCATTATCTTTTCCTGTCATCTTAGCCCAATATGAGAGGTGTGAGATAGTACCTCAGAGTTGTTTTAATTTTCATTTCTCTAATCAATAGTGATTTAGAGCATTGTTTTCATGACTAGAAATGGTCTAAGAAGGTAGGAAAAAACTGAGGAAATGTGAAATATGGCAAAATGCTGGGGGACAAAGGTCCTCTATCTTAGGATGAGTATCGTTGTTGTCCTTGTTTCTTTGTACTTAAAATATATATAAGATGGCAAAATATATATTAACCTTTTTAATTCTTGCCCCAAGACTAATACATATTGCTCTCTAGTCCTATTTTAATTGAAGGTATTTTTTTTTTTTTTTTTTGCTATTTGCAGTTAGCTCTACATTGAAAAGATGATGTTTAACATGAAGTTATCCATTTCTTTCTTAGTTAAGTAGTATTTTTGTTTTTTAAAAAAAAGCTTAAAAATAATAGGAAAATTTTTCTATGTATATAACAGAACATAAAAGAGGGTTCAAATATAAAGCAATGAATTTCTATTTCAAGAAAGTCTATATAATAAATGCTATACATTGTGTTCAGAGATGTACACTTTTTCTTTGCTTCCTTCTAGGTTTTCTTTTGTTCTCTATAAGAATTTTTTATCTTATTTATCTTCTTTGCCCCTTCTCCCAAAAGCTGCAATTAAGAACTTATAAATATTTAGATATAGATATACACATAATTATATATAATATATAAAAATATACGTTAATATCTATAAGCATACACCTATATACACCTATACATTTATACATATATATGTAAGGCCCTACTATAATTATTTCTATGTGAATTTGAAATTTTAATTTAAAAAAATTAAGAAAGATGCACACAAAAAACAACTCAACAATAACATTTACTAAAGTGGTATACTAAGAACAATTAGAAGAAAATATCTTTCCAGAAGTCTGAGAAATACCTTTTGACTAGTCCATATATAAATTCTAGGGAGAAAATACATTAAGAAAAAGTAGTCAATGGAGAGAAAAATCTTGTTTCCCAAAAGTCTGGGAGTTTCTAGAAAAGGTGAGAAACTGGTTGAGAAAAGAGGAAGTGATTAAGGTAGTACACACTTCATGATATTGGATTATCTTTTGTTAATCTTAATCAGATAGTTCATCCATATTTCTACATCAATGACGTTAAAAATGTTATAAAATAACATAGGTAAATTACATAACAAATACCATCTTTTAAAAAAGTTTTCCAAATATTCCATGGAAACGTTTCTATAAACAAATCCCTTTCATTAATAATCCAATTCACCTCAAAACTCTTAAAAATCCATTGTAAATTCATTACAGCTTAAAAATACACTTCTTTAATGAGATCAGTTACTCCTTAGGGAGAAACTAGATTTTAAAAAGTGATCCATGCAGCATGACTTGTGAAATAATGGGGTTCTAATTTATGACAATACCTAAGCCCACCTCAATCTCTTTCCTTAGTTACTTGACTCCCTTTTACAATACACTATTGTAAATTCATATTAATCAAATAACTGAAAACATGAAAAATTGGTTCTAAATCAAATGAATGACATTAGAGTAATGGTGTTGAAATATGTATATACTCTAGCAATCCACCAGTAAGTATGCAAATTAGTTTATATATTTCCCTTGTGTCTCATGAAGGTGAACAGATTTGCATATGCTTGCATAATGCATGTTTATTAATTTCTGGATTCCCTTTGTGTGTTTGAAATATTAGTTGAAGTCCCTATACCACTTTTTTGCTAGGTTATTCTTTGGATTTTTTGACATTTTATGTCGATTCTGTCAGATCTTTTGATAGGCATGTGGTATAATAGTGCATCTTTCTGAGGCATGACAATAAGACTATAGACTGAGTTCTGATTTTGCAAATGGTACGTTGAAGGAATTCTGAATTTTCAGAGAAAAAAAGACAACATCAGATTTTGCAAAAATTGTTTATATTTTAGATGATATATTTCAGTCATTTTATTTTTACAACTTTTGAAAAAAGTGATATTGGTAGCTTCACAGATTAATTAATTTCAAGGAACAAAAATAAATTTGACAAGAAAGCCTCAGGTTTTTAATTCTTTCATTTGAGAAACTTTCAGAAAAGAAGACTCACTTGGGAAAAATATAAAATGTTTTAAAATCTGAAATCTTTCTTCATCTGTAAAATGGGTAATCTTACTCACATGTATCTCACAGGGTTTCAAAAGGATTAAAATGAGATAATATATTTAAAGTAATTTTATAACCTTAAAGTAATATATTAATGTAATTTGATAATGATAGTCATAATGATGATGATGAAACCTTGGTCTATCCCTGATCTATTCCTTGGGTGTTCTCCAACAAATAATATATTCATATATTTTTGTTTGATCTGTCATGAAGGTAGGTAATCTTAATGTATTTTTTTTTTGGGGGGGAAGGGTAAAAGCTTCTTTCACAAAGACTTGCCTTTGCTTTTAAACTATGTCAACCAATGGAACAGAATTTTTACCATGAACATCAGAAACATTTTCTTTCTTTTCTTTCTTTTTTTTTTTTATTTTGCATTGCCATTCACAGAACAATGTCATTTATTTCCTAATTATGTCTAAGTTTTTAAAGTTTCAAGTAACCTGACATAGGATTATTGAACAGACCATAGAGACCTTAAATTTTATGAGATTAAATTGAATAGCAAAAGTTTCCAGCTTCCCTTTGGTGCTTATGGGAAACAAATTTATTTGTCTTTTAACAATAGAATTTATCATGACTGTTACAATACAAATACAATAAACTTCATTCTTAACTTAAACTCATTCCAACACTTTGCTTTATTTACTTCAGTGAATCAATTTGCCACAAAAGCAGATTAACTATAACATATTTCAATGTGTTTTCCCTGTTTAGAACAATCACAAATCAATAAAACACAGTTTTAGTACCATATTCATTTAAATGATGAATGGCAGTGAATTGACAGCAGAAACAATATCAAGTTAGTTCTTAATACAAAATCACTGACTTGACATCTATGCCATGAAAACCCTTCCCAGACTGCCTGCGTTTTATCAAGATATATAAAATCATAGTTGTATTAAATTACTAGAGTACTAGTTTTTATCAGATATTCTTTGTGAAAGCACAGAAACACTAATGTTTCATTGTAAACAGTTTCCTCTTTAGAACAAAGGATAACTTTATTTGAATTTTTAACAGAAATAAATGCTCAGAAATAGTATAATTTTTTTAGAAGAAATGAAAAACATTAAAGAAATTGTTCATTTAGTTTTTGGCCAGCTTGTGTTATTAAATTTAATACATCTTTGATCAATTCTTTTACAGATCTTCAAAAATCCAGTCTTCTTACATTTTGGTCACATCTGTGATAAAAACATAGGCCCTTAAAACATGTTATATTGAAAAAATTTAAAAAAAACCCCAAAAATCAGCTTCTTACATAGAGACTCATCCTTGCTTTTTAAATCATATCAACTGGTGAAACATAATTTTTTATCATGTAAATATTGAATTTAATCTTACAAGGTACACGATTTTTCTGTATGGAAATTTTTACCATGAAAGAAAATAGTGGCTGAGGACAAAGAATTTTAAGATGTTATCCAAAGAAAGGATACAATTAAGTATTATATTTTAAGTCAAAGTACAAAGAAATCCTAATTCATTGGATTTGTTAATTTAGCAAGAATGCTGTTTACCAATACAGATCATTGTTCAGATTTAACAAAAACAACTAGCTAATAGAACTTACTATGTGTCAGGTATTGTACTAACTACTTTTCAATTATTGTCTCATTTGATCATCATAATAACTCTAGAAGGTAGGTGCTATTATTATCCCCATTTTATAGATGAGGAATCTGAGGCAAATTAAACTCAAATGATGTGCCCAGGATCTTATAGCCAATGTCTGAGATTGGATTTCTGATTTCATTGCTATCCACTAAGTTACCTAATTATATAAGTAGAGTAAATAGGACCTTGGCCTCTGAAAATTGTTCTACCTTCTCTTATCCCTAACAGCTCTTATGTTGAATAATAGATAAATTGCTGGACTTGGACACCAGAATATGTGTATATATTGTCCTTCTTCAGATGTTTACTAACTGTATGATTTTGGACAAATAATATAACTTTTGTTTCACTATTCATAAAACAAAGATTTTATTCACATCTATTTCACAAGATTTCATGAGGACCAAATGAAATAACATATTTGAAGTACTTTTCTAACTTTAAAGTGATATATTAATAATAAATATTATTGTTGTTGCTAATCTTTTTTATAGACATTCCACTCTATATACTGGACATCATAATCTGTTTCAAATAATTAAAAACAATGAAACAAAAAGCTAATGAATAATAATACAAAATGATAGCAGGGACCTTAGTAATTATATAGTCCTGTCAATAAATTTGAAAGATTAGAGAAGTGAGGTCCAAAAAATCAGAATAATTTGCTCTAGGTCATACAGCTAGGAAATGTCAGCTGTGGATGTCAGATCTGATTTCACGTCCAGTTCTCTCTCTTTTTAAACATGTATTCTCTAATATACTGGTTACTTCTTTCCTGTGGAGTTTAACTCTTGGTACTTATATCAGCACTCAAGAAAAATTAATTCACATTATTTTTGTTTTGGTTAGGCATGAGGAATTATTTAAATTCTAGAAAATAAATAAATATGTACACTTTCATTTCCTCAATTGCAGTGGTTGAGCAAGACATATCTCTCTTTATCTTATTATGGCCAGCGGTATCATTTTTTTACTGAACAGCTTGGGAAACAGATTGCTTGCATCAACATTCTTTTTGATGTAAAATAGCTAGCTCAGGATGCATAGTGCACACATTAGAAGTTTGGGGGGCTTTATATTTTGTCCCCATTGTATTTACCAGATCCTAGTAGCTCACAAACATGAATAATGTATTTCATCTTCCACATCTCCTTTTTTAATAATTGTAAAGGGCTGAAACTCTTGAAAGGTGTGCTTGAATCAAACAGCTGAATACTTAAGGCTAATTACCTATTGGACAATAATTCTCATTAGCATATGTTTGGAATTTCTTTTCTCACAGTTGATGCTCAATGCTTGGGGTCAAGAGTAGGTAAGGATTAGGGATTGGAGTGAGAGAGGCCAGAGAATTTCTCTTGACATCAGGAAGGAGAAAAATATGGAGATTCATGGAGATTCTGGACTCTAGAATCAAGGAAAGATCCCTGTCAAAACTCCTGGCAGTTTTGTCCATCTCCTTCACTTCTTCCCCTAAAGACCAAGGACTTTTGCTTATCCTGACTCTGGCTGATTCTGAGGCCTCTAGGGAACTAGCCCGAACTTCACAAATAATATAGTTTAAACAAGTGTTGATGTCTTCAAAAACTTATGTAATTGAAATAAAATAAGGTATAATTGATTTTTTCTCATACTTAATTTTCCAGTTCTCCTTTTTCTAATCTGTCAAATTTGTTGAATATATTATATTATTTTGATTGATAAAAGGACAGAGTTCAGAAATTACAACAATAAAAATTCAAACTTGTATATAGATAACAATATAGGTAACAAAAACAATTAGGTTGAGTGATATCTATAAGGTAAAAGCTATTTGTGCTCTTCATTAGAGGCAGAGCACAGACAAAATTCATGACTATATTTGTAGGACATTTAAAAATATTTTGAGAAAATGCTAATTAATGAACAGGAAGTCAAAAGTTGGACTAAAAGAATGATTATTAGTGAATGGAGGCCTAATTGATAAGAGTAAGGAAGACATTGATTCAAGTCTAACCCCTGACAGTAATATCTATATGACCATGAGCAAGTCACAACTTTGCAATGCTTAAACGCTATTCTCCAAGACTAAATATTACTTTTAAGTTGCTAATCTGCTTTTATTGATGAATTTTTTACCTTTTTAATATTCTACAAAGATGAAAACACAAATATAAACTCTCCCTATTCACTTCTAGTCCACATCTACAATGTCTCCTATAGTAATGAATATCTATTTATATTTACAATTTACTGAGACAGAATAAAAGTAGTTTTGTCATATTTTTGCTACTTATTTATGATCTAATCTTATACATTATGTTTCTAAAAATATTATCTCAAAATTACAAAAAAATTAAATAAACAATGGAATTCTCCTTAAATTCAATAAAATCATTACATGACTGACTCCCTTAGATATACTAAACTGGAAGGAACAGAGTTTAAGAAAACACCAGTTTAAGTCTTATCTTCATGACAATTGGATAGAAATAAGGTTAGTTTAATTCACTTTGAAAATTCACTCATTTTGTCTCTAAAGGTATCCTGATGTGTTAAATAAGTTTTGCGCATGTGCAAAATTATTATACATTTGACTAGGGGGAAAAATATACATATATATATATATATATATATAATGAAAGCTTTATTATTCTAACATTTTCCACATTAAGAATTCCCAGCTTACTTCAATGGTGGTTAAAAAAAAATACTAAATTCAACTTCATGTATGCCTTAGGCATCCCTGTAGCCACTTACTCTCAAGGGTTTCTTCTTTTATTCCTTTAAACTAATATTGGTTCACACACACACACACACACACACACACACACACACCTATAAACCAAACAAAGCCAAATTTCTCTTCAGATGATAAGTGCATGTGGAGTATTATACATTCTGGATTAATAAGAAAGAATTAATGATTTATAGCTTTAAAAACCCTTTCTTTTCACATCATTGTAATCTTGGTTATCTCAGCTTGCTCCAGATATATAGATCACCCAGTGAGTTCAGTAAAAGATTTCAACATGACAAGAGAATAGAATATAGTGAAATCTGGATCACTAGTTTCATCAAACAGAAACAGTGTGGAATGAAGAAATATTTGATTCATTAAAAAAAAAATCTCTGTCTCAATGCAAAACATAATGATCAAACAAAATGAATTCAAAGCATGACATATTCTGGACCTATTTAATTTTTCTACCTCCCCTCATTTGCATTCAACTCAATACTCATATTTTCATTTATCTTCTCTTCTTTTTAATTTTTCTTTCTTTCTTTCCCCTTTTTTTCTAGCAGTTTTTTCCAATATAATACATCCTTCCCTCCACAACGATATTAATGACAATGATAATAAGTAACATTTATGCCATTCTTAGAATCAACAGCAAAAGATTTAGCAAAATAGAATGTAGTCTTTGGAAAGACCTTAGCTATTAGCTATCTACCTCTTCAATTTATAGATAAAAAAAGTCTG
Organism: Antechinus flavipes; assembly: GCF_016432865.1. Classification (NCBI taxonomy): domain Eukaryota; kingdom Metazoa; phylum Chordata; class Mammalia; order Dasyuromorphia; family Dasyuridae; genus Antechinus; species Antechinus flavipes. Next base: position 521,394,464 of record NC_067398.1, on the reverse strand, counting down.
AATCATGGTAAAGTGATATAGCTTATTTAAGATCAAATATCTAGTAATAGCGACACATAGGTCATACAGTGTATAAGGGACCTCTCCTGGAGTCAGGAAACCTCAGTTTAAATCCAGTCCCAGACACTACCTATGTCACTTAACTCTGCTTCAGTTTTGTCATCTTTAAAATGAGATGGAAAAAGAAATGGCAAACCATTCCAATATCTTTGCCAAGAAAACCCCAAATAGAGTCACACAGAGCCAGACAATACCAAAAAAACAAGTCGATATATCACATACGAACACAGAATTCAAACCCAACTCATTCGTCTTCAGGAATTACTTTACTCTCTTAAACTAGAGATGGACAGATATTTTTTATTTAAACAGTGTATGCTTTTCTAAGCCATTCTTATCTTTTTCAGTATTTTTTTTTTCTTTTTGTCATCAGGTTTACTAGGGATTCCCGGTTTAGTACTTTAAACTCATCCTTGCTACATGATGATTATTATTTAAAAGACTAGGTGAGATAGTTGTATTTTAATATACATTTTCGAAAGACAATGCCTTATTGTAAAATGAATTAATATAAGAATGAAGATTATAGCTGATTATCATGTTGGGATGGTGCTTTTCTTATAGTTAAAAGGACAAAAATATATCTTTGTATATGTGTGTATATACATACACACTAAATATATGTACATATATGCATATAGTAGACATTTATTTTGGCAAATTCACTCATTTATTCATTCAATCATTCCTTCACTTAGTATATATTGAAGGAGAGGATTTTGGGAAGAGGAAGAGTAGGCTAGAAAATTCTAAACACTCCAGATATCCTGCAAAATAAGACAAAATAGTTTTTCAAGGTGGATACTGAGTGACAAAAATAAATGACTGTGGCAGAACATTGGTCATCTTGGGATAACCAGAAAAGATTCAAAGAAAGATCCAAGGACAGTGTTTTGACCCCTGCAAAACATAAGTGTCTTCTGGTTAGCTCTCTTGAATAGTAAATGGCAAGTCCTAGGGGCAGCTGAGTTAGCAGACAGCTTCAGCCCCAGCCACAGAAATTTTTCACTCTGGGACCATGTAAGGGGTTGGAAGTTTGAGTAGGGGAAAGTTGAAAAATCTGTTTCCCCTGAAGGATCCTTTGCCCAGTTGTGCTCCCCAGATTAAATTTAAAGTAAGAAAGAACCAGCACATGGCTGATGAGTGCAGAAACAATGGGGCAGGGATGCTGATGATTAGAGGCATTTACAGAATTGGTGAGTTTGTGACTTTATTTCCAGACCAGAGGAGAGACAAGAAGAATATAGCCATTGGAGAGTCCTCAGGGAGCAAAAGCATTTCCAGCATAGTTTGCCAAGTAGCCCTAGTTGTGGGAGAGGAGGTGGGCTGGGAAAGGAAGTCAAGAAATTGGGCTTAGGACAAAGTTCAAAACAGTAAAAAGGAGCTGAGGTCAGAGGCATTATCCCCCACATTCCAATACTATAAATGGTTATAATAACAAGCTTCTTAAAAAAAAAAAAGCAGATAAAGGAAAAAGAACCCAACCATAAAGAGTTAATATAGAAACAGAAGACCAAGGCTAATAAGCTTCAAAGGAGGATATTGAAGCACAACAAAAAATCTTTCCAGCTCTAAAAAAGCAATGTCAAATGGTCCTCTGCCCAAAAAGAATTCATAGAAAAACTCAAAGAAGACTAAAAATCAAATGAAAGGGATTCAGGAAAAAAAAAAAAACTTTTAAAACTAAAAACAATCCAAGTAAACTAAGAAGGTTATGAAATGAAAATCAGCTAACTAGAAAGGGAGATCCAGAATTTTAAGCAAAGAAACAACTCCTTGAAAACTTTCTATTGGGCAAGGTGAAAACAATAGCATTAAAAGAGAGAGCAAGTGATAATAAAACAAAATAAAAAGAATGAATTGGGAGGATTCTGAGAAGACAGTAAAGTAAGTCAGTAAATTTCAAGCTCTCTATATTTCCCCTATAAACGGAACATATGTGTGCCTCTGAAAGAACATAAACTGGTGAAACACAAAGAGTAAGAGCAAAACAGGGATTCTCCTGGAACAACCCAAAAAGACCTGAAGAAAAACCCCTATTAGGCGATTTATTGATATGAAGTGGAAATCCCTTCAATCTAGTAATGCAGAAACAGCCAACAAGATCCCTGAGGCTAGTTGGGTTTGGCTGGAGCCTCTGCAGGAATCACAGAAATTTTTATCTCCTGAGTTACTTGTGGTGTTGGGGGATCTGAGTCCAGAAAGACTGAAGGAACCTCTGCTGATTAGGGACACCAGACCCATCTGTGTTACAGGTAGGTCAAGATGGAAGAACTGAAGTGAAGATAGAGAAACCATCTCCCATCCCAGGATTAGAGTTGGTTACATTAATACTTCTCCTTTTAAAAAATGAACCATCAAACAAAAAACCAAAATCATAGACACTTACTATGGTGATAAGGAAGTCAAAGGTTCATCTTCAGAAGATAGTGAAGTAAAACAAACAAACAAACAAGCAAACAAACAACAACAAAAACCTTCTACCCTAAAGAGAAATGTTAGAGGGTTCCCTGCCAGAGAGAATTTATAGATTTCAAAAAGACTTTAAAAATCAAAAGAGAGAGATTGACTGAAATCAAACACACACACACACACACACACACACACACACACACACACAAAAGGAAGAAAAATAAACAAAAAAAAGATTATGGAAAAAAGAGTTACATGATAAGAAAAGGAGAGGGTCTTAAAGAAGAAAATAATTCTTTGAAAACTAGAACTGGCCAAAAAAAAGAAGTCAATGAAATTAACAGAGACCAAGAAAAAAAAATATAAAGAATGAAAAAAATAGATGATAATGTGAAAGAAACAAGAAAAACAACAAATCTGGAGAACAGATCAAAAGAAGAGACAATATAAGAATAATTGGAGTACCTGAAAAAGCTGACAAAACAAAGACTCTTGATGCAATTGCAAAAAAAAAAAAAAATCCAAGACAATTGTCCTGGAGTGATAGAAATTGAGAGGAAAGTAGAAATAGAAAAAAAAAATTCACCAACTACCATCTCAGAGATTCTTTGTGAAAAATACATAGGAATATTATTGTCAAATTTTGACACCACCAAATCAAAGAAAAAAAAATTGCAAGAAACAAGAAAAAAATACCAGTTGAAATATGCTACAATTAGAATGGAAAAGGACTTATTGACAGCCACAATAAAAGACTATAGGTCCTGGAACCATATGTACCAGCAATAAAAAGAACTAGGCCAGTGGCCAAGAATAACATGTCCAGCAAAATTATCCATAAAGTTGAATAAAAAAAGGAATATCCAATAAACTTGGAAATTTGTGGGACTTTCTTTTCAAACAAATCTGAACTTAATAGAAAATTTAATGTATATGAGGTAATATTAAAGATTAATTTCAAGGAATTTAACATGGACAAACTGTTAATGTTTTTTTACATGAAAATGTTTACCATTAATTTAAGATTGATATCAGTAATTAGGTACCTCAAAAGAAAGATTGGGGCAGAGTTGAGTATGATCTGACTCTAAAAAGCAAAGCCCACAAGAAAAGGTAAAAATAGTAATAATGTTGCATTTATGAATTGTAGAAGAAGATTAGACACAGAAGTATTAGAGGCAGGAGAAGAGGTTTGTAGTTCTGAAAACCTATTCATATCAGAAATGAGTTAAATAAGCAACACTACATATATAGCATAAAAGGTATAGCAACCTTCAAAATCTATTTAAAAAATAAGAGAAGAGGGAATAGGGTAAGATGGGCTACATAAGGCTATGTAGATTTATGGCAGTGGGACAAGGTCTGTCAAGGAATAATAGTCAAGGAAAAAAGGAACAAAGGAAAAGGTGGGGTACCGAAAAGTGTGTAAGAGTAGTGGTAGTGGGGAAATGTGCATAGATTAATGGAATAGGGATAAAGAGGGAAGGAAAGTTTGGGAAGAGAAGATGAGGGAGGGATCCATGCGTGGAAGAGAGATTAAGTAATAGCAAAGCCAGTTAAGGAGGAGAATTAAAGTAGAAGAGTTAGCAAGGATAGGAAATAAGAGATATCAGCAAACACTTCAACAAGGATCAGGAGAAAAATTTACTGTAAAAAAAAGGACTAGTAATTATTGATCTTAGAAAAAAATCAAACTTAATGAATCAATTAAGAGAAAAATTTATATTGTCAAACATATTATTACTATTTAATTTGCTTGGTTACATATGGATAAATGCATATATTTATATATCTGAGTATATATGGTATGTATGCATGTAGGTTTATGTGTGTGTATATATAGATATATGTATATGTGAGTGGGTGTGAATGTCTATATATACACATTTGCAACCCACACACATACTCTCTCTCTTATCTCTCATCATATATATTTTATGTATGATTATATATATATGTATATATACACATATATATAAAACAGATTACATAATTTATATATGATTATACATATGTGTATATATATGTATGTATAATCATATATAAATTATGTAGACTGCTTGGGCACCTGTGGTAAGAAGGATGAAAGGGGAAAAAAAGAATAAAGTACAAAGAACTCAGCAGAGAACAAAAGAATGGCCTACAAGAAAGAAAGAAAAAATGGACACATAAATATAATTTCTTTTATTACTATATTATATTTTTGAATCCTTCCTGATTTTCTACTGGACACATAATAATGTTTGGTTTTCTTTTCTTTTTTTTTCTTTTGTATTTAGTTCAATTTTTTAAAAAAAGAATGAATTGCCAGACTTTCAGGATTTTGGATTGAACTTTTGTCATTCTTGATAAAGTGATCCCATGTTATGTGTGGGAGAATAAAAATTCATATAATTGATTGCTCAGGCAGTCAATGATCCAGATGTCCATTCAAATATTTATAAAGATCATAAAGGAGTCTGTATCAGATGCTCTGTGTTTATATATTTATATATTCCTCTATTCTTTGTGTAAATTATCAAAAAAGAAATACTTTGCAATCAATAATTATAGATTTTCTGTATCCATTTGTTTGTAAATTCCTTTGTATTTTGTTTGAGAATTAATGAATGAAAATTGGGAAAAGCCACCTTCTCTTCCATAATGCAATTGTTGAGGTTTATTAGGAGAAATCATTCTAATACTCAATTAGAATGATGATATCATTAATATAGGTCCTCCTATCAATATTTCCAATTTATGTCTCTCCATTCTATGTAACTTTGGTCCATGTTTGCCTTAAATCCTAATCAGATGTTCAATATAACATGCTGGAATAGAGCAAAGAGCTGAGTTTGAGAATTTGTAGGCAATTGATATTTAGAAATTAGTACAATTAATGAACGTTATTATTATTTGATGCAACAAGCAGGCAAAAAAAGAAAAACACACAAGGTATAGAGATACAGAGAGAAGTTTGGCTCCATAGATGCACAGAAACTCACTTGGCTAGGAAGTAGGGAGACCTGTATAGTGGCAAACATATCAGTAGGATTATTAGTCTCAGCAGGCAGAACCAAGTTGGTAGAGAGAAGCCAGGAACTTATCTGAGTTCTCCTTGGTTTTCCTAAGAAATAATCTTAAATCAAGCCCTAAATAGATTCTGGAGTAATTGAACCTACCAAAATGCAATAAACAATTTTCTAGTTTGATACCTAAAAATGATTTCAACACAGGGGAGCTGCACTCAGCTCAGGTGGAAAATGGCCAACTCAAAGGGAGGCTTTTGATTACAGCAAAGATCAGCAACGAAAGCCCCTCAGTCTTTGATCAGTAGACTAATGGGATAGCAGGACAACTGTGAGGTCTCCAGCCCCACCTTAGAAGGCAAATTGCCAAACTCAGAACTGTAGTACAAAAGTCCATAACTAAGTCAGAATACTGTAGAGCACTGAGCAAGCTATCATCATCTCAGACCCCAGCATTGGAGACCTCCTGGTCCCCAGCATAAGAAGCTTGTGTCTTAGGAGCAGGCTTCAATATTAAAAAATGAGCAAAAACCCTTTAAACATTCTTGACCATAGAAAGTTACAACAGTAACAGGGAATCTCAAAACATAAACTCAGAAGACAACACTGATAAAATCCTTACATATCAAGGCTCAAAGTGGAGTATAAATGAATCTCAAGCACCAAAATTCCTCTTGGAAGAGCACAAAAAGGATTTTTAAAATTACATAAGAAAAATAAAATGAAAACTGGAAAAAGAAATGAGTTATTCAAGAGAATTATAGAAAAAGTCAACAACTTGGAAAAGGAAGACCAGAAATTGATAGAAGCAAATAATTCCTTAAAAATATAGGACTGCTAAATAGAAAAAAAAAATCACTGATTAAAACAACTCCTTTAAAAGTACAATTGGTGAAATGTAAAAAGAATTACAAAAATAAAGAAAATAATTCCCTAAAAATAAGAATTGGGTGAGTGGTAGCTAATGACTCTATGAGATGTCAAGAATTAGTAATTCAAAAGAATGATAAAAAAATAGAAGAAAATTTAAAATACATCCTTGGCAAACCAACCCACCTGGAAAAAAAAATCAAGGAGAGGAAGAAAAGGAGGTAAAGGACCCATATGTATAAACGTATTTATAGTAGCCATTTTTGTGATGGAAAAGAATTGGAAATTGAGAGAATGTTCATTAATTGAGCAATGGTTGAACAATTTGTGTTGCATTAATATAATAGAATACTTTTGTTCCCTTAGAAATGATGATCAGAGAGATTTCAGAAAAACCTAGATAAACTTATTTGAGCTAATGTTGAGTGAACAGAACTGGAATGGTATTGTACGCAGTAGTAGCAACATTGTATGATGATGATCTATGATACAGTTAGATTTTTTCAGCAATACAGTCATCTAAGCTAATTCCAAAAGATTTGTGATGGAAAATGCCATCCTCATTCAGAAAAAGAGCTGTGGAGACTGAGTGAATATCAAAACATACTATGAAAAAATAATACAATATTCAATTTTCAAATTTTTTGTTTGCTTTTTCTTTCTTATTGTTTTTTCCCTTTGTTCTGATACATTTTTCATAGCATGACCAATATGGAAACAAGCTTAACATGATTATACATGTATAATTTATATCAGATTGCTTTCTGTTTTGGGGAGGGATGAGGGAAGAGAAGACACTACAAGTCGAGATTTCAGAGATTCATTCCATCTCTGTGCTGGTTGGAGGCAGAAGAAAGCAGAGGCAGAGGCTGAAGGACCAGACCTTTGGATTTGGCGATATTCGGAGGGAGCTCTTGGAACCAAACAGAGAGATAGGCCTCTAAGCTAACCGGGCTATATTGGAGATAATAAAAGATCTGAACTTTGATCACCTGGCTGCACTTTGAGAAGAAAAAGCAGAATTTGACAAGATTAGAAAAAGCATTAATTAAAGCAAAAAATGAAGGAGAAGATATATCTGATTTTATAAATGCATATCCTGTGATTGAAGAGCTCAACTCCTCAGGTCAAAAAGAGAGAAAATACACTTCTTTTAATTTGAGAAAAATTAAAGATTTGAAAAAGGGTTGCACTCTTTATGGGGCTACATCATCTTATGTGAAGATGTTACTGGATAATTTGTCTTATGAAATCTTAACCCCGAATGACTGGAAATCCATCGCTAAAACATGTCTTGAACCGGGACAAAATTTATTGTGGCTTTCAGAGTTTCATGAATTATGTAGGATTCAAGCCCAACGCAATAGGCAAATAGGACAAATCACTTTTGACCAACTAGCTGGTCAAGGTCAGTATGCAGAGAGTTCAGAACAGATTTATTATCCCATAACAGTATATGAGCAAATTTCTAAGGTTGCAATAAAAGCTTGGAATCCTTTCCTAGGAAATCAAACTCAACCACGTATTCCTGGCCATCCATCTCCGGATGTAAGTTGATGTGCTCTAGTCGGAGGGAACAGCAGCCTACAGTATCAGCTGTCTCTCCTTCTTCTTTCTCATTGCCAGCTCTCAGAGCAAGCTTGTCAATGAAGTATAATGCTACAGCCCTCTGTCGGACTTTCATTTCCTTGGACTTCCAGTCTTCTCGGTATTGGTTCCGGATCTTGTCTACGCACTTCTTCAATCTACGGGCTGTCTCATACTTCTGCCAATCCTTCTCCCCCTTGATTCTTGAACTAGGGTTCAGCATAATGTACTTGCTGGATCCTTGGATATTCTCAGTCCAGGACCCCAACCAGGTAACCTTGTTATCATGTCGAACTTCTTTCCATTTATGTCCAGGGGGAGGAGGAGGAACCTTGGCATCTTTGCTACAGTTGATAATTATATCTTCAGGCATAATTCGCCTTTTCAACATTCCCATCTTTGGATGGTTGCCTCGGCCCCGGAAAAGACCTGGAGGTTCAATTTTGAAGTTGGCAATTCTCTCTCTGTGATTGTCCACCACACAGAAACCATATTCTTTCAATAGCCTTTCATTTTCCTCTTTGGTTTTCAGTTTCTCTTCCTTGCTCATTTGCTTTCTTGCTTCCGACTGGGCTTTGAAATACTGGCTTATCTGGTTGAAGTCACACTTGCTAAGACTGGTGATATTATTTTTCTCTTCATTTGTCATCTCCTTTCTCCAGTCTTTGAAGAAATTTTTCCTAAAAATATCCTTAGTAGTGTATTCATGGTCAAGCATTTTTGCAAAGAATGTAGCCACTTCTTCTGCTTTGGGACTCAGCTTCACGACTTTACCATCATAGTAGAACTTGACATTTTCTGGCAGAGGCTCGTAAGGTGGAGCAAACACAGGGCCTTTATGTTCCAAGAATTTCCACTTGATGCCTTCAGGATAGCGCTCTTCTTCCCACCATTTCCATTTTTGCTCCTCCTCTTTCTTAGGCTTCTTCTGCTTGTTATCTGGTTCAGGAAGTTTCTTATCTTTGTTCTTGATTTTTTTTGCTTTGTTGTCCTCCTCTTCCTCTGGTTTCCACTTCTTCACCACCTTGATATCTTCTGTTTTTATTTTCTTGGGTTTATAATCAGCCTCATCATCCTCTCGGGGTCTCTTTAAAGGCTTGATATCTTCTTTAGGTGAGGCAAAATAACCATCATCATCTGGTTCATCTTTAATATGAGGAGGACTAGAAAAACCATTTTCTTTCTCCTTCTTTATTTTTGCATCTCCAGATGGTCTTCCCTTTCCTTCTTTTCGTTTCTCCTTGTCTCTATCTTTGTGTTTGTCTTTGTGTTTCTCTGAGCTGCCATCTTTGTGTTTGGTTTTCTCCTTTTCTCTGTGTTTTTTCTCTGAGGAATCTTTGTGCTCCTTATTACTGTGCTTGGGCTTTTCCCGGTCTTTTTCCTTGTCCTTCTTGTGCTCTTTGTGTCGGTGTTCACGATCTTTGTGTTTATCTTTGTGTTTGTGAGAATCATTCACTCGGAAATCCACATCGATCTGGGAGTCGTTGTGCAGTTGATCCCCACTCATGTCGGACGTAGCTGCAGCACCGGCGAGACTGGGAACAGGGAGGGCAATAGGAGGCACAGACTGCCCCTTCAGGCCCCACATTGGGCATGGCTCTTTTTAACAAAGAGGCGATGGAGGACAGTTCCAATGATCTTGTGATGAAGAGAGCCATCTACATCCAGTGAGAGGACTGTTGGGAACTGGGGGTGGATTACAACATAGCATTTTCATTCTTTTTGTTATTGTTTGTTCGCATTTTGTTTTCTTTCTCTCTTTTCATTAGGTTCTCAATCAAAACTTGGATGACTACTTGTTGACCATATTAAAAGAGGTAATCCTTTTTGGATATGGATTAAACTAGAAGACTATTGAGACTACTAGGGTTTCCTATGACTTTAAAAATGAATTTAATATTTTTGATTGAGAGGGATATTTTTTAAAATTGACAATATCACTACAATAAAGATGTTTTCTTCTTTGGGACTCATCATTCTCATTCCATCTATGTCATTTGCATGTTTAATTGTAAATCACTGTCAGAGCAGGCAAGAATAATTTTAATTGCTTTTTATGCAATGCTTGACTTTTTTTGACACTAATAGGCAACTAGTTTATTCAGTGTCAGAGGGAAATGCTGGAGAAAACTAGTTATAATTTTCTCCATTGTCCCTATCTCCATTGTCCCTGTCTCTCTTTCCATTCAAAGAAGAACCTAGTAGTAATCAGAGAATGCAAAATATTCACTGCCAATGCTAAATCAACAGTGGGTGTCTTCAGGTGGCACAGTTCTTACAATGCTGTAGCAAGATTATGGCCCCAAGTGGGGCTATTGGATTCAGCGAGAATGGAACTTGCTGAGCAACATTGTCTAATCAGTTGGTCTAACTCATTCAGACATTCAGAGTCTATTCTTTTGGGAGAATTTGGGGCAAATTTGACACATTACACAGTGGATGAAAAGATTATTATGGAATGAGAAAACAGAAGATAGAAAAGAGAGATTAACCTTAAGAAAAACTTCAGCTACCTCAGTGTTTTACTTAAGGTTGGCTTGCCAGGGGTGGGATTTACTTTAGTTTTACCTTCTTTGTGTCACATACCGATGGCCAATTCAGTTAATTCCCTATGTGAGAGGAAGATTGTTGGAATCTTTAATAGGGAAATGAAAATAGGAGGAAAAAAGAATTCCTAGATCTGAGTGATGATGAGTGAAAATATAATTTAGTGATATAATTCAAATAAATTTGTTTTAATGATTTGGATCAGTGTGGAAGAAAGCTGGCAAATAATTGATACTTTGCTCTACATTATGACATGACATTGGGGTATGATTTATCTTTAAAGAAACCCATTTTTGTATTCTCCTTCTCCATGGTCTGATTGAGCCACTGGAGTCTTCTAACAAGTTCTTATGACAAACATGCTCCTCTTTAATGAGACTTTCCCACAAAAGGCACTTGATCTAAATCCCTTTACCACAGACGACACCCAGGATCTATGAGTGGTCTAGATCTCCTACTAAGCTGACTTGCTAACTGTCATCTATTGGGGCAGTGACCCTTAGCCAAATTAAAATCAGACTCTCAAGGTAAAAAAGCAAAAAGGATTTATTACAATCTCATGAGAAAGAACAGTTCACAATAACAACAGTGTCAGTTTAGGAGTACAAAGCACAAGCTGAAAACACTTATACAGAAGCCCTCACCCCTTTCTGACCTTTTCTTCCATTAGCTTGGGTTTCTAAAGTGCAGTTTCTAAAAATGATATAAGAAAGCATGAGCCTATCAAATAGGCTTAATAGAGCAGAGTGTTTCCCACTTACTCTTGTCCCTGACTCTAAGGAGCTTCCATTCCAGAAAGAGAAGACAACAGTGGAAAGCTAGGGGCAAAGAATAAAAGATTCTTTTCAAATCTCACACCATCACCCTTGATTACAAAACCCAACCCCTACCCTAAAGGAGCTTACTTTCTTTTGGGGGAAGATAAACTCTACCCTTGATTTTTCCTTGATGTGGGTTTCAGTTTTCTAATTTGTTTCATTTTTTCAAATTTAATTTTCATAACTGTGAAAACCGAATGCCCATCCATTTCTCACACATCATTTTCCTCTACTTCTATTTATAAGGAGCTTATAAATGATGACTCAAGATGATAAAAGAAATTCTACAACCATGCTGATTTGACTCATTACAAATTTTTGGTATCTAATTTCAGCTATGTAGTGCAGTATTTTTATTCCTCCTTCATTCCCTCTATATTATTCACAAAACTATTCCAAACTATTTCTTCCATCCTGAATCCCTCTACCTCTTCTAATCTCCCTTCCTCAGTTGAAGACACTGACTCTCACTTAATTGAAAAAAGTGAATGTTTTCAATGTGAGCTCCCTTTTTTCCTGTTTCCTTTAATCTCAACACCCCTTGACATAACGTTCCACTTTATCCTCCTTTTGCCCAGTCTATGACAAATAGGCTTTCTACTTAGCAAATCACTCTATATGTGCACTTGATACTGATGAGGTCTGTAGTTAGCAGAGGAATTGATAAAAATTAATCCCTGAGGCAAGCAGGGAGAAAGCACTGTGAGATATGACCTCCAGTAAAGTTTCTTCAGTACTACATAGGCTCAGCTTTATAGGGAAACATGAGGTAAGTGTAAAAGGGGAATTATACTAGCCACTTTTCAATAGAATGCTTCTAAATTTGCTGAAAGGAAATTCATAATAAGGAATTGTAGAAAATAGTATTCTGATAGACCATAGAAAGCTATGAATAATTAGTATAATGAAGGATTGATATTGCCTTGTGTAGATTAGCTAAAAAGATTGTGAACTCTTATCAGCAAATAGTAAAATGAGAGTTAGGGGGAGAGGGGGCTGGACTCTATTGAAGAATATGTTTTCTTTTTCTTCAGTTTTGGCTCACTCCCTGGCTGTAGTTGTTTGAGCAACAGGGGAAGGAGGTATGTGTCCTTTCTTATGAGAAAGAATAAAGACCTTTTCTGATCTCCTACACAGACCCTCAATTTTCAAGTCTGGTAATTTTCTATCCCACACAACACTAATAGAGATCGATTTAGCTTTATCAGCCCAACTTCAGAGAGGTCTTCTAGTTGGAAATCCAAATTATGTCAAACCTCTTAGACCCACCCTATTTAGATGTCTCCAACAGTCTCACCTTGACATACCTTGTCAGAAATACCAATAAAATCTACTTAATGGGCCATCCCATGGCTGCTGTCCACTCTTTCAGTTCAATTTGCCACAGCACTCTGCCTCATGTCTTTTTTTTTTAAATCTCATTTCTGGTCACTGCAAACTCATGTTATCTTCGTAATCACCACTGTTTTTGGAATAGTGTATTAAAAGCTGAGGGAGTTACCAGAAGATATAAATCTTAATTATTTAAACAGCTTGATAAAACTGAAGAAGACAGAAAACAGGATAGAGCCTAAATGCTGGAGTTAAAGGAAACACTGTCCATTTACAAATCCATCTAAACTGATTTAGAAAACCCACCAGACCAAATCCTGACAGAGAAATCCCCAAGTTACAGTGCAAATTAAGTTATAATATTATTGCATTATCATAACCCTGTCCAGTCTCAGTTTTGTATCATTTTCATTTTACAATATCTTGTTTTCTTTCATAAATTTTGCTGAATGTAGGCCAAGAAAATCAGGAAATCATACTAAATGGGTCCATTACAAATTTATGTGACATGAAAACAACTCTACTCTTATTGCTTCTTCAGAATTTATCTTCATCTCCCTAATTTAATCATAATTATACTGATCACAGTAGCTATTCAAAATGCTTTCAACTCTTCTCAAAGTTTCCATGACTGTTTTTTTTCCCCCTTCCACTTAAGTCAAAAGCATTGCCTTATGTTCAACTGAAAAAAAAAAAAAATCAAGGCCTTTTGCTGAGAGTTCCATTTTCTTCCCTCTTCCTTACTTCACATAACTCATTTTCTTTCCGCTTCTATTTCCAGGTTTACTCCAGTCTTAAAAGAAGAGGTGACACTCCTCTATGCCAGTGTTAACTCTTTTATATGCATAAGTGATTCATTTACCTCTCTAGCAAAATGCCTCACATCATCCCCACTCACTCACTTATCTTCAAACTCTTCTTGTCTATTGATTTCTTCCATAGTCTAATACAGGGGTCCTCAAACTTTTTAAATAGGGGGCCAGTTCACTGTCCCTCAGACTGTTGGAGGGCCGGACTATAGTAAAAACAAAAACTATGAACAAATTCCTATGCATGTTGCATATATCTTATTTTGAAGTAAAGAAACAAGCTAGGAACAAATGCAATATTTAAAAAGAAGTAAAGTTAAATCAACAAACTTACCAGTATTTCAATGGGAACTATGGGCCTGCTTTTGGCTAACGAGATGATCAATGTCTTGTTCCACATTTGTCATTGCTAGTCGTAACAAGTGATGCAAGTGTGCATCCATTAGTCTTGATCTAGTTGGAGATTTCAAATGTTTTATTCTAGAAAAAGTCTGTTCGCAGACATAAGTGCTGCCACAGATGGTTGCCGTTTTTAGTGCATGGTTCCTGAGATGAGGATATGTCTCAGAGGGGAGAGATGCAGAGAAATTATGAAGGCTGCTTGACCTGAATGAGTCTTTCAGAGAGTCACAATTCTGTAGTTCAGCCAGTTCCATTTGGTAAATTGTATCCATATTTTCAATGTCAATAGAAAACGGGTTACAGAAAAGCTATATGTCCTGTTCATGGAGATTAAGCTCTTTAAATCCAAATTGGAACTCCTTTTGCAATTTTTCCAGTGAATCCACTCATGTTTTGTTTGGGAATTCAATTAGCGGTTTTTCTGCTAACAGATTTTGAGTTGTGGGGAGATGGCAGAAGTTTTCCTCCTTCACTTGTTTGATGAGGAAGTCTAATTTTACTTCAAATGCTTTGACATGTGATTGCATATCACAGATGAGCTTTTCCTTTCCTTGAAGTTGCATACTGAAATTGTTGAATAGCTCTGTTACATCTGTCAGAAAGGCAAGGTGCCATTTCCTTTCTGCATCATTGAGCTCTGGTACTTTTTTGTTTTATTGGAAGCAGAAAAGTTGTAGTCTATAGAAGTAAGTCATAGAAACGTTTCAAAACTCTCCCTTCACTCACCCAATGGACTTCTGTGTGATATAGAACATCTTCACACTCAACATTTAGCTCAGACAGAAATTCCTGAAATTGTCTGTGATTTAGTGCATTAGCTCTAATGAAGTCAACACAAGATACCACGATTTTCATAACAAAGTCCCACTTCAGTGATTTACTACACAGCACTTGTTGGTGGATGAGGCAGTGTATGGCTATTGGATGAAAATGGTTATGTTTGTCCATCTCTAGGTTAATGCAAGCAATTACTCCTTTCTTTGACCCCACCATGCTAGGAGCACCATCAGTTGTCACTCTGGCTAGTTTAGCCCAGTCCAGCTCCAAACCATTCACAGTTTGGCAAACCTTTTTCATAGATATCCTCTCCTGGAGTTGTTCCTTTGATGCTTTGCAGTGCAGCAAGCTCTTCTATGACTTCAAAATAATCATTCATCCCACGAATAAAAATTAGAAATTGTGCAGAATCACGAACATCATTGCTTTCATCAAGTGCCAAAGAAAAATATGACATTTTTTTAATGGAGTTTTGCAAATGCTGATGCAGATTGTCTCCCATTTCTTCAATCCTCTGTGTAATTGTAGGTCCTGAAAGACTCACTGTACTAAATAAATTGGCCTTGTCCGGACACATCTCTTTGGCAACAGAAAGAAGGCATTTTTAAAAAACAAATTCTCCCTCCACGAATGGTCTGCCAATGCCTGTTATTAGTTTGGCAACTTGAAAGCTTGCTTGCAGTGATGAAATATTTAGCTGCTTCTGCTTCACAAAAGTATTTTGCTGAGTTATTAATGTATTTTTCAGTTTTAATATTTTATCTTTTCTCACTTCTCCAACCAATCATATTTATCTTTATGTTGAGTTTCAAAGTGTTGACACAAATTATATTCTTTGAACAGAGACACTATATTCTGGCATATCAGACATACAGCTCTTTCCTTGTACTGCATGAAAAAGTAATCATAAGTCCACTGTTCTTTGAATATCCTACACTCCAAGTCAATTTTTCTTTTTCTTGACATCATTATTTCCCAGGGATTCCAAATTGCTATTAGTAAAATACCAATATATATATATACATACAGCGTTACAAAAACAATATACCAGCAATAACTTTGCCCACACAGAGACATACAGACTGCAATGCCCAACTTCGTCCAAGCTGCCTCTGCGCTGTGATGCCTGTTTCCCACTCTCTTCCCTGCTCTCCGCGCTCCACTTCTGACCTTCACTGCTGCAGTGAATTCCCCCTCCAGCGGCTGGGACATGCGCAGCATGCACTGTACATCCCCAGCTCCTGTATGTTGTGGTGGCTGCTGTTACTGTACAGGCTGTGTGTCAGTTCTCTGTCTTCTGTATCTCTCTCTCTTCCCCACACCACACACCTCGGCCTGGGAACTCACCTAACTTCGGTATCACCTCACACTCTGTCTCCCCGCCTCAGCCCAGTGCTGAAAGTGTGTGCTGCTAATGGGCGAGTTTAGGTCTAATGTCACTTCTGGTCTGATTTTGCCATAACCCAGAGGGCTGCATAAACGTCCTCAGTGGGTCACATCTAGCCCACGGGCCATAGTTTGAGGACCCCTGGTCTAACATATATCTATGTTTCCTTCGTCCCCAAAAAAACCTTCACACATCATCTCTCTTGCCTTTTTCACCTAAATTCCTCTATAATTGGTGCCTGTACTTTTTCTTCACTAATTCTTTATAACCCTCTATAGTTAGGTTTATGATCTTATCATTTTACCCCCAAATTTGAAAATTTTCTATTATTTCTTAAATTTCAAATCTCATATCTTAAAAAAAAAAACCAACACAATAAAAACAACAACAACAAAACCCCAAGTTTTTTCTCAATATTAATTCTTCTTGATTTCTCTGTTGCCTTTGACATATTTGATCATTCACTTTTCTTTAATACTCTTCTTTCTTGGTTTCCATGACACTTCAATCTCCTGGTTTTCTTCCTTCCTATGTGTCTGTCCCTGTTTATTATTCATTGCTCAGTTCTCATCTGAGTTATGTTCACTAAAGGCAGATAACCCCAAGCTTCTATTCTAAGGCATTTTCTATTATTTATCTATTCTGTTCTACTCAGGGATGTCCTCAGCTTCTATGGTTCCATGATCATTTCACACTTCTATTCAATAAATTTCAATGACTTGTTATCACCTCTACAGTCATATATCACTAATAAGAGAAAGGCAAATGAAAATGTCTAAGTTTTTATCTCACTTCCAGTGCAGTGGTATAGGTGAGAAAAGATGGAAATAATGTTGGAAGGGTTGTAGAAAGACAGACCTACTAATAATAAACTATTAACATAGCATAGAAATAATCTTTCTAAAGATTTCTAAAGATAAAAAGAAATAAATCTTTCTAAAAGTAACTTAAAATATTTAAAAGCCTTAATAAGTTTAATTCTTTGATTCATTGTTCATAATATACCCAAAGATGCCAAAGAAAGGGGAAAAGGTATCAAATTCAATAGTAGCAGAATTTTTTTAGGAGGTAGTAAAGAATTGTGTAAAACAATGTCTATCAATTGGTAATGGCTAAAAATATTGCTGTACATCAATATAATGTAAGATTTTTATGCTATAGGAAGTTATTAATATGAAGAATCCAGAGAAACAAATGAAGAACTAATATGTTCTCATGAAGAATGAAGTTAATTGATCCAGGGAATCAACACACACACACACACACACACACACACACACACACACATACATATATACACACACTTATAAACACATGCACACATAATGGAGAGAATAAAAACAAAATTGAACTGAAAGCTATATTATGCAATGATAATTGTCAAACTTGTCCCTAAGAGACAAGAAAAAATATATCTTGCTTCTTTGCTGAGCTAGGAAGTTATGCATGATAAAAATGTTGAACAATATTGATATATAACCTTAGCTGGTGGTTTACTTTTGCAGAATTGATTTTTTTCTCAATTTTTTTTAAACAAAGGGGGAGGGTTACTTGATAAAGATATATTTTAAAATCAGTTTGATGAAAAATGTATCAATATTGTAAATAAAATAAAAGTGAAACACAACTCTTTTTATTTTCTTGTTTTAAATTATAATGTCTAAACCTAATCTCAACTATCCATCAATTTAATTATTTAGTACAGGATTCAAAGAAAGAGTAAATATCCAATTGAGAACTTTGTAGAAATGATTTTGTAGACTAGATATCAGTTAAACTTTTTTTTAAAGTTCATTCAAATTATTTTTTGAATATCCTCTGCAGAAGAAATTTCTCCCTCTTCAATATTTTAAAAGGCTTTTTCAGAGAAAAGTAGACAGACTTAAGCACTGAGAAAATGAGATATAGCATAAAGAGTTTTGGGCTTGAGTTTTTGTTTTCAATTCTTATATTAACTAACTATCCATGTAATCTTGGGCAAATCATTTATTTTCTCTGAATCTCATCTTCCCCAACTGCAGAATTTAAGAAATTTTTGTATGAGTACATCTGTTTAAAAGTAATGGCTTCTATTTCATATTCTATTTGGAGAGGGATATGTTAGCAAGTAATAACAGAGGAGGAAAAGGAAGAGGGAGAAGAGAAAAATGAAAAAGGGAGGAGGAAAAGAAAAAAGGAGGATGAAAGAGGAGAAAGAGATGGAGAAAATATTAATGAATTATTTGAAAAACACACTGAAAAGAATGGAAGAAACTTATAAAGACTGACAAATAAGGAAATTTTACTACCAGTATGTTAAATTTAAAATTCACTAAAATCAGACTTTCCACAATATTCACCATTCCACATAAAATCTTAGCCCTTACATTGCATTTTGTATAATAAAATGTTCATGTTCTTTGACATTTGTCAAGTTTATAACAAAAAGAAACCAAATTGGGGGGGGGGGGCAGAGAGAATGTTTTCTTGATCATTCCTAATGTTTTTTCAGCTACTTGCCCAAGACATTGAGTGAGGCTTTTAATACCTTTTTCAAAGCCAAAATAAGTTTGTGTGAGAAAAGACCACATCCTATAGAGAGCCACATTGTGGTAGCACATTACAATTTGGGGGCTCAGAAAAACACTTAACTCAGAGAAGTGATTGATAAAATAGTACCAGCCAAGTACTACTAGGGGTCTATGATATGAACACAAAGAGCATGTAATCAACCTCTGCAAGACACAGTGTTAGATGCTGGAGATATAAAAGCAAAGATTCATGAAGGAATTTATTTTTATTTAGGCAAGTATGCATATATATTTCTGATTATTTGAGGAGAGAACAAATACTTTCAGACTATCAAAAAAGGGATATCAGTAAAGGATTCCTGTTTGAGGAAAGTAGTGGTAGAATTGGGTGGCCAAGTTGGTGACATTGAAATTCAAATAGTTGTGCAAGCATATACCCACATATGCACATATATGTGTACATATTTATGTGTATATATGGGAAGTTTATATATATGATCTTAGCATATATATTTACAGCACAGATTTTTTCTCAATCAAAAGTTTTTTTTCTTATTCAGTTTCATTGATTTTAGATGTATAAAAGTATTTTAATTTCCTGCATTCAAAAATGATTTATTTACATCTTTTTTCATTACCTCACTCTTATTTGATTAGGAACCAATACTGTGAAAGATACATCAAGTGATTTTCTATTATATTTAATGATATGATCTTTAATATTTAGTATTTAATCTAATTTGAGTTCATTCTGCTATATGTTGTAAGATATTAGTATATTGTGGTATATGATGAGTATATTTGATGTTAGATGTTCTAAACAAATCAAATATTTGACTGCTAATTCCTTCCAATTCTTGTCAAACAAGTTCTTTTTTTTTCCAAATAATTTACATTTTGAAGTTTATTTGAAATTGGATTATTCAGCTCAATTATTAATCATTCTACTTTGTACTCTGTTCTGATGTTCTACTTAATTTTTAAAACCAGTACAAAAGAGTTTTGATGATTATTTTCTATAATATAAAGTCTAGAAATTCCGAGTCACTTTTATCTACTGGACTAAAGAATATAGGTTCAAATCTTAATCTCATGGTTTTTGTATTATCTTGGACAACTTCCTCAATCTCTCTGGGCTTAGTTTGCTTCATCTATATAATGAATGGATTGGACTACTTGGCTTTTGAGTATCAGATCCATGATTTTAATAATATCTATGAATTGGTTAGACAGTTTTAGTGTTTTCTTAATAGGGATATGATTCTTTTATTAGTCTCTTTGCTTTAAGGAAACAATGTATGTTTTCTTCTAGTAGGAAACAACTCCCAAGAAGATGTCATATTTTTCAGCAGTTCCTACAATTTGTACATTTGGATTTGTTTACATCATTAAAAAGTGCCAGCAGAGTGACAGGAAAAATAAATATGAAATGAGGAATTATACACCTGGATTTCCCTAGAAGAACAGATGCTAGTTCATTTAGTTGAAATGAAGCTGCTAACTAGCACCAGCTGAATTCCCTGCATGCAGACTGCTGTTTTCTTCCTGTGGAATAGATCCACATACAAATATTTGGAATTTAGCCATCACTGTTGAGGTTCACAAAAACATGCAGAATAATTAAAGAAAAGTTTTGAAATGTGGAGTTTGCATATAAAAAAATTGAAATCTTATGTTATTTTCTAATAAAGATGAAGGGAGGAACATACACACACACACACACACGCACACACACACACACACACACACGAACCAGTATAGGTAGAAATGACAGACAGGGGGTTTGTCTTATTGTCTTCAACCTTTGCTATTTGCCACCTTGAGATGTGCTGTTGGCTTACTTTATAGAAATTGGCAAACGAGTAAAAAAGCATAGCAAGAAAAATTTCTTCACATGGCATACTGGAAGAAGCATTTAGTTTCAGCTCCAAATAAGCATCAAGGAATCAGGAATGAATCTTTGTGGTATCAATAAAAACACCCCCTGAATTTAAGGTTCCTAAATAGAGTAAGTTAGAGGTATCAAACATTCAGCCATTCAATTCTCCACACTCTGAACCAAATGAGATCAAAATGTAATTGGAAAATATTTAACGAGATAAATAGAACATAGATAATATAAACATAGATAATATAAAATAAAAATATTTAAGCTAACAAACAGTTTTCAGGGATCCTCATTTCAATGTATTGGTCCCTGTTTCTATTTTAATTTTATACCATTGAAGTAAGATATAAGAAACCTCTTAAGGTGATATAAATTATTATTCATATTCCAATGAAAATCACCAGTACTCTAAGAGTGCCTAATTAGTACAATGAATAAAGTGATGGACCTGGAAGCATGAAAACCTGAATTCAAAACTGGTCCAGGTTCAAGCTGTGTGATCCTAGATTTCTGTCTACCTCAGAAAAATGAGGAATAACAATTCTACTCATGAACTAGGGTAGCTATAAGGAGATAATAATTATAAATTCTTTGTAAACCTTAAAATGTTATATTGATCCTAATTATTATTAGCCATGTTTTCAGTTGAATCCCCATTTGGGATTTTCCCTGGGAAAGAGAGTACTTTGCAATTTCCTGCTCCAGGTAATTTTACAAATGAGAAAAATGAGGCCAACTGGGTTAAATGACTTGCTCAAGGTCACATGGCAAGTAAGTAGTTAAGGGTGTATTTGAACTTAGATTTTCCTAACTCCAAGTCCAGTGTTCTATACACTGTGCCGTGGTCTTAATATTCTTGGGGGAATCATGAATCTGAAGCTAAAAGGGAGTTCAAAGATCATTTAATAAGAACTCCCTTCCTTTATATATGAAAAATGAAGCACAGAAATGTTAAATGTCAGCCAAGATTCAAATTAAAATTCTCTTATTCCAAAAAAAAATCTTTTTATCATATCAGGCTGCCTCTACAATTATGAAATTTTATGTCTGTAAAACATTTAATGGTCTACCAAGTCTTTTCATATAACAAAATCCAAGTTTTTAATTCTAAGTGTAGTCCTCTTTCTAATATATTACTATTCCTTTTTATATTACCTATTTCAACCAGCAGTGTGGTAGAAAATGTTTAGTGATTGACTCTGAAAAAAAAAAAAAAGAAAGAAAAAGAATGTCTGTATGGCATACAGGAAGTTTAACTTAGGTCATCAGAATTTTCTTGAACACCATGTTAAGGTTTAGACAATCAACAAAAATCAACCCCTAATTTATTGAACTTACTGATTTGTGATGTGTAAATGCTCATATTTAACAATCAGCTTTCCCCGCTGAATTGTCTCCAGCTAACACTTAATTCCAACACTTTGATGTAATAGTGGTGCAGAAAGAAGGCATAACTAAATGAACTCTGGATTTTACATTTTGGTTAAGGAATAGAAGGATCATCACAAGGTTTGGGAGAGAAATGAAAGGTATCATGGAAGAAAATAATAGAATCATGAAGCATATCCTTTTATCTATGGGTACATAACAGAAAGAAATCTAGTCAGTAAACCTTACCAAGATACCCTATATGGACAATGTGGACGAAGGGAAGAAGAAGGAAAGGAAGGAAGAAGATGTAAAGAACAAAAATCTTACCAAAAATTCTACTTTTTGATGAATGCAGGAAAGATTTACTTTATATTCTTTAAAGAATGGGTACCTAGGTGAGTAGACTCCCTTTGAAATACCAAAGGCAGCATTTTATTTCCTATCCTGAAGCACAGTCCTTCTCCTGTCTCCCCATTAATTGGATGTTACAGAAGTAAAAACATGAATCTTCATCCCTCATTACATAGCTATTCCCTGCCCCCAAAGGAGCTTCCATTCTAAAAGGGGATGGTAACATAAGGGATAGGGCTAAGAACAAAACATCCTTTCCAAATCTCAGGTCTCCTGTCCTTATTACAAACATCAGTCCCTGCCACCAAGGAGCTTACATTCTTTTAGGGGAAGATAACTAACCTCCATCCTTGATTATTTCTTGATATCCACATGGATTTCAGTTTTCTAATTTCAGTTTTATTTCTCCAATTTAATTTTCATAACTGTGGAAATGCCCATCCATTTCTCACAAGGGAAGGAAGAAAGGAGTGTTCTAATTGACCAATTCCAATTTGTGAGCCAGCTTTCCTCACAGAGGTTGTTGTTTGTCCTTCCTTCTTCTTTTTTGTTGTTGTTGTTGTTGTTGTTGTTGTTGTTGTTGTTTCCCTGAGGCAATTGGGGTTAAGTGACTTGGCCAGGGTCACATAGTTAGGAAGTGCTAAGTGTCTGAGACCAGTTTTGAACTCAGGTCCTCCTGACTTCAAGGCTGGTGCTCTAACCACTGCGCCAACTAGCTGCCCCTGTTTGTCCTTCATTCTTGAAGAGGAGCATGACATCAGGGAGGTGGTGCCATGAGATGCAAGTGAATGTGTGTGGGACCGGTGCTAGACCTCCTTACTCAATTAACTAATTAGAGATATCTTCAGAATTGAAGAGAAAGCATTTATTTAGTCCCTGCAGGGAGAAGCCCAAGCACACAGGAGGCATCCAACATAATCTGGCAAGCCAAAAATAGTAAAGCTGGTTAAATAGCAAAAGACCCAAGTCTTTTTATTGGATGAACAAAAAGGAAGTAACATTTTTTGACCAATGGTCACCATTTTGTCTACTTCCTGTGGGTCCTGTCACTTCCTGACGCTTAGACTTAGGTTCTGACCTTCCTAGAGATCTCTAGGCCTAAAGATCATATGACTTCCTGTAATCTGGGCCTAAGGCCCCTTTTTCCAGGCCTGTAGACCTCTGGAAATAGGGATCATGTGATTAGGCCTAAGATCTGACTCAGTCCATCTCATAGGCTTTTTGAGAAAACTTCTTATTCAAATTGGGCTTAAGTGAGGGAGGGTCAGATATAGATCTATATGACTAAAGATGTCTCTGGATGCAGTGAGAGACCTTGGTCTTTTTAAGCAAAGGTCTTCAATGGTTCAATTTGACTGAAGCCACACCCATTCAATGATTAAAGCTAGGTATCAATTGAGGCAATGAATTTCCCCTTTCACCCAGTCTCCCCACCAAAAAAAAATACAAATAAATAAATAAATGAATCTTGGAGAGGAAGACCCTCAAAGTTCTGGACAAAGCTGAAATGACTGCTATTTATATTCAATCTGATACAATCAATATTCAAACAATGACCAAATGGGGCTTGGCATAGGACTTCTTGTTCAATTAGAAGCAGGTTTTTTGTTTAAGACCTATTTTTAAGAAAAAAAAATCTAGACAAAACATCAAGATATCTTGAGAGGGTTCAGAAGTGCAAAAGAGAAAAAAATGCTTTTAAGATTATCTATAGGTAAGGATATGATACCCTTTGTGGGCAGAGAAAGGGAAGGTGATAAGGAGGAAAGGAAAGAAGAAGGAAAAGAGGGAAGGAAAGAAGGTCCCTAGGCTATTTGGTCATTGTTTGGGTCTGATTATACTAGATTGAATATAAATAACAGTCATTTCTGCTTTGGCCAGAAAACATGAGATTCTTTACCTCCTGGATTCATTTGTTCATTTATAATTTTTATTTATTAAGTTTTTTTGGACTAGGTGAAAGAAGAGATTCTTTTTCTCAATTACTACCTAGCCTTAATCATTCATTGGATGTGACCTCAGTCACGTGAAGTCTGTTCTGTAGGTCCTGTTGAAGACTTTAGCTTAAAAAGACCAAGATTTCCTATTTTAAGCAGACCCATCTTTGGTTTTCTTGATCTATATCTTGCCATTGAATTCAGATTGCTCTGGAGAGGAAAGTAAGGGAAATGAACTTGTACAGTCCTCCATTACTTAAATCCAATTCACTTGCATGTCATGGCATCACCTTTCTGATATTCTTTGAGAAGAAAGAACAAACAACAACATAACAGATCAAGTGCAATGTGCTTCCTATAACATGGAAGATCAGAAGCCTTTAAATTAAAATGAAGGGGCACTAATCACAAAATGATGGAAGTCATGGAGAGTGCCACCATTCAGCAGGCCAACCAGATTATATAGTGTTGAGTGGAACATTTGGGAAAGGTAGTTTTAGGGTTGGTACCATGTCCATGATAGTGCAAATCATTAACAGGTGATCATATGTGTATAGAGCACATTTTATAAGGAAAATATAAAAAAAAATGTAGTTTATTTTTTAAAATCAAACAATGATTATAAATAGACATGTTTAATTTTCAAACTGAAAAAAGTTAATTCTTTTAAATACAAATAAACTTCATTTAAAATAGTTTTGAATCAGACAAAAATAATAATTTTATGAGACAGAGAATGTCTGGATATAAATGGTTTGCCAATCAAAACAGATGATTGCATGGGGCATTGTGAGACTAACATTCTTATCCCTCTACTGTAGTTGCCAAATCAGTAGGACAGTAAGCCACCAAAGTGTCATAAAGAACTTAGACACAAACATGCTTAAAATCTTTGCTTTAGGACATTCTTTTAGGTCAAAGAACATTTCTCTGTCTTTATGCATTAAATAAATTCTTGGGTTCTTTCTGCTTTAAAATTCAATTAGTATAATTCCAAATATGATAACATTATGGAACAAGAAAATGGGGAAAGGTCATTGTGCCACGAGTAAGTAGTGAGATGTTGCCTGCAATGGAAAAATTAAAGTTATTTATAATAAGAGTAATAATATCTGATATTTATATAATATTTAAAAGCTATTGAAGTGCTTCACAAATATTATCTATTTTATCCTCATATGAATCCTGGAAGACAGGTTTTATTACTATAGCAAATAGTGATCAATGTAAAAACTTTAATATGATCATGCATTTTAAATTAATTTTCTTCATAGAAGGATAGGCAGTTCCTCTATATCCTAACTCATTAAAACAACAAAATACTTTAAATTTCCTAATGTTTTGAAAACTCTTAGTATGATTACAGGATTCAGACTTTGTTCTGTCTGTGTCTAATTTATACACATACAGATATATGAATATACACAAATATATATACATATATATTATTATATATATCCATATCCATACATATATATTATATATATCCATATACATACATATATGCATATATATGTGTACATATGTATGTATGTATGTATAGTCACTAGGTTCTGTAATAAAAAGATGATCTCAATTTTTAGTGTTCAGTATCTGTGTCTATTAATCTTAATGTGGCATGTAATCAATTTGTCAAATAGAACAGCATCTTATACTACTGGACAATATGTAAGATGGAAATGAGAATGATGGATCCAATAAAGACTAGCTGTTATAGTGAGTCAACCAAAAACTTTCCTTGCAGAAAGGGAAGTAGTGGCAAACGACTAACTGAAAGTTTCTACTTAGGAGCCAAGATAGTGGAGACTAGACATGTCTTTATCTAAGCTCTTCATAATGTCCCTCAGATCAACACCAGATCAAGCCTCTGAACTGGATTTGGAGTGACAGAACTCACAATTTTTTGCAGTATAACAAATTTCCAGAAGAAGAACTTCAGAAAAGTTATATTTCAATTGAGAGGGGGAGAGTCTGCTGAGCCCAGACCCAGCACAGGTAGCCTAGAGAAGGGAGCCAGAGCGTTGTGCAATCTGTGTACTAGGGAATGTATTGTGAGGCTCATAGGATGCTCTATTCTGGTTACAAGACAGCAGGTTTGCTGTCAGACAGTAAAAACAAACAGAAAAAATAAATTGTGCCCCTTTAAATCCCAGAAAATTGCAGGACCTGGCTTTATCTACCTAGCACTGAAAATCAGTCAGTAGTACTGGACCCAGGCAAAGTGAAGCTGTCTTCCCTTTGCCTTAAGAGCAGACCTCAGCTTTAAAAAATGAGCAAAAAAGCAAAAAGAACTCTGACCATAGACAGCTTTTATGGAGAAAGAGAAGAACAGACCTTAAACCCTGAGGATGCTAAAGGCAAGTCATTTCCAAATGAAGACCCAAAGGTTGATATGAATTGGGCCCTATTCACAAGGCTCTCTTGGAAGAATTCAAAAAGGATGCTAAAAGAAAGAAGAAAAATGGAGAAAGCAAATGAGATCTTTACAAGAAGGTTTGGAAAAGGAAAAATGGGAATTATCTTTTTTTTTTTTTTAATTTTTTTTAATTTTTATTTAATAATTACTTTATATTGACACTCGTTTCTGTTCCGATTTTTTTTTCCCTCCCTCCCTCCACCCCCTCCCCTAGATGGCAAGCAGTCCTTTATATGTTGGATATGTTGCAGTATATCCTAGATACAATATATGTTTGCAGAACCGAACAGTTCTCTTGTTGCATAGGGAGAATTGGATTCAGAAGGTATAAATAACCCGGGAAGAAAAACAAAAATGCAGATAGTTCACATTCGTTTCCCAGTGTTCTTTCTTTGGGTGTAGCTGCTTTTGTCCGTCATTTATCAATTGAAACTCAGATCTCTTTGTCAAAGAAATCCCCTTCCATCAAAATATGTCCTCATACAATATCGTTGTCGAAGTGTATAATGATCTCCTGGTTCTGCTCATTTCACTTAGCATCAGTTCATGTAAGTCTCGCCAGTCCTCTCTGTATTCATCCTGCTGGTCATTTCTTACAGAACAATAATATTCCATAACATTCATATACCACAATTTACCCAGCCATTCTCCAATTGATGGGCATCCATTCATTTTCCAGTTTCTAGCCACTACAAACAGGGCTGCTACAAACATTTTGGTACATACAGGTCCCTTTCCCTTCTTTAGTATTTCTTTGGGATATAAGCCCAATAGGAACACTGCTGGATCAAAGGGTATGCACAGTTTGATAGTTTTTTGGGCATAATTCCAGATTGCTCTCCAGAATGGTTGGATTCGTTCACAACTCCACCAACAATGCATTAGTGTCCCAGTTTTCCCGCATCCCCTCCAACATTCATCATTATTTTTTCCTGTCATCTTAGCCAATCTGACAGGTGTGTAGTGGTATCTCAGAGTTGTCTTAATTTGCATTTCTCTGATCAATAATGATTTGGAATACTCTTTCATATGAGTGGTGATAGTTTCAATTTCATCCTCTGAAAATTGTCTGTTCATATCCTTTGACCATTTATCAACTGGAGAATGGCTTGATTTCTTATAAATTTGAGTCAGTTCTCTATATATTTTGGAAATGAGGCCTTTATCAGAACCTTTAACTGTGAAAATGTTTTCCCAGTTTGTTGCTTCCCTTCTAATCTTGTTTGCATTAGTTTTATTTGTACAAAGGCTTTTTAATTTGATGTAATCGAAATTTTCTATTTTGTGATCAGTAATGGTCTCTAGTTCATCTTTGGTCACAAATTTCTTTCTCCTCCACAAGTCTGAGAGATAAACTATTCTATGTTCCTCTAATTTATTTATAATCTCGTTCTTTATGCCTAGGTCATAGACCCATTTTGATCTTATCTTGGTATATGGTGTTAAGTGTGGGTCCATGCCTAATTTCTGCCATACTAATTTCCAATTATCCCAGCAGATTTTTATCAAATAATGAATTCTTTTCCCAGAAGTTAGGGGCTTTGGGTTTGTCAAACACTAGATTGCTATAATTGACTATTCTGTCTTGTGAACCTAGCCTTTTCCACTGATCCACTAATCTATTTCTTAGCCAATACCAAATGGTTTTGGTGACTGCTGCTTTATAATATAATTTTAGATCAGGTACAGCTAGGCCACCTTCATTTGATTTTTTTTTTCATTAATTCCCTTGAGATTCTTGACTTTTTATTGTTTCATATGAATTTTGTTGTTATTTTTTCTAGATCAATAAAATATTTTCTTGGAGGTCTGATTGGTATAGCACTAAATAAATAGATTAGTTTAGGGAGTATTGTCATCTTTATTATGTTCACTCGGCCGATCCAAGAGCACTTAATATTTTTCCAATTATTTAAGTCTGACTTTATTTGTGTGGAGACTTTTTTATAATTTTGCTCATATAATTCCTGACTTTCCTTTGGTAGATAGATTCCCAAATATTTTATGATATCAACAGTTATTCTGAATGGAATTTCTCTTTGTATCTCTTGCTGTTGGGTTTTGTTGGTGATGTATAAAAATGCTGAGGATTTATGGGGATTTATTTTGTAGCCAGCTACTTTGCTAAAATTATGAATTATTTCCAATAGCTTTTTAGTAGAATCTCTGGGGTTCTCTAGGTATACCATCATATCATCTGCAAAGAGTGATAGTTTGGTTTCTCATTGCCTACTCTAATTCCTTTAATATCTTTCTCGACTCTTATTGCTGAGGCTAGTGTTTCTAATACGATATTAAATAATAATGGTGATAGTGGGCAACCTTGCTTCACTCCAGATCTTACTGGGAAAGGTTCCAGTTTTTCCCCATTGCATATGATGCTTACTGATGGTTTTAAATATATGCTCCTGACTATTTTAAGGAAAAGTCCATTTATTCCTATGCTCTCAAGTGTTTTTATTAGGAATGGATGTTGGATTTTATCAAATGCTTTTTCTGCATCTATTGAGATGATCATATGGTTTTTGTTTGTTTGGTTATTGATATAGTCAATTATGCTAATAGTTTTCCTAATATTGAACCAGCCCTGCATTCCTGGTATAAATCCTACTTGGTCATAGTGTATTATCCTGGTGACTATTTTCTGTAATCTTTTTGCTAATATTTTATTTAAGATTTTAGCATCAAAATGGGAATTATCTGAAGAAAACTCTTAAAATAGATTTGATGAAATGGAAAAAGCATATAATTCCTAACAAAATACATATGAGAAAGAAGCCAATCCATTGAAAAACAGAATCTTTGAAATGGAAAAAAATGCAATGAACAAAGCACCTCATTTAAAAGTTCAGTTGGCCAAATGCAAAAGGAAATAAAAAAGCTAACTGAAGAAAATGCATGAATAGAATTACAAAATACTTTCCGTACAAATAAAATCAGATCTAATCTCTTGGAAAACTATCAAATGCTCATGGGTAGGCTAAGTTAATATAATAAAAATGACAATAGTACCTAAATTAATCTATTTATTCAACATCATTCTAATCAAACTCCCAAGAAATTACTTCACAGAGCTAGAAAAAATAATAACAAAATTCATCTGGAGGAACAAAAGGTCATGGATTTCCAAGGAATTAATGAAACAAAATTCAAAGGAAGGGGGCATAACTGTATCAGACCTAAAACTATATTATAAAGCAGCAGTCATCAAAACCATTTGGTACCACCTAAGAAATGGAGTAGTTGATCAGTGGAATCGATTAGGTACAGGACAAAATAATCAGTGACTATAGTAATCTAGTGTTTGACAAATCCAAAAATACCAGCTTTTGGGATAAAAATTCACTATTTTGATAAAAAACTACTGGGAAGATTAGAAATTAGTATGACAGAAACTAAGTATTGACTCACACCTAACACCATATACTTGCAAGATAAGATCAACATGTGTTCATGATTTAGACATAAAGCCTGATATTTTAAGCAAATTAGAAGAACAAAGGATAGTTTACCTCTCAGATCTGTGGTGAAAAAAGAAGAACTTGAGTACATTATTGAGTGCAAAATGGATAATTTTGGTTATATTAAATTAAAAAAATGTATACAAGGAAAACTAATGCAGATAAAATTAGAAGGGAAGCACTAAACTGGGAAAACATTTTTACATTCAAGGATTCTGATAAAGGCCTCATTTCTAAAACAGAGAATTGATTCAAATTTATAAAAAATCAAATCATTCTCCATTTGATAAATAGTCAAAGGAAATGAACAGGCAATTTTCAAGTGAACAAATTAAAATCATTATGAGTTATATGAAAAAGTGCTCTAAATCATCATTGATGAGAGAAATGCAAATTAAGACAATTCTGAGGTACCATTATACCCTTCTCAGATTTGACAAAATAACAGGAAAAGATAATGATGAATGTTGGAGAGTTTGTGGGAAAATTGGGAAAATTGGGATACTAACACATTGTTGGTGGAGTTGTAAACTGATTTAACTATTCTGGACAACAATTTGGAACTATCAACAAAGGGCTACTCCAATGTGCATACCCTTTCATCCAGCAATGTTTCTACTGGATTTATAACCCAAAGAGATAATAAGGAGTGAAAAGGTCTTACATTTGCAAAAATATTTGTTGCAGTTCTTTTTGTAACAGAAAGAAATTAGAAATTGAGTAGATGCTCACCAATTGAAGAATGGCTGAATAAGTTATGATATATGAATGTTATGGAATATTATTTTTCTATGAAAAACAACCAGCAGGAGCATTTCAGAAAGGGCTGGAGAGAGTTACATGAACTGATGCTATGTGAAATGAGTAGAACCAGGAGACCATTTTACATGGCAATAACAATATGAAGATCAATTCTGATGAACGTGGCTCTTTTCAACAATGAGATGATTGAGGCCAGTTCCAATGATCTTGTGATGAAGAAAGCCATACAAACCCAAAGAGAAGACTATGGGAACTGAGTGTGAATCACAACATAGCATTTTCACACTTTTGGTTATTTGTTTGCATTTTATTTTCTTTGTCATTGTTTTTCCTTTTTGATGTAATTTTTCTTGGGCATCATGATAATTGTATAAATATGTATACATATATTGGATTTAATTATTATTAATATGTTCAACACATTGAATTACTTGCTATCAAGGGGAGGGAGTGAAAGGAAGGGATGAAAAAAAAAGGAACACAAAATTTTGCAAGGATGAGTGTTGAAAAATTATCCATGAATATGTTTTGGAAATAAAGAGTTGTAATAAAAATAATAATAAAATTTGAAAAATAAAGCTTCTACTTCTTTGAAGTCCTTTTCTCCCTTCATGGAGTCCCTCTAAATTCTGTTTGAATAAATCTCTGCTAAGAGAAATTTATGTTATAAAATCTGAGTGTTGATACCATTGTAGAGTTCAGAAAATGTCTTTCCTTGGTCTAGTCTGTTTTTAGTACATGGTCAACTTCTGATTCAAACACTATTGCTAGCCAATGCTTCTGTATAGATGCTTTCCCTGACTCCAGTGGACATTGTTTCTAATGCCAACCAGATTTCGTGATCTTCCAATCTTTTGAAGAATAGTAGGTCATACTCTAGTCAATTCAGTTTCTGGTTAGTCTCTTGCCCTTTTTTGGGGGGGGAGAGGGAGAACTTGATTGCTTTTAGTATGTCTCTCTTTCCAGATGAATATAAGTATTATATCTCCTATAAGACAAGGTCAGTGGGAAAGTGGGAGAAGAAAAATGGGGTACTGTTCTCCAAAGATCAATTCCTTCTCAAGTTTCTGTATTTATTTCTTGATGTTGTCACTTAACTGACTTAAGTTATCTTGCCAATTAAAAAATAAATAATCCAAGAAGCAGGACCTTTTGGTCTTCTAGAAATCAAATTATGTTTACTATGTGACTTCATCTACCTTTATTAAATGATTAACAACACCAATGACATTTTTGAATTTTTAAAGAACTTACTCACATTTAATTTATTTTTCATTGACAGTCATTTGAGATGTCTGGAGTTCCTGTGATTAAAAGGATTAGGTACATATACATTTTCCCATGAATATTCATTCCCCCATATACACAATCAAATCCAAACTACCTACTCTTAACTGAGAAGGAATGTTGTGGTGGAGATTCACATGTCTAGATTTCAAATGTTTAATAAATATCTGTTGGTTAATTGGCTGATATTTTTAACCATTTATAAAACTTGCAACACTAGGTAAATTACTTCCTTTTTCTGTTCTTAGATTTTTTTCAGCTATAAAATGAAAATTTGGAGAAATTATTTTTAAGATTCCTTTTGTTTTTAAAAATCTACCTTTTCAGCTTCATAGCTAATTAAAACAGAGAAGTGTAGAAAGATTTACAAAATCTGATGCAGAATAAAACAAACAAACCAAAGAAAATAATATATGCATTGAGTAATATAAAAAGGGATATGAAGGAAAAGTATAATGATAACAAAACTGTCAGTATTTCAAAATTACAAAGAATAAGTAAAAACTTTAAAAAGAGATATGAGATAATACCCTCTAAAAGAGTATGGAATGTGAAGTTCATAGACATTGAATATACTTTCCAGTTTTTTGATATATTTATATATATTTTTTCCATTCTTTTTCTTTTTAAAAAATCTGTTATACGAGATTGCATTCTGGGAAGGGAGAGGAAAGAAATTCTGAGAGAGACTCTTAATATATATCAATATAATTTTATCTTTTAGAAAGAAATAAGAAATATTTCGCAAATATCCAAATAAAAGAAGTATAACAGTGACCATATTTATTAAATTATTATATTCAATATTTAATCCCATTCAACTTTTGTTAGGATTCTTACAAAGTGATGTCAGTTGTCTAATGTTAGCATTGTGCTTAACAGTTCTCTAGTTCAGAGTTCACACCTTTCATACCTTTAAGAGTTCACACATTAGCCTTCAAGATTCATAAGTTAGGATTCAGTATGAGATTCACAAGTTCAGCGAAGGAGATTCACAAGTGAGGAACCCACAATCCCACTCTCTCAGAGGAGGAGTCAACCTTTGAGTTCACACCTCTAAAAGAGCATATAAAAGGACAAGCACTAGAGACTTTGAGAGATGGAGAAAGCAGAATTCAGTTGAGGAAATGGAGAAAACCAGAATTCAGTTGGGAGATTCAGAGCCAGGATTCAGAGGGAGCTGGAGGCTGAAGCTGAAGTTGGAAGAGACAAAGGACAAGCTGCAAGAGCTCTTGGAAGCAAGGAGGGAGATAGGCCTCTAAGAAAACTAATCAGGCTATTTTGAAGGAGATAATAAAGGATTTGAACTTTTAAAAGCTGGCTGCATTTGGGGTGATTATTACTTTGAATTGAAACTAAGGCTGCCTCCAGAAGCTCCCCAAGAAACCTGATCCAAGAGAATGATCATATTTTAGAAAAGAAGATTACAAACATTTATACAGACTTTTTTGTTGGAATCTGACTAATAGATTGTTATTGTCTCTGAAGTGAATTGGTTATTTTAGTAATAAGAAGATATTGTATTTTTTGCTTTTAGCAATCACATTCCAAATATGTGACTTGGATTCTTTTTCAATAGCTTAGTAAATTATTTCCATGTTTAACATGGATTTTGAGATTTTTGAATATATACACATTTTTGTAGTTTTTAAATGCCTTGACTTATGATAACTTACAAATACCATATGTCAAGGCACAATGAATATGTATGCTAACTTTCACCATTAATGGTAGTGGATATAAACATGTATTTCAAATAATCATCTTGATAATTTTGATTCTTTGTATTATTCATTATCAGATCTGATCAGATCAATATTATCTTGTATCAGAAGATTTTAATAATTGAGAAAAAGGATAGTGCCAACATTTTCTGGATATTTTTTGTGCTTGCATTATTGATTTGTTCTTCAAATCATGGATGGTATGTAAAAGTCTTTTTAAATCATTTATTCATTTAATTTGGATATTTAGTGTCATTAAAAGGAGATACCATAATGTATGGAGCCACTTAATTAGCTAAATATGAATCGCAATACACTGGAATATTTTGAAAGTGAACACATGAGAGAAGACTCCATTGTTAATCACTTGGCATTATGAAATGCCTAAATTCATTTATATTACATACTATTCTGACATGCAGACCAAGTAAGAGCACCAGTTTAAATCTGTAGTTTAGTGACCACAACTTTGGTTTTATTCATGTAACATGTATATAAATAAAAGAATTAATGTTTTTCTCACACTGGCGAATTGTCTAAGTTATACTTAGATATATGCATTTCCCAATTTTGGAGACTATTGATCTAAACACTGATATGCATCGAAATGGACAGTTCACACAATGTATCCTGCAGCATATGTGTCTTTGACCTACAAGGAGATGGGTAAGGACTGCTTTCCACAAGTGTTTGGAAGGAATGAAGGGCCACATTAAATCTGAAAACATATACAGTTCTTTGAAAAACAATTTTCTGCCAAAAATGAGATCTTTTTCTTTCAAAATTAGAATTCTTTGTTTGTTTGTTTGTTTGTTTTTGTATTATGCTGATTAAGTTTATATATATATATACATACATATGTATATATATATATATATGTATATGATGCTAAGTGATTAAGTATGGATTACAGAAACGCAGAGAGAAAAGGAGTTAGGGAACAAACATTTACTAAGTATCTATTATATGACAGGCACTGTATGAAGTAAACATTTTACAAATACCTCAAAATTATCAGGTTTTTTTTTTCTTTTCTTTTCTTTCTTTTCTTTCTTTTCTTTTCTTTCTTTTTTTTTTACAAAACCCCTGGAAAGTAAGGGATATTATTATTTGCATTTTGTAATTGAAAAGCTGAGGCAGGCAAAGGTTAAATGACTTGCATAGGTTTACAGCTAACAACTCTTCAAGTACCATCTAATTGCCTCAAATTGTCAAAGCTGAATTGTGGACAAAATCAGCATATGAGATATTGTCAAAGAGATTTATAACTTTTTTTCATTTTAAACACAAGTTAAAATTAATATATGATTTAGAGAATCTAGCACCAGGTGGCAAATTAACAATAGGTAATAATGGTTTGAAGCATGTAGATTGCGTATTTTATAATGTTTAGGGACTAGACTTAGAAAAATCTGAATTGAAATCTGACTTCAGACACCAGTCATATGAACCTGGGCAACCTTTATTTGTCCGAATATACTAGAGAAGGAAATGACAAATCACTATAATATCTTTGCCAAGAAAACTTCATGGGGAGTATTGAATGCTATGGTCCACAGGGTCATGAAGAATCAAGACATGATTAAAGAAATGAGCAACAGTATTGGTTTTACAAAAGAGATAGTATAATTTTGTGATGAGAATAAAGGCTAACAGCTGGAAAGCAAGTGCCCTGCACATAATTTCAAAAGGGAGACCTTCAGTACTTTGGATGGACTCCATTTGGAGAATTTACTTTTTGGGCAAATATTCTTCAGATTCTACAAAATGAGAAAATGCTAATGGTTATACTTTAGGACATTGGGAGAGCAGGTGAGGAGAGATTTGGGTTATGAATATGAAAAATCTTTGGTATAAGGAACTCCTTACTCACTAAGAATAAAAACCTGCTTATGTAGTTGGGAAAATATTCTTCAAATTATAGCCTTGGAGAGCTTCAGGAACATGGAAGAGTTAACTGATTCTTGAAGTATCATACTGCCAGTATGTATTAGATGTAGGATCTGACCCAAAGTTAACTTGAATTCATGATATTATGCCTCTTCCACTCTGACTAGTATCTTCAGCTCTTTCCTGGTAGCCATTTTGGGATCTGATTGTAATGGGCTGAAGCTCGAGTTGATGCACTGAGGTCCCAAGCATGTGAGGCTAAATAGTAATTGGACCATACTCTACTAATATATATATGCTTGGAGAAAGAATGGCCCTGCCCACTCTTTGTGCAAATTCTGATGTGTTGTATAGGAAATGATGATTTTGGTGGGTGGAGGCAGAGGGGCGGAGAGAGAGGTGGAGAGAGACTGTTGGCTGTTCCTGTCGCAGCTGCTCACATTGCTACCATGATCTCCCTTCACCCTCACAAAGAAAAAAGATAGAAGATTTTCCCTTGACTTGACTCAAGCTGATTTTAAAATATCCAGTCATCACACCTGATGGCTAAGTTTTTGGTTTATCTTGTTCATAATCATGCCTGGGCCCAACTCCTAACATGCTACCACAAACAATCTCTGACTTCCAGATTTCTTTTAAATGTTGTGTTTTCCCATAAGCATATGAAGTCTTGAGGGCAGGAATTATCTCTTTTTCTTGCATTTTTATATCTATTGTACAGAGATGTTAAACATGTGATCTCCCAACTAGAATAAAACATAATTGGGAAATATTTCACATAATAAATTTTAGTACAAATTAGATAATGTTCATTTGTGATTTTCTAAGTCAAAATGCAACCCATAGGGACATATTTCTATTTATATTTGATACTGCTGGCCTAATACAGTGCCTGGTACATAGTAATGGTTAATAAATGCTCTCTCTACCTATCTATTATTTGCCCACTAAGTGTCAATCACTTGGAAGGGAATATGCAGGGGAAAATAAAATACTCTCCAATCCTAGTGGTCTCATACTGTATTTGGAAGACATGCACATATGAGCATATAAAACATTCAAAATATTCACAATAAACACAAGATTTGTGAGAGATGAATTAACCAATGAGAGAAGGGTTGAGGAGGAGGATATCTTTAAAAGCCTTCTATAGAAGATGGAATTTGAGCTCAGCTTTAAAAGAAATTTAGGCTTCTAAATGTTTCTAATGAGAAGGCAGTACATGGCAAGAAGACAAACAGAAAAATATAGTTGTTGAGTCATTTTCAGCTGTGGACAATATTGGGGGATTTTCTTGGTAAAGATGCTGAAACAATTTGTCATTTCCTTTTGCTGCTCATTTAATAAATGAGGACTTGAAGCAAACAATAGGATTAAGTGATTTCCAAATAGTGACATAAGTAATAATATCTGATGTCAGATTTGAACTCATGAAGATGAGTCTTTCTGATTCAGCCCAGTGATCTATCTACTGTGACACTACTGAAGTAAAAAGATAGTTATATGAACACTGGTGAGCTCCATTGCAAAGATTAACCTATGAATATTAAGATGAATTTCTAACTTCATAAGATCAAAAACTATGATTCAGAACATGAGAAAGAGGATACTACACTGAACACAAAATTTCTTTCTTGTTCTAGCTTCTAATTTCTTCATAAGATACATTGGTTAATTGGATTATTCATTGAAACAGGTCATTTAGGAACCTGTTGGGACTGAATTTTTCTCCTAAGAGTCATTGTTACCATATGGACACATTATGGGGAGAAAATTATAGGGGTCAGTTTTCTACATTTCTCTGCAGAAGAATGTGAGCTTACTGCATTGGATCCTACGAGTGAATTGACAATTTTGTGTTCACTGAGTAGCTTAGTAGAGGATGACCACAGAATTGTTAATTTATTTTTAAATGATGGCAGCCTCAGTGTTATAACTATGACTTTCGGCAGTTAGGACGAGTTTCAGGCCTTCATCATTACATCCAGTTCACAGAGAAGGAGAAAGAGTATGCTGTCACTTTGTCAATATTGAATGGTAATGGCAGAAGCAATTTGGAACCATGACTTTCCTCAAGACTGAGGACAGACTTTGCATTCTAATTATCAATTGTGTACCTTTATACATTTCATCCAAACTAATCTACCTGTTGCATTTTGTACTCAGGCTACTACTATCTAATTTTATGCTTCACAGGTCCTTTGCAGGTCCACCTGGTAGAATTACTTTCCTTCTTTCAAGATTTACTTCAGGTATCACTTCCAAAAGCAAATCATTCCTAATTCTCTTCTTTCCTTCCTAAAGTCATTGTGTAAGTGCTTATCCATAAATGTAAAAAGGGATTTTTTCCCATTAGAAGCAAAACCAATTAGGGAAGGAGGGGAGCAGTGCATAAAGACTAGTCTAAGTGTGAGTATACCTATATTCCAAAGAGGGGTGATATAGAAGAGAACAAGAGGAAGTGGAAAAATGGTCAAAAGGTCACAGTAATAATGAAGAATAGCTTTAGGAAAAGTAAAGCAAAGGAAGAAATAGGAGAGATTAAGATTAAAGAGGTAAATTTTAAATGAAAGCAGTCAGTTTAAAATACTATAGAGATGGAAAAGAAGGATTAGAATTATTTCTTATAGTAGGGTAGGATCTACTATACTATTTGATAGGCCAGCAGTATCAAATATAAATATAAATATGTCCTTATGGGTTGCATTTTGACTTAGAAAATCACAAATGAACATTATCTAATTTGTACTAAAATTTATTATGTGAAATATTTCCCAATTATGTTTTATTCTAGTTGGGAGATCACATGTTTAACATCTCTGTACAATAGATATAAAAATGCAAGAAAAAGAGATTTTCAGATAAAATCTGAAGTTTTATCATTGGACTCTGAAGGGAGAAAGTATGGCTCATTCCACATGTCAGGCTTTTGAGACAAAACCCAGCACCTAATCTAATTTCTGCATTTATGTCTTTGTTTGCATTCCTCAAATCACATAAGAGTTCCTTTTTTTGTCTTGTCATTATATCTGAGGATAGCAGTTTAAGCAAATCTCTTACCTCCCTAGTTGACAACTTGATATTTGTCAATAAAATCCAAATTCCTAATCCCTATCACTCCTCCCAAAACTACATCACACTCAAACATATTATTAATTGAATTTTATTAAGTTGAATTTCTTGCCCACATTGTCATTTGATGCCATATTCTCATATCCTAGTAAAGAAACACTGAATAATTATGATTCAAATGTGGAATATCTACGTAGCACAGTGGATAGAATGCTATGCCTGTAGTCAGGAAGATTCATCTTCATAAATTCTAATCTAGTCTGAGGAACTTGCTAGCTCTGTGATCCTGGGAAAATTACTTCCCCTCCTTTGTGTCAGTTCCTTATCTGTAAAGTGGAATATGAGAAGCCATTCCATTATTTTTGTTAAGAAAACTCCAAACAACACCATGAAGAGTCAGGCATAACTTAAGCAACTCAACAACAACAACACATTTCTAATAGGTCTATTAATTCAGTGATTTATATGTTTCTTCAAAAAAGGTATTATCCTTTTACATCTCCCCATATTATGTAATCTTTGTTGATGTTCTCTTACAATTTCTATACAAAGATCAGCCTAAAGTGTTTCAAATTTTCCTTGCTTTCTATTGACATAGTAAGGAACATTCATAAATAACTTTGGCTTTCCACCCACCTTTTCCTTTTCTTGATACATGACTAAATTGGTGACACATAGGATATAGTGAAAGATAAATTAAGAAAAAATTTGAAGTTGGATGACTAGGACAATGGTAGTGCTATTAATAAAGACAGAAAAGTCATCAAAAGTATCCAGGCTGGAGGTAAAAGGGAAGTAGCAAAAATAATTGTTGACTTATTCTGTTTCTTTTTATAGCAAAAAATGTCAACATTGACATGATATAGCTTTTCTATCAGCATTTCCATTTATTGCTTATTACATAATCATTTCATATTTAGAATCCTAAGAGTTACATTGAAGTTTGTGTACTGTTTAGAGATTGTGTTATTTCCAGAATCTTATGGTCTCATTATCTTCACTCTACTATAATTATTATGAAGAGGGAGTTGGCCACATGTGGTGTTCTTTTCTCTTCTTTACAATAATATTAAAATGGTTCTTCTCTGGGAGAGAGAGCAGGTTTCTCTGGGAGGTTTTCTGGAGGCAGCCTTAGTTGCAGTTGAAAGTAATAATCACCTCAAAACACAGCCAGATGATAAAAGTTCAGATCTTTTATTGTCTCCAATATAGCCTGGTTAGTTTAGAGGCCTATCTCTC
Source organism: Antechinus flavipes (assembly GCF_016432865.1). Taxonomy (NCBI): domain Eukaryota; kingdom Metazoa; phylum Chordata; class Mammalia; order Dasyuromorphia; family Dasyuridae; genus Antechinus; species Antechinus flavipes. The sequence continues at coordinate 521,354,547 of NC_067398.1, read as the reverse complement.
TGCTTGGTTCCAAGAGCTCCCTCTGAATGTCTCCAAATCCAAAGGTTAGTCCTTCAGCCCAGCCAGCCAAGTGGAAAATGGATCTCTCTTGCCTCGGAGAGAGGGCTTCTGGCTCTCAATCTCCAATATAGCTCGGTTAGCTTTTCTTAGAGGCCTCTCTCTCTCCTTGGTTCTAAGAGCTCTTGTAGCTTTGTCCTTTGCTTCTCCCTCTGCTTTCATCAGCCTCGAGAGCCAGCCCAAAGATGGAATGAATATCTTGTCTCCTTCACTTGGGGCTCAGCTAGCTTTCTGGAGAGTCTTTCAGACCAGCTTGGTCTCAGTTGGGGAAGTGCAGGAGCCCAGCCACCACAGTGGTGTGAGATGAAGATGAATCTGGTTGTGCCTCTGAGAGAGCCTTCTCAATCTTCAGCTCCCCTCTCCCCAAGAGCCTCTGTCTCTTTTATATGAGAGAGAGAAATTGTGTGATACAAGAGAGAGGGATTATGGGTTTCTTCCCATAGTGCTCTCTGGCCCTCTTATAAGAGCATCAAGGGAGGTGTGAATTCACAAAGTTACACAATTAACTTTGTGAATTTCCCATACTTGTGAATTCCAATGAGTAAAGGTGTAAACACAAGCATTGTATCAATTAGTTCTACTTAGTATCTTGTTTCAGGTTCTGGCCCAAAACATCTTGTAAGATCAGATCAATAACCTATCAACTCTAATGAGTTAGCAGTTTGTAAAGATTCCAACAGCCATATAGTATCAGGGCCATTTTGCATTTCTTTTAAAATTTTTTTCAATTGATATGAACAAATAATTCATCACCAAATTACCAGACTAATGTTGAAAATTCTTTTTATGCTTAAATAGACTGATCCTTGAAAAAATAAACTTGGTCTATTCTCAGGGTCGTTCTCAAGACCTTTCTATTAAGGTATGGTAGAAGATAACAGTGTAGCCAGAAGGTTCTAGATTAACATTATTGTAACAGTTGTTGAAAAGATACTAGTTTCATTTGTCTCTTAAGCTAAAACCATCTAACTGGATATATAGCATTTTCAGCAAGTGATTTAAATCAATGTACTCCCCTGGATAAAAAGTGTTTCTCCCCGCTCCCTCCCTTCTCCCTCCTCTCTTCCCCCCCACTCCGCCCCCATTTTAAAATCTTTTCTTAAAAAAAACAAAACAAAAAAACTCTCTAATTGCAAATTTCTTGTATCCAGTAGCCTTAATCAGAAGGAAAAAAAGGTTTTTCTTTCATTGTAATAGAATTTTCTATGATAGTGTATGTGTTATTCTTGTAATCGTATTGAATTTACAGTTTGTTTATAATTGGACTATAATAAATGATGTAAGCTAAGAAGAAATAACTAGCTGTGTTACAAACCATTAATTTTCATGGACCAAAGTTGACACTTTACAGATGTAATTTGCAAGTCAAATAGTAGCTTTTTTCCTGCTTTCCCTTGAATCATCTCTTATTTACAGGAAGTCTTGGTTGAATTAATACATAGTAGCTGAAATCTTTCATGTTAATTAGCATGAGAGGGCATTTGTATAGAAATGTTTAGCCAAAAGATCTGAGTTGCTGTCAGATGATAGATTAATACTGAAACAAAGATCTGAATGAATATATGGTATTTCAAAGCAAATTCATTAAACACACAGGAGATCACATTTTAGATAAAGCTCTTGCATTAAAATGAGATAGTACAGCCGTGCTATTTGGCCCTTGATAAATTGCTCCATAGGTATGTTTGGGGAATTGGCAGAAGAAGATATTATTCTTAACCTTGAAATTGTCAAACTTTATGATTTTTTAACGAAGTTTTGGACAGTTTGAAAGAGGAAAAAGCAAGGGCAATGTTAGGACTGAGTTTGAGGAGAGAAATACTCTCTCGGTATTCTTTCAGCAAAGGCAGACATATTAGTATCCTTAAAGATACTATGCATATTTTATATGCATAAAAAGGAATTATGAAATAGCTTAGTTTTTTTTCTCTTCCTTATATGATAATTTAATTAAGCTAACTTTTAAATTTAATATTTTATATGTATCTAGGAGCAGTACCATATATTATAACTTTGGTAATGTGTCATTTTCAAAAGCCTGGCAACTCTGAGCAAGTTGCATTTTGCTGCTCCATAGCTTTCTGCTTGGTAGTTAGGCAAAGGGACCTATGGACAACCACTCACCTAATATTTCTTTGTCCTTACCTGAAGTTCATTCTTTCATTCATTCAAATATTTATTCACCAAATATTGATTGAGAACCTAATACTACAAGGCAAAGCAGCATGAGCCATAGTCTCTGCTGTCAAGAAGTTTACAATTCAGTTGGAGAGATAATATACATTCAGAAATAATACTGAAAAAGATTGTATGTCATGGGTACTATTGGAGTGGCACAATAAAGAATTGTAAGAAATTCAAAGAGGGAGCAAACATTATACACTGAAGTGACAGGGATATTAATTGGATATCCCTTTCAATGGTATCTAGAAATCCTATATCACTGTTATCTGGGACATAAAACTGAGTTGGTTTGTTTCTTTATCTTTTGTTTTGTTTTTTAGCACCCTAACTCCTTAGCCCCTAATTAATAAAAAAACAACAATAGATTATTTATCCACTGCATGTAAAATATTCTTTCAATCTACTGAGAGTCTTCCCATGGGGAAAATCTTGATTTGATATTAATTACTTTTTACTTTACTTTCCCATTTTTGTATGTCTGTGATCTTAGGTTCTCGAAGTCTAGTTCAGGCAAGTAGGAGCTTTGGAAGAAATATATATCCATTAGAAAGATTCAGTAGCTATATTTGCTTTCTATGGACTATTCTTTATAAAGTTCAAGAGACACTTTATTAGTAAGCAAAAGAAGAAAAACACTGATTACTAATCCATAAATTTAATTTTCTAACTTTTATATAGTCTTAACTAAAAAATTGAAGAGAAATTAGTAGATTTTGTAAATGGTTCTTTAGGCAACAACATCTTGATAGTTACACAGATGACTGAAACTATAGAGAATGCAAGATATCATCATTATTTGTATGATTTATATCTATATATGAACATATGCACATACCAGATATGTGTATAGATAGAGATATAGACAGATAAATAGAAAATACAAAATTTGTTGATAAACACAACCTACAAGATTATTCTGTTCTATGATTTCCAAACTTTTAACATTATGTAAGATATAAAATGAAAGCTGCCTACTGTATGATATTTTTTGAAAGGGTAAAAATGGAAGATGCCTGGTACCCTCCTCCCTTCCTCCCCCCCAAAAAAAAAGAAATTTCTTCTCAGAGGGTTAGCTGAAATTGGTCCTTCACTAGGGAGGTTAGTTTTGAGAATGTGATATTCTAAACTAATTCACTAGTTTTGTGTAAAATTCATGACGGACCCTTCAACTGATCCCAAAACATGTTCCATTCTTATATTGAACACACCTTTTATTGATTGATTCAGGCAGTGCTTTGTTCATACTTAGTCCATATCAGAGATTGATTGTGTGACTCAGTAAAGATATATTCTCATAAAGTTGTCTGTGTGTAAAGTATCTTGTCTGTTACTTTAAGAAAGATGGGCTGATTGATTCAACACACCCTTTCCTTAATCATATTTTTTGATGCAAATGTGCAAGGCGGTTTTCTGTATGTTGGTGATATATTGGCATATAAGTTATTTCAGTAGAATATAAGTTCCCTAAAGATAGAATTTGTTTTTCAATACCATCTTTCTAACCCCAATGCCTAACATATTGCCTTGTATAAAGTATGTAGTAAAAACTTAAACTTGAATTGAATATAAAAAGCTACAGGAAACTCTTCAACATTTTGGGTGGATCTTGTATAGAAAAAAGTGAGCAGGTATTTCACACCATGGGAAGAGTGAGTTGTAATGTGTAATAATGATATGGGTTGGTGGTATGACTCATATTAATGAGATGACAATTTCAATGAAATATTGAAGAAGCTTTACTATAGATTGAAATTACTCAGATTTTTTTTTTTGCATATTTTGAATTGTAAATGTTTTGAAGTTAGGGTTAATATTTCCAATTTTATTTGTGATCTTTGATATTTCTCAAAATATAGGTGTCCTTCTTTAAGGTATCTTTTATTTCAAAATAATCCATAAGGGGCAGTTAGATGGTGCAGTAGATGGAGTGCTGGCCCTGAAGTCAGGAAGACCTGAGTTCAAATCTGGCCTCAGACATTTTACTCTTCCTAGCTGTGTGATGCTGGCAAAGTCACTTAACTCCAAATGCCTCAGCAAAAAATAAAATAATAATAATCCATAAATAGTTTTATTAATTTTATTTTCTTCTGGTCAGGATCCAACACTTCATTATGTTATCTCCTTATCCTAATCTATTCAGCTACTAATTTTATAATTATGGTTACTTAATAACTTTTGCCCCAAATTATTCCCCTTTCTTAACTTCTTTATTACTTTTAAGGGTATCACAACCCTCCCAATGATTCAGGGCTTACAATCTACATGTCATTCTTAAATGCCCACTCTTTCCTATAGCTCCTCTAGTCCTACCAAATATAATTTGTTGTCTCGTCTTTTTAATTCTACCTTCAAAACATCTCACATGTGGGCCTCTATTTTTTCCCTTTTCATTGATATTTTTACCTAACTGGTACATATTTTTTGTCACAGCTGAACTATTGTTGTAGCCTCTTAAAAACTTTATTGATATGTTTTATTTTATAAACATTTTCAAATCACTCTTACTTTATGAAAGATCCATTCTAAAAAAGTAATAAGCTAAATTAAAACTAATAATAGAGTGATCTCATTTGAAAATGTGCCACCTTTACCCTCTAATACATTTTCTTTCCTGCCTCCCATCTAATCCACTAAGTAAACCAGAAAAAAATTTAACAAATAGGAAGTTACTCAATAGTTATATACATTATCAATATTAAAGACAATCTTTCTTCTCTGTTCCGAATTCATCTCTTATCTCTCAAAGATAAGGTATTGAGCACTAATAAATATATTTTCTTTTTTTATTGTGTATATAATTGGTGGCAATGATCGGTCTATTTTTATCCAGTACCAAATTATTTTAATAATTAATGCTTTGCATTATAGTTTCATATGTGGCAATGCATGATTCCTTTTTCCTTTCTTTTTCCTTTTGTTTTTGTTTTTGTTTTTTTTTCTCATGAAATTCTTTATTTGTTGTACCCTACTTCTACCCAGGATTTCTTTTCTTAAATTTATTCTTCTTTCAAATATCAAAGTGATTTTCCTAAAGCACTGGTCTAAAACATGTCATTTTCTTTTTTTCCAGTAATTTTAAATAGCTCCATATTTGCCTCCAAGACAGGTAAACTTAAACACACACACACACACACACACACACACACACACACACATTTTAAAGCCTTTCATAATATTCTGCCTTTCTACTTCTCCAATCTTTTGACATCATACTTCTCTCTGATCTGGACACTTTGATCTTTCTGCTGGTCTTAAAACAGGAATCTCAGTTTCCTGACTCCAGATTTTGTGAACTCTTTCCTATGTCTCAAATTTTCTCCCTCCTCACTTCTACTTCTTGGTTTTTCTGTCTTCTTTTAATTCTCAACTAAAACCCCACCTTCTGCAAGAAACCTTTCTTTACCCTCCTTAATGTTGGTGCCTTCCATGTGAAATTATCTTCAATGTAACCTGCATAGAGTTTGCACATAATTGTTTGTATTTTGTCTCCCTCCTTCGACTGAGAGTTCCATAAGTACAGTGACTGTTTCTTTTTCTTTTTTTAAAAATCCCCAGTATTTACTGAAGACAGTGTCTTGACATTAAGAATGGTAAAGAAAGGTGCAGCTGGAAATCAAAAAGGAGGGAAAAGGGCCCATATGTGCAAAAATGTTTCTAGTAGCTCTTTTTGTAGTAGCAAAGAATTGGAAAATGAGTAGATGCCCATCAACTAGGGAATAGCAGAACAAATTATGATATATAAAGGTAAGGAAATATTATTTTTCTATAAAAAATTGATGAACAAGATGAGTTGAAAAAGGCCTGAAAAGAGTTACATGAACTGATGGTGAGGGAAACAAGCAGAACCAGGAATACTTTGTAGACAATAACAGCAAGAATGTGTGATGATCAGTTACGGAAGAGTTGCTTCTTTGTGGTTTCTTGATCCAAGGCAATCCTAATAGGCTGAAGATAGAAAAGCTCATCTGCATCCAGGAAAAGAACTATGGAAATTGAATGTAAATCAATACATACCATGTTCACTTTGCTTTTTTTTTCCTTTTACTCTCCCGTTCTGATTTTTCTCTCCCAACATGATTTTTTAAGCATCAGACATTCTAAATAAATAAATAAATGAAAATTAAAAAACAAAAAACAAAAAAACAAAAAAATACAGGATCAACACCAGTAAAAATGAATCAAAGCTAAATGTAACACTTTATTCTTTGTTATAAACATCTGAAATATACAGATTATGTAAACATATTCTTTTAAAACTAATAGAAATTGAATTAAATTCTTGGTCAAGGTAACAAAAATATAAATTAAAAGTATGTTTTTCATATGTATTAACTCACTTTTATATTTATGTGATAATGGAATGGGGAGAAGTTCATATATATAATATATTCTTTTCAATACATTTTTTTTCATTCTTTTATATAAACCCTTTGTTTATAAATGAGTATATATAAATGAGTATACATATGTGTGTATGTGTGTATATAGTCAGCCTGCCTAAATGTATTCTTACTCTTTAAAAGAATGAATGTCTTTTATTTCTTTTCAGGGTAAGAATTTTTAATGTATTTCTTTTCACTTATTTGTCTCCTGTGGAAAACTTGAAGTAGAAACAATTTTGCAGTTAGAAATTTCTGTACTTTGAAAAGAATATGCAATGTTAAAGTTCATTTAATGAAGATCATGAAAGTACCTATCAAGACATCACAAGATCAATGAGATAGAAGCAATTTCAAAATTACAGTTCTAGAGATTCCTTTTATTAAAGGAGTGAAGGAAAAAATACCTTTTTTAAACCTATCATCAAAAAAAAAATCTTTTTTGTACCTTTAAGGCACCCAAAACAAAAGTAAGAACTAAAAATTGCTATGGAAGTATCTTAGACTTTCCTATTCTCTGAAAATTAATGGAGCTCCTTCCATCTCCCCTCATGATTTTGCTTTTATACTTACATGAAATTTCTTGCTATAAGAGGGAACATTTCAATAATAATCAAAGAAACTAAATTCCTTTAATGTGAATATAATCTGGTGCATATATTTGCCCCTGATATTTTGCTAAATTATAAATTTGGGTATGTTTTAAAGATCTGCTATGCTTGAAATACTTTATCTGTTTCTTTTTTATTTATTTGTTTTTATTATCCTATCTTGGAGGAATTTCTAATGTCTGTTTCTGAAACACATACACACACATATACACAAATAACCAACAAATAATAGCTACAATTTGAAAATTTGACTTGAATGTTAGAAACTTTAACAAGAGAATTGATTTCATTGTTTAACATCTTTTCTTGTCATCATATTAAGTACCATGATACTTCACTGCCATGTGAATGTAGATGTCAAGTTCCCAACATGTACAGAGTTCAAAGTGATACTTGGTAATGCTCTACCATTTAGTGTTTGTGTCAAGCTTGTTAAAGATTGCATTACATTATAAATCTATTTGTAGTAACATAGAAGCACAAATTTTGAACTCTAAGTTCTTAGAGGCCATTTTATCCCATCAGCTAATAAATACTTATTTTTAAAAAAACGGTTATACATTATTGTATTATAGTTCCTAGTCCTATACAGACTACTGAATTTTTAAATATAATTACTATAGATGCCCATCAACTAGAGAATAGCTGAACAAATTGTGATATATAAAGATAAGGGAATATTATTGTTCTATAAAATTAATGGAGTTATTCCCATCTCCCCTCATGAGCTGCTTTTATACTTACATAAAATTTCTTGCTATAATAGGGGACATTTTTGTTAGAAACAGATGAGAATGTACGTAAATGTTCTTTGTAAACTTACCAAATAAAAACCCCAACAAACCATAGAAATATTGGCTCTGAGAAACAGTCTGATGTTCCTGAAAGAATTCGTAGCCTTTAGAATTCTGTGAGACCTTGTTTAGTATATTTCTTCTCCCATTTAATAATAAAGGGCAAATCACTTAACTTTCTGATATTCACCTTTTTCATATGTAAAATAAGTGCATTTACATATAAAATACTTTACACAACTGGGTTGTCACTTTCAAGATAAAAGAATGCAAGCATTTCTCAACTTTACAGTATAATATAAATATAAATCAGTACTGTTATTATTCAAAGCACAAAGTATTAACTTTCCAACATCATACATATCCTAGCTAAAATTAAGATGGGAACATCACAAGGTTCTCTGAAGTGTGATAATTTTTTTTTTAAAAAATGACAGTAACTCAAATTGTACCTAATAGATTGTTAGGTAAGTTTTGAAAACACAAGTAAAAGGAATGCACATGTGGGAATTTATTCAAGCAACAAGCATTTATTAAGTGAATATCAAGTACAGAGTATCATATTACACAGGGAGTTATAAAGATAAAAGTTTATCTTATATAGGTAAACTTCTTATATCCTAAAAGAACATAAACGCATATAGATAGAAGTGTAATAGAAACAAATCAGATACTGGGAGTTTGATGGCTAGGATACTAATATACATATCAGGAAAGATTTCCTGTGGTAAGTGGCCCTTGATCTCTCTAAGTGGTGAAGTTAAAAAAAAGAATTTATTTTATGTCTGGGGAATGGACAGTGAAAAGATTTAAAAACGGAGGATGGAGTGCTACATATCTGGAATTGTAAGACCAGATCTAACAGATTATAGAATGCATCAAGGGAAATCCTATGTAATAAAGTTAGAGGTTAGGACCATGCTGGGATGCACTTAAATGTCAGCTAGACAAATTTATATTTGTTCTTAGAAATAGTTGCTTCTGTATATTGTCATGATTTGCCATTTATAAAGTCATGCTGGCTCTTAGTGATAACCACTTCCTTTTATAAGTAAAGATAAATCATTCCCATACAATCACATTGTAGATTTTTTTTTTCAGAAATTATCAATAAGTTCACCATTCTGTATTTGAAAATACCTTGCTACTTTCCTTTGTAAAATTTGGACCAATACTTGCCCATCTATAGTATTTTGGCAAATATGCCATTCTTATGATTTTTTTTTTAAACACCAAGAAGAGCTTAGTAATTATATTTAAAATTTCAGTAGTCTATATAGGACCAGGAACTTGAATTTATTGAAGTGAAGATTGTATTGTCATTTCTTCACTTCATTTAACTTTCAAATCCTGTTAATAACTTTCTTCTTCCAATTCCAGTTGATTTGTGCATTTTTAGTGGAAGGGAATTTATTTGCACCTGAAATACTTAATTATATTTTTTAATAGCTTTAGTGAATTTTTTTCTTACATCAAATCAAAATCTTACTGTAATCTTCCTGAACTGATCCTTATTCTACCCTCTAGATTATAAAAAGTTAACCTCTTCCAGGTGACATACCTTTATATGATTGAAAACACCAATAATTCTCCAAACTAAACACCATCAATCATAATAATTGTTCCTTGTACAATAAAATTTACAGATTTCAATATTTACATTGAAGTGAGTATCATCTGGATGTAAATTAATTTGTTTATGTAACTGTCAAAATATGACATTTCTTATATAGAGTATTTTTTAAAAACTAGATAAAATATTTCTATGAAAGTATATTAATATGCATTATCTTTTAAAATAACCAAATCATTTTTGAGCTTGTAGTTAAATAAAACCACCATATCTTCTACAAATCAATTGCAATTAGAGCAGTCTTTTATCGTATATTTTAGCAATTGATTTTTTAAATTTATATTCAGGAATTTTCTGTCATTTATGTAAATCTTGTCTGTTTTAAATAATCAAATAATAAAAACTTATTAACCATCTACTTTGTAAACCAGACACTGTTTTAAGATCTTGGGATTAAAAGAAAAAAGCAAAAGGCAGGCTCTGTATTTAAAAACAACAACAACAACAACAACAACAACAACAACAACACAATTTACAATTTAAAAAGGGAGACAACATATAAGCAAACATAAATAAAAATAAACAATAAACAGGATACATAGAAAATAATGATTTAGTTTTAGAATATCATTCTATCTTTCAAGATTTTTTGATTCCTACTTTGTCTTGTTGAATTCAGTATAAGAAACATATTTCTCTTAGCTTTATATTATATGAAAATGGGATAATAATTTTTCTTTCTTTATCATAGTCCTTTACAAGACTATTCACTTGGGTAGGGTCGAAATCAAAACTTTGTATTGTAATTTGCTTTATATTATCATCCTTTGTGTCTAAATCATAAACCTATTTCAACATTCTTTTAGTATATGATGTGAAATGTTGGTCATTGCTTACTTTCTGCCATACCATTTTCCAATTCTCCCAGAAATTTTTGTCAAATAGTGAGTTCTTGTCCCAGAAGCTTGAATTCTTTTGTAAATATCCATTTCAATTAGATTATCAGATTTATCGGCACATAGTTGAGCAAAATAGCTAGGAATTATTGCTTTGATTCCCTCTTCTTTATGATAATTACATTCTATTCATTTTTGATAATGGTAATTTTGTTTTCTTTCTTTTGTGTAATCAAATTAGCCTAAGAATTCTATCATATTTTCTCATAAAACCAATTCTTAGTTTTGTTCATTAGTTCAATAGTTTTTTTCTACATTAAATTTTATTAATCTCTCCTTTAATTTTCAAAATTTCCAATTTGATATTTAATTGAGTTTTAAAATTTGTTCCTTTTCTAGCTTAGTTAGTTGCATCCTAATTGACTGGTCTCCTCTTTCTTTATTCATGAAAGCATATAGAGATATACAATTTTCCCTAAGAATGCTTTGGGGAGGATTCTGGGAAGATGATCAAATGGGTCCGTAAATTTCAAGCTCTTCCAGTTTCTACCACAAATGGAACAAATTTTCACTTCAGAGTGAACATAGACTCATGAAAAATCAAGAAGACTTGGAGCAGAGCAGGGATCTTTCTGATATAACCCAAGAAGATCTGAAAAAAGACCCAGCTGAGGATTAACCTGTCTGAAGCACAAACATCCCTGGTCTAGCATCACACCATTGAAACATTATGGGAACAAAGAAGATTGAGGTTCATCTTCAGAGGAGAACACTTTAGTATATAAATCTTCCACCCCAAAGAGTAATATGAAATGGCTTCTTGTCCAGAGAGAATTTATAGAAGAATTAAAAAAAAAAAAAGAATTTAAAATTCAAATGAGAGACATTGAGAAAAAACTAAAAAGTAAAAATAAAAAATCCCCTAAGAAAAACAACATTATGTAAAAAGAGTTAATCATATAGAAAAGGAGCTACAGAGTTCCAAAGATGAAAATAATTCTTTGAAAATTAGAATTGGGCAAGGGGAAGCCAGTGAAGCTATGAGAGACCAAGAAATAATTTTAAAAAAACTGTGATAAGAGAATCAGAAAATAGAACAGAATGTTAAATAAAAGAAAAAAATGACAGATCTGAACAACAGATCAAGAAGAGAAAATGTAAGAATAATTGGACAGCCAGAAAGTTGTGACCAAAAAGAGAACTTAACACAATAATTTAGAAAATAATCAAAGAAAATTGTCCTGGAATGATAGAATATGAGGTGAAATTAGGAACAGAAAAAAAAAAAAATCCACCAACTACCACCTCAAAGTGATCCTTTGTGGAAAATACACTGGAATATTATGGCCAAGTTTTGAAACTCCCAGATCAAAGAGAAACTTTTTCAAGAAACAAGAAAAAAACAATTAAAAAATGCTGGAACTACAATTAGAATTGTACAAGACTTATCAAAAGCTACCGTAAAAGATTGCAGGTCCTCTGACCATCAAAAGAAGTAGAACTGTGGTCAAAACTATCATATCCAGCAAAATTATCTATAATTTTTGAATGATAAAAAAATGGACCTTCAATGGCCTTACAGATTTTCAGAACTATCTATCAACCAAACCTGAACTTAACAGAAATTTAAACATATAAAAGGCAGGATCAAAAATCAATTTTAAGGAACTTAACAGACAAATTTTAAACTTGGATAAATTACTTATGACTTTTTACTTGGAAAATGCATGTTTAATGTTGAAATCAATAATAGGGTAGCTCAAAAGAAAGATTGGCAGAGTTAAGGTAAAAATCGCAACCACTTTATATAAATAAGGTGCAGAGAAAGAATAGATATAGAGGCATTGTGGGGAGGAGGGCTCATGGCTACTCCTATCAGGAATGTGTTTAATAGGTAACACTACATACATATATGAAGGGCAAAATCTATAAGGAAATATGCTTGGAGAAAGAATGGCCCCTGCCCACTCTTTGTGAAAGTCCTGATGTGTTGTATAGGAAATGACGTTTTTGGTGGGTGGAGGCAAGGGAGTGGAAAGGGAAGCAGAAAGAGAGACTTCGGCTGGCGTCTTGACCCAGCTGCACGCATTGCTATGGTGACCATCCTTCACCTCCAATACCCCTCTGCTAGCTGGCTTCCTATCTGCCCATTTTGCTATAGCAATCCTTCCTCACCTCTTCACTTCAATAAAGATTGAAGATTTTTCCCTTAACCTGAATTCCTGACTCGGGCTGATTTTAAATATGCGGTCATCACAGAAATAAGAGGAAGACAGCTGAGCAGATGGAGAAGCAAAGGTAAGAGAGAGATCCTTGGGTAGGGAGAAGTTAAGTAATAACAAGGCAAGTTATGGAGCAAAATTTGATTAAAGAAATAGTAGGGATAGGAAAGATGTGTATTTCTGTGGAGTGTGTATGTGTGTGTGAGAGAGTGTGTTATGTATGTATATATCTACATATGTATACATAAATATATCTATATATTTAACTGCAACTTGCTGGGAGAGATGGAAGGGGAAAAAAGAATAAAGTAAATAAGGTGCACAGCAGAGAATCAAAGAACAATTTACAAGGAAGAAAGAAAAAAATGGACATTCGTGAATATAACTTCTACTAATAAATATTTATACTTTCTTGATCTGGTAATTTGTTGTTATATATTTTGAATGCTCCCTGATGTTATGCTGAACACATGACAAGGGTCTTTTTTGTTTTGTATTCCTTTTCTGTTTTTCTTTTTTGTCTTGTTTTTTCAAATAAAATGGATAAAAAAATTGCTTTGACTGCATCCCCAAAATTTTGATATGATGTCTCATTACTATCTTTCTCTTAAATGAAATTATGCACTATTTCCGTGGTTTATTGTTTGACCTGCTTATTCTTTAGGATTATTTAGTTGCCACTTATTTTTTCCCCTATGGTCCTTTATTACTTGAAATTTACATTGCATCATGACCTGAAAAGGATACATTTAATTTTTCTACTTTTCTGCACTTAATTGTGAGGATTTTATACCCTAATTTTTGTGGAGGTGCATGTATTGCTGAACAAAGAGGTATATTCCTTTCTATTGCCATTAAATTTTTTCCCCTCTGGAAATCTAATTTCTTTCTAAAATTCTATTTGCTTTCTTTTTTTTCTTTCTTATTTATTCTGTAGTTAGATTTATCTAATTTTGAGAAAGAGAGGTTTAGACTCCCAACTAGTATATTTTGGGTGACTATTTCTTCTTGTAACTCATTTAACGTCTACTCTAATTATTTGGTTGGTACAAAACTTGGTGCATACATGTTTAATATTGCTATTACATCATTATTTATATTACTCTTTAGCAAGATATAGTTCCCATTCTTATCTCTTTTAATGAGACCTTTCTTTTATTTTTCTTTGTCTGAGATCAGGATAGCCAAGTCTGTTTTTTTTTTTTTTTTTTTTTTTTTTTAATACTTCAGCTGAAGCTTAATATATTCTGCGCCAGCATTTTACCTTTGCTCTGCGTATATCTCTTTGCTTCAAAAGTGTTTCTTGTAAACAACGTATTGTAGGATTTATTTTTTAATTCACTTTGCTATCTACTTTCATTTTTATGGCTTCCTTAATATCAGCATCTCCTTTTCTTTCCCTTTTCCCCTCTTCTTCTGCCTTCCCTCATCAACCTTTTCTTTTTCTTTCTCCTTTCTCCTCTTACTTCCCTCTAGGGAATGATAAATTTCTGTATCCAACTAAGAGTGCTATGTTCTTCCCTCTTTGAGCCACATCCAATGAGATTAAGGTAGAAATAATGTTCATCCCTTTTTCTTTCCCTCTACTATAATATGTATTTTGTGCCTCTTTATGTGGTGTATTTCATTCCATTTTGCCTCCTTTTTCCTCTTCTCTGAGTCCAATCCTTTTTCTACCTCTTAAATTCTTATGTCATTTCATCAAAATTAATATACCCACATTTGTGTTTATGAATACCCCTTCAAACTGCCCTAACAAAATTACAGTTCTGAGCAATTACAAATATTATTATCTTATATAGGGATGTAAACAGTGTAACCTTTAAAATATTTTTTCCTGTTTATTTTTAATGCTTCTCTTGAATCTTGCATTTGAAGATTTAATGTTCTGTTCATTTCTGGTCTTTTTATCAGAAATCCTTAAAATTCCCCTGTTTTGTTGAATTTTATCTTTTGTCCTGAAAGATTGTGCTCGATTTTGTTGGGTATTTGATTTTTGGTTGAAATCCAAACTCCTTTGACTTTCAAAATATCATAATCCAGGCCCTTTGATCCAATAATGAAGAAGCTTACTCATTACTAGGTATTCCTGATGGTGACTCCTCCATATTGGAATTGTCTCTTTCTGCAGTATTTTCTTCTTCACTTGATAATTCTGGGATTTAGCTACAATATTCCTTGAAGATTTCATTTTGGGTTCTCTTTCAGGAGGTGATTAGTAAATTATTTCACTGACTATTTTGTCCCCTGGATCTAGGATATCAGAACAGGTTTTTTTTTTTTTTTTTCCCTTAATTTCTTGAAAGATGCTGTCCAGCAATTGTTTTTGTTGTTATTTAATTATGATTTTCAGATATTCAAATCATTCTTAAATTATCTCTCCTGTATCTATTTTCCAGGTGAGGTGTTTTCCCAAGGAGGTAGTTTACATTATTATTTTTTGTTTGTTTGTTTAATTGATTCTTGATGTGTCATAATCATTAGCTTCCACTTGTCCAATTCTAATTTTTAATGCATTCTTTTCTTTAATTACCTTAAACAAGCAAAGGAACAAACAAAAATCCTCCTTTTCCATTAGGCTAATTCTATTTTTTAAGGACTTGTTTTCTTTGATCAATTTGTATTCATCCTTTTTCCAAGCTGTTTACTTTTTTAAAAGTAATTCTTCTACATGACTAATTTCTTTCCCCAATTTTTGTTCTATCTGTCTTATTTAATTTTTTAAATTCTTTTTGATCTCTTCCAAGTAAAATTTTTGAGTTTGTGAGAAATTCGTATTTATCTTTGTAACTTCACATGTACACACTTTTTGCCATTACTGCCCTCTTCTGAGTTTATGTTGTAATCTTTCCTATCATCATAGTACTTTTTGATGGTCAGGGTACTTTTTTGGGAACTCTGGTCCTGTGGCATAGAGGATATTGTTCCAAACTCCTTTTGTTGGGAGATAGATTTCTCATCATTAGCTTTCCCCACTGGTATACAAAGTTCTGTTGGCTTTCCCACTGAGCTAGATTGGCCTGGCCTAGATAAACCTGTTATATTCCTTTTAGTGGGCTTACAATTTGTCTTCTGGGATGGGTCTAGAGACATAACAACTAGTTTCCTGAAACAGGAATGAGAGATTTTCTGCTGATCTGTTCTGCAGCTAAGAGTCTCTTATTAGATTACCTAAACCACACCTTCACTGGCTCATACTCCTTTTTAATTCAAGTGAGACAGACCTTTTCTGAAGTCTTTCTAAATTATCTTAAGCTGAAAAGATGTTTCATTGTGTCTTTTTGAGATTTCTGTCACTCTGGAATCTGTTTACAAGTTTGATTTAGCATTGCTTTTGAGGGAAACTAGGGAAAACTCAAGCAAATTCCTGGATTTACATCATTTATGTAAATTATTTTAGGTAGTTTTATTGTATTATCTGAGCCTACCCATGAGCACTTAATATTTTTCAGTGATTTAAAATATGTCTTTATTTGTATAAAAAGTGTTTTGTAATTGGGTGCATGTAATTCCTGTGTGTGTAGACTCCCTAATATTTTACATTCCTTGCAGTGGAATTTCTTTTCTATCTCTTCCTGCTGAGTTTTGTCAAACATATACAAAAAATGAACATTGCCTCATTTAATTTAGCAACTCTATTGAGTACAATAAGAGAACTTAAATGAGGTTGAATGCTTTCTCTTTATATTAATTATATGTAACATTTAAAATATTTAATAGAATTGTGTTTTCATTGATGTAAAGATTTCCACCAAAAATAGTTACAAATACACATTTTTTTCATATTATGCAACTTGTCTATATCCTGCCAAAAGTGTGTCACAAAAGATCTAACAAAGAGGTTTTGTAGGCATATTCCTCTATTCTGTAGGCACTCCTGAAGCATGAAATAGATTCATCTGTTATGTCTCACTCTTACTTTATGAACGCTTCTTTTCTGTCGTAAATCTTTTTGATGATATCTTTTATGGGACATTCTATTGTTTGTAATATGTTATAGTCAATTTATACCTCCTATATTCTCACTTCATCATTTGGATGAATCACAATTATATTGATATAAAAATATGGAAGTAAGTTGTAATAATATGCTTAGAATTATTGTACATAATTAGAAATTTTCCAAAATGTGATTTAGTATACTCTCTATTAAATTCAGGGCTCAGTTCATTGTCCTTCAGCAGCATCTGCCCAGTGTTTCCATTTGTCAATTGAGATTCATATTGTCTGTGGCATTGTAGCAATTGTGCACCATTGGAAAGAAAGTCCATATTGGGAGAAGATGGAGAACCTGGTTTTCAGGGATGACTTTTGATTTTTCTTTCTTATTTTGGTCATAATATTCTATCTCTTTGAGTCTAAGTTTCATCAAATTTGAAAGGAAGGAATTTAGTCATATGATTCGCTTTCATATCATAGACTGAACAAAAGGCATTCATTATTCATGAATAATTTCATGTATAGATTTTCAATTATTTTGATTAACTATTTCATTTAGGAAATGCAAGCTGACAATAATTGAGGTTATAACTGCAAGGTTATCTTGAATTGGTTGTTATTGTTCTTCATTCTCAAAGAGGACCAAAATGATCTCAGTATATTAGTGTAAAATTACAGTATGTCTGATTGTAGCTGATTAGACTATATGAACACAGCATGCTCTACCACAGATTGGGCACAAATAGTCCACGTGAACATTTGGGGTGGATTCCCTAAATTTTCTCATTTTGAATTTCTTTAAGGTACTTCAATTCTGCTCATAGACTACAGCACCTTCACTGATGAAGCCAAGCTTTGTGGGCCAATGTCTCTCTCTCATATTGCACAATCAGTTCCAAAATTTTTAAGAGAGACTGCACCTTTTCTGACCATCATAGGAGTGCTTGCTCTGTATTAGTTCTCGATAAACTAGTCTTTTTAGCAAACATGCTTTTGACATTCAAATAATGTGGCTAGCCCATTAGAGTTGCACTTTTTGCAGTAGAGTTTGAATATTTGGCAGTTTAGTTCAAGAAAGAATCTTATCCTGCCAAGTGATCTTTGAAATCATCCTAAGATGATATAAATATAAACAATTCAGTTTCTTTGCTGATGATATGATGGTATACTTAGAGAACTCCAGAGACTCTACTAAAAAGTTATTAGAAACAATCCACACCTTTAGCAAAGTTGCAGGATACAAAATAAACCCACATAAGTCATCAGCATTCTTATATATCACTAACAAAACCCAACAGTTAGAGTTACAAAGAGAAATTCCATTTAAAGTAATTACTGATTGTATAAAATATTTAGGAATCTATCTGCCAAGGGAAAATCAGAAACTTTATGAGCAAAACTACAAAACACTTTCCACACAAATTAAGTCTGATCTAACCAACTGGAAAAATATTAAATGCTCTTGGATTGGGCAAGCAAATATAATAAAGATGGCAATACTACCTAAACTAATCTATTTATTTAGCCCTA
Organism: Antechinus flavipes; assembly: GCF_016432865.1. Taxonomy (NCBI): domain Eukaryota; kingdom Metazoa; phylum Chordata; class Mammalia; order Dasyuromorphia; family Dasyuridae; genus Antechinus; species Antechinus flavipes. Next base: position 521,336,362 of record NC_067398.1, on the reverse strand, counting down.
TACCAATCAGACTCCCAAAAAACTACTTTGATGACCTAGAAAAAATAACAACAAAGTTCATATGGAAAAACAAAAAGTCAAGAATTTCAAGGAATTAATGAAAAAAAATCAAATGAAAGTGGCCTTGCTGTACCAGGTTTAAAATATATTATAAAGCAGCCGTTACTAAAACCATCTGGTATTGGCTAAGAAATAGACTAATTGATCAATGGAATAGGTTAGGTTCAAAGGATAAAACAGCCAATAACTTTAATAATATAGTGTTTGACAAACCCAAAGATCCCAGTTTTGGGGATAAGACTGCATTATTTGACAAAAATTGCTGGGAAAATTGGAAATTAGTATGGCAGAAACTAGGCATTGACCCACACTTAACACCGTACACCAAGATAAGGTCAAAATGGGTTCATGACCTACGCATAAAGAATGGAAAACTGGAAAAATATAGGATAGCTTACCTCTCAGACCTGTGGAAGAGGAAGGAATTTATCACCAAAGAAGAACTAGAGATCACTATTGGCCACAAAATAGAAAATTTTGATTATATCAAATTGAAAAGTTTTTGTACAAACAAAACTAATGCAGACAAGATTAGAAGGGAAACAATAAACTGGCAAAACATTTTTACAGTCAAAGGTTCTGATAAAGGTCTCATTTCCAAAATATATAGAGAATTGACTCTAATTTATAAGAAATCAAGCCATTCTCCAATTGATAAATGATCAAAGGATATGAATAGACAATTCTCAGATGAAGAAATTAAAAATATTTATAGACATATGAAAATATGCTCCAAATCATTATTAATCAGAGAAATGCAAATTAAGACAACTCTGAGATACCACTACATACGCTAGAATGACAGGGAAAGATAATGCAGAATGTTGGAGGGGATGTGGGAAAACAGGGACACTGATACATTGTTGGTGGAATTGTGAACACATCCAGCCATTCTGGAGAGCAATTTGGAACTATGCTCAAAAAGTTATTAAACTGTGCATACCCTTTGATCCAGCAATGTTTCTACTGGGCTTATACCCCAAAGAGATACTAAAGAAGGGAAAGGGACCTGTATGTGCCAAAATATTTGTGGCAGCCCTTTTTTTTTAGTGGCTAGAAGCTGGAAAATGAATGGATGCCCATCAATTGGAGAATGGTTGAGTAAATTGTGGTATATGAACATTATGGAATATTATTGTTCTGTAAGAAATGACCAGCAGGATGAATACAGAGAGGATTGGTGAGACTTACATGAACTGATGCTAAGAAATGAGCAGAAACAGGAGATCATTATATACCTCAACAACGATACTGTTTGAGGATGTATTCTGATGGAAATGGATCTCTTCGATAAAGAGAGCTAATTCAGTTTCAATTGATCAAGGATGGACAGAAGCAGCTACACCCAAAGAAAGAACACTGGGAAATGAATATAAACTGCTTGCATTTTTGTTTTTCTTCCCGGGTTATTTATACCTTCTGAATTCAATTCTCCCTGTGCAATAAGAGAACTGTTCAGTTCTGCACACATATATTGTATCTAGGATATACTGTAACCTATTTAACATGTAAAGGACTGCTTGCCATCTGGGGAAGGGGAAAAATCGGAACAGAAGTGAATGCAAGGGATAATGCTGTAAAAAAATTACCCTAGCATGGGTTCTGTCAATAAAAAGTTATTAAAACCAACCAACAAACAAACAAAAACAATTCAGTTTCATGGCATGGCACTGGTATATTATCCAAGTTTATAGATACACAGCCATGAGGTCAGCACAAAGCTCCTTAGATCTTCAGATTAGTAGTCAATCTAACACTTTTTGTTTTTCACATTTTCCTTCAGAGCATCTTAAAAAGTGAGTTTGCTCTGGCAATTTGAGTATCAACATCATCAAAGTGTACTTACCTGGAAGTGAACTTATCCAAAGTATTCACAACTTCATTTGCTGTAACTGATGTCCCAAACATGGATGATTTTAAGTCCTAAAACACTTTATTTTCATTGAACTCATTAAGCATTAAAACATATGATGATTTAAATTGGATTATTTTATCCCTTTCTTACAGAATTTATCTATATTCTCATCCTCTGCAACAGATGTAGCCAAATGAGCTCGATTTTTCTTTATGGCTGTCCTTTTTTTATGCTTATCATGAGCACTGCAATGTAAAGTGATTAAATACTTCATAAAAATAATGGTTCTTATTGCCACTGGGCATGTGTAAAACAAATTCCATCAACTCAAAGATAACCTGCAAGCTCTATTTTCAATGTAGATGTGATTTTCTTATATCTTGTAGTTTTGTTTATAGTGAAATATCAGTAATTTTATAATTTAGTATCTTAGTAGTATGCCAATGTGTGTATAAGCTCATATTTTGAGAAATATGATTAGTAGAAATCTATTCCCCCTTTTTCATTTTATAACCATTGCTGCACAACTGAAGTGGACTTATCTAAGATGTGTGGTAATTTTTTTTGTATTTCAGGTTTTTTTGTGGGGTAAGCTTGCTTTTTTTTCATGTTTTGATAATTAGAAAGATTCAGCATGAAATGGCTCTTTGCTTCTGCTGGCAATAATCCTTTTCATTTTCAGCTTATTCTATACTTGGTAAACAGACTTGACTTTCATTAGGGACTTCTCTTATTTCCAGTCTGGTTACAAACTCTATGTTCTATTTCTTTATGATCACTTATAGAAAAATAAAGTGGACTTCATGTTGAATTTAGTTAAGCTACTCTGCTGAAATGAATTTTATATCTTTGGTTATATTTAAGAGATATAACAGAAACAATGACCATTTCATTATTACATTTTGTCCTAAGAGTGGGGAATGTGGTACAAATCTTATCCATTTGCATTGTATTATTTAAGCTACCAGTATAATTGAATAAACTTTATTGCATATGACATGAAAGAGAAGATTGGCAGTTCCAACATTTTTGGTTTTTGTAATAATTGAATCAGAGCAAATTATGTGGCTGTCTAGAACAGGCTGCAAAATGCAATTGAATATAATCACTGATGAGAGAGGTCTTTTGATTATTTCCTTAGCTTATCTGGATATGTTTCTTAGGTTTGATCATTTTTATAGGGGGAGGAGTAATTTTACTCATCAATAAATATCATAAAGACGTGATATTCAATAATAATTTCAATTTCAAATAGATAGGATAAAGAGTCAGATATTTGCTAACATTTTATAGTATACTACTTTATTTCTTTTACATGATGATTCACATTATTTATTGACTGAATCTTGAAGGAAGTTTTCTACTACCTCTCTTTCTGCAATCTCTTCCTATTCTTTTGTATGCCATTGAAAAGTAGTTTTTTAAAGAAAAAATCACTATTGGACTTTGGAACAAACAAGTAAGGGTAAGTTATGGATCTTACATAATGAACACTGTCATAAATATAAATGAAAATCATGAACAACTACAAGTTGCATTCTGTTCATTAGTCTATGTATATCCAAAGGAAAAATAAAAATAATAAGCTTTTAAATCTAATTTTAAAATACATTCTAAAATCCCAGTTGTAGCAGTATATTAGAAAAGACAGAACTCTAGGTCCAGATCTATCTATCTAGCTGTGTAAATCTGAGCAAATCATTTAAGTACTCTGGGATTTAGTCTTCTTAACTGTATTGTGAAGAAACTGAAATAGCAAATTTTTAATGTCCTTTGGATTGCTATGATCTGTGTGTGAGAGTCCCTTGATTTAGAAACTCCCCCCCACCAGTAGAGTCTGTCAACTTATCTGTAACCAATCAACTTAAGAACTAAAAAGCTGTGAGTTGCTCAATTATATTTCCTTTCTCTTTGAGTTAGTGTTAGAGATATATACCAAAAGTTTCTGATCCTAAGTTCATCCCTCTAGCCATCTGCCTTGTTATCTCATATGACCTATGTTTATATATAAAGACTGAAGAATTAAATTCGCCATGAAGTAAAGAAAGCAGTCACCTTTATAATGAAACTTATCTGGTTTGCCTATATTTGAAAATATGACTGATTTATGCTTTTTTCTTTTATTATCATTATCTCCAGATTAGAATTTGGAGAGAACAAGTTTATTTCAACTTAAATGCCATAGCTTACCGACTGAATGATAAGGGAACTGGAAATATGCTTGTAAAGTTATATATCAGCTATCTCCTCATCCCACTGGGGAAAGACTGCTTGTAGTTAGTAGTAGTTAATAGTCCTGAGGAAAAATGTATAGGGTGAAGAATCACATACTGACATTTTCAAAGGCTTGGCAAAATCAGTAATCCAAGTTAATAGAAACATGCCCAAAGCTAAAGAAATGCTCTCTCCTCAGATTAACATGAAGTTTACATGAGGAAAGGCTTTAGTGAGTTTGCATCCTATAAAATTTTCATTGTACTCATTATGCTTTTGTGGCAAATATTCATTTAAGCAAGAGTCATTGCCCCAATCACCAGAGATAAAAAAGAAAAAGTCCAGCATTGCTCTCTGAGAGCTTCCATGTAACCAAGAAGATGTTGCCTATATTTGTACCTTTTTGTACATTTTTATTTGTACCTATTTTATAAATTAATATGACATCTCTCCTGCAGGTTCCTAGTAATGGAAACAACCAAAGGCTGGTTCAATTTTAACCTTGTGTTCCCAGTATCTACTATAAAGCAAAAGGATTTGGGAACTGAAGAGAAAATAATGACTGAGGCTTCACTAAAGTTGAATTGTTTCTTTTTGGATGCTTGCAATATTTTCTCCTTGACCTGGGAGTTCTAGAATTTGGCAATAATATTGCTGTGAGTTTTTGTTGTTGTTGTTGTTGTTGTTGTTGTTGTTGTTTTTGGGGGATTTCTTTCAGGTGGTGATTGCTAGTCTTTTTTCCATTTCTATTTTACCATCTGATTCTAGATTATCAGGACAGTTTCCCTTCATAATTTCTTAGAAGATGATGTTAGGGTTCTTTTTTTGATCATGACTTTCAGATAGACCAGTGATTTTTGAATTCTCTCTCCTGGATCTATTTTCCAGGTCAGTTGTTTTTCCAATGACATATTTCACATTTTTCTTTTCTTTTCTTTTCTTTTCTTTTTTTTTTCTTTTTTTTTGGGGGGGGTTGCTTTATTGTATCTTGATTTCCCATAAAATCATTAGCTTCCATTTGCTCAATTCTATTTGTTAAGGAATTATTTTCCTCAGTGAATTTTTGCACCTCCTTTCCCAATTGGCCAATTTTGCTTTTTAAGGCATTCTTCTCTTCATTAGCTTTTTGTATTTCTTTTTGCACTTCTCTCAGTTCTTTCACTAATTTTTCCTCTTTCACTTGTACTTGATTTTCAAAGTCCCTTTTGAGCTCTTCCATAGTCTGAGCCCAATTCTTATTTTTCTTGGATCCTTTGGATGTAGGGGCTTTAACTTTGTTATCACCTTTTTGAGTATGTGTTTGGATTCTTCTTATCACCATAATAACTTTCAATAGTCAATAAACTTTTTTGTTGTTGTTTTTTTGCTCATTTTCCTAGCTTATCGCTCTGCTTTTAACTTTTTGTTAAAGTAGGGCTGTTTCCAGGGTGGAGGGTGCAGTGTCCCAAACTTTAGGGGTTTTATGCAGCTGTTTTCAGAGATCCTTATTGGAATCTCACCACAGGCACTATTTTCTGTGCTGGAGCTGTTGGTGTGTTTCTGCCCAATGTAGTTAAGATCTAGTGTACTGGCTGTTGCTGGGGCTTCACTGACATGGGCTGTGCTGGAACTGCACACCAGACACTCACCCCATTGCCACACACCCTTTTTGATGTCCTCCCTGGTGTCCCCAGACTGAGAGCCCCAGAAGCCTCTAGTCACTGCTGATTCAGAGCTGATGCTGGGATAGAACTGAGGTCAAGGCAAGACACTGAGGTTGTTTGCTGGCCTCCCACTCTGGTTTCACAAACTGTTATATTTGAACCTGAAAATAATAGGAAGACACTAGGCTAGATTATAGGTCTATGGCTAGATCTGTGATTTAGGAAACTCACTTTAGTCATTCTTTAGAAGATAGATAGAAGAAGAGAAATTAGAAGGAAATTAATTAGGGGAATATTACAACTATCAAGGTGGGGGGTTAAGGTAGTAGATGTGTAAGTTAAAAAATAAGAGGATGGATGTGAGAGAAAGTGAGTTAGGATAACAAGATCAGACAGTTGATTGACTATGTGGGGTGAGGGAAAGTAAAGCATTGAAGAAAGCCCAAGGTTGCAGTTCTGAAAACTTGAAAGTATGGTAGTTACTTCAAGAGAACTATGGATATTCAGGAAAAGGATGAGATCTTAAGATGCCTTATAGGACATCTAGTTTAAAATACCTAATAGGTACGTTTATGTGGAAGATAATATGTGGAACAATATTAAATATGTATATTTGGGAGTCATATGCATAAAATATAATAATTAAACTCATGGAGGTTCATGAGAATTCTAAACAGGAGACTATAAGCAAGGAAAAGTCCAGATGAGAGAGATGGGGTACACTCACAATTGGAGGGGGGATGATATCAATTATGATCCAGTAAATGATATTAAAAGGTAGGAGAGGTAGGGAGAGAACAAGAGTAAAAACTAGAAAGTAGAGAGAATTTAGGAGAATCGGGTGTCCACTCTTGTCACATATTTCAGAGAGGTCACATAAATTGAGGATTAAGAAAAGATCATTCTATTTTTTCAGTTAAGAAGTTAATGGAAAATTTGTAGAAAGAAGTTTCTGTTCAGTCAAAATTTTGGAAGAGATATTACTTATAAATTTTTGAGAAGTGAAAAAACAGGAGACAGAGGCAATGAATGTAAAACTTCCCACACCCCATGCACAGAAATTTTGGTTTGAAAAGACAAAACAAAATGTTGAGGCTGGAAATGGGGACTCCAAAAATTTGGGGTCATTGACAAGTGTCTTGAATTGACTCAAAAGAATTTGCAGGCTTGAACCCATCTTCTTAGACAAGGGGCAAAGTTTATTATAAATGTAATTCCATTACAAAGTGGGCTGAATTTCCAAAAGAAATTTGTGGAGAAATAGAAGCAAGAAGAAAGATTTATCCAGATTTTTATCATTGATATGATATTTCTATGGCTCATAAGTAGGAAGGAGGAGTGGTTTCCGGAATTTGGTTCTCCCTAACAAAATTATCAGTCAGCAATGGATAAGTGGTCTCCAGCATCCAGAAAGCAGATTGTCAGAACAATAGCATTTCTAGGTTGTGTGTGCGTGTGTGTGTGTGTGTGTGTGTGTGTGTGTGTGTGTATGTGTGTATGTGTGTGTGTGTGAAAGACAAAGAACTTCGGAATCAGATAGATTGCCAGAGCAGAAGCCCTCCAAGGTAAGAGGACCCTAAAATCACTGCTATATTTCCCTAGATGCTATAACATATCAAAATGATGATAGATTGAAGATCTGTTGTTTCCACAAGGGATTTATAAGGTTAGATTGCAACCTGGGCAAATTTGTAGGGCACAGGAAATGAGTCTGTAGATGGGTAGAGATTAAAAATAAAGGGGGTAAGAAAAATAGAGAAATTAGATAGAAAGGGGATGGGGAAAAGGCATATACAGAGATATTGACTTTAGAAATGAGAACTGGCACTTTTTATCAAAGATTAAGAGACAAGAAAATGCTGATGAGGTCAAATGGTTTTGTGGTATAAAAGATTAAAGAAAGGAATTCATAGTACATAGAAAAGTATGAGGAGAGATTCTCATCTGGGGATGAAAGGGCGTTATAATTAGGAGAGAAGAGAAAGTCAGTTCCTTATTGTAATAGCCAATGGGGGAATGAGATAGAGACCAAATTAGAAATACAGTGACACTTGCCTTTTTTTTTTTTTTCCTGAGGCAATTGGGGTTAAGTGATTTGCCCAGAGTCATACAGCTTGGAAATGTTAAGTGAGGTCTGATTTGAACTCAGGTCCTCCTGACTTCAGGGCTGCCCTTTTTGTTTCTACTTAACTTTTTTTTCTGGCTGTCCTCCATATTTAGAATCTTATCTTCATCTGGTTTCTCCAGCTTCCTTTAAAACTCAGCTAAATCCTATTTTCTTCAAGATGTCTTTCTACTCTTCCCACTATTAATTCTTACCCTGTGAGATTGCTTGTTTTGTCCTATATCTTGTTTATTCCTAGATGCTTACATGTTATCTCACTCATTAAAATATCAATTCCTGAGGTTAGGACTGAGCTTTTTGTCCATTTATCTTTATCTCTAGCATTCAGCATAGCTTTTTCTACATACAGGGTGCATGATATATATTTGTTGACTCACTTAAGGAGTGGTAAGATGCTTCTTTGGCTTCAGAGAAGGCCAAGTTGAAATAGTACAAATTTGATAACATTATTCTACTTTAGAGTCTGTCAATTATATTGAATAATTTCTAAGAAATGCATTCCTTGACAAATGCACAAGAATGGTGGTGATATAGGAAGACCATCTGGCAAGGAGTTTGACAAGTTGTTAGAAGTAACAAGGAGAGAGCATTTTGAAAGTAGAGGAAATTGTGGAGTTAATTTCTTTAACTATAAAGCTGGGAATAGGAAGGGAAGAAACTGAAACTAGAGCAGGGGTACTAAGGGATGAAAACTATTGAAGGTTACATATGATTGGAAATTAAGCTTATGAGATATAATATATAGGGAGAGATAGAAAGGTAGAAGACTGTGATAATTAAAGTAATATCAGAGTTCTTGCTCATACAAGTAATTAGGATAGTAAAATGTTTTTTAATTATATGGCATACCCTTACTCAACAAGTGATGAGACAGGTATTGTTGTGCCACAGTTCCCTTTTGATATCCTGACCTCCTTTCCCCATTGTCCTATTTAGTTCCTCTGCCTCAGGTTATAACCTTTCCCTCTTAATGTTTGATGAGATAAAGGTCTAACTCAGTTGCTCAGCCCCAAAACCCCAGGTTATAATCATTCCCTCTTAAATGGTTGATGAGATAAAGGTTTTATATCTTTAGGTTATAATTATTCCTTCTTAATGCTTGAGGATAAAGGTTTATCCATTTTAAATGTCATTAGAATATCAGTCTCTCCAGTACCTCCCTCCATTGTGTCATCCTAGGTGCCTCCCCCCATTAGGTCATCCCCATCCAGGTACCTCCCCCATTATGTCATTGTTCTTGGTATCCTAAAATAAGTTTGCTCTCTGATAGCTTAGTGCTGGATTCTTTGAGATGACAGTCTCGCCCTGACCAAGATCTATTTGGTCCTAGCATATCTCTCCATTTAATAAACTATTAAATTGGTCTCTAACCTCTGTCTTGCTCCATTTCTCTGGCATTTCAGTATGGTGGGAAACAAGAGGTTCTTTTAAGTGACAGTACATTAAACAGCAAAAGAGGAACCAACAGAAGCTTCAATTTGCAAACAAATTCAGTTTACAAGCAAATCCCCGGGGGGCATACCCTTCCTAGAATCATACAAATATAAGTATCTGAGGCAGAATTTGAATTAAGGTTTTTGAACACTGAACAGCCTATATGCCTCAATCAGTTACCTCTGTTCCTTCACTAGAGAATGGCTATTTCCCCACTTGTCTTTTACCAATTCTCAGCTGTCAGAAAGATTATTGTCCTTCCCTGAGTGATGAGAAATGACCTTAATTAAGCCTGATGATAATTAAGATAATAAAAGTGTCACTAATATCGAAAGTGAGTCTTTCAAAATAGTTATCCCACTATAAAAGCCAAACCTATTTCAAACTTTAACATTATCCTCAAAATTTTAAAATATGATTTTCAAATCAGCAATCAAAAATAATATTAATGCATTCATATGGGAAATATTATGTACAGGCTCATTAACCTTTTCATGCATTTGGCCTTATGTCAATGCTTAATTTTCAATACTTTGGGGCATCTCTCTTACAACATAAGGCCTAATTTGTTTTTAGCTGTGAATGAATCTTCATATATTAAGAATGCAGGAGAATTGAAAAGTTTAGCTATGTTATATACTTAATATTTTAATATTTGTTGAGGTTAGAAGAGATTACCTTTTTGTACCTTTTGATGGAAGAAAGGCTGCTACAAGTCTTTAGTTATCTTTTTTTTTTCTTTGCAAGGCAATTGGGGTTAAGTGACTTGTCTAGGATCACACAGCTAGTAAGCTTTAAGTGTCTGATGCCAAATTTGAACTCATGTTCTACTGACTTGAGGGCAAATACTCTATTCACTAGGTTATCTAGCTGTCCCTAGATACCATTTTGGAAATTATCTAATTGTACTAGAAAGATCAAGGTCACATTTTTAAACTCTGTCTTTCACTTTGCAAAGAGAACAACAAACCTATGGTGGAACCACCCTCTCAGGAGATAACCTTGTCTCATGTTTTACTGAAAAAATTGAGGCAATTTAATGAGATTTCTTTCTTAACGATTTCTTTTCAACTCACAACACCCAGATGACTTCTGCCATAATCTCCTTCATTATTGTCTCTCCTGTAAAGGTGGTCCTTCTTATAAAGGCAAACCCTTTTACATTCACACATGATCTTATTGTATCCCATCTTCTCCAGAAGATTGTCCTTCCAATACATCCTTCTCACTTATTTTCAATCTTTTTTTGCTTATTGGTGAATCCCTTATATGTTTATAATCATGAACATACTTCCCCTTCCTCAGAAAGTAAACATACAAAGACAACAACAAAAAAACCTTATTTAATCTATCCATCTCCAATAGCTAAGAACTTATAATTTTTCCCTTTTATGGCTAAATCTTGTCTTCCATTAGCTATCTTAAATGATATCTGTAAAGGGTAGTTCTTTCTCTCTATTGATTATCTCCAATTTAACATCCATCCATCCATCCATCTCACTTAGGTAGTACAGTGTATAGAGGTCTAAGCCTTGGATCAAGAACACTCATCTTCTTATGTTCAAATCTGATCTTAGACACTTAACTGTGTGACTCTGGGAAAATCACTTAATTTTGTTTGCTTCAGTTTCCTCATATATGAAATGAGCTAGAGAAGAAAAAGGCAAACCATTCAAGTGTCTTCAGCAAGAAAATTCCAAGTTGGGTCATGAAGAACTGAACAACAATAAAAATTTATTTATCTTACTTTCTGGAGTTCTTTTTATATTGTCCATGTATAGCATATTGATGTATGAGCAAAATAGATACTTAATAAATGTTTAGAGCAAAAGGAAATTTTTTGAATGTTATGGCTAAGTTCATTTACCTTGGCAGCATACTTTTCAGGATGTGAACTTAGATAATAAGGTTGACAACAAATATGGGAGAAAAAAGACCAAACTGAAAGTCTATAGAGTCACTGGGCTGAAATTATTGTTCTTTGCCTGTGAAACCTGAACAATTAGCCTCATACTAGGAAACTGAATTACTTCCATCTGAATTGTCTTAGAAAGATTCTAAAGATCGCTTGGCAAAATAAGGTACCAGACACTTGAGTTGCTTTCTCAATCTGAATCATCAAGCATTTAAACTTTATTGCAGTGAGCACAACTTCAATAGTTTGACCTTATTTGACCACATGCTACAAATTCATTTGTAAAAAAGACTATTTTATCAAGAACTCAGGCAAAGCAAGTGATTACATGGAGGACAGAAGAAACAATATAAGAACTCTCTCAAAGTCTCTCTGAAAAGTGGCAAAATATAGGAGACAGTAGTATAGGACCAGGCATGGCATGCCCACATCAAGGAAGGTGATGTATTCTATAAGTAAAACACAACAGCTTATATTAAAAGAAACATGAGATGTGAAAATTTAGAGGCATTTCCATTCCAAATGTTAATATGGATTACTTATATCTGACTTGTTCTAGAACCTTCTAAGAGCATGCTAGTCTGATCAGCCACAGTCACATATATTATGCCTTGACTCCAACATAGTGGTATTATTTTGGTCTTCTTCAAAAACAAAGGATAACCACCAATCAACTATATACATATATGTATACACACATATATAGAAACACATACACATATGCAAAGATATACACAGAATATATGTATAGTACATATGAATTCACATACAACAGTATGTATACATGCTCTATGTGTTAAAGTATATAGTATGTACAATGTTACTTTTCCTTTTTTTTTTATATTATATTGCCATTATCTATTAGATTCTGAGCACCTCAAAGATAGGAATTATATTTTGATTTTCTTTGTATCCCTAGCCCTTAGCACTGATGAAATCACAGGACTGGACAAGAAAAAAAAAAAAAAAAACCCTGAAAAATCCTAATTAATTTTTCAAAAAATTTAAAAAATTCTCTGAAAACAATGCCTTATAGAACCATTAAGAAAAATTATTGGGACTTCCGGCCAAGATGGCGGAGAGGAGGCACACTGCTGTGTAACCTCCGCGTTTTTCTCTCACTATCGATTTCATTTCATGCCTCTGAATTAATGCTCGACTGAAAAAAAAAAAAAAACATACAACTAGTTACCAAGAGAAACCATCCCTGAGACTCGTCAGGAAAGGTCTGTTTTTGCGCGAGGGCGGGGATGGTTATTAGATCGGAAGCAGACTGCCGGCAGCAGCTGCAGCGAGAGCACAGAAAGCAGCTCAGAGCCGAGCAGAGCGGAGAGGGGGTGGGGCGTGATCGCAGCCCTCACTGCGTGGAGAGCTTTGCTACAGGATTAGATACTTTGCTCCGGCAGCAAGTCAGCAGCCCAGCAGAGAAGCTAAAAACACAGGGGGTGAAAAATACAACCCCAAAAAGCTAGAGTCTCTCGGGACCTGGCCACCCCTCCCCCACAGTGTCTCAGCACGCTCTCAGATCTCAGAGCGCAGGCACAGCACAGTCCTGCTAGTGCCTCACTGTTACCCTGCCCCTCCCCCAAAGAAAGCAGCTCCATTCAAGGGTTTTTTTCTTCTGTTTCTTGGCTAGTTTGTCTTTGATTATTAGACAGAATGAGCAAGAAACTGAAAAAGACTTTAACCCTTGACAGCTTCTATACAGATAAAGAGCAGACTCCAAATCCTGAGGAGACTAAAAACAAACAGTCCCCAGGTGAATTCCCAAAGGAGGAGATCATATGTTCCTCAGCACAGATGAATCTCATGGAGGAAATTAAAAAGGCTCTCACAAGGGAGCTAGAAGAAAAATGGGAAAAGCAGAGTGAGGCTTGGCAAAAGGAGAAGGAGGCTTGGGAAAAGGAGAGGGAGGCTTGGCAAAAGAACCTGGAGAAGTCAGTTAAAGAGACAGTGGATAAAGAAACCAAATCCTTGAAAAATAGGATTGGTGAACTGGAAAACAAAATTAGTGAAATGGGAAAAAAAAATTCCACAGAACAAAAGAACTCAATGGGACAATTAGAAAAAGATCTTAAAAAAGTGAGTGAAGAAAATACTTCACTGAAAATCAGGGTCGAACAAATGGAATTGAATGACTCGAGGAGACAAGAAGAATCAGTCAAGCAAATCCAAAAAAATCAAACAATGGAAAAGAATGTGAAATACCTTCTGGGGAAGACAACAGACCTGGAAAACAGATCCAGGAGAGACAACTTGAGAATCATTGGACTCCCAGAAAAGTATGATGAAAAAAAGAGCCTGGACACTATTTTCCAGGAAATTATCAAAGAGAATTGCCCAGAAGTCATAGAAACAGAGGGTAAAATAGACATTGAAAGAATTCATCGATCCCCTACTGAAAGGGATCCTAAAATCAAAACACCATGGAATATAGTGGCCAAATGCCAAAACCCTCAGATGAAGGAAAAAATATTGCAAACAGCTAGAAAAACCCAATTCAAGTATCAAGGAGCCACAATAAGGATCACCCAGGATCTGGCAGCATCCACACTAAAAGATCTAAGGGCCTGGAATATGATATTCCGAAAGGCTAAGGAACTTGGGATGCAACCAAAAATAACTTACCCAGCGAGAATGAGCATCTTTTTCCAGGGAAGAAGATGGACATTCAACGAAGTAAGCGAATTTCACCTATTTTTGATGAAAAAGCCAGAACTTAACAAAAAATTTGATCTACAAGTACAGAACTCAAGAGAAATCTAAAAAGGTAACGATTAATCTTGAGAACTATATTTCGGCTATAAAGATGTATAAAGAATACAAATATACCTTGTTCTAGAAACTAGATGTGGAAAGGACATTGTACCAGAAAAAGGGGAAAGTGGGGGTAGTACATCTCATGAAGAGGCATAGGAAACCTATTATATCTGAGAGAAAGAATGGAGAGGGATGAATATAGTGAGTATTTTACTGCGTTCAGAATTGGCATTAAGAGAAAAATTTTAGACATATTCAATCTATGGTGAAACTTCTCCCACCTCATTGAAAAGTGAGAAGGGAAAAGTGAAAAGGGAAGGAATAAGCTAAGTGGAAGGGAATACGGTAACTGGGAGGGAAAGGGGTAAGATAGGGGGAGGAACTCTAAGGGGGGGAGGGATACTAAAAAAGGGAGGGCTGTGAGAAGCAAGTGGTGCTCACAAGCTTAATACTGGGAAGGGGGGTAAGGGAATAAGAAGGGGGAAAAGCACAAGATGGCAAGTAATACAGAATTGGTCATTTTAACCATAAATGTGAATGGGGTAAACTCCTCTATAAAGAGGAAGCGGTTAGCAGAATGGATTAAAAGCCAGAATCCTACAATATGTTGTTTACAGGAAACACACCTGAAGCAGGGAGATACATGCAGGTTAAAGGTAAAAGGTTGGAGCAAAACCTATTATGCTTCAGGTGAAGTCAAAAAAGCGGGGGTAGCCATCCTGATCTCAGATCAAGCTAAAGCAAAAATTGATCTAATCAAAAGAGATAAGGAAGGGCACTATATCTTACTAAAGAGTAAAATGAATAATGAAGCAGTATCTATATTAAACATATATGCACCAAGTGGTGTAGCATCTAAATTCTTAAAAGAGAAATTAAGAGAGCTGCAAGAAGAAATAGACAGCAAAACTATAATAGTGGGAGATCTCAACCTTGCACTCTCAGAATTAGATAAATCAAACCACAAAATAAACAAGAAAGAAGTCGAAGAGATAAATAGAATAATAGAAAAATTAGATATGATAGATCTCTGGAGAAAATGTAATGGGGACAGAAACTAATACACCTTCTTTTCAGCAGTTCATGGAACTTATACAAAAATTGACCATATATTAGGACATAAAAACCTCAAACTCAAATTCAGTAAAGCAGAAATAGTAAATGCATCCTTTTCAGACCACGATGCATTGAAAATTACATTCAATAAAAAGCCAGGGGAAAGTAGACCAAAAAATAATTGGAAACTAAATAATCTCATACTAAAGAATGATTGGGTGAAACAGCAAATTATAGACATAATTAATAACTTCATCCAAGAAAACGATAATAATGAGATATCATACCAAAATGTATGGGATGCAGCCAAAGCGGTAATAAGGGGAAATTTCATATCTCTAGAGGCCTATTTGTATAAAATAGAGAAAGAGAAGATCAATGAATTGGGCTTGCAACTAAAAATGCTAGAAAAGGAACAAATTAAAAACCCCCAGTCAAACACTAAACTTGAAATTCTAAAAATAAAAGGAGAGATCAATAAAATTGAAAGTAAAAAAAAACTATTGAATTAATTAATAAAACTAAGAGTTGGTTCTATGAAAAAAACCAACAAAATAGACAAACCCTTAGTAAATCTGATTAAAAAAAGGAAAGAGGAAAATCAAATTGTTAGTCTTAAAAATGAAAAGGGAGAACTCACCACTAACGAAGAGGAAATTAGAGCAATAATTAGGAGCTACTTTGCCCAACTTTACGCCAATAAATTCGACAACTTAAATGAAATAGAAGAATACCTCCAAAAATATAACTTGCCTAAACTAACAGAGGAAGAAGTAAATATCCTAAACAGTCCCATCTCAGAAAAAGAAATAGAACAAACTATCAATCAACTCCCTAAGAAAAAATCCCCAGGACCAGATGGATTTACATCTGAATTCTATCAAACATTTAAAGATCAATTAACTCCAATGCTAAATAAACTATTTGAAAAAGTAGGGATTGAAGGAGTCCTACCAAACTCATTTTATGACACAGATATGGTACTGATACCTAAACCAGGTAGGCTGAAAACAGAGAAAGAAAATTATAGACCAATCTCCCTAATGAATATTGATGCTAAAATCTTAAATAAAATATTAGCAAAAAGACTACAGAAAATCATCCCCAGGATAACACACTATGACCAAGTAGGATTTATACCAGGAATGCAGGGCTGGTTCAATATTAGGAAAACTATTAACATAATTGACTATATCAACAACCAACCAAACAAAAACCATATGATCATCTCAATAGATGCAGAAAAAGCATTTGATAAAATCCAAAAGCCATTCCTAATAAAAACACTTGAGAGCATAGGAATAAAAGGACTTTTCCTTAAAATAGTTAGGAGCATATATTTTAAACCTTCAGCAAGCATCATATGCAATGGGGAAAAACTGGAACCTTTCCCAGTAAGATCTGGAGTGAAGCAAGGTTGCCCACTATCACCATTATTATTCAATATTGTATTAGAAACGCTAGCCTCTGCAATAAGAGTCAAGAAAGAGATTAAAGGAATTAGAGTAGGCAATGAGGAAACCAAACTATCACTCTTTGCAGATGATATGATGGTATACCTAGAAAACCCCAGAGATTCTACTAAAAAGCTATTAGAAATAATTCATAATTTTAGCAAAGTAGCAGGATACAAAATAAATCCCCATAAATCCTCAGCATTCTTATACACCACCAACAAAATCCAAGAGCAAGAGATACAAAGAAAAATTCCATTCAAAATAACTGTTGATAGCATAAAATATTTGGGAATCTACCTACCAAAGGAAAGTCAGGAATTATATGAGCAAAATTACAAAAAAGTTTTCACACAAATAAAGTCAGACTTAAATAATTGGAAAAATATTAAGTGCTCTTGGATAGGCCGAGCAAATATAATAAAGATGACAATACTCCCTAAACTAATCTATTTATTTAGTGCTATACCAATCAGACTTCCAAGAAAATATTTTAATGATTTAGAAAAAATAACAACAAAATTCATATGGAACAATAAAAAGTCGAGAATCTCAAGGGAATTAATGAAAAAAAATCAAATGAAGGTGGTCTAGCTGTACCTGATCTAAAATTATATTATAAAGCAGCAGTCACCAAAACCATTTGGTATTGGCTTAGAAATAGATTAGTTGATCAGTGGAAAAGTTAGGTTCACAAGACAGAATAGTCAACTATAGCAATCTAGTGTTTGACAAACCCAAAGATTCTAAATTTTGGGATAAGATTTCATTATTTGATAAAAACTGCTGGGATAACTGGAAATTAGTATGGCAGAAATTAGGCAAGGACCCACACTTAACACCACATACCAAGATAAGATCAAAATGGGTCCATGACCTAGGCATAAAGAATGAGATTATAAATAAATTAGAGGAACATAGGATAGTTTATCTCTCAGACTTGTGGAGGAGAAAGAATTTGTGACCAAAGATGAATTAGAGACCATTACCGATCACAAAATAGAAAATTTTGATTATATCAAATTAAAAAGCCTTTTTACAAACAGAACGAATGCAAACAAGATTAGTAGGGAAGCAACAAACTGGGAAAACATCTTTACAATTAAAGCTTCTGATAAAGGTCTCATTTCCAAAATATATAGAGAACTGAGTCAAATTTATAAGAAATCAAGCCATTCTCCAATTGATAAATGGTCAAAGGATATGAACAAACAATTTTCAGATGAAGAAATTGAAACTATTACCACTCACATGAAAGAGTGTTCCAAATCACTATTGATCAGAGAAATGCAAATTAAGACAACTCTGAGATATCATTACACACCTGTCAGATTGGCTAAGATGACAGGAAAAAATAATGATGAATGTTGGAGGGGATGCGGGAAAACGGGGACACTGATGCATTGTTGGTGGAGTTGTGAACGAATCCAG
This sequence comes from Antechinus flavipes, assembly GCF_016432865.1. NCBI lineage: Eukaryota > Metazoa > Chordata > Mammalia > Dasyuromorphia > Dasyuridae > Antechinus > Antechinus flavipes. Next base: position 521,318,415 of record NC_067398.1, on the reverse strand, counting down.
CCATTCTGGAGAGCAATCTAGAATTATGCCCAAAAAGTTATCAAACTGTGCATACCCTTTGATCCAGCAGTGTTTCTATTGGGCTTATACCCCAAAGAGATACTAAAAAAGGGAAAGGGACCTGTATGTGCCAAAATGTTTGTAGCAGCCCTGTTTGTAGTGGCTAGAAACTGGAAAATGAATGGATGCCCATCAATTGGAGAATGGCTGGGTAAATTGTGGTACATGAATGTTATGGAATATTATTGCTCTGTAAGGAATGACCAGCAGGATGAATACAGAGAGGCTTGGAGAGACCTACATGGACTGATGCTAAGTGAGATGAGCAGAACCAGGAGATTATTATATACTTCGACAACGATATTATGTGAGGATGTATTTTGATGGAAGTGGAGTTCTATGACAAAGAGACCTAACTGAGTTTCAATGGATAAATGATGGACAGAGACAGCTACATCCAGAGAAGGAACACTGGGAAACGAATGTGAACTATTTGCATTTTTGATTTTCTTCCCGAGTTATTTTTACCTTCTGAATCCAATTCTCCCTGTGCAACAGGAGAACTGTTCGGTTCTGCAAATATGTATTGTATCTAGGATATACTGCAACATATTTAACATATATAGGACTGCTTGCCATCTTGGGGGGGGGGTGGAGGGAGGGAGGGAAAAAAACGAAACATAAGTGAGTGCAAGGGATAATGTTGTAAAAAAAACTACCCTGGCATGGATTCTGTCAATACAAAGTTATTATTAAATAAAATAAAATTTAAATTTAAAAAAAAGAAAAATTATTAATGCAAAGGACATTGTTATATGGTTACCCTTCTTTTTCTAAGATAACTTTTTGTTATATAAATAACATTTACTGGGAAATGCAACTTAAAAAGGCCAACATGGGACTAACCTATCTTCTTCATGTGAAACACACATAAATTCCTTTTTTTTTTTTTTTAACACTAACCAAAGGGTCCGTAATAGTTTTGGGTTCTGTCTTTTAGACTCACAGTTGATATTGGTTCTTTATTTAAAAGGAGCATATTGATTCTTGTTATCAGTTCTATTGATCTGAAATTTTTTAGTCATCTACAATTTTCTTACATTGTTTCATAGTCTTTTTTTGTGAATTCTTAAAAATGTTTTGGATTCCTTTTTTTTCCTTGAATTGCTCTAGTTCAGTTCATTGCAAAATAGTAATTTTAGCATTCTGCTGTCACATTCTCTTTGTAAATTCATTCTCATTTCAGTTTAATTACACTGAGATGTTTTCTGTTTCATCCTTGTTGAATTAACTCATTGTAGGCTATGTTATTGGTGATTTTGCCCCAGCATTTCCTGCTGAGTTAAGACCAACAGATGATATTGATAAAATTACTCTAAATTTAGATATATCAGGATAGTTCATAAATTGTTAGTACAGATGAATTTCATGAGCATTTTTATTATTTAGCATTTAGTTGGTTAGGAGCTGAATGTTTCTTTAATTTCAGAATGTCAACAGCCCAAAGCCATGTGATTTTGTTGATTCATTTCTAACTACTGATAAGCTTGGAAGAAAGAATAGGGATTTATTTTGATAGATTATAACTATGGTAACCTCTCAGCTACTATAGCTTGGAAATAATGAATGACTCAAGAAACCTGGAGGAAGTAGAAGGACTTTAAGAAGCAACACTAAACTGATATCAGGAAAATATTGGTATGAATTCTTCCTATCTTTGTGATCATGAGTTAACTCAGTTATTTTTGCTATAAAACTGGCAAACAATGAATAAATATTTTACTCTCTTCTGAAGATTGTTGTGAGGCTCAAATAGAATATTGTTTTTAATTCTCTTTGAAAAAATTAAAGTTTTATACAAAAGCCTTTTTTTTATTCATTCACATAGGATAGTTCAAGAGAATGGAGGAGAGCAATTCAAAACATTCAGCAAGTTTAATAATCCTGTTCATCCTATTCTGTCAAGGCTCATAATTTCATTGATTATAAAGTACATTGATTATTTTGTGGAAATTCTGGTCTTTAATTAATTTAATTTTAGTGTCAAAAATTGTTTGATCTTAACCATGAATTAGTGCACTGTGGCCAGGTTTTTCCATTATGGATTAAGTTTTCAAAAGGTTTTCAGATGTAAAGGAGTTTCTAATCAAGGATAGGATAATATTTTTTTTTCCTAAGATAAAAAAAATGAATTTGAATTCCTCAGGTAACAATTTTAGAAGCAAATACAAGTTCCTTCAATTTAGTGGTTAATATGTGGCTTTCCCACTTCATAATTGTGTAGAATACTAAAAGACATATAAGAACTTTCTAGACAGCTTCACTTTAGTTTATCAAATTGTTTTGCCTTTCAGAAATGCTAATTTCTGAATTGATAATATTTATTTATTTATTTTTTATTTCCAGATTTTTTTTGGGGTAGAGCCAATATGATGGAGAATAGACAAGTCTTTCTCTGAACTTTTCCAGGTTTCCTTCAGAATCAACACCAAATCAAGTCTCTGAACTGGTTTTGGAATGATGGAATCCACAAATTTAGAGTATAACAAATTTTCAGCAGAAGATATTTTGGAAGAACTTCAGGAAAAGTCTGTCTCAATTAGGCAAGGGGAGAGGTGTTGTAACACAGGGAGACCCAGGGCAGAGAGACCTCTGGGCATCAAGAGAATGTACTGGGTGGAGCTTTTAGTCATAATACAGCAGTATTGGCTACTGTGTCCTAGTTCAGAAACCAGTGGATTGGCAGACTAGCTGTGAAACCTCCAGTACATAACATAGTGGTATAATCTCTAGGCGTAACAAGTGTGATTTAGCAATACACACTCAGCTAAGAAAGGAAGTTTGCAGCACCTGTCCCAGGACAGTGTGAAGCCACCATTCCTTGAAGAAGAACTTGGGACAATTTCTTCTTTGTCCTATGAATAGACCTCAAATTTTAAAAATTAGCAAAAAAGCAAAAAAGTGCTCTGACCATAGATAGCCATTATGATGGCAGGGAAAAAAAAGACCTCAAACCTTGAGGACACTAAAGGCAAAATGTCTCCAGATGAAGCCTCAAAGGGTGATATGATTTGGTCTCCAACTCAAAAGACTCTCTTGGAAGAATTCAAAAAGGATCATAAAAGAGAGTCAGAAGAAAGATGGGGAAAGGAATTGAGAGTTTGGAAAGTTTGGAAAAGGGAACAGAAATTATTTGAGAAAAAAAAAAAACTCCTTTAAAAATACATTTAGCAAATTGGAAAAAAAAAGAATACAAGTCCTTGAAAAGTAAATCTGGTGAAATGGAAAAGAGAAATCAATTCCTTGAAAAACAGAATTGATGAAATGAAAACAAAGAACAAAGCCCTAAAAAATAGAATTAGTGAAGTAGGAAAAAAAAAAAACAATCAACAGAACAACTAATTTAAAAGTTCAATTAGCCAAATGCAAAAGAAAGTTAAAAAAAAAATTAACTGAAGAAAATAATTCATTCATTAAAATTAGAATTGAACAAATGGAAGTGAATGACTCAATGAAACATCAATAATCAGTCAAAAAGTGAAAAAAAAATTAGAATAAAATGTAAAATACCTCATAAGAAAAACAAGTGAACTGGAAAATAGATTTAAGAGACAATCTAATAATTATTAGACTACCTGAAAACCATGATGAAAAAAAAGCCTTTATATCAGCAATGCAGGGCTGGCTCAAAATCAGGAAAATTATTATCATAGTTGACCATATCAATAACAAAACCAACAGAAACTGTGATTACCTCAATAGATACAGAAAAAAACAAACAAACAACAACAACAACAAAAAAAAACAACATTTGGCAAAATCTAATACCTATTCGTATTAAAAAAAAAAAACACTAGAGAATTTTTATAGAGAATAAAATGATTGGCAAGTGATTTCAGAAAGACCTGGAGAGACTTACGTGAATTAATGCTAAGTGAAGTGAATAGAACCAAGCAAACACTATACACAGCTAAACAAAATTTGGTGATAATAAATTCTGATGGACATGGCTCTTTTCAACAAGGAGGTGATTCAGGCCAATTTCACTAGACTTGTGATGAAGAGAGTTATTTGCATCTAGAAAGAGGGCTGTGGGGACTGAATGTGGATCACAACATGGTATTTCCCCCTTTTTTGTTGTTTGCTTGCTTTCTGTTTTTTTTTTTTTCTCATTTTTTCCCCTTTTTGATCTGATTTTTCTTGTGCAGCATGATAATTACGGAAATATATATAAAAGAATTGCACATGTTTAATATATATTGGATTACCAGTTATTTAGGGGTTGGGTAGGATTAATGAAGGGAGAAGAAATTTGGAAGATAAGGTTTGGGAAAGGTGAATGTTGCAAAGTATACTTAACATGTATTTTGAAAAAAAAAGTTATCATTTAAAAAAAATTCCAGTTTTTCCACAAACGCTTTTGAAATGTTATTGGGTTTTTAAGACTTTCCCCATCATCCTCAGTTGTATCCACAAAAAAATTATCAAGAAATTAATTTGTCATTTTTTGAAAGAAAAATGTCTAAATTTATATTTCAACTAAGACAAAGCTGGACCTTGATAATTTCAGGAAAATATAAATTTTAAGTTTGTTGATTACTAAGGAGTAGGAAGTCAGAACATCAGGACCAAAAGCAGACATATAACAAAGATTAAGAATACCAAACTGTATGCAAAGTTGAGTGCTGTGAGGGAGTGTCAAACTAGAGGGACAGATGGAATTGAGATTTCAAAAATGACAAAATTTAAGATCTAACTTTTACTTTAGGTATTTAAGGAAAGTTTAGAAATGATCATAGCAGTAAAGAATGATCATATGGTGAAAAAGAACAATTCATGTTTGTGAATTAGGGATGGACCAAGAAATGATAAGTCACTTTATACAACTCAAATTCTAGTAGGACCATCTTTGATGGGATGATGAATGCTAGCCATAATTCTTCCTAATCCTTGGAATGATTAGCCTATCAATACTTAGAATTCAGAGAATGCACATTAAGTTTATAACATAGGACATTTATTTAAGAATTTCAAAGTGAACACCTAAAATTCCAGATCAGTGAACTCTACATTGTTAGTATAGTAAAAAAAAAAAAAAAAAAAAAAAAAAAAAAAAAAAAATTATGATGAGGAACTAAGAACTAAATTTGAAGAAGTGGCAATGTGTGGTTGTTTCTTTACTTTTTGGTGAAAAACTGTGATTTTTACTGGAGGGGCTTACAGGTGTGAAAAATTTTCCAAAGATGCAGATTAATATATTAATATATTATATTAGTGCTAATATAATATATTAATATAAAGTATTAGAATGTTTTAGGCACTGAGAAATAGATTTATTTGCTTACGATCAATATATGACATGTATGTTTTAGGAGTAGTGTGGATCAGTATTTCCTCCAGAATAGTTTAGACATGTCCTACAGAAGAAACTCTTTTCATTCTCACTTTTAATTAACATTATTTTTCCTTAAAAAAAGAGAGAGTGAACAGATAGCTCTCTGACTGCCTGATGCAGAAGGTTCTTCCCCTTCCCTAGATCAAGACCCTTCCTCCTGTCATTCTTGAACAGTTTTCCCTAAAAATGAAACAAATCTATTCCTGGGCCTTGATTGAAATTGATTTCTCTAATGTAGCTTTCTGGTCATTAAAAGCCTAAAATGAAATTTTACTTTTGAATTAGTTTTAAGTACAGAATTTTGTTCCCCACATCAAATATGAACAAAGAGAGTGATGGCATCAGTCCTGCCTTTGACAGTGTCAGAATCAAACTTTGAATCCAAACCTTCCATACTTCAAGACTATCTTTCTAACATCTTTGCCATTCTGCTTATTTTATATATGTGGCATGAATACTCTGTGGTCTTAGTCTCCTAGGAGCAGGCTGTTACATATCTTTTCAAATTTCTTCTCTAATGCCATTATCTTAAGATCTCTACCAGATGTGCTTCTATCATTGTTGGGGAGGAGAACCCTAACTAGCATCCCATTTTAATTTAATCACTTAATATTAATTGCATTTTGTAAAGAAATATTTAAATTCCTTCCTCTTTCCCTCCCTCCCTCCCTTCCTTCTCTCTTTCCTTCCTTTCCTTCTTTTCTGCCCTTTCTATCTGCCTTCCTACTATTGCTTCCCATCTCATTCTTTGGGAATGGAGATTAGGTAATTAGTTCATAATTTAGTTTAGTTCCCACATTTTTTGGTCCCATCAATTTCATGTCTAAAAGCCCATATCTGTCAGAAAAAAAAAAAAAAAAAACAACAACAACAACAAAAAAACCTTCTACTTAGTTGAGGTGGGACAAAGGCAACTTTAAAAGATCATTTCTTATACCTCTTGGCTTTAAGGCTGTTTTGGCTGCAAAATTCAGTCTGGATTCCAATTCCCAGATTTTCATGACTTGGTCTCTTAAGTTTTTAAATTCTCCAAATTAGGAACTTAGCTGCCCACACTTAGCATAGAATGAACAGACCAAGGAACTAGGTTTATTTCTTATGAGTCATATAACTTGGGAGGGGGAAGGAAGAGTTCCTAAGGCCCTTTATCTTATCATACAATCTCACCAGCCATTGTGGGCAAAGGAATCATTTTATTCCCTTGGATACAAAAGGGCAAAAGAGTTGACTAGAACTGACACTAACTTTTTTAATATTCTGCTTGTTATGTTATGTAGCAAAGAGAGAAAAAGCTCTTCCCATCCATATCATAGGTCAGTTGTAAACAAGAAGCAAAACATCCTTTATGATGCATTCACTGCACTTTCTCCAAAATAAGTTACATATTGTCTTTTATGTGGAGATTCCATCTTAGCTAGCTAAGGGGTCTGCACATGCATGTGACTCCATGCTATTCAATATTAAATAGCTACAAGATATCCCCTAGGTTTTAATAAGGCATCTTATTAGTATACTAGCATTAGCATATAGGCATCATTATATAGCATGCCCCAAAAGTCTTAGTGTTAGCTATTAAAGATTTTTGGAGTACCCTCTATGTATACTCATGCTATCTCCTGGAAGCACAGATGGTTTCAGACAATGCTGGTAAAACAATATCTTTTGATTAAGCCTTTTTAATAATAATAGCTATTATGTTAAAAATGTGATAGGATAATTGCTATACTTTTTAATAATATATAGCATTTATATACCACTTTCAGATTTGCAAAGCATTTTACATGAATTCTTTATTTCATTTTCACAGTTAATCTGCAAGGTTGGAGCTTTTGTAATTTCCTTTTTTACAATGAGAAAAATAAGATTGAAAGGTCAAACGACTTGCCCAAAGCTGTGCAAATGATAAGTGTATAAACCGAGATCCAAAGTTCAGGTTTTCCTAATTACAAATCCCATCATCAATCCACAATATCACTTAATTGCTCCAACTACTATGTGGAATGTGTTGTCTATAGGAGTGTGTGTGTGTGTGTATGTGTGTGTGTGTGTGTGTGTGTGTGTGTCTAAGTAGATGCATGTTTGTTTGTAAGTTCCTATATTTTTGTTGTTATAATTTGTTGTTATAAATGGGGATCAGATGTACTTGATAAAGGACATCCAATGTGCATAACCAGAAACTGTGCTTCATTATTTTGGATGTCAAGGACTGAGCCATAAGCAGAATCTAAATTATAACTCTAGTTATGTTAAGCTTCAATAGACATGACCCCAAATCCATAGTGTATAAGGTCATGGACACATCCACACAAAAATAAATAATTGTAGTATAAGCAAAACTGAATGATAATTACATCAGAGAGGTAAAAAACAAAATGTTGTTTTTAGTCCTTAATTGTTTGGGGAGCAAGTTCTATTAGATCAACTGTAATGTTCCTTTTAACTTAATAAAAAAAAAAGGTTTTATGAAAATCTTTAGCTTTCATCCCACTTGAAGATTCCTCTTCCCCCACATCCTGACCAAAACAAAGCATTTTCTACCTCAAGAAGTTTCTACTGCCCTTGTAGCTATTGTTCTGGAGGAAAGGAAAAAAAAAAAAGTTGTGAGAAAGAGGATGCAGAGGGAGAACTTTTTTTTTTTAATCTCAAATTGAGGGGGAATATTTGTAATATATCTTGGTGAGTGAATTGGAGATTTGTTCCTTCTTAAAAGAAATAAAGGAATGCTTGCAATTTAGCAGCTTGTTCTGATAAAGTACCATGAAGGACTATGTGCATAATTTAAATGAACTATAACAAGCATAATTCCCTACTGACATATATAATTAGCAATAACCTGTAAATTTTCCACAAACACTCAAATGATTCTAAATCTGCTCTAAATATATTTTGAAAATGCAAATCTTTTTATTATGACTTCATATTTCTAGTGATTATTTAAGAGGGACTTTGCTTATTTTTTCACAAAGAAAGTGTAATGATGATTATTACATTGCTAATTGAGAATAAATTATTTGGTCAATTACTTTATTCAATAAAACATTATTTATGTTCCATTCTGAGAAATGATGGTTTTTATTTCAAATCATATCATAAATATGATCTACAAATAATGAGAAAACTCACTTTATGTTCTTAGTGTTTCTGAATAGAATATATGCTTGGTATTTTCTTCTCCCCCTAATATATCTTTAGTATGCACAGAGGTAGACTAACCTTTTTATTATCGTTGAGTATGAAATTGTTTTTGAAGTGTTTGTTCTTTCTGATTGCTAAAAACTGAATATTTTATGGATTTCATGATTTCTCATTACATTTTTTCCCTCTGTTGTAGAGTGAAAATAGTGAGTAGATAGCTTTGAGATCTAAGGACACATGCCAGAATTATAGAATTACTTTTAAGTATTATGTTTAGTAAATGAAAGAAAAATACATTTAAAAAATTAACAGAATTATGAAATGGTACAAAACCTTATTAAAGAACTATGGAAGAAAAAAGAAACAAAAATAGGGGAAAAAAGTGAAATATCTCGTAAGTAAGACAAATGACTGAACATATCTTGAGAATTCTTTTTTGTTTTAATCTTTCAATTATTAAACCTATTCATTATTTCTTAAAGGACAGCTTTATAGTTGAATTTATCTGACTGTCTTGTACTATGTAGTTGTTCAATCTCCAGATATTTAATGTAGCATTTTGCTGTTCTTAATGGAATATGGGTTACCAACTCTAAACATTCCTCTACCTTCTGTAGCTATAATTTATGACTGACTTCTACTACTTAGCACTTAGGAAGCATTTATTGAATGTTCAACCACAGACCCTAATAGATAGTTCATGAACCAGTGGACTACCTAAAATTCATGAACAATAACAAAAAGACTTTATACATCATACTTAAAGAAATTATGAAGAAAAAGTGTACAGATATTTTAGCTCACAAGGCAAAGTAGAAATTGAAAGAATTCACTAGTCTCTTGAAAGAAAGCCCCAAGGGGATACACCCAGGAATATTATGACCAAAACCTAAAGCTCCTAGGTCAAAATATTGCTAATAGACAAAAAAAATTAATTCAAGTATTGTGGAGATGCATTTAGCAACAAATAAAATAAAGGAAAAGAGGACTTTAAACAGGGACTACAATCCAGAATAATCCACACAGGTGAGAGAAAGAAAATTTGGTACTGAAAATAAAAGAGAATGCATTTGAAAATAACAAAAAGTACATCTGACTGACTCTATTAAGGCCTTTTAAAAAATAAAATTCAAACTTATTTGCATGTATAATTAGACAAAGTTAATTATTCTCTCATTTTATTATAATTTTATCCTTCTTGTCTTTAATAATATTTCAGATGAATATAGAGAATAAGGCAAGAGGAGATGCTAGAAAAATAAGTAGCCTTTTCACCTAAGCTAAGTAAGAACACATTTAGCATCCTTCACTGTTTCTTGTCAACAGATCCAGACAAATAATATACTACTAAGATAAGCTTCAAATGTATATGTGAACTATATATGAATGTCATATCATAAACAAATTAGAGAAACATGGGAAAAAAATCACTTATCAGGCCTATGGATAGGAGAAAACTTCATGACTAAAAAAGTTATCAAATGTGCATGCCCTTTGAGTCAACTATGCCACTAATAGGTCTAATACTCAAAAGGGGTCAAAAGAAGAGAACATACAAATATATTTAAAGCAGATTTTTAATATAAATAATGTAATTGTTTTTCTTCATCTTTATTTCTCAACGAGGAACAATGGCATCATGAGGGTGATTCTTGACTTGCATGTAAATTGGATTAAAATGAAGTTGAGATACATTCATTAACCTCATTCTCTCCTCCAGAGACATGGGAGCCCAAGGACAGGACAAAAAAAAACCCATTATTTGAAAAATAATACATTGTGCTATGAGAATGTGATAGAATGTAATTATGTTATAAGAAATAATTTATTTGAAGAGACCAAAAAACTTGAATAAAGTAGAACTAACAGAAACAATTTTAAATATAAGATCAATAGTGTAAAATAAATAATATTGAAGTTTTATAACTTGAAGAAATATGAAATAAGCAGAAGGAGAATTTATGTAACTACAAAATATAATGAAACAATTTTGCAAACTGTAAGGACTGATCAATACAATGGTCATTCATGATTCTGGAGAATCAATGATGAAGTAAGCTAGATCAAGTTGTAGAATGAGACATGCATTAGTTTTAATACTATGATTTCCAAGTCATAAAACTATCTATAAATGCTAGTTTTGTTTATAAAACTTAATTTTTAAAAAGTCTAGATTTGCATGTAAATAAATAAACTTTACAAATACAAGACAAAGAGTCATGGCTAGATGTGATTCCTGTTACTGGTTTCAGTAAATCATAGTAACAATAGTATAACTTGACAATTAAAGTAACTTTGTAGGAAATTAGATAAGATGGTCTCTAAGATTCCTTCAAAATCTGAATCCAAAATTCTGTGACCCAAGAATAACTTTTTAGAAAATAGAAGTCATTATTTAGGTCATAATTGGTCACACTGCAAAGTGATTTGTTAAATTTCTGAATTTTTTTTTTAATTAAAGTATAGGAACTTTCTGGAGACTAAAATTCATTTTATTTAATCCAATAAATGTAGTGTTAATTATATGTGTACATATACTGGAGGGAAGTCTTTCAGGTTACAAATAAAGGTTTGTAATAGAGTCATCCGAAATAGAATGTATCCCCTTTAGAATTTGTGAGTTTTCCTTTATTAGTGACCTTCAAGCTAAGGGTGGATATCCACTTGTCAGATATATTAGGGATCCTTTTTTTAAAAATTTTAATACTTTTAATTTACAAGTTATATGCATGGGTAATTTTACAGATTGACAATTGCCAAACCTTTTGTTCCAATTTTTCCCCTCCTTCCCCTTCCTTCCCACCCCCCACCCCCTTGCAAATGGCAGGATGACCAATACATGTTAAATATGTTAAAATATAAATTAAATACAAAATAAGTATACATGTCCAAACCGTTATTTTGCTGTACAAAAAGAATTGGACTCTGAAATACTGTACAATTAGCCTGTGAAGGAAATCAAAAATGCAGGCGGGCAAAAATATAGGAATTGAGAATTCTATGTAATGGTTCTTAGTCATCTCCCAGAGTTCTTTCGCTGGGTGTAGATGGTTCAGTTCATTACTGCTCCATTAGAACTGATTTGGTTCATCTCATTCCTGAAGATGTCCAGGTTCATCAGAATTGATCATCATGTAGTATTGTTGTTGAAGTATATAATGATCTCCTGGTCTTGCTCATTTCACTCAGTATCAGTTCATGTAAGTCTCTCCAGGCCTTTCTGAAGTCATCCTGTTGGTCATTTTTTACCGAACAATAATATTACATAATATTCATATACCACAATTTATTCAGCCATTCTCCAAATGATGGGCATCTATTAGGGATTCTTTTAAAGTTTAAATGTGGCTGATGGGAGCACCAAATGTTGTTATTTAGACACCAGATAATGTGCTTTAGGAAAAGCACCAAAAGTTGGGATTCTGTCATGTGAAGAATTCATAATGGATATACTCTTTGGCAAAAAGTAGGCTTATTTAGAAGAGGCTGCACACAAAATAAGAGGTACAATAGACACAAAAATAGTAAATATGAAATACAGTTGGGAGAACATAGAAAGGGGTTTTAATAATTAATGATGGAAAGGTCAAATTCCCTAGTGGATCCTGCCATGTACCAAGAGAAAGAAAACACCCCATAAGGTTGGGACATGCCCTTAAAATATGAAAAATGGGTTTAAATTCAGAAATTCACTAATGATATGAGTGAACAATTTAGTTAAGCTTTTTGAATTTCAGTTCCTAATCCATGAAATGGAAATGGTTTTACCTTTTAGGCTTATGAATCAGAAATGTCCTCAAAGACACATTTTTCAAATTTTCAAATTGATTATTATCTCAGAATAGTTGTGAATTCAGGAATAGGTGAAATCCAGCAATCAATTTAAGTTAATCAAATAGTTGAAATAGTTGAAATCCTACATATATTCCTATCAATTTGTAAATGCAAGAACAAAAAAACAATAGATACAATTTGGAAGGACCACAAGATGACAGTGTTTCTCTTGGATGATTTACTCACCTCATGACTCAATCACCTCATGACATTCTGTCTTTTTTTCTGGGCACATGATTGTTATATGTGTCTCTCCATAAATGTCACATATCTTTTTTTTTCCCCTTCTATCTTTTTGATCTTTCTCTTTCTTTGTTGTGAACTTTTTCTTCTCAAGACGCAGCCAGGTGATAAAAGTTCAGATCTTTTATTGTCCCAATATAGCCCGGTTAGCTTAGAGGCCTATCTCTCTGCTTGGTTCCAAGAGCTCTCTCCAAATGTCACCAAATCCAAAGGTCTGGTCCTTCAGCCTCTGCCTCAGTTTTCTTCAGCCTCCAGCCAGCTCCAACTCTTCATGTCATTCCGCTGAAATCTCGACTTGTAGCATCTTCACTCTCCGAAGAACACTTCTGCCACCAGCCAGCCAAGTGGAAAATATTCTGCCTTGCCTCGGAGAGAGGGCTTCTGGCGTAACTCTACTGAAATCTGACCGAGAGCTTCTGTCTGTTTCTTTTATCCAAGAGGGAGGAATTGTGGGATACGAGAGAGAGGGATTATGGGTTTTCTCCCATAGTGCTCTCTGGCCCAACGAGCTTCAAGGGAGGTGTGAACTCATTGAACTTAGTTCTACTTAGTACCTTGTTTCAGGTTCTGCCCAAAACATCTTCTTGTAAGATTAGATCAACTCTAATTAGTTAGCAGTTAGTAAGGATTCCAACATCTCCCCCTTTCTTTTGTTTTAAAACATAGGGGGTTTCTGAAGGGGTACACATAAATCCATCAATATGGGCCAGAACTTTGTAACAGATATACATGGTATACATAAATCCATCAATATGGGAGGCATTATACATAATTTACAAAAGCACACAGCAATATAACACAGGCTAGTGGTAATGTAACAAATAACATGAATCAACATGAAAATTTAACTACTGCAAAAAGTCTCATCAACAATCTTTCATCTCAAGAAATCCAATGATTCTTGCAATTGCTTAAAATACATAAGCACATAGTAATATAACACAGGCTAGTAGTAATGTAACAACATAAATCGACCTGAAAATTTACAAATGTCCATAAGTCCTAGAAATAGTCCATAAGGAATCCATTGTCCATTAGTTCATGTGCCAGGAATCTAATAATTCCTGTAAGCTCTGAAGTACTGCAAAAAGTCTCATCAACAATTTTTCATCTCAGGGAACCCAATGATTTCTGAAGATTTTAAGAATCCTTTTGACAGTCTCATTGTCAGCCATCTGATTCTTTCTTCATCTGTGGAAATATAAGCAGATCCTCTTCCCCAAGCACTTAACCTATCTAATTCTCTTCTATTTACCACTTTTGGGATTTCTCCTCATCATCTGGTAATTACATTGGAGCTGTTTGCATTGGATATTGTCTTGTTGTCTTAAAAGGCCTGTATTCTTCCCAACTGTAATCCTGATTGCTTTTCTGTTGGTTGATGACATCAGAGTTCTGAATTTCTAAAGTCTCTCTGGGTGTAACCTCAGCTGCTATCATGCCCCACCTGTCCTTTGATTGATACTTTGGAGCTGGGCCCTGCCTCTCATTCCTCTGGGTCAATATACATTTAGAGGCCCAATGAAAGCCTCGGTTACATTTTGGACATGGGGTTTTGGGTTTTCTCTCACCCTGTCTTCTCACTCTATCTCCATATCTACAATGAGCTCTCAAATGTCCAATTTTTCCGCACTGAAAACATCGATGAGTTTCTCTAGAATTCCTCTGCCAAGAAGGACCTTGTCTTTCCAAGTTCACCATAGTCTGGGCATAATAAGCATTTGTGCCCACTGTGGCACAGCGTCTTATGATTTCCTCTAAAGAAGCATTTTTGTCTAGCCCCCATATAATTCTCTTGCAAATCTCATTGGCATTTTCCTTAGCCAAATGTCTAGTCATTATTTCTGTTGCTGCATTGTCTCCAATGGTTCTTATTACAGCTGTTTGTAAACGTCCCACAAAATCTGCAAAAGGTTCGTTGGGACCTTGCTCTATTTTTGTGAAAGCATTATTTCCATCTTTCTGTCCAGGGAGAGAATTCCAGGCTTTTATTGCAGCCTTAGAAATTTGCTCATAGACTGTTATGGGATAATAAATCTGTTCTGAACTCTCTGCATACTGACCTTCACCAGCTAGTTGGTCAAAAGTGATTTGTACAACAGCTCCTGTTTGCCTATTGCGTCCCAAATTAAAAGGAGTGTATTTTCTCTCTTTTTGACCTGAGGAGTTGAGCTCTTCAATCACAGGATATGCATTTATAAAATCAGATATATCTTCTCCTTCATTTTTTGCTTTAATTAATGCTTTTTCTAATCTTGTCAAATTCTGCTTTACAGGAGAAGTTGACTGTGTTTCTGTCTCCCTCCCTCCCCCTTGTTCCACCCATGAACGGTTAATTGCGGGGGGAGGGTCATGAGATGTGGAATCACTTAATTCCTCCTGCTGTGAAGTATCATACTCAGAATTGTAATTAACTCCATTCTCATCTGATTCGTCCTCCTTTTCACCTAGTAAAGTTGGCAATTCTTCCTCCTGTACTTTCCTTTTCATCATTCTATCACTTAAATAACTTCTTATAGCCAATTGTATTACATTATATGTATTAATTATTGAGTTAGGCCCATTTTTATCATAGAATTGACAAAGATCCTCTCCAACCAATTTCCATTCATCTAGATCTAATTCCTTATCAAGAGAGAAACAAGGACATATGTCCTTTACAGTTTGTAAAAATTCAGTGATTTGCTGTAAACTTATAATTAAACCTTGGCTTTTCATAATTTTGACAATGCTCTCTAAACATTTTCCTTGAACAGAAACAGGCTCTTTTCTAAATATCTGTCCCATCTTAGCTGAAATTCTACTTTAACTCTTTTAACAAAATTTCTTTGTTGTACTCACTCTAATTTCTGGGTTGAAGTTTTTTCCACTGGATCAGGATCAGAGGCTTTTCCACTTGAATCAGGATCGGAGCTTTTCCACTGAAATCCACTGAGGGATCTGTTTGTCCCACGTTCAGGGCGCCAAAATGTTGTGAACTTTTTCTTCTCAAGACGCAGCCAGGTGATAAAAGTTCAGATCTTTTATTGTCCCAATATAGCCCGGTTAGCTTAGAGGCCTATCTCTCTGCTTGGTTCCAAGAGCTCTCTCCAAATGTCACCAAATCCAAAGGTCTGGTCCTTCAGCCTCTGCCTCAGTTTTCTTCAGCCTCCAGCCAGCTCCAACTCTTCATGTCATTCCGCTGAAATCTCGACTTGTAGCATCTTCACTCTCCGAAGAACACTTCTGCCACCAGCCAGCCAAGTGGAAAATATTCTGCCTTGCCTCGGAGAGAGGGCTTCTGGCGTAACTCTACTGAAATCTGACCGAGAGCTTCCGTCTGTTTCTTTTATCCAAGAGGGAGGAATTGTGGGATACGAGAGAGAGGGATTATGGGTTTTCTCCCATAGTGCTCTCTGGCCCAACGAGCTTCAAGGGAGGTGTGAACTCATTGAACTTAGTTCTACTTAGTACCTTGTTTCAGGTTCTGCCCAAAACATCTTCTTGTAAGATTAGATCAACTCTAATTAGTTAGCAGTTAGTAAGGATTCCAACATTTCTTCTCACTGTCTTTTTCTTTTTTGGAATTATTTAGATGAAACAACAGTAGATAGGGCCTTAGCAACTGGATTAATTTAGCACAAAGTATAATTTGATAATTAACCAATGATTTTAACCTATAAAACAGTCAAGCTTAATTGTGTAATGGATTCCTTTGTTCATACTAAAGGTAGCACTGGTCTTGCCTCCCAAATCCTTGCATATTTTTTTAATCAGTAAAAAAAATATTCAGTATAATAAACAAGCATAATGCTGGAATTTGCTGGATATTGAAGATATAATCACAATAGTGAGACTGTTCCTCTTTTTTTAGAGCTTATATCCAACTATTTACATATTTTTGTTATTTTGATTTGGATACAGAATTACAAAAGTAAAAGTGATTTTAATTTGAGGGACTTTCACATTTTTGTGGTGAGCAAGGGTATAAAACTAGAAAATCCTTTTCAAAGGGAGAGTGTGGCACAATCATGGGATATATGATCCCCAAAGCTATGAAACTGAGCCTTAAATCTCTTCTGGTTAATAGAGCATTATCTTATTTTTTCAGAATTATAAATCTGAAGCATTCAATATGTCACACAAAAGATAAACTGTTTAGCTCATCAATGAAAATAATTTAAACAAACAACCTGCAAAGCCTAGGGTACAAGTGCAGCATAGTAAATGTCGACTTTGTAAAGCGCCAGTCAGAATCTGGAATGTTTTTCATTTTCCCTACTCCAAGACACTAGATCAAATGAGAAATAATGTGCTTAAATGAATCCCCTGGAGCTTTGCTTATGCAAAATAACAGAAAAATACTGCAAGCAAACTTGGAATAAAAAAGCCTTTGGGATCCTGAAAAGCTATTTAATGAAAACAAAACATGATAAATGAACTGTGCATATTTTCCAGAAATGAAATGAAAATTCTCAGCCCTAGCTGTTCTGCTTCACAGACTCTATTCTCACCCATCAGTGATGAATGTCTTTTCACTTACCTTTTCAGAATTTCACATGACTACTAGCATTGACCCATGATTTTTCAACAAGGTTAATCAAGCATTCTCAGGGTCTAACTACCACCATCAAGAAGTCAAGGTAAACTCTCATAATGCCCATACACTAGGCCGTTTTCAGGGACACTCAATCAAATAGCTGACAACAGGGTGAATTAAGCACTCTTCCACTTGTCTGACAGCTTTCGGTGGAAATACAGTTCCAAGGAGAGCCCCAACCCCAAATGATTATTCAGCAGTGGCCACTGCTGAATAAGTGGCTTTTTTCAATAAAACATTGTGCTGATTAAGAAGAAGTATTTATCAGTACCTCAATTCCTGAACTGATAATATACTACAACTTTACCACTTTCCTTTAGGGATCAGTATGTAGTTGAACTTTCAAAAAGAATAATTGACTTGGTCTGAGTTTACCAGAACATCCTGTTTTCTGACACTCCATAGTGGTGAATAGCTTACTTTTGAAAGCCCTGCTTCATATGGGTATATGAAGTTCTTTCTCAGAATAAAAGGTAAGTTTCTTGATGGCAGAAGCTAGTTCATTTTTAATTTTGTATCCTCAGTGCCTAACCTGATGACTTGCACGTAGGAAGTACTTAATAAATGCTTATTGAATGATCCTGGTGAGCTAAGTGTGACTGGATGCTTTCAATCATAGAAATAAGTCTCTGATTACTGGGG
This sequence comes from Antechinus flavipes, assembly GCF_016432865.1. Lineage (NCBI taxonomy): Eukaryota > Metazoa > Chordata > Mammalia > Dasyuromorphia > Dasyuridae > Antechinus > Antechinus flavipes. The sequence goes on along the minus strand of NC_067398.1, from coordinate 521,300,587 downwards.
CCAAAGTCCATTAAGTGCTTACCTTTAGATTGGGTTTTAAGATTCAAAAATTTTTTTACCACCCTCCACTTCTTCCACTACCCATTTTACCTGGAAGGAAAAAAAATCTTAAAGAAGTTGCTATTTTTTTTTTTGCCTTTGGTCTCACAATGAATGAGCAAGAATTTAAAAATATTAGGATGCAGAATACAAATACAGACATTCTGAATGTTAAATGCTCTTACCATTATATCATGGTTCATATAAAACATTACAGATTTTACAGAATAAAAGGCTTTTTTTTTTTTACAATACTCCTTCATGAGGCAGAATTTTAATTTTTAGCAAATTATCTAATCTATATTCGTCTATTACTTAGTTTTGAGAGAAAATTCATTCCTTTGTGGACAAAGAAATTGGCCAAAACAAGTGAACATTCTCAATGTCTAATATCTACTGACAAAATCCCATATGATATTATAATGAATTGTGCTTTCTGAACAGTAGCATTTACACATTAGATACTGGTTAAATGTACACATATGAGTTATTTTCTTAAATGAAATATTACTGGATATTATATTTACTTATCCTATTACTATTTTCTGAATCTTTGGGAAGATGTGAAATAGAAGTCACAAAAAAATTCTTCTCCATTCATTCATTAATCATTGACTGCAAAACATTTGTATATATATAATGTTGTCCTAGATATGAGAGAAACACAGAAGAAAAATAATACAGGTACCCTGCCTTCCAGGAGTATGTTATACTTGACCAAATACAAATGAAATTCAACTTAACAAACATTGATTAAGCATCTATTATGTGCATATTGCTAAGAGACACAATCCTTTCCCTTATGAATATATGCAGACATATATCACACATTGATGGATAACTGACAGATAATGTAATCTTTGATTCAGTGTATAAAATACACTTCTAAGAGAGTTATGAGACAAAATTTATTGAAAAAGAGAAATCTGAAAGGCTTTATCATCTCATTCCTTCATATCTGTATTATTTCAAGAACCTGATAATGTCTACCTTGTCTTTCTCTTCTCCAATCTATCTATAAATCAGCTGCACATAATTTTTCCTTAAGTGCAAGTCTGATTTCATCATTCTAAACAATAAATTTCAGACTCCCTTTCATATCTAAGATGATAGGTAAGCTCCTTATTTTTGTTTGTTTTGCTTTATTTTGGCTTCTAAGGATGTAAGGATGCTAGGTGACAGTGAATAAAGCAAAGATCTTAGAATGTGGACAACTTCAATTATTATACCGCTTCACAAATTTAATAACTCTGTGTTCCTAGATAAGTTAGTTGACAGATGTATGCCTCAGTTTCTTCAAAAAAGGGGTAGAAGATTCTTGTAAAGATAATGATAAAATTTGTGCAAGATGCTTTGAAAAAATTAAGTTTCTATAGAAATGCTAGTTATCGTTTTCTTTTTACAAAACAAAACAAAACAATTTACCTTTTCAGATTTCTTCTTTGTCTTGGGAACTCTATAGTGAAGCCACACTGACTTTTATGATAATCTTTAAACTATATCTCCTGTCCTTGACATTTCTTAAGTCCAGAATACAATCTTCTCTTACCTCTTCCTTTTATAATTCTTTATTATTTTTTTAAATCTTGAGTCATATGCTTGCTCAAAGAAGGAATAACATATCCAGTCAATTAGATATAGAAATCTATTTTATGCTAAAGCAAAGAAGAAGGGGAACAGAACCGAAGAAGGTAGGGTGAAAGAAGGGATGAACGACTGAGGGAAGCACTAGTCAGAAGCAAAATCTTTTTGGGGAGGGATAAGGCAAAGAGAAATTGGGAATAAAATAAATGAGAGGAACAGGATGAAAGAAAATGCATTTAAGAATCCTAACAGAAAAAAAAGAAGCAAGTTCTATGATAAAGAATTCATTTCTCAAACATATAGAGAACTGAATCAAATTTATAAACATAGGAACCCTTTCCCAATTGATAAATGATCAAAAGATTTGAACAGTTTTCGAATGAAGTAATCAAAGCTATCTATAGCTATATGGGAAGGTGCTATAAATCACTATTGATTGGAGAACTGCAAATTGAAACACTTGTGAAGTACTATGCCTATTGAATAGGCCAGAAAAGGAAAAGACAGCTATTGGAAGGGATGTGGGGGAAATGAGACATTAATATACTATTGGTGGGGTTGTAAACTGATTCTGCAATTCTTTAGAACAATGTGGACTATGATTAATGGGTGATACTACCCTTTGATCTAGCAATGCCACTACAATGTCTGTATTCAAAAAGAGATTTAATAAAAAGGCAAAAGAATTTAGATGTAGAGAAATATTTGTAGAAAGCTCTTTTCTGATCTAAGAGACTTGGAAGTTAGGAGGATGCTTATTTATTGGGAATAACTGAACAATTTGTTCTACGGGATTGGGATGGAATACTACTGTGCCATAAGAAAAGCTGAGTAGGGCAAGTAAAGTCAAGATGGCAGAGAGAAGCCAGGAAGTTGCCTGAACTTTTCCCAGCTTCCCTCTGAAACAGTGCTAAATCAAGCCTCTAAATGGATCCTGGAATGAGAAAATCCATAAAAAGATGAAGAGAAACAATTTTTCATTTTAAGATAACTTAAAAAGACTTCAGCATAGGTCTTGGGTAAAAGGGAGCACAGCCCATCACAGGTGCAATGTGAGCAATCTAACAGGAGACTTTCAGATTTAGCACAGATTAGCAGCTGAAACCCATCTATCCTCTCTCTGCAGACAAGATGTGAGGCCTCCAGAATGCAAATATTGAGCTACCAAAGCCTAGCATAACAGGTAAACTGAGGCATCAACCCAGCACAGTTTGGAAAAGGTAGCACAAAAATTTAGTTAAAAAATAATTTTTTAAAAATGGTCAAATTAGGAGATGAAAGTATTCTAAAGAAAACAACTCCTTAAAAAAATTAAAAAAATAGAAATAAAAGTACTCTGACAAAAAATAACCCCCTTGAAAGGATAATTGCCCAAATGGAAAAGGAGGTAAAAAAGTTAACTGCAGAAAATAATTTATTGAAAAAAAATGGACAAATACTAACTAATGATTCTGAGACATCAAGAATCATTCAAACAGGACAGAACCAAGATAGCTGACAAAGACAGGTCTTTGAGCTCTTCCTGACTTTCTTCAGAATCATCATCAAATTAAGCTTTTGAATGGGTTTTGGAATGAGAGAATCCACAAATATTTGGAGTGTAACAAATTTCCAGCAGAAGATATTTTGGAAGAATGTCAGGAAAATCTGTCTCAATTGTGGGGGCTGGAGGAGGCCCAGTATAGGCACCGTGCAGAGACTCAGGGCAGAGAGGTTGGAGGAACCTACTGAGTCAAAAAAATCTTAGTCAAAAAACATCAATATTGGCTACTCCTGGTTCTTGAGCCAGTTCTGAAGCTGTGAGACCTCCAACACAACTACAGGAGACAAATAATAAGACCTGAAACCTTGTAATAGCCGGAGTTGACCCTACTCACTCAGAAGTGGAAGAAAGTCAGCAGCACTAGCCTTAGGGTAGTGTGAAGCCACTGTCTTCTATATAGGAAGCTTGGGAGAATCTCCTCTTTGCACTAAAAGACCATTTAAAAATGAGAAAAAAAGAAAGACCAACCATACATATTATAGAGACAGGGAAGCACAGAACTCTAACCTTGAGGACACTAAAAGTAAATTGTCTCCAGATGAAGCCTCAAAAGGTTATATAATTTGGTCTTCAACTCAAAAAAAGATAAAAATGGAATAAAACACTATTTTTTTAATTCACTCATTCATTATTTATTTTTTGAGTTTTTTTGGAGTTTTTTTTTTAAATAATAGCTTTTTTATTTTCAAAATATATGCAAAGATAGTTTTCAACCTTCACCCTTGCAAAACCTTGTGTTCTAAAGTTTCTCCCTCCCTTTTCCTCATTCCTTCTCCTAAGCATCATAGATTTTTTTCAATTAATGTGAAACCATTTTTAAGTTTTCTGTATTTTTTGATCATCATTGTCATGAATTTCCTTTTTTTTTTCATAAAGATTTTTATTCTCAAAACCTATGTCTGGATAGTTTTCAACATTTATCCTTGTGTTCCATTTTTTTTCTTTCCTTTCCTCCAACCCTCTCATCTAGATGGCAAGTAATCCAATATATGTTAAACATATGCAGTTTCTCTATACGTATTTCCATAAAAATCATGCTGCACAAGAAAAATCAGATCAAAAAAGAAAAAAAATGAGAAAGAAAACAAAATTCAAGCAAACAACAACAAAAAGAGTGAAAACTCAGTTCCCACAGGCCTCTCTCTCTAGATACAAATGGCCATCTAGGGAGAAGGTAGGGGAAAGGAAAGGAGAAAATAAATTGGAACACAAGGTAGTGCAAGGGTGAATGTTGAAAACTATCCAGACATAGGTTTTGAGAATAAAAAGCTTTATATAAAAAACAGACTTTTCTTTCTTATCTACCAGTTGCTCTTATTCATAGTCCCCCAAATTGCTTTACCATTATTTTTATGTATTTTCTTTCTTTTTATTTATATACATGCTATCTTCCTCTATGGAGTGTAAGTTTTTCAAGGGCAGAGGATGTTTCATTATTGTCTCCTTTCTGAGGAGTAAGCAGGGCCCTTTTCCCAAATATATTGAACAGGTTTAGATCCTTTCTTTGGTTTCAAAAATTATTAATTTGTTTGATGACCTGATTGTGCCTTCAGAAAACTTTGAAGTAAAAGTGAAGAGGTCTCACAAATAAGAGTCATAAGAAAATGTGACAATCAGATATTAATGTCTTTAACCACTGGTGGTGCTCTTGATCCTACTAGTAAGGAAAATCATAGGTGCCTAATGCAATAAAGTGCTAGCACAGGATTCTGCTTCAAGTCTGATTCATGAGATTGGTTTTGAATGTCAGAGTTTAATGTCAGAGTCAAGATTCTCCTTATCACACAGCCACTTGATGAAAAGCTTTTTCTTCCTTTTTTGCCCCAATCCATCTCAATGTACTTGAAAAGCCTCCTAGCTACAGTAGTGGAGTGGAAAGAAAAACCAAGTGGGAGTTAAGACATAGATTAGAATCTTTACCATGTCACTGATTAGCGGTATGACCTTGATAAGGTGCTTCATCTTTCAGCTTCCATTTCATTTTGAACAAATGGATTGGGCTAGATAAACACAGATTTTAAAAGTGGAATCCTGGATTTGATGCTTCAACTGGAAAATGTGAATACATAAAATGTTCTGGTAGCCATTACTTTACCATCCTTGCTTAATTTTGATAAGAATATTTCTAAGTCCATAAAAAGGTTTCTGAGGATTCTTTTTTTTTTTTTTCTTTCTGAGGCAATTGGGGATTAAGTGACTTGCCGAGAATCACACAATCAGGGAATTTTAAGTGTTGGAGGCTAGATTTGAACTTAAGTTCTCCTGACTTCAGGGTTGATGCTTTGTCCAGTACACCAATTAGCTGCCCTCTTCCTAAGTGTTCTTTTCATGAACACTGAGTCTCTTATCCTCTGTATCTCTGGATCCTGAGCCTCAATATTATGGTAAGCAACTCTCTTACATAGATTTTGGCCCTTTATCTGATCCTGGTTGTGGGTTGTTTATTTCTTTTTGATAGTAATAACAGCACTATGTAACACAGCTAGTGTCTGGTGAGATTTGAACTCAGGTCATCCTGATTTCAGACTTAGCACTCTATTCACTGCATCAACTAGTTATTGACTTCTATCTAGGTATGTATATTTGTCTTAAAGAGTATGTATATTTGTCTTATACACAAACCCAATCTTTGCATTCTGCTGATTTTTCCTTTTTTTTCATAAAATGAAAGAAAATAAAATTTCAAATTTATTAAAGTAAGCCATAAATATTGATTATAATCCCATGTTTTCAGATGTTAACTTTAAGAAGTCATAATTTGAAGTAAGGTTTTATATGTGTGTATATATATATATATATATATATATATATATATATATAAATACATATTGTATACATATGTATGTAGATATTATAATACACATGCATATGCATTTAATTTCCAGCTATAGAAGTCTTCTTCCATGCTTCATTGTGTTATGGGGATAACCCAGTATAATTAAATTTCTTTCAGGTCTTGACAGTCTGGGAAAGCTTCCAGTACTGGTCCAGCTGTAGACATCATGTCTGTTGTCCTGGGAATATAGTAGCTAATCTCCAAAAGGCCAAGACTACTAGGTCATTCACCATGTGAGGGTCTTTTTGAACCATAATAATTCCTGCAGACTATCTAGTAATGAGCAGAAGGTATATTCTCTGTGTCAGTGAAACAAATACCAACGATAGAATGGCAGAACTTTTGAAATATGTTTAAATATCACAGCTGGCTCCTTTCTGACTAACTCAAACTGTTATTAATCCTCATTTAACTTATTCAAAAATCTGTAATTCCTCAGAGAGTGCTAATTACAAGTGACTTTGAACAAGCTCCTGCAGCTTCAGTGTGAGACCTCCTGAGGCTGCCCTAGCCCTCTACTTTATCAAACCCATGTTCACAGGTCTTATACTTCTGTTTATACTATAAAAGAGATGCTCATTAGTTGCCTTTAGCTGCTTGGTGTAATTGTGAGTAGTATGAGAAAAAATAACTCATTTGCTACTATCTTATACACAATGGCTTATCTTTCAACTTGGGAAAAACTTCAATAAACTTTTTTGTTCTCATTTTTCTAACCAATAATACATGACCAGTAGATAGTGAGCACTAAAGAAATATCTGTTGAATTTGAAATCCTCTTTTAAATTAATCAAGTAATCATGCCAAATATTATATAATTATTGAATTATGCACTATATAGTACAAGCATATACTATTTAAGAACCTCCCTTACATCCAACTTTAGGAAAACTTAGGGCTATTATTAACTATACTCATCATTTCCTCTTTTCTGATCTCCCATACCACCTGTTAATATGCTTTAGCCCCCATCCTTGCTGATTTATATGCTTAGTAGTTCCATTTCTTTAGCAAGCTCATTGAAGTCCATATACTTTTCCATCTATCATAATGCCTAGCAAAATCATTATTCAAAACATTCAATAGCAATTATCAAGCATTAACTATGTATGCTAAGTACTGGGAATACAGTGAAAAACAGAAGCCAGTCTCAACTCTCAAAGAACTTATAATCTAACGAGAGAAAGTGTTAAACATATGATAGTCACTTAGTCATTAATATTGACTAAGGTACTTTTCTGGAAAGTAACATATAACATTGTGAATTCCAAATGAGTTAGATTCCTCAAAAAACTGTAATTTTCCAAATAGTATTAAATGATGATCATGACTTGATAATAACATTATTGATAAATTTGGATAAAAAACGGATAAAAATTTAATCTCTGATGAGATATCATACAGTTCACCAAATTTTCTCCTATCAATTAACTATATCAATAATGCTACACAAGTCCTCTAATTTACCTTTTATTATGTAATTGTGAAACTTCATTTCAAAAGCATATAATATCATTTAAGAAGTACGACTCCCACTCCTGCCACCACTATCATGACTAATATTGATGATAAAGAAGATAATGATAAAGTAATAAAATCATAAATTAAAACATATAGCAATAGAGTGAGAAATGACATCTTTTATTTTTGTTCTAGCTGCTATTAAAATTGTCTTGAAGATGATTGCATTGAATCTATAGAAGATGAGCCAATGAAGACTTGTTGACTGATTAGTATTTAAATCTAAATCATACTAAGATCATAAGAATAATAAATGATGGAAGTGGTACCTGGATTGAGTTGATTTGATTTCACTTAACATTATTTCAATATTGGTGATTTAGCTTCTTAAATTCTCTTCTTGTCCATGAAAACATAGAGACTGAATTATTTCTATGTTCTGGAAAGGTCTTTGGAAAAAAAATAGATTCTGCATAAAATTGCTCAATTCCTGTCACCATTCTATATAATACAAGGTAAATTTGGTTTTGAATATGTCCAGCACTGTATTGAGTATTGGGATTATGAAGAAAGATAAAAATAGTTCCAGATATCCTGTTGTATTGGAGCACTTTTACATACAATTTAATCATAGTGATAATTAACACTCCTAGCTTTTTCATTCTTGTCAATTCCAATAACTGTTTCATTGCAATTGAAAAGATATCATGAATTCATTCAGATTTTTTTCATTATGTTTATAAGGGTTTTTTAGTTTTGGGGTCATCTTAAAGGAATCATTATTTGTGCCACAGTTATTAGTAAATCTTTTAAATGCTTTTATTGGGGACCTTTGATTTTGGCTGTTGCTTGGGATTCCACTTTGTATCAGATCCTATGTGCCTATATTGAAATAATGTTAGCTACAATGTGACTTGGTTGATGTAAACAACAGAGGAAAAGGAGCAGAATGCAAATGGCCTCTCCTACACAGTGACACAGTGAAGAATAGTAAAAAGTGCTACACTGTATCATGATTGCTGTGTGAATGTGGGCAAGTCACTTAAATTCTGTTTCAGTTTCCTCCAAAAGTGTGTATAAGATAAAAGGGCAAAATGGGATTGTTCTCATACTCCATGCTCTGTTCATGCCTGTGGTTCCCTTATTTGTGAAATATGGATAACAACAATAGTAAGTACTTCAGTGCTGTTGTGAAGTTTAAGTAATGTATTTGTAAAATACTTTGAAAAATAAAAATGCCTTATAAATGACAATTATATTAAATGTCAGTTAGTATTATGTAAGTAGAATAACCTCTAGCATGACAAGAAATTATTTACTTTTAAAAAGCCTACTCCTTATTGGGGAAAGGACAATGTATTTGGAGTTCAAGTTCTTGAGTTTAATTTTCAGAACGTATGCTACCAATATAGGTTAAACATGTGCAATTCTTCTATACATATTTTCATAATTATGCTGCACAAGAAAATTCAGATCAAAAAGAAAAAAAAATGAAAGAAAACAAAATGCAAGCAAACAACAGCAAAAAAGTGAAAATAGTATGTTGTGATCCACACTTAATCACCACAGCTCTCTCTGTGAGTGCAGATGACTCTCTCTATCACAAGGTCATTGGAACTGGCCTGAATCACCTAACTGATGAAAAGAGCCATGCCCATCAGAATTGATCGTCATAAGAGAGACTTATATGAACTGATGCTAAGTGAAATGAGCAGAACCAGGAGATCATTATATACTTCAGCAATGATACTATATGAGGATGTGTTCTGATGGAAGTGGATCTCTTCGACAAAGAGAAAATCTAACTCCGTTTCAATTGATCAATGATGCACAGAAGCAGCTACATCCAAAGAAAGAACACTGGGAAATGAATGTAAACTGTTTGCATTTTTCTTTTTCTTCCTGGGTTATTTTTACCTTCTGAATCCAACTCTTCCTGTACAATAAGAGAACTGTTCGGTTCTGCACACATATATTGTATCCAGAATATACTCTGACATATTTAACATGTATAGGCTTGCCATCTGGGGGAGGGGGTGAAATGAGGGAGGGGAAAAGTCGGAACAGAAGTAAGTGCAAGGGATATTATTGTAAAAAAATTACCCAGGCATAGGTTTTGTCAATAAAAAGTTATAATTATTAAAAATAAATAAACAAATAAATAAAAATTGATCATCATATAATCTTATTACTGTGTAAAAGGTTCTCTAGATTATACTCACTTCATTTAGCATCAGTTCATGTAAGTCTCTCCAAGCCTTTCTGAAATCATCCTGCTGATAGTTTCTTATAGAACAAGAATATTCCATGACATTCATATACCATAGATTATCCAACCATTCTCCAATTGATGGGCATCCACTCAGTTTCCAGTTCCTTACTATGACAAAAAGGGCTGCTATAAACATTTTTGTACATGTAGGTTCTTTTCTCTTTTTAATGATCTATTTGGGATACAGGCCCAGTAGAAACATTGCTATATCAAAGACTATGCACAGTTTGAAAGTCCTTTGGGTATAGTTCCATATTGCTCTACAGAATTACTTTTTTCCTATTAAATATAAAGTTATTTTTATAAGTTGACTTTTACCTATTTCCTTCCCTCCAAAAGTGGAGAACTTTTCCTTTAAAATATAGTAGTTCCTTAAACACACTATCTTAATTGAAAAAATAAAGACTGTTTTGTGAATATAATAATGACAAAAATCAAATTGTGCTTTACTTCACTTGTTTGTGGTGTTGAAGACTGGAAAAAGCCAAGCTGTAGAAAACTGCATCATTCTTGTTGAACTAGTGATGTCAAGTCTTGCCTGGCAGAATTATATTGCTGGCTGTGAAACTCAAGGGAACACTAGGACATGAGCTTTCATCTCATGCTGAAGCTTCCACTGTCAATCAGGGCAGTAAAGCCCCATGAGTGGGAATGCATTTGATTTTCTTTATCATTCAGTAATACAGAACATTAAAAGGTAATCTGAGCAATGGTGAGAAATCAGAGCTTTAACTTGTAATGTGTGTTTCTGCCTGACTGAATTTTCCTGGGCTTTTCACATTAATAGACAAATATCTTAAATGGTTAAATTTAGTGTATTTGAGGGTTTTTTTTTTTTTTTTGGTTTGTTGTTTATTAGTATCTGAATAAAACATATGTCCACTATTCCTATAGGGCATAAAGATCAACATCATGAGATTTTTTGTTTGAAATTATATTTTTTTTGAACATCTAACAATACACATACTTACATACATACACACATGTTTATAGTTGTATATAAAAACATATGTATATGTATCTGGACATATCTTTATAGAATATCCTTTTCCTCAGAGAGGAAAAAGCTCCTCTCTTTCAAGTTTCTGTCATTCTATACTCTAAGCTTCCTCTAATATTTTAGTTAAGAAAAGAAGACTCGTGGACTATCACATTTCTCTTGCTATTTATTTCTGGAAACATTCATAAGTCTCAAGCTCATTTTCAAAAGAATCAGCAACATATATGCCTGCATTGTCATTTGTGACATTGAAGTTTAAGAGTTATAATTAGTACTCATTTTGCTTTTTTTTATTTTTTGACAGTTTCTATCAAGCAAGCCCCAAATCTCTTTTTTTGATTTTTTTCAGAAAGTTTCCTTTTTTTTCTTCCTTGCCAATCTTCCATCTTTATGCCCAATTTTTTTTTTTTAGCAATATACATGTTTGAATCCAATTGTTATTCTTCTCTTAGGAACTTTACCTAGAATATTTCTAAAGGGGAAGTAATACATATTTACTCAAATGCATGATATATCTTTTCTACAAATGAATATGACAAGCTGAGAGGAAATTACTATCCAAGTTTAGGGCTTCACAGGCTACTTAATTGTACCTATATACTTGATGTCCTTATTTAAAAAAAAAAAAAAAAAAAAAAAAAAAAACAATTGGGAATTCTAAGAATGTATAGATCCTTGAATATAGAATTACTTTTTTTTTCCCCCGCATTTCACTTGTTGTGTGAATGAATGCATAAGTAGCATGGTATACTGTAAAACATTTACCTCATGAATTTTTTTTACAAACCAAAGAAATGATTCTACATGCTTTGGAAGTGCTTATTTTCTTTATTACATTTGAATGAATGAGTCTTGTTAAAAACCTGCTGAGTGATTATTAATGAATTAGGTGGTAGTGAATATTATATAACAAGTGAAATAAAATACTCCATAGAATATATTGTATATAATGGCTGAACCAGAAGGGATCACATAAGTCATTCAGTCCAAATTCATCATTGTTGAAAAAAGTAGTTATGGGAGTACTTTTCCTACTATACGATGCACATTGAGAATTATTAGCATTTGAATATTATAATAAAAGGAATAGGGAAAAATGTAGGGATAAACTACCAGTTATCATAACCAGTCAGCAAAAACCCCTTAGTAATTTTTGTCATTCTTATTTAGTTTGCTTATATAATTTATGACGAAGGTTTCAGGAGAGTACTCCAGGAGCAGTCTATGCTCTTTGTCCAACATAATGCATTTGTGGATCACTGTTACTTTCATTAATTTCTACATTGAACTAGAATATGGAGTCCTTATATTAGTGAGAAAAAGTGGCAACATTATCTGATCGTTTTTATATTTTACTACTGACCTGTTAATCAATCTCTCTCTCTCTCTCTCTCTCTCTCTCTCTTCCTCCTTCTCTCTCCCTCTATTTATATAAATGTGTGTGTATATAATATATATATATTTATAACATACATACATATAGTTGATACCTTTGTTGATTATCAGTTTAGGACCAAAAGTGAGCTTGAAGTCTTTTATTCAATATCTTCTTGTTTTCTAAATGAAGATTAGAAATGTATACTACTTGGAGGTTTTTATAGATTAGTGACATTGGACCTTTTATAAAGAAGCAGATTCTCTTGCTTCAGAGAATAAAGGAATCCAAGAAGCCATCTGGACTGTAGACATGTAGGAATCATTAGAAGAAGAAGAGAAAAGTAATAGATAGAGATTTGCAGTCCCCCTGTTAGGATTGCTGAAATAAGTAGTTTGTTATCTTTCTAGGGCATATTTCAGAGACATCATGGCATGATCATTTAATTTAACAATCATTACATATTCTAAGTGATGTGAGAACAATAAGAATAAAAATTATCATCAGAAGGAATATAGACAATTTTTCTATGGATTTTGGTATTTTCCATAGCAAAATAAAAATCTAGGAATCATTAGTGGTAAATTCTTCATAGTAGTTTATTGAAGGGACAATAAAAATTACATAAGTAAAAGACAGTCTGGGACAATTAAATAGTTAGTGAAGAAAAATGCTGTCTGGAAACATAATTTCAAATTGATTTGGTTTCTATAACTTAGTTAAAATGATAATTATGATCTGCTGGTGAAGAATGAAGTACATTGAATAAAGGACAATTAAAAACATTTTTTTCTGTTTTCTTACACATATAAAGGGGTCTTTGAGATAAAAATTCAGGATGAAGGAAAAATGTTTAAAAATTTACATGATAACTTTATTATATTATGTTATATATTACATATTTATTATATGTTTAAAAGAAAAGCAAATTGTATATAATAGATTTGCAGTTTCATGTGTGTTAGGAGTTCAAATGTTGGAGTTTGTTCTTCTCAAGGCACAGCCGGTTTAGAGGCTTAAAGCCCTTCGGATGTCTCCAAATCCAAAGGTTCTGCCCTTCAGCCTCTGCCTCTGCTTTCTTCTGCCTCCAACAGAGATGGAAGATCTCTCTTATCTCCTTCTGGGGAGCCCAGCACCAATTTGCCGCGGAGAGAGGGCTTCTGGCGTAGCTCCACTGAAATCCCAAAAGTGTTCTCTGCAGCAGAGTCTAGCGCGATCAGCCAGCCAAGAGGAAAAAAGTGTATTCTGCCATAGATCCTTCATCGCTGGCTTTTTATCTGCCTCTTCTGAGAGAATGGGATTATGGGTTTTCTCCCATAGTGCTCTCTGGCCCAATGACTTTAAGGGAGGTGTGAACTCTCTTGAAGTTAGAAAGTATACTTTGTGAAGCTAGCATACTTGTGGAGTCCAATGAGTAAAGGTGGGAACACAAGCCTTGTCTTGATTAGTTCTACTTAGTACCTTGTTTCAGGTTCTGGCCAAAACAACTTCTTGTAAGATTAGATCAACTCTAATTACTTAGCAGTTAGTAAGGATTCCAACATCTCCCCCTTTCTTTTGTTTTAAAACATAGGGGGTTTCTGAGGGGGTACACATAAATCCATCAATATGGGCCAGAACTTTGTAACAGATATACATGGTATACATAAATCCATCAATATGGGAGGCATTATACATAATTTACATGAGCACATAGCAATATAACACAGGCTAGTAGTAATGTAACAAATAACAAGAATCAATCTGAAAATTTACACATGTCCATAAGTCCTAGAAACAGTCCAATAGGATTCCATTGTCCATTAGTTCATGTGCCAGGAATCTAATAATTCTTATGAGCACAATCAGCAACAGAACCACCCGATATTTCTTGGGTCTTCTCCTTTGTTTCAAGGGTCTGCTCCATCTTTCTGCGATGGACAAGGCGAATGCGGCTCGTAGGCACCCATCTGATTCCTTCTCCACCTGTAGAGATGCAAGCAAATCCTCTCCCCCAAGCAGTTAGTCTATCTGGTCCCTTCCATTCACCACTTTCTGGGTCTCTCCACATCACCTGGCGATTATCTAAAGATAGTGGAGCTGCTCGCACTGGACACTGCTCTTCTGGTGGGTTATAAAACCTGTCTGCTGGAGCCAGTGCATCTTTATCAAAGATTAAAAAATTAATGGTATAGAGAACTAAATTTAGAAGTTCTCTAGGGTTACCCGTGGCTCCTCCTTTCTTTTGTTTTTGGAGGAGTGTCTTAATGTCTCTGTTTCTTCTTTCTACTATTGCTTGACCTTGAGGATTGAAGGGTATGCCAGTAGTGTGTAGAATCTTATATTGTGCACAAAAGTGTTCAAAATGTTTGGAGGTATATGCCGGTCCATTATCTGTTTTTATTTCTTGTGGCACACCCATAATTGCGAATGCTTGAATGAGGAATTCAGTGACCACTCGGGCTGTCTCTTTTGCTGCTGGTATGGCAAAAGTGAATCCTGAAAAGGTGTCTACCACAACGTGGATAAAAGACAGACGACCAAAAGATTTATAATGAGTCACATCCATTTGCCAGATTTCATTGGGTCTCAAACCACGAGGATTCTTCCCTGGAGGCAGTGTAGGAGCTTGGAAGGGAAGGCAAGCTGTACAGCTTTTCACTATGCTCCTAGCTTCTTCTTTTGTAATCCCAAACTGTAAACGCAAAGCTCGAGCAGCCTGATGGTATTTAGAATGGGATTCCTGGGCCTCCTGAAATAAAGGCGTACTGGCCAACATAGTTAAAAGGCTATCTGCCTTTGAATTTCCATCAAAAATAGGACCTGGAAGTCCACTATGTGAATGGACATGCAGGATATAAATCTTTCCTGGATGCTTTCTCACTTGCTCTTGAAGTTCCTTAAAGAGCTGATATATATTAGAAGCTGCAAATTTTATTTGGGCTGTGGCAATTCTTTGTACCACACCTACTGAATAGGCTGAATCAGATATTATATTTATGTCGCCTGGGTAATAAGTGAGAGCTAGCATGATCGCATATAATTCGTTCTGCTGAGTGGACTGAAAAGGAGTTCTGACTACTCTTTTTACAGTTAGATCATGAGAGTATACAGCACAAATATTTTGTTTGGCTGCGTCTGTAAAAATGGTTGGTCCTTCAAGAGGAACCTTAGAAACCTTCTCCTCAAAAATCCATTGCCAATTATGCAGTAGTCTGGTTATCTTTAATGGAGATCCATGTGCAAAATTTGGAGCCATGGCCAATAAAATCTGCCACTCTGGGATGGTTTCACAGCATACATTAATTTGTGCATTTGTATAGAAGATATATATCTTGTCAGGTCTTGTCCCAGATAATTGTACTGCTCGCTTAATGGCCTTTAATAGAATTCTAGCCACAAGCACTGGGTAAGGCGTAAGGCTTTGTTCTGGTTGTGCTGGGAGGTTCACCCACTCTATCACACTGTCTCCTTGATGAAGGACTGCTGTGGGTGCTTCTTTCGTAGCAAAAACTGATATTTCCAAGGGTTTTTGAGTTACTCTCTCAACTACATTGGATAAAGCCAGTTCAACTTCTCTCAAGGTCTCTTGAGCTTCTTTTGTAAGCCGGCGTGGTGAATTTAAAGCAGTGTCTCCCCTTAAAATGTCATATAGGGGTTGCAATTGATTGGTAGTTAAACCTAATACTGGACGCATCCATTGGATATCTCCTATTAATTTTTGGAAATCATTTAAGGTGTTCAACCTCTCTGTTCTTAAAGACAGTTTTTGTAGTGTAAGTGCCTTAGGATATATTTCATATCCTAAATATTGAAAAGGAGCATGCCTTTGAATTTTTTCTGTAGCGATATGAAGTTTGTAGTATCTTAGTGTTTCTATGGTTTTTTGTAGACATGCTTCTAGAATTTGTTCCTCAGGTGCACAACCCAATATATCATCCATATAATGTAATAGCATAACTTTTGGAAATGCTTTTCTTATTGGAGCAAGAGCAGCAGCAACATACATTTGACACATAGTGGGGCTGTTCTTCATACCCTGTGGCAAAACCGTCCATTCATATCTTTTATAAGGCTCAGCTAAATTGACACTGGGCACCGAAAAGGCAAATCTCTTCATATCCTCCTTATCCAGAGGAATGGAATAGAAACAATCCTTGATGTCTATAACCCAAAGAGGCCATTCTCTAGGAAGCTGAGTAGGAGATGGAAGTCCAGGCTGAAGAGTTCCCATAGTTTCCATCTGTTCGTTCACTTTTCTTAAATCAGTGAGCATCCTCCATTTTCCTGATTTCTTTTTTACAACGAACACTGGGGAATTCCAAGGACTTAGAGAAGGTTGTAAATGCCCTTGTTCAAGTTGCTTCTGTACTATATCTAATAAGGCCTGAATTTTATCGCTACTTAAGGGCCACTGTTCTATCCACACTGGTGTATCAGTTTTCCATTGAATAGGAATAGGTGAAAGTGTTGGCAGGCCTTCAA
Organism: Antechinus flavipes; assembly: GCF_016432865.1. Classification (NCBI taxonomy): domain Eukaryota; kingdom Metazoa; phylum Chordata; class Mammalia; order Dasyuromorphia; family Dasyuridae; genus Antechinus; species Antechinus flavipes. The sequence goes on along the minus strand of NC_067398.1, from coordinate 521,284,013 downwards.
CAGCAGCCCTGCTTAAAAAACCGAAGTACTCATTTTTAACCCCAATTGTTGTAAAACGTCTCTTCCCCACAGATTGATGGGGATTTTTTCAACTATAAAAGGAGTAAAAACTCCTGTTTTGCCTTCAAAAGTCCATCTCATAGGGGCAGCACTAACTTCAGCTGCTATTGATCCTCCTACTCCAGACATATAGGTATCTGCTTTAATCTTTGGCCAGTGACTGGGCCAACTGGCACCTCTAATAACTGTACGATCCGCACCTGTGTCTACCAATCCTTCCAATGGTAGGCCATTTATATAGATAGTGAGCATAGGTCGGTCAGCCGTTACTGCTGCTGTCCAGTATATTTCTGGTTTTTGTGGTCTGGAGTCAGAACTTGGGTGACTATCACGAGTCTGCTTATTAGGATTCTGTATGAGTAAACCTGATGCTACTACGTCTCCTGGGTGATAAGTCACACATTGTCTACCTGTATTAGTGACTGGGATATTATCTACACATTCCCCAGTTTCCCACATCAGTGTGTGGATAGACACTGTTTTGTACATACAAGGAGGTGAAATGGTCAAGCCTACTGTGCCTGGAGGTAGGGGATCCATAGGCTGGAGAGGAACAGATTTCACCTCTCCAGGGGGTATCTCAGTTGTTCCAGCTGCATACAGCTCTATTCTCCCCAATTGTAATTCCCTTCTGCCATCAGGTTGCTTCCTGGCTGGTTGACTGTGCAATCCCCTTCTCCCATCATATGGCTTTCTGGCTGATTGGTCATGTCTGGGTACTGGACTTCTAGGCACTCTCTGGGTGCACCATTGGCTGCCATCATGCCCCAAGTGTTTTTTGCCTTGGGCCCTGGGGCTGGGCCCCTCATCCCGTTTCCCTGAATCTGTCTGCATTCTGAGGCCCAATGGAAGCCTCTGTTGCATTTTGGACATGGGGTTTGGGGTCTTGTTCTCCCACCTTGTCTTCCCATTCTATCTCTATACCAACATTGAGCTTTCAGATGTCCTACTTTTCCACACTGAAAGCATCTACGAGTCTCTCTGGAAGTCCCTTGCCAAGAGGGACTCTGTCTTCTCATGTTTGGATTTTGGGAAGTCTGCATCATAGCCTGGCTATAAAAGGCACCTGTGCCCACTGTGGCACAGCGTCTTATGAGTTCCTCTAAAGGAGCATCCTTGCGCAGTCCTAGTATAATTCTTCTGCAAACCTCATTAGCATTTTCCTTAGCAAGTTGCCTTATCAAAATGTCTGTTATTGCATTTTCTCCATTTGTTCTTATGATAGCTGTCTGTAAGCGTCCCACAAAGTCAGCAAAGGGTTCATTTGGCCCTTGTGTTATTTTTGTGAAGGCCCCCCCTTTGTCGTCTTTATTGTGGAGGGAAGCCCACGCTTTGATAGCATTATCAGCAATTTGCTGATATGCTGCTACAGAATAACTAATTTGTGCTGTGACATCTGCATAAGGACCTGTACCTGTTAGTAGGTCACAGGTGATTGCAGTATGAACTCCACTTTGAATATTTTGTTGGGCTTGTATCCTACAGAGTTCACTATATTCAGAAAGCCACAAGTAGTTCTGTCCAGGTTCTAGGCATATTTTTGCTATCAATTTCCAGTCATTAGGGGTCAAGATTTCAAAAGACAAATTTTGCAATAGCATCTTAACATAAGCTGATGTAGCCCCATAAAGAGTGCAAGCTTTTTTCAGGTCTTTGAGGATTTCTATATCAAAAGGTGAGTATCTTCTACTTTCTTGACCTGAAGAATTAAACTGTTGAATTACAGGAAAAATGTGGTGTTGAAATTCTGCTACATTTTTCCCTTCTTCTCTGGCCTTAATTAGTCCCTTTTGCAATCTAGTCAAAGGAGCCCCTGGATGCTGGGGGGGAGGTGCTGGATGCCGGGGGGGAGGTGCTGGATGCTGGGGAGGAGGTGCTGGATACTGGGGGGGAGGTGCTGGATACTGGGGGGGAGGTGCTGGATGCTGGGGGGGAGGTGCTGTTGCTGTCACTGCCCCCCCCACTACCCCTCCTCCCTCCATCCAGGAGGGTGGAGTTGATGAAGGAAAGTCAATTACCTGCTCCTCAGGTGGGGCTGAGGCTGCCTCAGATTCACCCTACCCTTGAGCCTCACTTAAGTCTCCCTGCCCTGTGGGGATATGGCCATTAATCTGTTCTTTGTCTTCCTCCTTTATCTCAGGCTTCCCCCTTTGGCTATTCCTAGAGTTTTTTCCTTTTTTCCTAGAACAAGTACGGTATTTTAAGGCTATCTGTATCGTATTATATAAAAAAAATACTTCAATGGAAACTGAACGAGGACCGTTTTCATTGTAATATGCGGAGAGCTGTTGACCAACCAATGCCCAGTTTTTTAGAGAGATTTTCTCTTCCTCTAAGAGCCAAGGGGAGGTGCGTTTTAATGTAGCCAGAAGTCTAGCTGCCTGTCCCCAAGTTACAAGTAGCCCTTGATCTTCTATCAGCTTAAGCAGGCTTTCTATAGCACCACTCCTGGGTGGGTCTGGGGTTGGGGGGGTTGGGGTGGGGGATGGAGAATCTTTACCTAGGATCTGTCCCATTTCAGCCAAAAAAGGTTGTACTCACTCAGTTCCTGGTCACTGGAGACTTCTTCAGTGAAAGTAGGGTCCTTGGTTCCCACGCTTGGGCGCCAAATGTTAGAGTTCAAATGTTGGAGTTTGTTCTTCTCAAGGCACAGCCGGTTTAGAGGCTTAGAGCCCTTCGGATGTCTCCAAATCCAAAGGTTCTGCCCTTCAGCCTCTGCCTCTGCTTTCTTCTGCCTCCAACAGAGATGGAAGATCTCTCTTATCTCCTTCTGGGGAGCCCAGCACTAATTTGCCGCGGAGAGAGGGCTTCTGGCGTAGCTCCACTGAAATCCCAAAAGTGTTCTCTGCAGCAGAGTCTAGCGCGATCAGCCAGCCAAGAGGAAAAAAGTGTATTCTGCCATAGATCCTTCATCGCTGGCTTTTTATCTGCCTCTTCTGAGAGAATGGGATTATGGGTTTTCTCCCATAGTGCTCTCTGGCCCAATGACTTTAAGGGAGGTGTGAACTCTCTTGAAGTTAGAAAGTATACTTTGTGAAGCTAGCATACTTGTGGAGTCCAATGAGTAAAGGTGGGAACACAAGCCTTGTCTTGATTAGTTCTACTTAGTACCTTGTTTCAGGTTCTGGCCAAAACAACTTCTTGTAAGATTAGATCAACTCTAATTACTTAGCAGTTAGTAAGGATTCCAACACATGTGCAATCCTTTTTTATGATACTTTGTTACAGAAATGCTTATTTTATTTCTTAAATTTAGAATTAAAAATATGTTTTAAAAACATATGCCAAATTACGCAATAATAGGTACAAAATAGTCAACAAACTAGCAGAAGAGAGAATGAGTAATTTGGAGTTATATCAGATATGAATCATATTAAAGGAATCATTTTCTGCCCTCAAACACCTCTCTATCCAAGAGTTTTTGATATCCCAATTTATAGAATACTTGAATGGAGAATATTTCAGTAAAAATTGAGCAGGAATTTTCTTGTGCAGCAAGATAATTATATAAATATGTGTGTGTGTGTATATATATATATATATATATATATATATATATATATAGAGAGAGAGAGAGAGAGAGAGAGAGTGTTTAATGTATACTTTAACATATTTAATGTGAAGGGACTAAAAAATCTGTCATCTAGGGGAGGGGGGAGAGAAGCAGGGGAAAAGTTGGAACAGAAGTTTTTGCAAGGGTTAATGTTGAAAAATTATCCATGCATATGTTTTGTGACTAAAAAGGCTATAATAAAATGCAAAAAAGAAAATAAAAAAGAAGAAAAAAAATTGAGGAAGAGCCAGAGTTTATGTAGTGGTTAAATGAGTAATTTGCTTATTTAAGTACAAAAAAATTAATGAATAATAATAGATAATATTTATATAGTATTTACCATATGCCAGGGACTGCATGAATGCTTTACAATTCTCTTTTTTGATCTTTATAATAACCCTGGGAAGATGCAAATAACAAATAACAACTAAGTATATCTTAACCCTAATTTATCCAGGATTTTATTGATTGGTAGACAATAAATTCTAGCCCCAAACTCTGTTGGTCATTGTTTTAGTTTTGATGTGAGTGAGTTCAGAGTGAGTGAAAATAGCTTTTGTTTCTACTCTGGCCTGAAATTCTTCTCCTTCTAGATGGACTTTCTTTTGAATTTGTAAAAGAGATATCTTTTACCTCATTTCTTATATCTAGCCTTAATCACTGAATGGATATAGCTTCAGACCAAATAAGATGTGGGAAAAATTTTAGATTAAAAGGGCCAAAAAAATAAAAACAACAATAAAAAATTGTAAAGTAGATGCTATTATGCTACACCTACTTTACACATGAGGAAGTTGAGGCAAACAGAGGTGAAGTAACTTGTCCAGGTTCCCACAGATTTTTAAAAAATTGACATTAAAGACAATATTTCACACCTGTGGATCCCCTGCCTCTACAGTTGATAGTTTAAAATTAGCATCACTTGTTCTTGATGAAGCCATTATGTGCTGCTTTCATTATTTTTTATTTTGTCCAAATGTTTATTAACTTTGTAAGAGTGTATTCTACAATTTTTCATGCAATCAAAATCTAATTCTTTGATCTAAACACTCAAAACTTTCCCTTTTTTGAAAATTGTGACTACTTTTCCCTTCATTCTGTAGCATCTCTTTCATATTTCCTATCTTTCAAATATCAGCAATAGGTTCAATAGCTCCATCCTGCTGTTACTGATGATGTAGTTCATCTGATGCATGTGATTTGAATTTACCCAAGACAGCTAGATACTTTCTTCCTATCATTTTCATTATCTTGGCCATTAATTACTTCTTAACCATTTTGATTTTGCTATGTGTTTTATCTCTGCAAAGTTCATTTATTTTTGTTGGCAGAGAAAAGTAAAGCAGAAAGATTGGAAGAATTCTGCCTATACTTTGTCATAAGTTATCTGGTAATTATATGTCCACTAATATACTCCTGCTTCTTTTTTGACCTTCCTCTTTTCCTCAATATAGCTTAAAACAGATAAACATATAAAGCTGTATTCAACCCAAGGAATTTTAGGGGCTTTTAGATGTCGAATTGAGATTAATTGCAGATCGAAACAGCTGGCATTTATAGTGTTTTAAGGTTTCTAAAGCATTTTGTATCCACTATATTTATTTCTTGCTAAAGCCATGTGAGTTAGATACTAATAATAATAATACCTATAAGGAAACAGGACTGTGTGGGAGTTGGTGGGGGGAGGGTAATTGTGTTACAGGATGTCATGATCATTCCACTAGTGAGATTCAGAGATTACATTTACATTTGTCTTGATTTCAAAACCAGAATTCTCTTTACTAAATTGTGCTGCCTCTCTCACTGAAAAGTACTAGACTTTCTCTACTTTATTACAAGATTTACTTCAGCCAATCTCACTTTTGCTTAAAATGATAATAATATTTTATATTGTGCCTTTTCACCTCATAGCTCTTAGTTGTTTATCATTTGCTGATGCTACTATAGATTACTATTGTCTCTTCTGGGTTGAGGATAAACTTATCAAATGTGATAGAATTGCTCAATTTGATACTTAATATTAGAGCAACTTGTTTAAAAAAATACTTTCTTTTCTTCTTCAGTTTGCCATCTAAAAACCATTTGTTTTTTTTTCTAAATTGGAGTTGAGAAAAATAAAATAAACTATATGAAAAGAAAAACATGAAATCATTAAAAATAACAAAAGGCTATATAACACATACAGCTTTGTAAAACAAGTACACATCAAGGATTGAAGTTTGTGTTTATAACACTTAATCAGGGAAGGTAATAAGACAAAATAATTAGACAATAGTAAGATATTCTAAGTCACTTAATTATATACTAAGGCAGAAAAAAAATGTACAAATTTTTGGCATCATTACTTTCTCAGTCTTTAAGCTGTTCAATAAAGTGCATAATTCAAAATCCTGACCAAGTAATCAGGGAACTGCTTGCATTTACTTGTACCTGTAGGTATGTCTTAGGTCTCTGATCTCAACATAATAGTAACTATTCATTACTTAATTGCACTTTATGAAAATACTAATTAGTGTTTTGAAATAATTACCAAGCTTCAGAAGACAACCTGAGACTATCATTTTATATAAGCATAGAAGCAGAAAATATTAATGCTCATTAGAAGTTTTTAAACATTAATTAAAAAGTATAATCATCATGAAATAGTATTGACTGACACAAAATATAATATCATTCAACATAAATGGCTCTGTTGCTAAATTATGACTAAAAAAAAGTTTCTGATAACTACAGAATTTGATGAAAATAAATGCCAAGGAAATATACTTCTCCAGTTTTCCAATGAATTGTCTCAGTTTTATCTTTGAAAATCTATGAATTCATTATTGAGGATAATGACAATATAATAATAAATGTCACTTTACATACTTTATGTCTTTCAAAGACATACTGAATTTATAAATGTCCCTTTGCATACTTCATCTATTTCATGGCAACTAAAATATATTTCATTGTAGCCTCTAAGGTAGACAATTAAGTGATTATTGAAACTCTTTGATTAGTGAGGAAACTATATATTCCTTCCATTTACACAGATTACTCCTCTGTGCTTTAGTAGACTACTTTCATGAGTTGCTCTAATCTAAAGAAATCAACATTCATTGACTAATCATGAGATATTGAGCCTCTTAAAATTTAGCTAACTCATTCTAAGAAAGGAATAGTGCTACTTGGCTTTTCAAACTGTAAAATTGACCATAGCTTATATTAGATGTCACAGCCATCCACTATACAAGGTAGTAGAAAGAAGCAACATAGTTTGACAAGATTGGAGATATTAAAGTGAGTAGAAAGAGAAAACTGTGAATTAGCCATCTAAAATAGGTCCCCTTTAAAATAAGAATACATTTTGCTACCTGGAATTTTTTTACTGACCTAGAACCATTCTTTTATAATATGGAAAGGACAGTGTGATGAAAAATAATAAAATAACGAGAGGGAAATAATCTATCAAGAATCAATTCATATTGTTTAAACCTTTAAAAATGGTACATTCTCTTTGGTATCACTGAAAATGAATAGATATATAATTCCATTTTTCCCCTAGCCTTTTCTAGCAGTCCCAGAAATATAAACATAGTTTTCTCATTAAAACTTCTAAGTGTTCTTATTTTGATTTTTTTCTTTTCTTTACAGTGATTTCCATTTTATTCCCATCATCTAGCTTCATTCTTATTTCCTCGATCTTAGTTTCAGAAAGGTTCTCATCCATACAATAATATTCCATTTCCTGCTCATAATTTATCAAATATTTTTTTCTTTAAAATTTGTGGCACTGCTTGTATACCTATCACATTCACTCTTCACATAATACATTATGTACTAGCATCCTTACCTTTTCCTTTGTATTAATTACTATAAATAATGCCCAATTCTTCCCCCCCAATATCCAAATACCTGAATTAGAAAGATCATTTTATCACATTCCATAGTTACCTTACCTCAAAGGAGAGACATTTATGTCACATTTCCATGCAGGCATTTGCATCACAAAGTATAGACAATACATTCAGGAGGGAATGAAAAGAAAATTGTATGTGATAAAGGAAAACTGTATGTGATATCATATTAGATATTAAGTGAAGCATAGTTACAGAAGTGGGAATGGGCCTTTTCTATTCAACCATTCATCCTTCAAAATAGATGCCTCCAGAGCCCTTTGAACCATCACCTGCATTTGTCTCTGGTATTTTTGTAGTACATAATGACAGCAATGGCAAGTGATTGCTGGATTTAAGGGAAAAAACCCTCAAAGTGTTCAGATTATATGGCTGTGGAAAAAGTCTGAGCAAAATGACTTAAGGGAGGAAGCATTCAGATCAAAGTGATTGGCAGGTTTTTACCATAGCAATAATCAGACAAGTTTGACAAAAGGAAATAAATTCTGAAAGATTCTTCACCTTGAAGGAAGGCAAGAAGAAGTACACAGTATGAAAAGTATTCATCAGAATATTAAAGAAAAAGGCACAACAGACACAAAACTTCTTTGAGTTGGGGAAAAAATTACAACAAAAATCCCTTGTATGATTAATTCTTGTCAGTGTTTCACTCATTTAATTTAGTTTTGAACAATTATTTCTAATTGATCATTGAAAATGGAGAAAATATTGAAGAGAAAATTTCCTAAACATAATCTCAGTGAATTTATATTTAACATCTAGAAGGAAACTAGGAAAAGGTGATTAATTTAATCATAGTAACAATGTTAGCAGATGTAAAAAAATAAGTGAATATGACTTTGATACTATCTTCCTCAGGATGTATTTATATATATATATATATATATATTGCTATTTGTATACATATATGCATACATGTATGCATACATATATGCATGCATGCACACATATACACAAACCAATTATATAATATAAATATTTACATATATACAGAATATATACATATTCTTTAGGAAGAATATACCTATATGTATGTACTTACATGTACATAGTTTTCCTAAACTATAATGCTTGAAACTGAATACAGTATTGGTAATATTATCTAATCAGTCTATATTATGGGTATTGCCCACTATACCTTTTAATGTAATCTTTTTTTTTTTTTTTTTGCTCTCTTACTCTATTACAACATAGTTTGAAAATTAATTATTTTTTATTTTAATACACATTGTTTTATGAATCAGGTTGGGGAAGACAAATCAGAACAAAAGGGAAAAACCATGGGAGAAAGAAAAAAATTGGAAAAAGAAGTGAACATAGCATGTGTTGATTTACTTTTCCTGGATGCAGATGGCATTTTCAATCCAAAGTCTATTGGGATTGCTTGGATCACTGAACCACTAAGAAGAACCAAGTCTTTCATAACTGATCAGCCTGTTGATCATGTTTTATAGAGCAATAACATTCCATTACTTCCATAAAACCACAGCTTATTCAACCATTCTCCAATTGATGGGCATCTACTCATTTTCCAATTCTTTCTTATCACAAAAAGAGCTCCTACAAACATTTTTGCACATGTAGGTCCTTTTTCCTCCTTTATAATTTCCTTAGGATACAGACTCAGTAGAGGCACTGCTGGGTCAAAAGATATGAACAGTTTTATAGCCCTTTAGGCATAGTTCCATATTGCTATCCAGAATAGATGGATCAGTTCACAACTCACCAACAATGCATTAGTGTCCCACTTTTCCCACATCCCCTCCACCATTTATCATTATCTTTTCCTATTATCTTAATTAATCTGAGATGTGCCTGTTAAATCATATTGAGATGACAGTATGAAAAAAGATTCATAATATCCTTAGTAATATGGTTTGTAGGGCCATATGAAATTTGTATACTTAAATTTTAAGTTATTAGATTTGATTTAAATTTCTTCCTTGTAATGACTGGGATTATTTCACTGATAACCACCATATTGGCTATCTTTCTGAGATTTATGTCTACAAATTTGATAAGCATTCTGTCTATGAATTTATACAAGTCATTCATGATAAATGACCAGTGAGACTGATATTCCAGTACAGACTTTCTTGCAGATTGATTTGATTTTGCCCAGTTTCTCTATCTTTTCCCATAACAATAGTATGGGAATTATGGGCATATAGTAAATCCTCTTTAATTGATTCCCATTTTCTTACTCACTATACTTAATAGCACTGAGATGGAAAATTGAGTGTCATGTTTGAGAAACATAGAAAGACATATTGGCTAAATGATTTGTAGAGTACATGGAGGAAAATAATGTTTAATAAAAGTAGAAAGATAGCTTGGGATCAACTTGTGTAGGACTTTAAATTCTAAAGAGAGAAGTATATTTTTAACACTAAAAGGAAGCAGAAAGCAATGGACAAATCAACAATTTAATAAAATCCTTTTTGGCAGCTGCGAAGAATGGATTAGATTTTTAATAATCTAAGAAAGAGATGATGATATTCTGCACTGAAATGGAAGCTGTAAAAGTGGAGAGAACCATAAGGATAAAAGATAATTAAGATGCAAAAACAACATGACTTGGCAACCAAAAAGATATATAGAATGAGGCTGCAAAGTTAAGGATGGTGCCAAAGTTATGACACTGGGTAACTGAAATAATAGTATCATTTTTAAAGAATCAAGTTAAAAGGTGTTCTCCTTTCCTCCCTCTCTCTCTTTTCCCTCTCTCTCTCTCTCTCACTGGGGGAAAGGGAATAATGAGTTCCAGTCTTATTATTAAATAGGTAGCAGATGATGTATGATTGGAACTTGGGAGAGGGACTGGAACTATATGTTTTCACATCTATATTTTTTTATATAGACAGATACCTATCCATATCTAAATATCTTTAGATATTTATCAGTATATCTTTTATCAGTATATATTTATCAGATAGATCAGTATACTAAGTGTAAAAATTAAATGTAAGATTTCAACAAAAATATTCATAGATTTTGAGTGGGAAAACATCTATGTATTCTATAAATCTTTAGTCTTTCTCATTCTTGATCCATATTTTTCAAAATTTTTTGTATCGTCATCTATTTCTGCCTTCATATTAATATTATTGAGTACCAAAGTAGTAGGCTTTATATTATCAGGAGGGTCTCAATGAGTTATTTTTTAGAATTCTCTACCAATCTAAATGGTACTTAATTCAAAATTGTTTTAGGGCAATCTTTTCACAATATTTAACATGAATCCTGTAATAGGAGATGAACAAATATACTTTGGCATGATATTTATTGATGATTTTGGGTATGTGATCAGACAAACTATTCCAATGCCTAATAAATCTTTCCCACAAAAAGAAACAAGCAACAAGTATTTATTAATTACCTGTTTTGTGCTGAGATAAAAAAACCACTAACTATAAAAAAATAAAAAATGAAAAATTTCTCCCCTAACAAATTGTTTAAATTTTAACAGGATAAAAAAAGACAATTTCCATATATGCATAAATATGTACACATTTGTGTATACATCTATTTGTGTAACTAAGAAACCAAAGATCCCAAGAGACAGGGTTGAGGAAAGTGTTTCTCAAGTATGGGAAACAGATAAAATAAAGGACAGACAAGAAATGGATCATCATGTTGATAGAACTCATTTGATCCCCAGTAACCATACTGTAAAATGGGTGTTATAATTATTACTATTTTACACATGAGGGAATTGAAACAGACAGCTACATGAACTACTCATGGTTTTATAGTTAGAAAAATATGTAAAGCAGAATTTGAACTTGGGTCTTCCAGATTGCAAGTCCAGTGCCATACTTACTACACCATTTTGTTTAACTAGGTCACATTTGTCAATATTTTCATTAATATAAGGTGTGAGGTACATCTTATTGAGGTTTCCTTATTTTTCCTAATTTTTTTTCTTGACTCTTCAGAACTGATTCCTTTAAAACTTTTGATTCTGATAGCATGATTTTTAGTATATGGCATCCTATTTGTCATTTCTCAAAATATTTGCTATGTGGAATTCTAAGATCTAGAGTATATCTCAGATTATACTTATTGTTTTTTCTCTTCTTATATTGAACATTCTAAGTATCATCCCCTCAAAATTTCTATCATTTTCACAATAGTATTATACTTCTCCTTGTACTTGAGAATAAATTTCAGAGTAACAGTTCCCTCCTCTAGTTGTTTTCTTAAGATATAAAGTTAGCTACTTTATCTTTAGTAGGGAGAGTGTTCTAGCAAATATTGGGATAAGTAAAGCTGTTTTATATCTTCTAGGTTTAAGTCTGTTTCTCAGACTCCTCATTTATTTCACATTTCTATCCATATAGTCTTTGGTAAGGAACTATATTCTCTCTATTTCTGCTTTTGCAAATAGACAGCCAAATCTTATCAACTTTGCTTTGTCCCTTTAGACTCTTTTTCCTGAATATATGGTTTGACTTCTCCCCACATCTTCTGTCTTGTTCTAAAGATCTTTCACAATGATAAGCCAGTTATTGGTCTCCTTCAAGCAGCTGTCATTATTATTGATGAAATAAAATATTTCTCTTTATTTTAGAATTTCTACTCTTTGAAGGCTGCCCATATTTTAGGTATTTAACAATAACATGATTCTAGGTTTTATTTCTGAATTCATTATTATATTTTGTGTCCTGAAAACTCTGGAAGCATTTTTGTTATGTTTTTGCTGCTGAATATATGCCAGCATTCACCTCCTGCACCTCCTTTTTTAATATAAAAAAAAAATTTTGTCAGATATTCAAGACTCCAATTATATTTTTTATCAACTTTAATGCTAAGTATACTCTACCTCTGATCAGTAGTAAGTCACACCAATATTTCTAAGAAAGTAAAAATTCTAAATCTTATTTTTGTATGCCATCTTCTTTAAAAGGTGTTCACTTTAAAAAATTCTTTCTGTATATGCCTGTATATAAAAGTCCCTTAGTGTGAATACTCCACCAAGTGTCAGAAGAACAATGAAAGTCAATCCAAGTTCTCTTGAGCTACTCTACTCGTGCATTATGGACAGCCTCATTCTTTCTCTTCAGTGCAAATGATAGTTCTTTGTCAATCCAATGCTCCTCCCCTTGATTCCAACCTGGTCATATCTGATTCTGCTCCTGTTTTGCTACTAATTCTCTGAACTAAACCATTATGATTCAAAAATCTTCTTGTACTGGAACATTTTTCAACACCTGGAAACATCAAAACAGGAAGTTTTCTCTCCTGTGCCTGACCCTTTCTCCCACCAGTAAGTTTCCAATAGAGGAAGGGATTCAATTTTGTTAACTAATTCAGGATGACCATGATTCATTTCCTTCCTGATTGTATTTCTGACTTTCTGAGTTTCTGCTCTATGCCCCTATGTAAGTACATTCTTCATCCCTTGCCTCAACTATTTTTTTCTTAGCTTTCTTTCTTTGTTGTCTCTTTCTTTTGAATATAAGTTTCTTGAAAGTAGGAATTATCTTTCTTTTTGCTTAAATTTTCATCCCTACCACTTAACATAGCTTTTGATACATAATAAGTACTTAATAAATATTTTTGCCTCCTTGCTTGACCTATATCTATTTAGATCTTTTTTGATTGCTTGTTTCTGATTTCCATAATCTTATTCAAGTCACTACATTCTTCCTGATGACCTACAGAATAGAGAGGGCATTTATTCACTCAATTCACTGTTAATTGAGTTCTCTCTCCATATATAGATATTGTCTAACTAGTACTCTGTACAATGTAATTAATATCTTTTTATTCCAAGATGTTTTGCCTCTCTTAACAAAACATGAGGTTATATTAATTTGTTTTAGGGGTGCATTCAAAGAAATACATATTGTTGACTTATATTAGCTGAATTAACAGGAAAATCCTCAAATCATTTCTAGATTATCTTTGAGATATTCCCCAATTTTACACTTGTGATGTTGATTTTTAAATCTAACTGCATGGCTTTGTATTTTTTCCTTTCACATTTTCCTTTGTTTTATTTTTTACAACATTCTAATGCTGTGACCTACCACACAGCTAAAATGTTAGCTCTATATCAACTATAAATACGAGAGATATTGTTATATTATATCAACTCTACCATTTCATATCAACTCTAAATATGATATACATTGTCATCTATGCCCAAGTAACTGAATTAAAAAAAAGAAAAAAACAAATTAAGCAACAATATCCTAAGCACATAATCACTGAAGACTTCCTTCCAATGAAAAATTGAACTATTAACAAGCATTGCTTTAGATACTGAATGGAACTAATTGGATGAAGCTTTCTCATGTGAGAAAGTCTCATCTGAGACTAAGTCACATGATTCCTATACCCACTCTTGAACCTTGGGTTGTAGAGAATCACATAGTCTTTAAAGACCAAACCCTTAAGAAGTGACATGACTCATAGGAAGTGACGTGATCCATAGGAAGCAGACAACATTGGTCAAGGATAGTTATGTCCTTTTCCTATATCCAATGAAAAGATTTGGGTCTTTTGCTTTTTAAATCTTGGATAAGACAGAAGCTGCCCAGGAACATGAGCAAATGGTGGGAGAGGTGATGGCTCCCAAGTGTGTGTCTGGGCTTCTCCCTGCAGGGACTAAATAAATGCTTTCTCTTTGTACCTGAAGTTGTCTGGTTAGTTATTTTGGGAAAAGGGTCCCACACAATATGGTTATTCTTTTCAAAAAGTATGAGGCACTTTCTTAAATGTTTGGTTGAAATCTAAGCAAAATATTTCTCTAACAATCAACTCACATATTATTTTAGTAAAGTTATTCAATATTTATTCTTGATGAGGTCATGTCAACTCTTTGTGAGCATCATTTTCTATTCTGGAGATTGAGTATGATGATACAGAGAGAGGGAAAGGGAAAGAGAGAGTTAGGAGAGAAGAGAGAGGCAAAGATAGACACAAAGAGAGATAGAGTGACAGACACACACACACACACACACACACAGAGAGAGAGAGAGAGAGAGAGAGAGAGAGAGAGAGAGAGAGAGAGAACTTTAAAGCCATGGAAACCCAAATTCAAGTTCAGTTTCTCTTACTCTTACACTTGCCAGGTCATTTAAACCTTCAGTTTTCTATGCAATTTAGTAGGCCAAAAGTTCTAGAGAAAGTTATTACATTACAGTTAGTATAATCAATTTTTGTCATATTAACAATTATAGAAAAATATTCTGTCACAATCAATTCTATTTTTTTCTATTCATTTTTGGTAAAAATCACCCTTTTGGGGGTATAGAGAGACAGAGAGATAGAAAACAGAGATAGACAGACAGAGAGAGACTGAGAGAAAGAAAGAGACAGACTGAGACAATCACAGAAACAGAGGCTTGAAGAGAAATTCAGTATAGGCATGTATATGTATATATATATTTCCCTCCCCCACCTCCCCAGATCCTTGGGTTTCTTTTTAATCCTTACCTTAAATGGTTGGTGAATTCCTTTATAGAAATATTCACTTGGGCTAGAAACTGGAAAATGAATGGATGCCCATCAATTGGAGAATGGCTGGGTAAATTGTGGTGTATGAATGTTATGGAATATTATTGTTCTGTAAGAAATGACCAGCAGGATGAATACAGAGAGGACTGGCGAGACCTACATGGACTGATGCTAAGTGAGATGAGCAGAACCAGGAGATCACTTTACACTTTGACAACGATATTGTATGAGGACATATTTTGATGGAAGTGGATTTCTTTGACAAAGAGACCTAACTGAGTTTCAATTGATAAATGACGGACAGAAGCAGCTACATGAAACAAATGTGAACTATCTACATTTTTTATTTTCTTCCCGAGTTATTTTTACCTTCTGAATCCAATTCTCCCAGTGCAACAAGAGAACTGTTTGGTTCTGCAAACATATATTGTATATATCCTAGATACAATATATGTTTGCAGAACCAAACAGTTATCTTGCAACATATCTAACATATATAAAACTGCTTGCCATCTAGGGGAAGGGGTAGAGGGAGGGAGGAGAAAAATCGGAACAGAAATGAGTGCAAAGGATAATGTAATAAAAATTACCCTGGCATGGATTCTGTCAATATAAAGTAATTATTAAATAAAAATTAAAAAAAACCCAACAAAACAAAACAAAACAAAAAAGAAATATTCACTTGGAATTCAGTGAAAATTAGCATTTCTTTATTTATAATGAAAATCAACCATAAAAGAGCAGGAAGCAAATTGGAAAGATTTAAATGTAAATGATTCCAATTCAGCTGGTAGCAAAGAGGAAAGGAAAGAAAACAGAGAAGGGGTAAATACACAAATTCCCATTAGTAACTAAGTTGGAGTAACAATGAATTAGTTGCAACATCATAGAGTTGTCCTAAAAAATAATGACCTTGATTATCTTATATTTTGGTTAGGTTACATGGCTATAGAATATATTCAACCATATTACCAAAAGAGGCTATGGGATGTGGATAGTTTGTTTGCTTTCTCTCCAGCTGAAAGTGATGAGGATGTAGTCACTTTAAGATTCTATCATTCTGATTCCCAACCCCTCCTACTTATTGATTACTTTTTTTTCTTTTTCTTTTCTTTTTCTTCCGATTTTTTCCCCCTTAAATATTGATTACTCTTTAAATGAATCTGTCAGCCAAACAAAGGTTCTATCCTCAGTTTAAGAAATCAGATCTCTTTACTAGCAATGACCATTGGCATTGGTATATTTTTAATTAGCAGATCTTGCCTTTATGGAGTTTTAAAGTTTCTGGACTTCTCTTCTACCCTATGCCTACCGTCTTTATTCCCTCCTTTTGATGAGGTATAGATTTGGGGTACCTAAATGAAATTAGGATTTAGTTGAGGTCTAGTGGCAGGTTTGGGGAACAGGGAGTCAAATAGAGTCCCCTGCAACCCCCTTGGATTCGGCGCAAGGATACAGCATTAAATGAGGTCTAGTTGTGGCACGAGTCCCCAATAAAAGCATTTATCTGCCCGAAAAGCTAGATTGATAAAAGAGTTTTATTATGGAGTTTGGAAGCAAGATTAAAGTATAGGCAAAGGTAGAGATAAGGAGGTCACCAGACAGAGGGTCCAGTGGACAGAAAGTCCTGACATGCTAGGTGTAAGGTTGCCATGTTTGGGACCTCTGCAAAGAGAGGGTCCCAGCATATCCCTTTTATAATGTGAGATTTAGCTAGAGGGGCCTGTGGGTGTAGCCCCAAAGTTGGTTCAGATCAGGATGGGGGCTGGGACAGGTCTGCATCTTCTATTGGAATTCAAAGGGACCAGGATTTGTGAATCAAAACTTCATTACATTAACTAGGAGGGGTTGGGAATCAGAATGATAGAATCTTAAAGCGACTACATCCTCATCACTTTCAGCTGGAGAGAAAGCAAACAAACTATCCACATCCCATAGCCTCTTTTGGTAATATGGTTGAATATATTCTATAGCCATGTAACCTAACCAAAATATAAGATAATCAAGGTCATTATTTTTTAGGACAATTCTATGATGTTGCAACTAAAGCTTGAAATGTATTTTGCGTTAGTACAATAAATATATCATTTGTTGCCCAACATATTCTCTACTTTGTTTTTGTTGGTCAGACCCATAATTTCACAAGTGTCTGAGATTTTTCTTGAGTTAATCACTAATGTCACTCTTTTATAAGGTGGAGATTTCTCAGATATTGAAGTCACATTGATGTAAATTTTGTCCCCTTTAATCTTTGGGTGGGGTTCTGATGTAAACTGTTCCCCCTTTTGGGGAGAGGGGTCAGAAATGAACCTTTGGTGGAATGATGTCCTGACTCTCAAACCCTCCCAGCCTCTGGGAGGGGTACACCCTTCCCAGACAATTCCCAGATAAGTGGTAGGGCTGAATTTCTTTGTGCTATGGAGACTTATCAGTCCTTCTTGCTCCGGCACTCTGGTATCACTTGTTCCTCCCCTTATAGAATAAGGATTGCAGGGGAATTTAAGAAGTGTTTGGAGACTTTTTCTCTGACTTGCCAGTTTGGTGACCTGTTATTTAAACACTCATTTGTTATTATTCCCTCCTATCCTGTTTCCATATTGGGAGAGATTTTATATTGAAAGAGGCACCTTTGCTCTGTGTGTCTCTCCCTGGGAGTATGGCTTCTCTCAGGGTCAGAGATGTGATCTTATTCAATTGGAAATCTCATCCTGGGGCATAGTCACTCAAACTGCTCCCCGGCTCCAGGCCAGGACTAACCAAGGGTTTGTCAACCCATCTTTGCTAATTCAGATCAGGGGTTTGCCTGCTAAGAAAGCTGTCTTCTTAGTGTAAATAAATCCTTTCTTGCCACAAACTTTGGATTGGTGAATTCTTGTGCAAAGAATCTGCGACATTAGCCAGAGAGGAATCTCTTACCCTCAATTCTCACACCTCAATATTTGGTGGCCCTGTATGGGGATCCCTGAAAGTCTGCCCAAAGATATAAGCCTTTTCTTGCTGATTGTCTATTCTATATCTAGGACAATCAGAGATAAGAAGGGGTGGCTGAATCCTGAGTATCCTAAGGAAGGAGAAAAAAAAAAAAGTATTTGGAACTGCTTAACTGCTGTTTTAGCTTGATCTGCAATCCCAAAAGGCAGGATCAGGCCTTGGGGAAACCCAATTTGATCTCCTATTTTTCAAAGGAACTGTACTCAGTTTTCCTAGAATGGCTTTTGTGCCTTAGAGAAGAAGACTCAAAATTTACCCTGGGGCACAAGAGCATTTTAGAAACCAAAGGGCATCAGTGGCTTGCTAGTAGGAGGCTTACCAGATATTAGGCTCTCCTACTAGACATCCCCTGACTGACTCTCCTAATTACACTATTAATCCTGCTACATTGCTCCCTGAAAACACCCAGTTAGGAGACATTATTTATAATCATAAGGAAGCTTTAGATTCTGTCTACTCTGGCCAACCTGACTTAAAGGACATTCCCCTTGACAACCCAGATGGTGAATGGTTTACAGACGGGTCAAGCTTTCTTGAAAATGGGGAAAGAAAGGCAGGTTATTTTATGGTGACCCTCAACAGCACCCTGGAGGCTAAGCCACTGTCCCTTGGGACTTCTGCCCAGAAAGCCGACTCATTGCCCGAACCGAACCAGAGATTTGGAGCTGGGGAAGGGAATGTGAGTGAATATCTATACTGACTCCAAATATGCTTTTCACATTTTGCATGCTCACAGGGCTATTTAAAAAGAAAGGGGAATTTTGACAGCAAAAAAATATGCAGGAAAAATTGTTTCGCTACTTCAGGCTGTCCATAAATCCAGAGAAGTTTCAATTATGTTTTGTAAAAGGATACCAGAAGGGAGATTCACTTCAAGCTAAGGGGAATTGGTTTGCATCTGAAGCTGCTACTCATTCACCTCTGACTATGGCACCTTTAATCTCCCAGTAAGAATCAGGTTGCTGGGGCATGAGAGAAGGGGCATATACCCAAAGGAGATTGGTTTAAAGTTGCTTTTTATTTTTGTTGACAATTTTACTAATTGGATAGAAGCTTTTCCTTCAGGATTGAGAAGACTCAGGAGTATCAAGATACTTGCTAAAAGAGATCATACCTCACTTAAGCTTGCCTAGCTCCTTTCAGAGAGACAAATAGTCCAACTTTTACTTCTCAGGTATTTCAGAGTATTTCTGTGAACACTCTGGAGAAAGAAGGGTGAAATTGTCTGACTTTCTTTCTCTCACTCTCTGTTCTTCCTAACTCTTTCTCACTCCAGGGATGAGATCTTTGCTCCTAGCTGCTTCTCCCTGTTTTTTTCTCAATGTCATTCTATGGCCCCTGCCAGCAGTTAATTCCTTCTTAGCCTTTCAGTTAGGGAGCTCCATGGGGGCATCCAGGCTTGTTGATGGGCCATCAGCATCCTCAAGGCAGCCCTGATGCACTTTTTGTAAAGGGCCCATTCCCAAAAGTCACCATCTCCACCCAGGATGCCAACCTACTTTTAATCTGCTCCTGAGATTTGTTTCCTCCAGGTTCTAAGCTATGAACTTTCAACTGTTCGTTCAGTCTGGAGATCATGGGACAACTGACTTGAACATACAATATCCCTTAGATACTGCTGCTGTTGTCTTCAGATCTCACACTTCCCCTCCTGGCACGAAACCCTATTGAACATAGGGACAATTCTCCAACCCTTGTCAGTTTGAAGCAGGTACAGAAAATGAGACATCTGTTCCTTTGCCCCAAATTAATTTTTTTTGGGGGGAGGACTCTTTGAGGGGGAGAATGATGTAGACTGTGTCCCTTTTAATATTTGGGGGACCCCGATATAAACTATACCTCCTTTTGTGGGGAGAGGTTGGAAGGATTCTTTGGAAGAAGAGTGCTCTGGACTCTCAAACTCTGTGTTCTCTGGGAGGGGCACATCCTTCCCAGACAACTCCTAGAATCTTGTTCAATTGGAAATCTTGGCCTGGGACATAGTCAATGTCCTCTATTGAGTTGCTCAAACTGCTCCCTATCTCCAGGCCAAGACTAATCTGATATAACCAAAAGTTTGTCAACCCATCTTTGATAATTCCTATCAGGAGTTGCCCACTAAGAAAGCTGTCTTAGTCTACTCTTTTCTTAGCATAAATAAACCCATTCTTGCCACAAAGCCGTGCCTGTACTTATTAGGATTTGCAAATTCTTTTGCAAAACCTGCCTCCAGCCAAAGGGGATCCTATTGCTGTTAGGGAATCTCAACCCTCAATTCTGGCATCTTATCAACATGATTTTTCCATAGATCCAATGCTAATATGTATCAGAGTCACAATTTTACCTAGATTTTCAGAAATCTGAGCCTAATTATTCATTGTTTTCTTACTATTTCTCAAGTAATTTTTTTCCCATTTTAAATTTATTAAAACAAAGCAAAATTAAATTTAAAGTTGGTTGCTGTCCAGATCCTTCATTTTTACTGAAAGTATTTTAGGAATTCAGATAATCACTAACTCATCAGCTCCATTATTTCTTTTCTCTTTGATGAAGTCCTGAATTGGCAGAGAAATATTGCAGCCTTGATGGAATTGCTCCCTGGAGCAGTCAGTTTCAGTTTAGCCTCATAATCCCACCCTCTGTGAAAGTTGTTGGTTGCTCCACCTTAATATATCGGTTCAAAAACCCTATTTATTTCAAACCTTGAGGCTGAATTTCCCCTGTAGATGTGTCCATGGCTCATGCCCTCTTTTTGGAATCCCTCTTGATGTAGAGCCCACCACAGCAATCTAATTTCTTTCCCCTTCCTCTTCCCCCATGCCACATAATGTCTTTTTTCTCATTCCCACACTATCCTTTATGGTGTCTTTCTCCTTTTAGAAAAATAACTTTTAGGGTGCTAAACTTCTCTGTGGATTAAGGTTGCCAGCTAAGGGCATGCTCCAATCTCATGGGATTATTTGATTTCTCCTGATTAATTGTGAATTTCATTGGGAAACATTTTTTTTTTTCCATCATTAATTGTTAAATCTCCATTTCTTAGCCAACTATATGCTCTCCTAACTCTTTCATATTTACCATTTTTAGTGTCTATTGTGTTTCTTCATTTGCTCTGTAACCTCTTCTCCTAAATAAACCATCCTTATGCCAAAGAGAATAGCCATTAAGAATTCTTAACATTTGGTGCTTCAATATTTGATATCTGAACCTTAATCTAGCTAGCAACTTCTCTCACATTATTTGATAAATACAATCTCATCATTTGGTAACCAGGAGTTGCTCTCCTCTATCATATCACTATTCCTTTCCCCCCCCTTTTTTTTTTTTAGTTTCTTTTTCTTTTTATGATCTTGCTATATGGTTGTTTAGTTACTGATCCAATATAAATCAAGCAATAAGCCATAATTTCCCTAGCACAAATTAACTGAATTTTTGAGCCTCATCTTTCTCATTTGTCATATGATATCCACTAAACCTGTTTTAGAAAAGTATTGGAAAGATCAAATGAAAAATACAGTTTGAAAATCATTTGACAGACAAAACTTTCACAAGTTTGAGATGAGTACTTTATTGAAATAATTGTAAGAATATCACTGTAGTCATCCAATCATTAGGAAATTTTTTTTCTTTGTTGACATTCTGGTCATAATAGAGGAGACAGAAGCAATGGAAAGAAATTACAAAGAAAATAAATTAAGACATGGGTTAAGGAAAATTTCCTAACAATTACAATTTTCCAAAGATTGGATCGACTACTTCAGAAGGCTATAAATTTTCTATTATTTCATGTCTTCAGGTAATGGTTGGATGACTACTTGCTTGATATATTAAAAGAATTCTCACTCAACTATAGGTTGGGCTAAATAATTTTTTGGTCTGAGATTTGGTTGAATTGCACATATATGTATACATGGGATATATTACAAAATTTTAGCTAGTCCTATTTTATACAGTGTGAATTCACTATGCATAATTTAGCCCACAATGCTATTTCACACAATGTATATGCATTCCTAGCATGTACATCAACAAGTTTATCATTAGGTTTCAGCCAATGTGCTTATATAACTAAAAAAAACATTATTTTATTATTTACCATATTTGGCAATCAAATGATAACATCTTTTCTTAAAACACTGCAGCAATAGCAAGGGACAGATACAATTATTGAATGTAGAAAGAGGAACATTCATGAATAATTGGTAAGTTCTATCCTAATATTTATCTTGGTATAAAGCCCAGAAGGCCTTGTCTTCATCTTCCTTCATATGCTAAAGGTCACATAATGGAAGCATTTTTATTTTCACGATTTTTTTTTCTTTACCTGTGCATTTCTTTGTCCCATGAAATGCTAAAAATATTAGAAAACTTTTCTGGGAAAAGAATAATTAAACAAACAAATTTACAAAATAAGCACACTATGCTTAAAGCTTATTATGTCCAAGCTTTCAGTGTGTAAATCTCCATATACTACCATATCAGACCACAGTTGCCTACATCTTAATCTACTTTATCAATTCACTCCTTCCCAATCATTCCCTTACAAAAAGGTCATTCACCTCAAATAAAAACAAACAACAGAATATAATTTTTATATGACATTTTGACATTTTGGGAGATTTTAATCCAGCTTCTTCTCAGAAGTATTTTGATAGATATTTTACAGGTTAAAAGATAATTCAGTCAAGCAACAAGTTGGTTGCATTAAAACAAACAAACAAAAAAACTCTTTCTTTTTTGTAAATGGATTATTTCATTCAAATTTAGCTATTAAGTTTTCAGTGTAGACATTATTCATGAACAACTACTCAGATTAAAATCTTCAAATGGAATTAATTTTTGGATTTGCTAAATATCATTTAAGTATGATGAATTAACTATTAAGATAAATACACATATATACATATATGCATATTTGGGTCTTGTGCCATCTTTAAAAAGATTAAAGCAAAATCTCTTTTGTACTTTGTATTTTGTAAACACAAATACTAGAAATATTAGAAATTTGTAGCATACACATTTGTACAGTTAGATGTGAAAATAAGTCAATCAAGGGTTTTTATCTCTCATCAATAAAAATATGCACTACAATTTGGTCATTTATACATTACAAGAGCATTTGATAATTAGAGAAATGATAATTGTTCTTATTCTGCAAGCAAATGACATTACAAACTTTTCCCAAGATATAATGGAACTAGGTAGTTATAAAGCAATTTTTATTTTAGTGTTAAAAAGTACTTTTGCTAAAATCTGTTGATAGCAGGAATTGTCCTTGCCTTTTTACAGATGGAAAAATTAAGATCAATTGGTTCACCATTGGAACAAGGACTAGACTGGATATGGAAATATGCTGCTTTTTGTTGGGCCATAGCTATGGCTTACAGGCCAGATTGACTTTTTTTCTTCACAGTTTTTTTTTTTTTTTTTAAATGTAATTTCATTTTGTTTTAGGGGAAAATGCAAATAGATCTTGGTAATTAAATTGGATGGTGACAGCCAGAACACAACATTTCTGGAACATTGCTAGGAGAATTTTTTTAGAAGTGGAAAAATGTGCTGTCCAATAAAAGTCAAACAGCATCCAACAAAGGACCTGAGGATACATTAGTGTAATCTAACTTGAGAGTCAATGGTTGTTTTTCCCTTTCTTTAAGCATTTAAATGCGGTTGAAAAAAGACATCTTCCAAAAGACAATGTTCAGTATCTAGATCTGAATTTAATTTTGAAATAGATATGGATGAGGGTTAATTAATATATTGCATTGTATAGCACCTAGAGCTATATCTTTAATTTAGGAAATTTTTAATGTACTTTTCTTGAATGGAAGAGGAAAATGGTATCATATATAATATGTAATTATTTTAATGTAGCTCAACTCAGCAACTATTTACTAGAGTCAAAATAATCTGTGAAGGACTAAAGGATATAAAATAGAATATTTGTCCTCAAAGATTTTATATTTGAAGGAGGCTAGTGAGCCACCTCTTAAGCAACAAAGTGATGTTTACTTGAATGCTATCACGGTACAATGTTGCAGGTCATTGCTGCATTGGGCACGTAACCTTCTTCAGTAGATACTGTGGTTGACAATGGGCACTACAGAATTGCCTATGGTGTGCAAAAAGATCCTGCAAGAGAAAAGTACTTCTTAGACATCATTTCTTTCCTTGGAATGAATAAGTTGTTTGAAGAAGACCAGTTGAAATTGTCCCATGTGTGGAATATCCAGAATTTCTTGTCACTGCCATACTGACATTTTGAGTATTTTAGGGACAGGGGGACAAGAGACTATTTAGGATTTATTTTCCTTCTGGGCATCATCACCCACAAACTTCTTTGAATGTTTTTATTTAGATTTGGGTATTACAGGTAGAGGGAAGTCCAGGTGGGGGGAAAAAAAAAAAAAAACTCAAATCACTGCAAATTAGCAACTCCTTTGCAATTTATATTCATATGTGATTGCCTAGGGCAGTGGTGTCAAACAAATAGAAATCAACCCATAATGATAGAGAAAATCACAAATTGACATTGTTGTAGGATATTTTTATTTACATTATTAAGCATTGCCCAATTATATTTTAATCTGATGGGATTGAATTTCATGCCCAAGTGACCTTAGGCATTGAATAGCTAAATAATTTGACCAAAATTACAGATTAATTATATATCAGAGATAGGACATAAAAAGACATATTTATGAATACGTTTTTCTCTATGTTTTTTATGATGCAAAGAAGACTGAAATGTAATTAGGAATTTTTTGACAAAATAAAAATACCACATAGATAATGTGAATGTGTGGTTTTCTAAGTTGATATGCAGTTCTTCTGTTTGAGTTTGACATAACTATTCCATGACACATATGTAAATATGCATATTTATAATTGATTTAAAGACAAAAAGGAAAAATATTAACATAGACAAATTGTTGTTTTATAAATATGAAAACAAAATTTGAGCACAGTACAAAAATTAAAATATTATACAAATGTTTATTTATATATGTGTATACACTTATTTGGATCTATGCTTAAAAATATGCTTTTGCCTAAATTATTCCATTTACATCGAATTTCTTGGTTTAACTCTTCTGTGAAAATATAATTTAAAATGAATGAAATAAAAACCTCAAAATGTATTTATTGTACAGGAGGTTAATCTCAGTTTCCAGTGGTTGAATGTATTTATTTTTATACTTGCAATATACTTATTGTCTGAAATCTAGACAAAAATTAAAAACCATACTTTGATTCCACTGATTTTCTAATCCTCTGCTTTGACAAGTTTCATAGTTTTAAAAAATCTACATCTTGTGGCTGGTGATGCTATGAGTTGTCTTATCTCAAATTACTTGTAAATTGTATAACTAATTATATGTCATCACCTGTCAAACAGGACGCATTTATAGATTTAGGAACACTGGTTCTCTTTTTCAAATAATTTTAGCATTTTCCTTGGAGCCAGATTACAAGAACAAATCAGTGCTCTTTTACCAAATCTGACAGATGCTCATTCACTTCAAAGACAGTTTTTTCCAAACATGTTTTCCACAAATGTGGTCTGAGATGCCTCAGATGATGTGGCACCCTATTCTTAAACTGTGTCCCAGTTTTGCTTTACCTCTTCTTTGTCCAGTTTAGATAAAAGAAGACTTTTGCTAAGTGAAAACTTAAAACCAACGGTGCAGACTTGTCATATCTGCAAGTGGGCTGTATTCCCACAATTCTTGATTGAGGCAATTATTGGGAATATTGTATACATTTCTTTCTGAACTCAGGATGGTAAACTTTGCACGCCAGATAAAAGAAAATTATCCTAATCTATTAAATATCTCAAATAGAATCAGCAAATATTTATTCTTTTGGTCAATCATACTTAGATTCAGTGAAGAAAAATTGTTGGGATTCCATAGTGTCTGATTTTTCATGACCCTATGGACCACAGCAACTAATACTGTGTGAGCAGAAGAGGGTATGGAGTCATTCTTAGCAGTGACTTTACATTTCCTTTTCCTATGTATTAGGAAAACAGAGATTATGTGAGTTTCTCAGTGTTGCACAGCTAGAGAGTGTCCAGTGACATTTGAACTCAAGTCTTTTAGATTCCAGGTACAGTGCTCTCTATCCACTGAACCACCTAGCTGTCACTTAAAAAAAAAAAAAATCTCTGCAAATTTTAAGTCACATTCTACCCAGAAAACATTAAAATATTTATTCATTGATGGCATAATTTAATATGTATCAGTAGTGGAGCATCACTGCAACCTACTCCTCTCAACTCCTAGCAATTTTCCTGGGTAAAGATGTCAGGAAATGAACATTTGTGTGTTAATTGTTGGAGCAGCATGAAGTACACACTTATCTATTAATCCCAAAATGTTGGCGTGGGCAAGGACCTCAGGAGTTATTTAGTCCAAACTCTACCTGAACAGGAATTCATTCCACAATGTCCTTGAAAAGTCATCTTCTAGACCTTTCTTGAATACCTCCAGTAATTAAAAGCACATTATTTCTTCATGCAAACTGTTCTGTTTGTGGGCTACTTTTATATTTAGGAGTTTCTTTTATATCTAAATATGGCAACTTCATAAAGGCAGACTAAATATTTTTTGAAAACTCATTTGATTTTTCACAACATTACTGTGAAATAGAAAAGTCAGAAATTATTATTCTTATTTTACAAATGAATAAGGAATAAAAGATACAGGCTTCTATGGCATTAAAAGTGCTGGACTTAGAATTGAGAGATTTGGGTTTACATTGTGTCTCTTACTCATTAGCTGTGGAGGCAAGTCACTTTTCAGTCTTCTCCTCTACAAAGGTTATATAATAAAATCTATGATACCTAGATTATTTTTGAGACAATTGAATGAAATAATAAATATGGTGTTTTGTAAACTTTAAAGTATCATATAATTTTCTCATATAAAGCATGTGTGTGCTGGATTTAGGTCATACCATCTTGTGAGAGCTAATTTTTCAATTTTTAATGTGACAATTTATACCTCAGAAATAAACAAACAATATAAATAATGTCTTGATTTCTTTTTTGTTTTGTTAATTGTTGAGACTTAAGAAAGTAATGGAAAAACCTTAAAAATGCAGATTAAACTTAAAAGTACTTTATGGATACATTTTTGATAGCTCATTGTTAAATTTTTACTATCATACTTCTGTATTATAAACTTTAGAACAGTGGAGGAACTTACATGGTTTTCTTAATGCTATATAGATAGTAAGTGACAGAAGTAGAATCTGGTTCTTTTGATTTCTAGACTGCTACTTTTAATATCATTGGGCTACTCATATGTAATTTTTTAAAGGATTTCAGTGAAAACATATTAGGTATGACCACTGAGGAGATATTTGATTCCATAGGAACTATGGCAAGTGTGTGTCATATCAACCATTTAACAGAGGATAACTCTAAAATTGAAGAATTTTAGGCAATATGATAAGGACATGGAAATGAGAAAGATTAGGAAGAGTTTCTGGATAACAAAGGAAAAAGCACAATCTTTAACAACCTCTCAGAATATACATAAAGATAGTATTTTATTGCAGTTCATTGTAGTGCTTTATATTTGAAGAGTGCTACACAAATCTGATTTGAAGATAAGAGAAGTAAGGATATGCAAAAAGATAGTTCTATTCAATATTCTCCAGAAGTCTATCATATGCAATTTTTAAAAGATAAGATTCCTCCCTAATTTATTTATTGTTTATTTTGTGGTTAAATTTATCTAATTCTGAGACAGAGTTGAGGTCCTCCACCAGTATAGTTTTGCTGTACATTTGTCCTATAACTGCCTTTATTTCATCTCTAAGAATTTGGATGCTGTACCAGTTGGTGGATATATGTGTAGTATAGCTACTACTTCATTGTCTATGGTGGCCTTTAATAAGATGTAATTTCCTTTCTTGTCTCTTTTTTGCTTTTGTTTTGTCTAAGATCAGAATTACAACCCCTATTTTTTAAAAAAAAATTTTGTTCTGTTTTTTGCTTCAGCTAAAGTATAATAAATTCTGCTTTTTTTTTTTACCTTTATTCTGTATGTATCTTTCTGTTTGAAATATTTTTCTTATGAACACCTTATTGTAGGATTATGGTTTTTAATCCACTCTGATATTCATTTCCATTTTATGAAAGATTCATCCCATTCCCATTCACAATTATGATTACCAACTCGGTTATTTCCCTCAATCATATTTTCTCCTCTGTATATACTTTTTTCTCTCTTTCTTCCATGTCCCTTAATAGTGTTTTGTTTCTGACCAACCCCACCTTCAACCTGTCTTCCCTTCTATCATCCCTCCTCTCTTCTCTTAGGTTTTTTCTAGTGATTCTCCCCTCCCTTCTATCCAGCCCCTCCCTTTTCTTTCCACTTTTTTCTTCTACCTCCATATATTTTAAGATAAATTTCTAGACCTATATGAGTAAATATTTTTGCATCATATTTCAAGACTTCTGACAATTTAATGTAGAACATTAGCCTCTTAAGTCCTGGGTAATACTGACTGTGTGTCCCTGATATTTGAAATGTTTCTGACTGCTTATGATATTTTTTTCTTGACCTGATAACTCTGGAATTTGGCCATTTGGTATTTGAGGTTTTCATTTTGGGCTCTCTTTCTGGAGATTACTGGTAAATCTTTTCAATGACTATTGTAAATTCTAGTTCTATGATATCAATGGAGTTTTTCTTAGATAATTTTGTGAAAGGTGCTTACCCAGTTCTAATTTTTAAGAAATTATTTTCCTCAGTTAGCTTTTGTACTTTCTTGTATCATTTGGCCAATTCTAGTTTTAAAGAAGTTGATTGTTTTAGTAGAGTTCCCTCCCCCTCTTCCAATTTAGGGAATTCTATTTTTTTAAGGAAATATTTTCTTGGTCAATTTTTGTTTTTCCTTTGCAAGCTATTGTTTTTTTTTTTTTTTTTTTTTCATCATTTTCCTCTGTAACCTCATTTCTTTTCCCCATTTTTCTTCCATCTCTTTTATTGATTTTTCAAAATCCTTTTTGAACTCTCTAAGAGGATTTTTTGTACTTGAAATCAATTTATCTTCCCTTTGAGGCTTCATATGTTGAAATTTTGCCACTGCTGTCCTCTACTGAGTTTGTGTTTTGATCTTTCATGCCATTTTATTAGCTTTCTATGGGCAGGGCTCTTTTATGTTTCCTACTCATTTTCAATCCATTTCAAGACTTTTAAAGTTGAGCTCTGGTCATGGACATAGGGAGCATAGTCACATCTTCTTATGCTTTGGAATAGATGCTTGTTCACTGGCTTTCACACAGGGGCCTCAAGTGTTTGTGACTTGCACAATGTGCTGAAGTATCCAGGCTTAATCCTGCCAGTTGTGCTGGAATTCAGGGGCTTACAATTTGCTTTCTGCACTAGGACTAGAGGCTTTTAAACTGATATGCTCTAGTTTGATTCTAACAGAATCAAGAAGTCTCAATTGCTGATCTATGCTATGCCTAAAAGCCTTGTGCTGCCTTTCTCTAATGCCATCTGTACTGAGGTGTACTCACCTTTTACCCAAATGGGAGATCTTTCCTGAAGTCCCTTGAATTTACCTTAAGCTTGAAAATTATTTCACTCCTTCCTGTAGGTTCTTTCATTCCAGAATGTATTTAGAGGCTTAATTTAACAATATTTCTGAGAAAATGCTGGAGAAGTCAAGCAACTTTCGCCTGCACTGTGTTTTTTTTAAAAGAAGTAATCATTATTGCAAAGGCACATAGATATTGTCAACACTTTAATTGAAGTTTGATTCTATGTTTGTATTATGAGATTTGAAGCTACTGAAAAGAGAGGAATATAGAAATAACTTATTGTGTTTGGATAGTCTAGCATTTTTGGAAATATCATTTTCAAAATTTTCTCAGCATCATTCATCTTAAAACATAATTGCTCACATTTCTGTCACAGTAATAATTAAGCTAAGAGAATTATGAGGTTCTAAAATTAGGTTTCTTTTTGATTTTTTTATTGTGGCATTTAACATATTTCTCTAAAATTAATGCAGAGAAAAATGGCAAGACATATTAGACAATGAAGCAAAACCCTGATAGAGAAAACTAAACCTCAGGGGAAAAAAAAAGTAAAATTGGAAAAGATTGTCCTTAACTACCTTTTTTTTTTTGTTTCCCACTCCACATTTCTTCTCCTCTCTTCTATAAAGAGCTATTTTACATTATCTCTTGTTGAATTAGCTGACAAATTTATATAGTACTTAAATACATATTTATATATTTATACATTTATATATATATATATATATATATATATATATATATATATATATAAACACATCTCCATTAATGTATGCACATGTATGCATGCATATATACATACAACACTGTAGGGAATATAAAGAATAAGCTAAATAGAGAGTTGTCTTTATAAAGTTTCCAAATTAAATAAGAAAGAAAAAGCATGCATGTGACATTGCTCATATAAAAATTAACCTAAACAATTAAATCTATTTAATAATAGCATCTATCCACTGGCTCAAAGAATTCCACATATAAGGATAATTTATCGAAATATCCTATTCTAACAATAATTGCTGCTATGGAAAAAGCTAGGCATAGATGACAATATTTTTAGGTGAGATCAAATTGTGATTTACTTTTAGCAAGTAACAATAACAAACAATTAAAAAAAAAACTTTTGAAAACTCAAAGGAAATGCCAAGTAAACTATAAAGACATTAGGTTGGCATTCTAGAATTCTATAGGAGTCTGGTTAGGAAGGTATTTAGAGCTGGAGGAGTCATGATGGCAGAATGAAAATATGATTATAGAAGGAAGCTAAAAACATATTGCAGGGGTTTAACAAGAAACAGAGAGAGGAGGTGAAAGTTATGGATGAGGGTTAATTAATACATTGCATTGTATAGCACCTAGAGCTATATCTTTAATTTAGGAAATTTTTAATGTACTTTTCTTGAATGGAAGAGGAAAATGGTATCATATATAATATGTAATTATTTTAATGTAGCTCAACTCAGCAACTATTTACTAGAGTCAAAATAATCTGTGAAGGACTAAAGGATATAAAATAGAATATTTGTCCTCAAAGATTTTATATTTGAAGGAGGCTAGTGAGCCACCTCTTAAGCAACAAAGTGATGTTTACTTGAATGCTATCACGGTACAATGTTGCAGGTCATTGCTGCATTGGGCACGTAACCTTCTTCAGTAGATACTGTGGTTGACAATGGGCACTACAGAATTGCCTATGGTGTGCAAAAAGATCCTGCAAGAGAAAAGTACTTCTTAGACATCATTTCTTTCCTTGGAATGAATAAGTTGTTTGAAGAAGACCAGTTGAAATTGTCCCATGTGTGGAATATCCAGAATTTCTTGTCACTGCCATACTGACATTTTGAGTATTTTAGGGACAGGGGGATAAGAGACTATTTAGGACTTATTTTCCTTCTGGGCATCATCACCCATAAACTTCTTTGAATGTTTTTATTTAGATTTGGGTATTACAGGTAGAGGGAAGTCCAGGTGGAGGGAAAAAAAAAACTCAAATCACTGCAAATTAGCAACTCCTTTGCAATTTATATTCATATGTGATTGCCTAGGGCAGTGGTGTCAAACAAATAGAAATCAACCCATAATGATAGAGAAAATCACAAATTGACATTGTTGTAGGATATTTTTATTTACATTATTAAGCATTGCCCAATTATATTTTAATCTGATGGGATTGAATTTCATGCCCAAGTGACCTTAGGCATTGAACAGCTAAATAATTTGACCAAAATTACAGATTAATTATGTATCAGAGATAGGACATAAAAAGACATATTTATGAATACGTTTTTCTCTATGTTTTTTATGATGCAAAGAAGACTGAAATGTAATTAGGAATTTTTTGACAAAATAAAAATACCACATAGATAATGTGAATTTGTGGTTTTCTAAGTTGATATGCAGTTCTTCTGTTTGAGTTTGACATAACTATTCCATGACACATATGTAAATATGCATATCTATAATTGATTTAAAGACAAAAAGGAAAAATATCAACATAGACAAATTGTTGTTTTATAAATATGAAGACAAAATTTGAGCACAGTACAAAAATTAAAATATTATACAAATGTTTATTTATATATGTGTATACACTTATTTGGATCTATGCTTAAAAATATGCTTTTGCCTAAATTATTCCATTTACATCGAATTTCTTGGTTTAACTCTTCTGTGAAAATATAATTTAAAATGAATGAAATAAAAACCTCAAAATGTATTTATTGTACAGGAGGTTAATCTCAGTTTCCAGTGGTTGAATGTATTTATTTTTATACTTGAAATATACTTATTGTCTGAAATCTAGACAAAAATTAAAAACCATACTTTGATTCCACTGATTTTCTAATCCTCTGCTTTGACAAGTTTCATAGTTTTAAAAAATCTACATCTTGTGGCTGGTGAACTGTAGAAATTCATTACTACTCCACCAAGAAGCCCCCTTAAGAGCGGTTAACCTGGACACAAAGTGTTGAATTGAAATTGGCAGAGCATTTTACAAGAGTTCTGACCTGGATGGGGTAAACCTCAGTGCACTGCCTTTCTTTTGCCTCAGTATTACTGGATTGAAGAATTGCTGCTTCTTGTTAGGAGGTTCATTTCATTTCCCATTGCTCTCAACTTCATACTTAAAGCACTGAGAATTTCAAGTGGAGTATAGTGAAGGAGACTTCAGTTTCTTTACATCACTTCTGTATTCAAATTTTTAAATCCTTTCATAACCTTGAGTGTTTTTTTAACTAAATTGACATGGCTCGAATGATAGAGGAACTCAAGAAGTATGGAGTTACCACAATTGTAAGAGTATGTGAAGCTACTTATGACACAACCCTTGTGGAGAAAGAAGGCATCCAGGTTCTGGATTGGCCTTTTGATGATGGAGCAAGTTGTCTTATCTCAAATTACTTGTAAATTGTATAACTAATTATATGTCATCACCTGTCAAACAGGACGCATTTATAGATTTAGGAACACTGGTTCTCTTTTTCAAATAATTTTAGCATTTTCCTTGGAGCCAGATTACAAGAACAAATCAGTGCTCTTTTACCAAATCTGACAGATGCTCATTCACTTCAAAGACAGTTTTTTCCAAACATGTTTTCCACAAATGTGGTCTGAGATGCCTCAGATGATGTGGCACCCTATTCTTAAACTGTGTCCCAGTTTTGCTTTACCTCTTCTTTGTCCAGTTTAGATAAAAGAAGACTTTTGCTAAGTGAAAACTTAAAACCAACGGTGCAGACTTGTCATATCTGCAAGTGGGCTGTATTCCCACAATTCTTGATTGAGGCAATTATTGGGAATATTGTATACATTTCTTTCTGAACTCAGGATGGTAAACTTTGCACGCCAGATAAAAGAAAATTATCCTAATCTATTAAATATCTCAAATAGAATCAGCAAATATTTATTCTTTTGGTCAATCATACTTAGATTCAGTGAAGAAAAATTGTTGGGATTCCATAGTGTCTGATTTTTCATGACCCTATGGACCACAGCAACTAATACTGTGTGAGCAGAAGAGGGTATGGAGGTCATTCTTAGCAGTGACTTTACATTTCCTTTTCCTATGTATTAGGAAAACAGAGATTATGTGAGTTTCTCAGTGTTGCATAGCTAGTGTCCAGTGACATTTGAACTCAAGTCTTTTAGATTCCAGGTACAGTGCTCTCTATCCACTGAACCACCTAGCTGTCACTTAAAAAAAAAAAAAATCTCTGCAAATTTTAAGTCACATTCTACCCAGAAAACATTAAAATATTTATTCATTGATGGCATAATTTAATATGTATCAGTAGTGGAGCATCGCTGCAACCTATTCCTCTCAACTCCTAGCAATTTTCCTGGGTAAAGATGTCAGGAAATGAACATTTGTGTGTTAATTGTTGGAGCAGCATGAAGTACACACTTATCTATTAATCCCAAAATGTTGGCGTGGGCAAGGACCTCAGGAGTTATTTAGTCCAAACTCTACCTGAACAGGAATTCATTCCACAATGTCCTTGAAAAGTCATCTTCTAGACCTTTCTTGAATACCTCCAGTAATTAAAAGCACATTATTTCTTCATGCAAACTGTTCTGTTTGTGGGCTACTTTTATATTTAGGAGTTTCTTTTATATCTAAATATGGTAACTTCATAAAGGCAGACTAAATATTTTTTGAAAACTCATTTGATTTTTCACAACATTACTGTGAAATAGAAAAGTCAGAAATTATTATTCTTATTTTACAAATGAATAAGGAATAAAAGATACAGGCTTCTATGACATTAAAAGTGCTGGACTTAGAATTGAGAGATTTGGGTTTACATTGTGTCTCTTACTCATTAGCTGTGGAGGCAAGTCACTTTTCAGTCTTCTCCTCTACAAAGGTTATATAATAAAATCTATGATACCTAGATTATTTTTGAGACAATTGAATGAAATAATAAATATGGTGTTTTGTAAACTTTAAAGTATCATATAATTTTCTCATATAAAGCATGTGTGTGCTGGATTTAGGTCATACCATCTTGTGAGAGCTAATTTTTCAATTTTTAATGTGACAATTTATACCTCAGAAATAAACAAACAATATAAATAATGTCTTGATTTCTTTTTTGTTTTGTTAATTGTTGAGACTTAAGAAAGTAATGGAAAAACCTTAAAAATGCAGATTAAACTTAAAAGTACTTTATGGATACATTTTTGATAGCTCATTGTTAAATTTTTACTATCATACTTCTGTATTATAAACTTTAGAACAGTGGAGGAACTTACATGGTTTTCTTAATGCTATATAGATAGTAAGTGACAGAAGTAGAATCTGGTTCTTTTGATTTCTAGACTGCTACTTTTAATATCATTGGGCTACTCATATGTAATTTTTTAAAGGATTTCAGTGAAAACATATTAGGTATGACCACTGAGGAGATATTTGATTCCATAGGAACTATGGCAAGTGTGTGTCATATCAACCATTTAACAGAGGATAACTCTAAAATTGAAGAATTTTAGGCAATATGATAAGGACATGGAAATGAGAAAGATTAGGAAGAGTTTCTGGATAACAAAGGAAAAAGCACAATCTTTAACAACCTCTCAGAATATACATAAAGATAGTATTTTATTGCAGTTCATTGTAGTGCTTTATATTTGAAGAGTGCTACACAAATCTGATTTGAAGATAAGAGAAGTAAGGATATGCAAAAAGATAGTTCTATCCAATAGCCCCAAAGAACTGGTGGCTAAATAGACTAAGAAACACAGGAATTTGTTGCATCCTGTCATATGATTTTTTTCACCCTATATCTTCTTCCAAATGAGGTGATTTTGTAGAGAAGTCATACTTTTTGTCTTACATTTGGGGATATTTAATTTTAAAGACCTATGATAGGCACCAGTGACATCAAGAACTTCAAGACATTTTCCCCCACCAAAAAACCTTCAAGTAGTTATACTTCAAAAACTTGCAAATTACTCGTTGAGTAAATGAAAAGCTATTAAGTAGTATAGTAAGGAACCAAAGAGAGCTATTTACAATGTTAATACAGTATCTCATAGGATTTTAAATAAAATGTCCTTATTTACAACTATCACAAGCATGTGTCTAGTGAGACTCCCCTAATGGTCCCTCCTGATTTATAATTTATACAGTCAGAAGTTAATATATGAAAGTGCTAAAGTAGCACATCTTAACAAGGTAGAGAGGAAAAGTTAAGCTAGAAAACATTCATAACAAAAATATTTTCCTACTTCCAGAAAATTTATGTTCATGGTTAAATTAGTGTCTATGAAATTATGTAAAGCCTTTTATGTAGTAAAAATGTGACATCACTGAACAAAAGTTTTAAATATATTTTCTGCATTAGATTCCTCAGACCAATGAACTATGGATTTTAAGATTCTTTACTAATATATTCATGTTTTTCTGTCCTTATTACTTATATTTATACATTCTACATTACATCTATATTCTACTACAAATTATTACTTTTACTCAAACTTCTACCATCTCCCTTCTATCATTTAACAAAATCGTCCCCCTGCTCAAAATAGAATATATCCATGCCTTTTAAAATCCTTATTTTCAGCGATATCTCTTCTTAAATGTTATCTTTTCCTTAGTCTTCCAGTTGCTAATCCTTTCCAATTAGAGAAATAGTATACTGTATTGGAGTGCCTGCTAAATTAGGAAGAAAGAAGACGTGTATTCAAATATTACATCTAGTACTTGCTTCCTTTGTGGCTAATATCTTAAACTATCTGAACTTCGGATTAAACTAATACATCTATACAGATGACTCTCAGATTTCTTTCTCTAGTCTTATCTTCTCACTTGACCTTCAGTAAAGCACATCCATTGCCTAATAGACATTTAAAATTATCTTGGGAAAAAAAAAAAAAAAAAAAAACTGAACTCATTATCTTTTCCCCAAATCCTTCTATGTTTCCAACTTTCCTTTTATCCTGAAAGTTAGCACCATCCTTCTGGTTGCCCATATTCTTTACAACATCTATCTATCCATCCACCTATTTTTTGTTTTTTTGTTTGTTTGTTTTGTTAAGGCAATTGGGGTTAAGTGATTTGCTCAGGATCCCACAGTTAGGAAGGGTTAAGTGTCGAAGCCAGATTTGATCTTAGGTTATCCTGAATTCAGGACTGGTGTTCTATCTGCTGTGCCACTTAGTTGCCCCCCATCCATCCCTCTTTGTTTCTTTGTTACTTTCTTTTTTCTTTGTATCCATATTATTCTTGATTTATTCTTACTGCTTCATATCTATTCACTTATAAAGTCTTTATAATATTTCTTGTAAACACCCTTTACTTTGCAGTGGCATTGCTACTATCCTACTGCTATCTCTTATTACCTCACAACTGGATTACTGTAATAGCCTACTAGTTATATCATGGAATACTCTGCTTCAAGGACCTCCCCATTCAATTATCCTCCATTCAGCTGTCAAATTGATCTGCTTAAAGTAAAAACTTACTTCTATCTAATTAACTCTAATTGCTTTTTATTGCCTCCAAGAAAATAGTAAGAATCATAAGATTTTATTTTATGATTTTATGTCCTCTAAAATATGACCTCTGCTGTATTTCTAGACTTCTTATACTCTATACTTTGTTATATAGTGACACTGGACTCATTGTTGTTCCTTACATTAAACATTCTATCTCCCAAATATGTAGATCTTCATAGGCTGTTGCCCATGCTTGCAACTTTCTTCATCCTCTTCTCTACTTCCTAATTTCCGTCTTTTCTTTCAATTCTTCATGAAAACCTCCTCTTTTGCAAAAAAAGGCTTTTCCATTCCTCTTTACTTTTAATTCCTTTTTGAGATTACACTCAGTTTATACTATACATATACTTTTTGATATATATGTTTATAAATTGTCTCTCCCCTCCCCTTAGATAATTATTTCCTTTTGCTCATAGATTATTTTAGCGTATTTTGGTATCTTCAGTGCCTATCATTTCTTGCCACTCAATAATAGAGGCTTAATAAATTGTAGCTTGATTCACTGATTAAAACACTGCTTCATGTGATAGAGAAGGAAGGATAAAAAATAGACAATTCCTGACTTCAAGGAGATTGTTTGCATTTTAATATCTATTCTATAATGTGATAAACCATAGGTATAATAACTGGTAGTTATGTAGTGCACTAAAATTTGAAAAACACATGTAGCGTCACATTTGAGTTTTACTCCATTTCACAAGTATGGAAATTGAGGTTTAAAGATTTTAAGAGATTATTCACAAAGGAAATAACTATTAGTGGTAATATTTCAATCCAAATCTTCTTTCTTCCAAAGCCAGCAAACTGCGCACAATAATTTTAAAGAGCCTTCACAAGGATTCTAGATACCAAATACTGAAGGCATATACAAGAAAAATTAATAAGAATGCATGTATCAAGTAAAATTTTTTTGAGAATAGGGAAAGTACGTACATGTTCATGGAAATAGGGAACCAAATGATAAACAAGGAAATACTGAAGATAAATGAGAGAGTGGATATGATATAGATGGAGTGATGTACTAGACAGGATAGAATGGAATCACTTGTGCATGCAGAGGTGTTTGATTAGGCAAGAAGTAGAAACAATGAGAAAGAATATGGGAAAATGGAGGACAAGGTCAGAAAATTCTAAATTTTCTATAACTCCCCTACAAACAAGGAAAAGAACCACACTTGGGGTAAAAATAGAATAGCTAAAACAAATGATGTGGGGAAGAATAGTATTCCTCCTGGGATATTGGAAAAGATCCAAAGAAAGCTATCAGAATGATGATTTGACTCCATAAAGGGTAAACACCTTAAGGCTAGTTCCCTTGAAACACAAGCTTTGATCTCTGGGATTAGGTGATCTGGAAGGTAGCCTTTACCTCAGCCACAGGAACTTTCATTTCCTAGAAAGTATGGTAATTATTACAAAAGGCAAATAGTGAGTCTCTGAACCCCAGAAAAACCTCAGACCTGGCTATGCCCACAAAGCACTGGAAGAAAGTCAGCATCACCAGCCCAGGACA
Organism: Antechinus flavipes; assembly: GCF_016432865.1. Classification (NCBI taxonomy): domain Eukaryota; kingdom Metazoa; phylum Chordata; class Mammalia; order Dasyuromorphia; family Dasyuridae; genus Antechinus; species Antechinus flavipes. Next base: position 521,245,488 of record NC_067398.1, on the reverse strand, counting down.
GCCTAAAACTGCTATTGTCTATAGAGGAAACAAGAGACAATTCCCCTTTGCCCTAAGAGCAGACCTCAATCTTTAATAAAATGAGCAAAAAGAAAGAAAGAAAAAAAAAAAAAAAAAACCTCTGACCATAGATAGCTTTTATGGAGAAAGAGAAGACCTCAAACCCTGAGGATTGTAAAGGCAAATCATATGCCAATGAAGCCCCCAAGGATGATATGTGTTGATACTCATCTTACAAAGCTCTCTTGGAAGAATTCAAAAAGGATCTTAAAAGAGAAGAAAAAACGAGGAAAGGAAATGAGAACATTCAAAGAGGTTTTGAAAAAGGAAACAAACTATAAACAGAAACTATCTGAAGAAAACTCCTTAAAAATAGATTTAATGAAATGGAAAAATAATACAATTCCTTAAAAAAAATAGATTTGATGAAATGGAAAAAGCATATAACTCATTACAACATAGATTTGAAAAAGAAACCTATTTGTGGAAAAACGGAATTCATGAAATGGAAAAAAAAAAGCAATGAACAAAACATCTCATTTAAAAATTCAGTGGACTAAATGCAAAAAGAGATAAAAAGCTAACTGAAGAAAATAATTCACTAAAATTAAGAATTGGACAAATAGAACTGAATGGCTCAATGAGACTTCAAGAATCAGTCAAAACCAAAAAAAATGAAAACATAGAAGAAAATGTAAAATACCTCATTGCAAAGACAACTGACTGGAAAAATATACCTAGGAGAGACAATCAAAGGATTTTTTTTTTTTTTATTAATTTCCCTATAGGAAAGTAGGAGGAAAAAGGGAAAAGGAAAGGAGTAAGTTGACAGCAGAGAGAACAGAAATAGAAAGGGAAATGCATAAAAAAGGATAAAATGTTGTAAAAGAGGAGGATTGTTTGAGGGAGGAAGAAGTCAAAGCAAATATTGGGTAGGAGGGAAAAGGGGAAAGGAGAAGGAAAAAAAAGTACAACTTGGGGAAAGCAAGATGGTGGGAAATAGAGTTAGTAATTTCAACAGTGAATGTGAATGGGATGAATTATCCCATAAACCTAGAACTAAATAGCAAACTGGATTAAAAGCTACAATCATACAATATGTTGTTTGCAAGAAACATATTTAAAGCAGAGTGATGCATACAAAGTAAAGGTAAAGGGCTGGAACAGACACCATTATGCTTCAGTTGAAATAAAAAAAAAAAAAAAAAAAAAAAAAAAAAAAGCAGGGGTAACAATCCTGATTTCAGATCAAGCAAAAGCAAAAATAGATTTAATTAATATGGAAGGAAACTATATCCCATACTTGGTAAAGGGTACCATAGATAATAAAGTAATATTAGTGCTAATATTATAATAACATAATATGTGCCAACATCCAAATTCCTAGGGGAAAAAAAAATGTTGAGAGATGCAAGAAAAATTAGACTGCAAAACTATGCTAGTGCAGTATCTAAACCTTGCTCTCTCAGAACTAGCTAAATCAAACCTCTCCCCCCTCCAAAAAAAAAAAAAAGTAAGAAAGAAGTCAAAGAGGTAAATAGAATTTTTAAAAATTTAGGAATGATAAAACTTTGGGGAAAATTGAATGGAAGCAGAAAGGAATATATTTTTTTCCTCAGCAGTACATGGAATCTATACAAAAAATTAAACATTACAGCATAAAAATATCAAAATCAAATGCAGAAAGGAATGCAGAAATAGTAATTGTATTTTTTTTCAGATCATGATGCAATAAAAATTACATGCAATAAAAGCCCAAGGGAGAATAGACCAAAAATTAATTGGAAACTAATTAAACTAATAATAAAGAATGAGTGGGTTAAACAACAAATGATAAACACAATCCATAATTTCATCCAACTGAATGATAATAATGAAACAACATACCAAAATTTGTGGGATGCAGCCAAAACAGGGTACATTTTATGTCTCTAAATGCTTACTTGCATCAAATGGAGAAAGAGAAGAGCAATGAATTGGGCTTGCAACTAAAAAAAGCTAGAAAAAGAATAAATTAAAAACCCCTTATTAAATACTAAATTTGAAATTCTGAAAATAAAAGGGGAAATTAAAAAAATTGAAAATAAGAAAGTTATTGAATTAATAAAAATAAAACAAATTTGACAAAATCTAATACCCATTCCTATTGAAAACACCAGAAAGTATAGGAATAAAAATAGTTTTCCTTAAAATGATCATTAGCATCAATTTACAACCATTAGCAACCATTGTATGTAATGGAGATGAATTAGAACCATTTCCAACAAGATTAGAGGTAAAACAAGTTTGCTCACTATCACCAGTACAATTCAATACTGTATTAAAATGTTAGCTTTGGCAACAAGGGAAGAAAAATAAATTAAAGGAATAAGAATAGGTAATGAGGAAACCAAATTATTACTCTTTGTAGATGATATGATGGTATACTTAGAGAATCCTGGAGAATCAACTGAAAAATTACTAGAAAAAATTCACAACTTTAGCAATGTTGCAGGACACAAAATAAATCCACAGAAATCATCAACTTTTTATATATTACCAACAAAGTTCAGCAGCAAGAGATAAAAAGAGAAATTCCACTTAAAATAATTGTAGATAATATAACATATTTGGGAGTCTTACCTGTGAAGGCAAAGTCAGAACCCATATGAACACAATTACAAAACCCTTTTCACACAAATAAAGTCAGAACTAATAAATTGGAAAAAATATCAAGTGCTCATGGATAGGCCAAGCTAATATAATAAAAATGACAATATTAATTAAATTAATATACTTATTCAGTGCCATACTAATCAACCTCCCAAGAAATTATTTTACAGAGCTCAAAAAAGTAATAACAAAGTTCATCTTGAGAAAAAAAAAAGGTAAAGAATTTCAAGGGAGTTAATTAATGAAAAAAATTGCAAATGAAAGTGGTCTAGCTGTACCAGACCTAAAACTCTATGATATAGCAGCAATTATCAAAACCATTTTGTATCAGACTTGTGGAGGAGAAAGAAATTTGTGACCAAAGATGAACTAGAGACCATTACTGATCACAAAATAGAAAATTTTGATTACATCAAATTAAAAAGCCTTTGTACAAACAAAACTAATGCAAACAAGATTAGAAGGGAAGCAACAAACTGGTTCTTCACAGTTAAAGGTTCTGATAAAGGCCTCATTTCCAAAATATATAGAGAACTGACTCAAATTTATAAGAAATCAAGCCATTCTCCAATTGATAAATGGTCAAAGGATATGAACAGACAATTTTCAGAGGATGAAATTGAAACTATTACCACTCATATGAAAGAGTGTTCCAAATCATTATTGATCAGAGAAATGCAAATTAAGACAACTCTGAGATACCACTACACAGCTGTCAGATTGGCTAAGATGACAGGAAAAAATAATGATGAATGTTGGAGGGGATGCGGGAAAACTGGGACACTAATGCATTGTTGGTGGAGTTGTGAACGAATCCAACCATTCTGGAGAGCAATCTGGAATTATGCCAAAAAAATTATCAAATTGTGCATACCCTTTGATCCAGCAGTGTTTCTATTGGGCTTATATCCCAAAGAAATACTAAAAAAGGGAAAGGGACCTGTATGTGCCAAAATGTTTGTAGCAGCCCTATTTGTAGTGACTAGAAACTGGAAAATGAATGGATGCCCATCAATTGGAGAATGGCTGGGTAAATTGTGGTATATGAATGTTATGGAATATTATTGTTCTGTAAGAAATGACCAGCAGGATGAATACAGAGAGGACTGGCGAGACTTACATGAACTGATGCTAAGTGAAATGAGGAGAACCAGGAGATCATTATACACTTCGACAACGATATTGTATGAGGACATATTTTGATGGAAGTGGATTTCTTTGACAAAGAGACCTGAGTTTCAATTGATAAATGATGGACAAAAGCAGCTACACCCAAAGAAAGAACACTGGGAAACGAATGTGAACTATCTGCATTTTTGTTTTTCTTCCCGGGTTATTTATACCTTCTGAATCCAATTCTCCCTATGCAACAAGAGAACACTTAGTGGATGCTCATCAGTTGGAGAACAGCTGAATAATTTAGGGAATATAAATATTATGAAGTATTATTTTTCTAGAAGAAATAATTAGCAGGAGAATTTCAGAGAGGCCTGAACAGACTTACATAAACTGATGATAAGAGAAGTGAGTAGAAGTGAGACATCACTGTACATTGCAACACTAAGATTATATGATGATCAATTTTGATGGACTGGCCCTTTTTAACAATGAGCTGAATCAGGCCATTTCCAATGGCCTTGTAATGAAGAGAACCATTTGCAACCAGAGAGAGAACTATGGGATCTGAGTAGGGATCACAATATTGTATTTTCACTCTTTTTGCTGTTGTTTACTTACATTTTGTTTTCTTTCTCTTTTTTCCCTTTATCATCTGATTTTTCTTGTGCAGCATGATAATTATGGGGATATGTTTAGAAGAATTACACTATTTAACATATATTGGATTACTTATTATCTAGAGGAAAGGTAGAATAAAAATTTGGAGTACAAGATTTTGCAAGGCTGAATATTGAAAATTATACATATGTTTTGAAAATAAAAACTTTTAATAATAAAAATCAAATGAGAGTGATTGAGGAAAAACTAAAAATAAACCATTAAAAAAAATCTACAAATAAAGGAGAATCTGAAAAGAAAGTCAGCCAAGTAGAAAAAGAGATACAATCTTAGGGAAGAAAATGATTCTTTGAAACTTAACATTGGGCAAGGCAAAGCCAGGGAAGTTATAAGACCAAAAAATAATAAAGTAAAATCTAAATAATGGAAAATAAAAAGTGAATTTCAGATATCTTTTAAGGAAAACAATTAATCTGGAGAACAGATCAAAAAGAGAAAGGCTAAGAATAATTGTACTACTTGAAAACTATTATCAAAAAAAAATCTAGATGTAATAATGCAAAAAAAATTATAATAATTAAAGAAAAAAAGTCCTGAAGTATCAGAAGAAGAGAAAGTAGACATAGAAAAAAAATTACTCTGAAAGAGATACTATAAGTTAAAACAATAGGAACATTATTGATAAATTTCAAAACATGCAGATCAGAGAGAAAACTTACAAGTAACATCAACACAACAAAAAATTACCCTCAAATACTCTGGAGTCACAATTAGAATTACACAAGACTTAGCAGCAGTTATAATAAAAGAGCACAAATCCTGTAATGTTATATATTGAAGATCTGAGGGTTGTGGCCAAAAATATTATATCCAGCAAAATTAAGTATAATACTGGACAAAAATTCAATGCATATTCAATGAAGTACCAGGTTTTCAGCATTTTGTGGCAAACAAACCCTAATTCATTAAAAAATTTGATATAATATCACTTAAAATCAAGACTAATTTGAACAAATTCAATAAGGACAAAGTATTTCTATTTTATAGGTGGAAATGTAAAGCATATGACTAAAACTGCTATTAGTATTTGAGTAGTTCAAGAGAAAGACTGGGATAGAACTAAATATGATGTAATTTGAAAAAATAAAACTATGTAGAAAAAGGTAACAACAATAATTATGCTATATGAATGAGGTATGAGAGCAAAAATTGTCACAGAAGAATTATATGGGAGAGGAGGACTGGTAGTTCTAAAATACTACTTACATAGGGAATGGGTTAAAAAGAGAACTGTATGTATATATCCAGAAGGCTATAAAACCCTCCAAAAGTTATAATGAAATAAAAGTGGAAGGAATAGAGTAAGGCTGGGTACAAACAGGTGTGTAGATTAATCAAAATGGGATAAGATATGTAGGTTAATTAAAATAGGACAAAGGAGAGAAAAGATGGGAGGAAAATGCAGACATAATAAATTTTGGTGAATTGATAATTGGACTTTTCAATATCTATAGAAATTTCTTAATGAAACAAATTACAATGGATATTATAAGATCATTTTTGGTAAAATCTTTGTTATATAGCAATTATAATTTTATCTTTCTGCCTATATTGATTTTCTTTGCACTAAAAATAACAAGAAGAGTAGTAGCAAATTGCATTTCTAATGAATTTTTTTTTAAATTAAAAAAAAAGTTTTTTCTTCATTTTTTCCCACAATCCTTTTATTTTACAGTATGGAAACTACAGGTGGATAAAAGAAAAGTTTAACTAGTTTACATTGCTCTTGGAAAAAAGTTTTTTTTATTTATTTTTGAAGAACTAATATGGAAATTTGAAATCTGAAGTGTTTGTTGTCTCAGCTCTGTAGTAAGTGTTGATGAGTCCTCCTATATTACAGTTCTAGCCATGGGAAATTACTTGTGGTTCTAGGGAATAGAGAGCTCAAGCAATCATTTTGAAATGTAGCAAATGATTTGAAATAACATTGAACTGATTTTCTAGCATCAAACTTTGCTTTCTCTGCAATGCAGCAGATTGGGGCCTTTCTAGCACTATGCTCTCTGTTTTTTGAAACAGCCTCCATTATGACTTCTTGGTACTGTGAGACTTCCTAAGAGTCACATTAACTCTGCCTTGGCTAGAATACATTTAATGCCCCAAATCAGTAATTTTTAAGTGATGCCCCACTGGTCTGCAATACCAGAAATTCATTTGCTTGACAGGAGTAGCTGAGAGAATTTAACTCTGTGTGAGAAAATGCTAAATGAATATTTTTCACCATGTTCATTCTTGACTAGCAATTATATTGTACCCTTAAGTCAAAACAAAGAGTAGTGCATTGTGATTAGGTAACCTTCTAGGATTTGTTACTTGGAATATCTATAGTGATGTTATAGTTCTTCTCTTTTAAATTCCAGTTATAAAATAAGTAATTTCCATGTAACTCATGGTGAAAAATACATGAGAGGCAGTATGGAAATATGGAATCGAACCTGGTTGTGGTCATCTTGGACTTTGGAGAACACTGATGTTCTGGCTTATTAAACAATTTAGATTCCCTGACAAATCCTGTTGTCATAGTTTCAGCAGTTAATTTATTTTCCACACCTGTCTATTTTTCAGACTTTAAAAGTCCATTGAAACTTGGAAAATGACAGCAAAGAAATAATAAGGCTAATAAAGTTTGAACAGCATCTAGGAGTTTTGATTAATTAATTATATTCACAACATTTCTGAATAAAAATGAAAATGCACTCTGATATACTGAAACAAAATTTTATGTTTTAAAGAAATGGACATTTCTTCATTTTCTTCTCTCAAATATGCTAAAATATATTTAAATGCTTATTTTTAATATGTATCTAAATGGTCACCTGATAGATACTAGTTTGTTCATTTTCTTAGGATTTAAACAACAAACAAATCCTGTAACAACACTAATTTTGGAAAGCAAGCATATATTTCTTCTATCACCCTCTACATAGTGGACCAACAGAACTTCTTAATGGCTTCATTGTAATTTGAAAGAATGCATTTACCTATATTTTTCACAGGTACATGAGAATCTGTGGAGCAAGTTAACTTGACTATGAAAAGTGATTAATAAATATTTTGTACAACATTTTAATATAATTACTAATTATCCATCCTTAATTGAAAACCAAGTACTTAAATATGCATAGCTACTTTTTTGAAATCTGATACTTGTAGTATTTTTAGTCATATACATATATAGTCATATTTTCCTTTATAAAACTTGATACAATATCTTGTCTTTCTGTGGAGCTAGCCAAAAGGGTCCCAAAGGTTGTATTTGTGGAATAGGAGAACTACCAAGTTCTAATAAGTATAGTTTTTATGACAGAATTGGATATGTTTTCAAGTGACTGATTTTGCTAAAAATAGAGACTCATTAACAAAATGCTGATCATAAAGTCATGAATTCTTTGGTCATGGAAACACATGAAATTACCAAAAGTGTTTAAAATCATTCTTAGGTACTGATACATAATGCAATGATTAGAACCAGAGGAAAAATATATATAATATTAATAATAATATAAACACAAAAATCTTTAAATGGATTTAATCAATGCAATGATTAAACACAATTTCAGAAAAGCAATAATAAAACATGCTGGCTACTTTATCAAAGAAAGCAGATGGGCTTCACTTGCAATGTGTATTTATATATATACTTCTGTATGTGTATATATATATATATAAAATATACATATTATGTATGCATGTATCCACATATACATATAACCAGAGAGTGAGCTACACATGTAGAAATTTGTTTTGCTTGACTATGCATATTTGTTATGTTTTTAAACCCCACTCCACCCCCCCAAAAATGGAAGTGAATAAAAAGATGCTTATTAAATAAAAAAACAATAGTGTCAAAAATGAAAATAAATTACAATAATGAAATAGTTTTCAATTCCACTAGATTTCTTCTTTTCCATTGTTGGTAGCAGAAACAAAAGCAAAAGGTAGCATGAATCATACTATTTTGATATTATTTACAAATATTAATTTCATTGCAGTTATTTTATTATGAGTTTTATATCTAATCATCAAAGACTCAATATAACAACTTGAAAAAATAACTGCACTGACACTACTGCTTTATAAAAAAATAAAATGAAAAAGCAAAAGGAAGTTACTACTAAATAGAATGATAGTACAAGGAACATCCTTTGAAAAGCATATAAAAGGACCGAAGAGGGGCAGCTAGGTGCCATTATGGATGGGGCAACAACTCTGAAGTCAGGAGACCTGAGTTCAAATCTGTTCTCAGACACTTAGCACATTCTGGCTATGTAACCCTGGGCAAGTCACTTAACCCCAATTGCCTCAGGGGAAAAAAAAAAGGATTGAAGAGAAATTGCAATTAGGTAGCATAGTAGATCAGGCCTGGAGTCAGAAAAACTTGTTGTTAGTTTCCTCCTAGTAAAATGATCTGGAGAAGTAAATGGCAAATTACTTCAGTATCATTACTAAGAAAACTCCAAATGGAATCAAGTAAAGTCAGACATGACTAAATAACAAAAAGTAATTGAAGGAAGTTACTATTTAGTTTTTTTTTTTTTTAAATCATCTGCCCAAAGAAAGCAAAAAACAAAACAAAACAAAAATATTCCATAGGAAACTTGATTATTTTATATTTCATTCAAGAGCTTAAGGAAAGAGACTTTCATAAAGGTTATTGAACTTCATAGACCAAAAATTTTTATGGAGGATGAATAAAAATTCTACAGAATTTGGTAAGATGATAACAATGATGATAGCAGATATCTATATAACACTTCAAGGTTTGGAAAACAATTCATAAATATTTTATAGTAATCTCAAATCTGGGAAGTAGGTGATATTGTTATCTGCATTTTACTGTTGAAGAAACTGAGGTAGACAATGGTTAAACATGTTAAACAGGATCTCATGGCTAGTGCCAAATTAGTAAAACAAAGTCTGAAGCTGGAGAAGCTCAGAAGTCTCATGCCATAGAACATGAACTTTTACTTTCAGAAGGAAACTGTAAAGTTTTGGGTATAATGATCAATACAACCCTTCAAGCTGTTAGAAAAGCAAGTAGATGCAGTTATAGCAAATCCAGGGCTCAGAGCATGTCAAAGATGAAAACTCCAAGCTTCTTGTCTCTTTAAAAAGCTTTTACTTTCATTTGCCTGAACTTACATATTTCTGGTTCTTGATGTCTTTTGGTTGAGAGTGCTGTCTCACAAAATTAATGCAGACAACATTAGAAGGGAAGCAGTATATTGGGAAAATATTTTTACATATAAGGGATTCTGATAAAGGCCTCATTTCTAAAATATATTGAGAATTGACTTAAATTTATAAAAATTAAAGCTATTCCCCAGTGGATAACTGATCAAAGGATATGAACAGATAGTTTTCAGAGGAAGAAATTGAAATCATTCCTATTTCATATGAAAAAGGTTGTTAAATCACAATTGAGCAGATAAATGCAAATTAAGATAATTCTGAGATACCACTACAAACCTCTCAGATTGGTTAAGATGACAGGAAAAGATAAGTGACGAATATTGGAGGGGACGTGGGATAACTGGGTCACTAATACATTGTTGGTGGAGTTGTGAACAGATCCAGACATTTTGAAGAGCAATATGGAACTATGCTCAAAAAGTTATTAAACTGTGCACATCCTTTGATCCAGCAGTGTTTCCACTGGGCTTATATCCCAAAGAGATCTTAAAGGAGGGAAAAGGACCCACATATGCAAAAATGTTTGTGGCAGCCCTTTTCATAGTGGCAAGAAACTGGAAACTGAATGGATACCCATCAGTTAAAGAATGGCTGAATAAGTTGTGGTACATAAATGTTATGGGATGTTATTGTTCTATAAGAAACAATCACCAGGATGATTTTAGAGAGACCTGGAGAGATTCCACCCAGTGAGCAATTTAGCTGCCTTGAATGTCTATACAAAGTAATAAAAAACTCATTTCTCAAAAAAAAAAAAAATCGCCAACCATTGTATGAAGTTAGTAATAACAAGTGAAATTCAGTTTAAAGGAATTACTTCACATCCATGAAATAGATGAAGGTTAGGGACATAGTGCATTTTTTTTCTGGATTTGTGAAACAAGATGACTTTTTGGAAAGTATTTTGGAACTTTGCAAATTAAATGACTAAGAAGTCCATATAGTTTGATGCCCCAGAGATGTTATTAAAAATATTAAGGATTGGGCAGATAGATGGTTGGAGCAGTGGATAGAGCACCAGCCCCAAGTCAGGAGGATCTGAGGTCAAATCTGGTCTCACATACTTAACACTTCTTAGCTGTGTGACCCTGGGCAAGTTACTTAATCCCAAATCGCAGCAGCAAAATAAATAAATAAATAGATAAATAAATAAATAAAGATTCATTATGCACCAAACATTTATAGCATTACTTCTGTGTAAAGAATTAAATATAAAGTTTATTTCCATGAATTTAGTACAGAACCTACTACATAGAAAGCACTTAATGAATACTTGTTTCCTTCCTCTTTTCTACTTATAAATCATATAATCCAATATATATTATCAGTATCTTCAGAAGGATTTTGAGAGAAACAAATAGCTACCATTCCTAAATGAAAACAAGTAATTACCAGATCATGTAGATTTTCTTTTTTTCATTTTAAGATCAATATTTATTTTTAGTTTTCAACATTAACTTTTGTAAGATTTTTATTTACATTTTTCTCATTACCTCCCCTTTCCTCTCCCCAAGACAGTAAGTAGTCTGATATAGATTACACATGTGCATTCATATTGAATATGTTTCCATATTAGTCATGTTGTAAAAAAAAGAATTAGAACAAAAGTGAAAAATCATGAGAAAAAAAAAAACAACAATAAAAGTGAAATGCAACTTTGATCAGCATTTAGATTCCATAGTTCTTTCTCTGAATATTTTCCATCATAAGTTTTCTGGAATTCACTTAAGTCATTGTATTGCTGAGAAGAGCCAAGTCTATCATAGCTTGCCATTGCAGAATGTTGCTTTAACTGTGCATGTTCTCCTGGTTGTGCCCACTTCACTCAGCATCAGTTATGTTAGTTTTTCCAGGTGTTTCTGAAATCTGCCTGCTTATCATTCTTTATACAACAAAAGTATTACATTGCACTCATGCACCACAATTTTGTTCAGTCCCCAGTTTATAAACATCTCCTCAATTTCCAATTCTTTGCTACCTCAAAAAGAGTTGCTATAAATAGTTTTTATACATGTGGATCTTTTCACCCTTTTATGATACTTTTGGAAAACAGTCTTAGTAATGGTATTGTCGGGTCAAAGTTTATGCACAGTTTTATTGCTTTTTTGGTATAGTTTCAAATTGCTGTCTAAAACGGTTAAGTTCAGAACTCCACCAACAATGCATTGATGTTCCAATTTTCCCACATCCTCTCAAACATTTATCAACATCCTTTTCTGTAATAATAACCACAGATTCCTATTCTTTTGAGTATTTATAATTCTTCAGCCACCTATAAAAGTTCAGATGCAGAACTAGCATCAAATTAATGTAATCATTTCTCTATTCTCATGGGAACCAGTGAGTATAAATGAATGTTTTATATAGTCAGTAACTAAAAAGAGTCTATGTCTCTAGCCTACCTTTAGTAAATCCCTTCTATGACTAAAAATCACCCATTAAAGTCCTATTTCATGATTTCATTGTGACATGGAGGTGAATCCATCTGTTCACAAGCTCAGGCAGATCCTAGTAGCTTAGAAAAAATGGTGTATGTATCTTATGATGGACTATATCATTATTTCCTTAGGAATGGTTATTACTTGGGTCACCTTGAGCAAAGTGTTTCTTTGTGTCTTTATGTTCTCATTTGGAAAATAAGAAAGTAATATTAAATGACCTTTGAGGATCTTTCTGGTCCTAAATCCTGATTCTGTGAGGAATATGAAGGGGCCTAGTATTTAGAGCTAAACTGAAACTAAAAGGATAGGTAAGCACCCTCCCTTTAATCTCTTTACTATTTCCTAATTCCCCAAGGTCTTTCTGGACACTTTTTCTCTCTTCTTTAGAGATATCTACCTTGGAGGTGGAGATACAGAAAGAAAAAATTCATTAAAGGTTAGAAAAAAGCACTACCCAAATTACAAATGTAGCAGGTATTCTTGATAGACCTGCTCCTTCCACAATTTTTTAAAATAACTTTTTATTGACAGAATCCATGCCAGGAAAATTTTTTACAGCATTATCCCTTGCACTCACTTCTGTTCCAATTTTTCCCCACTCTCCCTCCACCTCCTCCCCGAGATGGCAAGCAGTCCTTTACATGTTGAATAGGTTACAGTACATCCTAGATATAATATATGTATGCAGAACCGAATAGTTTTCTTGTTGCACAGGAAGAATTGGATTCAGAAGTTAAAAATAATCTGGGAAGAAAAACAAACATGCAAGCAGTTTATATTTATTTCCCAGTGTTCTTTCTTTGGGTGTAGCTGCTTCTGTCCATCCTTGATCAATTGAAACTGAATTAGCCACAATTTTTGATTATGTAAATATAGAATCTTAGAAAATGAATGATATCTTTTTATTTTCAGTGGTGTATTAGGGGATTCCATTTAACCTGATATCATATTGTTATCATCCTGAACAACTTGCTGATTATTTCAGCATTATCTTCCCCCATCAAATATTTTATCTCTGCTAACTGAGTTTATCATAAACTTTTAAGATTTTTAAATTTTTAAAAGTACTAAGAATATTGTGAAATATGAATACTAGTTTATCCTTAGTAATGGTAGATTCCCACCTGTGTGGATACATGTACTTTTTCTAAATTTTGTTTTATTTAATATTTCTCTCAGTTATATTCAAAATTTTTGTTAATATTTGTTTTTAAATTTCTCTCCCTTATTAGCATCCGCAATTAAGAAACCACATGTGAAGTTATGCAAAACATAACTTATGAAAGAAAATAGATCTCCCACCCTAATGAAAACAAAAATCCTTAAGAAAAATTAAGTTAAAAAGAGAGAGAGAGAAAGAAAAAGAAAGACTATTTCAAGCTGTATTCAGACACAATCAGTTCCTTCTCTAGATAAGTGAAGGATTTTTCATTTTAACTCCTTTGGAGTAGTTGTAGATATCCAATTGCTCTACTGAGAATAGCAAATTCATTTACAACTGGTCATATTAGAACATTGCTAATATTTTGTATACAGTACATTTTACTTCATTTTAGTTCATGGAGGACTCTCCAGGTTGGTTTTTTTCCTAAGAGCATCCAGCTCATCATTTCCCATAGAACAGTGTTATTTCATCACAAACACATACCATAGTTTATTAAACCGTTGAACTCAATCATATTGATTGGGCACAGATCACATCTTTTGATCATTTTCCAATTAGGACATGTCTCTTATTTGTTTTTACAAATTTGAATCAATTTTCTCTGTATTTGAGAAAAGAGATCTTATTAGAAAAACTTGCTTCAATTTTTTGAATTGTAACTGTATTTTCCCCTATTTATTCTCTCCCTCTTTTCATCATATCTGTCCTCAAAAGTGTTTTGGTAATGACCACATTTCTCCTAATTTGTTCTCCCTTTTATCACCCTTCTCTTCTTCCCATATCCCATTCCCTACCTATTTTCCTGCAGGATAAGATAGATTTCTTTTTTTTTTTTGAAAGTAATTTTATTATTATTATTATAATAACTTTTTATTGACCAAACCCCTGCCAGGGTAATTTTTTACAACGTTATCCCTTGCACTCACTTCTGTTCCGATTTTTCCCTCTCTCCCTCCATCCCCTCCTCTAGTTGGCAAGCAGTCCTATATATGCTAAATATGTCGCAGTATATCCTAGATACAATATATGTGTGCAGAACCGAACAGTTCTCTTGTTGCACAGGGAGAATTGGATTCAAAAGGTATAAATAACCCGGGAAGAAAAACAAAAATGCAAGCAGTTTACATTCATTTCCCATTGTCCTTTTTTTTTGGGTGTAGCTGCTTCTGTCCATCCTTGATCAATTGAAACTGAATTAGATCTTCTCTTTATCAAAGAGATCCACTTCCATCAGAATACATCCTCAAACAGTATTGTTGTTGAGGTATATAATGATCTCCTGGTTCTGCTCATTTCACTTAGCATCAGTTCATGTAAGTATCTCCAAGCCTCTCTGTGTTCATCATGTTGGTCATTTCTTACAGAACAATAATATCCCATAGCATTCATATACCACAATTTACCCAACCATTCACCAATTGATGGGTATCCATTCATTTTCCAGTTTCTGGCTGCTACAAAGAGGGCTGCCACAACCATTCTTGCACATACAGGTCCCTTTCCCTTCTTTAGTATCTCTTTGGGATAAAAGCCCAGTAGTAACACTGCTGGATCAAAGAGTATGCATAGTTTGATAACTTTTGGGCCATAGTTCCAGATTGCTCTCCAGAATGGTTGGATTCATTCACAACTCATCAGTGTCCCAGTTTTCCTGCATCCCCTCCAACATTCATCATTATTTTTTCCTGTCATCTTAGCCAATCTGACAGGTGTGTAGTGGTATCTCAGAGTTGTCTTAATTTGCATTTCTCTGATCAATAGTGATTTGGAACACTCTTTCATATGAGTGGTAATAGTTTCAATTTCATTATAAGATAGAGTTCTATACCTCTATTGAGCATGTATGTTATTTCCTCTTTGAGCTAATTTTGATGAGTGTAAGGTTCATTCACTCCTTTTTTGCTTCCTCTTTCCCCCTCTGCTGTAGAAGCTTTTTCTTCCTCTTTTTATGACAGATAATTTGCAACATTCAATTTCTCCTTTCCTTTTCTACTAGTACATTTCTCTCTCATCCCTTATTTCATCATTTTTTAAAAAGATATTATCCCTTCATATTCAACTCACACTTGTACCCTCTGTCTATATATCTTCCTTCTAACTGCCATAATAAGATCCATCTTGGTTCCACCTTCTATGTCGTTTCTTAATCATATATATTAAATTCTCTTTGTCTCTGACCCTGTTTCTGTCCATATGTGTATATATGTGTGTGTGTTTCTATACATATATTATAAACATATATTATATATATGTATATATACATATATACATACATACACACACATATATAATTGTAATGATGAAAAGTAACAATAACATTTTCAAAACTGATTTTTGAAATCAGGGCACATCTTTCAAGTCACAAAATAGACTGAGGGGTACAGAGAATACATGATACCTTTGCATTTACTAATTGACAAGGTATAACTTTAAAGGTTTCCTCCTACCAGGAGTCTCAGATGAATGCTAAGATTCTCTTATAATATCCTAACTGTATTCAATGAATACATAATTCAGGATATCAAGTATGAAATGAAATAGGAAAATTTATGCCATTCAAATATGTTCAATACAGAAATGGAAGATGTCTCGTGCAAGATCTACATAAAAACCATAATTCCCTAGAAATGGGAATCTGTCTGTGCAATAACTAACTAGATACATGCTCACTCAGAAAGAATTGGCCGAGCAATTCATACAAAAAAAGCTAATTATGGGAGAGCTAAGATGGCAGAATGGAGTCAGGTCTATATCTGAGCTTTTTTTGGCAATCCTCATATCAACACCAAATCAAGTCTGAACTGTTTTGGGAGTGACAGGACCCATAAATATTTGGAATATAAAAAATTTCTTGCATTAAGATATTTTGAAAGAACTTCAGAAAAGGTATGATTCATTCAGGTGGTGAGAGGGGTCAAAGGTGATCCATCATAGTGACCGAGGGTACTGTGCTATCAACAAGCTGGGGAATCTACTGGGAGTCTCTGAACATTGGCTACTCTCCTAATTCAGAAGCCAGTGGATCAGTAGATTGGCCACGCCTACTCAGCACAGGAAGAAAGTCCACAGACCCAACCCAGGGTAGCAAAAAGTCACTGTCACTTGGAGAGGAAGCTTGGGACAATCTCACCATTGTCCTAAGAGCAGACCGTAACCTTTTTTTTTTTTTTTTTTTTTTTTATTGAAGCTTTTTATTTTCAAAACATATGCAAGCATAATTTTTCACCTTTGACCCTTGCAAAATCATGTGTCCAATTTTCACCCTTTCCCTCCACCTCCTTCCCAGATGACAAGTAATTCAATATATGTTAAACATGGTAAGTATATATGTAAATCCAATATAGGCATACATATTTATAAAATTATCTTGCTGCATAAGAAAAATAAGATCAAAAAGGGAAAACAATTAGAAAGGAAATAAAATTCAAGCAAACAACAACAAGAGAAATGAAAATGATATGTAGTGATAAACTCTCAGTTCCCACAGTCCTCTTTCTGGTTATAGATGGCTCGCATAATGACAGTATCATTGGAACTGGCCTGAATCATCTCATTGTTGAGAAGAGCTACGTTCTTCAGAATTTTTCACCCTATAATCTTGATTTTTTTTTTTTAAACAATGATCTCCTGGTTCTGTTCACTTCACTTGCACCAGTTCATGTAAGTCTTTCCAGGCTTCTCTGAAATCATCCTGCTGATCATTTCTTATAGAACAATAATATTCCATAACATTCATATACCTGGGATAGAGGCCCAGTAGAAACACTGATGGAACAAAGGGTATGCACAGTTTTATAGCCCTTTAGGCATAGTTCTATATTACTCTCCAGAATGGTTGGATCAGTTCACAACTCCACCAACTATGCATTAGTTCCTAGTTTTCTACATCCTCTCCAACATTCATCATTATCTTTTCCTATCATCTTAGCTAATCTGAGAGGGGGATAGTGGTACCTTAGAGTTGTCTTAATTTGCATTTCTTTGATCAATAGTGATTTAGAGCACCTTTTCATATGACTAGAAATAGTTTCATTTTTTTCATCTGAAAATTGTCTGTTCATATCCTTCTACTGTTTATCAACTGGAGAATGGCTTGAATTCTTATAAATTTGAGTCAATTTTCTATGTATTTTAGAAATGAGGCCTTTATTAGAACCCTTGAATATAAAAATATTTCCCTAATTTATTGCTTTCCTTCTAATCTTGTCTATATTAGTTTTGTTTGTACAAAAAACTTTTTAATTTAATATAATCAAAATTATTTCTTTGGTGTTCAATAGTGACCAGTTCTTATTTGGTCACAAATTCTTTCCTTCTCCATAGATCTAAGAGGTAAATTATCCTATGTTCTTCTTGATTCCTTATACTATCACTCATTATGTCTAAATCATGAACCCATTTAAACCTTATATTGGTATATGATGTTAGGTGTGAGTCAAGGCCTAGGTTTCTGCCATACTAGTTTCCAATTTTCCCAGCAGATTTCTTTCAAATAATTCTTATTCGAAAAGTCTTGGGATTTGTCAAACACTAGATTGTTATAATCCTTGACTATTTTGTCCTGTGAACTTAACTTATTCCACTGATAGACTACTTTATTTCTTAGGCAGTATCAAATGGTTTTGATGAATGCTGCTTTACAATATAGTTTTAGATCTGTCATAGCTAGGCCACCTTCATTAGAAGTTTTTCCATTAATTCCCTTGAATTTCTTGACTTTTTTTCTTCCAGATGAACTTTGTTATTATTTTTTCTAGATCTGTAAAATAATTTCTTTGGAGATTGATTGGTATGGCACTAAAGAAGTTGATTAATTTAGGAAGTATTGTCATTTTTATTATATTCATCAGCCTAGCCATGAGCAATTTATATTTTTCCAACTGAATTATATCTGACCTTATTTGTGTGGAAAGCATTTTTTAGCTATATTCATATAGTTCCTGATTTTCCCTAGGCAGATAGGTTCCCAAATATTTTATACTTTTGATAGTAATTTTAAATGGAATTTCTCTTTGCATCTCTTGCTGCTAGATTTTGTTGGCAATATATAAAAAAGTGTGATGATTTATGAGGATTTATTTTATATCCTGCAACTTTGTTAATGTTCTGATTTGTTTCTAGTAATTTTTTAGTTGACTGTCTTGGGTACTCTAAGAATAACATCATATCATCTGCAGAATGATAATTTGGTTTCCTCATTACCCACTCTAATTCCTTTAATCTGTTTTTCTTCTCTTATTGCTAAAGCTAACATTTGTAATACAATACTGGATAATAATGGTAATAATGAGCAATGATGTTTTACCCCAGTCTTATTGGAAATGGTTCTAATTTGTTCCCATTACATATGATGCTTGCTAATGGTTTTAAATAAATGCTACCAAGCATTTTTAATGGGAATGGATGTTGTATTTTATCAAATACTTTTTCTGCATCTATTGTGATAATCATATGATTTTTAAAAAATTTGTTATTGATATACTCAATTATGGTAATAGTTTTCCTAATATTGAACCAGCCCTGCATTCCTAGATAGTGCTGGGGATGACTTTCTGGAATCTCTTTGCCAATATTTTATTTAAGATTTTTGCATTCATATTCATTAGGGAAATTGGTCTGTAATTATCTCTCTCTATTTTCACCCTACCTGGTTAAGGTATCAGTAACATATCTGTGTCATAAAAGGGAATTTGGTAGGACTGTTTCTTTCCCTAATTTTAAAAATAATTTGCATAGTGTTAGAATTAATTGTTCTTTAAATGTTTGATAGAAATCACATATAAATCCATCTGGCTTTGGAGATTTTTTCTGGGGAAGTTGATTAGTAGCTTGGTCTGAACTAAAAAAAAATACCTTTGTGGTAGATGGATCAGATTGGAGAGGTATTTGGGAAGGGAGACAAAATTAAAACACTACTCTTAGTCCAAAAAAGAGATGATGAGAAACTAAATGTAAG
Organism: Antechinus flavipes; assembly: GCF_016432865.1. Lineage (NCBI taxonomy): Eukaryota > Metazoa > Chordata > Mammalia > Dasyuromorphia > Dasyuridae > Antechinus > Antechinus flavipes. The sequence continues at coordinate 521,226,284 of NC_067398.1, read as the reverse complement.
TGGTAGCTATCCAAACAGAGAGAAAACAATAATAGATATATTGTGGACATAGAAATGCCAAAGCATAACAGTTGACTAGATATGAAGGATGAATGAAAGTGAGGAGTCACATAACAAAGAAGGTGGTAGACTAGATCAAGACTTGGCCTGTTCTTAAATGGCCTACAAACCAGAACTTTTTAAATTTCAAAATAGAGTTATATTTTATTTTAAAATGTAAACAAAACAAATAAAATCCTTATACAGAAGCTATGCAAAAACAAGTGGAGAGCTGGATTTAGCTTTCAATTTAGTTTACTCAACTAGAGTAGTTTTTTTTTTTTTTCACCTCCATTAATTAAAAAGAAAATCTTTAAAGGAGAAATTAAGTGCCAAGGGTAGTATAATCATGGCTGTTACCATAGTCTTAGGCACTAAGAAACCTAACAAAGTAACAGCTTTTAGAATTAAAAGTGGAGAATCAATTCTACATAATGGAAGGTGATGTGGTTTGCCCTTTGCAGTTATATGTAAATTTTCAGAAATATTATCAGCAGCAGCTGTATTGAAAAGGCAACAATACAAATTTAGGTCTTCCTTCTACAGAATAGCTAAATTTCACTTTCCTATGTCTGCTGCCAGTCGCTTTTCTATCTCTAACTGTCAGCTAATCCTTGTTGAACTACCTCTCTTTTATTGCTCTTTGAGACTTTAAGGTTTCTAAACAAACAGATAAAAAGAGGAGGAAGTAACCCTCAAATTCCATTTTCTTTCCTAGTAAAATTAAAAACATTTCTTTCCAGTTGGAAGGTCTATATTTAGAGAAGATTTATTCTGATTAGAATGGCTCTTACTCAATCATTCAATGAAATTTCATCAGGCTTAATATCTGTCATCATTAAAAAAAAATAACCATCTTTTTATACACTACTTTCCTATTTTTGTTATAGAAATCTCCACCATTAAGTGAACTGAAAGGCACAGTCTATAAAGTGTTTACGACACATGATAATCTTGCTTTAGAGACCTAATAATAATGAAGATAATAATAATCATACTAGTGTTAATAGCAAAAACAGTTAATAATATGCCTTTCCTCTTTCTGACTATAGTTACTATGGTAGGGATTCTTACATCATAATTATATATTATATTTCCTGGAAATAAGGACCATATATTAAACATAATTAAACATTGCAATATGTGGCAAATCCTTTGATCCATTGTCAGAGGGTTGGTATTATCATTTTTTCTTATAATAATTACTTTGAAAGTAGCACTTATAGATAATTCATTTCCTTTCTTTGTGTAAGAATTTGTCACAAGATATATAGAAAGATATAATTATTTTCTTATACATTTTTGTACTCTATTTTGTGCTGAGGGATTTGGATAGTAATTATCTTTGTAAGTTATTATATACCTAATAATTCAAATTTCTTATCTTCAAACTGGAAAGGATCTTGGAGATCATTTAAAACAACAACTTTACAAATGAATAGAGTAAGATCTATAGAGTTTGTTACTTATCCAAAGTCATAAGACAACTCATTTATATAGCACTTTAAAATTTATGAAAGACTATTCTTTCCCAAGCCTAATGAAATAGGTAGGCTAAGAGGCGTGAAATGATTTTCTTAAGAGCACACAGATAGTTACTGTCAGAACATGGACTAAAACTTCAGTTTATAACTTCTTTTTCAATCCTCAGAACAGTGAATTGCCTCTAAACCTATTCAACAACCTGAAAGTAGACTTATGCAGGTCTTTGTTATTCTTAGAAGACATTTTGCTTTGACATACTAGACCAAAACATAATATAGGTTAGTTTCTTTTGAATCTCTTGGAATCACACCAAAATGAAACTTTTATCAGAGACTTCTAAAATGAAGCTCTTAACCTAATATCCATTCAGTGTCCTCCCTAGAGATTCAAAACAAAATAGCCTTCTGACTAGTCTTAGAGATTTATTATTGTGAGTAGTAGAAAAGAAGTCATGAGACATAGGTTCTAGTAGAAGGTTTGACACTGGTAGCTTTTTGCTCTTAGAAAATCATTTAACCACTTTTATCCTACTTATTTTATTAGATTTTCAGAATGTAGTTTATGCAGGAGTTGCTTTAGAGTATATGCAAAAACATGATATTTTATGATTATTTAATGTTCACAATCCCAAGTTTTCTACTTTGAATGAAAATTATCTTTAAAACTATTAAGTATGACAGCACATACTTCCTAATTTCAAAAACCTATGAATTTGTCAATGTGAATATTCCTTATTATCTGAAACTTCAACACCTCAAATTTGGCAAATAGTGTTATAATACTTATGTGGCTGAAAATGTAAAAATATAAAGCCTGTGTACTGATGAACTTCTTTGAACTTAGGGAACTTCTTTGACCTTGGGTGGTTCTGCAAAAGAGACCTGTGATTATTTTTAGGTCCCTATTTAAACCGTGAGAAACTAGAAAAGATCTGGCAGAGCTTGTGTTCTTCATAGATTTCTGTGACTAGAGATTAATTTGTAACTATGACAATACATTGGATTTCAATATTACTATAACTATGACATATACAAACATGTCTTAGCATATTAAAACATTTGTATTTACCCTCTACTAAATTTTGATCTTTTACTTTTATTAAAAGCCCATTTTTTTTCAACTAGGTTTCTCCTTCTTTATTTACTGCTTCCAACCTCTCTATAACTATAGTCATTTCTCCTCTCCTTCCCTGATCCACTCATTTCTGCTAGGTATCATTCTACATATCTCCTTTCCTTTATGGCTAAATTTCTTGATAAGGCTTCCTACAATTCATGCCTTTGCTTCTTTTTCTCTCATTCACATAAATATGTGAAATTGGTTTCCAAACTCATTATTCATCTGAAAGTGTTCTTTCCAAAGTTGACAAATATCTCTTAATTGTCAAATCTAATGACAATTTTCATCTGTTTTGGTCTCTCTACAACCTATAAAACTATAGATTGCCATTTTTCTATAGGATGCTGTTACATTACTATATCCTGGTTTTTCTCTTACCAGTTTGACCTCTCCTTTTCAATATCCTTTATTAAATCTTCAGCCAGGTCAATCCTAATAATCATGCATGTCCCCAAGGATCTATCCTTGGCCTTCCTTATTTTCTTTTTCTATACTATTTAACTTGTTAACCTCACTAACCTATTTGGATTGAAGTTTTATCTCTATGTTGTTGATATTCACATTTACTTATTCAACTGTTTTCTCTCCTCACATCTAGCATCATATATCCAACTGCCTATTAGAATCTGGATCTGTAGAAATAAAGAACCCAGCATAGAGAAAAGTTGACTTCCTCATCTTTTTTTCCCCAAACTCTCTTCCCTTCTTTTGTAACTAACAGGCAAAGGTCACACTCTCTGTCTACTATTCTGTCTCCTATTAGAATGTAAAATCAGATGACATGAAATCTCATTTATTTTAAATGCTTATCCACATTACTAGCACCATGATTGGCAAATAGTATATGCTTAATATTTTTTTCTTTTCATTCATTTATTAATTCATTGGTTATTTCTTACCTGTGTGATTTCAAGTCATGTGCCTTATTTTATTTTGTTTTTTTATTTGTAAAGAGAGAGACATTTTTATGTCCTTTCTAACTCTCTGCACTATGATCTTTAAAATTATTTCTGTGTGTGTGTATAGATAGATATATAGATATTTATATGCGTGTATGTAAATAGGGATTATATATAAATGTATATATGTATAATTTATATGTGTATGCATGTTTATATGTCTATATTTATCTAAATATTCATACATAAACACATTTTGGCTATTTGTTGTTCACAACACTTCTCAGATTTATCCCCTCATCTCCATTCACCATATTTCAGAATTGACAATCTTAGTACAACAATTTGAAGGACAAGAAATAATTGGATTTATAAATGTATAGATACTTTCTGATCTAAAATTATGAGTTTAAGATTATATTTAAAATGCAAATTAATAACAAAACTGCATAAAAATTTAAAAGGACACAAGGAAAGTCACACTAACCCCAAGTAGGAAAAAGAATTATTCTTTAGAAAAAGGACTTCAAAAAAGTGATCCAAAAAGGCATTAGGAAATATCAGTTGATTTTAGGAAATTTATGGGGGGGGAAGTATAACATGGAGAGAACTATAAAAATAACTTATTAGTTGATTATCAATATGCCAAAGAGATTAAAGGAAAAAAAAAGGGTCATATATGCAAAAAGAAAAAAAAATAGCAGTTTTTAATGACAAGAAAATCCATCAATTAAAGCATAAATTGTGGTTTCTTATTGTGATATCAATGTCTCTTTTAAATCACCTATTCATTTCATATAATACAATTGTATTAAATTAAATTCAATACTATTATTCTGTAAGAAATCAGGAAATAAGTGATTTCAAAGAGACAATGAGGACCTTGTATGAGTTAATGAAGTGTGACGTGAACAGAATCAGCTAAATTGTTTTCACTATATTATCAATATTATAAAAATGCACAATTTTGAATATTTTTATAAAATGATGAGGAATGAAAGTAGCAGTAGTAGGAGGACAGTTATTCAGGAACAAGATAACTTTTAAAAGTATAAAAAGAAAATGATAATTGCAATTATTCCAGAGCACTTAGAATGAAACATACTATCAACTACCTGTCAGAAAGGTGATAAATTTAGGAAGTATAATGAAATACACACACATACATACATACAGAGACTCTGTCTCTCTTTCTCCCTCCCTCTTCTTCTCTCTCTTTATATACATATTTATACACATATGTGTATGTATATCTTTGTGTGTGTATATATATATATATCTCCATACATATTCACACATACAAACCCTTACATATTCCTTTTCATGCATATTTGTTATAAGGAATTTTTTTTCTTTCTCTTTTTTTCATTTTGGTGTAAGATGTGAAAATAGATTTATGATCATTTTAAAATATTTTCAAAATAGAAACATGGAGAGGTCTATAGATATAGAATATTATATGTACTTACAGATAAGATAAGATGATAGTTTTGCTTTTTTTACCTTGATACAAGAGACAACACAAGATAAGTATGAACTGGAAATCTTTGTTATATGAAGACAAAACATATCCATAGCACTGTTAATTAATATACACGAGACTATTTGTGTAGAAAATAAATGATGTCCCTCAGGAGTGAAGGAAGTTTATATTCCAAGGAATGAGGATTTGCAACCAAAGGTGTTTTCATGAAACTTAATCAATTAATACTCAAAAAAAAGAAAAGATGTACTAGTCCAGGTAGAAAAAATTGACCAGTAAGGTCCAGGATACTAAAGCAATGGCCTGTCTAGGTCTATGAACAAGTCAGCAGCTTACTATTTTCCTGTGGCATGTAATCTGAGAATTGTCAAACATTATTGCTGATACTGACTTCTGGAAATTTGTTTGGAGACAAGTGATGCTTCAAAAATGAATCTAGAAAGAGTTGTTGAAGATTTTAAAGTCCTAAGCAAGAAAATGTTAATTATGGGGAATTTATCATGTATTACTATGTGTTAGATATTCTGCTGGGTTCTCAAAATAGAAATTCAAAAATAATTATACAAAAAATAGATAGCAAAATAAATAGAGTAGTTAACCCATAGATGAATAAGTGAGTAAATAAATTGAACAATCCTTGATTTCAAAGATGTATTCTCACGAGAAACCATTATGTGCTTACACAAATGTATACAGGATAAATATGCACAGAATAAGAACAAGGTATTTAATAAGTTGTAAATAAGTTCAAGATAATTAGGGAGAGAGTACTAGCCAAATATTTAAAAGATATTTTAAATATCACTGAGCCCATTGATTTCACGAAAAAAAAAAACAACAAAAAACTATAGAAACTATGGAAGATTTTTTAACATAAAATCACAATGAATATAATGAATAATAATTGTATTAAATATAGATATTAAATATATTTAAATATAAATTTCAGAAACTGCAACTTAAGAAATCCCTGAGCAGAAGGGATTAGTGAAGAAAGAATTAATAATTGCTTTGGGAGGTGAAGCCAAGATGGCAGAATGAAGGTAGATACTCCACATAAAGATGGAGTGGAACAATTTTCCAGCCAAACACAACTTAAAAGATTGGCAGGAAATGTCTGTTACTCAAGAGGAAAAATGGAAGTCAGGACACAGAAAGGTAAGCTGGCACAGACCAGGCCCCAGCAACCTGAGATTAGGCTTTTGGGCTATTGAATCAATGACAGCAGTGGTAGTTTCTAGACCTCTCAGCTATAGGAGTCAAATACAGTTTAGAAGGTCAAAAGAAAAGCTCTGTTACACCTGAGTGAGAATGGTGGACAGTCCTGGCCCAAGCAAACCAGGAAGACTTGGGGAGCCACTAAATCAGCATGACAGTAGCTGCATCTGAAACTCTCAACCAACAGATGGTAAAGGGGTTAAACAATTAATCAGAAAGAGACCCTAAGTACCTCTGCTAATACTGAGGCAGAACTTTTGCTTTGTCCATTCCCAGATCTGGGTCATAATCTTGAGTGTAATTTCCAGGGTGAGAAGGAATACTAATGATTCAAAACTTGTAGCCATGGTGGAGACAAGATACCCTTCACACAGGTCTAGAGAGTAGCAAACACTTCTCCTTACATGTCACCTTGGAAGAACTAAAAAAGAAGTATCTCTGAAAGGAGCTGCATAAAACCCCTGAAGCTTGGTTGATTCACCCTACATCCTGGAAACAGAGCTTCAGTTTAACAGAATTAAAACTCAAGTAGTAGCCTGGGGAAATGTGGGTTTTCAACTTTACATTAGTCATTTTTTTTCCAGCTTCTTGTACAAAGACAATTTTCCATAGCAGAAAAAGCAAAAGCAAAATGAATATTAAACATGTTTGTCTTATTATGTGTTATCTCCTCATTCATCTTCCACATCATCTTTCACATATGCTACTCTCATATCAAATCATATGAGATCAATGTAATAAATCATGGTTATTTATCTTGGATAAGAGAAAGAGTGGGGTGGAAGACCCATTTTAAAATATTTTATTTCCAAATACATGTGAAGATAATTTTTAATATAGATTTTTGTAAAACTTTGTATTGCTGATGTTTCTTCATTTCTCTCTTACCATCCCCCCTCTCCAAGATAGCATGTAATCTGAAATAGGTTAAATATATGCACTTCATTAATACATATTTCCATATTTGTCATGTTGTACTTGAAAAATGAGGAAAAAAAGGAAAAAAAAAGATAAGAAAAAAACAAACAACAACAAGTGAAAATACTAAGCATTGACCCACATTCAGGCTCCATAGTTCTCTTTCTTAATGCAGATAACATTTGCTAGCATGTCTATTGGAATTACCTTGAATCATCACATTGTTCAAAAGATCCAAGTCCATCATAGTTAATCATCACTTAATCTTGCTACTATTATGTATATTCTTCTCTAGATTCTGTTATGTTCACTTAGCATCAGTTCATGTAAGTCTTTCTGGGATTTTCTGAAATCAGTTTCATCATTTCTTATAAAATAAAAATATCCTCATTGTATTCATATTCCATGACTTATTCAGCCATTTCCAACTGATAGAAATGTACTTATAGTACAATTCCTTGATACTACACAACAAACTACTACAAACATTTTTGCATATGTGGATCCTTTCCACTCTTTTATAATCTTTTTGGAATATAGACTCAGCAGAGACACAGGGATATGCACAGTTTGATAACTCTTTGGGAATGGTTTCAAATTGCCCTCAAGAATGGTTGGATCAGTTCACAACTCCAACAACTTGTGTCCCAATTTCCCTATACTTCTCTAACATTTATCATTTTCTTTTCCTGTAAACTTAGCCAACCTAAGAGGTGTGAAGTGATATCTTTGAGTTGTCTTGATTTGCATTTTTTAAATTAATAGTGATTTAGAGCATTTTTTCATATGATTAAAAATGACTTTAATTTCTTCAAGACTAATTTTTAAAAAATCTTCAGGTAATATAATGGCTGTCTAGTCATGGGAAAACATTAGGTTTGTTCAACTATGCTACAGAAAAGAGAACTTGGAGTAACAGGTAGAAATGTAAGAGAAGTTTTGAGTAAAGAAAGATTTTATAATAGTTACCCCAAAGTAAATTGCCTTATCTTATCTTATTTTAGGAGACATAATTTCTGTGTAATTTAATAATTTTGTAAATAATGCCAACTTGCATATTAATAAAATGGTATTCATTGGACCATCTGTCTCTTAGACCAAGACAATAACAGAGGTAGCCTCTTGGCTTATATGCTCTTTAGAAAAAAGATGGCAATCAACTCAGATTGATTATCAACTAATGAGAGAATGAATATTAAAATGAAAGACTGATCTTGTTCAAAGGAACTTTGATTAGTCATTTACTTTTAAGTTACCACCAGCCGAGGACAATCTATTCAAAGAATTTCTCCTTACTCAAACTTAAGTAAAATATAATGTCTTACCTACCTACGTGGTGTCTGGATAGAGGAGATTAGTTCACCATTTAGAGACTGAGGTATTGAATTGAGAATAAAAGAGAAAGGGAGAAATCTGAATCTCTCCATATCATGGCCATTTCTTTCATAATGTTGTTGTGAATATCAAATTGGATAATTGTGAAGTACTTAGCACAGTGTCTGGCACATATTAGATTTCTAACATTTTTTTTTTCCTTCCTACTTGGGTAATAATTGATTTTTTCTTAGAAGAAATCTGTAGGCAAAACTTGTTGCATCACCAGCTGAAAATGTTGCAGAGGGGATTCTCAGTCAGGTATGGATTATGCTATCTTGCTTTTGAAATTGTTTCTGACACTGACTTTTCTGTGTCATTGAATTTGAGTTAAATTAGATTACTAAATGTTTTCTGAACACGATGTCTTTCTGAAATAAGCTTTGTGGAAACTGTCACCCTATGCCCTTAATATCTTCCCTTTTCAAATCAATCTTTTAGAATTTTTCACTGCTTTGAAGAGTTATTTTTAATAGTGTTTTATTTTCCAAATACATGTAAAGATAATTTTCAACATTTACTTTTGTATATACTATATATTCACATATTATTTTTATCACCAACTCTACAAAGTTTCCCCTTATCACCAACTCTACAAAGTTTCCCCTGATTTCCCATCCAAAGGAGCCATTCTTTTTCTCAAATATAGAGTACTTTGAATATCTACTTTCCTCCAATCTATTAGTTTTAATGTGGTATCTTTTGATTATTAATAATGATTTGTGACAGTCCCCTTTCTGTAAAATGATTAGCTTAGAAAGAAGCCTCTATCTGCTAAAGAATATCAGCAACATTCTAGTTTTGCTCAAGTAATCTGGGTAAGACCCCACCCAAGTGAGAAAGTTTATTTATGTTTAGGGAATAAATAGAATCCATTCTGGGTGATTTTTTTTCTGGGAGAAAGAACTCCTGACCTTGGTCATTTCATTAGTGTATGGATTAACCTGGTTTATGAAGGAGAACCCTAGCCAGAGGTGTTTAAATGAAAATAGCCTGTTAAGATTCTTGACAAGATTGTTGAGTCTCATAATCAAGTCACTTTTTAGCAAGAAACTGTGAAGATTTTCACTAATGAAAGCTGAATTTCTCTTGTTAGAGGAGTTCTTATCAGTAGATACACATTTAATTTAAGGTCTTTCAGAATCTTCCTTTAGTTACGAAGACAAACTACTGACCATCTTTTTTTTATTATTATTTAGCTTAATAAATTAATTATTTATATCTAAAAATTTTGTTTCTTGGAATTTTTATTCATGAAACCTATTTGTGCTATACATGTGGGTTAATTTCTCTTCCCTCTCCATTACTCAGTAGAATTGGAATGATAAGTCCCTGAGTGTTGGAATCCTTACTAACTGCTAAGTAATTAGAGTTGATCTAATCTTACAAGAAGATGTTTTGGGCAGAACCTGAAACAAGGTACTAAGTAGAACTACCCATAATCCCTCTCTCTGGAAGGAGCATAAATAGGCCAATGGGCCAGTCGGAGAGTTCTTCTGAGGAAGACGCTACAAGTCGAGATTTCACCGGAATGACATGAAGACTGGAGCTGGCTGGAGGCTGAAGAAAGCAGAGGCAGAGGCTGTAGGACCAAGCAGAGAGATAGGCCTCTAAGCTAACCGGGCTATATTGAAGATAATAAAAGATCTGAACTTTTATCACCTGGCTGCGTTTTGAGAAGAAAAAGATCACCACATTCCTATTGGACTGTTTCTAGGACTTATGGACATGTGTAAATTTTTAGGTTGATTCATGTTGTTACATTACTACTAGCCTGTGTTATATTGCTATGTGCTTATGTAAATTATGTATAATGCCTCCCATATTGATGGATTTATGTATACCATGTATATCTGTTACAAAGTTCTGGCCCATATTGATGGATTTATGTGTACCCCCTCAGAAACCCCCTATGTTTTAAAACAAAAGAAAGGGGGAGATGTTGGAATCCTTACTAACTGCTAAGTAATTAGAGTTGATCTAATCTTACAAGAAGATGTTTTGGGCAGAACCTGAAACAAGGTACTAAGTAGAACTCCCCATAATCCCTCTCTCTGGAAGGAGCATAAATAGGCCAATGGGCCAGTCGGAGAGTTCGAGAGAGGAAGACGCTACAAGTCGAGATTTCACCGGAATGACATGAAGACTGGAGCTGGGGAGGCTGAAGAAAGCAGAGGCAGAGGCTGAAGGACCAGACCTTTGGATTTAAAGACATTCGGAGAGAGCTCTTGGAACCAAGCAGAGAGATAGGCCTCTAAGCTAACCGGGCTATATTGGAAATAATAAAAGATCTGAACTTTTATCACCTGGCTGGAATTTTCATAAAAATAATAATAATAATAATTTTATCATAAGCATCTAGCACCATCCTTGCTCTTTAGTACTTAAAAAAAAAAAACAACAACAACAACAACAAAAAAAAAAAAACTGTTGACTCAGAATAAAGTCATTGTTTGGGCCAACAGGACATGAAGCTGTGCAATGGAAAGATCATTGATTTAATAGTTATAGGATCATGGTTCAAATCTGAGTTTTCTCACTTTCTTCCTTCATAGTATTTGGTTACTCACTAAGCCTGCTAAACTTCAGCATCTTCATCTATAAAAAGAAGGTGTTGGATTATGGAAGCTAGGATCCTATCTAAATACATGCTACTATGATAATATATTCTTGATTATGATATCTCTTTTACTATTTCTTGTTTTTAATTGAAGGTTTTTATTTTCAAAACATATATAAGGATATTTTTTTTTCAATATTGATCCTTGAAAAATCTTGTGTTTCAATTTTCCCCCCTTTCTTGCACCCCCTTCTCTATATGGCATGTAATCTACTACATGTTAAATCCAAAATAGGCATACATATTTATATAATTATCTTGCTGCACAAGAAAAGCCAGATCAAAAAAAATGAGAAAGAAAATAAAATTCAAGCAAACCACAACAAAAATAGTGAAATGCTATGTTGTAATCCATCCTCAGTTACCACAGTCCTCTCTGATGATATATATGGCTCTCATCTGATGAAAAATCCCATTGTTTAAAAGAGCTACATTCATCAGAATTGATCATTGTGTAATCCTGTTGCTGTGTATAATGATTTCCTGGTTCTACTCACTTCACTTAGTATCAGTTCATGTAAGTCTCTTCTGGCCCATCTAAAATAATCCTGTGTAAAGTCCTGACTGGGTGTCTGGAGAATCTTGGTACCAGCCTGAGTCCTTGGTCTTAGAAGAAAAGTGAAGAGGAGGAACTCTCAGTTCTCTCAGCCCTACATACCCTAATACCCTTATATAACCACAACACACTGTGCATGCACTAACTATATACTGTACATGCAGGATTACATAAGCAACTTGCTATTTTATATAGATTACTCTTTGCCACCTGGTATCACTCTGCTTCAACTACAACACAGATTGTCACTGCTTCCCCCACTTCCTCTTAGCAGAGAGTGATAATTTGCTTTCCTCCTTACCTACTCTAATTTTTTAATCTTTTTTTTTTCTTCTTTTGCCAAAGCTAATACAATATTGAATAGTAACTGTGATGGGAGCAACCTTGCTTCACCCTTAGTGTTATTGGGAATGGTTCTAGTTTGTCCCCATTACACATGATGTTTGCTGATGGTTTTAAATAGATTCTACTGATCATTTTAATGATAAATCAAATTATTCTTATATTCTATAGTGTTTTTAATAGGAATGGGTGTTGGATTTTATCAAATGCTTTTTCTGCAGCTAGTGAGATAATCATATGATTTTTGTTAGTTTGCTTATTGACAAGTCAATTACATTAATAGATTTCCTAATATTAAATCAGCCCTGCAATCCTGGTATAAATCCTGCTTAGTCATAGCGTATTACCCTGGGGATAATGTTCTGTAATCTCTTTGTTAATATTTTATTTAAGATTTTTTTGCTTCAATATTCATGAGGGAAATTCCTCTATACTTTTTGTTTTCTCTGTTTTGATCAAAACTGGTTGGATATCAGCACCATATCTGTGTCATAAAAAAAAAAAAATGGTATAGGCCAGCTAGGTGGTGCGATGGATAGAGCACCAGTCCTGAAGCAAAAGGACCTGGGTTCAAATCTGGTCTCAGATAGTTAACACTTCCTAGCTGTGTGACCCCTGCACAAGTCACTTTACCCCAACTTTCTTAGCAAAATAAATAAATAAATTGGTGGGATTTTTTCTTTCTCTATTTTTTAAAAAATAGTTTGCATAGTATTGGAATTAATTTTTCTTTAAATTTTGGTAGAATTCACATGCAGATCTATTTGGTACTGGAGAATTTTTCTTAGGGAGCTGATTAATAGCTTGTTCCTTTTTCTAAAATGGGACTATTTAAGTAATTTATTTCCTTTTCTGTTAATCTGAAGAATCTATATCTTTGTAAATATTTTTCCATTTTATTTAGATTATCAAATTTATTGACATATACTTGAGCAAAACAATTCTTAATAGTTGCTCTAATTTCCTCTTCATTTTTGGAAAGTACTCCCTTTTCATTTTTGAGAACAACAATTTGATTTTCTTCTTTCCTTTTTCTAATCAAATTAACTAAAGTTTTATCTATTTTGTTGGTTTTTTTCATAAAACCAACATTTAGTTTTATCTATTAATTCAATAGACTTCTTATTTTTATTTTATTAATTTCTCCTTTGTATTTCAGAATTTCAATTTTGGTATTTAATTAGAGGCATTCAATTTGTTCTTTTTCTAGATTTTTTTAGTTGTAACCCCAATTCATTTAACTTCTCTTTTTCTATTTTATACAACTAAGCATCTAAAGATATAAAATTTCCCCTAATAACAAATTATGGTATGTTGTCTCATTGTCATTCTCTTGGATGAAGTTATTAATTGTGTCTCTGATTTTCTATTTCACCAATTCATCCTTTAGGATTAGATTACTTCAATTAATTTTTGGTCTATTTTCTTCTAGCTTAATATTGCATGTGGTTTTATTGCATCATGTCCTGAGAAAAATTCATTTGCTATTTCTACCTTTCTGCTTTTGATTTTGAAGTTTTTATGCCCTAAAACAGTCATTTTGAGGTGGTTAAAATTATTGATATTTATCAAATTAAAATATTTAGCTTTTCTTGTTTACATTATTTTTATAATAAAAATCTTGTCAGGTTTCTTTTTAAAAATTCTGTAATGTCATTTTTTTATTGTTTATGTTCTTATTTTTTTTAGGGGGAGGAGTCCTATTGTGATACCTCACCATGATCTCAGGGGTGACCCAGTGTTCTCATAAACTATGTCAGGAGAGTGTAATTTCTGATATCTTGCAGCAAGTTGAAAAGAATATAAACTAAGTTCCTAGTAACAGACTATTTCCACTGTTTGAGCACTAATGCCACAAATTACAATGAAATTCATCATGTGATGAAATTCTGTGAAGAATGTAATTATAATATAGAATCCTTCAAAACATGTCAACCTCTGTATTTAACAACTTCTTTTCAAAACTGGCAATATGGACAGAAAATAAACTAGAATTTCATATTTATATTTCGTATAGGGATATATATATATATAATACAATAAGTTTGATCATTCTACTTTTTAAGGAATTGTTTACATCAGTGAATTTTTGTGCCTCTTTTTAGTAAATTTTCACTTTTAAGGATGGATAATATGAAAGGAGAGAGAGAATAAGATAAACTGGGTGAAATAAAATTAGCAATAGTAAATGTTAAAAGGTTTTTTTGTTGTTGAAAAAAATTCATTTATTTAAGATAAATATAAAACAAAAGAAAAAATTGCTGTATTCACAGCAAAATGTGAGATTTAAAATATAAATTGATAAATTGTTCTCTACTGGGTACTTTTTACTTGGCCCCCCACTGCAGCCTTCAATTAACTATGACTATATTAATACACACATACAAACATATATAAAGACTACACATAGCATATATATATATGTATGTATGTATATATAATATGTATACATATTATATATATATATATATATATATGTATATACATGCACATAGCTCTCTATAATCATACACATATATACAATACATCCTATGCCTGTTTCTCCTCTATTTCTCTGAAGATGAGAGTACATTTTCAAAAGTCCAAATGTTTCCGTATTTTTCCAAATTCACCAAAGCATCATTTTTTTACACTTAGGTAGTATTCCAACTTTGTACTATATAGTTATTTTAAATAGTCTGAAATAATATTGATTATTCTGGCAAATATAAAGTATAGTTTCTCTATTTTTTTTCTCTTTTGATTAAATCTATTTTTAGCTTTAACTTTGTCTGAGATCATGATTACTATTCCTGATTTTTTTTAAACTTAAATTCTACTCCTGATCTTTATTATAATGTTTGTATATATTTCTTATTTCCTATTCCTCCAGATACCTCTGCTCTGCTTCTTATTTTAAAGTGTTGTATTTTTTCTGATTATATAAATATAATTCTGATTACACACAAATATTTTTCTGGTTACATATATATTAATTTTTTTAATACACATTTCTTTATGAATCATATTGGGAGAGAAAAATCAGAACAAAAGGGGAAAAAAAAAACATGACAGAAGGGGGGAAAAGCAGAAAAAAATGTGAACATGTGTTGATTTACATTAAATTTCCATAGTTCTCTTTCTGGATGAATATGGCATTTTCTATCCAAAGTTTATTAGGATTGCATTTTGGTTCACTGAACTGCTGAGAAGAACCAAGTTTTTCATAATTGGTAATTTCACAATCTTGATGTTACTGTGTACAATACATTCCTGGTTCTGCTTGTTTTGCTCAGGATCAGTTTGCATAAATCTTTTCAGTTTTTCCTAAAATTAGCTTGTTCATCATTTCTTATAAAACAATAATATTCCATTACTTTCACATTGCATAACTTATTCAGCAGTTCATCAGTTGATATACATCTACTCACTTTTCAATTCGTTGCCACCACAAAAAGAGCTGCTACAAAGATTTTTGCACATATGCATCCCTTTTCACTCCTTTTTTGGTTTCCTTGTAGTGTTTGGTGGATTTTCCCCATTTTTACATTCCTCTCAATTTCTAACACTTTGAGATAATTTTATTTAATTATTTCTTGTATTATAATCATTATTATTTTTTAAAAATTGGTACACATTGCTTTATGAATCATATTGGGAGAAACAAATCAGAGCAAAAAGGAAAAAAAAAACATGAGAAAGATAAAAAAAAAAGCAAATAAATAAATAAATAAATAAACGAAGAAGTATGTGTTGATTTACATTCAGTCTCCATACATCTTTTTCTGGATGCAGATGGCATTTTCTGTCGAAAATCTATTGGGATTACCTTGTATTACTGAACTACTGAAAAGAATCAAGTTTTTCTTTTATAGAGGATCATCATACATTTTTGTTGTTATTGCATACAATATATTCCTGGTTCTGCTTGTTTTGCTCAATATCTTTACAGGCCTTTCTAAAATCAGGTTGTTCATCATTTTTTATAGAACAATAATATTCCATTATAGCTTGTTCAGCCATTCCCCAAATGATGGGTATTCACTCCTTTTTTTTTTTACTACCACAAAAAAAGCTGCTGCAAACATTTTTGTACATGTGGGTACTTTCCCCTCGTTTATGATTTCCTTGGGATACAGACCCAGGATTATTTTTTTTATTGTAACTTTCATGGAGTTTAATAAGTTTTATTTTATACTTTTTATCTTTTTTTGAGGTCAATTGTTTTTCTTATGAGATGCATCACTTTCTCTTCTATTTTTTGATTCTTTATATTATATTTTAATATTTCTTGATCTTATTTCACTGACCTCCTCTTGCCAATTCTAATTTTCCAGGATTCATTTTCTTCCTTAATATCTAGATCTCCTTTCCTATTTCACTGATTTTTGTTTACTTTCTTTAGAATCTTGTTTTTTTTTATTATACTTTTTTTTTAAAAAAAGTTTTCAATCTTTTTTCATTTGATTTTTAAAAATTTTTGTTTGAGTTTTTCTATTAATTAATTTTGGTCAGGTGGCCAATCAATATGAGATATGACAAGCTTTTTTTTCAGTTTCTTCCTCTGAAGATGAACCCTGGTATTCTTTATTCCCATGATATCTTTCTCTGATTGGGTTCTTCCTCCTTTGCCTGCTTATTTTTTAAATAGCAGCTTGTTATTTATAATCATGTCTAGTCTTGGATTTGATGGATATTGCCTCTGATCTTGAGCCCTCCCTCATTTCATCCCTCTGACTTGGAACTGAAACAAAATATTCTACCCTCCTCTAAGTGCCTATGGCCATCAATGTACCTGCTCCAACACTGCATTCACCAGGTGAGTACTAGTTCCTTCTTACTCAGGACCATCTCTGGACAACACTGTTGGGCCTGGCATCATATTTCAGATGAGATTTATTCAGTCTTGACCAATTCAGATGACCACACACAGTCCAGGAGGTAAAAATTCCAATCCTTGGGGCCAAGGCAACCTCCCAACCCAGGGCTTGATGCTTGTTATATCAGTGAAACGAATCTGGAGGTATTCAAATTTCATAGGGACCAATCCTCTGTCCTGATATTTGTCTTAGATTTTTCTCAGATTGTTCTAGGAGGACCCTATTTTGCTTTCTTATTTGTTTTTACTGCTCTATGTTCTCCTTGAGGTATCATTTTGTTTTGTGCGTGAGAGAAATCTGGAGAGATTGGGATTTTCTGGACTACTCTGCCATCTTCCCAAAATCATTTCCATCCCTATTTAATTGTGAAAATTGTTTTTAGTCCTTTAAGGAGATCTTGTTGGTCTTGTGTCCAATTCACACTTTTCTATGAGGTTTTATTTCTAGTTATTCTGACTGAATTGTTTCCTTTTGAGTTTGTATCTTAATTTTCTCTGACAACATAGTAGAATTTAAAAGTTAGGTCATTGTTTTCTTGTCTGAAATCTGGTTCTTAGATAGGAAGGAATTTTGCTGCTTTGAGATTGCAAGTAATACTGGTCTTGGTCCCTTGAGACAGAAAAAGACTGTTCCTTATGATCCCTAATCCCTTCAGCTTAAAGTGATATTGTATCTCAGGGCTTCCATTCTCTTAACTGAAAGTGTTCCTCTCTGCCCTTATCTATGAACCAGAAGTGAGTATAGGCTATGGATATGCCTAACAGTGCCTAATCCTATATTCAGTGCTAGCCCAGTTGTATCTTGTAATTCCTTTCTTACCAGTTGCTTTAACTTGAGATCTCCCAAAGCTGTCAACAATCACCAGTCATTGCTTATATCACCCAAAGTCCCATTACTGAGATTTTATCCACATGGACCTCAGACCAGCCTCCTCCCTTTTGTCACAGATATCTCCTTTATTTTTAGTCATAGACTAGAAAAATAGTCTAAATCTGGTCTTTTGGGGAATGTGTGAGAAATTATTTTATGGTGGTTTTATGGGGACATCGGTAACTATCTACTTATAATTTCTATAACACATGTATTTTGTTCTTTTGTTTCTTTTTTTTTTTAATTTTTTATTTAATAATTACATTATATTGACACTCGTTTCTGTTCCGATTTTTTCCCCCTCCCTCCCTCCACCCCCTCCCCTAGATGGCAAGCAGTCCTTTATATGTTGGATATGTTGCAGTATATCCTAGATACAATATATGTTTGCAGAACCGAACAGTTCTCTTGTTGCGTAGGGAGAATTGGATTCAGAAGGTATAAATAATCCGGGAAGAAAAACAAAAATGCAGATAGTTTACATTCGTTTCCCAGTGTTCTTTCTTTGGGTGTAGCTGCTTTTGTCCGTCATTTATCAATTGAAACTCAGGTCTCTTTGTCAAAGAAATCCACTTCCATCAAAATATGTCCTCATACAATATCGTTGTCGAAGTGTATAATGATCTCCTGGTTCTGCTCATTTCACTTAGCATCAGTTCATGTAGGTCTCGCCAGTCCTCTCTGTATTCATCCTGCTGGTCATTTCTTACAGAACAATAATATTCCATAACATTCATATACCACAATTTACCCAGCCATTCTCCAATTGATGGGCATCCATTCATTTTCCAGTTTCTAGCCACTACAAACAGGGCTGCTACAAACATTTTGGCACATACAGGTCCCTTTCCCTTCTTTAGTATTTCTTTGGGATATAAGCCCAATAGAAACACTGCTGGATCAAAGGGTATGCACAATTTGATAATTTTTTGGGCATAATTCCAGATTGCTCTCCAGAATGGTTGGATTCGTTCACAACTCCACCAACAATGCATTAGTGTCCCAGTTTTCCCGCATCCCCTCCAACATTCATCATTATTTTTTCCTGTCATCTTAGCCAATCTGACAGGTGTGTAGTGGTATCTCAGAGTTGTCTTAATTTGCATTTCTCTGATCAATAATGATTTGGAACACTCTTTCATATGAGTGGTAATAGTTTCAATCTCATCCTCTGAAAATTGTCTGTTCATATCCTTTGACCATTTATCAATTGGAGAATGGCTTGATTTCTTATAAATTTGAGTCAGTTCTCTATATATTTTGGAAATGAGGCCTTTATCAGAACCTTTAACTGTGAAAATGTTTTCCCAGTTTGTTGCTTCCCTTCTAATCTTGTTTGCATTAGTTTTGTTTGTACAAAAGCTTTTTAATTTGATGTAATCGAAATTTTCTATTCTGTGATTAGTAATGGTCTCTAGTTCATCTTTGGTCACAAATTTCTTTCTCCTCCACAAGTCTGAGAGATAAACTATTCTATGTTCCTCTAATTTTTTTATAGTCTCGTTCTTTATGCCTAGGTCATAGACCCATTTTGATCTTATCTTGGTATATGGTGTTAAGTGTGGGTCCATGCCTAATTTCTGCCATACTAATTTCCAATTATCCCAGCAGTTTTTATCAAATAATGAATTCTTTTCCCAGAAGTTAGGGGCTTTGGGTTTGTCAAACACTAGATTGCTATAATTGACTATTCTGTCTTGTGAGCCTAGCCTTTTCCACTGATCCACTAATCTATTTCTTAGCCAATACCAAATGGTTTTGGTGACTGCTGCTTTATAATATAATTTTAGATCAGGTACAGCTAGGCCACCTTCATTTGATTTTTTTTTTTTCATTAATTCCCTTGAGATTCTCGACTTTTTATTGTTCCATATGAATTTTGTTGTTATTTTTTCTAGATCAATAAAATATTTTCTTGGAAGTCTGATTGGTATAGCACTAAATAAATAGATTAGTTTAGGGAGTATTGTCATCTTTATTATGTTCGCTCGGCCGATCCAGGAGCACTTAATATTTTTCCAATTATTTAAGTCTGACTTTATTTGTGTGGAGACTTTTTTATAATTTTGCTCATATAATTCCTGACTTTCCTTTGGTAGATAGATTCCCAAATATTTTATGGTATCAACAGTTATTCTGAATGGAATTTCTCTTTGTATCTCTTGCTGTTGGGTTTTGTTGGTGATGTATAAAAATGCTGAGGATTTATGGGGATTTATTTTGTAGCCAGCTACTTTGCTAAAATTATGAATTATTTCCAATAGCTTTTTGGTAGAATCTCTGGGGTTCTCTAGGTATACCATCATATCATCTGCGAAGAGTGATAGTTTGGTTTCCTCATTGCCTACTCTAATTCCTTTTATATCTTTCTCGACTCTTATTGCCGAGGCTAGTGTTTCTAATACGATATTAAATAATAATGGTGATAGTGGGCAGCCTTGCTTCACTCCAGATCTTACTGGGAAAGGTTCCAGTTTTTCCCCATTGCATATGATGCTTACTGATGGTTTTAAATATATGCTCCTGACTATTTTAAGGAAAAGTCCATTTATTCCTATGCTCTCAAGTGTTTTTATTAGGAATGGATGTTGGATTTTATCAAATGCTTTTTCTGCATCTATTGAGATGATCATGTGGTTTTTGTTTGTTTGGTTATTGATATAGTCAATTATGCTAATAGTTTTCCTAATATTGAACCAGCCCTGCATTCCTGGTATAAATCCTACTTGGTCATAGTGTATTATCCTGGTGACAATTTTCTGTAATCTTTTTGCTAATATTTTATTTAAGATTTTAGCATCAATATTCATTAGGGAGATTGGTCTATAATTTTCTTTCTCTGTTTTCAGCCTACCTGGTTTAGGTATCAGTACCATATCTGTGTCATAAAAGGAGTTTGGTAGGACTCCTTCAATCCCTATTTTTTCAAATAGTTTATATAACATTGGAGTTAATTGTTCTTTAAATGTTTGGTAGAATTCACATGTAAATCCATCTGGTCCTGGGGATTTTTTCTTAGGGAGTTGATTGATAGTTTGTTCTATTTCTTTTTCTGAGATGGGACTGTTAGGATATTTACTTCTTCCTCTGTTAGTTTGGGCAAGCTGTATTTTTGGAGGTATTTTTCTATTTCATTTAAGTTGTCGAATTTATTGGCATAAAGTTGGGCAAAGTAACTCCTAATTATTGCTCTAATTTCCTCTTCGTTAGTGGTGAGTTCTCCCTTTTCATTTTTAAGACTAACAATTTGATTTTCCTCTTTCCTTTTTTTAATCAGATTTACTAAGGGTTTGTCTATTTTGTTGGTTTTTTCATAGAACCAACTCTTAGTTTTATTAATCAATTCAATAGTTTTTTTACTTTCAATTTTATTGATCTCACCTTTTACTTTTAGAATTTCAAGTTTAGTGTTTGACTGGGGGTTTTTAATTTGTTCCTTTTCTAGCATTTTTAATTGCAAACCCAATTCATTGACCTTCTCTTTCTCTATTTTATACAAATAGGCCTCTAGAGATATGAAATTTCCCCTTATTACCGCTTTGGCTGCATCCCATACATTTTGGTATGATGTCTCATTATTATCGTTTTCTTGGGTGAAGTTATTAATTATGTCTATGATTTGCTGTTTCACCCAATCATTCTTTAGTATGAGATTATTTAGTTTCCAATTATTTTTTGGTCTACTTCCCCCTGCTTTTTTGTTGAATGTAATTTTCATTGCATCGTGGTCTGAAAAGGATGCATTTACTATTTCTGCCTTACTACATTTGAGTTTGAGGTTTTTATGTCCTAATATATGGTCAATTTTTGTATAGGTTCCATGAACTGCTGAAAAGAAAGTGTATTCCTTTCTGTCTCCATTACATTTTCTCCAGAGATCTATCATATCTAACTTTTCTAGTATTCTATTTACCTCTTTGACTTCTTTCTTATTTATTTTGTGGTTTGATTTATCTAATTCTGAGAGTGCAAGGTTAAGATCTCCCACTATTATAGTTTTACTGTCTATTTCTTCTTGCAGCTCTCTTAGTTTCTCTTTTAAGAATTTAGATGCTACCCCACTTGGTGCATATATGTTTAATATAGATAGTGCTTCATTATCCATGCTACCCTTTAGCAAGATATAGTGTCCTTCCTTATCTCTTTTAATTAGGTCAATTTTTGCTTTAGCTTGATCTGAGATCAGGATGGCTACCCCTGCTTTTTTGACTTCACCTGAAGCATAGTAGATTTTGCTCCAACCTTTTACCTTTAACCTGCATGTATCTCCCCGCTTCAGGTGTGTTTCCTGTAAACAACATGTTGTAGGATTCTGGCTTTTAATCCATTCTGCTAACCGCTTCCTCTTTATGGGGGAGTTTACCCCATTCACGTTTATGGTTAGAATGACCAATTCTGTATTACTTGCCATCTTGTTAACCCCGGTTTATGCTTTCCTCCCTTCTTTCCCCTATCCCCCCCTTCCAAGTAATAAGCTTGTGAGCACCCCTTGCTTCTCACAGCCCTCCCTTTTTAGTGTCCCTCCCCCCGCCTTAGAGTTCCTCCCCCTATCTTACCCCTTTCCCTCCCAGTTCCCGTATTCCCTTCCACTTAGCTTATTCCTTCCCTTTCCACTTTTCCCTTCTCACTTTTCAATGAGATGGGAGAAGTTTCACCATAGATTGAATATGTCTTAAGATTTTTCACTTAAAGCCAATTCTGAAGGCAGTAAGATACCCACTATATTCATCCCCCTCCATTCTTTCTCTCAGATATAATAAGTTTCCTATGCCTCTTCATGAGATGTACTACCCCCACTTTACCCTTTTTCTGGTACAATGTCCTTTCCACATCAATTTCTAGAACAAGGTATACATGTATTCTTTATACATCTATATAGTCAAAATATAGTTCCCAAGATTAATCTTTACCTTTTTAGATTTTCTCTTGAGTTCTATATTTGTAGATCAAACTTTTTGTTAAGTTCTGGTTTTTTCATCAGAAATAGATGAAATTCGCTTACTTCGTTGAATGTCCATCTTCTTCCCTGGAAAAAGATGCTCATTCTCGCTGGGTAAGTTATTTTTGGTTGCATACCAAGTTCCTTAGCCTTTCGGAATATCATATTCCAGGCCCTTCGATCTTTTAATGTGGATGCTGCCAGATCCTGGGTGATCCTTATTGTGGCTCCTTGATACTTGAATTGGGTTTTTCTAGCTGCTTGCAATATTTTTTCTTTCATCTGAGGGTTCTGGCATTTGGCCACTATATTCCTTGGTGTTTTGATTTTAGGATCCCTTTCAGTGGGTGATCGATGAATCCTTTCAATGTTTATTTTTTCCTCTGTTCCTATGACTTCTGGGCAGTTCTCTTTGATAATTTCCTGGAAGACAGTGTCCAGGCTCTTTTTTTCATCATGTTTTTCTGGGAGTCCAATGATTCTCAGATTGTCTCTCCTGGATCTGTTTTCCAGGTCTGTTGTCTTCCCCAGAAGGTATTTCACATTTTTCTCCATTGTTTGATTTTTTTGGATTTGCTTGACTGATTCTTCTTGTCTCCTCGAGTCATTCAATTCCACTTGTTCAATTCTGATTTTCAGTGAATCATTCTCTTCACTCACTTTTTAAAATCTTTCTCTAATTGTCCCATTGAGTTCTTTTGTTCTGTGGAATTTTTTTCCATTTCGCCAATTTTGTTTTTTAGAGAGCTGTTTTCTGTTTCCAGTTCACTAATCCTATTTTTCAAGGATTTTACTTCTTTATCCACTCTCTCTTTAACTTTCTCCAGGCTCTTTTGCCAAGCCTCCCTCTCTTTTTCCCAAGCCTCACTCTGCTTTCACCATTTTTCTTCTAGCTCCCTTGTGAGAGCCTTTTTAATCACTTCTATGAGGTTCATCTGTGCTGAGGAACAGACAATCTCCTCCTTTGGGGAATCACCTGGGGACTGCCTGTTTTTAGTCTCCTCAGGATTTAGAGTCTGCTCTCTATCTGTGTAGAAGCTGTCAAGGGTTAAAGTCCTCTTCAGCTTCTTGCTCATTCTGTCTATTAATCAGAGACAAACTACCAAAGAAAAACAGAAAAAACTGGAGTCTTTCTTTGGGGGGGGGGGGCTGGGTGTGTTATCGAGCTTCCTCTACAGACTGCAGGGGGCAGCAGTGAGGCACTAGCAGGACTGTGCTGCGCCTGCGCTCTGAGATCCCAGAGCGTGCTGAGTCACTGAGGGGGGGGAAGGGGGGGGCGGCCAGGTCCTGAGAGACTCCAGCTGTTTGGGGTTGTATTCTTCAGCCCCGGTGTTTTTAGCTTCTCTGCTGGGCAGTTGACTTGCTGCCGGAGGAAAGTATCCAAACCTGTAGCGAAGCTCTCCCCGCAGAGACGGCTACGATCACTCTCCACCCCCTTTCCAGTCTGCTCCCGTGCTCTCACTGCTGCTGCCCGCCGCCTGCGCCCGATCTAAAACCGCCCCAGCCCTCCAGTAAAGACAGACCTTTCTTGGCGGATCTCAAGGATGGCTTCTCTTGGTAACTATTTGTGGGTTTTTTTTTTCAGTCAAGCATTGATTCAGAGCCTTGTAATGAAGTGGATAGTGAGAGAAAGCGCGGAGCTTATGCAACTGTGAGCCTCCTCTCCGCCATCTTAACCGGAAGTCCAACACATGTATTTTGAAGACAAATCAGAATAAAAATTTACCCAAAAGTTTAGCTTTTCTATCCCCATTTTCCTAAATCATAATTTCTCAGGCCTAATATTCTCTTCCTTAGATAAATTCATAAATTTCAATAAAATCCAATTTTCTATGATTAATACTTAACTAACAGTATAGGATTCTACACAAATAATCTAATGGCCACCATATATCTGTTACCATGGGTTATAGAAATAGATAAAATTGATTTAGATTTAGCAGGAGATTATTAGATGTAACAATATCCTTTATGCTACTGATAGGAAATTCATAACACTGAGACAGATATTTTATGATATATACCAGATATGTGCTTATGTTTTCAAAAAAGCCCCAAAATAGCTATGTATGATTCCAAGAGAATACCTAGGAAAAATTCCATCTTGCCTTCTGTTCTGTCCGAGACATGTATGTACTCTCTTTTAAAAAGTATATATAATGCCACAAGGAAAATTTTCATTTTTAATGCAAAAATAAATTTTATACTTTATAATGTTTTCTCTTCTCCCTCTTCCTATCAAAAGAATGGAACATGTGCAGCTCTCGTTTTTCAGCCTATCACAGTACATATGTGATAGCGAGATAGTGCAGTGCATAGAGTTATTTACAAATTTTGAGTCAGGAAGAAAAGAGTTTAAATCCAGCCTCAGACACTTGTAAGCTATGTGACCCTTGGATAATCACTTAACCTCCACTTCAATGCTTTCACCTGTAAAAATGGTTATAATTATTGCATTTAATACACAGTGTTATTAAGTATAAATGAAATAAGATGTAAGATGTTTAGCAAAATTTAAAACACCATACAAATATTAATTATTATTGTTGTTATTATTAGATGGACTAGCTTTCTGCATTCTGCACACTACTAGCTTTGCATTCATAGACACCTGGCTTTGTGGTGCTTTATAAGAGAGCCAATAATTCAAGTGATTTTCCCTCTGTATCTGGATAACAAAAAGTCTAAGGAGTTTGTAATCTCCATAAAAGAAATGATCCTTTTCTGTATAGCTAAGAAGTTCAACTTAAAGGACATAGTAAAATTACAATTATGTAAAATGAGTGAAAATTGTATTAGCCAAAACAATTTATATTAGCTGCTGCTATTCCTTCCCTTCCCCACGGAATCATTACCTGAATTTGTTCTAATTAATATTTCTACCCAAATCATACAGAATGCCAGATAGGGAATTATGAAGACCTGATTCTGCTGTAGTCTTACCTATGTGAATATTTCCCTTTCTTTGGATTTTAGTTTCCTCATTTATAGGGAAATAGTAGCATCACAGAATCATACAGTCAGAACTGGATGGGACCTTAGATGATCCTAATTTCATCTTGGTCCTCTTTGAGAACAATCAACCATGCAAATATTTTGTTTTTACTGAAAACATTTTGTGTGACAATGGAATTAAATCACTAATTCCATTTTTAAAGGTTTCAACAATTTTTTGAGTCAGCATGTTGACTTCTATGTCTGTTCAATACTTTTGAAAGCTATCTGAATCATCAGTCTATAAGATGAAATTTAGGAAATAATATTCCACCTATATAGCTCTCTATTTTATAAACATGAATATACTTTTTGTTGCTGTTGTTATTGTTGTTGTTTTTTGTGTTTTTTTTTTTTTTTTGAGGGGGAGGAGCTGTTTTAGTATCACATAATTTTATTCTCCTCTAGCCACCTGCACACCAGTGATTTGAGTTTTTTTTTTGCTTCTTCTGTCATCTTCTTATCATAAAGGCAAAATTTGTCAGTGAACATTGTTTTCTTTTATGCTGTTTATTATTCCCAGAATATGCTTATCAATTGTGTCTAGTAGTCATACTTCTTCATCTCTTCAAAATTCTCCTGAAAAGTACTAGACTTTCACAAAGCTTTCAATGATTAAATGAAAGTAAGTTACTTTTACAATTCCCTTGGACTCTTTATTTCTGATGCCAAAACTTACCACATTTAAATTATTTGATGTCTCCCACTATTCCTAGAATACTTTTGTGTCTTTCTTCTGATTTTGTTTTGACTTCAATATATGTAAAAGCCTTCCTAGCATCATACATTTAAATGTATACTTTGGAACTTAGATAATTTTGATTCTAATTCTAAGTTTGATTCTAAGTCTAATTCTAGGGTTCAAAAATCAGAAATCAAATGTTTGAATTTTTAATATATTTCTCAGTATAGAATTATTCTGTTAAATGATTTAAAAATAAACTATTAATTGGTTATATTTATTGAAAATATAAATATTTTGAAAGAATAACTTAGGATACATATGAACTATGGAGATTTCTTCTTATTTATTTTGGAGCTGATGTATTTATTGAATATTGTTTGAATATTATTCCAAATAATATAAAGAGAGGCATGTAAAGAGGCAGCATAGGTAAAATAAATAGAACACAAACTCTGAAGTAAAGGGAATTGGGTTCAGATCATGACTCTGATGCTAATTATTTGAATGACCAAGATATAGAATATTTAGGGAAGAATTATGTCTCTTGTGAGGTTTTCCAATCCCTTTTCAAGGCTGCTTCCCATCTTTGGTGTCCATCTGATTCACCCAATTCTTACCTGTGGCTCTAAGAAGCTGTTGAATGTACAGTGTCCACACCATGGTAAACTTTTGTCAGATGAACTAAACCTTATTGAGGGTAAAAGAGTTGTTTAAACCATTCTGTTAATTAGAGGACTGCTTACTCCAAGAATGTGAAGATGTCCCTCAGTGGATTGGATAGATGAGAACAATTTGTTTCAACAATCATGAAGGTAGCTGAAGCAGGTGTTATGGAGGGCTTAGAGCTTGGTTAGACATGCAAGATACCAAAGTCAGGCACTTCATGTTTGCCTTGCTATTGGAATTTAATGACTGGAAGAGAGAGTAAGGTCTACAATTTCTCCCAATACTGCTTCACTTAATTCCAATTTATGCATAAATCACAAAAGATAAACCATATCGTTCAACCATTTTTACTTTTATCAAAATACAAATGATAATGCAGAAATTTTGTATACCCTGAAAGCTGAAGAAAAGCTCTGAACACAGGTGGTTCAAGCCATAGAGTCATCATCTCAGGGGAAGATACAGTGAGATTTGAGAGCCCCATAGGTCTCTAAGAAGATTTGGTTTTTATTTTTAAGTGTCACAGTGCTCACCTTCTGACATGAGGAGGTATCTAGAAAAGATGCCATGATTTTTTTCTCTTTCACCCAATCATGGCTGCAGCAGACAAAGATCATACCTGTGATCAAAACAGGAAAAAAAAATAAAATGAGCAAAAACTTTTGCAGAAATGTTTCCATTCATCATTGGTACATGGAATGTCTGAATAGTTACAAACAATACAAAATTCAGGAGATGTGGAAG
The DNA here is from genome assembly GCF_016432865.1 of Antechinus flavipes. Lineage (NCBI taxonomy): Eukaryota > Metazoa > Chordata > Mammalia > Dasyuromorphia > Dasyuridae > Antechinus > Antechinus flavipes. The sequence goes on along the minus strand of NC_067398.1, from coordinate 521,198,474 downwards.
ATAAATAGCTGTTGTTGTTAGAAAACTCTGCAGCTATCACATCCAAATAGCATCCCTTGGTGAAACAATGCTGACAAATGAAGTTTAACTTAGCAAAGTTGGAATTGGATCCACATTTTTTTTGGAGTGACCACAGTGATGGGAAGCAATATGAAGCTGATTTAGATTTTGCAATCAAAACTAATCAACAGTTTTTATACCTATCAAAGGGAGTAAACAGCCTCATGACAAGTTAATATGTTTGTCACTTGCAGGAAAGCACCATGCTACCATCTTCCTGATAAATCCTGAAAAGATCAAAGAAAACTTTTATGAAGACTTGGAAACCATCAACAACAATGTGCTTAAAGAGAACAAGCTAATTATTCTGGGTGACCTTTAGCACCAGATTAAACAAAGACTATCAGATGTGACAGGGAAATCTTAGGAGGAATGAAATAGCAAGTCACTTACTATTAAAAACTTGGGTGTCTCTTGACCTCATTACCTATACTGTCTTCTGTTACTCTAAAAGTAATAAAACTTCACCAATACATGGTGGCAGAAAACTCTGAAATGTAATATTTTATATCATTGTAAGGAGAAGAGACAGATAGGATATGAGAGTAACAAAAATGATGAGTGGCACAAAGTGCTGAACTGATCATAGACTTTCTATGATGTCCTTTCTAAACTAAGCACTCACATTTAACAAAGATAGAAGCTCTGCACCACAATGACTACAAGAATATTTAATTTGAACAAATTAGAGTCTCCTAATGCAAACAATTTCTTGCTAACTTGGTGTGAAAGTTAAATTAAGCCACATTTGATAACAAAGGAACACACACACAAATTGGGTAGCTTTCAGAAATTTGGCATACAGTACCACATCTATTCAACTGGGCCAGAAAACTCATTAACATCAATTGCTTTGATGAAATTGAAGAGAAATTTGAGAAGCTGCTAAATGAAAAAAAAAAACTGAGAATCTTATAGGGTTTGCCATCAAAAGGGATAATCAGCCAATTCCAACTAAATCATAGTGCAAGCAATGTTTAGAGAGATACAGAATTCTTGGCTCAGTACAAAGGCAAGTTAAATTCAGTTTTGATTCCACAAGACTTTTGGGATGCTCTGAGGTTATTTATGGGCCAAAGGCCTATGCTTCCTCTCAACTACTTGACTACATCTCAACTACTCAGTCATTACTCCTCTACTCAGCTTATGGAATCACATTGATTACTGAAAAAAAGACAAGATCATGGAAATACATCTTGGAGACTTTCATAGTGTTCTCAAGAGAACAACATCGATGCTGAAGCCATTGACTATACACCTCATGTTGCAGTTAATCTCTCTTTAACCAAACTTTGAAATGAAGGAGATGCTTTTATGCTCCTTTTGTATAACACAGTACCTGGTACTGATTCTATTCCAGCTAAGATTTATGAGATGGGAAGTTCACTACTCATAAAAAAGCTGACAGAATTTTGGAGGATTATCTGAAAAAATGTTATCCTCCATGAGTTCAAGAATGTGGCCTGGGTCAATCTCTAGTAAGGAAAAAAAAAATAGCTTGTCATGACAATCATAGGGAGGAAATTGTTCTCTCTCTCTGTATCTCTCTGTCTCTCTCTGTCTTTCTCTGTCCCTCTTAGTAACTGCTGGCAAGATTCTTGCCAGAGTCCTCCTTAATAAGGGATTCTTCACCTGAAAGCTGGTCATCTAATCTGAAATCCATTTTGGCTGTGGAAAAGCTCAAGGTACAGCAAATATTGTGTATGCTGTCTTACAGCTCCAAGAGAAATTCCAGAAGCTGAACAGAGGTCTATGTACAACATTTTATAATCTAATCATCCATGAAGATCTCTGGAAAATTATAGCAAAATGTTGTTGCCTAGACAAATTCAACAGTATTATACATCAGTTTTATGATGGGTATAGTTGCCTACCTTCTGGATAACAGACAATATTCTCACACTTTCCTGGTTACCAATAAAGTGAAGCAAGATTCTATGCTTCCTCCCATGATTTTTAGTATGATATTTTCAACAATGTTATCAGATACTGTCAATGAGGACAAAAATATTAAGGCATCAAGATCTGCTATACCACTTAGTAAATTATTTAATTTGAAATGGCTGCAAGAAAAGATTAAAGTGGAAGGAAAGTTGGTGCAGGGGTTTTTTTTTTTTTTGTTGTTGTTGTTGTTTTTTTTTTTTTTTTTTTTTTTGTTTGTTTGTTCTCAGATGACTGTGAACTCAGTGTACTCTCTGAGTCTGAGATACAGTAAAGTATTAATCCATTCTCTGCTACTTTTGCTAATTTTGGCCTAAGAATGAAATCCAGAAAACAGAGGTTCTCTACCATCAGCACCACGTGGAACCATTCCTACATGGAACCATGAGTTACAGTAAATGAAGAAATTTTTAATTTTAACACTGTATTACTTCACTAACCTTGAAAGCTTCTGTTCCTGAGATGTTACATAGATGATGAGATTAAAGCATGCATTGCTACAAGTGGCTCAGTATTTGGAGATCACTGAAGAAAAATGTAGAGGTGAAGAGATGTTATAAAATGCCTGTCAAACTGAGAGTCTACAGAGCCATTTTGCTGACCTCATTGTTTTATGCCTGTGAAATTGGAACTGTATAGTAGCACCATACCAGAAAACTCAATCACTTCCATTCAAATTGTTTTAAAAAGATTTTGAAGATCACCTGGCAAGATAAGGTACTAGACAGGGAAGTCCTTTCTTGAGTTAAACTGCCAGACATTCAAACTCTATTGTAGAGAGTACAACTCTGATGGACTAGCCATGTTGCTTAAATACCAAACGTATCTTGGATTGAAAGACTATTTCATGGAAAACTCACGCAAGGCAAATGCTCAAAAGTGATACAAGGACACTCTCAAGGTCTCTCTGAAAAACATTAATATCTATTATAAGACATGGGAAGAGACTAATACAAAACCATGCAGCATGGTGCAACAACATCAAAATAGGTGTTATACTCTATGAGTAACGCAGAATTGCAATAATTCAAAAGAAACATGAGATATTCAAATGTAGAGACATCTCCAAATGTTCATGTGAACTATTTGAGTCCAATTTGTGGTAGGGGCTCCCCAGGTCCTTTGGGTCTTATGATCCACAGTTGTTCTCACTGTACTGTGATCCCAGCATAATGATGTCATGTTGGTCCTCCTCAAGAATGAAGGACAAGCACTTGTATGACCTAGGACAAATCACTAAAACCCCTCTTGACCTTTGGAACCTATTTGTAAACTTAAGTGTTTAATTAGATAGTCTCTGAGGTCTCTTTTAACTAAAGGCATATGATGCTATGGAGTAAAATCTCCTTTAAAGACTACAGCTAATGGTTCTAAATGTAGTTAACCTGATATAGAGTTAACTCTCTTGTGAATCAGAAAGTTCTTTCACCTGGAAGCATTTAAAAAGAGAGTTGGGTGAACAATTCTCAAGATTTTCTGATGGGTTAATCTATCAGACAAGAGGCCTGTATTGGAAGATCCCATTAGGCTTTTTCAGATTATGACTGAACTTTAACCTTTGAGCAGTAGGTTTCCTTTTTCATATCCTATATTTTTCTCTCAGGTTTGTGAAACCTGTCTTGTGATGCTCCCCAGTTACCAAGGCATCCTAGAATATCTAGTGATTCATGACTTTCTGTTGGATTTGCATATGTATGAGACTGTAAAACATAGTGTCCTCTGTGGGACACTGTGAGCCATGTATTTGGATTTGCACTGGCATTTATCTTTTAACCTCAAGGGAATGAAAAATCTATGTCTTTATTCTGTGCACTCTGATGTATCATTTGTCTTTGCCTACAAAAGTGTAATTATTTTTTAGCTAAAACCTGATTTAAAAATCTAAGTGCTTAGAAGCCTCCGGTGGTCAGACTTATAATTAATAGCATTTTCTCTATTAATGGGGGAAAAAATCTGTTTTCAGTTTTTTAAAATATTCTTTTCTTGTTTATGCCCTGGTTCCTTCTTGTCAGATAGCCATAATTAAAATAATTGATTCTGTGAAAAGATCCAGCAGTGTAATGCTTAACAACCTATACTAAAAAGGTCAGACACCAATTACTGTAATTTTGCATGAAATGAAATAAGAAAGGCTGCCCCTTTTCACTCCAAGTGAAAAATGTTAGGATAATGAGAATTCTCATGAGGTTTTTTCAATCAATACATGCTTCAGTGAATGATTACAGCACCGAAATGGAAAGAACATTCTTCTCAGCCCTACAATTATGGTCTCACAGAATATAGGTCTTTACGATGAAACTTTTTCCGTCCTTCTTCTTGAAGTGATTGATTTTTGTTGTCTATAATGCTCATGTTTTCTCTGACATTGTACTATGAATATTTCCTGCTTTCAGTTATTTTGTAAAATGTTTGCATTCACTGGAGTGACTCCTCCCTCATATATCTTTGACATTATTAGATGGAGGTAGCTTTCTAAACCACATATCTTTGATCATAAAAACCATAACTAAGCATATTATCATACTATCATATTTTGGACCTTGTAGTTACATTAAACTTTGCTTTCTAGTATGATACTTGCACAAAGGATAGAGTGAAGCAATTAATATTTTATGATTACATCTTCCTTTCTTTCCCTGTTTAGAAACAATCAGTCCATATCCTAAAAGAAATGGTGGTACAGAGGACATTTGATGGAATTGGAGAAATCATTACTCAGTTGACATAGTTTGTTGGTGATAAAATGAAATTTTTTTGGAAAGAAGATCTTTTTTTACTTACTGATTCTCTTATTCTATTAAAGATTAATTTCCCTTCTCTTAATCTTTAAAATACTTATTAAAGACCTGCTCCGTGCAAAGCACTCTAGGGAAAACAAAATTGTAAAAGTGATAGTCTATATCTCTTACAAAATCTCTAATCATGTAGCTAAAATATGAGCAAAAATAATTAAAATGAAACAGTACATGATATGATACAAATAATATATATTATATCAGAAAAGTGAATGGTTACTTTCAGCCAATTCATTCAGAAAAGAGAAGGGTGCTGTTATTTCTAACCTGGCATTGAATATTTTATGATGTAGATATTTAAAAGGGAAGGGAATGAAGAATCTCTCAATGAAGGGACATCCCTACTACACTTGAGCTAAGAATAGGGACCTCAAAATTCATTTAGACCATATTGTACTTGATCAAAGTTTTACTTTATAGCATTCTAAATAAACCACCAAAAACTTAGTTTGAAGATGTCTACTTAGTATAAAACTATAATGTTAGATTTAGAATCAGGAAGAAAATCTGTGTTTGAAAAATTGTCTCAGATACTTTATTTTTTTGATCTTAAGGAAATCACTTTAATACTGAGACTCAGTTTCTTCATCTATAAAATGAGAAGGTTGTATTTAATTAATTCAGTGGCCATTTCCAACTTTAAGGTTATGATGAACAGAGGATTATAATCAGCTAAGTTGTAACCAATGAAGACAGCCCTGTTCCACTAATTGGGTTATTTCTAATTATTAGGAAATATTTCTGTATTTTAAAAAGTTATTTTATTTGAAAAAACAGAGTTAGAAAAATAGAAAAACAGAAAAGGAATACAAAATAATGAAGCAAAACAAAAGAGAACAATTGTCATGTGCCCAACAAAACATCAGGGAGGATTCAAAATATATAACAATAAATTACTAGATCAAAAAAGTATATTATATATATATTTATATATGTAGAAGAAATTTTATTCATGAATGTTTATTTTTTTCTTTACTTCATTTTAAATTGTTCTTTGGTTCTCTGCTACTTTATTCTTCCCCCTCCTCCCCTTTCATCTCCCTCACTATCCTCAAGTAAACTACAGTTAAGAAAAGATATATTTATGCATATATATGTTAATATATGCATACACACACACTCATACATCTCATATGACACACTTCTTTCCTACCCTGCTGGACTCCAATTAAATTCTGATCCATAACTTGCCTTGCTATTACCTAACCTCCCGTCTCAAAAGGATTCCTTCCTTTTGTTCATCTCTTACCCTTTGCTTCCTCATTTATCCATTTCTCCCCTTATTTCTTTATAGATTTTGGATGGTGCTAGATACTTGGTAATTTATATGTAGTATTGCCTATTGAACCCATTCCTGATGAGAGTAGGTTTTCAGAACTATAAATCTTCTTCCTGCCACTAATTCCTCTATGTCTTTTCTTCCTCTGCATCGCATTTGTATAATCTGATTACTATTTTTATTTTAGCTCTGCCAATCTTTCTTTTGATCTGCCCTATTATTGATGTGAATCTTAAATTATTATAGTCTTATATCTTATAATATACATTTCCCATGTTAAAAAAAACACAATTTGTCCATGTTGAGTTCCTTAAAATTGATCTTTGAAATTGGCTTTTACATATTAAATTTTCTGTTAAGTTCAGTTTTGTTGATAGAAAGTCCTGAAAATCTGCAAGTTCATTAAAGGTTCATTTTTTTCTTATTAAAATTATAGATAATGTTGTTTAATATGATATTTTTGGGCACAGGCTTATTTTTTTTGATGGTCAGTAGATGTGATTCCAGGACCTATGGTCTTTTATTGTAGCTTCTAATAAGTCTTGTGCAATTCTAATTGCAACTCCAGCATATCTGAATTGTTTTTTCTTGTTCCTTGCAAAGTTTTCTCTTTGATCTGGGAGTTTTGAAATTTGGCCATAATATTCCTGTGTGTTTTTCACAAAGGATTTCTTTGAGTTGGGTCATGGATGACTGGATTTTTTCTATTTCTATTTTCCCCTCATGTTTTATCATTCTAGAACAATTTTCTGGAATAATTTCCTGCATTATTGTGTCAAAGGTCTCTTTTTGATCTCAATTTTATGGCTGTCCAATTATTCTTAGATTTTCTCTTTTTGATCTGATGTTCAGATCTTTCATTTTTCTTATAAGACTTTTGCATTCCATTCTATTTTCTCATTCTTTATAATCTGTTTTGCTATTTCTTGGTCTCTTATAACTTCACTAGCTTCCCCTTGCCCAATTCTAATTTTCAAAGAATTATTTTATTTTTAAGATTCTTTACTTCCTTTTCTATTTGTTTAACTCTTTTTAATCTTGTTTTTCTTGGATTTTTTTCTTTTTTAATTGGTCTTCAATGTCTCTCATTTGGTTTTTAAATTTTTTTTGAGTGCTTCTATAAATTCTCCCTGGGCAAGAAGCCATTTCATGTTATTCTTTGGAGTATAATCTTTTTTAACTAAAGTGTCCTCTTCTGAAGATGAACTCTTGTCTTCCCTGTTTTCATAATATGTTTCAGTGGTAGATTATTTTTCTTCTTTGCAGGTTCATTTTTCTTTAAATGAGAGGTATTTGTGTGAACACCTTTAATCATGAGGTGGGGGAATGGTGCCTCAAACTTTCCTTCAGCTCTCCACTTTGACCAGGAACTCCAAAACAACAAGAGTTCCACCTTCCTGCAAGTACCTCACAGACAGCATCATTCCCTGCCCTGCTGTTTCTGCACACAAGGAATGCTGGTTCCTTCTTGTTCTGGGCCATGTCTCAGCAGCACAGCTGGGCCTGGCATTCCCAGTCACTCCATGTTCACTTCAACTTCCTGGCCTCAAACTCTCACTCAATAAACAGTCCAGGGCATGAAAGTGTCTGTAGTTTCTGCTAAGGCTCCAGCCACATCCTGCTAACCTGAGGAATCCCCACTGGATGTTTCTATGAAGCTAGCCCAGAGCTGTTTGCACTTTAGACAGGTTAATCCTCAGTCCAGTATTTCTTCAGATCTTCTCAGGTTGTATTAAGAGGATCTCTATTCTGCCTCAAGTTTCTTTCTTGGTTTTTCCCCTATTTTGGCATGAGGTGCAAATTTGCTTTATTTGTAGGGGAAATCCAAAGACCTTGAAATTTTACCAACCTGCTCCACCATCTTCCCAGAATCCTTCTTCAATATTTTTGTATTTCAAGTCTAAATTTTCTTTGATTCAGTTTTTCCCTGTCCCTAATTCAACTTTCTGGTCCCAATCAGCATAAATGAAAAAAAAAATTTTCCCATATGACATACTTTCAACTATATATGATGTGGTCTCTAGTCCTATCTTGTTGGAATCTTTACAAACTGCTAACTAATTAGAGTTTATCTAATCTTACAAGAAGATGTTTTGGGCAGAACCTGAAACAAGGTACTAAGTAGAACTAATTAATACAAGGCTTGTGTTCACACCTTTACTCATTGGAGTTCACAAGTATGCCAGCTTCACAAAGTAAACTTTCTAACTTCAAGAGAGTTCACACCTCCCTTAAAGCTCTTTGGGCCAGAGAGCACTATGGGAGAAAACCCATAATCCCATTCTCTCAGAAGATTCACATATAAGGAGAGAGAGCTATTCCAGAATACATTTTTTCCACTTGGCTGGCTGGTCGCAGAGGAGAGTTCAGCTGGACTGGAGAGGAGCAACTCTGGTGTAGACAGAGAGCACTTTGCGGAATTACGCCAGAAGCCCTCTCTCCGAGGCAAGGCAGAATATATTCCACTTGGCTGGCTGGTGGCAGACGAAGAGTTTTCAAAGGATAAAGCTACGAGTGAGAGTTCAGTGGACAACCAGATTCATCTTCATCTCACACCACTGTGGTAGGTGGCTGGGCTCCTGCACGCCCCCCACTGAGACCAAGCTGGTCTGAAAGACTCACCAGAAAGCTAGCCGAGCTCCAAGAGAAGGAAACAAGAGATTCATTCCATCTCTGTGCTGGTTGGAGGCTGAAGAAAGCAGAGGCAGAGGCTAAAGGACAGAACCTTTGGATTTGGAGATATTCGGAGGGCCCTAAGCTAAACCGGCTGTGTTTTGAGAAGAACAAGAACTCCAACATTTGAACTCATAACACTATCTCTTTTTTGTTCACTACTAAATAAGCAAATCTCATGGTAAATGCAAGAAAAAAATGAAGTCTCAAAATGTGCTTATGGGGGATAAAGTAGCAAAACTTAAGAAGACAGAAGAATATCAAAATATATTTGGAGGGAAGGCATAGGAAAATAAAAGAAATAAATATATTCATTGATGTTTGTAGGGGAGTGAATGGGGCCAGGTGAATATTTCTGAGAGATTATAGGATTTTAGGCCTAAATTTCAGAAAGTCATGTGATTCCTATTCTCAGAGGGCTATAGGGCAGAAAAGGTCCCACACTTAACACCATATACCAAGATAAGATCAAAATGGGTCCATGATTTAGGCATAAAGAATGAGATTATAAATAAATTAGAAGGAATATAGGATAGTTTACCTCTCAGATTTGTGAGGAGGAAGGATTTTGTAACCAAAGAAAAACTAGAGATCATTATTGATCACAAAATAGAAAAGTTTGATTATATCAAATTAAAAAGCCTTTGTACAAACAAAATTAATGCAAACAAGATTAGAAGTGAAGCAACAAACTGGGAAAACATTTTCACAGTTAAAGGTTCTGATAAAGACCTCATTTCCAAAATATATAGAGAATTGACTCTAATTTATAAGAAATCAAGTCACTCTCCAATTGATAAGTGGTCAAAGGATATGACCAGACAATTTTCAGATGATGAAATTGAAACTATTTCCACTCATATGAAAGAGTGTTCCAAATCACTATTGATCAGAGAAATGCAAATTAAGACAACTCTGAGGTACCACGTCACACCTCTCAGATTGGTTAAGATGACAGGAAATGATAATGAGGAATGTTCTGCACAGATATATTGTATCTAGGATATACTATAACATATTTAACATGTATAAGATTGCTGCCATCTAGGGAAGGGGGTGGAGGGAGGAAGGGAAAAGTCAGAACAGAATTGAGTGCAAGGGATAATGTTATTAAAAAAAAATTACCCATGCATATGTACTGTCAATAAAAAGTTGTTTAAAAATTTAAAAAAAATTTTAAAAATAACAGGAAAGGGGAGTGTATCCATATCTTTTGTGTTATATAATCCATTCTCTGCTGCTGCCACACATCATGCTAGGCTGTCCAGTTGATTAGCTTGAACTGCTTCTCTCAAGGCCCAAATAAATGCTTTCTGTTTGTATTTGGAGATGCCTCTTGGGAAAGGAGAGTCTAGCAATCCTTCTACATAATTTATGCTTACTTATTCCAAGATTGCATGTCTCTCCAGAGAAATGGCTGGGGATTCTGATATGAGGGCAAGTGCCAGTTTGAGTTTTCTCTAACCATCCTCCAGATCGGACTAGCCTCTCTCTCTGTGCAGTATGGGCCCAAGGTGGATGCACTCGATAAAAACAGAAAGTAGAAGGAAAATCTCTGAAGAAACTGAGGGCAAGAGAATAGTCAAGTAATTTATGCACATATAATCCAGAGGTAAGGGACACTGCTTGTGCTCTTGGGCTGTGCTTAGGCTGAATGGGACCCTAGGATTATGCTTTGTGATCCAAGGAAAGAGGTGGCACCCAGTGAGGTATAAGGAAGTCATGACAAATGATAGAGAAGGGGCACTCTAGATGAGTGCTATATAGGGGTGACCTCACCAAATTTAGGGATTCAAGTCGAGAAGTCAACTTTGTGATTTACAAGATCACTAGTCATTAGATTAGAACTGCTCTCCCCAGAAGGAAATGTGGAAGAAGCAGTTTAAACCTAAATCTTTGAAGCAAAAATCTAAAATACCCCCAAATAGTGCATTGGAGGAGATATTGCACTCATCTAGAGTATTGGCTAGAAATTGGAAAATGAACGGATGCCCATCAATTGGAGAATGGCTGGGTAAATTGTGGTATATGAATGTTATGGAATATTATTGTTCTGTAAGAAATGACCAACAGGATGAATACAGAGAGGACTGGCGAGACTTACATGAACTGATGCTAAGTGAAATGAGCAGAACCAGGAGATCATTATACACTTCGACAACGATATTGTATGAGGACATATTTTGATGGAAGTGGATTTCTTTGACAAAGAGACCTGAGTTTCAATTGATAAATGACGGACAAAAGCAGCTACACCCAAAGAAAGAACACTGGGAAACGAATGTGAACTATCTGCATTTTTGTTTTTCTTCCCGGGTTATTTATACCTTCTGAATCCAATTCTCCCTAAGCAACAAGAGAACTGTTCGGTTCTGCAAACATATATTGTATCTAGGATATACTGCAACATATCCAACACATAAAGGACTGCTTGCCATCTAGGGGAGGGGGTGGAGGGAGGGAGGGGAAAAAAAATCGGAACAGAAACGAGTGTCAATATAAAGTAATTATTAAATAAAAAATAAAAAAAAAGATGGGAAAGAAAAAAATGTAAAAGATGAAAGATAATCTGTAAGTTATGAGTATTTTTTGTTTGTTGTTGTTGTGTTTTTTAATTATTATTATTTTTTTATTTTGATAGTTTACTCAGTTTGCCAGAACACTGAGGGGGAAATAAAAACAGACATAGAAGAGCTGTTGATCATTACTCTCTGTATAACTCAGACAGATGAGAATCATATCAGTTTTAATGATACTCTTTTATTCTGTTAAAGAAGACATCTTAGTGAAGCCAAAATAGATATAATGTCAGAGATTCCTCTGAGCTTCCCCAACCTACAACAAACATCTCTTAACAAGTTCTAGAGCAGCAAAACCAACAAAAATTGATGTGAAACAATTTTCCAGTCTAGGATAGCTTGAGAGTTGGCAGGAAAGGTCCATCCCATTAGGTAGAGAGTGGACCACAGTGCAACATAGGCCGTGCAAACACAACCCAAGTCAAACCAGAAAGCAAACATTGGAAGTCACTGAATCAGGGGTGGCAGTGACTGCTTCTGGAGCTCTTAACCTCTAGATGGTAAGGAGGTCAAGCAACTGGTCAGAAGGACTTTATAGAAGTCTCTTTGTGAGAACTGAGATAGAAATCTGTGCTTTCCCCAACTTGAATCCAGGTTGAAGCCTGATGGCAATCCCAGAACAAGGAGAAGCACTAGCACACCAGACTCTCCTCACATTTCCAGGACAACAGAATGCTTGTGGTCCCTTATAGGCTAATGCACAACCAGGAAAGTAATAAGCTTACCTGTACTTACATCATACTACCTATGAAAAACTGGAAGTTTAGGAATGTACTCCCTCTGCCCTAGAAGTAGAGTCTGACAATAATAATCAGTTAAAAATCAAGTATTGGCCTGGGAAAATGAGTAAGGAATAGAAAAAAGTCTGACCATGAAAAGTTATTATGAATGCAAGGGAGATTAAAACACACACTTCAAAGGTAACACAATCAAAATTCCTATATCTAAACCCTCCAAAAATACAAATTAGTCTTAAGCCATGGAAGAGCTCAAAAATGATTTTGAAAATCAAGAGAGATAGAGGTAAAATTGGGAAGAGAAATGAAAGTGATGAAAGAAAATCATGAAAAAAATCAATAGCTTGGTAAGGGAGACATACAAAAATAGACACATAACATCTTAAAAATGATAAATGATAAAAGACATACAAAAATCAGTAAGGAGAAAAGTGTTAAAAAGCAAAATGGTAAAATGAAAAGAGAGGCACAAAAATTCAATCAAGAAAAAAAAAACAAAAACAAAGAGTAAAATTGGCCAAATGGAGAAAAATCTACTGAAGAAAACAAATTCATTAAAAGTAGAATTAGACATGTGAAAAAGAAATACAAAGACTCATTGAAGAATTCCTTGAAAAATAGAACTGAACAAATGGAAGCTAATGACTTTATGAGAAGTAAAGAAACAATAACGTAAAACAGAAAATTGAAAACAAATAGAAGACAATATGAAATATCTCATTGGAAAAACAAATGACCTGGAAAATAGATCTAGGGGAGATAATTTTAAAATTATTGGACTACTTAAAAGCCATGATTTAAAAGAAAGAGCCTAGATATTACCATCCAAGAAACTGTCAAGGATAACTGCCCTGATATTCTAGAAATAGAAGATAAAATAGAAATTGAAAGATTCTACCAATGAGCTCCTAAAAGAGATCCCAAAATTAAAACTCCAAGAAATAATATAACTAGATTCCAGTCCTTCTAGGTCAAGGAGAAAATAGTGTAAGGAGTCAGAAAGAAACAATTCAAATATTGTTGAGCCACAGTCAGAATAATACAAGAAACATGAGCTGTTTCTACATTAAGGGATCATTAAAGGACTTGGAATATGACACTCTGGAGGGCAAAAGAGTTAGATTACAACCAAGATTCACTTACTCACCAAAACTAAGTATATTCCTTTATGGGGAAAATTGGAAATTCAATTAAATAAAGGACTTTCAAGCATCCTTGATGAAAAAACCCGGACTGAATAGAAAATTTGTTTCTAGAGAAGCATAAAAAGGTAAATAGAAAAGAGAAGTCATAAAGAACTTGAAAAGGTTAAATTGTTTATATTCTTACAAGGGAATGATGATACTTGTAACTCATAAGAACTTTCTCATTATTAGAGCACTTAGAAGGTTTATATAGAGGGCAGTGGTGTTGATTAAATGTGAAGGGATGATATCTTAAAAAAATAAATTGAAGTCAGACAGGAGAACGTACTGGTAGAAAGAAAAAAGGAGAGGTAGAATGGAGTAACATCACAGACAAAAGAAATAAGAAAAAGCTTTCACAGGAGAGAGAAAGAGGAAGAAATTAAGGCAGAGTGAGAGAACCTTACTCTCATCAGAATTGGCTCAAAGAGGAAATAATAAGCACTCTCAATAGGATATAGAAATCTCTTTTATCCTACAGGAAAATAAGAAGAGAAGGGAATAAGAAATGGGAGCTGACAGAAGAGACAGCATATTGGTGGAGGGGGTGGTTGGAAGCAAAATACTTTTGAGGAGGGAAAGGGTGAAAGAAGAGAGAGAATAGAATAAGCAGGGAAATGCAGTTAGCAAGAGTTAGTGTAGGGGGGATGAAGCTTAATAAAGGCTTCATTTCTCAAACATAGAAAACAGAGACAAAATTCTAAAAATAAGAGCCATTTCCTAATTGATAAGTGATCAAAATATATGAACAGTTTTTAGATGAGATAATCATATCTTTATATAGCTATATGAAAAAATGCTCTAACTCACTATTGATTGGAGAAATGTGAATATAAACAAATCTGAAGTATCACCACATACTTATTAGATTAGCTAACAGATCAGAAAAAGAAAATTAAAAATATTAGAGGGGATTTAGAGGAAACCCATCATTAATTAACTATTAATGAAGTTGTAAAATGATTCAACAATTCTAAAAAGAAATTTGGTACTATTACCATAGGAATATAAAACCACACATATCTTTGGTCTAGCAATACCACTACTAGGTCTGTATTCCAAAGAGATTAAACAAAAAGAAAGAAAAATCTATATGTACAAAAATATTGATCACAGTTATTTTCTGGGGACAAAGAATTGGAAAATAAGCTGTACCCATAAATTCAATAATAGCTTAATGAATTGTGATGTGTGCATATGATGGAATATAATTATGCTATAATAAACAATTCTCTCAAAGACACCTCAGAAAACTTCCATAAGCTGATATAAAATGAAATGAATTATGGACAAAATAACAGCAATATTGTAAGATGATTTCAGCAATACAATGATCCAACACAGTCATAAAGCATTTAGGATGAACAATGTTATCCATATTCAGAGAAAGAACTAATAGTCTCTGAATAAAGGTTGAAGTACATAAGTGAAGCAAACAGAACCAAGAGAACATTGTACACAGCAACAAGAAGATTATGTGATGATCAACTGTGATGGACTTGGCTCTTTTCAACAAGGGGGTGATTTGCTCAGAATCATCCAGTAATTAATTATCTGAGACTGATTTTGAACTCAAGTCTGCCCTAATGCCAAACTTGGTTTGCTATCCCCTGAGCTATAAACTGTTTTAGTAGGGAAAAAAGTCACTTTTCTTAGTATAGGGCTGAGATCTCAACCTCTCTGCTCATAACAAAAAATCTAATCCTGATTCAATCTTGTTCCTACTTGAAACCTTTCATTCTGCCATATTTTATCAAAAAAATTGAATGAGAAATCCTTAATATTATGCATATACTTAGACATGTATGCAGGAAGGTATGCATACTCATGCATGTTTTCATGTGTATTTGTTTATAATGTGCTCAAATATAGCCTCAGATACTAGCTATGTGATACTGGACAAGTCATTTAAACCTGTTTGTCTCAGTTTTTATTTGTAAAATGAGCTTAAAAAAAGAAATGGTAAACCACTTCTAATATTTTTCCAAGGAGATTTCATGTGCTGTCCGGAAAAGTTAGGCATGATGGAAAATCAGCAACAAGAGAAGCTTATATAGTAATATGAGGAGTTTCTTTCTCCCCCATTTATATTCTGCATTAATCATAGAATAAAAATTTGGTCTGCTAAAACTGTATAGATTAATAAAATCAATTCCTCATACTTTTCCTTCATATTCCTCTGCCTTTCCTTCCTCAAGAAAAATAAATCAGTTTATTGAGAAGTTTTCAGTTTTTCTTTTTTTTTCTCAGTTAAACATGCTTGATTATTACATTAGAAACAAAGTGTTTCATTACTCAAATGCAGACAAAGAAAAGGGGCTGAACATGTCTGGGACAAAGAAAAACCACATTTCCCTCTAACTATAATGTTTGCTCATCAAGGCAATTTTACTGACTAGAATCTCAAGCTAAACAAAAGAGGATTATCGATCCCTTTAAAAAAATCTGTGAGTAAAGGAATTAAACATGTAGCTATAGATTTCTAAAAAAAAAAAAAAAAAAAAGCAGTTTTGGTTTTGAGGGGGATCTGTAACAATGCAGGATTAGAATGAGAAGTGGTACCTTAGCATTTTTCTCTTTTCCATTTTCTTTCTTCAGATGACTTAAAAGGACAGCTAAAGGAATAACTAAAGAAAAATTCACTAAGAAAAGGCCTGGAAGTTGGGGTTTCATCAAAGAGGTAAGTGATGGCCTCTCTTACCAGCTATGGACAAACAAGCAAACAATTTGTGTACATGTCTATGTATATGTATCTTTTATTATATAAAGCTGATTAAGGGCTGACATCCTCTTCCTAGACCTTCAAATTGCCTGTGGGCAACTGAAGCAAATAAAAAGAAGAGAGCTCTACTTTGACTATATATTACCACTCTGGAGTCTTCGTCCCCTTCTCTTTGGACTTTTGGTTGCCATGCAAAACACTCCCTCCTGGTTGAAATGGATTTAATAACTCTTGTGAGCATTTCTGTACTCTGGCATTATGTAATGATTTTTTGCCTTTATTAAAAGCCTTTTTGGTGTATCTCCTTAGATAGTCCTCTTGACTTCAAGTTGACAAATCTCTCTACTTCAATGTCTATCTCTATTTCTATTTCTTTCTCTATCTCTATCTCTCTTTCTGTACACATTTACCTCTATGGATGTGTGTGTGCGTTCTCTCTCTCTCTCTCTCTCTCTCTCTCTCTCTCTCTCTCCATATATATATATATATATATATATATATATGTGTGTGTGTGTGTGTGTGTGTTTGTATGTGTGTGTGCTCATATACACAAAATATATACACGTACACATATAAACACATGTGTATTGCATACCTAATACAGTTATTATTTTATATGTGCACATATACACTGTCATACCATATAAATGTTAAAGATGCCCTATCTTCATTGAAAAATTATAACAATTTTGGAGAAAAGTAATATTTTCTTTTTATAGCCATTAAACTTAAAATATTGTAAATCAAATTTCTTCCTTCTTATCTTCTTTTTCCATGTCTTTTCCCCTCTTACTTCTCTCTCTCTCTTTTCTATTCAATACCAGTTTATCATGCTACCAATGTGTCTGCTTAATGAGATAGGATTGAGGGCAACCAAATATATGAAGTTCAAGGAAAGTCCCTAGTTCTAAAGTGGGAGTCAGTTAAACATGGAGATTTCTACCCTTTGGGACACAAAATTCTTATTTCTATGACTTTCTCTCTACAATCCCTAAGAATACTGTTAGAAGTGACAACACATTGTTTACAAACTGACAGAAAATTGTTGATACCAATGCCATTTGCCATTCTCTTAATGATCCTAGTAATGTCAGACTTCCAATACTATCTTTTGTTGGAATCTTTACAAACTGCTAACTCATTAGAGTTGATGTTTTGGGCCAGAACCTGAAACAAGGTACTAAATAGAACTAATTAATACAATGCTTGTGTTTACACCTTTAGTCATTGGAATTCACAAGTATGGGAGATTCGCAGAGTAAACTTTGTAACTTTGTGAATTCACACCTCCCTTGAAGCTCTTAGGGCCAGAGAGCACTATGGGAGAAAACCCATAATCCCTCTCTCTGGTATATAAGAAGAAAGCAGAGGCCTAGTGGGAGAGAATTCAGCCAAATTACATGGAGAGGGGAGTGTCAAGTCAGAAGAAGCCATGAGTAGGAGTTGAGCTAGAGCCAGGAGAGAATTACTTCGAAAGGCAAGAGAGACAGATTCATCTTTGTGCTGGCTGGAGGCTGAAGGGAGCAGAGGCAAAGGACAAAGCTGCAGGAGCTCTCAGAACCGAGCAAAAAGATAGGCCTCTAAGAATCTAGCTATCCAGGCCCAAGGAAAGAGACAAGACTTGGAAGGAGAAATAAACGTTTGTATTTTTACCAGCTGGCTGCATTTGGGGTAATTATTGTTCTGAACTGATACTAAGGCTGCCTCCAGAAAACCTCCCTAAGAAACCTGCTCTCCCCCAGAGAGAACTATTATTTTAAAGAAGAAAAAGAACACCACAATCTTTAAATTTCTACTTTTTTTTTTTTTTTTTTGGCTAGGCAATTGGTGCTAAATGACCTGCCCAGAGACACACAGTGTTCAGTCCCTGAGACCAGATTTGAACTCAGGTCCTCCTAATTCCAGAGTCACCATTTAGCTGCCCCAACACTCCTATTCTTAAGATATTTGCTTTCTATTAGGTTGAATTGAATAAAGTATACCCTAAGTCCTCCTTCTTTTGTAAAGGAATATCACTTGAATTTGATTTCATTTTCTGATAATGCCCTGGCCCCCTTCAATTGAAATTCATGGTATGAAGGACAAAACAGAAAGAATGAAGTAGTTTTCCTTACCAGGATTGTCAAGGATCACTCGAATCTCCTGATCAGGCTTTGCTACCTCATCCTACTTCTACCTCATACTACTTTTCCCCCTTTCCTCCTAAAAAATATAAAAAACCTTTCATGAGTATCTTGGTTAGGACATTCCTCAAGCTATCAGCTTTGCTAGCCCGTTCTCTCAAGTAAAGACACTCAAGTTAAAAAGAACCTCATGGCATTGATTTATTTCAGGACTGGATATAAGGTAAGTGGAGTTTTAGGACAATTAAACCTAGTCCTAGATTAAAGCATTACATGTGAAGATGGGTTCTGTAATGTTTGTACTAACATATTAAATATGGTAGAACTTCCCTTTTTCAAAGAGAAATCAAAATAGCACAACAACTAATAAATCAGGGCTTCTAATGCCAAGGATGTTTGAAATATCAACAATCTTTAGCAGACAATCCCAGCTGGAAGATCAAACCAGCTTTGAAGCATTTAGTAGTTTAGTAGTTTAGTACCTGGGCATTTAATAGTTTGTGGATCTTCAGGAGACATTCCCATAATTATGGCCAAAGGCTATAAAATTGTGCATACCCTTTGATCCAGAAGTGTCTCTACTGGATCTGTATCACAAAGAGATACAGTTAAAAAAAGTGAAAAGGGGGCAGCTAGATGGTGCAGTGGATAGAGCACTAGCCCTGAAGTCAGGAGGACCTGAGTTCAAATCTGGCCTCAGACACTTAATACTTCCTGGCTATGTGACCTTGGGCAAGTCACTTAACCCCTAATTGCCTCAGCAAAAAAAAAAAAAAAAAAAAAAAGTGTGTTGTATACACACACACACGCACATATATCAATATATATGTATATATTCACACATATAGCCATGAAAAAAAAAAAAGTGAAAAGAACTCACATGTTCAAAAATGTTTGTAGCAGCCCTTTTTTGTAGTGGCAAGGAATTGGAAATTGAAAAAAATGGTCATCAGTTGGGGAATAGTTGAATAAGCTATGATATATGAATGTAATGAAATATTATTGTTCTATACAAAATTATTAGCAAACTGATTTCAGAAAGGCCTGGAGAGATATGAACTGATGCTAAGTGAAGTGAGTAGAACTAAGAGAACATTTTACACAGCAACAACAAGATTATGTGATAATCAACTGTGATGGAATTGCTTTTTTTTTTTTTTTTTTCCAGTAGGGAGGTTATTCAGACCTATTCCAACAGACTTGTGATGGAGAGAGCCACCTGCATCCAGAGAGAGTACTGAATGTGGATCACAATATAGTATTTTCACTTTTTTATTGTTGCTATTGTTGTTTGCTTGCTTTTTTCCCTCATTTTCCTTCTTTTGATCTGATGGTTTTTGTATAGTATGGTAAATATGAAAATATACTTAGAAAAATTGCACATATTTAACCTATGTTGAGTTACTTGCTCTCCAGTGAAGGGAGGAGTTGGAGAAGAAAGGAGAAAAAAAACAGAACACAAGGTTTTGCAAAGAGTGAATGCTGAAAACAATATTCACATATATTTTGAAAAATAAAAAGCTATTATTACCCAGAAAATCTTGTATTTGTACTTGTACTTGTAATCATTGTATAAGGAACCTACAAGAGCTGGGGGAAAATATAGTGGTATATTTCAAGCTATTAACTGAAAGAAACTTTTTTTTTGTTCAAGTAATATGTCTAAATTTCTTTGTTTTTTGTAATTAAATGATGAATGCTGTATTTTTAAGAGGCAACATTCTTATCTTCAAAGATATTCTTCCGTATAGATTATGAAAATATAGATATGATCTGTTTATTTTGTTTTATTTTGTTTTATTGAAAGCAATCTTATCTCCACAGACTTCCCCAATTTTGGTTATGGGACTCTTGGAATATCCTTATCAAGCCTCGAACATTGCACTGTTTATTACCAAGAATGCCTTTGATTTGTATATCAAAAAGCCTCAACTCTAATATTTGGAATTCCTTGTTTTCCTAATTTCTCAGGGAAATTCTATCTAACATCTGCCTGAATTCCTTCTGTTTCTCCTTTCTTTGTTCAAAATTACAATAAATATCTCTTTCTAAATGGACTTTAAAGATGTCAGAACAGATGTTTCAGCTTGCAAACTTTTCCTACTTGGGTAATATAAAGCATCTATGATCTATGTAAACTGTGATGGAACTCTAGTTCATTCCAGGCCCATGTTTTGAAGTCTGGAATTTCTTCCATTTAACAGTTCACAGGGGTTTTTCTTTAGCATATAAGCAGTTATTTGTTATTTCATAGGCTTCTGTTTATGAGTTCAGAACAAACAAAGCATTAGTTTATCTGTCAGAGTAGAAAGGGGTCTCTTCTAGTTATGTAAAAGATTTTGTCCTGCACCCATAAATTCAGTCAGCTTGGCTCCACTTTGGTCAATGGTTCCTGGGTTAGAGAATTTTGGGACACACACAAAAAAAAGGTTTGTATGGAGGCTGAGGAAATTCCCTGTTGGAGAGTTAGCATTGGGGAACAAAGCAAGAAACATGAGAATAGGCTCTGATTAGAGTAAGTTAACAAATTCATTCAACATATATTCTTGATTTTAGAGGTATGGCAGAAAAAGGATTTCTAGTCAGTTGGAGCAATTATCCTTAGGTGGAAAATGGCACTGTTGCATCTCCAATTTAGTTATATAGAACTTTTTCAGCTAATTGTTAATTAACCTTCTCAGAAAAAGGAGCAGGAGGGCTTTACAAGCAAGCCAAGAAACCATTAGAATCCTGTGGAGGATTGACATTGGGCCATTATATATTAATTGGGTAATCCTAAAAGGTTACGAATAGATTCTGAGAATCACCAGGTTAGGCCATTATGGCCAAATGACAGGTTTTCTCAGGGCAAATAGGCCAGAGGTCACTACATATTCCTGCCATTAATTTACATTTATTTAATATTTTAACTTCAAATTGTAGTTAAAAACATTTTCTCCCATCATTCAATCCCTGTCATAGATTTAGGAGGACATGTGAGAAGAGATGGATGATTATGACATATAGGAAAGTAAGCATTGTTATTATTTCAAACAGCAATTTTTAGCAAAGATAGAAATTGTTGGAAAAAAGACAAAATTTTATAGTAACAATTTTGGTATCAGCTGTCAAGAAAAATAAACCAGAGTCCAGAAGAGAGAGGACTGAGCACTGAGAATGAAACAGAATTCTAACAAAGATTTCATTATTTGAGTGATTAGTCGCCAGAATTCTTACTACTAGCTTTAAGCACACTTCATCTGTGAGGTCATGGAAGGAAAGGAAAGGGAAACAGAATAGTATTTATTTTAAATGCTTTTACAAATATCATCTCTATTGGTCCTCATAATAAACCTAGGTGGGAGGTAGTGATTTTTATACCCATTCTAAAGTGAAGGAAACTGAGGCAATCAAAATTTAAGTGACTTGTCCTTGTCAAAAACTAGTAAGCTTTTGAGGTCAGAACTTGACTCCAAGTTCAAGTCTATCATTCTGCCACCAGTTGTATAGGTAATGCTAATAATAGTGTGTGTCTTTCACAGATCCAGACCTTGTGGCTCAAATAATTTTCACTAATTGTCTCCAATGCTTGAAGTATTCTCCTTCCATATCTTTGTCTGCTGGCTTCCCTGGTTTCTCAAGTTCTTAGATGGAATCTCACCTTTTGCAATAATTCTTTCTCAATCTTGCTATCTTAATACATTTACACAAAGACTACCAGAGTTTATTATATCAGTTTATGAATACCAGTTTATTCTGTATATTTCTTATTTGTACATACTTGCTTGCATATTCTCTCTGTCATTAGAATGAGACCTTTAGAGCAGATTCTGTGTTCTTTTGCCTGTTTTTGTATTCCTAGCATTAATGCCCAACATAGAGTGGCATTTAGGATTATTTGCCACTTAGTTTATTAAATAATATCAATAATTGACTATTGAATATGAATAAATTAATATTGATTAATATGACTAGGGCTAGTAAATGGCCCTACCAGAACTTGAACTCTCACCGTTTGATTTCAAGTTCGTGTTTCTTTCCAGTGAAGCATATGCAAATCTATATTATGCAGTGTCAATAAACCCTATTCTATTAAAAACAAACTAAAAGATTTTTAAAAATCATTTTGTTAAGTATTTTCTAATTAAACATAAAAAAGTTAACAATATTTTCAAATAAACTTTGAACTCCAAATTTTCTGATCACTACTCATTCCTTGAGAAAGCAAGCACTTTGATATAGACACGTGAAGTCATATAAAACACATTTCCACATTAGCCATGTTACAAAAAACAAAACAAAACAAAACAAAACAAAAAAAAACAAAAACAAAAGCACCCCTCTATTATCCACATTCATCAGAAAAAATAGAATTAAAAATACTTTTTTTTATTTTTTTATTCTGCAGTCAGAGTTCACTGGTTCTGTCTCTGTAGATGGAGGGCATTTTTCATCATGGGTACTTTAGAATTATCCTGGATCATTGTTTTGATCAAGGTTATCTAACTCTTTCACAGATGATCATTGCTACAATATTGCAGTTACTGTATACAATATTCTCCTGATTCTTCACACTTCATTTTATATAAGTTCATATAAGTCTTCCTAGGTTTTTTGGAAATCATTGTGTGGAATAATAGTGTTCTATTAACATAATAGTATTCCATTATCATATACCACAAATGATTTAGTCTTTTCCTAATTGTTCTACATCTCCTCAATTCCCAGTTTTTTGTTACACAAAAATAGTTGTTGTAAGTATTTTTTTACAAATTGGTCCTTTTCCCATTTCTTTGATCTTTTTTGGGATACAGATTTGGCAGTGGTATTCCTGGGTCAGAGGGTATTCATAGTTTTATAACTCTTTAAGTGTACTTCCAAATTGCTCTCCAGACAGGTTGATCTAGTTGGTATTCCTAGATCCAAGGGTTTTATATCTCTTTGAGTGTATGTACAATTGTTCTCCAAACTGGTTGATTGAGTTCACAATTCCAATAACAATACATTAGTGTCCCAATTATATACATATCTTCCAGCATATATCATTTTTGTTTTTAGTTATGCTAACAAATCTGAGGTGATATCCCCAAGTAATTTTAATTTTATCTATAGTGATTTAGAGTATTGATTTCATGTGAACATTGAAGGATTAATGATATTTCCAGACTATTTGAAAAGTTGTCATAATTTAATTTGATTGATGTATATATATATATATATATATATATATAATTTTTTAGAATCAGTATTTTAAAAAATCAAGTGAAAGTAGAATTTTTACTTCTTTTTCCAGGAAAATATTTCATTAGAAACAATCCCAATTTATATTTGAAAATGGAATTAGAAATAATTGCTGATTTATCAATAATATTATACTTTTTAAAGAGACAGGTTAGACTATAATAGATTTTATATGATAGAGGTGATTAAGAACTATAACAAGCAATAGATAAGAAGGACATAATATCTAAAGGCAATTTTATTTGTTTTACTTTCTTAATTTAATAAGATCAGTACTAGAAAGAAGACACCGTTGTTGTGGGATTGTTGTGGGGAAAGCTTTTTTATATAAGATTATTATAAATAGGTCTTTGTGAATGTCTACTCATTGTATGTAATAATTATTTTCCATTTCTATTCCTAGTTACATCCCCAAATTATTTCTTCTTTTCAGAGATCCCACCATAAACATGGAAAGTATATGGACCAATCACAACTGAGTAATATGCATCAAACATGTTCTGTAGTAACCCCATTAAGACTAAATCTATGAAGAGGTAATGGCTAATGAGATATATCTAACACCAGATTTAAAAAAAAAAACTTTCTTTGCTTTAGGGTTATTCAAGTATGACACATTGCTCAAGGACTTAGATTCACATGGTAAAGGGAAAAGGAAACCTTGTTTTGGTCCAATCATCCAAAAGGTTTTAAATCTTTGGAGCTTATATAGAATCTACAACAGTGTTTAGATTTAATTCTGAGAAACTACAACAGCACATATAAATATCCCAGGAGCTAAAGGAAGAAGGAAGATAAGAGTGGGGTGTAGATTATACCTGACAATGTTCACAGTACTCTTTTTCTGTTCACTAATTAGCTATGGAATATCTGGACACAATGTTTTATTTCCAGCAACTGAAGACTAGAAAAAAGATTTTCTCCAAGGTACTTACTTTAAGCCTGTGGACAGATTAAGAAAATACCTGTTTTAATGAGATTTTGTCTGAATTTATCTGTATGTCTTGAATGAAGAGGTTCTTTTTTGAAGATAAAGTAGTATTCTTCACTGAAAAAAAAAAAGGAAACTTCTGTAGCATTATACATCAAAATATATATTTTAGGACAAAGTACTATGATAGTAAAAACTGAGTTTATCTACAAGTAAAGTAACAATAATGAGCTCCTGACACAGTCTTCATCTAGTTACATAGTAGTATAATGCAGTTGATTGTTGCTGTGCATAATACTCAGCAATTTCCTTGATCATACCTTAGCCAAAAATCTTATAAAAAGTCCCCATTAATGTGAATTGATCAATACCATTTACTGGATCCCTTTTTCTTTTCAATGTTAATATTTCCTAAAATGTATTTTTCTTAAGGAAACCCTACTTTATTCTATCTCCTCTTAACTTTCTTCCTGGGGAATAATGCCTTTTCCCTCAGGAATTTGACTTAAAATGTATTTAATCTTTTAATTGTCTAATTACTCTTTTTCATTAATCTTAATTTTTAAAAATTGTTGGAGTAGATTAATTATTCAAGAAATTCAGACAAAATACATTTGAACTTTCTTGGTTTGTTGCTGAACTTATTTTGGAAATTATATGAAGCTATAAATGCTAGCAACTATGAATTACATTTATTAGAATGAAGGCTTCTAAGAATTATTTTGTTGTTTTTTATGTGTGATGGATATTAAATAGTAATTATGGAAATATCTCAGATCATAAATAATTTTTTAATTCAAACAATTATAGAGTAAATAATTTAGGACTTGATTATATAGATATTATTAAATAACAGACACATATATAATATACACATATATGAGATGGTATAAAGTTTATATTTTTCCAGTAAATTATTTCATATATTTTTATACATAATGATTGTTGGCTTATATTCAGAAACAATTTTCTCATTATCATAGTTCATCCATTAATGACTTAGTTCAGCACTCAATTGTTGAGTATCTACTCTATATGATACAATGTGCTGACTACTGGGAGAGAAAAATTAAAACTTACTCCTGCTCTTATAGAATCCATTGTCTATCTGCAGTTATGTGATATATAAAAATAAATGTTCCTACGTAACAAATACCTAATAGCTACAGCATGGAACAGAATACAATAAGAACATGAAATACAATCAATATACCACTAAAGGTTATTTTTTTTTTATTTTTATTTTTTTTTTTTTTGCTGAGGCAATTGGGGTTAAGTAGCTTGCCTAGGGTCACATACATAGTAATTTTTTTAAGTGTCTGAGGCCACATTTGAACTCAAGTCCTCCTGACTTCGGGGCCAGCACTCTATCCACTATGCCATCTTTCTGCCCCAACATATCATTTTCAGTGGAAGTGAGATCAGAGTAGATTGAACAAGATTTATATTATTTGATCTTGAGTCATAGGTAAGATTTAAAAGAGCAAAGATTTGGAGAATGAGGAAGAAAAGCTATCCTGACCAATTTAGCTTTTCTGTTCACTATGAAATTCAGGAGATCATTTTAAAGAAAATAACTTTGAACTCATAAATTATAAACTTATCTTTCTAAAACTATTTAAATGAAGATGTTTCCTAATTTATTAATATTTGCACAATTTATTATAAAATGTCCATTACTTGTTATTCAGTAGAACTTGGATTTAAATTTCAGCTTCACTATTTACTATTTGGGTGGATCTGGGACAGTCACAACTTTTCTGATCAGCACTTTCCTTATATATGAAATAAGAGGGTTGGACTAGATGCCCTTTTGGGTTGTGCCATAATCCAGAATTATGGATTCAATCAGTTAGTCAATAACATTTACCAAGCACCTACTATATACCAGATACTTCTCTCCACACACCCCACCTCCCAAGAATTTAAATTACAATGAAAAACAAAATACACTTTCTACTCTGAAGGAACTCACAGTTTAATGGAGGAGACAACATAAAAATATCTGTATTACAAAAAAAGATAGGTCATTGATCCTCTTCAAGAATGAAGGAGGAAGAAGTTTGCAACTTCACTCCCTTTTTCACCTTCCTTTTTTGTATATATTATCTTTTCCCATTATATTATAAACTTCTTAAGGTCTGTGACTACCTCTCTTCCTCCCTCTCTCCCCCCTTCTTTCCCTCCATTCTTTCCTTCACTCTTCCATCCCTCTTTTTCTCTCTCCCTCCCTCCCTTCCTTTCTCCCTTTCCCTCTTATTCTCTTTATGTCTCTCTCTGTCTGTCTGTTTCTCTCTCTCCTTGTGTCCCTCTCTGTCTCTCTGTTTCTCTCTCTCTTGTATATTTGTGTCCCTTGAGCTTAGTACAATGCAGAAATGTTTTATATTCTTAACTATTTTTTTCTTTTTACTATTATTGACTGAGATCCAAAGTTAACAATCATAACTTGGATGAAAATTCAACTAAGGAGATGGAGGATGAGAGGTTATATAGAAAAAAGGAATGCCAGTAGGTAGTAGTTGCTGAAAACTAGAGAAAAAAATATGGTAAAGGAAAAGAGGATTATTAAAAGTCGTTAATGGCTGCAAAAATCTTGCAATTAAGGGACATACAATGATAATAGAGATGGCGTGGTTAAGTGAGAGCTTTTGGAGGAAGTAGAATAGGCATGTTTACATAGAGATGCAGCCAGTAGACAAGGGGACATTGAAAATAAATGAGAGGAGTTCAATATGCTATTGAAGACAGATTGCCATGGCACCACTTGCATATGTAAAGTGGTTTAACTTTACTAGAACTGTCATATGAGAAGGAGTGAAAGTGAACATGGTAGCAGAAAGTATCTGGCAGATTTGAATTAAATAGGAGGGAGGAAGAGGGAAGTCTCAATAAATGGCTTTGATTTTTTTTTCAATGAAATATTTGATAAGGTTTTGTCCTGAGATGGTGGGGATGAAATTGCTAAGGGAAGATTCAGCAGAATGGAAACATTTGGAAAATAGCTAGGAAGTGGGATAGTCAGTTAAGTAGGGAACTGTAGAATGCTACAGTGAGGTCACAGTTAAGATTACAATAATGTTCTGTGTATTCAGTTAGCACAGTTGCATGATTTTCTCCAGGTTTGGCAACGTCCAAGAAAGGGAGACAAATGTTCCTAACATAGATATTGTGGTAGCTTGTAATGTTCTCTGTTTCAGTTTTTCTTGGTGTTTCTGGGAGCAGCCTTCATTTCAGTTCAGTAATCACCACAAGCACAGCCGGGGTTAAAGTCCAAATCCTTTATTGTCTCTCTCAAAGTTTTATCTCCTATCCTGGGGCCGAGTTAGCTTTCTTAGAGGCCTATCTCTCTTCTTGGTTCCAAGAGCTTGAGCTCCTGCCGCTAGTCTTTTGTGTTCTCTGCCTCTGCCAGTTTCTTGAAGTCCTCCTGAATGTGTCTTGGTTTCTGTGGGGGAGGCAGGACACTACCACCATGGTCTCTGTCTTCCAGTTCTGATTCTGGTTGAGTTTGTCTGAGCTGATATGTTCTCTTATCGTAGGGTATGAATCTTGTGGAACTATATCAAGTACTAAGTACATGAACCACCACCTAATGATTCATTAGAATCTAAGATTTTCACTTAGCAATTCTTTCCTTCAGGAATATTGTGTGTGCATATTGGTTATGCTCTTCCTTTCAGTTAATTCCTTTTCAGGCTATCATGTCCTTATAAATATCTTGATACTCTTTCATACAAAGGACATAAAATCATAATAATCCCTTGTTGACTTGAAGACAAAATTTTTCCACTCTTTGTATTTTTATTCCCAGGACCATGTACAATGTCAGACACATAATGAACATTTAACTAATATTTATGGATTGATTAATTGATGGACACATTAAGCACATTCTTTTTCTTGCATTTTTCAACTTTTTTTCATGTTGCCTTATGTATACATATATTCTCCCTCTGATCAATGCATAAGCTTAAAGTCCTTATGACTGACAAATGTAAGTAGAAAGAGTAATGTGCATATATTAAAGAAAATTAGAAAGAAATTATAAATGATAAATAACCAGTAAAACATCAGTCTCTGAAAAGACTACAAACTTTCCCCAGTCATCTCCACCTAACTTTTCAGTTTTCAATAATTATACTTGTTTCTATTTTTATCAAGTTCTAGTACTCAAAATTTAAAATGACTTTTTTTTTCTTATTCAAGCTCATTTCCCCCATTTGCTACAATGATAGCAGCACTATTATTTTTAGCTATTTTAAGTTGCCTAAGTCAGGACCAAATATTTGTCAGCTGTGTTCAAGTTTTATAAATTGTGTACCCTACATGTTAACATAGAGGCTTTGAGAATTTGTTAATTAACAGATTCTATTTGACATTAAAAATTAATTATGGGGGGCAGAGCCAAAATGGTGGAGAAGGCACACGTGACTTTCTAAGCTCCTCTCTTACCTACACTATCAATATGATATTCAGCCTCAAAAATAGCACTTGACTGCTACAACTCATAAAGATTAGAAGTGCATCAATTTACCAGCCAAAGATAATCTGGAATCTCACTAGAAAAGGTTTGTCCTCAGGGCCAGGGAGAAGATCGGTGCAGGCAGAGTGAGAACTAGAGGCAGATTGAGTGGAGCCCCAAAATGGAAGTGAGAGCACAGATCACAGCACAAGCTTGCAGCCCCAACCCACAGTATGGGGCTTTTCCTTTGGGCAGTTGCAAACCTGCATGGCAGGGGGCACAGTCCAGGGCAGCCTCTAATCTGCACAGTGGGGGGCTCAGATTGGGGCAATAGAACTTTCACAGGGTGATTTGCTTTCGGGCAGAGACAATCCCAGCTGGGCTATTTGCTGGTCAGCTGCTAATACCCACAGCCCCACAAGGGGCTCAGACCTGGGGCAGTGACACTTTCACCACTTAGTCTCTAGCCTTAGGGCAGTTGCTAAACCACACAGCTCCACTGGGCACTTCCATAGGTGGGCCCCTGCTAAATCTCCTCCAATTGGGGGAAGGGGAAACTTTCACTCAGAGCTCTCCCACACCTTGGAGCCTGAAGCCGGGTTACATCTCTCCGTGCTCTGCAGAGGAAGCTGGTAACCCCCTTGTCCTGAAGGCATACCCTAAAGGCTTTAAAAAATTATTTAAAAAATTAAAAGGACAATCAATAGCTTCTATATAGAAAAACAGCAGGTTTGCAACCCCCAGGAGACTAATAGCAAAGAGTCACCAGACAATAGCCCAAAGGGGAATGTTACCTGTCCCCTTTTACATAATGCTCTCATAGAAGAGACAAATAAAAGTCTCAAAAGAGAGTTAAAAGAAAAATGGGGAAAGGAAAGAGAAGCTTTGAAATATGAATTGGAAAAGGTAAAAAATTCCCAGGAAGTGCAGGGAAACAAAATTTGTGAATTAGAAAAAGTGAAAAAAAAAATCTCTGGAAAATAAGATTTGTGAATTGGAAAAGACAAAGAACACACAAGAAAGTAGGATCTGTGAATTGGAAAAAGAAAATAATTCACTAAAAAAAATAGTGAAATGAAAAAAAATTCCATAGAGCAAAACAATTCAATTGGACACATACAGAAAGAAGTAAAAAAAGCTAATGAAGAAAATAATTCATTAAAAATCAGAACTGAACAAATAGAAACTAATGATTGTGGTGATCTTTTTCTTCTCAAATCACAGCCAGGTGATAAAAGTTCAGATCTTTTATTATCCCAATATAGCCCGGTTAGCTTAGAGGCCTATCTCTCTGCTTGGTTCCAAGAGCTCTCTCCGAATGTCACCAAATCCAAAGGTCTGGTCCTTCAGCCTCTGCCTCAGTTTTCTTCAGCCTCCAGCCAGCTCCAACTCTTCATGTCATTCCGCTGAAATCTCGACTTGTAGCATCTTCACTCTCCGAAGAACACTTCTGCCACCAGCCAGCCAAGTGGAAAATATTCTGCCTTGCCTCGGAGAGAGGGCTTCTGGTGTAACTCTACTGAAATCTGACCGAGAGCTTCTGTCTGTTTCTTTTATCCAAGAGGGAGGAATTGTGGGATACGAGAGAGAGGGATTATGGGTTTTCTCCCATAGTGCTCTCTGGCCCAACGAGCTTCAAGGGAGGTGTGAACTCATTGAACTTAGTTCTACTTAGTACCTTGTTTCAGGTTCTGCCCAAAACATCTTCTTGTAAGATTAGATCAACTCTAATTAGTTAGCAGTTAGTAAGGATTCCAACATCTCCCCCTTTCTTTTGTTTTAAAACATAGGTGGTTTCTGAGGGGGTACACATAAATCCATCAATATGGGCCAGAACTTTGTAACAGATATATATGGTATACATAAATCCATCAATATGGGAGGCATTATACATAATTTACATAAGCACATAGCAATATAACACAGGCTAGTAGTAATGTAACAAATAACATGAATCATCCTGAAAATTTACACATGTCCATAAGTCCTAGAAACAGTCCAATAGGATTCCATTGTCCATTAGTTCATGTGCCAGGAATCCAATAGTTCCTGTAAGCCCTGAAGTACTGCAAAAGTCTCATCAACAATTTTTCATCTCAGGGAATCCAGTGATTCTTGCTGGTTTTTCAGGAACTGAAAGCTGAAGATTTTAAAGTTCTTTTGACAGTCTCATTGTTAGCCATCTGATTCCTTTTCCACCTGTGGAAATATAAGCAGATCCTCTTCCCCAAGCAGTTAACCTATCTAATTCTCTTCTGTTTACCACTTTTGGGATTTCTCCTCATCATCTGGTAATTACATTGGAGCTGTTTGCATTGGATATTGTCTTGTTGTCTTAAAAGGGTTGTATTCTCCCCAACTGTAATCCTTATTGCTTTTCTGTTGGTTGATGACATCAGAGTTCTGAATTTCTAAAGTCTCTCTGGGTGTAACCTCGGCTGCTATCATGCCCCACCTGTCCTTTGATTGATACTTTGGAGCTGGGCCTTGCCTCTCATTCTTCTGGGTCAATATACATTTAGAAGCCAGTGAAAGCCTTGGTTACATTTTGGACATGGGGTTTTGGGTTTTCTCTCACCCTGTCTTCTCACTTTATCTCCATTTCTACATTGGGCTCTTAGATGTCCAATTTTTCCGCACTGGAAACATCGACGAGTTTCTCTATAATTCCTTTGCCAAGAAGGACCTTGTCTTTCCATGTTCATCATAGTCTGGGTATAATAAGCATTTGTGCCCACTGTGGCACAGCATCTAATGATTTCCTCTAAAGGAGCATCTTTGTCTAGCCCCCATATAATTCTTTTGCAAACCTCATTGGCATTTTCCTTAGCCAAATGTTTAGTCATTATTTCTGTTGCTGCATTGTCTCCAATGGTTCTTATTACAGCTGTTTGTAAACGTCCCACAAAATCTGCAAAAGGTTCATTGGGACCTTGCTCTATTTTTGTGAAAGCATTATTTCCATCTTTCTGTCCAGGGAGAGAATTCCAAGCTTTTATGGCAGCCTTAGAAATTTGCTCATAGACTGTTATGGGATAATAAATCTGTTCTGAACTCTCTGCATACTGACCTTCACCAGCTAGTTGGTCAAAAGCAACTTGTACAATAGCTCCTGTTTGCCTATTGCGTTGGGCTTGAATCCTACATAATTCATGAAACTCCGAAAGCCACAATAAATTTTGTCCCGGTTCTAGACAAGTTTTCGTTATGGATTTCCAGTCATTTGGGGTTAGGATTTCATAAGACAAATTATCCAGTAACATCTTCACATAAGATGATGTAGCCCCATAAAGAGTGCAACCCTTTTTCAAATCTTTAATTTTTTCCAAATTAAAAGGAGTGTATCTTCTCCCTTTCTGACCTGAGGAGTTGAGCTCTTCAATCACAGGATATGCATTTATAAAATCAGATATATCTTCTCCTTCATTTTTTGCTTTAATTAATGCTTTTTCTAATCTCGTCAAATTCTGCTTTACAGGAGAAGCTGACTGTGTTTCTGTCTCTCTCCCTCCCCTTGTTCCACCCATGAAGGGTTAATTGCGGGGGGAGGGTCATGAGATGTGGAATCACCTAATTCCTCCTTCTGTGAAGTATCATACTCAGAATTGTAATTAACTCCATTCTCATCTGATTTGTCCTCCTTTTCACCTAGTAAAGTTGGCACTTCCTCCTGTACTTTCCTTTTCATCATTCTATCACTTAAATAACTTCTTATAGCCAATTGTATTACATTATATGTATTAATTATTGAGTTAGGCCCATTTTTATCATAGAATTGACAAAGATCCTCTCCAACCAATTTCCATTCATTTAGATCTAATTCCTTATCAAGAGAGAAACAAGGACATATGTCCTTTACAGTTTGTAAAAATTCAGTGATTTGCTGTAAACTTATAATTAAACCTTGGCTTTCCATAACATTAATAATGCTCTCTAAACATTTTCCTTGAACAGAAACAGGCTGTTTTCTAAATATCTGTCCCATCTTAGCTGAAATTCTACTTTAACTCTTCTAACAAAATTTCTTTGTTGCACTCACCCTAATTTCTGGGTTGAAGTTTTTTCCACTGGATCAGGATCAGAGGCTTTTCCACTTGAATCAGGATCGGAGCTTTTCCACTGAAATCCACTGAGGGGTCTGTTTGTCCCACGTTCAGGGCGCCAAAATGTGGTGATCTTTTTCTTCTCAAATCACAGCCAGGTGATAAAAGTTCAGATCTTTTATTATCCCAATATAGCCCGGTTAGCTTAGAGGCCTATCTCTCTGCTTGGTTCCAAGAGCTCTCTCCGAATGTCACCAAATCCAAAGGTCTGGTCCTTCAGCCTCTGCCTCAGTTTTCTTCAGCCTCCAGCCAGCTCCAACTCTTCATGTCATTCTGCTGAAATCTCGACTTGTAGCATCTTCACTCTCCGAAGAACACTTCTGCCACCAGCCAGCCAAGTGGAAAATATTCTGCCTTGCCTCGGAGAGAGGGCTTCTGGCGTAACTCTACTGAAATCTGACCGAGAGCTTCTGTCTGTTTCTTTTATCCAAGAGGGAGGAATTGTGGGATACGAGAGAGAGGGATTATGGGTTTTCTCCCATAGTGCTCTCTGGCCCAACGAGCTTCAAGGGAGGTGTGAACTCATTGAACTTAGTTCTACTTAGTACCTTGTTTCAGGTTCTGCCCAAAACATCTTCTTGTAAGATTAGATCAACTCTAATTAGTTAGCAGTTAGTAAGGATTCCAACAAATGATTCACAGAGACAGCAAGAATCAGTCAAGCAAAACCAAAAAAAAAAAATGATAAATTGGAAAAAACCATGAAATATCTACTTGGAAAAATGACAGACCTGGAAAATAGATCTAGGAGAGATAATCTGAGGATTATTGGACTTTCCAAAAAATTATGATGAAAAAAAGAGCCGAGATATTATTTTACAAGAAATCATCAAAAAGAATTGTCCAAGAGCTAATAGAATTAGAAGGTAAAATAGCCATCAAAAGAATCCATCGAACACTTTCTGAAAAAGACCCTAAAATAAAAACTCCAAGGAATATTGTGGCCAAATTTGAGAACTATCAGATTAAGGAAAAAATATTACAAGCAGCCAGAAAAAAACAATTTAAATACTGAAGTGCCACAATAAGGATCACCCAAGATCTGGCTGCCTTCACACTAAAGGATCGAAGGTCCTGGAATCTGATATTCTGAAATGCAAAAGAACTTGGAATGCAGCCAACAATAAACTACCCAGCTAAGCTGAGCATTTTCTTCCTGGGAAGAAGATGGACATTTAATGAAACAGATGAATTCCATTTGTTTCTAAGGAAAAAAACCAGAACTAAACAAACAAAAAAAAAATTTGGTCTCCAAACACAGGACTCAAGAGATGCAGAAAAGGTAAAAGGAACTCTTGAGAATTGTATTTTTGTTGTGGATATACAAAAAGACTACATGTATAATTTGATTTTACTGATATAACATAAAAAAAAGGGAAGTAGAAATGGAAAAGGGATAATGTCAGAAAAGGGGGAAAGGGAGGGTAAAAAGAGAGAAACTACATCCCACGAAGAGGCAAAGGAAACCTATCATAGCTGAGGGAATTCAGAGAGGGGGAGGAACATTGTGTGAATCTTACTCACATCAGAGTTGGCTCAAAGAGAAAATAATTGACATACTTGTTTTACAGAAAATCCTCTCTCACCTCATTAAAAAGAGGGAGAGGAAAAGGAGAAAGAAAAAGAGTAATAAGGGAAGGGTACAATGAAGGGGAAGAGATTCAAAGGTGGGGAGGGAGGGATCATAAAGAGAGTGAGCGGTGTGATACCAGTGGGGCGCATAAGTTTAAAACTGGGAAAGAGGGTTGGGGTGCAAGTAAAAGAAGAACATAATCTGGGGATAACAAGATGGCAGGAAATACAGAATTAGTCATTTTAACTGTAAATGTGAATGGGATGAACTCTCCCATAAAGTGGAAGTGGATAGCAGACCGGATCAAAAGTCAAAACCCTACAATATGTTGTTTACAGGAAACACATTTAAAGCAGGGAGATACATACAGAGTAAAGGTAGAAGGCTGGAACAGAATCTATTATGCTTCAGGTGAAGTCAAAAAAGCAGGGGTAGCCATCCTTATCTCAGATCAAACAAATGCAAAAATTGATCTAATCAAAAGAGATAAGGAAGGAAACTATATCTTGCTAACAGGTAGCACAGACAATGAAGCAATATCAATACTAAACATATATGCATCAAGTGGTAGGCATCTAACTTCTTAAAGGAGAAGTTAAGAGAGTTGCAAGAAGAAATAGACCACAAAACTGTGATAGTGGGAGATCTCAACCTTGTATTCTCAGAATTAGACAACTCAAACAACAAAATAAGAAAGAAATAAAAGAAGCAAATATAATATTAGAAAAATTAGGTGTGATAGATCTTTGGAGAAAACTGAATGGAGACAGAAAGGAATATACTTTCTTCTCAGCAGTGCATGCAACCTATTCAAAAATTGACCATATATTAGGACATAAAGACATCAAAATTAAATGCAGGAAGGCAGAAGTAATAAATGCTTTCTTTTCAGACCACGATGAAATAAAAACTATATTCAACAAAAAGTTAGGGTTAAATAGACCAAAAAGTAATTGGAAACTAAATAATCTCATTTTATAAGAATGATTTGGTAAAACAGCAAATAGACACAATTAATAATTTCACTCAAGATAATGACAACAATGAGACATCATACCAAAATTTGTGGGATGTAGCCAAAGTGATAATAAGAGGAAATTCTATATCCTTAGAGTCTTGCTTGAATAAAATAGAGAAAGAGAAGATCAATGAATTGGACTTGCAAGTTAAAAAAAAAAAAAAAAAAAAAAACAAGAAAAAGAACAAATTAAAACCCCCCAACCAAATACTAAATTTGAAATTCTAAAATTAAAAGGAGAAATTAATAATATTGAAAGTAGAAAAACTATTGAATTAATAAATAAAATTAAGAGTTGGTTCTATGAAAAAAAACAATAAAATAGATAAGCCTTTGGTAAATCTGATTAGGAAAAGGAGGGAGCAAAATCAAATTAGTAGTCTTAAAAATGAAAAGGGAGAACTTTCCACCGATGAAGAGGAAATTAGAGAAATAATAAGGAGTTACTTTGACCAATTTTATGCCAATAAATTTGATAACCTAAGTGAAATGGATGACTATCTCCAAAAATATAGGCTTCCCAGATTAACAGAGGAGGAAGTAAATTGCTTGAATAGTCCCATTTCAGAAAAAGAAATATAACAAGCTATTAATCAACTCCTTAAGAAAAAATCCCCAGGACCAGATGGATTTAAATGTGAATTCTGCCAAACATTTAAAGAACAATTGGCTCCAATGCTATATAAATTATTTGATAAAATAGGGAATGAAGGAGTTCTATCAAATTCCTTTATTGACACAGATAAAGTACTGATACCTAAACCAGGCAGGTTGAAAATAGAGAAAGAAAATTATAGACTAATCTCCCTAATGAATATTGATGCTAAAATCTTAAATAAGACATTAGAAAAAAGACTACAGAAAATAATCTCCAGGATAATATACCATAACTAAGTAGGATTTATACCAGGAATGCAGGGCTGATTCATTATTAGGAAAACTATCACTATAATTGGACATATTAATAACCAAATTAACAAAAACCATATGATCATCTCAATATATGCAGAAAAAGCATTTGATAAAATCCAACATTCATTCCTATTAAAAACACCCAAGAATATAGGAATAAATGGACTTTTCCTTAAACTAATCAGCAGCTTCTATTTAAAATCATCAGTAATCATCATATATAGTGGGGAAAAACTGCAACCATTCCCAATAAGATCAGGAGTAAAACAAGGTTGCCCACTATCACCATTACTATTCAATATTGTATTAGAAATGCTAGCTGTGAAAGAGTTGAGAAAGAGATTAAACGAATTAGAGTAAGTAATGAGGAAACCTAATTATTACTCTTTGGTGATGATATGATAGTATACTTAAAGAATCCCAGTGATTCTACTAAAAAGTTATTAGAAACAATCCACACCTTCAGCAAAGTTTTAGGATACAAAATAAACCCACATAAATCATCAGCATTCTTATATATCACTAATAAACTCCAACAATCAGAGTTACATAGAGAAATTCCATTTAAAGTAACTATTGATAGTACAAAATACTTAGGAATCTATCTTCCAAGGGAAAAATCAGAAACTTTATGAGCAAAACTACAAAACACTTTTCCCACAAATTAAGTCTGATCTAACCAATTGGAAAAATATTAAATGCTCTTGGATAGGGCAAGCAAATATAATAAAGATGACAATACTACCTAAATTAATCTATTTGTTTAACTCTATACCAATCAGACTCCCAAAAAACTATTTTAATGACCTAGAAAAAATAACAACAAAATTCATATGGAAAAACAAAAAGTCAAGAATTTCAAGGGAATTAATGAAAACAAAATCAAATAAAGGTGGCTTAACTGTACCAGATCTAAAATTATATTATAGAGCAGCAGTTACCAAAACCATTTGATATTGGCTAAGGAATAGATTAGTTGATCAGTGGAATAGGTTAGGTTCAAAGGACAAAACAGTCAATAACTATAGCAACCTAGTGTTTGACAAACCCAAAGACCCCAGCTTTTGGGATAAGAGCTTATTGTTTGACAAAAATTACTGGGAAAATTGGAAACTAGTAAGACAGAAACTAGGCATTGACCCACACTTAACACCGTACACCAAGATAAGGTCCAAATATGTTCATGACCTAGGCATAAAGAATGAGATTATAAATAAATTAGAGGAACACAGGATAGTTTACCTCTCAGATCTGTGGAAGAGGAAGGAATTTATGACCAAAGAAGAACTAGAGATCATTACTGATTACAAAATAGAAAATTTTGATAATACCAAACTGAAAAGTTTTTGTACAAACAAAACTAATGCAGACAAGATTAGAAAGGAAGCAATAAACTGGGAAAAATATTTTTTACAGTCAAAGCTTCTGATAAAGGACACATTTCCAAAATATATAGAGAATTGACTCTAATTTATAAGAAATCAAGCCATTCTCCAATCGATAAATGATCAAAGGATATGAACAGACAATTCTCAGATGAAGAAATTGAAACTATTTCTAGCCATATGAAAAGATGCTCCAAGTCATTATTAATCAGAGAAATGCAAATTAAGACAACTCTGAGATACCACTACACACCTGTCAGACTGGCTAGAATGACAGGGAAAGATAATGCAGAATATCGGAGGGGATGTGGGAAAACAGGGACACTAGTACATTGTTGGTGGAATTGTGAATACATCCAACCATTCTGGAGAGCAATTTGGAAAATTGCTCAAAAAGTTATCAAACTGTGCATCCTCTTTAATCTAGCAGTGTTACTACTGGGCTTATATCCCAAAGAGATCATAAAGAAGGGAAAGGGACCTGTATGTACACGAATGCTTGTGGCAGCCCTCTTTGTAGTGGCCAGAAACTGGAAACTGAATAGATGCCCATCAATTGGAGCATGGCTGAATAAATTGTGGTATATGAATAATATGGAATATTATTTTTCGGTAAGAGATGACCAATGGGATGATTTCAGACAGGCCTGGAGAGACTTACACAAACTGATGCTTAGTAAAACAAACAGGACCAGGAGATCGTTATATACTTCAACAACAATACTATATGATAATCAATTCTGATGGACCTGGCCATCTTCAGCAATGAGACAAACCAAATCAGTTCCAATGGAGCAGTAATGAACTGAACCAGCTAGGACCAGTGAAAGAACTCTGGGAGATGACTAAGAACCATTACATTGAATTCCCAATCCCTACATTTTTGCCTGCCTGCATTTTGGATTTCCTTCACATGCTAATTGTACAATATTTCAGAGTCTGATTCTTTTTGTACAGCAAAATAATGGTTTGGTCATGTATACTTATTGTGTATTTAATTTATAATTTAATATATTTAACATCTACTGGTCATCCTGCCATCTAGGGGAGGGGTTGGGGAGAAGGAGGGGAAAAATTGGAACAAAAAATTTGGCAATTATCAATGCTGTAAAATTACCCATACATATAACTTATATAACTTGTAAATAAAAAGCTATTTAAAAAAAATTATGCCCAGTATTTCATGTTGATAATTATTTTATCACATTAATGATATAAGATTTTTTAAAAATTAAAGATTTGTAAAAATATGTTTTAAAACTGCTTTAGTCTATGAAGTTTCAGCCTTTCAAGAGATTGTAGCAATAATTATAAGTTGTTATTGAATTGTTTTATCATTTTGACAATGTACATTGTGAATGATTTTGTTTATAAATTGATTATCTTTATTGTATTTATCAATATCTGCCTTACCGCTGATTTATATTGTACTATAACAACTTTTTTTTTTTTTTAATACATAGAGCACCTCGTTCTTCTCCAGTCCCCATTCTGTACTTCCAGTAAAATTTCTTCCTACTGAAGCCTCACCATGTCTCAACTTTTTATCCCAAAGTGTTAATTAATCTGTGGAATGCACATATTAATATTCTCTCTGCTTCTGCTCCTGTTGTTCAATCATTTTTCAGTCACATCCATTTCTTCATGATCCTATTTGAATCTTGACAGAGATAAAGAAATAGTTTGGTATTTCCTTTACAAACTTATTTTACAGATGATAAATTGAGCAAGCAGGTTTCAGTGACTTCTTTGTTCATAAGTGTCTGGGGTCAAATTTGACTGGTTCTTTATCCATGGCCCAAAACTCCATTTAACAAGAGGATTTGGGACAGCTCTACCTTATTTCTCTCTAGGTTGTATTTTCTCTCATCCACTCCCTTTTCAGCACAGTCGATTTCTCTTTTTTCCTCTGCTTTTTGAAGTGTAATCTTTTCTCTTTAAAATGTAAACTCCTTGGAGGCAGGGACTGTTTTTGTTTTTCTACTGATATTTACATCCTCAGTACTTAGTAAGGTAGCAGTCAGTAGTAAGTTCTTAATGTTTGTTGACTGACCAATTGGCAATGGCTATTCTTAGATACAATTCTTATCTCAGTTTCCCATAGATCTTGGATAACAGTGTTTTACCAATGATTTTTAATAAAAATATTTTGGGAATTTATTGTTTGTCTTATTATAGTTACATTGAGTCTATTCATGAAAATAGCTTTTAGTTTTAAATATTCAAAACTGTCATATTTGTATTTTAAAATCTCTATCTTTTGATTGAAGTACAATTTAAATATTAATTTTGTGCTATGAGCAATTGAAGGCAACTACTTGCATCAGTAAATAAAGTACTGGGCTTGGAGTAATGAAGACTTGAGTTCAAATAAAGTTGCAGACACTAGCTAGGTCACTCTGAACAAATCACTTAACCTCTGTTTGTTTTAATCCACTGGAGAAGGAAATGACAAACCACTCTAGCATCTTTGCCAAGAAAATACCATGGATATCACTGTATGCTATAGTACAAAAGGTCAAGCAGTACTAGATATGACAGAGCAACAACAAAAATGAATAAGTGAATTAACCAACCAGTACTTTCTAGAAATGAATATTTGAGTTGCCAAGACACTAAGCTCATCCCATTCTAATTTTAAAGTGTCAGATTTATTAGCCTGATTAAGCATATATTTATTTTGTGAAAATTTATCTCACTATATTAATCATGTTGTAAATATAGTTGTGACTGATCTTATATATGACTATTCAATGGCAGTAATTCTAGTTCTATTGAGTCATTATTTCAGCAAACACTTTTTAGTACTATGCTGGTAAAATGTATTCCCTAATTTTTGCTTTTTTTTTTTAGTTCTTTGTGTTTTCTTCCCTTGACCTTTTAAAATATAAACAGAACTTTAGTCCCAAATTAAAACTTTATGTGTATACATACACACACACACACATATATATATATATATATATATATATATACACATATATACATATACACATATACAAAGTTATATACTCAATATGTATATGAGTATATAAGTTTGTATAGATGTATTTTGAAGGATGAGTGAGAGGAATCTTCTTTGCTCTGAATGTAGAATAATATCCATTGTGTCAATCATATATATGAAAAATGATGGAATAGTGAGCAGAAGATAATTGTAGAAAACTGTAAAGGGAAAAGAATCATTCATGTAACTATCATTGAATGTGTTTTTCTTTTTAAAAGTAGAAATTGATTAGGCTGCTAATGAAAAGTTTTGATTTAATTGTTGTTTTGGTAATAAAGATGACTTTAGAATGAATACTTCTATGGTAATTTGTTGGAATCTTTACAAACTGCTAACTCATTAGAGTTGATACTTACAAGAAGATGTTTTGGGCCAGAACCTGAAACAAGGTACTAAGTAGAACTAATTGATACAATGCTTGTGTTTGCACCTTTACTCATTGGAGTTCACACGTTTGGGAAATTTCAGGGTTTAGTATGAGATATCTGAATTTACACCTCCCTTGAAGCTCTTAGGGTCAGAGAGCACTATGGGAGAAAA
This sequence comes from Antechinus flavipes, assembly GCF_016432865.1. Lineage (NCBI taxonomy): Eukaryota > Metazoa > Chordata > Mammalia > Dasyuromorphia > Dasyuridae > Antechinus > Antechinus flavipes. The sequence goes on along the minus strand of NC_067398.1, from coordinate 521,157,233 downwards.
TCCATAATCCCATTCTCTCAGGAGAGTCATATATAAGCCAGTGAAGAGTGATTCATTAGAGTATTTTCCACTTGGCTGGCTGGTAGCTGAAGAAAGTTTTGAGAGGAAGAAGCTAGGAGTCGAGATTCCACCAGAATTACGTGAAGAGTGGAGCTGGCTGGAGGCTGAAGAAAGCAGAGGCAGAGGCTGAAGGACAAACCTTTGGATTTGGAGACATTCAGAGAGAGCTCTTGGAACCAAGCAGAGAGAGGCCTCAACTAACCAGGCTACTTTGGAAGGAGAAAATAAACGTTTGTATTTTTACCAGCTGGCTGCATTTGGGGTAATTATTGATCTGAACTGATACTAAGACTGCCTCTAAGAAAACCTCCCCCGAGAAACCTGCACCTCTCCCCCAGAGAGAACTATTCTACTCATTTTTAAAAAAGATCACCACAGTAACTGTCAGATGTTTTCACTTCAAAATATGCCTTGGAAAAAAATGAATTTGTTCATCATTTTAGTGGAAATGTTTTGGCCATTGGACATTTTACCTTTGGTGAATATCTACTGAATGAAAAGTTATTATTTTTAGTGAAAACTGAGCTGACCTTTCTGGTAATAATGAGCCAACAGATGCATCTCTTCCTTGAGGCCATTCCACTCAAAGGCTGAAAAGCCAAGCTGCCATCAGAATAAATGAGAATCCCTATTTCTGTTTGTTATTTGAGGAGGACATGCATTCATTTCACCTAAAAGGTATCTCTAAATTTTCTACGTAACATATATAATTATGAGCAAATATAATATCTAAGTTAATGTAGCCAGCTAGCTAGATGATATAGTGAGAGAGAAATGCATGTGTATATCTCTGCATACAGTCAAATTCCTATGGCATTAACAAAATCAGACAACTACATAGCACAGTAGGTAGAGCACTGGATTTGTATTTTGGAAGACCTGAGTACAAATATAGCTAAGACATTATTTAATTGTGTAACTCTGGACAAGTCACTCAATCTCTGATTATCTCATGTTCCTCATCTGTAAAAATGGAGACAACAAAACTCTTGCCTTCCAGGGCTGTTGTGAAGGTCAAAACAAATAATATTGGAAAGTACCTCATAAAATTTGAAGTACTATATAAATGTTATTAATGCATTGTGAATATTATTGGAAATATGCAATTTGGCAAGCAATCACCAACTAACAAGCATTTATAACATCACTCCTACATTCCATTCCAGATTCTAGCATTACAGGTATGTTTGTATACATATACATGTATACATATATATACACAAATACACATACACATATATATACATGCTCATCCACATATAACTAAACAAATGCATTCATGCATGAATGAACAAATGGATGAATGAATTAAAAAAAGATTTTATCCTTAAGGAACTTATAGTCTAATATCTAGAATTTAGATAAAAGAATTTCCTGGAATTTATTTATATTACATCATCTCTTTTTATTGGGATGATGTTATAAAAGACAATAAAAATAATGTTCTATAAGGTAGCAAAGTGGTATAGTAAATTAAGTGCTGCATCTGGGGTTAGGAATTTCTGAGCTCAAATCCAGCCTTAGACATTTACTACCTAGAATCATTTCACTTCTTTTTGTCTCAATTTCTCAAATGTAAAATGAGGATAGTAATAGCACCTACCTCCCAAGATTGTTATGAGGAGTGTCTTTCACATGGTAAGAGTTATTTAAATCCTAGCTATTATATAATGTACATTAACTCTCAGATCATGACTGACCAAAGTGTAATTCCTTTTTTATCTTAAAAGAATACAGTTGTTATTATTTGATAACCCTCATGCATTGCTTTGTAATGCCTGAGAAGCTGAGGCAAGATAGAGATTAGAGAGTTTTTAATATTTTATTTGAGAGGGAGAGATTATATATATATATATATATATATATATATATATATATATATATATATATATCTCCAAGATCAGGGTAGCAATGCAGAGGGTGAAGTCTGAGCAGTAGTAAACAGCAGGAATTTCCAGGACCTGACCATCAATACCATCAATTTAGTTCTGACAGGGTGGGTGATGAGGACCATCAAGTTTTACAAATTGGGAGTAAAGGAGATAGTCAAACTAGAGCCAGGAAGTCTGGAGAGATAGAAGTAAGGATATTAATTATCTGAGATAGGACATCTGGGGTCTTATCTTTTGGAATGCCAGATCTCTACAATCCTAATTATCTCAGTTCTAATGGTCAGAAAGGGGAGTTGCAACCAGGGGGATTGAGGCTGAACAATTCAAGGAACTGAGGCAGAATAATTGAGGGAAACTGAGGCAGGACAATTTGGGAAACTAAGGGAGGACAATAAAAGGGAACTGTGGCATACAAGTTTAATCATTGCTTGAAGTTTTTCACTTCTATAGGTAAATTCTCAACTATTATTCATGATGGAGTTATTCTTGAATCAAAAGAAATTTGCTATGTGCATACAATGAAAAGCATATAATTTCAGAAGTTATTACTTGATATGATTGTATATATACATAAATTCTGCATGGCATAGTCACAGAGCTCTTCTATGACTTTATAATGCAATTCAAAAATTTATTGATTCATATTTAATATAAGAAAATCATATCATGTTGTCACTGTGAAGTGCTAAGAAAAATACTGTTTTTGTATGATACAGTGCCTGTCTTCAGAGTTAAAAAGGAAAGTCTAATTAGGGTGTATGATACTTACACACATATTAAAAAAAAATCCAAAGTAGCACATGAAAAATGCATCAATGATACAGATGGCTATGTAAGGCATGAGATATAAGGAAGAAGTGTCAATGTGGGGGTAGTAGTGTTTCATGAAAGCGTACTTAAAAGAAGTGACATTCAAGCTGAACTTTTAAGTTTCTATGTGCAGGAACTCAATAGAAAAGGCAGAAAAGAGAGGAAGAATGGATGGGCATTTCAGGTAAATATAATAACATGGAAATCCAGGGGCCGGAAAATGGGAAAATGAGGGGTATATAAGAGAATGTCACTTTTATTTTGACTCTTCTTAAGTACAAAAAATAGAAACAACAAAATATATGAAGATATCTATCTATCTATCTATATTTATGTCATTTAATTCAATTTTATTTAAATGATCTCAATTACTTATTTGTTTAGACACTCATTAAAATGCCCATTTATATATTTTCCATTTTTGCTTTGCTCTTAATTAAAATTAGGGGAATTCTTATATATTTCATGCTATTCCTTTTGGCTATGACCCCCTTTTGAGGTCTTATTTCATTTATTTATTATTTTTTACCATCCCTCATTAGGCATAAAAGCAATTGTAAAAGAGGTAATTTAAAGTCTGATTGCCTGGAGCTATGTTTAAATGAGAGCAATATTTATACAAAAATGTTCTGGTAGAATAGAACTTTCTTCCTATCTATGATTGCTTTATGCAATATGATCTCTTTAAAAAAAATTAGTGAGATAGTTTGATACTGTTTTCAGAAGTAACTTCACAAAGCTTCCTGATAACAAAATCTACACTAGCCCAATCTAGATATTACATAAATATATTGCTTCTACTGAGTTTTTTTTCCAACATTAAAACATTAATAGTGTCATAGATTAGAGCCCCAAGGAATTTTAAAAACAATATACTCCAATGTGTTTTATACACACACACACACACACACACACACACACACACACACACACACACACACAAGGAGGCTGAGACAGAATTAGATGATCTGACATCATACAGCTAAAAAACACCAAGGCAATAATTTGGACACTTTTAAGTCCAGTGTTATTTTACTACTATTACTACTACAATGCAAACAACAACATCTAATATTTATAGAACATTTACTATGTGCTAGGTTCTGTGCTAAATGTTTCATAAATATTTCATTCCTTCCTCAGAAGAATACGGGCAGATAACTGTTTATTATTATTGTTGTTATTGTTATTATTATTATTATTATCACTATTAGGGAAAGAAAACTTAGGCACAGAAGACCAAGAGATCACCAGTTCATTTTGTTATACCTCAGGATTTCTCCCATGTCTGGAACTTCCAACTGAATTATAGAATATTAAAATGAAAGGAAAAAAAAAAAAAAAACTTTTCACTTTGTTTCAGCTTCTCAATTTACCCAAAGAAAAAGTAGAATCCTAGAAGTGAAGAATGTTACACAAAAAATCATTCAGTAGGAACTTATAAATTGTCTTTTATATTATGATAGCATTTGATAAGCATTTTGATAAAAAAAAATCGGGGCAACAAAGAGGAAAATGAAATGGTCCCTATTCTCAATAATTTTAAATTTTGTAATGGGAAACTCTATATACTATTGTCAGTACATACATATTTGTTCAAAATACTTAAAAAGTAGTTTAGAGTGGGACACTAGCCTCTGGGAGATGAAAAAATACTCATTTAATCAGTAATGATGTTGAGCTTTGAAAGCTAAGGATTCTAAATGGAAATGGGTTCAATAGGCACCACTACCTATATACCATAAAAGGTATAATACCCTTCAAAATCTACAAAGAAATAAGGGAGAAGGGATGGGTGGATGAGGAAGCAAAAGCTATGAGAAGAAGATAAAGGAGGAATCTTTGGGTGGAGGGAGGTTAAGTAATTATGGAACAGAATTTAATTAAAGAGGCAGCATCCTAAGGAAAGACATGTATATGTGGACTGTATGTAGGGGCAATGTGTGTATGCATGTATATATCGGTATATCTACACACACACAAATATATCTTTTCTTAACTGTAGCTTGCTTGGGGTAAGGGTGGGGTGAAAGGAGAAAAAAGATTAAAGTAAATAAGTTGTACAAAGAACAATTTATAGGGAAGTAAAGAAAAAAATGAACACTCACGAATATAATTTTTTCCTGCTAACATACACACACACACACACTTTCTAGATCTGTTAATTTGTTGTTTTATATTATGAATCCTCCCTGACTTTCTGCTGGTCATATGACAATATTCACTTTTGTTTTGTTTTATTTTATTTTGTCTTTCTTTTCTATCTTTCTTTTTTTTACTCTGTTTTTTTCAAATAAAATAAAATTTTAAAAAATAGAAATTTAAAATAAATATCCAGTAAAAAAAAAAGAAACTAAAAATTCTAAAACAATTGATGAGAAAGGAGTAAAGTACAAGTATGGGAGAAAGCATGTTCAAAGGCATGGAAAAGGAGGATTAAACTTCTTCAATGAGGATGAGTTATGTCAATGAGCTCCCTTATTAGGAGGCACCCTGTTTTCCAAAGCTAAGACCCAAAAGTAGACTATGCCCTGAATTCCACATAACAATCCTTTGTGCTCATCCTCTGGATGATCTTAGCCACATCAAGATCTCAGAATTGTTTCATATAATTATTGTATTGCTTTGAGCATCACCATGTGTTCTCTGAGCATAGACAAGGATCTTGTTTATCTATGTTCTGGTTATGAAGACTTGCTATGGATGAAATTTGTTGCATTGTTGCTATTACCACTCATTGTCATAGCAGTCATTGGTATTAAGTATTGAGATATCCCAACACTTAAGTGAGTTCCCCCCACCAACTTAGGGAGGGGCTCCAGCACATATAACCTTGCCTGCAAATCATTTCCCTCACTTTGAAATTAAACTTCTACTTGAATATTGTTTCTCCCATTTCTAGTCTGCTCCAACTACTTACATGTTAGAATATGTTTCTGGCTAACAGTAAAGAGGGAATTTTGACTGGCTGATGATGAACAAAACAAAGACTTGAATTAGATTAGAAAGATAGATTAATTATTAAACTATAAAATTAAATAATAGTATAAATGTAAGCTCTATATTAGAGTTAAACAACAAAATTCAGGTTTAAAATTAAGGAGGATTGGTGGAATGTTCAGATGAAAAATATATCTGGGCTCTAGTGGGTTTTTTATGTTATTTTTATTATTTTTTTTAATTTAAATTTTATTTTATTTAATAATAACTTTGTATTGACAGAATCCATGCCAGGATAATTTTTTTACAACATTATCCCTTGTACTCGCTTATGTTTCGTTTTTTCCCCTCCCTCCCTCCACCCCCCCCAAGATGGCAAGCAGTCCTATATATGTTAAATATGTTGCAGTATATCCTAGATACAATACATATTTGCAGAACCTAACAGTTCTCCTGCTGCACAGGGAGAATTGGATTCAGAAGGTAAAAATAACTCGGGAAGAAAATCAAAAATGCAAATAGTTCACATTCATTTCCCAGTGTTCCTTCTTTGGGTGTAGCTGTTTCTGTCCATCATTTATCCATTGAAACTCAGTTAAGTCTCTTTGTCATAGAAATCCACTTCCATCAGAATACATCCTCATAAAATATCGTTGTCGAAGTGTATAATGATCTCCTGGTTCTGCTCATCTCACTCAGCATCAATCCATGTAGGTCTCTCCAAGCCTCTCTGTATTCATCCTGCTGGTCATTCCTTACAGAGCAATAATATTCCATAACATTCATATACCACAATTTACCCAGCCATTCTCCAATTGATGGGCATCCATTCATTTTCCAGTTTCTAGCCACTACAAACAGGGCTGCCACAAACATTTTGGCACATACATGTCCCTTTCCCTTTTTTAGTATCTCTTTGGGGTATAAGCCCAATAGGAACACTGCTGGATCAAAGGGTATGCACAGTTTGATAACTTTTTGGGCATAATTCCAGATTGCTCTCCAGAATGGCTGGATTCGTTCACAACTCCACCAACAATGCATCAGTGTCCCCGTTTTCCCGCATATATATATATATATATATATATATATATATATATAATATATATATATATATATTATATATATATAATTTCTACAGTGGGTGTAGAAGGAAGGGAGAGGTAGAATGGAATAAATTATTTCACATGAAGAGGCATGAAAAACCTATTGCAATAGAGGGGAAGATGGAATGGTAAAAGCAATAGACATTACTTAAATCCTAAATTTCAAAGTATTGGCTCAGAGAGGAAAACATATGCAATTAGTTGAACATAGAAATCAATATCACCTAACAAGAACTTTGAAGGGAAGGAAATTAAGAAAAGGACACATATATGTGTGAGGAGGGGTAGAGGGATGACAGGTATTATGATAGATCAGAGAAAGCAATAGACAAGCAAAATATTTTTAAGGTGTGTGTGTGTGTGTGTGTGTGTGTGTGTGTGTGTGTGTGTGTGTTAGTTTAATTTGTTCCCAGAAGGCAGGATATGGAGTTCTGATCGGAAGCTGTTAGAGTTCAAATGTTGGAGTTTGTTCTCAGAGGACAGCCGGTTTAGAGGCTTAGAGCCCTTCGGATGTCTCCAAATCCAAAGGTTCTGTCCTTCAGCCTCTGCCTCTGCCTTCTTCTGCCTCCAACAGAGATGGAAGATCTCTCTTATCTCCTTCTGGGGGGCCCAGCCACCAATTTGCCGCGGAGAGAGGGCTTCTGGCGTAGCTCCACTGAAGTCCGTCAAAAGTGTTCTCTGCAGCAGAGTCGTTTCTCTCGAGTCTAGAGCGATCAGCCAGCCAAGAGGAAAAAATGTATTCTGGAATGGCTGTCTCGCCTTATATGTGAACCTTCTGAGAGAATGGGATTATGGGTTTTCTCCCATAGTGCTCTCTGGCCCAAAGAGCTTTAAGGTGTGGACTTTGAGTAAAGGTGGGAACACAAGCCTTGTCTTGATTAGTTCTACTTAGTACCTTGTTTCAGGTTCTGGCCAAAACAACTTCTTGTAAGATTAGATCAACTCTAATTACTTAGCAGTTAGTAAGGATTCCAACATCTCCCCCTTTCTTTTGTTTTAAAACATAGGGGGTTTCTGAGGGGGTACACATAAATCCATCAATATGGGCCAGAACTTTGTAACAGATATACATGGTATACATAAATCCATCAATATGGGAGGCATTATACATAATTTACATGAGCACATAGCAATATAATACAGGCTAGTAGTAATGTAACAAATAACAAGAATCAATCTGAAAATTTACACATGTCCATAAGTCCTAGAAACAGTCCAATAGGATTCCATTGTCCATTAGTTCATGTGCCAGGAATCTAATAATTCTTATGAGCACAATCAGCAACAGAACCACCCGATATTTCTTGGGTCTTCTCCTTTGTTTCAAGGGTCTGCTTCATCTTTCTGCGATGGACAAGGCGAATGCGGCTCGTAGGCACCCATCTGATTCCTTCTCCACCTGTAGAGATGCAAGCAAATCCTCTCCCCCAAGCAGTTAGTCTATCTGGTCCCTTCCATTCACCACTTTCTGGGTCTCTCCACATCACCTGGCGATTATCTAAAGATAGTGGAGCTGCTCGCACTGGACACTGCTCTTCTGGTGGGTTATAAAACCTGTCTGCTGGAGCCAGTGCATCTTTATCAAAGATTAAAAAATTAATGGTATAGAGAACTAAATTTAGAAGTTCTCTAGGGTTACCCGTGGCTCCTCCTTTCTTTTGTTTTTGGAGGAGTGTCTTAATGTCTCTGTTTCTTCTTTCTACTATTGCTTGACCTTGAGGATTGAAGGGTATGCCAGTAGTGTGTAGAATCTTATACTGTGCACAAAAGTGTTCAAAATGTTTGGAGGTATATGCCGGTCCATTATCTGTTTTTATTTCTTGTGGCACACCCATAATTGCGAATGCTTGAATGAGGAATTCAGTGACCACTCGGGCTGTCTCTTTTGCTGCTGGTATGGCAAAAGTGAATCCTGAAAAGGTGTATACCACAACGTGGATAAAAGACAGACTACCAAAAGATTTATAATGAGTCACATCCATTTGCCAGATTTCATTGGGTCTCAAACCACGAGGGTTCTTCCCTGGAGGCAGTGTAGGAGCGTGGAAGGGAAGGCAAGCTGTACAGCTTTTCACTATGCTCCTAGCTTCTTCTTTTGTAATCCCAAACTGTAAACGCAAAGCTCGAGCAGCCTGATGGTATTTAGAATGGGATTCCTGGGCCTCCTGAAATAAAGGCGTACTGGCCAACATAGTTAAAAGGCTATCTGCCTTTGAATTTCCATCAAAAATAGGACCTGGAAGTCCACTATGTGAATGGACATGCAGGATATAAATCTTTCCTGGATGCTTTCTCACTTGCTCTTGAAGTTCCTTAAAGAGCTGATATATATTAGAAGCTGCAAATTTTATTTGGGCTGTGGCAATTCTTTGTACCACACCTACTGAATAGGCTGAATCAGATATTATATTTATGTCGCCTGGGTAATAAGTGAGAGCTAGCATGATCGCATATAATTCGTTCTGCTGAGTGGACTGAAAAGGAGTTCTGACTACTCTTTTTACAGTTAGATCATGAGAGTATACAGCACAAATATTTTGTTTGGCTGCGTCTGTAAAAATGGTTGGTCCTTCAAGAGGAACCTTAGAAACCTTCTCCTCAAAAATCCATTGCCAATTATGCAGTAGTCTGGTTATCTTTAATGGAGATCCATGTGCAAAATTTGGAGCCATGGCCAATAAAATCTGCCACTCTGGGATGGTTTCACAGCATACATTAATTTGTGCATTTGTATAGAAGGTATATATCTTGTCAGGTCTTGTCCCAGATAATTGTACTGCTCGCTTAATGGCCTTTAATAGAATTCTAGCCACAAGCACTGGGTAAGGCGTAAGGCTTTGTTCTGGTTGTGCTGGGAGGTTCACCCACTCTATCACACTGTCTCCTTGATGAAGGACTGCTGTGGGTGCTTCTTTTGTAGCAAAAACTGATATTTCCAAGGGTTTTTGAGTTACTCTCTCAACTACATTGGATAAAGCCAGTTCAACTTCTCTCAAGGTCTCTTGAGCTTCTTTTGTAAGCCGGCGTGGTGAATTTAAAGCAGTGTCTCCCTTAAAATGTCATATAGGGGTTGCAATTGATTGGTAGTTAAACCTAATACTGGACGCATCCATTGGATATCTCCTATTAATTTTTGGAAATCATTTAAGGTGTTCAACCTCTCTGTTCTTAAAGACAGTTTTTGTAGTGTAAGTGCCTTAGGATATATTTCATATCCTAAATATTGAAAAGGAGCATGCCTTTGAATTTTTTCTGTAGCGATATGAAGTTTGTAGTATCTTAGTGTTTCTATGGTTTTTTGTAGACATGCTTCTAGAATTTGTTCCTCAGGTGCACAACCCATTATATCATCCATATAATGTAATAGCATAACTTTTGGAAATGCTTTTCTTATTGGAGCAAGAGCAGCAGCAACATACATTTGACACATAGTGGGGCTGTTCTTCATACCCTGTGGCAAAGAGGGAATTTTGACTGGCTGATGATGAACAAAACAAAGACTTGAATTAGATTAGAAAGATAGATTAATTATTAAACTATAAAATTAAATAATAGTATAAATGTAAGCTCTATATTAGAGTTAAACAACAAAATTCAGGTTTAAAATTAAGGAGGATTGGTGGAATGTTCAGATGAAAAATATATCTGGGCTCTAGTGGGTTTTTTATGTTATTTTTATTATTTTTTTTAATTTAAATTTTATTTTATTTAATAATAACTTTGTATTGACAGAATCCATGCCAGGATAATTTTTTTACAACATTATCCCTTGTACTCGCTTATGTTTCGTTTTTTCCCCTCCCTCCCTCCACCCCCCCCCCAAGATGGCAAGCAGTCCTATATATGTTAAATATGTTGCAGTATATCCTAGATACAATACATATTTGCAGAACCTAACAGTTCTCCTGCTGCACAGGGAGAATTGGATTCAGAAGGTAAAAATAACTCGGGAAGAAAATCAAAAATGCAAATAGTTCACATTCATTTCCCAGTGTTCCTTCTTTGGGTGTAGCTGTTTCTGTCCATCATTTATCCATTGAAACTCAGTTAAGTCTCTTTGTCATAGAAATCCACTTCCATCAGAATACATCCTCATAAAATATCGTTGTCGAAGTGTATAATGATCTCCTGGTTCTGCTCATCTCACTCAGCATCAATCCATGTAGGTCTCTCCAAGCCTCTCTGTATTCATCCTGCTGGTCATTCCTTACAGAGCAATAATATTCCATAACATTCATATACCACAATTTACCCAGCCATTCTCCAATTGATGGGCATCCATTCATTTTCCAGTTTCTAGCCACTACAAACAGAGCTGCCACAAACATTTTGGCACATACATGTCCCTTTCCCTTTTTTAGTATCTCTTTGGGGTATAAGCCCAATAGGAACACTGCTGGATCAAAGGGTATGCACAGTTTGATAACTTTTTGGGCATAATTCCAGATTGCTCTCCAGAATGGCTGGATTCGTTCACAACTCCACCAACAATGCATCAGTGTCCCCGTTTTCCCGCATATATATATATATATATATATATTATATATATATATATATATATATAATATATATATATATATAATTTCTACAGTGGGTATAGAAGGAAGGGAGAGGTAGAATGGAGTAAATTATTTCACATGAAGAGGCATGAAAAACCTATTGCAATAGAGGGGAAGATGGAATGGTAAAAGCAATAGACATTACTTAAATCCTAAATTTCAAAGTATTGGCTCAGAGAGGAAAACATATGCAATTAGTTGAACATAGAAATCAATATCACCTAACATGAACTTTGAAGGGAAGGAAATTAAGAAAAGGACACATATATGTGTGAGGAGGGGTAGAGGGATGACAGGTATTATGATAGATCAGAGAAAGCAATAGACAAGCAAAATATTTTTAAGGTGTGTGTGTGTGTGTGTGTGTGTGTGTGTGTGTGTGTGTGTGTGTGTGTGTTAGTTTAATTTGTTCCCAGAAGGCAGGATATGGAGTTCTGATCGGAAGCTACAGAAAAGTAAATTTCATTTCAATGTATTCAACTATGACTTTATCCCAATTTCCATATATTAAGAATCATAGGATTTCTTGAGTATGAAATGGATTAAAATTTTCACAGAGGAAAGGCAAAAATGAAAAATGAAAATTGTTCCTTGAAGAACTATGAATAAAGCAGGACTAGACCTGTCAGATGGACAATATATGCTTATCGCTTTAATTTTACATACAGAAATATAACAAATCCACACTTTAAAAATAATATTTATATTTTGGAATTTTCAAATTTACTTTATGGTATCAAAAAAAGAAGTTTTTATATTAAATTTTGTCTTCATCTAAAATGTTCCTTCCTCCGTTCCCTCCATAATATTGTTGATATGATGTATGTGGCAAAAACAACATCCTTTTCCTTCTCTTTTTCTTCTTTCTAAGAAAACTAGTCAATTTCTAGAATCAAAGAATGAGATGAATGTTAGGTTATCAATTTTCTTGACTGAGGTAGGGATGCAAACAAAATTTAAATCAAGAAAGCATAATTGTTAAGTCATTTCCAGTCCTGTATTGTTAATTATAATAACTAAAAACCTATTTAGTTATACTTATAACTCTTCCCACATTGGGGAAACTAAGCTCTGTTAAATATTTGTAAAGTAAAAGATGCCTGTAAATGGTGCTACAAATATGATTTAAAGAATTTTTCTTTATCATTAAAGAAATGGTGAAAACTGTTATGGCGATCTTAGAATTAGTACTTTGATGTTCTTCACATAATAAAGTTCATCTAAAAATTGTAAGACAACTCTATTAACTATGACAGAATTCAATGCTAAGAATTTTCTGCAAATACAATTCTCAAGATTCATGTTTATAGACAAACTTTATTTTTTATTTATTATTATTAAACAGAAATAGTCAACTTTGAAACTTGAAGTATTTCAGATTAGAATAATTTACCAATAGGGAAATGGAAAATTAAAGATTTATATAACATCTATTTTACATAGAATATTTATTTGTTGAGCTTTTCAAAATGGAGTTCACTGAATATTTAACCTAAAGCTTTTAAATATATGACATGTGTGGTAATTTCAATGCTAAGATCAGAGCTATCTTAAAATACATATTTTTTGAGAGTTGCTGTGACCAAAAAGAGTGGGGCAAAAACTTGTTCACATGTATTTAAGATTTTTAATGACTTTTTCATCTGATAAATTTCCTGATAATGCATTTAGGTGACACCTTTTCATCAAATCAATTTATTCTTCCCATCAGTCAAATGAGATTATAAAAATAATAATGAATTTATCCCTTTTCAGAAAATACTAATGAAGCATAATATCCATCCAGTAGAATCTCATATTTCAATAGATCTCTGTTCTTCTGTATGTTCCACTCCCAATAAGGTCAATCACTATGTATCATACTTGCCATCCTGTGTGACGTGCTCTTATAACCAAATGGAGATCTTATTCTAGCTTTCTTGATTATATATACCAGATATAGTGAATTACATGTGTTATTTATGAGCTCATTTTGTTTTAATTGTGTCTATTTATTTGTTCTCTATCTTAGCTTTCTCTGATCATACACTTGAAAACACTGTTTCTATACTCTTTGTACTATAGTCTGCTTATGCCGTCCATAAATTGCTGCTTTGTAAATTGGTTTACATTCATATTAAATTTTTTGGTCTATGATATTCTATGACTTAAAAACCATATAAAATTACTTTACTATTATAAAGAAAGGTTCATAATTTAAAAAGAGCAAGAAATGAGGAAAAGGACAATTCAAATAAAAATTAGTAACTCTTTTCCTAGCAAGAAACAATTAGAAATCCAAGGAATCCTCAGTTAATGGGGAATGATGAAGAAGAAAAAAAAAAGAATTAAAGCTGAGGGTAAGTAGATTCATAGAATTAACACAATGTATAGAGCACTACAAGTGTAATTTGGAAAATCTGAATTCAAATTTGGCCTCAGATACTTAGCTATATGAACCTGGGCAAGTCACTAAGTTTCCTCAATTGTGAAATTATAATGGTGGTTGTGAGGATTCAATGAAATATTTGTAAAACGTGGTAGAAAGTATTGTTGTTGTGGTTTATTGTTATTGAGTCATGTCTGATCCCGTGACTCCATTTGAGATTTTCTTGGCAAAGGTACTAGAGTTCCTTCTCCAGTTTATTTTGTAGATGAGGAATTGAGACAAAGAAAAATGTTCAAGTCATACAGCTAGTTGTTTTTAAGGCTGAATTTGAACTCATGAAGTTGAGTCTTCCTGACTCTTAGCCTGGACAGCTTGTCACTGGACATTTAGCTGTCCATAGTAGATACAATATAAATACTTATTTAGTTATTTGCCTCCCTCAAAACCATAAATAAACTAAGCAAATCTAATTGAAATGACAAAACAGACAATTTCAGAGACAACAAGAAAGATCTTTATGATTTCATGCATAATGAAGTGAGTAGATATAGGAAAACAAGTACTCAATAAAAAACTTGAATATTAGAAATTTTACAAATTTAATCATAAATCATGTGTCCAAAAGACCAAAGATGAATCACATTATTCACTTCTAGACAGAAAAATGATGCCCTTAAAATTCAAAATTAGGCATGCATTCATAAAAATGCTAGATGTAAATTTTTTGTTGTTGTTGTTGGACACTTTGTCCTTCTTGTGAGTTTGTGTGTGTGTGTGTATGCATATATATATACATATATATATGTATATATATGTATTATATATGTAATTGGAATTATTGAGGGATAAGAAATTATGAGCCTTTGTAAAAATAAATCTATTTAAAATGAAAACTTGGAGAATTTATACATATACATGTACATATAAACACACACACACACACACACACACACACACACACACAACAATCTTGAAAAGTCCTCCATGAACAAAGTGAAATATACTATATACAAAGTAATAGCAATGTTCTGGGATAACCATCTGTAAATTAGTTTATTATTCTAAGTAATTTCTAAGTAGTACAAACATTCACAACTACTCTGAAGAACTTATGATGAAAAATCCTATCCATATCCAGAGAAGGAACTGATTTGATTTGGCTATGAACTGAAGCATTCTCTATTTCTCTCTCTCTCTCTCTCTCTCTCTTTTTTTTCTTTTTAACTTAATTTTTCTTGAGTTTTATATTCATTAGGATGGGAGATCTTTGTTTTCTTTCACAACTTGACTTTTATAGGTCAAGTTGTGCATAACTTCACATATGGTTTCTTAATTATTGGGGGGATAATCCAAATTATTAAAATTATTAAAAACAATTGTAAAAAATATTTTGAAAGTAACTGACATAATATTAAATGAATAAATTTTAAGAGAAAAAAAGAAATAAAGAATTGCAATCATCTAAAATTTGG
The DNA here is from genome assembly GCF_016432865.1 of Antechinus flavipes. Taxonomy (NCBI): domain Eukaryota; kingdom Metazoa; phylum Chordata; class Mammalia; order Dasyuromorphia; family Dasyuridae; genus Antechinus; species Antechinus flavipes. The sequence continues at coordinate 521,142,026 of NC_067398.1, read as the reverse complement.
GGATTTAAGGTAAATAATGTATAGGGAGTCATACTCTTACTTTTTGGTAGATCCCTTTTTTATCTGGCATAGATACATCTCCTAGTCACATAGATTGAAAAGACTTGAACTATTTTCTTCTTTCCTATTCATATCCACACAATACTAGAAGCTTTTATCTATCTTAATATTAACAAGGATTGATATGCCACTTAGGTGAACCATGTGTTATTCTGAGTCACATGTTATAGACAACATCCTTTATGTTACTTGATATGCTTAAGACATTGTAACATGTAGAACCATGGGAATTTTTTCATGTTACTTTGTATGATTTTTTAAAAAATTTTAAAATAATTTTAATTTATTTTATTATGTTATATATAATATATGATATATGTAGTAAATTATGTATAATTTATTTTTTGTAATTCTAAGATTGATGCAAAAAATATTGTATTAAGCACTTAGACTTTTTCAGTGGAGCATAGTTGGGGACCATTGCCAAAACCCCCCCAAAGCATACTAAACCTTAGTTAATTGAAATGCATTTAGGATCTTAATCATTCGGGGAGCTTTATTTCATATCCACAATCTGCCCCATACTATCTAGATAACTTAGTCAAATAAACTGAATCTTCTTGGATATCAGTTCCCATCTAATTTCACTTGAAGTTCTGATGAACTGTTCCTAAGAATTCCCTAATTGCAATCAAAACTAAACTAGTCCAACTTCAGTCCAAACCCAAGATATACATATTGATATGTGAATAAATTAATGAATGCATAATTTTATCCATAATTCATGAAAAATATATCATGAGCTTTCTATTTCTTATTATTTCAACATTCCCAGTAATATGCATTTTCATATATATTACTTTTTCCTCCAAAGAGAAATTCCAATAATGCTATATGTGGAGAGTATATAGTATTCTGGGAATCAGTGACTCTCTTAGGATATTATCTTTCACAGAAACATTTGGAAAACTTGACTGAAAGAAGTGGCTTTCTCTTTTATTCTGAATAGTATATCTTTCATTTGTAAGGCTTTCAGGGGAGAACGCATCTCCATGTTTAGAGCATCATTATTCTAATTCTTATTTTTATTAATTCTTAGTAAGTCAAATAGTAAATAAAATAAATAATTAAAAACTTAATAAATTATTGAACAGATATATTTCTGAAGTTCTAGCTGTTATGGAGTTTTGAATAAATTTCATATTTATCTGCAAGTTATAATATTTTATTAAATTCTTTATTTTCAAAACATATGCATGGATAATTTTTCAATATTGACTCTTGCAAAACCTTGTGTTCCAATTTTCTCCCCTTCCCCCCCACCTCTCCCTTCAATGGCAAGTAATCTAATATATGTTAAACATGGTAAAATATATATGTTAAATACAATATAGACATACATATTTATACAATTATCTTGCTGCACAAGAAAAGTCAGATCAAAAAGGGAAAAATGAGAAAGAAAATAAAATAGAAGCAAAAAAACAACAAAAAATGAAAATGCTAAGTTGTGATCCACCCTCAGTTCTCACAATCCTCTCTCTGGGTGTAGATGGCTCTCTTCATCACAAGATCATTGGAACTGTTTTCCAAATTTCACAGCAATTTTTGTCAAACAGTAAGTTATTATCACAGAAGATGGGATCTTTGGGTTTGTCAAACACTAGGTTGCTATAGTTATTGACTGTTTTGTCCTTTGAACCTAACCTATTCCACTGATCAACTAATCTATTCCTTAGCCAATACCAAATGGTTTTGGTAACTGCTGCATTATTGTTGGAATCCTTACTAACTGCTAACTAATTAGAGTTGATCTAATCTTACAAGAAGATTTTGGCCAGAACCTGAAACAAGGTACTAAGTAGAACTAATTAATACAAGGCTTGTGTTCACACCTTTACTCATTGGAGTTCACAAGTATGCCAGCTTCACAAAGTAAACTTTCTAACTTCAAGGGAGTTCACACCTCCCTTAAAGCTCTTTGGGCCAGAGAGCACTATGGGAGAAAACCCATAATCCCATTCTCTCAGAAGATTCGCATATAAGGAGAGAGAGCTATTCGAGAATACATTTTTCCTCTTGGCTGGCTGGCCGCAGAGGAGAGTTCAGCTGGACTCGAGAGGAGCGACTCTGGTGCAGAGAGCACTTTGACGGATTTCAGCGGAATTACGCCAGAAGCCCTCTTTCCGAGGCAAGGCAGAATATATTCCACTTGGCTGGCTGGTGGCAGACGAAGAGTTTTCAGAGGATAAAGCTACGAGTGGAGAGTTCAGTGGACAACCAGATTCATCTTCATCTCACACCACTGTAGCTGGTAGCTGGGCTCCTGCACGCCCCCCACTGAGACCAAGCTGGTCTGAAAGACTCACCAGAAAGCTAGCCGAGCTCCAAGTGAAAGAGACAAGAGATTCATTCCATCTCTGTGCTGGTTGGAGGCTGAAGAAAGCAGAGGCAGAGGCTAAAGGACAGAACCTTTGGATTTGGAGATATTCAGAGGGCCCTAAACTAAACCGGCTGTGTTTTGAGAAGAACAAGAACTCCAACATTTGAACTCCTAACACATTATAATATAATTTTAGATCTGGTACAGCTAAGCCATCTTCATTTGATTTTTTTTTTCATTAATTCCCTTGAAATTCTTGACCTTTTGTTTTTCCATATGAACTTTGTTGTTATTATTTCTAGATCATTAAAATAGTTTTTTGGGACTCTGATTGCTATAGTACTTAACACATAGATTAGTTTAGGTAGTATTGTCATCTTTATTATATTTGCTTGCCCTATCCAAGAACATTTAATATTTTTCCAATTGGTTAGATCAGACTTAATTTGTGTGAAAAGTGTGTTGTAGTTTTGCTCATAAAGTTTCTGATTTTCCCTTAGCAGATAAATTTTTTAAGTATTTTATATTATCAGTAGTTACTTTAAATGGAATTTCTCTTTGTAACTCTGACTGTTGGATTTTGTTAGTGATATATAAGAATGCTAATGATTTATGTGGGTTTAACAAATACTATTTTTGAATGAATTGGTTTCTTCTTCATGTATATTTTGTAAGGAGTTATATGCTTTTTCCATTTTGCTAAATCTGTTTTTAATCAGTTTTCTTTAGATAAGTTCTGTGTCATTTTCTAAACTCTCTTGCAAAATTTTCATTTCCTTTCCTCATTTTTCTTCAAACTCTTTAAAAATGCTTTTTTAATTCTTTCAAGAGAGCCTTGTGAGATAAGTACCAATTCATATCAACCATTGGGGCTTCATTTGGAGATTATTTGCCTTTAGAATCAGTATTTAGAATCTGTTCTTCTCTATCTCCATAAAAGCTATCTATGATCAGAGTTCTTTTTCCTTTTTTGCTCATTTTTTTAAAGGTTGGGATCTGGTCTTAGGGCAAAGGAGAGATTAAACCAAGGTTCCTCTACAGGTGACAGTAGCTTTAGATTGCCCTGGATGGGTGCTGCTGACTTTCTTCCTATATTGGATGTATATGACCAGGTTCTATATTCTTATGGGATTCAGAAGCTCATTATTTGCCTTTTGTATTTGTGTTGAATATCTCACACCTGCTGATCTACTGGCTTACAATCAAGACAGAGTAGCCAAGCCTGCTGTATTTTAGCTAAAAGCCTTAGGGTAGATTTTTTGATGTGGAGATACCACACTGACTTGGAGCCCTGTGTTTTGTCAGTGTTTAGTTGCCTTGCTAACCCCCCATATCCTCCCCTATCTATTCCTGATAGAAACAGACCATTTCTGTATGTCTTCTGTTGGAAATTGATTACATTCCAAATATTGGTGGATTGTGTCATTCCAAAATTAATTCAGAGTCTTGATCAGGTGTTGTTCTGAGTGACCCTAGGAAGAGCTCAGATAAAAGATCTGTTTACTCTCTGCCATCTTGGTTCCATCCACATCACCTGTTTCTATCTTTATAATAAAAATGATATTTTAGTAACATGTTCTCCTCCATTTCACCATTACTTCTAATGACTATCCTCCTCTGTTTTACCAACTGAAACATCCTAGTAACAAAGATAATTATTTAAAAAAATAGACTATGCAATACTCATGTCTGATATTATATACTTGATTCTGTATGATTCTGCATGAGGAGAACAGAATGTTTCAATTCATTCTGTTTCACTATCAGTTAATATTGATCATTATATCAATCATGTTTTTTTTTTAACTTTTCCTTTATACTAAGATTATTACATAAATTCATAAAAAAATTATACATCGAACTAAAAGGGACAACTGGCCATCTAGTCTATATGTTATCTATATAAAATTGAGAGGTTCATGAAATTGGGAGGGCTCTGGGAGATTAAGTGTCTTGTTCCAAAGTTATTTAAATATTGTAAGTCAAGGTTTAGATTTTAATCTGATTGCTGACTGAAAATAAAATATTTCCCCAACTATATACTAATATATATATTTTTTCATTTCAAGATACTTTGATCCCACTGACTTCACTCTTTATCAGTTATTAAAAGATTTCTAAAATATCTGTGAATATAACATTCTCATTATTTCTTATAGTTAAATAATATTCCACTACAAATATACTATAAATATACTGTCTCTTATAAAGACATCTTTGATTGCTCAGTATTTTGTTTTGATTTTTAATATAAAAACATTTATATTTTTTATATTAAAAACATACTTTTTATAAGTCTCTTTATCTTTATGGAACTTCATTTTTTGTCAATGATGTTGTGGGTATATGTTCATTAGTAATACTGCTAAAACCATGTGCAAATACATGTATTTTCTGTTTTACTTTCCAGTTGCAAAATTATTGTTAAAAAATTTAGCTTCAGGTTTTAAAAATAATCTTTATCGGAATCATTGTTAATATTGATTGAAATTTTCCTTAAAGTCTACATGTTTGAAAGGTGTCATTATAGTTTTCTCTCCCTCTGTATCTTAAACAAATTGTACTTTTTAAAATGGAGATTCAACTGGAATAATATTCTAATCCTGCAAGCTGCTAACTGGATAGTGGGAATTTATTGTCTTAAATATCTCCCTGAAGTAGTATTGTTAAAAAAAATAAAACAAAACAAAACAAAAAAAAAAAGTGGAATCCCAGATAAGCAATGAGATCTATCAAGAGTGGCTGACTCTTCTGCATTTTGAGCCTTCAAATCTTTCCTATAGAAGTTATACATATGGAATTATAACATTTCACTGTACATATTGTCAACCGAGCCTGTATTTTTTTCTCACTTTTCTTTATAGCTGATTATTCAGAGGATTAATTCATCCATAGAAAATTGGCAGTTACCAATTACATCCTGTCATTATACATAAACTGTACCTTTCCTTCTCTATTTTATTCCTATAATTTTATCCTTTGTTATAATGAAAAACTGACTTGAGGTAATATATTACAAACTTATTGGTTCCTTGGGATTAAACCTCTAAGTTTAACTTACAGAATGTCTGGGTAATATAATTTAATTTAATTCTACTTTAGGATACTCTATGCAATTTACTATATACTATTATATATATACATATATACATATATATATATAGTGCATGCAAAATGGAGCTATCTTAGCAAATGTTTATTGAATATATATTATATATTACAGTCTAGATCCTGTAGTATTTTGTATTTAATGAAAAAATAGAATAGTCTATTGTCATGGGAGCCACCTGCTAGTGACCGCTGAGATTTAATTCTAACTAGGGGAATAGATTATGTCATGTGAGAGAATGACAATGATACAAAGAGATTAAGAGGCAATTGCATTCTTTTATTTCTTTACTTTTACCTCTACCTCTGCTTCTACCTTTGATTTATTTCATCTCTACACAGAATACATATTTTCTAAGCACAGCAACATTATTATTGTTTAAATAAAAGTATACATGTTTTTCTCAAGTAACATCTGCATCAATAAGAATAATCTCCAGATAGACATTTCTGAATTTTTCGGTTATTTCTGTCTTTTGTTGGGCCTCTTAGTTCTATTTCAAAGAGTAAGATAAGAATATTAATAAGAAGGACTTCTGGGGGTGAAGCTAAAATAGCAGACACAACACACATTTCTTTCTGACTTTCTCCTACATCCCTCAGACTAATTAGAAAATCCAGACTCTGAATTAGCTCTGGACAGGCAGAACACATAAATATTGGGAGTGCAACAAATTATCAGCAGGAGAAAATTTTGAAGATCACCAGAAAATGTCTGTTTCAATTGGAATGGCCAACAGCTATTCAACAGCAGCCAAGCACAAGCAGCTGAGCACAGACACCAGCACAGACAATGGAGAGTCCTGGAGTGGTGCAGCTTAATGGGACAGTGCAAACTTCACATATTGGAGACTCTATGGGAAGAATTTACAGTAGCAGTGTTGACCATTCTGTCCTGATTGCAAGACAATAGACTAGCAGAAAAGTTATAAAACATGCAACAGAAACACAAAAGGTTAATAGTGAGCCCCAAAATGCCAGAATCTGAAGGGACTTAGCCATGTGCATCCAGCACTGGGGTCAGCACTGATCCAGCACAACTGTGGCTACTTAGAGGGGAAGCCATTGCTTATAGAGGAAGCTTGGAAAACCTCCCCTGCCCTAAAAAAAACTTTAAAGTTTTGTAGTTGTAGTTGTTGTTGTTGTTTGTTTTTTATGAGTAAAAAAGTAAAGAGAACTCAGATGATAGATAGCTTTTATGGTGAAAGAGAAGAACAGATTTCAAACCCTGAGGAGAATAAAGGCAGATTGTCTCCAGATGAAGCTCCCAAAGGTGATATAACCTAGTCCCCATCACACAAAACTCTCCTTGTAGAAATTAAAAAGGATCTTAAAAGAGAACTAGAAGAAAAATGGAGAAAGAAAATGAAAACTTTGCAAGAGAGTTTGGACAAGACATAAAACTCATAAAAAGATACATTTGATAAATAGAAAAAGAAAACAGCTACCAGAAAAAATAGAATTTGTGAAACAGAAAAATTAAATAACTCCTTAAAAACAGAATTTGTGAAATGGAAAAAGAAAATAAGTCCTTAAAATGGAATTTATGAAATGGAAAAAAAAATTCATAGAACAAAAATAACTCATTTAAAGATTCAGTTGGACAAAAAAAAAGTTAAAAAAATGAATTAAGAAAATAATTTGCTAAAATTTAGAACTGAACAAATGGAAATGAATGACTCAATGAGAGAACAAGAATAAGCCAAGGAAAATTTTTTTTAAATAGAAAAAAAAAACTTAATTGGGAAAACAATTGACCTAGAAAATAGATCTAGGAGAGACAATCTAAGGATAATTGCACTCCCTGAAATCCATGATGAAAAAAAGAGTCTACACACTATTTTTCATGTATTCATCAAAGAGAACTGCTATAAGAAGAAGAAACTAGAGCAATAATTAGTAGTTATTTTGCCCAACTTTTTATTTTCATCTTTTAAAAAAATTATTAAAATATTTTATTTTATTTAATTTCACTTTTTTAAAATCACTTTTTATTGACAGAACCCATGCCAGGGTAATTTTTTATAGCATTATCCCTTGCACTCACTTCTATTCCGATTTTTCCCCGCCCTCCCTCCATCCCCTCCCCCAGATGGCAAGCAGTCCTTTACATGTTAAATAGGTTACAGTATATCCTAGAAACAATATATGTGTGCAGAACTGAACAGTTTTCTTGTTGCACAGGGAGAATTGGATTCAGAAGGTATAAGTAACCCGGGAAGAAAAACAAAAATGCAAGCAGTTTATATTCATTTCCCAGTGTTCTTTTTTTGGGTGCAGCTGCTTCTGTCAATCTTTGATCAATTGAAACTGAATTAGCTCTCTTTTTCGAAGAGATCCACTTCCATCAGGATACATCCTCCAACAGTATCATTGTAGAGATATATAATGATCTCCTGGTTCTGCTCATTTCAATTAGCATCAGTTCGTGTAAGTCTCGCCATCCTCTCTGTATTCATCCTGCTGGTCATTCCTTACAGAACAATAATATTCCATAATGTTCATATATCACAATTTATTCAACCCTTCTCCAATTTATGGGCATCCATTCATTTTCCAGCTTCTAGCCACTACAAACAGGGCTGCCACAAACACTTTGGCAAATATAGGTCCCTTTCCCTTCTTTAATCTCACTTTGGGGTATAAGCTCAGTAGAAACACTGCTGGATCAAAGGATATGCACAGTTTGATAACTTTTTGAGCATAGTTCCAAATTGCTCTCCAGAATGGCTGGATGTATTCATAATTCCAACAACAATGTATCAGTGTCCCTGTTTTCCCACACCCCCTCCAACATTCTGCATTATCTTTCCCTGTCATTCTAGCCAATCTGACAGGTGTGTAGTGGTATCTCACAATTGTCTTTATTTGTTTGTGTTGGAATCCTTACTAACTGCTAAGTAGTTAGAGTTGATCTAATCTTACAAAAAGATGTTTTGGGCAGAACCTGAAACAAGGTACTAAGTAGAACTACCCATAATCCCTCTCTCTGGAAGGAGCATAAATAGGCCAATGGGCCAGTCGGAGAGCTCGAGAGAGGAAGACGCTACAAGTCGAGATTTCACTGGAATGACATGAAGACTGGAGCTGGCTGGAGGCTAAAGAAAGCAGAGGCAGAAGCTGAAGGACCAGACCTTTGGATTTAAAGACATTTGGAGAGAGCTCTTGGAACCAAGCAGAGAGATAGGCCTCTAAGCTAACCGGGCTATATTGGGATAATAAAAGATCTGAACTTTTATCACCTGGCTGTGTTTTGAGAAGAAAAAGATCACCACATTTTGGCGCCCTGAACGTGGGACAAACAGACCCCTCAGTGGATTCAAGTGGAAAAGCTCCGATCCTGATTCAAGTGGAAAAGCCTCTGATCCTGATCCAGTGGAAAAGACTCTTCAACCCAGAAATTAGGGTGAGTGCAATAAAGAAATTTTGCTAAAAGAGTTAAAGTAGAATTTCATCTAAGATGGGACAGATATTTAGAAAACAGCCTTCTGTTTCTGTTCAAGGAAAATGTTTAGAGAGCATTGTCAAAATTATGGAAAGCCAAGGTTTAATTATAAGTTTACAGCAAATCACTGAACTTTTACAAACTTTAAAGGACATATGTCCTTGTTTCTCTCTTGATAAGGAATTAGATCTAAATGAATGGAAATTGGTTGGAGAGGATCTTTGTCAATTCTATGATAAAAATGGGCCTAACTCAATAATTAATACATATAATGTAATACAATTGGCTATAAGAAGTTATTTAAGTGATAGAATGATGAAAAGGAAAGTACAGGAGGAAGAAATGCCAACTTTACTAGGTGAAAAGGAGGACGAATCAGATGAGAATGGAGTTAATTACAATTCTGAGTATGATACTTCACAGCAGGAGGAATTAGGTGATTCCACGTCTCATGACCCTCCCCCCACAATGAACCCTTCATGGGTGGAACAAGGGGGAGGGAGAGAGACAGAAACACAGTCAGCTTCTCCTATAAAGCAGAATTTAACAAGATTAGAAAAAGCATTAATTAAGGCAAAAAATGAAGGAGAAGATATATCTGATTTTATAAATGCATATCCTGTGATTGAAGAGCTCAACTCCTCAGGTCAGAAAGGGAGAAGATACACTCCTTTTAATTTGGAAAAAATTAAAGATTTGAAAAAGGGTTGCACTCTTTATGGGGCTACATCATCTTATGTGAAGATGTTACTGGATAATTTATCTTATGAAATCCTAACCCGAATGACTGGAAATCCATAACGAAAACTTGTCTAGAACCGGGACAAAATTTATTGTGGCTTTCGGAGTTTTGTGAATTATGTAGGATTCAAGCCCAACGCAATAGGCAAACAGGAGCTATTGTACAAGTTGCTTTTGACCAACTAGCTGGTGAAGGTCAGTATGCAGAGAGCTCAGAACAGATTTATTATCCCATAACAGTGTATGAGCAAATTTCTAAGGCTGCAATAAAAGCTTGGAATTCTCTCCCTGGACAGAAAGATGGAAATAATGCTTTCACAAAAATAGAGCAAGGTCCCAATGAACCTTTTGCAGATTTTGTGGGACGTTTACAAACAGCTGTAATAAGAACCATTGGAGACAATGCAGCAACAGAAATAATGACTAAACATTTGGCTAAGGAAAATGCCAATGAGGTTTGCAAAAGAATTATATGGGGGCTAGACAAAGATGCTCCTTTAGAAGAAATCATTAGACGCTGTGCCACAGTGGGCACAAATGCTTATTATGCCCAGACTATGATGAACATGGAAAGACAAGGTCCTTCTTGGCAGAGGAATTCTAGAGAAACTCGTCGATGTTTTCAGTGCGGAAAAATTGGACATTTGAGAGCTCATTGTAGATATGGAGATAGAGTGAGAAGACAGGGTGAGAGAAAACCCAAAACCCCATGTCCAAAATGTAACCGAGGCTTTCATTGGGCCTCTAAATGTATATTGACCCAGAAGAATGAGAGGCAGGGCCCAGCTCCAAAGTATCAATCAAAGGACAGGTGGGGCATGATAGCAGCTGAGGTTACACCCAGAGAGACTTTAGAAATTCAGGATTCTGATGTCATCAACCAACAGAAAAGCAATCAGGATTACAGTTGGGAAGAATACAGGCCTTTTAAGACAACAAGACAATATCCAATGCAAACGACTCCAATGTAATTACCAGATGATGAGGAGAAATCCCAAAAGTGGTAAACAGAAGAGAATTAGATAGGTTAACTGCTTGGGGAAGAGGATCTGCTTATATTTCCACAGGTGGAAAAGGAATCAGATGGCTAACAATGAGACTGTCAAAAGAACTTTAAAATCTTCAGCTTTCAGTTCCTGAAAAACCAGCAAGAATCACTGGATTCCCTGAGATGAAAAATTGTTGATGAGACTTTTTGCAGTACTTCAGAGCTTACAGGAATTATTAGATTCCTGGCGCATGAACTAATGAACAATGGATTCCTTATGGACTATTTCTAGGACTTATGGACATTTGTAAATTTTCAGGTCGATTTATGTTGTTACATTACTACTAGCCTGTGTTATATTACTATGTGCTTATGTATTTTAAGCAATTGCAAGAGTCATTGGATTTCTTGAGATGAAAGATTGTTGATGAGACTTTTGTAGTAGTTAAATTTTCATGTTGATTCATGTTATTTGTTACATTACCACTAGCCTGTGTTATATTGCTGTGTGATTTTGTAAATTATGTATAATGCCTCCCATATTGATGGATTTATGTATACCATGTATATCTGTTACAAAGTTCTGGCCCATATTGATGGATTTATGTGTACCCCCTCAGGAACCCCCTATGTTTTAAAACAAAAGAAAGGGGGAGATGTTGGAATCCTTACTAACTGCTAAGTAGTTAGAGTTGATCTAATCTTACAAAAAGATGTTTTGGGCAGAACCTGAAACAAGGTACTAAGTAGAACTACCCATAATCCCTCTCTCTGGAAGGAGCATAAATAGGCCAATGGGCCAGTCGGAGAGCTCGAGAGAGGAAGACGCTACAAGTCGAGATTTCACTGGAATGACATGAAGACTGGAGCTGGCTGGAGGCTAAAGAAAGCAGAGGCAGAAGCTGAAGGACCAGACCTTTGGATTTAAAGACATTTGGAGAGAGCTCTTGGAACCAAGCAGAGAGATAGGCCTCTAAGCTAACCGGGCTATATTGGGATAATAAAAGATCTGAACTTTTATCACCTGGCTGTGTTTTGAGAAGAAAAAGATCACCACATGTTTGCCCAACTTTATGCCAATAAATTAGAAAATTTCAAAATGGATAAAAACCTACAAAAATATCGATTGCCCAGATTAATAGAGAAGGAAGTAAATTGCGTAAATAGTCCTAATTCAGAAAAATAAATCAAACAAGCTATTAATCAGCTCCTTAAGAAAAAATCCCTTGAGATTCTGGCATTTCAGGGTTTACTATTTACCTTTTGTGTTCGTGTTAGTGAATTATACCAAACATTTAAAGAACAATTAACTCTGATACTATACAACTATTTGAAAAAAATAGGGAAGTAAGGACTTCTATCAAATTCCTTTGATGACACATAACATGGTACTTATGCCAAAACCAAGTAGGATGAAAACAGAGAAAGAAAACTATAGACCAAACTCCCTAATGAATATTGATGCAAAAATCTTAAATAAAATATTAGCAAAAGGATAACAGAAAATCATCTCCAGGAAAATACACCATGACCAAGTAGGATTTATACCAGTAATTCAGGGCTAGTTCAATATTAGGAAAACTACTAGCATACTTGACTATATCAATAACCAAATTAACAAAAACCATATGATTATCTCAATAGATGTAGAAAAAACATTTGATAAAATCCAACACCCATTCCTATCATAAAGACTAGAGAGTATAGGAATAAATTGACTTTTTCTTAAAATACTAAGTAGCATTTACTTAAAACCATCAGTAAGCATCATATGTAATAGAGATCAACTAGAACAATTCCCAATAAGATCAGGGGTGAAACAAGATTGCCTACTATCACCATTACTATCAATATTTTATTAGAAATGCCAGCTTTGGCAATAAAAGATGAAAAAGAGATTAAAGAAATTAGAAAAGGTAATGAAGAGACCAAGTTATCACTCTCTACAGATGATATGGTGGTATACTTGGAGAACCCCAGAAAATCAAATAAAAAGCCATTAGAAATATTCAACAACTTTCACAAAGTTGCAGGATACAAACTAAATCCACATACTTTATCAGCATTTTTATACATCACTAAAACAATCCAACAGCAAGAGATACAAAGAGAAATTTCATTTAAAATAACCATCTATAGTGTAAAATATTTAGGAATCTTCTGTCAAAGGAAAGTTAGAAACTATATGAGCAAACTACAAAATATTTTCCACACAAAGTCAGATCTAAACAATTGGAAAAATATCAACTGCTCTTGAATAATTTGAGTGAATATAATAAAGATGATAATACTCCCTAAACTAATCTATTTATTTAGTGCTATACCAATCAAACTTCCAAGAAGCTATTTTACTAACCTAGAAAAAATAATAACATTCATCTGGAAGAACAAAAGGTCAAGCATTTCAAAGGAATTAATGAAGAGAAAATCAAATGAAGGTGGCTACCTGTACCAGATCTAAAATTATATCATAAAGCAGTGGTCATCAAAACCATTTGGTACTGGCTAAGAAATAGAGAAGTTGATCAATGGAATAGGTTAGGCTCACAGAACAAAATAATCAATGACTATAGAAATCTAGTATTTGAGAAACTCAAAAGCCCTACCTTTTGGGATAAGAATTCGCTATTTGACATAAACTGCTGAGAAAATTGGAAACTAGTATGGCAGAAAGTAGGCATAGACCTACACCTAATACTATATATCAAAATAAGGTCGAAATGGATTCATGATCTAGACAAATTAGAAGAACATAGGATAGTTTACTTTTCAGATCTGTGGAGGAGGAAAGAATTTGTGACCAAAAAAGAACTAAAGATTATTATTGATCATAAAAATAGATAATTTTGATTATATTAAGTTAAACAAGTTTTTGTACAAACAAAACTAATGTAAACAAGTTTAACAGAAGCAATAAACTCGGAAAACATTCTTACATCAAAAGCATCTGGTAAAGGCCTCATTTTTAAAATATATAGAGAATTTAGTCATATTTATAATAGTTCAAGCCATTATCCAATTAATAAATGGTCAAAGGATATGAATAGAAAATTTTCAGATGAAGAAAATGAAACTATTTGCAATCACATGAAAAGGTGCTACAAATCACTATTGATCAGAGAAATGCAAATTAAGACAACTCTGAGATACTACTACACACATGTCAGATTGGCTAAGATGACACGAAAAGTTAAGGACAAATGTTGGAGGGGATGTGGGAAAACTGGGACACTGAGACATTATTGGTGGAACTGTGAATGAATTCAACCATTCTGGAGAGCAGTTTGGGACTATGCTTTCAAACTATGCATATCCTTTGATCCAGCAGTATTTCTACTAGGATTATATCCCATAGTGATGTTAAAGGAGGGAAAGGGATCAACATGTGCAAAAATGTTTGTGGTAGCCTTTTTTGTAGTGGCAAGAAACTGGAAACTGAATGGATGCCCATCAATTGCAGAATGGCTGAATAAATTATGGTATATGAATGCTATGGAATACTATTGTTCTGTAAGAAATGACCAGCAGGATGATTTCAGAGAGGTATGGAAAGACCTATTTGAATTGATTCTAAGTGAAATGAGTAGAACCAGGAGATCATTATACATGGCAAAAAGAAGACTATACAAAGATCAATTTTGATGGGTGTGGCTCTCTTCAACAATGTGATGATTCAAACCAGTTCCACTTGTTCAGTGATGAAGAAAGCCATTTACACCCAGAGAGAACTGTGGGATCAGAGTATGGAATGCAGCATAGCCTTCTCACTCTCTCTATTGTTATTTGCATGCATTTTGTTTTCTTTCTCAATTTTTCTTTTTCTTCCTTCTTGATCTGATTTTTCTTGTGCAGCAAGATAACTGCATAAATATGTATACATATATTGGATTTAACATGTATTTCAGCATATTTAACATGTATTGGACTACCTGCCAGCTAGGGGAGTGGGTTGGGGGAGTAGAGAAAAATTTGGAAAAGGTTTTGCAAGGATCAATGTTTTTAAAATTGCCTATGAATATGCTTTATAAATAAAAAACTTTAATAAAAAAGATATTAATAACAAAACATCCCTTTAGTCTCTCTAATGTGCTGTGATTCACAGTTGTGGTGAGATTGTAGAAAAAATCTTTCCATTGGTGCAGTCACCTCTGACCTTTTTTACAGGCTCTCTGCCTTTGCACACTTAGAGTGGTCATCAACAGTCGATTATTGCAGACATTACTATTTTCTACTAGTTGATAGAAAGAAAACAATAGTAGTTGTACACAAATGAAATTCATTCAAAAGAAAATAAGGATAGACCTGTAACATTACAGACTAGGGCTCTAGGATACCATATACTAATTTTGCTGACTCAAATTATATCTGTACTTCATTGTACAAGCTCAAACTTCCCTTCTTGAAGTCTTTTTTTTTTATATTTTATTTTATTTTATAATAAGTTTATATTGACAGAATCCATGCCAGGGTAATTTTTTTTTTTTTTACAACATTATCCCTTGCACTCGCTTCTGTTCCGATTTTTCCCCTCCCTCCCTCCACCCCCACCCGTAGATGGCAAGCAGTCCTATATATGTTAAATATGTTGCAGTATATCCTAGATACAATATATGTGTGCAGAACCGAGCAGTTCTCTTGTTGCACAGGGAGAATTGGATTCAGAAGGTAAAAAAACAACTCGGAAAGAAAACAAAAATGCAAATAGTTCACATTCATTTCCCAGTGTTCTTTCTTTGGGTGTAGCTGCTTTAGTCCATCATTTATCAATTGAAATTGAGTCTTTGTCAAAGAAATCCACTTCCATCAGAATACATCCTCATACAATATCATTGTCCAAGTGTAAAGTGATCTCCTGGTTCTGCTCATTTCACTTAGCATTAGTTCATGTAAGTCTCTCCAAGCCTCTCTGTAAACATCCTGCTGGTCATTTCTTACAGAACAATAATATTCCATAATATTCATATACCACAATTTACCCAGCCATTCTTCAATTGATGGGCATCCATTCAATTTCCAGTTTCTAGCCACTACCAACAGGGCTGCCACAAACATTTTAGCACATACAGGTCCCTTTCCCTTCTTTAGTATTTCTTTGGGATATAAGCCCAATAGAAACACTGCTGGATCAAAGGGTATGCACAATTTGGTAACTTTTTGGGCATAATTCCAGATTGCTCTCCAGAATGGTTGGATACGTTCACAGTTCCACCAACAATGCATCAGTGTTCCAGTTTTCCCACATCCCCTCCAACATTCATCATTATTTTTTCCTGTCAGCCAATCTGACAGGTGTGTAGTGGTATCTCAGAGTTGTCTTAATTTGCATTTTTCTATCAATAATGATTTGGAACACTCTTTCATATGAGTGGTAATAGTTTCAATTTCATCATCTGAAAATTTTCTGTTCATATCCTTTGACCATTTATCAATTGGAGAATGGCTTGATTTCTTATAAATTTGAGTCAGTTCTCTATATATTTTGGAAATGAGGCTTTTATCAGAACCTTTAACTATGAAGATGTTTTCCCAGTTTGTTGCTTCCCTTCTAATCTTGTTTGCATTAGTTTTGTTTGTACAAAGACTTTTTAAGTTGATATAATCAAAATTTTCTATTTTGTGATCGGTAATGGTCTCTAGTTCATCTTTGGTCACAAATTTCTTTCTCCTCCACAAGTCTGAGAGATAAACTATCCTATGTTCCTCCAATTTATTTATAATCTCATTCTTTATGCCTAAGTCATGGACCCATTTTGATCTTATCTTGGTATATGGTGTTAAGTGTGGGTCCATGCCTATTTTCCGCCATGCTAATTTCCAGTTATCCCAGCAGTTTTTATCGAATAATGAATTCTTATCCCAAAAGTTAGGATCTTTGGGTTTGTCAAACACTAGATAGCTATAGTTGACTATTCTGTCTTGTGAACCTAACCTTTTCCACTGATCCACTAATCTATTTCTTAGCCAATACCAAATGGTTTTGGTGACTGCTGCTTTATAATATAATTTTAGATCAGGTACAGCTAGGCCACCTTCATTTGATTTTTTTTTTCATTAATTCCCTTGAGAGTCTCAACTTTTTATTGTTCCATATGAATTTTGTTGTTATTTTTTCTAGATTATTAAAATATTTTCTTGGAAGTCTGATTGGTATAGCACTAAATAAATAGATTAGTTTAGGGAGTATTGTCATCTTTATTATACTCGCTCGGCCTATCCAAGAGCACTTAATATTTTTCCAATTATTTAAGTCTGACTTTATTTGTGTGGAAACTTTTTTGTAATTTTGTTCATATAATTCCTGACTTTGCTTTGGTAGATAGATTCCCAAATATTTTATGCTATCAACAGTTATTCTGAATGGAATTTCTCTTTGTATATCTTGCTGTTGGGTTATGTTGGTGATGTATAAAAATGCTGAGGATTTATGGGGATTTATTTATTTTATCCAGCTACTTTGCTAAAATTGTGAATTATTTCTAATAGCTTTTCAGGAGAATCTCTGGGGTTCTCTAAATATACCATCATATCATCTGCAAAGAGTGATAGTTTGATTTCCTCATTGCCTACTCTAATTCCTTTAATATCTTTCTCGACTATTATTGCAGAGGCTAGTGTTTCTAATACAATATTGAATAATAATGGTCATAGTGGGCAACCTTGCTTCACTCCAGACCTTACTGGGAAGGATTCCAGTTTTTCCCCATTGCATATGATGCTTACTGATGGTTTTAAATATATGCTCCTGACTATTTTAAGGAAAAGTCCATTTATTCCTATGCTCTCAAGTATTTTTATTAGGAATGGATGTTGAATTTTATCAAATGCTTTTTCTGCATCTATTGAGATGATCATATGGTTTTTGTTTGTTTGGTTATTGATATAGTCAATTATGCTAATAGTTTTCCTAATATTGAACCAGCCCTGCATTCCTGGTATAAATCCTACTTGGTCATAGTGTATTATCCTGGGGATGATTTTCTGTAATCTTTTTGCTAATATTTTATTTAAGATTTTAGCATCAATATTCATTAGGGAGATTGGTCTATAATTTTCTTTCTCTGTTTTCAGCCTACCTGGTTTAGGTATCAGTACCATGTCTGTGTCATAAAAGGAGATTGGTAGGACTCCTTCAATCCCTATTTTTTCAAATAGTTTATTTAGCATTGGAGTAAATTGTTCTTTAAATGTTTGATAGAATTCACATGTAAATCCATCTGGTCCTGGGGATTTTTTCTTAGGGAGTTGGTTGATAGTTTGTTCTATTTCTTTTTCTGAGATGGAACTGTTTAGGATATTTACTTCTTCCTCTGTTAGTTTGGGCAAGCTATATTTTTGGAGGTATTCTTCTATTTCATTTAAGTTGTCAAATTTATTGGCATAAAGTTGGGCAAAGTAACTCCTAATTATTGCTCTAATTTCCTCTTTGTTAGTGGCGAGTTCTCCCTTTTCATTTTTAAGACTAACAATTTGATTTTCCTCCCTTTTCATTTTTAAGACTAACAATTTGATTTTCCTCTTTCCTTTTTTTAATCAGATTTACTAAGGGTTTGTCTATTTTATTGTTTTTTTCATAGAACCAACTCTTAGTTTTATTAATTAATTCAATATATATTTTTTTTTACTTTCAGTTTTATTGATCTCTCCTTTTATTTTTAGAATTTCAAGTTTAGTATTTGACTGGGGGTTTTTAATTTGTTCCTTTTCTAGCATTTTTAGTTGCAAGCCCAATTCATTGACCTTCTCTTTCTCTATTTTATGCAAATAAGCCTCTAGAGATATGAAATTTCCTCTTATTACCGCTTTGGCTATATTCCATACATTTTGGTATGATGTCTCATTATTATCGTTTTCTTGGGTGAAATTATTAATTAAGTCTACGATTTGCTGTTTCACCCAATCATTCTTTAGTATAAGATTATTTAGTTTCCAATTATTTTTTGGTCTACTTTCCCCTGGCTTTTTGTTGAATGTAATTTTCATTGTGTCGTGGTCTGAAAAGGATGCATTTACTATTTCTGCCTTACTGCATTTGAATTTGAGGTTTTTATGTCCTAATATATGGTCAATTTTTGTATAGGTTCCATGAACTGCTGAAAAGAAAGTATGCTCCTTTCTGTCTCCATTACATTTTCTCCAGAGATCTATCATATCTAACTTTTCTAGTATTCTATTTACCTCTTTGACTTCTTTCTTATTTATTTTGTGGTTTGATTTATCTAATCTGAGAGTGCAAGGTTGAGATCTCCCACTATTATAGTTTTGCTGTCTATTTATTCTTGCAGCTCTCTTAATTTTTCTTTTAAGAAATTAGATGCTACACCACTCGGTGCATATATGTTTAATAGTAATATTACTTCATTATCCATGCTACCCTTTAGCAAGATATAGTGCTCTTCCTTATCTCTTTTAATTAGATCAATTTTTGCTTTAACTTGATCTGAGATCAGGATGGCTACCCCTGCTTTTTTGACTTCACCTGAAGCATAGTAGATTTTGCTCCAACCTTTTACCTTTAACCTGCATGTATCTCCCTGCTTCAGATGTGTTTCCTGTAAACAACATAATGTAGGATTCTGGCTTTTAATCCATTCTGCTAACCGCTTCCTCTTTATGGGGGAGTTTACCCCATTCATATTTATGGTTAAAATGACCAATTCTGTATTACTTGCTATCTTGTTAACCCCTGTTTATGCTTTTCTCCTTTCTTTCCTCCTTCCCCCCCTTCCCAGTATTAAGCTTGTGAGCACCACTTGCTTCTCACACCCCTCCCTTTTTAGTATCCCCCCCCCCCTGCCTTAGATTTCCTCCCCCAATCTTACCCCTTTCCCTCCCATTTCCGTATTCCCTTCAGCTTAGCTTATTCCTTCCCTTTTCACTTTTCCCTTTTCACTTCTCAATGAGGTGGGAGAAGTTTCACCATAAATTAAATATGTCTAAAATTTTTCTCTTAAAGCCAATTCTGAAGGCAGTAAGATACCCACTATATTCATCCCCCTCCATTCTTTCTCTCAGATATAATAGGTTTCCTTTGCCTCTTCATGAGATGTAGTACTCCCACTTTACCCTTTTTCTGGTACAATGTCCTTTCCACATCTACTTTCTAGAACAAGGTATACATGTATTCTTTATACCTCTTTATATAAGAAATATAGTTCCCAAGATTAATCTTTACCTTTTTAGATTTCTCTTGAGTTCTATATTTGTAGATCAAACTTTTTGTTAAGTTCTGGCTTTTTCATCAAAAATAGGTGAAATTTGCTTACTTTGTTGAATGTCCATCTTCTTCCGTGGAAAAAGATGCTCATTCTAGCTGGGTAAGTTATTTTTGGTTGCATACCAAGTTCCTTAGCCTTTCAGAATATCATATTCCAGGCCCTTCGATCCTTAATGTGGATGCTGCCAGATCCTGGGTGATCCTTATTGTGGCTCCTCGATACTTGAATTGGGTTTTTCTAGCTGTTTGCAGTATTTTTTCCTTCATCTGAGGGTTCTGGCATTTGGCCACTATATTCCTTGGTGTTTTGATTTTAGGATCCCTTTCAGTGGGTGATCGATGAATTTTCAGTGTCTATTTTATCCTCTGTTCCTATGACTTCTGGGCAGTTCTCTTTGATAATTTCCTGGAAAATAGTGTCCAGGCTCTTTTTTTTCATCATGTTTTTCTGGAAGTCCAAATGATTCTCAGATTGTCTCTCCTGGATCTGTTTTCCAGGTCTGTTGTCTTCTCCAGAAGGTATTTCACATTCTTTTCCATTGTTTGATTTTTTTGGATTTGCTTGACTGATTCTTGTTGTCTCCTTGAGTCATTCAATTCCAATTGTTCGATTCTGATTTTTAATGAAGTGTTTTCTTCACTCACTCTTTTAAAATTTTTTTCTAATTGTCCCATTGAGTTCTTTTGTTCTGTGGAATTTTTTTTTTTCTATTTCGCCAATTTTGTTTTTTAGAGAGCTGTTTTCTGTTTCCAATTCACTAATCCTATTTTTCAAGGATTTTATTTCTTTATCCAATCTCTCTTTAACTGAGTGGGATGATTTCTCCAGACTCTCTTGTCAAGCCTCCCTCTCTTTTTCCCATTTTTCTTCTAGCTCTCTTGTGAGAGCCTTTTTAATTACTTCTATGAGTTTCATCTGTGCTGAGGAACAGATGATCTCCTCCTTTGGGGATTCACCTGGGGACTGTCTGTTTTTAGTCTCCTCAGGATTTGGAGTCTGCTCTCTTTCTGTGTAGAAGCTGTCAAGGGTTAAAGTCCTCTTCAGTTTTTTGCTCATTTTGTCAAAGAATCAAAGACAAACTAGCAAAAAGAGAAAAAGAAATCACTCCTAATTTGGAGTCTGCTTTTTGGGGGGAGGGGCTGGGTGGTGTTACCGAGCTTCCTCTACAGACTGCGGGGGGCAGCAGTGAGTCACTACCCCGACTGTGCTGCGCCTGCGCTCTGAGATCCCAGAGCGTGCTGACTCACTGTGGGGGTGGGGGAGGCAGGGAGGGGGGAGGGATGGCCAGGTCCCAAGAGACTCCAGCTGTTTGGGGTTGTATTCCTCGCCCTGGTGTTTTTAGCTTCTCTGCTGGGCTGCTGGCTTGCTGCCAGAGCAAAGTATCCAAACCTGTGGCAAAGTTCTCTCCACAGAGATGGCTGCAATCACACCCCACCCCCTCTCCAATCTGCTCGGCTCTGAGCTGCCTGCCGTGCTCTCAGTTGCCTGCCCGCACCCTGTGCCCGATCCAAAACCATCCCAGCCCTCTCGCAAAAACAGACCTTTCTTGGCGAATCTCAAGAATGGCTTCTCTTGGTAACTATTTGTGGGGTTTTTTTCAGTCAAGCATCAATTCAGAGGCTTGTAATGAAAGAGATAGTGAGAGAAAAACGCGGAGCTACACAGCTATGTACCTCCTCTCTGCCATCTTGACCGGAAGTCAACCTGAAGTCTTAAAATAGAATATATTTCCAGTCTCTTAGATAGTTTTTTTTGACTTTTGGACATTTAGAAGATGAATCTTACACATATATGTCATTAATTATTATTATGCCACATAAAAGATATAAAAGTATGAGTCTTGGACTTGGGGTAAAGAAGATCTGTGCTCTATTACTTCTTTGAAAATTTTAATAACTATGTTACCCCAGGCAAATGACATCACAATTCTCAGCCCCAGTTTTCTCACCTGTAGAATAAAAATAATAATAGCACTGACTTTAAAAGAAGGATCAAAAGATATAATCTTATAAACCTCAAAGTCCTATATCCATATTAGATATTATATCCTTGTTTTCTTTATAAATAATCATTTTACGACAAATTATATTTTCTTGCTTTGAGTGCTCTACTTAAGAAGCATGCAAAATTTGTTTGAGGATCCCATTCATTAAAAATTATATATATATATATATATACAAATATATAAACTTGATTATTTATTTATCTTGAATGATCTAGTGTACTAATATTTATGAGCCTTATGGAGCATGACTATAATATTCTTCTCTAAAATATAATATTCTCTGTTGAGATTTCCTTGGGACCTCTGAAGGCAGCCTTAGTTTCAGTTCAGTAATCACAAGTGCAGCCAGAAGTCCAAATCCTTTACTGTTTCTTTCAAAGTCTTGTCTCCTTCACTTGGGGTTCAGCTAGCTTTTCTGGTGGCCTTCCAGATCTTGGTTTCAATGAAGAAATGAAGGAGGGCAGCCTGCCACTACTTCTCTGGTTTTCTATCTTTCTCCTTCTGGCTAAGTTTGTCCAAGCTTATATCCTCTCTCATCATAGGTGTGAATCTTGTGGAACTATAATAAGTACTAAGTATAAGTATATGTACTGAACTAGACAACTGTTATGTACCATGCTAAACAAACATTATCTCTATCAATTCCACTGACTTAGCACCTTGTTTCAAGTTCTGACCCATAACATCTCCCCTTTCTTTTGTTTTTAGAACATAGGTGGTTATGGCCTCCCTGACTTCTCAAAGAGGTGAGAACCCCCAAAAAGAGATGATCATGTTTTCCCTGACTCCTCAAAAAATAGGTGAAAACACCATAAAAAGGAGGTGGTCATGCCCTCTCTGATGTTTCAGGAAGGGAGATGAAAACATCAAAGGAAATGGGAAATCAAATCAGATTAGCAGGTTTCTGAAGGGTCTCACTCTTAAAACAGGTATACATAAATCCATCAATATGGGAAGTATTACACATAATTAAATAAATTACATAGGCACATAGCAATATAACACAGGCTAGTAGTGATGTAACAAATAACATGAATCAAAATGAGGAATTATATATGTCCATAAATACTAGAAATAGTCCAAAAGGAACCTATTGGCCATTACTTCATGTGCCAGGAATCCAATAATTCCTGCAAGTTTTGAAGTCATGCAACAGTCTCATCTTGTGTTAGGGAATCCAATGATTCCTGCAGATTTTGTTCTTAGGTCTTCTCCTTTGTTTTCAGATTTTCCTCTTTTTCTGTCTCTCTAATGGATAAGGCAAATACAGCTCATTGGCACCCATCTGATTCTTCTCCATCTGTAGAAATACAAGCAAACCCTTTCTCCCAAACAGTTAACCTATCTGGTCACTTCCATTTACCACTTTTGGGATTTCTCCTCAACACCTGGAAATTACTTTGGAGCTGCTCACACTGGACGCTGCTCTTCTGTTGGGTTAAAATAAAGCCTATATTCTTTCCAATTGTAATCCCTTTCTTCTATCCGATTGCTTTTTGGCTGATAGATCAAGTAATCCCTTTCTGCCATGTGATTGTTTTTCTGCTCATTGATCACATCAGAATCCTGAACTTCTAAAGGTATAACTCCACTGCCATCATGCCCACATGTTTTTTGATTGATATCTTGGAACTGGACCCTGTTTCTAATTTCCCTGGGTCAATCTATATTCTGAGACTCAGTGGAAGCCCTTGTGGCATTTTGGACAAAGGGTTTTAGGTCTTCTCTCATTCTGTCCTCTCAATCTATCTCTTTGCCTACAATGGGCTCTCAGATGTCCTATTTTTCCACACTGAAAACATCGATGATTTTCTCTAGACGATCCTTGCCAAGAGGGACCCTGTCTTCCCATGTTCATCATAGCCTGGGTATAATAAGCATTTGTGTTCACTGTAGCATGGCATCTTATGATCTCCTCTAAAGGAGTATCTTTGTATAGTCTCCATATTCTATAAACCTCATTGGCATTTTCCTTAGCAAATTGTCTTATAATTTATGTAGCTGCATTTTCTCCAATAGTTCTTATGACAGCTGTTTGCAAACATCCCACAAAATCCACAAAGGGTTTATTGGGACCTTGCTCTATTTTTTGTGAAGGCTCCCCCTGTATCTTTCCCTGGGAGGGTACCCCAAGCTTTTATAACAGCAGTAGCAACTTGTTCATACACTCCTATGGGGTAATTAATCTGTGCTGAATTCTGACCATCACTTGCTAGTTGATTAAAGGTGATTTGTACATTAACTCCAGTTTTCTTATTGCATTGGGCTTGAATTGCACATAATTCATGATACTCTGAAAGCCGCAACAAGTTTTATCCAGGTTCTAAATATGTACTTGCTATGGATTTCCAGTCACTGGGGGGGTTAGGATTTCATAAGCCAAACTCTCTAGTAACATTTTAACATAAGATGATGTAGCCCCATAAAGAGTACAACCCTTTTTCAAATCCTTAATTTTTTTTTCCAGATCAAAAGGAATGTATCTTCTCCTTTGTTTACCTGAAGAATCTAGCTCTTCAATCACAGGGTACGCATTTATTAAATTAGATATATCCTGTCCTTCATATTTTGACTTATCCAATCTCTCTCAGTCCCCAGGAGAGCCACCAGGAGCCTGACTGATGGTGGAAATGAATCTCTCATCTTGGATCTGAGAGCTTGGCTTATATGCTCTACACTGAGTATAAAACAATCATTATATCACTAGGAAACCACTGTTTGTTGTAAGATTAAATCAATCATACTGAACTTAGAGAACTATTTAAGCACCATGTTAAATTAGATAACCATTGTCTCATCAAGAATCCTTGTTTCAAGTTCAGAGTTCTGGCCTATAACAGGTAGGCATTGCTTATATAATTAAAATGTATGATTGGTAATTGAATGTTTAATTTTAGTTTGTTGCCTCCACTATAAATCACTCAATTTACAAAAAAAAAAAATATATATATATATGTATATATATATAAATTGTGAAACAATGAAAATAAAGAATATTCAGATTAACATTTGTATTTTAAAATATATTTTGTTATAATTGAACAAAAGCTGTTCTTCTCCAAATCCAATTTAAAATGTGACTCTCATGAGTGATATTTAATAGACATTAGAGTATAAATTGGAATTTAATTTTGAGTTAAATATGATTTGACATGAGAAATATCCTAATGCCCTTATCTATCTTAATTCTATTGTTGCATTCTATTGATATTATATTCAATGAATACTGCAAATTTATTTATTTATTTTCTTGTTTTCTTTTTCTTTTTTCTTTCTTTTCTTTTTTATTCCTTTATATTTTTCCCTTTGCTTCTTTCTCCTTTTTTTTTTTTCTTGTTACCCTTTCTTTGCTTATTTTCCTTCCTTCCTTCCTTCCTTCCTTTCTTCCTTCTTTCCTTCCTTCTTTCCTTCCTTCCTTCCTTCCTTCCTTCCTTCCTTCCTTCCCTCCTTCCTTTATTTTCTTTTCCCCTTTCACTTAATTGATCACATAAAGCAATCATGTTATATTTGAGAACTAAAGTACATTTCTAAAAGGGATTATATTGAACTCATTTTCCTGCTGTGGTTTAACATGTTCAAGCCCTTGGCAATAATATTGGTTACTGTGGGAGGTGGGGGGAATTAGGGAATTCAAAAAAATCTATATTATTTGATTAATTATTTAGTATTATTTTACATGAAATTTGAATCATGTAGATGGATGTATTAACTAGTTTGGGATTGAAGAATCCAGTGATTAAGCTTTTTAAAATTTTAAAATCATGAATATCAGTAAACAAAGATAATAAATAATTTATATATTTCTTTGAAAATATAGATTTAAGATTTTCTTATGTTGTAATCTTATTAAGATGATTATTATTCTCTGTGTGGTTGTATTACTAGTTTTCCAAAGAATTAAAAATAAAACTCAGAGAACTGAACATGATATAGTTTGAACACAATGCAAAATATAAATAAGTAATAGAAGGGTAAAAACTACTAATCACACACCAGAAGTAGACTAACCTTGGTTCTCCTAATTTGCTTCTTGTAATGGATAAGAGCTACAAAGGATTATAAACACAGTTGCATTTGATCTGAGTCACTGAAACAATTATCCACACTAATAAAATCAGAGATTCATTAGAATATGCAATTATTAGCCAGAAAAAATATTGATAATATTTTACTTCATGAAAAAATATAAATGGATGATATAAGTTTAATAGTCTGGTGTTTATTGGTTCCACAATACCTACAGCTCACCTATTCCAGATTATTATTGTCTATCTTTTAGCTGTCTCCTGACCACCCTTAAAAAATGTTTGTGCCTTATTTTGTTACTTTATATTAAAATTTCTCTTATCAAAATCTGTACTTAGCTTGTTATTTTCAGAAATCACCCCTGATGAGTTTTTTCTTATTTTTTTTTTTTTGTAATTCCTAACTTACTTTATTGTTATTTGAAATTTCATGGCATATATAGTATTTTTAAAATTCCCTAGAAATAACATTATGACAGTATACATAAAACATTTCATTTATATAAATTTCATTTAACATTCCACAAAGAAGACATTTATGTCAAAGACATTGTTCAAATTACTGCCCAGACATATGGGATGATTTAATACCAGATCCTAGATCATGTCTTGAAGTAAATGTACCTTAATTTCTTGTTTCCTATTTTCATCAAAGATAATCTAAATGATTTTCCCAATGGAGAGTCTCTTGTTTCTAGCTTCTATATAATTTTTGATCATTTTTTCTCTAAGATTTTCATCTGTGTTGTTATATGTAAAAATTCTCTACAAATAATTTCTTCTATAATTTTCTAAGAATTTCTTTTCTCATCCCACAAAAAATATTTTAAGAATTTCCCCAAAGATAGCCGATTTTATACTAGATGTTTTTGAAATACAGAGACAATGGAACCATTCCTGTCTTGAATGAAATGTGTTTTATTTTGGGAAGTATACAATATGTATACAAATAACTACCAAATGCATATAAAATATACCTACCTTTTGGAGAAAGCCATTAACAAATGGAGAAAGCATAAGCATAAATTTTTATGTAGGAAATGAACCTTTATTTGAGCTTTGAAGGAAATTAAGGTTAATAAATTTTACAAAACTGAGGAATCTATAAATTCAAGAAGAGAAAAAGTTGTGTATGAAGGATAAATTCATCTTTTAAAATTTTATTAATGTTTACTCTATGCAAAACACTGTACTAAATCCAAAGAGAAAGGCAAAATAGTTTTTGTTTCATGGGACTCATTCTACCAGAGAAAGAGAATATATTTTGGGGGCTTCATCTATCAGTTTTATGGGAACCTCTGGGCTGCATTACATATCAGTTGTATAAAAATGCTTTCAATAATTTTTAATCAGAAAAATGGAAATTAAAATAACTTTGAGTTGTCATCTTATACCTGTCAGAATGACTAAAATTCTAAAAAGGGTAAATGGCACATGTTAGAGAGGATATGAAAAATTATCACACTAATATACATTTGGTGTTCCAATAAAAAAAACATGAAAAACTTAAATGAACTGCTGCAAAATGAAGTGATTATAATTAGGAGAACAGTGTGTACAGTAACAACAGCATGATAAAGGTAAACAACTATAGAAGATATAACAACTTAATTTGACCTAATGACTCACACCATTTCCAAAGGACTCATGATAAAATAATATATCCACCTCTAGATAGAGGAGAAATTCACAATGTAGACTGAATAATTCATTACTCTTTCTTTTTTTCAGAACATGAGTAATTTGGACATTTATTTTGCATGATCATATTTATGTTTTGTACTTTTGCCTTTCTTGCTGGGTGGAGGAAGATCAGGAAAAAGCATATTTGGAAATCAAAATAAAATTGAAGGGAAAAAAAAAAGAAGAAAAGGAACCAGAAAAAAAAAAAATACAACACTTCATGCACTGCACTCTTCAGTCAAATCAAACTTTTTTTTTTTTAATTGCTGGTATTACTGAATTTCTTATCTCCTTGAAGTATATTGAAGAGGACAACTAAGAAATCACTATTCTGGAAATTGAATGGATGCCCATCAATTGGAGAATGGCTGGGTAAATTGTGGTATATGAATGTTTTGGAATATTATTGTTCTGTAAGAAATGACCAGCAGGATGAATACAGAGAGGCTTGGAAAGACTTACATGAACTGATGCTAAGTGAAATGAGCAGAACCAGGAGATCACTTTACACTACGACAACGATATTGTATGAGGATGTATTCTGATGGAAGTGGATTTCTTTGACAAAGACTCAGTTTCAATTGATAAATGGTGGACAGAAGCAGCTACACCCAAAGAAAGAACACTGGGAAACGAAAGTGAACCATTTGCATTTTTGTTTTTCATTCCGAGTTGTTTTTACCTTCTGAATCCACTTCTCCCTGTGCAACAAGAGAACTGCTTGGTTCTTCACAAATATATTGTATCTAGGATATACTGCAACATATTTAACATATATAGGACTGCTTGCCATCTAGGGGAGGGGGTGGAGGGAGGGAGGGGAAAAATCGGAACAGAAGGGAGTGCAAGGGATAATGTTGTAAAAAAAAAATTACCCTGGCATGGATTCTGTCAATATAAAGTTATTATAAAATAAAATATTATAAAAAAAGAAATCACTATGCATTTTATAGGCTAAAATATTGTCATTCCAATAACATTGCTTCATTAAATTTTGTTCATAAATCAAAATTGATCCTTTCATCATCACTCAGAAAAAGTTAGTTCATCACAATTGCTATGATCTTCCAACTTTGCATGAAGTTCATCCACCTGAAACATCTGTAATTATATTTACATTATCCAAAGTTGTAAAGCTTTCATTAATTTGTAGCTAATTTCCTATTAATTTTTTCTCAATAAATAATACTTAACACACATCTGACTTCTTGTGTGTTGCTTAATTTTTTTTAAATAGATGTCTTTTGTAAGATTTCAACAATTTTTAAAGTTCCAATCTAATTATACTCTCATTGATCTCAATGGGTAATCGATATGAAGATATATTGAACTTGATGGTAAATATTGACCTTAGCACCATTTTAGTCAATATTTAATTCTAAGATCAATAACTCTTAATTGTGAAATAAAATGCCTTTCTCTTCCTCATCATTAAGAGATCATACATCAGTTTTGAAGGGTTGGGGAATGAAACAATGTTGTGTGTGTGTGTGTGTGTGTGTGTGTGTGTGTGTGTGTGTGTGTTTACAAATGTGTTTATAAATAGTATGTTTTACTGTTAGAACTAAAATAATTTTATCAGAAAAGCCTTTGCAGTTTACTTTGAAGCTTTCATTATACCTCTCAATGAGAAAGAATTCCTTATTTTTAAAATTGGGTTTTGGTCTATTCTAACACTGATTTAAAATAATTAAAATTTCCTAATTTCCTAGTTTACTAAGCATATTTTTTTGAGATTGAATAACTAAACTTTTTTGAGTTATTTGTTTCTCTTTCAACTTTCTGTGTTTCCCACAGATGCCATTTCCCTTACTTTGATTTTTAAATAAATATATGATAAAAGATTTAAATACTAAAAGTGCCATAAAACTCCATTGTATTCCATGAATACAGCAAAGAGAAGAGCTCTGAAATTGAAGACAAAGCACCTCGGTTTGAATGACAGTTCTATCCTTTATTACCTGTATCTCCTTGGGCAAATCATTTAACTTCTTAACACAGTGATTTTCTCATGTGTAAAGCAAGGCATAACCACTAAATGACCTTTGAGTTTTTTTTTCTTTTTGACAACTAAATCTATTCTACTACATGATGATTTTATGACATAATCTTTTATTATGGGTAACATCTAATAATGAAAATGATGGAGAGAATATAGAAGAAAGGGGAAAAAAGCAGGCATTTATTAAATAAATACCTATTATGTGTCATGCACTGTGGGAAGCTCTTTACAAATATCACATTAAAATATTTTATTTCTTCACAATTACACAAAAAAAACAACTTTTCATATTCAATTTTTATAAAATTTGAGTTCCAGATTCTCTCCCTTACTCTCCTCCATTGAGAATGCAAGTAATCTGTTTTAAGTTTTATTTGTGTAAGCATCCAAAATATATTTCCATAACAGTCACATTGTAAAAGACAATACAGACCAAAAAAATCCAACCAACCAAATAAGAAGGCTAAAGAAAAATTTAAAACATTTATTTTTATTTGCATTCAGATGCCATCAAATCTTTTTTATTTTTCATAATAAGTGCTGAATTTCCTTGGATCTGTGTTTTGGTGAGAATAGGTAAGTCATTCATAACCGAGTTCTTCTAGTAACCCTTTTTGGCCAATTCATATTTTCAATAAATCATTTGGTATAACTATTTTGATTTTGTCTTCTGAGTTTGTGTTTTTACTTTCCTTGTTATTTCTTGATTTTTAACTTTATGTTAAAAGTTAGATCTATTCCAAGGGTGGAGGAAGCTTTATCCAAATCTTTAGATTTTTGGTACTTTTTTCCTTTAGAACTAATTCTGGAGATCTATACATTTTCAGGTCTTCCAAAGTAGTATTATCTAACAAAAGATGTGCTCATTGATTTCCTGGCCTGGCCTTTGCTCTATGAGCAAGCACAAACACCCTTCTTGTTCCTGGAATTCTGACTAAGGACCAGGGACCCCTTTACCCCTGCAATGGCAGGCTCTAGTGGATTAATGTCCCTCTTCATTTTGGAACTGTGATCAAAATTATATATAGTCAGTGCAAAAGAATCCTGTACTCACTGCCAGCAAAGTGTCCTTTGTAATCTCTTTCTCATCATTTGCTTGATCCCCTTATCATATATAGACGGAGAGTTCTGGAAGCCACAAGTGCTGATTCATATTCAGTCACCTGCCAATTCATTTGCCCTTGTCAATTCAGTTGTCCCCAAAGCCTGCTGACAGATTACTAATGTGTGCCCTGTGTTGTACTAACCTGAAATCCATTCTCACCCCGGCTCCATTAAAAAAAAAAAAAAAAAAAAAAACACACAAACAAAAGCAAAACCAGCCAACAAAAACATTTCTTGCCAACCTTCTAAGTTGCTTTGAGGTAGAAAATTGTTTCATTCCATCCTTTTGTTAGTTCTGACACTCCAGAAATTTTTCAAGCTGTAATTTAAATTAGTTTTGGGGGAAATTTAAGGGAACTCAGGAAAATGCCGCCTTTATTCCTCCATCTTGGCTTTTGCAAATATGATCAAAAGAATCTTGGGGCACAGGTATTATTGTAATTGTAATGTGTAGTTGAGGAAATGAAAACATGCAGAGATTGTCATATGGCCAGAATCAAGCAGGAAGGAAGTTTTTGGAGTTGGATTTAAACTCAAGTATTCCTGATTCTAAGTCAAGTACTCATTTTCTAATGAAATCTACAATTTCATCATTATAGGAAATCCACATTCATAAGTCTCTTTAACAATGTGGGACAAGTCCTTATAACCTTAAATTTACAGTTCCCACATTGTGCATTATTAGCAAAGTATATACCAGAGAACTTACAAAGGTACTAAAGGAGACTTAAAAATTTCAAGGAAACAGTGATATTTGCTATCTGTTAGTTACTTTAGTTCATAATTTCAACAACAGATGCTATTATATTTTTAAAAGTAATATTCTGCGATATCTGTGATGCATATTAATTTGCCTGCATTTATGGCTAGCCCATTAAGTTCTCAAACTCTATCATTTTTAATATAAGGACCATATAAGAAAAGATGGATGCCCTGAGAATTCATTTTAATTCTAAGCTTTGGGAGGAATTATTTACTTTGCAT